>NC_088383.1:7221500-8590000 GCF_037993035.2 Macaca fascicularis | reverse complement strand
CATGCCACTTCACTCCACTCCATGCCACGCCACTCCACTCCACTTCACTCCACTCCACGCCACTCCATGCCACTCCACTCCACGCCACTCCACTCCTCTCCACTCCATGTCACTCAGTTTTTACAGAGAGCCCCTGTTCCAGACGCCCTGTTAACCAGCGGTGAATCAGGCAGAGCCCCCACCCTCAGGAGGCTCCCGTCCAGCAGAGGATAAGGATAAGTGAAGGCGATGTGTAGTGCAGCGTGTTAAACACCATGATCAGAAAGTAAAGGGCTCATCAAGAGCCCGGTGTGCATCTAACGCATGCAGGGGACGATTCTCTGGGAAGCAGCATCTCCACTGGGACCTGAGGATGAACTCAGACTTAGCTGCCCTCTTGAGAGCTGGGTCAGGTTGAGATAGTTGGGAGTGGTGAAGAGAGTTCCAGACAGCGCAGCCCCAGAGATGAGAGAGCATGGCATACTTGGAGCTCCACATGTGGTTCAGCAAGATGGGGCCATAGAATCCAAGAATTCAGGGAAGTAGGTGAAGAATCAGCAGGACAGATCATGAAGGATGTGTCTAGGCCACTTCAGAAAATTTGGATTTTTCTGGAAGTTAATGAGAGTCTGCCCCAGCTGGACTCCTGACCATTCTCTTTGTCTTCTGCTGCAGGCTTGATGACTGACTCACCTAATTCTCTTTCCACTGCCCTTTGGCTGCCTCTTTCCAGGACACTACAGTATCCAGGTACAGGGTGTGTGCTCCACTCGCTGTCCCTAGAGAGACTCTTGGAGTTTTGGGTACATTCTAAGAGTCCTCACCTTAGTACAAGGAAAGGAAGACACACATCTAAGACATGGCCAAAGGGGAAAGGTAACTTTTCAAGAAACTTCATGGTAAACCTTGGCCCTGAAATTCACCGTTGGCTCTTGATCTTTCTAGGCTGTGGATGTGCCTTCCTCCTCCCCGCTAATCTCTGTGCTTTCTTTGACTGTCTAATTGCAAAGGGCCATGGGAGCCTATCTAAAATTCCTGTTCTGTAATTATTCCATTGTTCTTCATATGAGGCCCAGGAATGCCCTCCTGGGACAAGAGCATGAGATCCGATGACCTTTCATTTAGTTTTTAAGACACAAAAGATAATGCTTAGCGGTATAATCGAATAATATGATTTTAGTCCCTTCTCTGCAGCTAGAAACACTTGCCCTGGCAGCTGGAAACCACCCACAGGCCTGGGAGTTTGTTCAAAAGGAGCAGCTCTTTGCCATGAGCTTGGCAGTAGAACCAGAGCCATTGCGCACGCACCTCCAGTTCACCAGCCTTCTCTTCTCTTTTCACATCATACAGCACCACCAGTTCCCCGTCTACCACAGTCTCCCGGCAGTTAGGGCATATTCTCTGCTGTGCTACTGTGGGCTTGAAGGAGACGTGCGCCTAGAAAGAACAGTGACGTCAGAGCCTCTGCCTCTAGCCCCTTCCCAGTGAGGGCTTGGCGCTGCCCCTTCTCCAGCACACAGGGAAGAGGAGCTGCCCAGTGGACGTTCTGCATCCCGGCAACATCGGTAGACTCATTACTGATGGGAAGGACAAGCCAGGGCTTTTTCAGGGAGCATCTCCAGCCTGCCATGCTGTTTGCAAGGTTTCAGGCCTTTTTAGAAGACAGCCAATGAATTTTCTTCATCCCCTACAGAAGGGCTGACCACCTGCTTTGGAAAGAGTTTGTGAAATGTTTTAATGTTCTTAGAGGAGTTTCTCCTTACAGGAGTCATAGTTGGTTATCATTGGCCATTGAGGCAGAGAGTTGAACATTTCTAGCTATGGTTAATGAATGAAAATCCACCACATAGGATGTGAAAGCTGTCCTTTAGCTACTGCTTAAGTAGGTGACTTAGGGGAAATGAGACTCAAAAGGGACAATCTCTGGTCAAAATGGAAAGAAACCACTGGGAGTGTTGTTCTGTGTGTCCTGGGGAGACCCTAGACTCTTCTTGGGGATCCCCATTTCTTCAGTGTCCTCAACTCAACACCAGCCTGACTTTCTATTCTCCAGAGCACAGGAGGAGAACAGAACCCACGAGCCAGAGGCCCCCGTGGATGCCTGGCAACACGCAGGGCTCAGGGTACCTTCTGTTGTCCTTTAGAAATGACTGGAACACCATCGAAATGGCCTTCAAATGTGTCGGGAACATGAAGAAATCTGATTCCCTGGGGTTCGATAACCCACACATCTACCTAGAAATGCAAGAGAAAATTACCCAAAGCATTAAAAGTCTTCAAAGTCTTTTTAAGCAAGAAGTAAAATTACAAGTAAGTCCTCAGATGCTTTTCTCCTCCACAGGTTTCCCCAGTGTGGCTTCATGATCTCTTCTGCAGGACCGCAAGTTCCTGCGATGGGATTCATCTCACTGCAGAGGCTGAAGCCCCGTCTGTCAACTCAGAACTCTCCTTCTGCTGCCTCACTCCCCCAGGAGTCAATTCTCTTCTTCATTCTATTGGAGTCTTTTTATTTACAAGAGCATTTGCATTGTTAGGGAAAAAAAGAATTCCTTCTTTTTTTTCTGTCTCATTGTTGAATAGCACTGCATTTACTCTGTAGACCTACCATTGTTAAATAGTACTGCATTTACTTTGTAGACCTGTCAAAAGTAGACCATTTTCCCCAAATATTGGGTCCTTTTATTTCTTCTCTGTCTTGCTTTGAACAGAGCTCATCTAGGGAAATCCGCTTTGGTGATTCTTGACCAAACCACAGTCATGGCTGCCATTTGTTTCTTTTTTCATTTAACTCTATGATTTGTTTATTTATATTTTTGTGTCTTTATTTTGAAAAATTTGTATAAATTGAAGGAGTACAAATGCAGTTTGGTTACATGAATATATTGCACAGGAGTGAAGTCTAGGCTTTTAGTGAAACTACCACCCAAGTAATGTACCTTGTATCCATTAAGTAATTTCTCATGCCTCACTCCATTCCCACCCTCCCACACTTCTCCCAAGTCTCCCCACTCCCACTCTCCCACACTTCCGAGGCTCCAACATCTATCATTCCACACCCTATGTCCCTGTGTACATATTATTCAACTCTCTCTTATAAGTGAGAACATGTGGTATTTGACTTTCTGTATCTGAGTTACTTAGCTGCCTGCCTTCCTTTCTTTCTTTCTTTCTTTCTTTCTTTCTTTCTTTCTTTCTTTCTTTCTTTCTTTCTTTCTTTCTTTCTTTCTTTCTTTCTTTTCTGTTCTTTTCTGTTCTTTTCTTTTCTTTTTTCAGACAAGGTCTTATTTTGTCATCCAGCCTGGAGTGCAGTGGCATGATCATAGCTAACTGTGGCCTCGACTTTTTGGGCTCAAGCTATCCTCCTGCCTCAGTCTCCCAAGTAGGTGGGACTACAGGGGCACACCGCCATGCCTGGCTAATTTATTTATTTATTTTCAGTAGAAATGAGGTCTCACTGTGCTGCCCAGGTTGTCACTCAGTTTTTGTTAATATTGTTACCATCAACAATCTCAATGATTGTCTCTTTCTAGGCTTAGATGCTAATCACATCTAACCATCGTTTCAAATTATTTATCGTGGGATTCATGGCATTGAGCAAGAGAATGTGCGTGACTGACACCTATCCATCATCAGTACTGGAAAAACATCCAACACCACACTCTTAGTTGTACGGAGCATTTTGGCCAAGTCACGTGCCCTGGTAAGGGGCTGCATTTACCCGAAGGAAGGGCGTCTTTTTTTCAATTCACGCAAAAGCACCGTATATGCTAGGAGTGGCCCAGAAAAGAATCAACAGCGTAGACTCTGATAGTGAACTGATGCCAAATAGTGGGCATTATTGATCAGACGAGCAGCTTTTCAAATGGGAATTAAAGTTTCATCATGATTAATTCATTCCCTTTCATCTCCCATGTCTCCGGGCAATTCACAACGTGTCTGCTTCACTCTCCCATCTGCCAGGGGGAGGGGCACGCTGGCCTCTGTACTCTCTTAGGTTTCCTCTTGTCTAGCTCTGCCTCCTACACTAAACAGTCATAGGATGTCGCATAGATTTGAGCAAAGAAAAGAGCAGTTTAGTCTTTATAGCAAGAGACGAAGATGACAGCAGAGGTGAGTTCAGATGGATAGTAGCACAGTGGATGTCCGAGGCACTGCTCCCCTGCTGTGATGATGGCAGGGAAGACAACTCACTTAACCTTCATCAAGCTCCTGTCATTGGCCACATATTACAGGAACAGGTAACCAAGTATAGGACGTTCTCACTTCTAAGTGGGAGCTAAACATTGAGTACACATGGACACAAAGAAGGGAACAATTGACACCAGGGCCTACTCGATGGTGAGGGAGGGAGGAGAGAAAGGATCAGAAAACTACCTATCAGGTACTATGCTCATTACCTGGGTGGTGAAATCAACTGTATGCACCACCCCTGTGACATGGAATTTACCTATATAACAAACCTGCACACGTGCCCCTGAACTTAAAATAAAAGTTTAAAAAAAGAACTGAGAAACAAAAATCTGTTACAGTACTCTTTTCAGAGATGAGACAGCGGAGACTCAGGATAACTGGTCCCTGAAGATTAGTGTCTTGGGATGAATGGTGGCCTCCCCACTAAAGATATGCCCAACCCCTGGAACCTGTGAACATGGATTTATCTGGAAAAAGAGTCCTTGCAGATGCAATTAAGGATCTTGAGTTGAGATCATCCTGTACTACCTGGTGGACCCCAAACCTAATAGGTGTTCTTGTGAGAGAAAGGCCGAGGGGCATTTGAGATGCTCGGAGGGGGAGAGGCTGCGATCGCAGAAGAAGAGATTGGAGTGGTCTGACTAGAAGGCCACAAGTCAAGGACGGCTGGCAGCTGAAAGACAGCAGGAGAAGCAAGGAACGGGCTCTCCCATGGAGCCTCCAGAAAGACAGTGCAGCTCTGCAGACACCTTGACTTCAGGCTTCAATTCAGAATCAATTTCTGTTCTGTTAAGCTGTGGCGTTTGCTGTAACTTGTTATAGCAGAGCTTGGAAACCATAATATGGCTGTTAAGGAGACTGACCGCTGTAAGGAAGTGGTGTGGCTGACTCCAAACCCACCATCTTTTCAATACATCCCACTGTCTTGCAGAGTTGAGTGGCATCCAACACCACAAGTGGTGGTGATGAGCAGAAAGTAGAAATCAGGGTCAGGGACCATCAAAGGACAGTGTCACTGTCCACCCTACAGATCCAGGCTTACCTCCAAGTGTTTGGCCAGCCGTCCAGGCTGCAGATAGATCCTGTGTTCATAGGAGCCCAGCTTCCTCCACTTCACCTCCTGGTAGTGAAGTTCGAACTGCACCTTTGCTCCTGGGAGGACATTTACTTCTGTTCTGAAGTTTTCCATGTCAAGAGCGCTGCTCCTAAAGGTGACAGCCCCCAACAAAAGTCAACAGATACACGATTGAGCAGCAAGACTCACAACCTAGGCAGAGGGTGTGTAGACTTTCCTGGACAGTCCGACCTGCTCAGTAGTTCATGAAAGTCAACAGTAGGTACCCCAGAGGTAAGTGCAGCTTCTAGATCAATTGAATTCCAATAAGAGCTTCCGTCTCCTCTCCTACCCGATCTCCGGCTCCCAGAGCTTCTTACTGACTTGAGTGTTGTCTGCAAAAAGCTACCAGGGATTGGCCCCTATCCTGGGCCAGAAACCTGACATCTATCATTGTTGATATAGTAGCTCTGCAATATGGAAATCAACACCCTGACTTTTCAGATGATAAAAAAAATTAGGCTTGGGCCGGGTGCGGTGGCTCACACCTGTAATCCCAGCACTTTGGGAGGCCGAGGCGGGCAGATCACGAGGTCAGGGGTTTGATACCAGCCTGGCCAACATGGTGAAACCCCGTCTCTACTAAAAATGCAAAAATTAGCTGGGCATGGTGGTGCGTGACTGTAATCCCAGCTACGCAGGAGACTGGGGCAGGAGAACTGCTTGAACCAGGACCCAGGAGGCGGGGGTTGCGTTGAGCCAAGATCACGCCATTGCACTCCAGCCTGGGCAACAAGAGTGAAACTCTGTCTCAAAAAAAAAAAAAAAAAAGGCTTATAGAGGACCTGCTCAAGACCCCATAGCCAGTCCACTGTGGGACCAGGACTCACACCCAAGGTTGGATGGTTCAAAGATGGCACACTCTTCCTATACTGCATTTGAGGCTCACTGTAGGAGTTCTTGATATTTTTGAAGGTCTTCAGAAAGAAAAACTTTATTATTGCAACAAATTGAGTATGTTTCTCTCTCTTTTTTTTTTTTGAGCTGGAGTCTCGCTCTGCTGCCCAGGCTGTAGTACAGTGGTATGATCTCGGCTGACTGCAACCTCCGCCTCCAGGGTTCAAGCTGTTCTCCCACCTTAGCATCCCGAGTAGCTGGGATTACAGGTGTGCGCCACCACACCTAGCTAATTTTCATATTTTTAGTAGAGTTGGGGTTTCGCCATGTTGGCCAGGCTGGTCTCGAACTCTTGACCTCAGATGATCCACCCACCTCCACCTCCGAAAGTGCTGGGATTACAGGCTGAGCCACTGCACCTGGCCTGAGTATGTTTTTCTATCAGAAGGACTTATTTTAGTCACATACATATTGAGTTCAATGTGATCATTGATCTTGAGGTATTTATGGTTTAAAGAGAAAGCAGCAGAATTATCAACACTGGTGATTCCAGCATTAGGATAAACAAGGAATGATTCTTTTTAAACGAAATAAGTAATCACTGGGCACGGAGGCTGACGCCTGTAATTCTAGCACTTTGGGAGGCCGAGGTGGGTGGGTCACTTGAGGTCAAGAGTTACCAGCCTGGCCAACATGGTGAAATCCCATCTCTACTAAAAACACAAAAATTAGCCAGGTGTGGTGGTGGGTGCCTGTAATCCTAGCCACTCAGGAGACTGAGGCAGGAGAATTGCTTAGACTGGGGAGGTGGAGGTTGCAGTGAGCCCTGTCTCTACTAAAAATACAAAAATTAGCTGGACGTGGTGATGGGTGCCTGTAATCCTAGCTCTTGGGAGGCTGAGGCAGGAAAATTGCTTAGATCTGGGAGGTGGAGGTTGCAGTGAGCAGAGATCATGCCACAGCACTTCACTCTATCCAGGGTGATAGAGTGAAACTTCATCTCAAAAATAATAAAATAAAATAAAGACAAAAAAAGAAAAGAAATAAGTGAGTAAGCAAGGTAAGATGTTGCATAATCAGCCTATGGGACTGGGGAGTTGTTGTGGACAGTCAGCGTGAGATAATTGAAGAAAAAGACGATCATGACCTTGTGCAAAGCTTTGAGACAGAGCCTGTAGTGAGAGACCATGTTTACCCGAGGGGTGCACTAGGATGGGAGCTCTGCGTTCCCTGCAGTATCTCCAGTGCCTAGAAGAGTTTCTGGTAGAAATAAGTATTTGTGGGATGGATAAACAAATAAATAAGTATTTGTGGGATGAATAAACAAATAAATGAATGGGTGATGTGGTCAAAATGAGGATAAAGATGGCAAAATCTTCCTTCCTTCCTTCCTTCCTTCCTTCCTTCCTTCCTTCCTTCCTTCCTTCCTTCCTTCCTTCCCTCCCTCCCTCCCTCCCTCCCTCCCTCCCTCCCTCCTTCCTTCCTTCCTTCCTTTTCTCTCTCTCTCTCGACAGAGTTGCTCTGTCTCCAGGCTGGAATGCAGTGGTGCGATCTCGACTCACTGCAACCTCTGACTCCCTGGTTCAAGTAATTATCCTGCCTCAGCCTCCCATGTAGCTGGGATTATAGGCACACGCCACCACACCCAGCTAATTTATGTATTTTTAGTAGAAACGGGGTTTCACCATGTTGGCCAGGATGGTCTCGATCTCATGACCTCATGATCTGCCTGCCTCAACCTGCCAAAGTGCTGGGATTACAGGTGTGAGCCACTGTGCCCGGCCAGCAAAATGATTCTTAACGGTAAAACAACTGATTTACTGGCCAGGCGCGGTGGCTCATGCCTGTAATCCCAGCACTTTGGGGGGCCGAGGTGGGTGGATCACGAGGTCAGTAGATCAAAACCATCCTGGCTAACACGGTGAAACCTCGTCTCTACTAAAAATACAAAAAAATTAGCTGGGCGTGGTGGCTGGTGCCTGTAGTCACAGCTACTTGGGAGACTGAGGCAGGAGACTGGCATGAACCCGGGAGGCGGAGCTTGCAGTGAGCCGAGATCAAGCCACTGCACTCCAGCCTGGGCTACAGAGTGAGACTCTGTCTCAAAACAACAACAACAACAACAACAACAACAACAACAAAAACTGATTTACCTGCAGGAAGGCTAGAGGCATTTCCTCTGCTTGGAGCTTCTTCTCTCCTTTCTCTACCTGGCTGAAGTTTACTACAGTTGGTGCTCTGTATCCTCTGGAGTTTGGTTCCAGGATTCCCCAAGGATACCAAAATCCAGCGATGCCCAAGCCACTGTTATAAAATAGTGTGGTGCGGTCAACCCTCTGTATCCACAAGTCTCCATCCACAGTTGGTTGAATCTGAGAATGTGAAACCCATGGATATGAAGGCCAACTGTAATCTTCCTGGGCTCCGCTTACACACAGTCCTCTGGGGGGATTTCCTGGACCCTCAGACGGGATTACACGCTCGGCACTCGGAACTCCCACAGTGTTTTTTGTGTACCCTCTCTGTATTTCTGTATTAGCACTTGCCCACTACAGATATTGTTGTCACAGTTTCCTTGTCTGTCTCCTGTACGGGACTGATGGTGTCTGCTTTTGTGGTGCTGCTGCCTCTGACAGAACCGGGTACAGAGCTTGCGTTTGATGCATTTCTGTTGGATGAATAAATGCATGAATGAAAGGAAAAGAAGTTCAACTACAGGTGAGTTTGGGGATGTAGGAGAGGAGGAGATGAGGAAAGAAACGTGGCAGGATTTGGCCTGATAGTGAGTGTGCACTGCAAGCAGTGAGAAGGTGAAAATTCCTTTGAAGATTTTTTTCCCTTTGAAGAGAAGCTGCTTTTTGAGGGTGAGTTGGCATTCCTAGGTCTTACTTAGATTATAAGGGGAAAAAATAAACAAAACCTAAGTATCGCAGCCCAGCATGGTGGCTCAAGCCTGTAATCCTAGCACTTCGGGAGGCCGATGAGGGAGCAGTGCTTGAGGCCAGCCTAGAGAACAAAGCAAGGCCTTATCTCTACAAAAACTAAAAAAATTAGTCAGGCATGGTGGTGCACCCCAAGTCCCAGCTACTTGGAAGGATGAGGCATTCCCGCTTGGGGCCAGGAGTTTGAGGTTGTAGTGAGCCGTGATCACACCACTGCATTCCAGCCTGGGCAAAAAAGTAAGACCTCATCTCAATAAATAAATAAATAAATAATTGTCTTATCCCTACAAATAGGCAAAATAAATCATTAAGGCAAATTTCAAACTTTCCCTTCTGCATATATGGTAAGTTTTGTAACAAGATCACCAACATTTCTGTAGTTTCTCTCTTCGCTCTTTAGAAAAATCACTCTTTATTTACGGAACATCCATATACTTGCTAGACAAGTGATGTAAGCACAACCAGCATGCGATCACCCAGAACCCATTGGTTGAAGAAGGACCTTTAGGCAAATAGAAGCTGCAGTGCCTAATTCTCCCATCTGGCTCCGAGAGTTTGCCATTGGCTCAGGTGCTGTGCCTTTCTGGAGGCTGGTTTGCTGCTGTGGGAAGGAGACAGGAGAGGAAACCACCATCAAGAGGCAAGGGCAAGCCTTGCTCACTCACGCCTTACCTCACCAAGCCAGCCGTCTTGCCTTTTGCTCTGGCCTGTGCGTAGAGAGCTCGGCCCACAGTTTTCTCCTTAATAGAACTCCTAAATGTCGTGCCATCCACAGTCCTAGAAAACAACAGAAGGCAACCGGTTGGTCAGAAAAATAATCTTTTTTTTTTTTTTTCTTGAGATGGAGTCTTGCTCTGTCACCCAGGCTGGAGTGCAATGGTGCAATCTCGGCTCACTGCAACCTCTGCCTCCCGGGTTCAAGCGATTCTCCTGCTTCAGCCTCCTGAGGAGCTGGGATTACAGGCTCCTGCCACCATGCCAGGCTAATTTTTTGTATTTTTAATAGAGGCGGGGTTTCACCATGTTGGCAAGGCTGGTCTCGAACTTCTGACCTCGTGATCCTTCTGCCTTGGCCTCCCAAAGTTCTTGGATTACAGGTGTGAGCCACCGCGCCCAGCCCAGAATAGTAATCTTAGCAAAATAAACAAGAGCAAGCAAAGAACCCAAGGCTGATTTAATGAATGAGGGCAATGATCATTTTGTGTCTATAAGAAATAAGAAGGGAGGCCTTTGAATAGTTTATAGACAGGACTTCCTTTATTGATTGGATAGTGTGGCTTGAGAGGGGTTTGGCAGGCTCCCACCCTAAAACTTTTCCCTCATGTACTGTTGTTTGTTTTTAGATTTTTCCTCATTTTTGAATTTCATCCTTTAGATGAAGAATGGTTCTCTTTGGGTATCCCCTTCGAATGACAAATGTGACTAGGAGAGGTGACTGATAAATTCCGAATTATCTCGTTACCTTTGGTTCAGCAGGTCATTCTGTGAGTTAAGAATTTGGCATAGCTGTGGGGTATGCAATGGACTGAATGTTTATGTTCCCCACAAATGTGTATGTTGAACCTTACTTCTTAGGACGATGACATTAGGAGGTGGGGCCTTGGAGAAGTAATTAGGTCTCTCCTCATGAATAGCCTTTAGTGCTCTCACAAAAGAGACTTCAAGGAATTCTCTCATCTCTTTCCATCCTGACTGAACCAGGAAATGGGCCCTCATGAGACATGAAATCTTTGGGCACCTTGATCTCAGACTTGCCAGCCTTCAGAACTATGAGAAATACATTTCTGTTGTTTATAAGCTACCCATTTTATGGTACTTAGTCATAGCAGCCTGAGCTGATGAAGACGGACTATTATGCTCCTCTGCAAGGGTGGAAAAGAATAGAGAAAAATGGGGGAAGGTGCTGGTGGGTCCACTGCCAAAGTGGTGCTTATCTGGAAACCATCTCCCTTGGGGACCTCTGTCTTCTATTTGCACCTTGTCTCTTTCCACCATACTTTTAGCTGGCTAGCAACTAATCCTTACCAAGTAATGGTTGGTCAGAGAGGTAGAATCCAGAATTTTGGAAGTAAATGGGAACTTCCAGTACTCAAATGGGCAGTGTCTTTTCCAAAGGAGCAATTTAGAAATGTGTGAAGTATGGGTTGTTGAGATGACTCGGAAGTGCTGCTGGCATTTGTGGGAGGACACCGAGAATGTTAGTCATCCTGCAATGTGAAGGACAGCTCCACTGAAGAATTTTCCTGCCCCAAATGCCAACAGCACGTGTGTTGAAGCACACTTCTGGGTTTGCCCCTTTAGATGAGAGACATCAGACCCCAGGAGACAGATGACTCTTGCTCAAGGTCACGCTGCTGGTCAAGACCATCATGCTTCTATCAAATCATAACTAAGTCTCAAAGGCCAAGGAGTCTTTAGGACAAAGGAAATCATCTCCCATAGAATATTCAGGATCTTGACAAAAAAGTAGAAGGGATATTTTGGCTAGTACATAGGTCTACACAGCTCATTTTAAGTTGTGATAATTAAGCAGGTATCTTCTCTGGTCTTATAAATTCAGCCTAGAGCAGAGGGAGATAAAAGGAAATGCATGTTTCACAATTCTATCCTTTGTACTTCAAATCTTCTATGTAATGAAATGGTAAAGAAAGAACAGAATGAAAGATGGAATAGTATGCAGGCATAAAAAAAGGAATGAGGTCATGTCCTTTGCAGGGACATGGATCAAGCTGGAAGCTATCGTCCTCAGCAAACTAACACAGGAACAGAAATTCAAACACTGTATGTTCTCACTCATAAGTGGGAGTTGAACAATGAGAACACATGGACACAGGGAGGGGAACATCACACACCAGGGCCTGTCGGGAGGTAGAGGGCAAGGGGAGGGAGAGCATTAGGACAAATAGCTAACACATGCGGGGCTTAAAACCTAGATAACAGGATGATAGGTGCAGCAAACCACCATAGCACATGTATACCTATGTAACAAACCTACACATTCTGCACTTGTATCCCGGAACTTAAAGTAAAAACAAAACAAAACAAACAAACAAAAAACAGAAATAACAGATCTTTAGAGTAAGTTCTGATTATGTGGTTTAAAAATAGGAATTTACTAAAATAGTTTTCAATGTCATTTCTAGACACGGGTTCATATAATACCACTACAGAAAAGCTTTCCCTTCTCCCTTTGCTTTTTAGAAAAGGCAGACAAAAAAAGCGATACATTTTAAAGCCAATTCAAAGGATACCAATCAAAGTGACACAATGCCTTTTTCTGCCTACTTGGTTTTGTTTGGAAAATAGAGTTCACATGACTGCCAAAGTGCATGGTAGTTGAACCCTTTACTGTTTATCCACAGTGATCACTGATTACCCTGGTGTATGAAAGACAAAAGTGGATGAGAAGTAACTCAGCCTAATGTCTTCATAAAAAAAATAGCCAGACTTTATGCACGGTACTTTGCTGTGTTCTTGGCAACTTAAGAGGGACATTGACCACTTGGAACATACTCTGGGGTGGCCACCTTGATATTTGGACATAGAAATCATTCCACTTAGAGGAACAGAGAATATTTAACTTTGATACATGAAGGCTCCAAGTGGATAAGATAACTGGCATTAACTGTTTGGAAAGTATTGGAGTAGTTTAACATTTTTTCATTATGAAAAATTTCAAACACACGGAAAATAGAGGGAATAATATGAGATGTCCATGAAACCATCACTGAGCTACACCATTATGAATACTCAGCCAATCTTAATTTGTCTAAACTCTCATGCTTTCCACCTCAATTGTTAAGAAGCCAAGCTCAAGGCCGGGCGCAGTGGCTCACGCCTGTAATCCCAGCACTTTGGGAGGCTGAGGTGGGTGGATCACGAGGTCAAGAGATTGAGACCATCCTGGCTAACACGGTGAAACCCCGTCTCTACTAAAAATACAAAAAACTAGCTGGGCATGGTGGTGGGTGCCTGTAGTCCCAGCTACTTGGGAGGCTGAGGCAGGAGAATGGTGTGAACCCGGGAGGCAGAACTTGCAGTGAGCCGAGATGGTGCCACTGCACTCCAGCCTGGGCCACAGAGTGAGACTCCATCTCAAAAAAAAAAAGCCAAGCTCAGATGGCACATCATTTCATCTATGAACACTTCAATATGTATTTTGTAGAGAGCTTTTAAAAAATTCATGTGATTATCACTAGAGACATTGGGTAGAAAGTGGAAAATATTTAAATGAAGTATAAGAAAGGACTCTTAACAGAGCTGTCAACCGTTGAGTTGATTGCCTTGGGAAAAGTGAGTTTATCATTAAGGAAATCATCACACGCTTGTAAGTGGTGTTACAGAGGAGGTCAAGCACTGGATAAGTAATTGGATTTAATCTGTGGTTCTCAACTTTTTTTTTGTTTTTTTTTCCTACAGAGAAACATATGGCAGATGGCATTGACCTGCTGTGCACATGCTCTTACGTGGTTTGCTATAAGCCAGAGCAACCCAGTATATTCTTCTCCTCCCAAGAAAGTATATTAAAATGCAAGTAAGTATGAGGTTGTTACCATAGAGATAGACTTAAGTTTGCTTTAGCTTATTAGAAACAAAAAGCAAATAATTCACAAATTCTAATGCTTTGAACAGGAGCAAATTATTGGGACCAACCTCACAAAGACCCTTGCCATCCAGCCGGTCCACAGTTCTGGAGGTAAGCGCCACTGGGAGAGTTGGCCATGAAGGTCCACTCTAAATATGAGGGGTTTTGATTCTGTGAATAGAGCATCTACAATTTCTGGCTCTACACAGAAGTTACTCACATGGAGAAGTTGGAAATGAAGGCTCCTTTGGGGATCTGAACATCAAACACGACATTCTGAGGCTGTGGGGAATTGTTCACCACTTTGCTCTGGATCATGGTAGTAGCCATCCGAGAAGTAATAGTAGACTGGACTTTATAGCTATAAAGAGTTACTTGATCAGCCTCTTCCTGAAATTCGCAAGAAAGCATAATGGTACTAATTGAAAAATCACACAGAACTTCATCAAATGTAGAGCATTTGATGTTAACAGCACTATATTTTCCTTGTTTTACTAGCAGAACAATTTCGAGGCCTTGATAAGGGCAGAACTCGGGTGTTGTTAAGCATTCTCCTAAATTCTTGGAACACCCAACGAGCAGAAGTCTGCCTTCGTTTCAAGATACTTTGAGCTAAAAGGCATTTTCAGCCCTGTGAGTCTATAAATAATGATTTTTCAAAAATTAGAATACATGTAGAAAATGGTTGTGGGAAGCCAGATTGGATTGAGGAAGTCCAGGAAATAACTCCAAATGCAGGACCATCAGCTGGGGAAAGGATACTGGATTGCGAGGTTGAATATTCCTCAACAATACCCTGGTTGTATCTTCTGTTAGGGTCAGACAGGGGTGCTGTGGGGCGGATACACACATGTGGCCTCTACCAACCCCTCTTACCGCTCTCTACCTTCTTCAGTCTCCTCTATTACAATTTCATCTGCAGTCCTTTTCTCCTCCCTCAAGTCAAAACAAGTTAGGAGAACAGTGATGGGTGTAAGCAAGGGGCATTGATCTTGGACCAGGCATTCTGATATAAGTATTGGTCCAACACTCTGGACCTCCTTACCCAATCGCTACTGATTTAAAGCAGCTCCAGTATAAAGGATCTCATATGTAAGTGTTCTCAAAGGCAAGGTCCTAGAAACCCATGTCTTTCAGGAGGTGACTGAGAGCTGCAAGCTCCTTCAGGTCTGTGACAACTATGGGACCCATTAGATTTCGCCTTTTTCTCCAAAAGAATTGACTTGTCTCAATACCAGGTCTCATTCCCCAAACTTTGTAGTCCAACATTAAACCTTTTGACTAACCATGCAACTCACCTCAAGCTAAAATAAAATCCAGGCGAAACTACGTGTCCTTCCTCCCTCTGAAGTGTGTACTTCTGGCAGTTTCTGCCAATTCAGGGCAGGAAGCACAACATAAACCACTTCCTCAGGTTGTTTTCTTGCCACAGGATGGTCTACTCTGAACATCTCAGGGACCTGGGCCATTTTGTATTTAAGAGTTCCTTCCCACGGGCACTCTTTTATTATCCAAAGTTGTCAGGTGTCATACTTTAAATCAAAATGGTGTCGGAAGTGATGGCTCACACCTGTAATCCCAGCATTTTGGGAGGCTGAGGCAGGCAGATCACCCGAGGTCAGGAGTTCGAGACCAGCCTGGCCAACATGGTGAAACCCCATCTCTACTAAAAACACAAAAATTAGCTGGGCATGGTGGTGCATGCCTGTAATCCCAGCTACTCAGGAGGCTGAGGCAGGAGAATCTCTTGAACCTAGTGGGCAGAGGTTGCAGTTAGCTGAGATCACGCCATTGCACTCCAGCCTGGGCAAGAAGAGTAAAACTCTGTCTCAAAAAAATAAAAATAAAAACGTAAAAATAAATACTTAAAACGGTTAAGTTGGAATAAATCCATAAATTTATACAGTGGGATGGAACCTATGTTATATGGCAAAACTCAAGAAAATCAAAAGAAGGGCCCCTTCAGCCCTTGGTGACTTCTCTCCTGTCTGAAAAGACTGCACTCTTTAATGCTGAATTTTAGAAACACTTCCAAACAGTTGAGCAAGGCAGTATTTCGAAAGTCAGGTAAATACTCGGTGACGAAGACCGAAGAGACACCCAGATTGATTTCCTGGGAATTATTAGCAGGAAAATCATTCAATCTGTAACAGCATCAAAGTCAACTTACCATTATTTCTCCCGATTCTCCCGGAAGGCTTCTCTGTGAAAGGAAGTTAGACAATCATTCTTCAACTGTATGTCACTTATTACCTTGAGGGCCAAAACCGTTTTCTCAGTCAAAAAAGAAATTTTAGTTTTCTTCAGTACTGAGCTGTTATTCATTCACTGAAGTTGAGACATAAATATTGAACATTCTTGGAAACTATTTTCCCATTGATGAGTTTCTCAACGCCTTTCTTTACCAATTTTGGTGGCGTGGATGTCATTCTTGGATATAATGCTAGAACAAGTAATTTTAAAATAAAAATATACAACCAAATGCATCCTGGGTGGTGTATATCCCCTTGATGTTATTTGCTGTTTTTTACTCTGTCAAATGGAGACTTTGAGTCTCCCCTTCAGATCTCAGCTCCAGCAGAATTCCTCCAGTGAACATCTCTAATGCCTCAAGACTAGGCCGGTTTCCTTTACTAAGTGTTTTCGCAGTAGCATATCCCTTCCTGTAGCGCACTCACCTTGTTTCATAATGATTCATTCTATTTGAGGGATTATTTGACTCAAGTCTGTCTCTTCCTTTAAACTAAACATAAAAGCAGGGATTTTCATGTATTTCCTCCACGGTGCAACCCCAGAGCCAAACACAGTGACTGGCACCTAGAAGATTCTATGCTTGTAACCACCATGCTAGGAGATTATCCATACACTTGACTGTCCTGCGGAAAGGAACAAAGGCGATTCCCTTGCCTTTGAAAGTGAATGGCTTAAGGGTCGTGGGTGAATATGTAATGTTTGGTGAGCTGTTAATAATAGATCCAAGAAGTCAGGTGTTGGATAGAAGCTCAGCTCACCTGATTCAGGGTGAACTGAGGTTCTGTGCTATGTGACATGGTAAAGTCAATGGTTGACCTCTTCTTGTAGACTTCTTGAATGCAATGCTCAATGACAAATTTTTCCCTCTTGTGGCTAAATAAATCGTGACATGAAGTCTTGCTTATTGGATTTTAATATTATTGGTCTACAAAAAAACCCTGGATTTTCAGAAAGTAGAAAATTCATACCCATACAAAATAAGACATTGATCAGCTTAGAGTTTGCTGCTTCCGTAAATACCTCCTTTCTCAGCATGTGGGCTCCATGGGGAAGGAGCCAAGCCCTTCCTGGTGTTCCAGACTACTCATCCCCTTAATTAGAGGGTTTTGTCTATACTGCCGCTGGTGGCCTCCAGGACTGCAACTCCCAGTGTGGCCAGTTCTCCTTTTTAGGTGCTCTCAGAGTGACCAGAGGAAGGAGATTGTAAGGCTGCAAGGGGAAGTGTCTGTCATCACTAAAAGAAGAAAAGTCTTCCTAACAGAAAATCCTTCCCCATAAGGCAGGAAATAATTTCAGAATCTTAAGTGTTGAAGAAAACACATAGCCATGTGATATTTTTTTTAATTGAGTGGGGACAGGGTCTCCTTCTGTTGCCCAGGCTGCTGCAATCATAGCTCACTGCAGCCTTGAACTCCTGGGCTCAAGCGATCCTCCATCTCAGCTTCTCAAATAGCTGGGACTACAGGTGCATGTCAGCTAATATATATCTATATCAGCTGGGTGGCGGAGATAAGGTCTCACTGTGTTAACGGGGCTGGTCTGGAACTCTGAGCCTCAAGTGATCCTCCCTCCTTGGCCTCCGAAAGTGCTGTAATTATAAGCGGGAGCCACTGTGCCGAGTCACGTATTCTTTAGAGGGCTAACTTGAGCATTATGGTGTGAAGGCTGCTAAACAGCTGTGTGAATTTCCCTTTTGATTTCACCTGGGTGATCTCTTCCACCAAGGTGTAAGAGCACTGGACTCTTCTGTGCTAAAAAAAAAAAAACACTCTTAAGAAAATCTAGCAGAAGACGTCTTAACACTTATCTTACTTCTTCCGCCATAATCTCTTTCATTTTTTCCCCCCTTTTGGAAGTAAAGCTTACTATACCTGATATCTCTGGTTCTCTGCCAGCAATTGAAATTTGCCTGGGGCCAGTTCCACAAGATCTTCATAGTCTACAAACTTAAAAAAAATTAGGATTTTAACTTTTTTTTTTTTAAATTATACTTTAAGCTCTGAGGTACATGTGTACAACATGCAGGTTTGATACATAGGTATACATGTGTCATGTTGGTTTGCTGCACCCATCAACTCATCATTTAGCTTAGGTATTTCTCCTAATGCTATCCCTCCCCCAACCCCCAGCCCCCCGACAGACCCCGGTGTGTGATGTTCCCCTCCCTGTGTCCATGTGTTCTCATTGTTCAGCTCCCACTTATAAGTGAGAACATGTGGTGTTTGGTTTTCTCTTCTTGTGTTACTTTGCTGAGAATGATGGTTTCCAAAAGATCTAGAGCCAAAGAGATAGCTGTTGGTATTCATTATTTTATATTCTTTCCTCTACCTCTGGGCGATCACAATTTTGTATAAAATGATTTCTTTAGTATATTTCTATTTGCTGGTTACGTCTCAGAGGTGTACAAATGGAAGGTAACAACACCTTCGCATTTGTTGGACACGGGAATTCATTTCTGAGTTTGCCCGCGGGTAGTAAGACAGGGATCAAAACAACCCAGTGATTAGGTGGGTGTCTGGGGAAGTAACTGGGTAGACCCTGGAGGCATTTGCAGTGTCTGACTGGACAGACATGAACCATACATCTCCCCCAAGTTAAAAATATAGGTATTTTCTAAAAGGAATGCCAGTTAGAAATGACTGAAAAAGCACAAACGCATTTAGATGTCTTGGCTTCCATTTGAGATTTCCAACACACTCTGGTGACTTTTAAGTGTTGGAAAATATGATAGTTTCAAAGCAGACAGAGTGATATTTTCCCTCTGTAAATATGCCGTCATATTCTCTGGCATTTTTGTAGGTAATCCACTCTGCAAGTATCATAAGCCTTCGCGTTTGCTGGGATGTTCCCATAACACGCTTTGCTTTTCTGGCATAAAAATAGCTCTTGTATGACTTTCAGAAACAGACTTTCAGTCCAAGACTTTCCTTACATTGGAGATGGCTAAGGGACAAAAGTGGAGACCTATACTCCGTGGGAGTTATTCTTGTACTTTTCCACCCTTCTTTCTGTCTTCCCCTTTAATAGGAATACTTAAAGTGTCCTTATTACAAGTATCACTGTTCACTTAGGTATGGAAAACAGTGTGCTTTGATAATGACTTTTCTTACACTCTTAGTAAAAGAGTGATAATATTTCTTCGTCATCATAACAGCTAATAATGATGAAGCACTTACTAGTCCAGGCACTCTGCTAGAGTTTACACTGTGCCATTTAATTCTCAAAGCAAACCTTTGGGTTAGGTCTATTCTTACCCCCATTTTTTTAGATGAGGAGTGAGCAGCTGTGCTCCATAAATGCTACACTCTGATGCCTGCCCACTGAGCTTGACTTCATTCTCATGCAAAAGCTGTTAATGCTGTAAAAGGTAAATACACATTCCAGTAATTATAACAGTAAACACTTGCACTCAGATGAATTTTATCTTAAGTTTCCATTACACACAGAATAAGGCCATTGAATAGCAATTGCAATAGGCTATTTACTGAGCTGATGAGTAGGCCAACAGCAAGGAGTGATCTGGAAGTACTTACTTCAGAAAGTCCATTGATGGGGATTTCGAAGCCTGATACTTCAGAAAGAAAGAAGCAGATGAAAAAGCACGTGAGTTGTTTCATTTTGCTGGACAGTTTTGCCAAAGCTCCCCAGAGCAGATGGCCTGGGGAGGATATCACTTCTTCCTACTGAACCAAGTTCAAAGGAACAGCAGAGGAGACCCGTTCGCTTTAAGAAAGAAGAAAAAAGAAGAAAAAAAACTCTCCAACTTTGCTCAAAATTGGGACAAATATTTGTTCTGGAGCTCAAACTTGAGCTGTGTGGGTGGATCGAACACCCAGAGGTTATTCAAACAGCAAAGTCAGAAGCAGTCACTCACTGCGAGGACAAGTCAGGGGCAGATGGATGTGCTTGAATGTTCTTATGTGCTTTTTTTTTTCTTCTCTTTTTGGATTTTGCTGATTTCTATTGATCTTAAAATCAGAGAGACCTAAAGATAATTGTCATCCTTTCTAAAGGACCAAGTGCAGAACTATTCCCAGAAACAAAATCCTTTGATCTAAATTAAAGCAGAAAAAATGTAGAAAAAGTGGGAGAAGACGCAGAGTGGTTGTTCTGAGCAAAGAATTCATTGTGCGCGTTTTTCCCATCTCTCTGATGACTGATTACCTGTTACCTATAAAGAGCCAGGCAAGTGGCTGTGCAGGATACTAGGGCAGATCTTCAGTGAGGATGCTTCGTGAATGCCTTTGGTTAAAGTAACAGTGTCTGTCCTGCTGCCCCCATCAGCCGGGCTCAAGTCAGTGGCAAATCAATACTCCCCGGTTTCGGAATTGGAGTGCACTGGTGAGATCAAAGCTCATTGCAGCCTTAACTTCCCCCAGCTCAAGCCATCTTCCCACCTCAGCCTCCAGAGTAGCTGGACTACAGGTGTGCACTACTGTGCCCGGCTATTCTTTGTAGAGATGAGATTTCATCATGTTGCTCACCCTGGTCTTGAACATCTGGGATCAAGCTATCTGCTCGCGTTGGCCTTCCAAAGTGCTGGGATTCCAGATGTGAGCCACCATGCCTGGCCTCCATCCTGGTCACATTCTATTTATCTTGCAACGAACAGGAAATGTAACTTCTTGGATGCAGCAGTGAAATAGGAAGCTCCAGCTGTGGGCAGAATTACAATACAAGGGAGGTTGTCTCATCCTCAGGACCAAGCACCCCAGGCCAACTTCTGGGATCCTGGAGCTCCTTGCAACATTTAAAGCCCAATTTACAAGGCATGCAACAGAGAGTTATCTGCACTTTCCGCCCTAGTTTCCCCTCAGTCTTTGAAACTGCACAGCCGTGTATCTGCTGGGGAAACATAACTTCTGAAATAACGGCAGGGAGAAAACAGATTCTCCCCCCCTTGCCTAGGTTGCACTAGGTGAGCACCCACCTTGGCCAGTGAGTGCCTCAGTGGACCCCTCATGGAAAAATCCTGCCACAGCTTTGCATTCTCGGCTGAGATACTGTTTCTGGGCAGTTAAGACCTGATGGCATGTTTTCCCAAAAACAATAGTGACTTTCAGCATCATGCCTCCTTCCATTGATCATTTCCTTTCTGATTATTTTAAGCTGATATTCAGAATTATCTCAGAATAAACCAAACCAAAATCAGGCTGGGCCTTTTTTCCATGCTGATAGCCTGTCTTCAGATCCCAAAGTCCTTTTTTTTTGAGAGGGAGCCTCACTCTGTGGCTCAGGCTGGAGTGCAATGGCGCGATCTTGGCTTACTGCAACCTCCACCTCCCAGGTTCAAGCGATTCCCCTGCCTGAGCTCCCAGGTAGCTGGAATTATAGGCATGCACCACCACACCTGGCTAATTTTGTGTGTGTGTGTGTTTTTTTTTTCAGTAAAGATGGGGTTTCGCCATATTGATCAGGCTGCTCTCAAACTCCTGACCTCAAGTAATCCACTTGCCTCAGCCTCCCAAAGTGTTGGAATTACAGGCGTGAGCCACTGTGCTCGGCCTGATCCCAAAGTCTTGAAACAAACAAACAAACAAACAAACAAACAAACAAACAAAAACAGCGTTTGCTCTCTCTCTCTCGATGTTCAGAAGCACAACAGCGTAGGCCATGTATTCAGGCTACTGGGTTTTTTTATTTTCTGAGACGGAGTGCAGTGGCGCGATCTCGGCTCACTGCAAGCTCTGCCGCCCAGGTTCACTCCATTCCCCTGCCTCAGCCTCCCAAGTAGCTGGGACTACAGGCGCCCGCCACCACACCTGGCTAATTTTTTGGTATTTTTTTTTTTTAGTAGACATGGGGTTTCACTGTGTTAGCCAGGATGGTCTCAATCTCCTGACCTCGTGATCCACCCTCCTCGGCCTCCCAAAGTGCTGGGATTACAGGCATGAGCCACCACGCCCGGCCTGGGCTACTGAGTCTTGAACCTGAGACCCTTTCCCCTTGCACTCCCCACCCCACTGCCAACCCCTCCCATCATGCCTGGGCAGCTGTCACGTGGTGAATTGAACATATCCACTGTTACTTAGATGCCTCTGATTTCTAGGATGGAAATCACTACCATAAATGCCACAAGAATATTCACTTTTGTGTATGTGAAAATCAGTAGGAAATCTACAAGAAAAAACATCACAATATTTCATAATGTTTGAACAAAGAGATAACATTTAGTACTCATTGGGAATTCTGGGAAATATCAATAAAGTTGAGATTCATCACTGAGTGTAAGTCATTGTGGCTTAGCTGACAGTATGACAATAGCCACCTCACATGTATAGCATTCAGCTACAGCCCTATCATTGTGAAAGAGCATGTTTGTAAAAGTTCGAAGTCAAAGCTGGATGAATTCACTGGAAAAAAAGCTATATTTGACCCTGACCTGCTTGTTCGGTGGGTCAGGTTGCACATAACATGGAGCAGGTCTGTTTTCTACACGTATTTGAGCTGTGATGCCTTCCTGCTGATTGTAAAGACATTTTCTTACAGCTTCTTCAAGGACTGTCTGTTTGAATTTCCAAAGATGACATTTGATTACTCTGCTACGTCTTTTGCCCTCTCTAATGCAGAGGTGTGGTTTTTTTGTTTCTGTCTTTTTTTTTTTTTTTTTTTTTGAGACGGAGTCTTGCCCTGTCGCCCAGGCTGGAGTGCAGTGGTGTAATCTCGGCTCACTGCAAGCTCCGCCTCCCGGGTTCATGCCATTCTCCTGCCTCAGCTTCCCAAGCAGCTGGGACTACAGGCGCCTGCCACCATGCCCGGCTAATTTTTTGTATTTTTAGTAGAGGTGGGGTTTCACCGTGTTATCCAGGATGGTCTCGATCTCCTGACTTTGTGATCTGCCCGCCTCAGCCTCCCAAAGTGCTGGGATTACAGACGTGAACCACTGCACCTGGCCTGTTTTGGTTTTTAAATGGAGACAGGGTCTCACTCTGTCACCCAGGCTGGAGTGCACGGATGCAATCATGACTCACTGCAGCCTCAACCTCCTGGGCTCAAGCAATCCTCCCATCTCAGCCTCCTGAGTAGCTGAAACTACAGGTGCACAGTACCACACCCAGCTAATTTTTGTGTGAGTGTATATTTTGTAGAGGTGTGGTTTCACCATGTTGCCCAGGCTGGTCTTGAACTCCCGGACTCAAGCGATCTGCCCATGTTGGCCTCCCAAAGTGTTGGGATTACATGTGAGCCACTGTGCCTGGCCAGGTGTGGGTTTATATCATTAGAGGCCAGAACATAAAGATGTTTCAGAATAAAAATATTTGAAACTGAATAGCAGTACCATAAGCCAAAAATGGGAAGTTAGAGAGCATGGAGTGGATTCTCTCATTTGTTCTTAAGCCATGGAAACTTGGCTTTGCTTTTGAGCCTTTTCAGTTCTTTCCTCTTTGTTCCTTACCTCTGAAGTTCCAATTCAAATCCATTGCCAGAGTAGAGAAATCGAGTGTGGAGTGGACATGTGAGCAGCCGCGACAGGGCAATTCCAGCGTAGCAGCTTTTGCTGTTCTTCCCAGGGTGTCTGCGTGTTTTCTGGCAAGGAAGGGGTCTCATCTGGAAGCGGTCGCACCATCGCACTAAGATCTGGCGCTGGTATTTCAGGTACAGGCTGGGAAGCACCTTCATATGAGTAACTGTGGCTCCCTCCAAGGTGTAAACGGGATGAGAGTGTGTTTGGATATCTGAGCCACCAGGCATGTTAGAGGTTATCTAGCTGGATCCTCTAATCTAAAAGATGATGAAAGTGAGGCGCAGAGTGGTTAAGTCATGTGGCCAAGAGAAGGGAAAGATATAGCAGAGTAATCAAACGTCATCTTTGGAAATTCTAACAGACAATCCTTGAAGAAGCTGTAAGAAAATGTCTTTACAATCAGAAGGAAGGCATCACAGCTCAAATAGGTGTAAAAAACAGACTTTCTCCATGTTATGTATCCTGCCAGGCCATGGCTAGAGAAGTAGGGTAGGGTCAAGATACAGGGTCCAGGTTGGTGGTGACGATGGGAAATGGACTGAACAGTATGAGTCGGCAGCCTCACCATCAAACCCTTCCCTGGCCTGCCTCTCTGACTAACGAGCTGGCTTCATGACTTTGGGCAAATCTCTGTGTGCCTCAACGTCCTCATCTGTAAGATGGGAATAACAATAGTGCTCACCTATGAGCATGTATGAAGGACTTAGAGCAGTTGCTGGAACACATTAGGTGCTAATGAAGTGCTAGTTACTAGTAGTAGTGTTAAAACAGGTCAGCACAGTGGCTCATACCTGCAATCCCAATACTTTGGGAGGTCAAAGTCGGGAGGATCACTTGAGGCCAGGAATTTGAGACCAGCCTGGGCACCATAGCAAGACCTTGTCTCTACGTAATAATTATTATTATTTATAATAATCTATTAAATATTATTTATAAGTATTATTTAATAATTTATTAAATATTAAATATTGTTTATAATAATAATTATTATTTGAGACGGAGTCTCACTCTGTCACCCAGGCTAGAGTGCAGTGGCACCATGGCAGCTCACTGCAGCCTCTGCCATCCTGGGTTCAAGCAATTTCCTACCTCAGCCTCCTGAGTAGCTGGGATTACAGGTATGTGCCGCTATGCCTGGCTAATTTTTGTATTTTTAGTAGAGATGGGGGTTTCACCATGTTGGCCAGGTCAGGAGTTGCTCCAACTCCTGATCGCAGGTGATCCCCCGACCTGGGCCTCCCAAAGTGCTGGGATTACAGGTGTGAGCCACTGTGCCCAGCCTGAAGTTGTTTAAATGAATTGTTTACCAGACTAATTACACTGCAGGGCACAGAAGGAAGTTCTGAATTGAAAGTGCTTATAAATGATGACTATCAGGTTACTTCAATTTTCAAAAAGGAAAAAATTCAGATTTCTGTAAATATAGATTGGCGAGCTTGTAGTAGACTTGATTTAAAAAATGACATGCATGATTAAAAAGATGGTTTGAGAAAACTTTTCAAAAGGAAGCAATTTGACACGTGTGTGTGGGAGGGGTTTGACGACTGAGGCTCACTAGCTATGGGATGGGGACAAAGTGGAAAGCTCACTGGGCACCGAGAATAGGTGTGCAGTGGGAGGGTCCACAGACCGACGAGGGCAGAGGAATACAGCCTGGGCCCCGAAATCCAGGAGGTGGGAGCAAAGGGGGCAGAGAGTCTGGAAATGAAGCTAGGCAGAGAAGATGCTGTCAAAACCTTCTTATTTTTTTGCGGAGACAGGGTCTTACTGTGTTGCCCAGGCTTGTCTCAAACTTCTGGACTTAACAGATCCTCTGCTCAGGCTTCCCAAAGTGCTGGGATTATAGGCATGAGTCACTGCACCCCACCAAGACCTTCATAAGGGTTTTAGGAGGCAGCAGGAGTCACATCTTCAGGCATAGCAGATGTCGGGCTTGAGTCCAAGCCAGAGACGTGGGCCCAGTCCTCGTCAGATATTGAAAGGCAGACTAATTTGTCAGCAGACCCAGGAGCTGGTAACACACACATAACCCACAAACACTTCCCATATGTCGTAGCCAGATTCTTCCCTTGGATTTTAGAGCTTGCAAATGGCAAGGGGCCATTTACTGCCTAAAGAATTGGTGATGATAGAGTGCTTGGTTGAACATTAAGTTGAGCTAATTTTACTTCTCTTTGCTGTGCTGTTTCTAAACGGGTAGATCCAGATTCGATAAGCACAGATTGACTGTAATGTGTTTATCATGGATGAGGTGGGAAATGAAAATGCAATGAAGTTTTATCTGGTTAATTATAGAACCAGTTGTTTGAACAAATCTAACCGGAAAAGCATTGATGACTACAATGATGTTAACTTGAAGAAATTAATTTAGTGGTAAGAAAAAAGGCCCTAGAATTCACTAAAGTGGTTCAGATGAAATATGCTTGAAATAAACATGAATGATGAAAAAGAAGGTATGCTGAATATAAATTCTAGAAGCACTACAGTAAAGTCTCAGTGCATTCTCCAGTGTAGACCATACCTAAAACATTGCATTCAATTCTGAGTGAAATATTATATAAAAGACTTTATTAAATTAAACCATTGAAGGTGGGTCAGGATAGAGATTCAAAACTGTTGTACAAGAATATGCTTATTAATACACAGTTCAAGAAAAAAGAGAAGGTGAGGTAAGTATGACAATGATCCATGTGCGAGGCCAGAGGAGGTTCATTACGGGGTTATTTTTCTATTTAGACTTCGCGCTGGAATTAAGGAATAAAGTCAGAATCCGGGAAAAGAAATCAGATGTTTGGAGAATATGCCAGTCTATGTGGCAGAAGAATGCGTGAGGTCCACACTGTGCAAACAAGGCTGGGGCAGAGGGGATTCAAGTAAGTGAAACCAAGCCATTCTGGCTGTTCTGGAACTCACCCGATGAGTGCTGGGCACCTGCCAGCACATTCCTTTGAGGTGCAGTGAGGCAGGATTCACTGGGCCAGGACAAGCTTCTCCTGGCAGCCAGTTGGGCCAAACTGCCCTGTGAAGCTGGGCTTAATCACTTTATTTCTAGAGGGTTATTACCTCTAGGATGCTTCAGTTATTGACTGCTGCACAACTTAGTGTTTCAAAACAACAGTTTAATCTCTCTCCTGAGTCTATGGGTTGACTAGGTTCAGATGGGTGGTTCTTCTGTTGCATGGCCTGTTGGCCAGGCCCATGGTTGGCAGAGGTTCGGCTAGGGAATAACATCCAACTCAATTCATCCATGGCTGGCCATTGGCACTGTTGACAGGGAGCACAGCTGGGGCTGCTGACCAGAGCACCTCAGTTCTCCTCTGCGTGGCCTCCCCACATGACCTAGCCTTCTCCCCACATGGCCGAGGTTCAAGAAGGGGCATTGTCAGTGTGCAGAAATGGAAGTTGTCTATCTTGCAAGGCCCATCATTGAAGGTTACACTGTTGCACTTCTGCTGGGCAAATCAAGTCTCAAGGACAGCCATGATTCAAGGGGAGGGGCAGACAATAAACCCCACCTCTGATTAGAAGAGTGGCAAGGAATTTGGGACCATCTTTAATCCACTACAAGGAAAATGGGGCATGGAAATGGCATAAGGAAATAGAGTTTTAGAGATTCTGAGTCAAAGATGAAAATGATGGCCTAACAAATATTATGTTATTAAAGATGATTAGAAATGACACATGTAAAGATCTTTATAATAACTGGAACAGAGCAAATTCCCATTAAATAGCTGCTATTATTATTATTATTATTATTATTATTATTACTGTTTCTGCTATTGAAGTATCTAAACAGAGGCTGTAAGGCCAGATTTTAGGAAGGGAATGAAGGGATTCTTGCACTGGAGATGTAGACTATTGAAAGACAAACTCTAGGGACTATGAAATTTCCATAATTCAACAGAAAGCTGGAAAAAGGCTTCCTCCCATCATCCTCTTGACTCAGAGCACCTCTCTCTTCTTGTTCAGCTTTCTTCTTGCTTTATTTGGAGAGTCCTTTTGAGATAAACTTTGAAAAGAAGGCAGCATACAAATGCAGACCAACAAGAGAAGATGCCGTTAAAAGCATTAAGTTTTATAAGGGAAGTAGAGCATAAAAGTCTGGAAAATTTGCAGTCTGACAATGCAATAGAAAAGGAAATTCCACCATGGAATACTATGCAGCCATAAAAGGAACTTTTATGGCTTTAGCTGAGGAAGGGTCACTATGCATCACATATTTGTACTTTTTTTTTTTTTCAATTTTTGTTTTAAGTTCAGGGGTACATGTGCATCTATCATTGATGGGTATTTAGGTTGATTCCATGTCTTTGCTATTGTGAATAGTGCTGCAATGAACATACACATGCATGTTTCTTTATAATAGAATTATTTATATTCCTTTGGGTATATACCAAGAAATGGGACTGCTGGGTCAAATGGTATTTCTGCCTCCAGGTCTTTGAGGAATGGTCACAGTCTTCTACAGTGGTTGAACAAATTTACACTCCCACCAGCATTGTAAAAGTGTTCCTTTTTCTCAACAACCTCAACAGCATCTGTTTTTTTTTTTTTTTTTTTTTTGACAGAGTCTAGCTCTGTCACCTAGGTGGGAGTGCCTCAGCCTCAGCCTCCCAAGTAGCTGGGATTACAGGCATGCACCACCAGGCCTGGCTAATTTTTGTATGTTTAGTAGAGACCGTTCACTATGTTGGTCAGGCTGGTCTTGAACTCCTGACCTCAAATGATCCTCCTGCCTCAGCTTCCCAAAGTGCTAGGATTACAGGCGTGAGCCACCGCGCTCTGCTGTTATTTCAGCTTTTTAATAATTGCCATTCTGACTGGTGTGAGATGATATCTCATTGTGGTTTTGATTTGCATTTATCTAATGATCAGTGATGTTGAACTTTTTTCATATGTTTTTTGGCCGCATGTATGTCTTCTTTTGAGAAGTGTCTGTTCATGTCCTTTGCCCACTTTTAAATGGAATTTTTTTTCTTGTAAATTTGTTTAAATGCCTTGTAGTTGCTGGATGTTAGATGTTTGTCAGATGGATAGATTGCAAAATTTTTCTCCCATTCTGCAGGCTGTCTGTTCACTCTGATGATAGTTTCTTTTGCTGTGCAGAAGCTCTTCAGTTTTGTTAGATCCCACACACATTTGTGCTTTCCATTACAACTTGCAGCCTCTCCGGAGGCACCAGGCAGTGACCCTGACTCTGCCAGGAGCCCCTTCCTTATATCGTGTAGAAAGTAAGTCTTTGCGGTCAACGGATCAGGACAGTGCTCTCTTCTAGAATGACAGAGGGTGTTTTCCGTAGGAAGCTACTGTGTGGACTCAGGAACAAGGGGCAGCGACCTGGGAGAGTTTGGGAAAATAATTTGAGAGCAGCCACTTATGGGGGGAAAGATTCCAGTTTTACTGAGTGTCTGTTGTTACTTTCATGCGGCTGTTGGATGGTATCCCTATGAGACTCCCATAGTTAAGCAATTCCTTTGAAGCGGTCTTCAAAGTGCGTCTCCGCTAGATGGCGTGAGGTGCTCGCCTGTTTCCAGCTGATGGAAAGGACTTGAGCTAAGCAAGGGACCAGGAACTTGAAGGTAAAACAGCGCCTCACGCTGGGGGCTGATGAAATATGCAGTCGGCGGATGTAAAGAACTATGTCGTGCTAGAATAACAATACAATAAGGGGCTTTATTGCAGTGGTATTAAATAAATACACACCCAATATCACTAGAGCCAATGAAGTAGTTTTTCCTCTCCAAAAACATAGTCATATATAAAAACTTATTATAGACTGATACAAATACAGAATGACTATATAAGGGTAATTCATTTATAAAATAGTCTTCAGAAGTTGCACTTACAAAACAGAAGATATAGATCCTTATTGCAGGAAACTAAGCAGCCAATCAACCATTCGATATTTACCGAATATATCTGAACGCAGCACACGTTGTTAGACTGTACGGCACATGAGACAGTGTACATTATGGTTAGGAGTACAGTATTTGAGACCAGACAGCCTGAGTTTGTATTATTTATTAGCTATGACCTTGGGCACGTTGCTGCACCTCTCTGGGCATCAGTTTCCTTGTCTGTAAAACAGAAACAGTCATACCTATCTCATAGGGTTATTTTAAACAGTCAGTCTTTGTGAAGCATTTCAAATATAGCCTTGAACACAGTAAGTGCTACACAAGTGTCAGTCATCATTATAATTGTTTGTTATGACCTGGCTCTTCACTTTACAAAGGAACTCATTCATTGTAGGGTTCAATAAAACAAAAATGTGTCAAGTACCTATTATGTGTGAGACAGGGCATTGTGGACAGATCAAAGGACTATGAGAATGGCTAAGGCGTGGCTCCTGCCTTACAGGATGTAGGACTCTCACAGGGGAGAGGGATCACACAGTTAACTAACCATGAAGAAATGCAAAGGGTGATGGTACTGATACAAATGGCTGTGACAATCTGGAAAGGAGGAAATAGCGTTTGAGTAGAGCTTGCAAAAATGGGCAGGGTTCAGTGAGCGGAGGTGCCAGGAAGCATTTTCAGTGGGAGCAGCATGAGCAAAGGCTCCCAGGCCGGGCCATGTGGACACTTTTGTAAGGTCTGCAGAAGGCTGGAATGACTGAAGTGTGGAGATGTGTGGGAAGATATGACTGAAAGCATGTCTCCGTAATGACCACTTCCATCATCTTCAACATTTTGAAATCTTTTTTTTATTTCGTTTATTTCTCCTACATGTTATTTCCTGGATTATTTTTAATTTTTTAAATTTTTAATCATTAATTGTTTTAGAGATGGGATCTTGCTGTGTCACCTAGGCTGGAGTGCAGTGGCATGATCATAGCTCACTGCAGCCTCAAATTCCTGGGCTCCAGTGATCCTCCTGCCTCAGCCTCCTGAGTAATCTGGGACTACAGGTGCATATCACCACACCTGGCTAAATTTTTGTTGCTGTTGAGACTGGGTCTTGCTATGTTGTCCAGGCTAGTCTCCAACTCCTGGCCTCAAGCAGTCCTGACTCCACCTCTCTTGGACCTGGGTCTATATGTGTGAGCCTCTGTGCCCAGCTTTTCCTGAAGTCTGTTAAAGCAAATTCCAGATATTGAGTCATTGCACTTAAAAACACTCAAGATGCACCCTCAACCGAGAATATCTTTTTATGTAACCACAACGTCATTATTATGGCTTACATAATGAATCATATTTCCTTAATATTACCTATTTCAAGTGGTTTTTTATTTGCTTTTAAGAGCAAGAAGACAATCCTAGTGACATTGTGAAAAGATTAGAGAGGAGAAAAATTGGAAGAGAAACTAGTTAGGAGGTTATTGTGATAGTTGTTAAAAGCTTTAGTTTTAGACTTTGGCAGTGCATGAAGCAAAAGAGATGGTGGAAAAGCAGCAAGAAGTCAAGATTGTGTGGGAGGGAGTTTTTTTTTTTTTTAGATGGAGTCTCACTCTGTCACCTAGGCTGGAGTACAGTGACGGGATCTCGGCTCACTGCAACCTCCGCCTGAGCCCTCTGAGTAGCTGGGATTATAGATGTGCACCACCATGCCCAGCTAATTTTTGTACTTTTAGTAGAGATGGGGTTTTGCCATGTTGGCCAGGGTGGTCTCAAACTCCTAACCTCAGGTAATCCACCCGCCTCGGCCTCCCAAAGTGCTGGGATTAAAAGTGTGAGCCTCCACGCCCAGCCAGGAGGGAGTTTTAAGAGCGAGGGAGCATAAACTGAGGAACAGAGGGGAGCAAGAGATGGGCAGGAAGATTTAATGGACTTTATTAGGAATTTAAATTGTATGGCTCCATTTAGACAGCATTGGCATATGCATTATTAGGGACATAGATGCATTGTTTTATTTTTTAATTTCAACTTTTATTTTAGCTTCAGTGGGTACATGTGCAGGTTGGTTACCTCGATATATTGTGTGACGCTGAGGTTTGGTGTATGAATGATCCCATCACCAAGGTACTGAGCATAGGTAGTTTTTGGGTCCTAGTTCCCCTCCTTCTCTCCTGCCTCTAGTAGTCCCCCGTGTCTGTTGTGTCCACAATGTTTAGCTCCCACTTATAAGTGAGAACATATGATATTTGGTTTTCTGTTCCTATGTTAGTTTGCTTAGGATAATGGCCTCCAGCTCCATCCACGTTGCTGCAAAGAACATGATTTATTTCTTTTTTATGGCTGTGTAGTATTCCATGGGGTGTATGTACCACATTTTCTTTATCCAATCCACCACTGATGGGTACATAAGTTGATTCTGTCTTTGCGTCTCTGAATAACACTTTGATAAGCATAAAAGTACATATGTCTTTTTGGTAGAATGATTTATTTTCCTATGGATATATACCTGTTAATGGGATTGCTGGGCTGAATGGAAGTTCTGTTTTAAGTTTGAGAAATCTCCAAAATGCTTTCCACAGTGTCTGAACTAATTTACATTTCTGCCAATAGTATATCCCTTTTCTCCACAACCTCACCAACATCTGTAATTTTTGAACTTGTTATCAAAAGTCATTCTGACTGGTGTGAGACGGTATCTCATTGTGGTTTTAATTTGCATCTCTCTAAAGATCAGTGATGTCGAGCCTTTTCTTCATGTTTCTTGGATGCTTGTATATCTTCTCTGAGAAGTGTTTGTTCATGCCCTTTTCCCGCTTTTAAATGAGGTTATTTGGTTTTTGCTTGTTATACTGTTTAAGTTCCTTATAGATTTGAGATATTAGACCGTTGTCAGATGCACAGTTTGTGAATATTCCCTCTCATTCTGTAGATTGTCCGTTTCCTCTGTTGATAGTTTCTTTTGCTGTGTGGAAGCTCTTTAGTTTAACCAGGTCCCAATGTCAATTTTTGTTTTCACTGAATTGCTTCTGAGGACTTCGTCATAAATTCTTTGACAATGCTGATGTCCAGAATAATATTCCCTAGGTTTTCTTCTAGGATTTTAATAGTTTTTGGTCTTACATTTAAGTCTTTAATCCATCTAGAGTTAATTTTTGTATATGGTGAAAGGTAAGGGGCCAGTTTCAATCTTCTGCATGTGACTGGAAAGTTATCCCAACACCATTTGTTAAATAGGGAGTTTTTTTCTCACTGCTTGTTTTTATCAACTCTGTCGAAGATCAGGCAGTTTTAGGTGCATGGCTTTATCTCTGTGGGGGGGTGTAGTTCTATGCAATCTTATCACATGTGTAGTTTTGTGTATCTAACGCCACAGTCAAGCAACATTTCATCATCTCAGAGATCTCCTTCATGCAAATAACCCTTGATAGCTCCACCAATCCTCCCTCCCTTCCCCCTCCCTGACAAACACTACTCTTATTTCTATAATTTTGTCATTTCAAGGGTGGTGTACAAATGGAATCCCACAGTAGATAACCTTCTGGGACTGGCTTTTTCTTTTCTTTTCTCTTTTTTTTATTTTTATTTTTTTTGTTGGAGTCTGGCTCTGTTACCCAGGCTGGAGTGCAGTGGTTCAATCTTTGGCTCACTGCAACATCCACCTACCGGGTTCAAGCAATTCTCCTGCCTCAGCCTCCTGAGTAGCTTGGATTACAGGCGCCTGCCACCACACCCAGCTAATTTTTGTATTTTTAGTAGAGATGGGGTTTCACCATATTGGCCAGGCTGGTCTCTTGGCCAGGCTGGTCTTGAACTCCTGACCTCGTGATCCACCCACCTCGGCCTCCCAAAGTGCTAGGATTACAGGCATGAGCCACCACGCCCAGCGGATTGGCTTTTTCACTCAGCATAATGCTCTTGAGATGCATTCAAGTTGCCACACACATCGATGGTTTGTTCTTTTTTAATGCTGTGTAGTAGTCCACGGGCTCAATGTACCCAGTTTGTTTAACCATTTACCTACTGAAGAACATTTCAGTCCTTTCAAATTTGGGACTATTACAAATAAAGCTCCTATAAATATTTATGAACAGGAGAGGTACGTTGTCTCACACCTGTAATCCAGTACTTTGGGAGGCCAAGGTGGGAGGACTCCTTGAGTCCAGGAGTTGGAGACCAGCCTGGGCAACAGAGGGAGACCTCATCTCTACAAATAACAAAAAGTTATCTGGGCATGGTGACATGCGCCTGTGGTCCCAGCTACTTGGGAGGCTAAGGCAGGAGGATTACTTGAACCTTGGAGGTCAAGGCTGCAGTGAACTGTGATTGCACCACTGCACTCCAGCCTGGGCAACGCAGAGCAAGACCTTGTCTCAGAAAAAAAAAAAAAAAAAAAAAAATTATGTACAAGTTTTTATGTAGACATGTTTTTATTTCTCTGGGATAAATGCCTAGGATTAGGATACCTGGGTCATATGGTATGCATATGTTGAATTTTTAGGATTTTTGTTTTCCTTAAAGAAGCTGCCCAACTATTTTCCAAAATGGCTGTGCCATTTTACATTTCCACCCTCAATTCTGAGAGATCCAACTTTTGGTACCCTTGCCAGCTTTTGCTATTGTCACTGCTTTTTGTTTTAGTGATTCTAACAGGTGTGTACTGATATTTTTACTGCTGTTTGAATTTGCATTTCCCTAACAGCTAATAAGATTCACCATCTTTTCATGTCTTTATTTGCCATCTGCCTATCCCCTCTGGTGAAATATCTATTTATGTCTGTTGCCTATTTACTAATCAGATTGTTTATTTACAGTTGAATTTAGAGGTTTTTTTTTTTTTTTTTTTTTTTTTTGATGGAGTTTTGCTCTTTTTGCCCAGGCTGGAGTGCAATGGCATGATCTCAGCTCACTGTAACCTCCACCTCCCGATTTCAAGTGATTCTCCTGCCTCAGTCTCCCAAGTAGTTGGGATTACAGGTGCACGCCACCATGCCTGTCTACATTTTTTTTAATTTTAATTTTTTTAGTAGAGACAGGGTTTCACCATGTTGGCCAGGCCAGTCTCGAACTCCTGACCTCATGTGATCCGCCCGTCTTGACCTCCCAAGGTGCTGGGATTACAGGCTTGAGCCACCGCGCCTGGCCTAGAGAGTTCTTTATAGTTTCTAGATGGGAATCTTTTGTTAGATACATGGTTGGCAAATATTTTCTTCTGGTTTGTAGCTTAAGTTTTCATCCTTTCAGCAGGGACTTTTATAAGCAAAAGTTTTAGATTTTGGTGAAGTCCAATTTATTGATTGTTTTCTTCCATAGATTGTGCTTTTGGTGTCATGTCTATGGACTCTACAACAAGCCCTCACTCCTGATGGAGAGGGAAGGAGCCCAGGTTCCCCTAGGTGACCAAGGAGGTGGGAAGTGATATAGAAAATCAGCCATCCTAGAGAGGTCCTGCAGGTGGGAGAAGAGGTCTTGGGTGGACAGGGATAATCCTTATAACCGGTGGCCAGATGGGCACTTGTGCCGCTGTGTGGAGTCCAGCACAGAGGCAGACATGGTTCTAAACCAGATGTGATGGTGCCCAGACCAGCCTGGACGGATCGTATTGGCCAGCTCAGCCTTCTATAACAAAACTCCACAGGCCAGTGGCTTAAATAATAGATATTTATGGCTCACAGTTTTGGAGGCTGAAAGTCCAAGATCAAGGCCCCAGCTAATTTTGTTACTGGTGAGGGCTCTCTTCCAGGCTGGCAGACGGCAACCTTCTCTCAGTGGTGGGGGAATGGGGGAGGGAACAAAGGGAGACAGAGACAGAGAGAGTGAGAATGACAGAGAAAGTGTGCAGACAAGAGAGGCTGAGAGAGAGAGAGAGAGAAAGAGAGAGAGAGAGAGAAATGAGTTCTTTGGTTCTCTCTTCCTCTTCTTATTAGGATGCTCATCCTATCATGAGGTCTCCATCCTCCTGACCTCATCTAAGCCTAATCACCTCCCCAGAGCCCCACCTCCTAACACCATCGCAGTGGGGGTTAGAGCTTCAACCCAGGAATTTGGGGAGGACACAAACATTAAGTCCATAACACAGGTGATCACAAGACCAGTGGCTCCTCCCTCACCCACACCCTATTCCCTGATGACTTCATGGAACTTAGAACCAACTCCATGGATAGGTGGGAAGGCGAGGAACCCTGAATTGTTTAAGAAAGTAACACTCTGATTTTTGAGAAAACCCATATTGATGGTTTATCATGCATTGGGCAAGAATAAATTTTGTTCTGTTCAAGGGAATGGGAACTCAGTATGGAGACAGCTCTGACATGTAGGGGAAAAAGGATTACATATTTTGTTCAACATGTTTCTTCCTGGGAGATGCAAACCTGCCACATGTATGGCAGCGAAAAGAAGCTTTCCTCCCTGCCAGCCGGGCAGCCTGCCCATCAGTACCACCTAAAGCACCCGATGATGCCTCATTGTTAGGGTTTGGTATCTCTCAGCATCAACCACAAAACCAGCACTGCCTGACGTTAGCCAAAACCCTTCCAAAGACACGCCTATGGCTTTCGGCAAAAACTCTCTGGAGATTCCCCAACATCTGTCTGAAACACATCTGGCAACTCTTCAGGGAGAAAACACACCCTGGGGATTAGCTTTATGTTTTTCTGGCTTCTCTGTCTTCATGCCTTGGAGTAAAGGAAAGCACGAGGGTGGGGGACTAGCATGGGGTGTGGAGACAGGTGGAACTGAAGCTCCATCTAATTCCATAGTGTTAGCACATCCTCTGTTCTATCCCCGGTCTTCTGTGATCCCAGGTTAAAGCCCAGAAAACTAGGATGCAACTTGTTGCTCTGGCATCTTCCCCAAAGAAAATAAAAAGAATTCTTGAGTTTGGACTAAGATTTTTTTTTTTTTTTTTCAGTATTTAAGTATTTCTGTAGAAAGAAATCATTGCTCAGCTGATAAATATTTCTTCAGAACTGTTGGCCTGGCACTGAATTACACATTAATTCAGAACAGCAAAGATGAACCCAAGCGCTGGCTTTGTGTGTGTGTGTGTGTGGGGGTGCACTTTTAGGAAATAAGACAAAATTAATGCTAATTGTGCCTTCTGATAACTTCAGGAATACAATAAATATATTAGTACATATTATGAACCTTAAATTTTTTCAAGGGAAAACTATTTTTAGTGTGTTTGGAGGATGGTTGTACCAGTTTTTAAGAGCAGATTTTTCAAAACGGGGAGAACCTTGAAGAGGCGAGGGTTTGAGATAGAGAAATAGAGACGAGGAAGGGGAAATGCATGGATTGGAACTTGCTTCTTCTGCCACAGAGAATTCAAGACCATGGGAATCCAGCACTCTAAGAAAAGATTGAGCATCAATATAGTATTATATCTAGTGTCTAAAATTCAGTTACTTTTTTCCAGTTTTCATAATTATAATTCCCTCAAAATGAATAAATAAAAAAGAGGGATGATTGTGTCCTAACATGTTTTTGGCAATGGAGGAGCCAATATTCTGCTGCTCTTTAAAAATACTCCCCTTTAGAGAGGTATACACTTGGTCCAAGGTCTTGTATCCAGTCAATGCCTTTGCAGACTGATGCTACAGGAATTTCAAAGGAAATCCCAACATGAAAAGCATACTAAGTAAACTAAGTCTAAGTGTACCATACTAACTAAGTTTCCTTTATTCATTCAACAAACATTTCCCAAGCTCAGGTACATGCCGAATGTGGACAAAGCACACAAAAGTGAAAAGAAGATAGCTAGGCGTATTGGCTCATGCCTGTAATCCCAGCACTTTGGGAGGCCGAGGCGGGTGGATCATGAGGTCACGAGATCGAGACCATCCTGGCTAACATAGTGAAACCCTGTCTCTACTAAAAATACAAAAATTAGCTGGGCTTGGTGGTAGGTGCCTGTAGTCCCAGCTACTGGGGAGGCTGAGGCAGGAGAATCACTTGAACCCAGCAGGTGGAGATGCAGTGAGCCGAGATCATGCCACTGCACTCCAGCCTGGGCGATGCAGCCAGACTCCGTCTCAAAAAAAAAAAAAAAAAAAAGGAAGAAGAAGAAGACAGAGCCCTCTGCTGGGTCTTGGTTTAGTGAGAGAGAGACACACAAACAAACAGCTGGGTGCTCTATTGGAGGCATGAGTGGCATTTATCAACCTGATGAGATCTGGGAGACCCCTGATGGAGGAGGTGACATTTGCAGGGTGGGGTGGGAGGTAGAGGCAGACATTCCAGAAAAGAGAAGAATCCATGCAAAACAAGGGGCAAGAAGGAATGGGGGTGCTGAGGAAACCAGAAGGAGTTGAGCATGGCTGGCGTTTGTGTGTGTGTGTGTGTGTGTGTGTGTGTGCGCGCGCGTGCACGCAAATGAGCCCAGGAGGGGAAGCTAGAAGAGGAGAGTGCAGTTCCTTCCCACCGTGAGCCACTGAGTTTTGTATCTACCCAGCAAACCCAGGAGAGATAAAGTCTTCAATAAGAGAGACCTGAGGGGTCAGCTGTTCTCCTCCTCCTCCTCCTCCGCCTCCTCCTCCTCCTCTTCCTCCTCTTTCTCCTCTTTCTCCTCTTCTTCCTCCTCGTCCTCCTCCTCCTCTTCTTTTGGCTGTAGTTTTAAATTAATTTATTAACCCTGAGTATGTAGTACATTCACTATGGTCAAAAATAAAGAATCAAATATTTAAAAAATACCGTAAATGTATAATGCAGTAACAAAACAAAACCCATCCCTTCCTGAGATCAAATCTGTCCTGTTCGCATCCTCTTACCACCCCGTCCCCACAAATACTTTGCTTCATGGTTCATGTTTCCTAGAATTGCTTTACGCAAAACATGCAAGCAAATATGATTATGCTTTCTTATTTTCTTTCTTTCTTACACTAAAGGCAGCCTGCACTTTGCTCTTTCTTCCCTAATTGCATGATACTGGCTATCTTTCTGTAGCAAGACATAGAAGCTTTCCTCATTCTTTCATACAGCTTCACAGTATCACATTGTATCTAATCAGACTTCAGAGTACCAAACTGTATCTAATCAGACTTCGTAGTATCACGTTGTATCTAACCAGACTCTTGTTAATGAACTTTTTGGGTTGTTTCCAATCTCTGGACATTACTAACGAGTTCATGCTGTAATGTGTAATCTCGTACCTACACCTTTCTGTACGTGAGCAGGTTCGTTCATATGATAAATTCTCCAAAGTGGGTTTGGTAGATCAAACAGTAGATGCACGTGCAGTTTTGATGAGATCACTGCCAGAGGCTAGAGTTCCTTTGGCATTTCATGTTAGGCATATCACATAATCGTATAGAGCTCTTGACGTATATGACTCTGGACAGGTGTCACAGTCTGGATGAATACTGGATAGAGAGCCAACAGCACTGATGTCATTGGAAAAGTACTCGTGTTCAACTCCTCACTTTATAGTATTGGCAGTGGCAACCAGCATGGGGAACAGAAATAGTAATAATTGTTATAAGTTGCATGTGTATGCTACTACATCTGTGGGATGTGTTAGCAGGATTTCTACATTATCAAGAACGTTATTCTTTTCTTTCTTTCCTGCTTTCTTTTCCTTCCTTCCTTACCTTCCTCCCCCTTTCTCTCTTTGTCTTTCTTTCCCTCCCTTTCCCCCTCCCCTCCCCTTCCTTCCTTTCTTCCTTCCTTCCTTCCCCCTTCCCTCCTTTCTGCTTTCCTTCCCTCTCTCTCTTTCTTTCCCTCCCTCCCTCCCTTCCTTTTTTCTTTTCTTCCCTCCCTCCTTCTCTCTTTCTTTCTCTTTCCATCCCTCCCTCTTTCCCCCCTCCTTCCTTCCTTCTTTCCTTCCTTCCTTCCTTTTTTTCTTTCCTGACGGCGGTCTTGCTATGTTGCTCAGGCTGGTTTCAAACTCCTGGTCTCAAGTGATCCTCCTGCCTCAGCCTCCTGAGTAGCTAGGATTACAGGAATGAGCCACCATGCCCAGCTAAGCAGGTTTTCCACTGTCTTCCTGAGATCTTGGTTTACCATCCCCTTCCCAATATACATACCTCCCATGGGGACATATATTTTTCACTCTCCACCCCACAGGCTCACAGTGAGGCAGTGTTATCAATATTGTTATTGATGAAGGAGTAACAAAAACCTTAGAGCACAACAAAGGACAATTCTTTAAAGTAAGAAGTTGGTGGGGCATCGTGGCTCACACATGTAATCCCAGTACTTTGGGAGGCTGAGGTGGGCGGATCACCTGAGCTCAGGAGTTTGAGACCAGCCTGGGGAACATGGTGAAACCCCATCTCTACTAAAAATACAAAAATTAGCCGGGCATGGTTGAGGCTGAGGTGGGAGAATAGGTGGGAGAATTGCTTGACCCCGTGAAGCAGAGTTTGCAGTGAGCTGAGATCGCACAACTGCATTCCAGCCTGGGAGACAGAGATCTTGTCTCCAAAAAAAAAAAAAAAGAAAGAAAGAAATACCACATGATGACTTCAGTTTTCTCCTTCCATAAGCAGATGGAGAAAATGGGGTCAGGAATCTGCACTGGCTGGCAGATTTGTGTTTGGGATCACTGTGTTACACTTTCCCATTTTTCAGCCCCCACCCCCCAACAAATTCCACAGGCAACTGCCCAGACTTGAACCTCAGAATTTTATATTGTTCTTTCCCCAATGTCAAAGCCTTTTCCACTCGTGTTCCCCCTCCTTCTCTGTCTCCTTGAAGTTTTCTCTTCTCCACTTGGCTTTCAAAATCAAATTCATGCAAATATTAACTTCCACGTCCTTCATGAAGCCTTCCAGACCACAACTACAATCACAATCTTGTCCCTTCTCCTCTTAGAAAATCACTATCGAGTTCCAATTTTGTCCATTTTGTTAGCTCCATCTTCATATCTAAATGGTAACTTCTTCAAGGTCATGGACTCTGTCTAAAACTTGTCATGTCATACACAACTAGCACAGGGTAACATAATGGCAGATATACATTTTTTCATTCATTCGTCAAACATACAGCACGTCTACTCTATTCCAGGCCATGTGTCAGAGCCTGAGGATGTCAAAACAAGAATGACATATCCTTGACCATGAAGAAATCAGAGTCTAATTTGGGTCTCAAATCTGCAAGCCAATAATTAAAACATGGTAAGTGTTACATTTTGTGAACAGTTGATGAGTTCAGCAATCACCAATCATAAATTTGAAAACTGCATTCCCTATTTCTTCCTTCACAAATCTCTGTGGACAAAACTCAGTGCTTGGTGAAGCAGATGAAAAGTGGGTATAACTAGACTCCTGACAGGCCGTAACTGGGCTTCTGAGAAATCATCAAGTCAAAGTCAAAAGGAACCCATTTCCTCCCTAGTAGTCCCTTCTAATCAAGACGGAAAAAAAAAAAAAAAAAAAAAAGGCAAGGTTGTAAAAAACTGTAGCCATTCTACATAGTTGTCAGGGGGCCAAGAGAAACACACAAGGCCATATAAGTAGATAAAAAAGGAGCAGACCAAGGATGGGGAGAAAGAGCTGGCCCAGAATAGAACAGTGGCCTTACAGAGGCTCAGAAGGGAGGATGGGAGAGGGAGAGGAGGTGGAGACCGAAGGACTGGGTGGTGGCTTGACTCTAACCATAGCTGGATTTAGGAGCTATGGGGTGTCAGGATGTAAAATCAAGGGAGAGGTTTAAAAGAAAACAAATATGCAGCCTGCTTTCAACTCTTTAATCTCTTTAAGTCATGGTTGTTTTGACCATGATTTTGGGCCCATCCGTTGGTAGTCTCCAGTAGGAGACCAGGATAAAGGGATAAAGCTCAGAAGTGTGATTCGACGATTCCAGAATACTTTGGCCCATCGTTCAGTTACTTGTGGGAATCATTTCCTAGAAGTGGCGTGGACAGAGCAGCATCTCTGGCCCAGGAGAAACAGCTCCTATTCATTTTTGGACTCTGAATTCCTTGTCACTGAGCTCTGCATCTAGATCCTGTCTGTGAACACCAGAGTCCTTCCCTGTGATGTGTCACTCATGGCACATGGTCCCAGTGAATGAATTGAGCTAGACATCCTGCAGGGTCTTTTCTAGCTTTGAGATTTTATGTGTTCAGTAACCAGAAATTCAGCTCCTCCTGGAGGTAATATGAGAAACGTGGAATCAAAGGACAAATGTATAATAAGGACACCTTGGCCCTTATTTATAAGGCTGATATAAATCACTGCCTTTGCTTGTTGGCAATCTTGGAAAACTTTCACTAGGTCTTATTTTTATCACACCTACCTAGATTTTAAAGATCATCATACAGATACACAAGTGTCACACAGAATACTGAACTATTACAGCTTGAAAATAATAGGAAGTTCAGAAACTCTAACAAGTCATACAGCTAGGTAGTGGTCAAGTTTGCACTCTAGCCCAGCCCCACCTCCCTGGCACAGCCTGGCTCTACCTTCCACACTCATTCCTCCCATCTACTAATCTCATTCATCAAAAGGCCGTTAAGTGCTAACAATATATTTAGCACAGTACTAGAAGTTGGGGGAGATGCTTGTCCTCAAAGAACTGATCCAATTGGAGAAACTGGCTTTTTATTAAACAAACAACACATTAGCACTACAGTCTAGGGTAGAATCAGAGGGTCCTCCCAGATGAAGAAAATAAAACTCACTTTTCTTAACGTTAGACTGCTGTAAAACCCAGTTAGTATGAATTTGGAAAAAAAAAAAAAAAAAGAGAGAGATCAGCTATAAAGGCAAAAATAGTTTAATATGGGCCCTTTCAACATTTCAAGAGAAAGGGATGGTAGGGCAGGAAAGATGATGGAGTCTGTTCTGTTGCAATCATGGATTGAAATAATGGCAGCTGTATGGTTCCCCACTGCAAATAACCTGGCTTTGTCCATTCAACTTCCGGTTCACAAATAGTTACTTTCCTCTCCTGGGAAAAATAACCAGCTACAGTTGTTTCCTATTGGTTGCATGCTGACTAGTGGTTAGGCTACTAAAGGATTAACTGCTGATGACAATAATTTTCCTTCCATTTATTTCACAGTAGCAAGGTGTTTGTTTTTAACCTCTCCTAATTTGTTAAACAAACAGCATTTCAACAAGAATAAATGTTTTCGAGGGTCTCACCACAAACTAACCTACCCACTGTTTTTATTTTTCATGTTTTTTTTTCTAGTTATGTCCATTCATATGTATTTCTACCTAATTGCAATCATACTGTTGATACGATTTGGTGATGTGATTTTCTCTTTAGATCACACTATCAACATTCTCCATGTTTCTGGAGACGTCGCAATGATTATTTAACGGCCCCATAGTTATCCTACATGGAATAATATTCTCTATTCCATGGTTCGAAGTTAGCCACTTCCCTGTTTTTGGTCCTTAAGGTCTGTCACTCACCTCATCCATTTAGATGAAAGTGTCACAGAGACATAAAAAACATCCTTTGCAAGATGAAATGAACAAGTAGCCCCAACTGCAATGTGTATCACCAGATGATAAAGACGCACTCAGCCTATAGAAGGCCAGGTGTAGACGACTTGTGGATAAGAATTCCTCCAAAGGCAGGATGGAAGTATCACCAATAGTTTGTAACTAAGATACATAATGGCACTCACTTTCATGATTAATAACCAGAAACTCAAAAATACTACACGCTGCCAAGACACTTCCCTAGTCTCGTCTTTTTCTCCTTAGTCCAGAACATAAAGGCCGGCAGCCTTGTCAGTCCCTCCTGCGCTAGACTGCAGGGAGCATCGTTTGTCCTGCCTGCTAAGCGTCCGTGGCCAGTGCAGACGGGACGATCTGCCGGCTTCAGGCTGGCAGGTGCGGGGTGGGCTGTGTGCTGAGGGCCAGGCTGGCCTTCCCGCGTCCTCTGGCGACAGAAATTAAGCAAGTCCACAAAGAAACATCTTGCACCTTGAGGGAGAGGAAGAAAGAGTTGCGGGGCGGGGGAGGCAAGAAACGGAGTAGGAGGCTCGACAGAGGAGACTGGTCCTTAGCAAAGTGTCACAGCCGCAGGATGGGAGGGTGTGTGTGTGTGGGGGGGTCTGTGGGGACAGCACAGGTGGCCCCTGCTGTGCGCGGCGAGGCAGGCTTGGAGTGCCTTCTTTCCGAACAGAGCGAGCCCGGCGTTGGGGGCTGGGGAGGCGCGGCCTCTGGTGGGACTGAGGCAGGGAAGGCGGCGCCCGGGGCGGGGTGGGGGCTAGGGAGGCGGGGCCCGGTGTGGGGGCGCTCAGGGAGGCGGGGACGGGTTTAAGGGGGTGGCGGTAGGTGGGGTGCGGGAAGTTGGCCTCGGTGGGGACGCGGACAGGAGAAGTGGGGCCGGGACGGGGGAGGTGGGGGGAAATGGGGGCATGGAGAGGCGGGGCTTGGGGTTGGGGACCTGAGGAAACTGGGTCCTGACCGGGGCCCAGGGAGGCGAGGCCCGGGCCAGGTGGGGGTCCAGGGAGGCAGGGTCCGGTCAGCGGGCGGGAAATGAGGGGCCTGGATTGGGAATGGGCGTGGAGAAGGCGGGGCCCGGATTAGAGGGGCGGGGAGGTGGGGTCTGGGCTGGGGGTGGGGGAGTTGAGTCCAGGAGGGGACCGCGGGGTGGGCGGGGTCCGGACTGGGACCGGGGAACGCGGGGTCCAGGAGGGGACCGCGGGGTGGGCGGGGTCCGGGCTGGGACCGGGGTAGGCGGGGTCCAGGAGGGGACCGCGGGGTGGGCGGGGTCCGGACTGGGACCGGGGTGGGCGGGGTCCAGGAGGGGACCGCGGGGTGGGCGGGGTCCGGGCTGGGACCGGGGAAGGCGGGGTCCAGGAGGGGACCGCGGGGTGGGCGGGGTCCGGACTGAGACCGGGGTGGGCGGGGTCCAGGAGGGGACCGCGGGGTGGGCGGGGTCCGGGCTGGGACCGGGGTGGGCGGGGTCCAGGAGGGGACTGCGGGGTGGGCGGGGTCCGGACTGGGACTGGGGTAGGCGGGGTCCAGGAGGGGACCGCGGGGTGGGCGGGGTCCGGGCTGGGACCGTGGGGTGGGCGGCCCCGAGCGCGTCCCGCAGTGGCAGGAGCCCTGGGCGCTGCAAAGCGCGTCCCGCCGGGTCCCCGAGCGTCCCGCGCCCTCGCCCCGCCATGCTCCTGCTGCTGGGGCTGTGCCTGGGGCTGTCCCTGTGTGTGGGGTCGCAGGAAGAGGCGCAGAGCTGGGGCCACTCTACGGAGCAAGTAAGTGGAGCCGCCGGGAGCCGGGGCCCGGGCGCGGCCGCCCCCTTCCCTCCGCCGCCCCGGCCTTGGGGCTTCTGCCCGGGCCCCCTTCGACCGCAGCCCAGGCCCCCACCGGAGGCCCAGGGGTCCCCTCTGTGGGTCACTTGTGGGTCACCTCTGTGTGAGCCGCGGTGCCTGATCTGGCCTGAGGCTTCCTGCAGAACTGTGCCCGGGACGTGTCCTGCGGAGCCGCGTTTTTCTTCTTGGCTCCTGTTCATTGTGCAGATTTCTGTTCGTCGTTAATTTCTGAGGCAGCTCCAAAAGTTATTATAATTACAGGGTTTTTTCCTTACCACGCGTGGGGGGCGTCTGCTGTTATCATTATTCCGGGTTGATCCAGGGAGAAAGGCAATCTGAGAGGAGTTCTAGCCTCCTGGAAGCCTCAGCTTTTCCCATCTGAAAACGGGGAGAACACGACTTTCCCATTTAGTGACTACCGGTGGTTTAGCATTTAAAGGTGGCCAGCACCGAGAACCAAAGCGTCTGAGTTCCTTGAGTTGCTGGTCTGTGCGTTTGTCAGGATTTGTGTTTTAAATGTCTTGACCTCACAGGCGAATAAAACCTGCAAATATGAAATGTCAATAAAATGATGAATAGACAGGCAATTTGTCTTTAAAAAGTATGAAACGGGTTCACACAAATAGCATTGAGAGCTAATGCGCAACATGACTCTGTCATAAAGTAGAAGTGCTGTTCACACACATGCCATTTAAATATTTAAGCCGTTTAGCTTCCAGCGTGTTCGTGCACGGTGGGAGGAAGATACAAGTAGGCGGACCTTTTCTCCCTTTTCCAGGCCCTGTTTTGAAGAGCAGTTTTGAAGACCAACTGCCTAAACGTGAAGATGGTTATCTTCATGCTCTCTGTCTTGTGAATGTGCTTAACAGTAAAGTGGTAGTAATGATGCTTCCCTCTAGGGAGGGAATAGCTAATGAAAATCCCAGGAGGCATCCTAGTGGTGTTGGAAAAGTGCAGGCTTTCGATGCAAAGAGACAGGCTGGGCTCTACTTAGTTGTGTGTTCTGGGCAAGACCTTTAATCTCTCAGAGCCTTCATGTCCTTGTTGGTCAGGGCAGGGAATGCAGCTCTTTTTGAGCAAACTTGCAAGGACTCCGCTAGTTTGTGTTGAGCACCTGGTATACAGTGGGCACTCAATAACTGGGAGATATTTTAGTAGATGGCTGAAGGCATGGGCTTGGTGCCAGGATGTCTGGGACCACTTGATTCTTGATCCTGTCACTTATCAGCTCTGGGACCCTGGGCAATGTCCTTTCGGCCTTACATTCCTCTTCTGTGAAATGTGGAGAAATGATAGGGTTGTGAGGACTGAATGAATTATGACACCCCAGTGCTTAAAACGTTGTCAGCACTTAATGCTGGCCATGGTCTTAGACTCCTGCTGAAGTGCTGAGTGAAGGAATTTAGGGTAAAGATCTTGAAACTTTGTTGGGGGCGTGGAGACAGGAGAGCGTGGGATGGACTGAAACAAAGATTCTGTGTCTAAACTAGGAAGACCGTTTAAACTCTAACATCTACAAGCCCAAGTAGGCTTCACAGTCTCTGGGCTTTCCGTCATAGAAAAACATGGCTTGGACGTATTTTAGTGATTTCATGCTGTCTTCAACCCAGCACAATATCTATTTATCTTAAAAATAACTAAATCAGGAAAAAAATCCAAGGTAGAAAATTCTATGAACTTGCAATTTTACCTTTTATCCCTAATCCATTCTTTTTTATATTTAGTTTTTGTGATATAGGGTTTGAGGGCATGGGCTTTGGCACCAGATTTCTGGGTTCAAATCTTGGGTCTGCACTGACTGAGGAGTCACTTAACATTTGCAAGCCTCTATCTCTGTATGGGGACGATGCAATTACTTAGTTAGGATTTTGAAAGGTGAGACAATTAATATACTTAAATCTTAGAACAGAACCTGAGAATGTAATGAATGCTCTATTCTCAATCATTATGGTCTTTAAAATTGTATGTAAACTTAATTTTTAAAATGTAAGTCTATGCAAATCTTATGCAAATTTTAATATAGCTGAATATGACTATTAACTTGCATTGTAGTTATTTGTCATTCACCTGTAATTGGAAATATACCAGTAACACCTTAGATTCAAGTTCCTTCACCTCTCACCCTCCACCCCATCTGTAGACAATGGGTATTCAGTCACCCGTAGTGGAATGACTCCTAAAAGCAATGGTTTTCACCCTTCGGGGGGAAAAAGTCACTTGGGGTGTTCGTTAAACATTCAGCTTCCTGAGTTCCACTTCCATTGGTTTAGATCCATTAGGTTTGGGATGGGACGCAGATGATTCTGATGCAGGTGGTCCATGGACCACACTTTTTTTTTTTTTTTTTGAGACAGAATCTTGCTGTGTCACCCAGGCTGGAGTGCAGTGGAGGGCTCTCTGCTCTCTGCAACCTCTGGCTCCCGGAGTCAAGTGATTCTCATGCCTCAACCTCCCAAGCAGTTGGGATTACAGGTGTACTCCACCATGCCTGGCTAATTTTTGTATTTTTAATAGAGACGAGGTTTCATCACGTTGACCAGGCTGGTCTTAAACTCCTGAGCTCAAATGATCTGCCTGCCCTGGCCTCTCAAAGTGCTGGTATTACAGGCATAAGCCATTGTGCCCAGCCGCACACTTTGAACAGTAGTATTTTTAAAGGATATTTTGGGAAATTAGTATTTAAAAGAAAGTCCCTTGTATAAAAACTGTCTGCTACAGAGTCATCTGTTTTGTTAGCTGACATTTATATAGTGTCTTTAAATAAAGATAGTGTTATATTCCCATTATTATCAAAGCAGTTTTAGATTGACAAAATAGCAAAAGCCACCAGTTATTGAGTATCTGTAATGTCCCAGTGTCTCCGGGAGTTTGCTAGGAGCTTTATGTGAAAATAATAAGAGGCAATAATGTTTTCTAGTTGAGCACTCCATGTGGTGCCAGACTGCCTGGGTTCTAATCTGGCCCTCATCACTTACAGGCTGTGTGTACCTGGGCAAGTCACTTAACCTCTCTGGGCCTCAGTTTCATCATCTGCGAGACAGAATTGTTAATAATTCCTACTGCATAGGCAGGGGTGGATCTAGGCTTTGGGAGGAGAGTAAAGTACACAATTTGCAGGACCCTCTTGAAGGAAAAAAGTATCAAATTATGACTACAAAATTAGGTGCTAAAAGGACCATTCATTTAGAATAATAAAGAAAGCACAACAAATTATACATTTTGACAATCTGACAGGCACCACAAATACCACTCATTTTTAGAGGCTTGCACAAGTGAGGGGTCCTGGAGGTTATGTTTTATTAGCATCTAAATAATAATTACATTTTTATAAAAATAACACACTTCTGCTTTTATGGTTGTTTGAGGATTAAATGAGCTAATTCAGGCAAAGCATTTGCATATAGTAAACACTTAGGTAATATTAGCTGCATTTACTATTATGCACAGCCTAGTTAAGTCTCTGACTACCGCTGTAACGTCTCAATGTACTTATTTGACAAAGGACAACCAGGAAGTCCTTTCTGAGAAGTGACAACCTACTATGTGCAAAGCCTGGATTGGAGTGCAGGTGTGCCGAACACCAAAGCTGGTGCTCTCAGCAAATCCTTCAAAGAGCAAGCCACGTTCACTTTTATAATTTAGTTGAACTTGTTTAAATGTGATTTATATTTGTAGCTCATGGCACAGAGGTGGGGTGCAAAACATGCTAGTTGTAATTCAAACATCTATTGTGGTGATACATTTCTCATTCCCTGAATTGGACATTTCCAGATTTTTAATTTCTTATAAATTCTCACTCAGAAGCAAATCTTTGCATTTTTTGGGGGGGAAAAAAAAGCAACAAAAATCAAGACAGCTATTTTTTTTTAACTCTTTAAAAAACAAAGCCAGTGAAAGATTTTGTAAGCTTCAGGCCACTCAATAATGCCTCCCTTATGTGCAGGGCTGGATTGTTGAAATGAGTTTGTAGGGCAGAGTGCGGAAGGAGTATGCTGTGGGAGAAAGTCCAGAGATTTGGTCACTCCCAAAGCAGCCATTTGCCATTTCTTGAGGGCGGAAAGGAAGGGTGGGGAAGTCCTGAGAACTGGATGATGAGCTGTGTGTGACTTGGTGTTCGTAACTAGCACTTTCCCCAGTCCTTGGATGCTCAAATATAAGGAGATCTCGCTCATCATGTCCTCAGGGTCGCTGCTGGGAATGCCAGGCAGGTGTTTCTGGATGTGAGGAACAGTAGAATAGGTCGATTTAGGAAGATGGGGGCCAGAGGATGAAGACCTGAGGATTTTTTTGGGAGGAGGGTTCCAAACCACTCATTATTTTCCCACAAGCAACATCCAGTTCCCTAATTTTTCTTCTCTCTCTCTCTCTCTCTTTTTTTTTTTTGAGACGGAGTCTCACTCTGTCACCCAGGCTGGAGTGCGGTGGCGCAATCTCTGCTCACTGCAAGCTCCGCCGCCTCCCGGGTTCACGCCATTCTCTTGCCTCAGCCTCCCTAGAAGCTGGGACTACAGGCGCCCGCCACCATGCCCAGCTAATTTTTTTTGTATTTTTAGTAGAGACGGGATTTCACTGTGTTCGCCAGGATGGTCTCGATCTCCTGACCTCGTGATCCACCCTCCTCGGCCTCCCAAAGTGCTGGGATTACAGGCGTGAGCCACCACGCCCGGCCTCTTTTTTTTTTTTTTTTTTTTTTTTTTTAAGACAGTCTCACTTTGTTGCCCGGGCTGGAGTGCAGTGGTGTGATCTCGGCTCACTGCAACCTCTGCCTCCTGGGTTCAAGTGATTCTCCTGCCTCAGCCTCCCAAGTAGCTGGGACTCCACGCATGCACCACCACGCCTGAATAATTTTTGTATTTTTGTAGAGACGGGGTTTTACCATGTTGGCCAGGTTGGTCTCGAACTCCTGATCTCAGATGATCGGCCTGCCTTGACCTCCCAAAGTGCTGAGTTTACAGGCATGAGCCACCACGCCCGGCTCCTGATATTTTATAGGTAAAGAAAACAAGCAGGGTGACTTGTCTAATGGCAGTTGCTTTTAAAAAATTTTAATCGGGCGGGCACAGTGGTTCACACCTGTAATCCCAGCAGTTTGGGAGGTTGAGGTGGGCAGATGGCTTGAGCCCAGGAGTTCAAGACCAGCCTGGACAACATGGTTGAAACCCCACATCTATTAAAAATACAAAAACATGGTGGTGTGCACTTGGGAGGCTGAGGTGGGAAGATCACCTGAGCCTGGGTAGTCAAGGCTGCAGTGAGCCATGATCACACCACTGCACTCCAGCCTGGGTGGTGTGAGTGGAAACTCTGTCTCAAAAAAAACTTAAAAAAAATCTTCCTGGAAATTGGAATTTTAGCTGGAATATCAAGTTTCTTCTTCCATTACAAGGTGATAGGCACCCCAAATTGCAAATGGTTAATAGCTAAACAACTGACAGCAACATTACTTTCAAGGAAGAAAAATTTTGGGTGAGTGATATAGAATTACCCAAACAGGAATATTCTCAGACTGACTGTTCTCAGCCCACATGATAAATGGCATCTCAGTGACTTTCCAACATCTAGCCCTTGGTTCTGTTCCAGGTCCTATAGCAGATCTCTAAGGTAATTGGCTCTTCAGTTTCTCGGTTTTGGTCTCAGCATTTCAGAATGCCCTCAGAAGAATGGGGCCAGGTGGTGGATAAATTCCTCGTACAGATCCCTCTAGGAACTCGTGACTTCAGTCAGTTGAAGGTGTTTGGCTGAAGCTGGCCTCCGTGTAATGGCTCTTGAATCCATTATGGCAGCAGTCCCCAACCTTTTTAGCACCGGGGACCGGTTTCGTGGAAAACAAGTTTTCCATGGACTGGGGGTGGGAGGGATGGTTTTAGGATGAAATTGTTCCGCCTAAAATCATCAGGCATTAGGAAGAATCTCATAAGGAGCACGCAACCTAGATCCCTTGCATGCACAGTTCACATTAGGGTTTGCCTCCTATGAGAATTTAGTGCCTGAAGCATTAGGAGGCAGAGCTGAGGCGGTAATGCGGGCTCGCCCACTGCTCACCTGCTCTGTGGCCCGATTCTAATGGGCCACCAGCCAGCACCTGTCCACACCCCCGGGGATGCGTGTGTTATTGGACCTAGAGTCACAGATACAATGTTACAGCTCAAAAGGAAGAGTGGATGATGTGAACCTTGCCTTTACGTCTCTCTTTAAGTCAGCTGGGTCATTAAAGCATCCATACCAAAGGTGGAGTGTCTATACTCAAGAATTAGGTTTAGTTTCTCTCCTCCTGCCTCCCATTCTTTCCCATGGATGGACTCTTGAGATGACTCAAGTACCTATCTCTCTTCCTCCCTCAGTCATGATCTGATGCTCTGATGGATTCTGGGACGAAGAACAGAACCTCTGTCAGTCAAATTATAAACACTTAAGCAGCACTGGCAGGTTTCTTTTTTCCACCTATAGTTGCACTAATTGATAACGGGGTTGGTTTGGAGCTTCCACCCTCCACAGCTCTGTTGATGTTACTGCCACATGCTTGTGCCAAGGAAGCCTTTACTTCACCTTCTGTTTCCTGGTGGTGACGTTGCTGGGTCCATTTGTGGTAGAGGCAGGTGCAGGTCTATGAAGCTGATTTTCTGAGGATTGTTCCTGTGTTGAATCTGATTCTCTTTAACGTTCTTCTTCCTTTTCATCCCACTCCAAGACACATCTCCACAGCTAAGCTCTAGCCCTGTCTCCTTCATAAATCCCTCCATGGACACTCAAGAGCATAGTGATCTCTTCTTTCATCTATTTCTTTTGTAACTTATAAAACTTACTTCGTCTGTGGTGCTTTTGTGAGTATATATATTTTTGAAAATTAGATAGATGGTCCCTGGTGGCAGAGATGGTGGCTTACGTTTTTCTTAATAAATGTTGTAGTCTGGATAGCTTCTGTTCTGATGCTGGAGAAATAACCACAGCTGGGTAGCACCATCTCTTAAGTCCGTGATTTGGGGCCTTCAGGAAGTCAGTGGAAGCTCTAAGATGACTATTTACGGTAGTTTTGCCCTGAAGCTGGGAGTCAGTTACTTTTCTGTACCCAGACTCCACCCCTAGTTTCTTAAAAGGCACCGGGAAAACACTCAAACAATAAAAAGGATCGGGAATTCTTAACTGAAAACAATGATGATATTAATGTCATTTGCATTTCCAATCCTAGCTTGCACCAGCAACACATGTGTACTGGGAAGTTTTGATTCTGGGTCAAGCTGAGTTGAAACTTGGACTGAAGTGTGGCCATAGTGATACCCTGAGACATCAGATAGTCGTCTCAAAAATGAAAAGCCACCTTCTCTTGTTCTCCTTGAAGCATGCTTATTTTCTTGGAAAACTTATTTTACAAAAGAGAAAACTTCAAAGAAAATACTTTAGATCAATCAGGGAACTTAATACCTGAGAGGGGCTGGGCTTTCCTTCTGACCATAGTTATTTTAAGTGGTCCCCAGGCTCTTCCACAATTTAGGGAGGGAAGGGCCAGAGACGATCCTATAGGACTGATAAAGAACTTGCCCAGGGTCCCTATGATGGCCTTCCTTTCACAGTTTCTTGTACATCTCACCTCATTTTATTTTATTAATTAATTTACTTTTACTTTTTATTTATTTATTTTTTTGAGATGGACTCTCACACATTGTCGCCCAGGCTGGAGTGCAGTGGCATGATCTCGGCTCACTGCAACCTCCACCTCCTGGGTTCAAACAATTATCCTGCCTCAGCCTCCTGAGTAGCTGGGACTACAGGCGTGCGCCACCACGCCCAGCTAATTTTTGTCTTTTTAAAGCAGAGATGTAGTTTCGCCATGTTGGCCAGGTTGGTTTTGAACTCCTGAATTCAGGTGATCCACTCGCCTCAGGCTCCCAGAGTGCTGGGATTACAGGCATGAGCCACCGCGCCCAGCCTCACCTCATTTTAGAATTCCAAAATCAATATACTCCTAGGAAGTGTTTGGTTTGTAAACCAAGAATAAAATTTGAAGACCCGACGACCATCTGGATGGACTTCCTCCTCTAGGCCAGGGCCCTCTAAGTTTAACCTGAAAGACTGGTTCAGACCAACATGGGAAGTGGGGGTCTGGGAAGTGGGGGTTCGACATGCCTCCTCGTACCCCGCCAGCATGAACATCAACACAGACCTTAAGTCTGATAAGAAACATTCACAGTCGACTCTCTCTGAAGCCTGCTACCTGGGGGCTTCATCGGCATGATAAAATTTTGGTCTCCACAATCTCTTCTTATAACCCAGAGATTCCTTTCTATTGATAATAACTCTTCCAACCAATTGCCAATCAGAAAACTTTTACATCTAAGTATAACCTGGAAGCCCCCACCACCTTCAAGATGTCCCGCCTTTCTGGACTGAACCAATGTATATCTTACATGTATTTGATTGATGTCTCATGTCTCTCTAAAATGTATAAAACCAAGCAGCTGCACCCCGACAGCTTGGGCATGTATTCTCGGGATCTTCTGAGGGCTGTGTCATGGGCTGTGGTCACTGCTATTTGGATCAGAAAAAATCTCTTCAAATATTTTACAGAGTTTGACTCTTTCATTGATAGGTTCTTACTTGGAGTCAGGGTGGATGTCAGCCTAAATCCTGTACTATTTTTCTCCATCTCATGTTCTATTGAATAGTAGACTCTATAATGGCTTAGAATGGCAACTTACAATGTATGTATATTTTTGGGTGGGGAGATAAAGCAGGGAATGAGGTTAAAAGAGTTTCTCTTGGCCGGGCGCGGTGGCTCAAGCCTGTAATCCCAGCACTTTGGGAGGCCGAGGCGGGTGGATCACGAGGTCAGGAGATCGAGACCATCCTGGCTAACACAATGAAACCCCGTCTCCACTAAAAATACAAAAAAATTAGCCGGGCATGGTGGCGGCGCCTGTAGTCCCAGCTACTCGGGAGGCTGAGGCAGGAGAATGGCGGGAACCCGGGAGGCGGAGCTTGCAGTGAGCCGAGATCGCGCCACTGCACTCCAGCCTGGGCGAGAGAGCCAGACTCCACCTCAAAAAAAAAAAAAAAAAAAAAAAAAAAGAGTTTCTCTTATACGTTTAGTCTTCAAGATGGAAATATCTGCATTTTGTTAAGACTTGAGGTAATACAGAAAAGTTTAAAGAACAAGATGTCAATCAAAGGTAACAGCCATTGATTAGCACTTTGATGCACATTCTATGCATAAAAACACTTACACTTAACAAAAATGGGATCGTGTTACATATAGTGTTTTGTTACCTGATTTCGTCACTTAAAATTGTGTCAGGAACATCTCTCTCAGAATAGACTAGGTTATGCTGTGGTACCCAACAATCCCCAATTCTCAGTGTCTTAAATAACAAACTCTACGTCTTGCTTATACACCTTGTCCATCTTGGGTCAGCAGTGGAGCAGCTCTGCACCTGTTGGTCACTGTGAACTTGGGCTTCATGGAGCAGCCATTACCCCAAACATTACTAATTACTGTGCTGAAGAAAAGGCAGTTCTGGAACGCTGAACATTAACTTAATGCTTGGCTCAGAAGGGACTAAAGTTACTTACATTCATAACTTATTGGCCAGAACTAGTCACATGACACTATCTAGCCACAAGGACTAATTCCTCTGGCAGAGAGCTAGGAAGATATTTGGAGAACAACATTGAAGTCCAGTAAAGTGAATGTTGATTCATGTTAATAAATGTAGGTGCAGGTCCTTATTTTCAGTAGCTGTGTGGTCATTAATCAATGTATCATAGTCTACTTAACCACATTTTCAGGGCATTTTAGGCTATTTGTAATTATGAGCAATTGTTTTAGAAGTTGCCAAGAATTTTCTTTTGTGTTCGTTTCTTTTTTCTATCAGTATTTTCCTCCCTTATGATGCTTTTCTGTAAGTAGAATTTATAAATTAAAAGATTGCATACTGGTGGGAATGCAGAATGTTACAGCCACTTTGGAAAACAGTTTGACAGTGTCGTAAAAAGTTAAACTTGGCTGGGCACGGTGGCTCATGCCTGTAATTCCAGCACTTTGGGAGGCAGAGGCGGGCAGATCACGAGGTCAGAAATCCAGACCATCCTGGCCAACATGGTGACACTCCGTCTCTACTAAAACACAAAAATAAAATTAGCCGTGTGTGGTGGTGCGCATCTGTAGTCCAGCTACTCAGGAGGCTAAGGCAGGGGAATTGCTTGAACCTGGGAGGCAGAGATTGCAGTGAGCCAAGATGGTGTCACTGCACTCCAGCCTGGGCAACAGAGCAAGACTCCGTCTCAAAAAAAAGAAAAAAGAAAAAAAAAAAAAAAAAAAAGACCGGGCACGGTGGCTCACACCTGTAATCCCAGCACTTTGGGAGCCCGAGGCAGGCGAATCACAAGGTCAAGAATTTGAGACCAGCCTGGCCAACATGGTGAAACCCCATCTCTACTAAAAATACAAAAAATTAGTGGGGCATGGTGGCAGGCACCTGTAATCCCAGCTATATGGGAAGCTGAGATAGGAGAATTGCTTGAACCTGGGAGGCGGAGGTTGCAGTGAGCCAAGACTGTGCCATAGCACTCCAGCCTGGGCAACAGAGGGAGACTCTGTCTCAAAAAACAAACAAAAAACATAGACATGAAGTCTAGGCATATTTCTTACGTTTTTGATCTACATTGTAAAACTGCTCTCCAGAAAGGAAGGAAAACTTATTACTCCCAGCAATATTAGTTTACACTTCTATTAGTTAATGAGATTTGCCATGAGTGACGTCCATATAACCAGCTAAGACCTTTAAATTAGTCCAGAGGGGCTAGTTAATTAATTATTAATGAGTTTTTAAAAATATAATTTTTGGCTGGGCACAGTGGCTCATGCCTGTAATCTCAGCACTTTGAGAGGCTGAGGTAAGAAGTTCGCTTGAACCCAGGAGTTTGAGACCAGCCTGTGCAACATAGCGAGACCCTGTCTCTACAAAAAATACAAAAGTGAGCCCGACATGGTGGCTCATGCCTGCAGTCCCAGCTGCTTGGAGCCGGGGGATGGCTTGAGCCAGGGAGGTTGGGACTGCAGTGAGCTATGATCGCATCACCGCACTCCAACTTGAGCTGTAGAGAGAGGCCATGTCAAAAAAAAAAAAAAAAAAAAGATGATTTTTATCACTTTCCCACATCCCTCCCCTGCATGCGGAAGAATATAAGAAATCATCCAGAAAAGACACAATGAAGAAAATTCAAGATAAGTTCAGTTTTGCTTCCAGAGTTTCCTGGAGTTTTAAGTTGAATAGTGAGCCCATTGGAATTAAGACTGAATACCTGTACTTATTGTAATAGACACAGTAGCAAAGAGTTTAACTTGAAGCCCCAAATAAAATGAAACAGAATACAAATACTCAATCTTTTTGTTCCTGTCATTTCATCCATCTCCTCTTACAGAGAGAAGAATGAGGTGACGAGGTAGAGTGATGTTATGGATTAAGAGTCAGCCAGATCTGACAGGGCTGAATTCTAATTCTGGCCTGGAAACAAACTCCCTGAAAAAAGTCAAAACTGCTTTTCAGGATAGATAGGGCTTTTGGTGAATTTGAATAGATTTTAACCCCCTTGTATAACTCATGTAAGAATGACCTCACAATCATATTTCATGTCTCTTCTCTTTTTTTTTTTTTTTAAATCACCTTTTTAACAGTCTCTTCTCTTTTATAGGATGGACTCAGGGTCCCGAGGCAAGTCAGACTGTTGCAGAGGCTGGTAGGTATATTCATGGTGCATCTTGAAAGCCCATTCCCTCATCCTTCTATTTATTTTGAACCAGGTATCCACTTTGCGTGCAGATCCTCCAAAACATATAAAGCTGCTTGTAGAAAAATTCTGAGATGAAGCAGCATAGCTGACTCTTTTATAAGGCTTTCTTTAAGGGGATTTTTTTTTCTTTTTTCTGGAAGGAGACCTGATTATTTCGGTAGGACTATAAACACAAAGGTCTTTGCAGGCTTATTTTTTTAAAGCCTAAATATAACTTTTATTTATTTTTATGACATCCTTACCCAGGAAATAAGAGCTTTGTTGTGAAGTAAACAACTAAAGCAACCAAAGAATTCACATTTGTAGGCTAAAGCATCACGTGATGAAAGTTGGACAGGCTCTCAATGCATGCTGGAGGCTAAGAGATTGGGACTTGGGCAAAGGGTCAGTAACTCTAAGAGCTTATTTGAAACGACCTCAGTTCTTCCTTACTACTGTGCATGGAGCGAAATATCAAAATGTAGAGACATGCCTTTAGACTCTGCTGAGGCATTTATCCTAGCCCTCCCTGCACCTGGCTGGTGTTTGAGTGAATTCAGATTTCTTGTCATTACCAATATCACGATCATGACCATCCTTGTTTGGATTGAGATTTTGGATTTAAAAAATTTTTTTTTTGCTTGGCTTTCTTATCTCCTTTCCTTCTTCTGATCCTCCCAATCTTGCCTCCTGTTACCCCAAATTCATTAGCCTAGTATTCCTTCTTTCACGTTTTCTCCATGTTCACATAATCCTAGACAATCATATATGTACATAAACATGTCAAGAATTGTTAAGGGGCTGAGATTAAAGCTACTTACAAGCTAATAAGCTAGTTTGTTACCATTTCATGGATGCCAGCAGAAAACAGGAGACTCCTGGATCAGAGACAAAGGACAATTTATTACTCACAGTAACAGCAATAGTCAAAGCATGTGTGCCATTGTCCCAGCCCAGTTCCCAGAAGGTGATGGAGATGGCCAGATGACATCTGCCATGCAGTTGGTTCGCATTGTGTGAAAGGAGCCCTTAACTTAGGGAACTTGACTCTTTAATAATGAGCACTAAGCCTGCCTGGGCTTTGCTCCTGGAGGGAGATATTTGCTTTATTATTCTGCACATTAAGCCAATCTGTCTTCTTCCCTGAAGGGGGAACCTGTCTTCTGAGGCTGTTCACTATACGTTTGTAAAGGTGGTTCCCAGCAAAGGCAGCTAGAGTCTCTGTTTGCAAATTGTGCAGAAACACCAGAGATTCATGGAGAATAGCCTCCCAGCAATATGTACATACGTGTAAATTGTAAGCATACCGATAATTGAGGTGATGACAAGTACCACTGAGAAACAGAATGCAGCAGGGGAACCCGAGGTACATTTGCACACGGGAAACCTCTGATCATTGCTCTAAAACCATGGGTGCATGTGACAGCTCATGCCGACCGAATGCTCACAGAGTCTCACTCTTGTCGCCCAGGCTGGAGTGCAGTGGCGTGATCTCGGCTCACGGCAACCTCTGCCTCCTGGATTCAAGAGATCCTCCTGCCTCAGTCTCCTGAGTAGCTGGGATTACAACCATGCGCCACCACACTTGGCTAATTTTTGTATTTTTAGTAGAGACGGGGTTTCACCATGTTGGCCAGGCTGGTCTCGAACTCCTGACCTCAGATGATCCCCCTGCCTTGGCCTCTCAAAGTGCTGGGATTACAGGCGTGAGCCACTGTGTCTGCTCCTCAATTACTCTTATAACAAGTACTTGAGGCATTTTACAGATGAGAAAACGGAGTCAGAGAGAGTGAGTAACTTTCCCAAGATGACACAGCTGGGAAGAGGTGGTAGAGCCAAGATCTGAGTGCAGTTCAGTGTCTGAGTCCATGCTCTTAACTAATACACCAAATGGGCCTCTCAGTTGTATGTATTTAAATCTGTATTTATATTTATATGTATTATAATTTACTAAACATTCTGCTACTGATGAACTCTCAATTTTATTTCCAGGTTTTTTCACCCTGTATACAATGCTTCAAAAAACACTTTCATTTCTTCTTTTATGCGGGTACTTTTAATTGTATGACTTTTATTTTCAATAGGAGGATTACTGATTCAAAGTGCATATACATTTTAAATTTTACCGGGCTCAGTGGCTCACGCCTGTAATCTCAGCAGTTTGGGAGGCCGAGGGGGGTGAATCACCTGAGGTCTGCAGTTTGGTACCAGCCTGGCTAACATGGTGAAACCCCGTCTCTACTAAAAAATACACAAATGTGCCAAATGTGGTAGCGCATGCCTGTAATCTCAGATACTCGGGAGGCTGAGGCAGGAGGATTGCTTGAACCAGGGAGGCGTAGGTTGCAGTGAGTTGAGATCGCGCCACTGCACTCCAGCTTGGGCAACAGAGCAAGACTCTGTCTCAAAAACAACCTTTTTTTTCTTTTTTGATAGATGTCAGATTAATTTTTGAATACAATTACTCTTAACACTATCTGTATTCATACCATATCTATCAGCAATGATGAATACACACATTTCTGTAAGCAATCGATATAATTACTCTTTTTTTTTTTTTTTTTGAGATGGAGTCTTGCTCTGCCACCCAGGCTGGAGTGCAGTGGTGCGATCTTGGCTCACTGCAAGCTCTGCCTCCCAGGTTCATGCCATTCTCTTGCTTCAGCCTCCTGAGTAGTTGGGACTACAGGTGCCTACCACCACGCCTGGCTAATTTTTTGTGTTTTTAGTAGAGATGGGGTTTCACTGTGTTAGCCAGGATGGTCTCGATCTCTTGACCTCATGATCCACCCGCCTCAGCCTCCCAAAGTGCTGGGATTACAGGCGTGAGCCATGGCGCCTGGCCGATACAATTACTCTTTTTAATTTGTCAGTCTTTTACTTAGGAAGTGATATCTCATTGTTCCTTTAACTTGCCTTTCCCTGACTATGTACGAATTTGGAATTTTTTTCTTTTATTTGCTCAAACCATTCTCCATAACAAAGATTTGGACATTTTAAATTATATTTGTTAGCCATTCAGAGTTGTTCTGTGAATTGCTTTTTTTTTTTTTTTTTTTTTTTTCAGGTCCTTTGCCCATGTTTCTATTGTGTTTTTTTATCTACCTCATTGTCAATTTATCAGAGACCTTTGTATGTTATAGATACCTTCCGTCTTCTAAATTGGAAGATTTCCTCTCTAAATCTGTCATTTATTAACTTGCTTTCTGGTATGTTTGCCACGTAAAAGTGCTCAGTTCCTAAGTAATAAGCAGTTTATGTTTTCCTTTCAAAGGAAAGGAAAAAGAGGCTTTGTACATTTAGCCTCTAAGTGTACAAAGATTTTCTTAACTCCTTGGCTTAGACCATTTATACAACCTCTTAGGTTTTTCTTAGAAATTTCTTAGAATTTTGAAAGTGTTACTTTTACAAGTATCATGAATTTTTAACATGAACTTTATTGACCATCCAGTCGGTACTAGAATGATCTTTCCAGTGGTAGACCTGGCGCATCACTCTCTTGCGTGCACGTCTCCAGTGACTCCGCATCACCCGTGGGATAAGCTCCAAGGACGTGTGTGACCCTGCGTGATGCTCCCCCTGTTTGCCTCTGGAGCTCAGTTCATCCCATGAGTCTCCTTCTAGCCTGCATTCTTGCCATCTCCCTCCAGTTGTCATTCTCTGAGTGTTCTGTGCTTGAATTAATGAATAGAATGTGGATGGCAACAGCTGGTACTCCCGTAACATTGCCAGGACCGCAGGAATTTGTTTGATTGTATTCTGAATTAATTAGATACCCTTTTTATGAAGCTCCCTGGCACCACATACACACAAAATATTCACTCTTTGGAAAGCAGGGGCATCTTTGTGTGTGAGTTTCCGTGGTGCTGAACGGATCCTGGCCTGGGTTTCCCGAGATGATTCTCTGCCATCATTTAACCTCCTGACTGCAGGGTCTGTCTTGGCGTCTGCTTTGCAGCGGGTGTTGTACAGTTTGTGCTCAGGGTTTGTTTCTGTCGAGTGTGGTAAGATACGCAGACACAGAAATGACTGACGTGAAGGAGGAATTTCACACTCACAGATCCCTGGAGGCAGGGGCGACAGCGCACCATCCCAGGATGCATGGGGAGGCGCCAGGGTGGGCCAGGAGCAGAAGGTGCAGAGGAAAGTATGTGTCTCAGAGCCTACATTGGGGTTTTCATGGGAAGAAATGGGCAAGGCGGGGTAGTAGGTAGGCTGAGGAGGTTTAGGATTGGCTGTAGGGATGGTCCCTAGTTGTCAGGTACTTCATCCTGGAGAGATTTAGGATAGGAGGAGTATTGGCTTTGTACATAAGTTTTATTTATTATTATTATTTTTTTTTTTGAGACAGAGGCTCACTCTGTGACCCAGGCTGGAGTGCAGTGGCACGATCTCGGTTCACTGCAACCTCCACCTCCCGGGTTCAAGTGAGTCTCGTGCCTCAGTCTCCCGAGTACCTGGGATTAGAGGCCTCCTGAGTACCTGGGATTACAGGCGCACATCACTGCGCTGGGCTAATTTTCATATTTTTAGTAGACACGGGTTTTGCCATGTTGGCCAGGCTGGTCTCAAACTCCTGACCTCGGGTGATTCACCTGCCCTGCCCTCCCAAAGTGCTGGGATTACAGGCGTGAGCCACCGCGCCCAGCCGAGGTGCGTGAGTTTGCTATGGGAGATGGTTGGATGTGTGGCTCTGGATTGGTCGGTTTATGTATCAAAGGTGTGCTTGCAGCAGGGTTGTCTGCTGTTCCTAGGAAGGAGCCAGCCCTGGGAGGGACGGTCTTTCCAGGATCAAAGCCCCAAATGCCAGAGCGTCAAGAATATCGACAACAAGAAAATATGGTCAGTACAGCAGGTAGCATGACTCTGGGCGTCATACCTCACTGAGGACTAGTCATATGTGTGTCTGTGCCTGTGCCCAACTCTGACCATTGTGGGGCATCCTGTTCAGGAAGTGTATGGAATGGGGTGGGGGGGGCGCCTTTCTTATACAAAAATAAAAATGGCATTTTGTTTTCCTTCTCCTCTAAATATAATGAAACATCACTAAGTAGACTATATTAGCACAAGTAGGTGATTCAGAACCGATGCCATTTCCTGTCTACAGAAGGGTAAAATGATTTCCCTGAGGTGGTAAATCCAGCAGGGAAGTATCTTCTGTTTCATTCAAAAACAACATGGGCTGTATTTTTTTTTTTTTTTTTTGAAATGGAGTTTTGCCCCTGTCACCCTCACCCAGGCTGGAGTACAATGGCATGATCTCGGCTCACTGCAACCTCCTCTTCCCGGGTTCAAGTGATTCTCCTGCCTTAGCCTCCTGAGTAGCTGGGATTACGGGTTCCTGTCACCACACCCAGCTAATTTTTTGCATTTTTAGTAGAGATGGGATTTCACCATGTTGGCCAGGCTAGTCTCAAACTCCTGACCTCAGGTGATCCACCAACCTTAGTCTCCCAAAGTGCCGGGATTACAGGCATGAGCCACCACGCCTGGCCCTGTATTGTTTTTCTTAGAAAGGAGAAGCATTAAGGGTTAGTAGAGATTTGGTGTGTGGAGTCAGCCAACTGCCACGCTCCAGCCTTCTGAGTTCTCTCCCACCTCCATAACGACTTCTAATGGTTGCTAAAGAATGGTTAGACTGAAAGAAAACAATGAAAGGTTAATATTCTAGGAAGAGGCACTGTGGCCTGAGTGCTGGCAAAGGCTGTCCCAACCGTTCCTCCACCACATTTCCAGATGGCATCTTGGGTGACTCAGGACGTCCTCGGGTGGCTTGATTTTAAGTGCCTCACATGAGTCATACCCAAAGCTTGGATCCCTTGAGCAATTAAGACACTCCCTGCCTCAAATGACTTTTCCATCTGTGTTGCCTTTGTAGGAAAAAATAATGAAGAAATTATCTTATGTCACAGGAAGATTTTTTTTGCCATTATTTTCCAGCGGACATCCCAAAACAAAGTTATGACTGAAATAGAAATATGGAAAGCATGTTGGATTTTTAAGAACCGTGTACTGGGAAAAAGTGAGGCCACTGTTTTATATCCTTCCTTTCATGACACATTTTCATGAGCCTCTGCCATGCAAAGGCCTCGCTTGTTTTTAGTGTTACCTGCCTGTCCAATATTCTTCTCACAGCATGCTCTCCTTTCTAGTCATTGATTTGGGAATGTGCTGTGATTCATTTCCATTTCCATGTCTTCCGTGTTCTTAGAATGTTCTTTCTGTTCTTTCACCACATGTAAATACTATATGTTTTAAAACCTTTTCTTACTTTTGCAGACTTCACTGATTTATCTTTCTTCTCAACACTGGAAGGTCTTACAGTCAAGGTATCTATCTATCTATCTATCTATCTATCTATCTATCTATCTATCCATCCATCCATCCATCCATCCATCCATCCATCTATCCATTCACCCATTCCTATATCCCCTATCTCTTTAGACATAAAAGATTAAATTTCATATATAGTTTTCCTCTATCTTGAGAGCTGTAGATAAAAAGAGAACACCGTGTTAAGCACTATTATATCTCATGATCTAAATAGAAACTCCTTCTAATGCAAAGAAGAAGGAGGAGGAGGAGGGGAAGGGAAAGAAGAAGAGGGAAGGAAGAAGAAAGAAGAAGAAGAAGAAGGAGGAAGAAGAAAGGAGGAAGAATAAAGAAGAAAGATGGAAGAAGAAGAAAGAGAAAGAGGAGAAGAAGGTGGAGGGAGAAGGGAAGGGGAAGGGGAAGGGGAAGGGGAAGGTCAACAGGAAAAAGTAGTAGTCATGACTTCTGTTCTCTATGTTTATAATCCCATAATCTACCAGGGCAGGGTTGGTAACTGGGAGGGGGATAGACTTGTGCCTAATTGAATCTAGTAGATTCTGCACCAAGGGAACTGTAACAGAAGGGCCAGGCTGTGGTATGTCAGTAACAGCAGGGGCTCCTGGGAGAATTGTAGCTGGGCAGAAGCACAAAAACTAAAATAGTTTCTTGAACCTTTTTTCAGCCTGTCTCTTGGGCCCATAAACTAAGTTTCATATTCTTGATGTAATATTGTGGAAAATTCTACTAAATCTATACACTTAATTTAAGGTATAAGAAGATACCGTAATAAACTTAATATTGTCAGGTGTCTTCTAATTTTCACATTTTAAATTTAATGAAATTATTTCTTATCTCATAAATAAGAACAAATCACCACAACATTAAAAATAGTCTCAAGCATACCCAGTGAAGAAGATTTTGATCTATTTTAAAAACGCTACTGAGCAAGAACTATTAGCAGAAGGAGCTAAATTTTACTTGGAACACTGTGCAGCTAGAGCTGTAAACTTCTGCTTATTTAAGATGTGAACTTAATACTCTCCCCCGACTAGTATTCTACTTTTATGTAAAAGAATTACATGATAGGCCAGGCGCGGTGGCTCACGCTTGTAATCCCAGCACTTTGGGAGGCCGAGACGGGCGGATCACGAGGTCAAGAGATCGAGACCATCCTGGCAAACACGGTGAAACCCCGTCTCTACTAAAAATACAAAAAAAACTAGCCAGGCGTGGTGGCGGGCGCCTGTAGTCCCAGCTTCTGGGGAGGCTGAGGCAGGAGAATGGCATAAACCTGGGAGGCGGAGCTTGCAGGGAGCTGAGATCACGCCACTGCACTCCAGCCTGGGCGACAGAGCCAGACTCTGTCTCAAAAAAAAAAAAAAAAAAAAAGAATTACATGATAAGTTGACCAGAAGAATTTTTGAAGTGTCAGAATATGACTACAGTTCAGAGAATACATTCAGTTTAATGTCCTCTATCGTCAATGTGTACAATTTAATGGATGGTAACTGAGGCTCACAAGTAACTTTTGAATTAGCACCAAAGACTGAATTATATTTAGTATACCTTTGGAGTTCTATATTTTATGGGTTATCAAACAATTATCACTGTGAAAAGCCTTGTCATTAGCCAAGTGGTCTCTGTGTTCTTTTTTGAAAGAGGGAGGACTGGGAATCGGGGCTTTGAATGGCTACTGGGGATTGACTACCTTTTACCTGTGTGATCTGGCAAAGTCACACAGTAAATGACTTTGGCCTAGACTGGAAAAGTGAAGAGTTTAGATTTCAGAAGCTCTTTTTCTTTACAGTTTATCTTCATAATTTAACTTTTCCAAAAAATTTTCAAGGATATTTTTAATATGCTGAAAGTCTAGTTTACAAAACATAACAAAGTGTGTAAAGATCAGAAATGACATAGAGTTGGAAATAACTAATAAAATAACTAAATATCACTCACCAGCAAATCACACTGAAGTGGGGTTGCAAACTCAAATGTCTTCAGAGACTAGACAGGTGTTTCAGTTTTCTATTGCTGCACAAAAATTTTCCGCAAAGTTCAGTGGCTTAGAGCAACAACCATTTTATCACATCATTTGGTGGGGAAGAATTTGGATAGGGCTCAGCTTGGTGATTCTTCCGGCCTGTGGTGTTGCTGGAGGTTGCTCTGGGCTGTTCAGGTGGCAGATGGCTGCTCTGGAGTGGGCAGTGCAGCTTCCTTCATGAGCTGGGCTCCTTGGCAGGAGCAGCTGGGCTCAGCTGAGTTATTCTCCATGTTTTTCCTGCAATTGTAGCAGAAAAGCAGCCATAGACAGTATGTAAATGAATGGATGTGGCTGTGTTTCAATAAAACTTTATTTACAAAACAGTGTGGCCTGCCTGACATAGCTTGCCTACTCCTGCTACAGATGAATGAGAGAACAGGGACATCTGAAAGGACTTTCCAAAAATGATGAAAAATGATTACAAATGGATGATGGATGATGGGGGAACTGGTTAACTAAAATTTAATGCATCCACAAAATGTAATACTATGCAGCTATTTTTAAAAAGGAAGGAGGTAGATATTTTTTGTTCAGTGGCAGATTGCATTTTCCAAAGATGGCAACTTGGATGTGCCATTCCTCCCGTGGAGATGGGGGCCTGTGCCCTCCGCCTTTGAAACTGAGTGTGCCTTTGTGCCTGCTTTGACCAGTAGAGTATGATAGAAGTAATGCATTGTGATTTTTGAGGTCAGTGTGTGACAGGGCATCTAGCTTCCACCTTGCTGTTGAGAAAGCTACCAGGTGACCAGTAGAGCCTGTGGCTACCAGGTGACCAGCCTGACTCATGTGCAGTGGCCCATGCTGTGAGTTCATCTACACTCGCCCATTTGGAAGGACTATATAGAGGAGATTGAGGGACAGCATGAGATGGAGAGATGCCAGCCTTGGCTGCCTCAGCAACTCACAATTCCAGCTTCAGCCACCCTTTGTAGAGAAGCCAGACCTCCCAGCCAAGCCCTTCTGGAATTCGTGACCCACAGAAACCCTGAGAGAAAACACAAGGATTGCTGCTGTTTTAAACCACTGAGTTTTAGAGTGACTTGTTAAGCAGCATGAGATAGCTAAAACACAGAAAAGGAAAGATGGACTAACTATATCACTAGGTGAGATTAAGCAAATTAGTACAGTATATATTTATAGAAAGATATACAAAAGTTGTCAAACATTGTCTCTGAGAAATGGAACTGTGAATCTGGGGTGGGAGGGAGACTGCTATTTTCATTTTATATTCAGCATAATTAGAAGTTTTTACCATGTGCATATGTTACTAGATAATTTTTAAAACACTAGTTTAAATTTTAAATAAAGCAGAGAATGATAAAGCTAGAATATACCGAGTTCATAGGATTTTTTTTTTTATAATGCATTGATTCCTATTTACTTTCCAATGCATCTATAGAAATCAGAGCTGTGTGCAATGGTATTTTAGATGCTTTGCAAAATCACAAGATCACAGCCATGGGGCATTTCTTATACACCAGCTCAGATTTGGAGATAAAAGAATATATTTAATCATGGATAATTTAGAAAGAAAAACTCTTTCCAGAAATAACACAGATCAAAGTAAACACTTCATCTCAATTCATGGTCTTATTAACCTTGGGGTTCTTTTTTTTGAAAGATAATGAGATACAAATTTTAACTTTAAAAAATACCCCTACAGGTTGTCATGTTGTTAAGATCATTATCATTACCATCCCCAGCCTGATCCTCATTGCCTTTACTGAAATGTAAGAAATGTTTTTAATGAGATCATTTAACAGAAACATTTGGTAAAGCTACATGCTGGAGTCTCTTTTTTAATCCTAATCGCTTTGGAGGAGAGAGACAGATTTTGTCCTGAAGAGGCTAGATTTCCATAAAATGATACCATATAGTCCACCTTCCCAATTCAGACATGATTTCCTAAACCCGAAGGTTTTATTCCTCAGTTTTAGCTTTGCCTTAAATCTGTGGATCACAGATGTGGATGTAATTTTGGTGATTTATTCAAGCCCTCTTCACTTGCAGATGAAGAAATATATATTTTAAAGTTCAATTACTTAAAAGAGTCATTCTCAAACTTGATCAGGCATTAGAATGACCTGAAGGGCTTGTTAAGCCACAGCTTGCCGGGCCCACCCTCTGAGTTTCAGATTCTGTGGATTTGGATGGAGTCTGAGAATCTCTAGCAAGTTTCCAGGTGATGGTGATGCTGCTGGTCCGAGGACCACACTTTTGAGAAGCGCTACTTTGAAATAATTCCTTCTAAAACTAAACTGGAAGGTTTCTTTTCCTCTTTTAGGCAAAAATCTTTCAACTATGCTCAGATTTTTTTTAAACTTAATCATTACTTAAATGAACTGTAAATGTTTATCCCTTGTATCTCTTTAAGAAAGATGCACATCCCCCTAACATTTTCCTTAAGCTGTTCCATTTGTCTTTGGCTTTTTTGAGTTACCAAGACTGGAAGTTCTTGCACAATCTGCCACGAAGATGAACGGCCCTGACACCTTTGCATGAAGTGCTTGCCCATTCTCTCCCCTTGCTCATGTGCTTGGCTCCGACCCTTGCAGCTCCCTGTCTTGTGGGTGTTCGAGTCCATCCTCAGGTGTGCTTGATATATATATATATATATAATGTGTGTGTATATATATATTATGTATATATAATATGTATATATACACACATATATATGTACATATATATATTTTTTTTTCCTGTGACAGGGTCTTGCTCTGTCATCCAGGCTGTAGTGCAGTGGCACAATCTTGGCTCACTGCAACCTTTGCCTCCCTGCTTCAAGCAATTCTCCTGCCTCAGCCACCTGTGTAGCTGGGACTACAGTCATGCACCACCACATGCAGCTAATTTTTGTATTTTTAGTAAAGATGTGGTTTCACCATATTGGCCAGACTAGTCTTGAACTCCTGAACTCAGGTGATCTGTCCACCTTGGCACATCAAAGTGCTTGGCCTCCCAAAGTGCTGGGACTACAGGTGTGAGCAACTGCGCCCAGTCAGTGTGTTTGATATTTATAGCCACTTCTCTAATACATCATAGAAAATATCTCTCAAGGTTTTGGTGGTTTGCATGCAGATCATGATTTGACACAAACATTTTGAGTACGTATTTGTTTAAATAGAATAACCCTCTGTAGTAACCTTTTTGAAGCAAGGTTTATGATGACCTTTGTATGTCACAGCAGGAATATGTCTTTGATAGCAATAGGTCACAACCTTATATCTGTTTTGCAAACAGGCCTAGGACTGTAAATAAATTAATAAAGCACATGAGGGTTGAAATAAACTTTGCCCAGTTAGGTCACAGTTCCTGAAGGAGAGAGTAGAATCTTATCAGAGTAAGCCAGTTGCATTCAACATGTTCTGAGAGCCATTGTGTGCCCAGGACCAGGATAGGGGTTGAGCACACAATGATGAGTAGGACATGTCTGCAGAGGGCAGCCAGACAGTCTCGCATAAGAGTGGCCAGTGCAGACTTTGAAGTAAGTGGGATTGGGTTCAAATTCCACATCCATTACTTGCTGGCATGGACCAATATGTGCCCTCATGAAGCTTGACTTCCCTCCATCTATGAAATGGGAATAAAACACCTACTGCATACGTCTTCCAACACCGTCATGGGGTATTGTCTTGTTTTAGCTTGCTCGGGCTTCCATAACAAAATTCTATAGACCATGTGGCTTAAACAACATACATTTATTTTCTCACAGTTCTAGAGGCTGGAAGTCCAAGACCCAGGTTCTGTAGGGTTTGGTTTTTGATGAGGGCTCTTGTCCTGGCTTGTAGACGGCTGCCTTCTTAATGTGTGCCCACATGGTCTTTCTTGGTGTATGCACATGGAGAGAGAGAGACAGAGAGAGCTCTCTTATGTCTCCTCTCTTAAGGGCATTAATCCCATCATAGAGACCCCACTTTCATTACCTCATCTAAATCTAATTTCCCCCAAAGGCACTCATCTCCAAATACTGCCTTCCCCTCAACCCCACCACCTCCCATAGTGGGTTAGGGCTTCAACATGTGCATTCTAGGAGGACACAGCCCATAACATGCTTATCAATTGCTTGGCCAGTTCCTGGAGTTAGATAATCACTCTGTTAGTAGTGGCTTGTGGCTTTCCTTACAAATGTTGTCTTCCTTCTTCAGGCCTCTGCTACCAGCTATCACCAGATGTAGCTCTGTTGTGAGGACTAGAAAAAACCCTGAAGAGTTTTAACAGGCTTTTCATTTGCACCTTCTAGTTACTGCTCTTATCAGAGGCTTTCGGGATAAATTTAGCTAGCACAGACTTAGGCGTTTCTTTTTCTGGGTTCTCAATTCTCCAGATACTCTTCTGAGTTCAGTATTGATTCCTATTTCACAGTAATGTGCCTGTAATACAGATAGGGAAGCTCTGGTGTATTGTTTCTCTAGGTGGACATTGAAAGTAATTTTAAAATACGAGATTTTTGTTAGTCATGTTCTGGTTTTTGGAATATTTCAGTAGTCCTGTAAATGTGATGTAAAAGTGAAAACAGAAGAGTATTATATACAGCACATACTTTACTTCTAAAATTCCAATAATTGATTGAACTATTTAAGGAATGTGTATTTTTTGCAAAATTGGACATCTTCACTGTGTTCACTTGTTAAAGTTAGGTTAAAAGATTTGTTTATGTGTTACTAATTGTTTATGCAAAACAATCAAGGTTGTTTTACAAAGGAAGGGAGTTAAAAATGGGGAAATCAGGACAAGATGAAGAAAGGAGATAGGAATCACATGCCAAAGGCTCCCAAACTGACAATTACTTCCCTTGTAGAAAAAAAGACGTTCCCCTACCACCAAAATGCTTTCATGCATCACCGATAATACTGTGTGTTTTCATTCCTACAGAAAACCAAACCTTTGATGACAGAATTCTCGGTGAAGTCTACCATCATTTCCCGTTATGCCTTCACTACTGTTTCCTGTAGAATGCTGAACAGAGCTTCTGAGGACCAGGACATTGAGTTCCAGATGCAGATTCCAGCTGCAGCTTTCATCACCAACTTCACTATGTAGGTGACACGCTGGTCAGGGTCGAAGATTTCTGTGTGGGGTGGTCAGGTTGAGCCTGAGATGATGTGAGGTCCACAGCCTTGTAACTGGGAGGGTTTATATTCCAGTAGGTGGTATATGGATCAGAAGGTCGATTCTTTTGCTCAAATTCATTGGTTGGTTCATTTATTCATTCATTCCTTTTCTTCTTCTCTTTTTCCCTCCCTCCCTTCCTCCCTCCCTTCTTTCCTTCCTTCCTTCCTTCTTCTATCCCTCCCTCCTTCTCTCTCTCCCTTCCTTCTATTTTCTCTTTTCTATTCAATTTTTTTCTTTCTTTCTTTCCTCTTTCTTTTCCTCTTTCTTTCTTTCCTTCCTCCCTTCCAACAAATGAATGACCATTATGGGCCAGGTACTTTTCATGGGAACTGGTGCACTTCTCTGAGAAAGACAGCGTCACTTTGCTGCACAAATTCCAGTGGGGAGAAACAGTCAATAGATAAATGAACAAAGAATAAATGAGATGAATTTCAGACAGTTGCAAATATGATAAAGATGGCAGGTCAGACTGAGAGGGCCTTCCTCAGTTAGGGAGATCTGGGAAGAGCTTTCAGGAGGCTCTTCCTCCTCCATGGTGAAATTGAGGGCTGAAAGACAAGGCAGCATAGAACCTTTGATATGCTAGATTGGATATCTTTCCTCCTTCTCTGAGCCAAGAAGTAAAGATATGTAAAACGGAGTAGGTGTTGGGTTTAATTTTTGGCCCAGGTCAGATGATAGTTGGTGAGTCTTCATGGAAGTGTGAGCAGATCTTGTGATTTTTCTCCTAGAGAATCACAGAGGCACCATGGGTTGGGTCTTGCTATTTGGACCTGTTGAAAATCGCCCTAGAATAAAATGAATGATTCGAAGGTAGTGCCCTAGTCTGCAATGCGTTCTTTCTACACATCCAAGAGGCAAATAAAAATATTTCCTGGGGTTGTCATGGTTATAAGATCCATGTCTGAATTTGTCTTGGAACTGCAAGCTGGTAGCACAGCTGTCTCTTGTGTTTCAGGCTTATTGGAGACAAGGTGTATCAGGGTGATATTACAGAGAGAGCAAAGAAGAGTGGTGATAGGGTAAAAGAGAAAAGGAATAAAACCACAGAAGAAAATGGGTAAGTATTGGTTAATCAAGGAATTAAAAACCCATTTTAGCAAAGTGTCAGGTTTTCTATGCCTTTGCCTACTCCTCTTGTTGTCTTACTTTCCTCCAAGTATTTTTCTTTCTTTTTATTTTTTATCAAAATAATAAATATATCTGGTGAATAACATAGTCGATAAGTGTTTGTAATAAAAAGGAGAATTTTACCTTACCTATCCCTCATTCTCACTTCCTACACATATCCCTTTCTAATATTTCTATATGTAGTTTGTAGTTTTCCTTTTTTTTTTTTTTTTTTGAATGAGTTCTCACTCTGTTGCCCAGGCTGGAGTGCAGTAGTACAATCATGGCTCACTGCAATCTCAACCTCCTGGGCTCAAGTGATTCTCCCACCTCAGCCTCCCAAGTGGCTGGGATTACAGGTGTGCACCACCACATGCAGGTAATTTTTATTTATTTATTTATTTATTTATTTATTTATTTATTTATTTTGTAGAGATGGGGTCTTGCTATATTGCCCAGGCTGATCTTGAACTTCTGGGCTCAAGCAGTTCTCCCACGTTAGCCTCTCAAAGTACTGGGATTACAGGTGTGAGCCACTATGCCTGGCCTGTACATAGTTATTTTGTGTGTGTGTAGTTACCTCCCAAACTCTAAATATTATGATAGTCATACTTCAAACATTTTTTTTGATAAAAATAAGACATTATCTGTTGACTCTTTGCTATAAATAAATGGTATATGGCAAATTAACAATATTCCTACTTTTACTCTGCATTCAGATTTTTATATTATTATTTTATTTCTTCTTCCATCAATCCAACAGTGTTTAGACTATCTTGGACTATCCCTACTATCTTAAATGATGATATTCCCTCTCTTAACCTCCACTGTCTCTCTCCTTTCTCATTTCATAATGTTACCTAATCATTGTTCGAGTTATTAGCATCTTGATTCTGACTTGTAATACTTTTATTCTTTCTTTTGTCTATAAATTGAATCTAAACATTGAAACCAATACATAGCAATTGCTTTTTAATGACTATAGAAATAACATGAACTGCATGCAGAGCCACCTAGTACACTAAGATTATTTTTTCCTCTCCACCAGCCCAATGTGTAGGCCTTCATCCCCTTGGCAGAAAAATGATCTTTGTATCTAGATAAAATGGTGTGAACCCGGTAACCTGGTTTTCCTCATGAGTAAAAAGACACCATTTTGAGAAATTTAGTTCTCTAAAATTATAGACTGCCAAAAACTTTGCTGTTGGAAATTTTATTAGTGACAAGGGAATGCCTCACTCTTGTCTGGAAGACATGAGCCATGGGTTCACTTTGATACAGAAAAACAACCAAGGTCCAGAGCTTCAGATAAGGGATTTTCAGGCACAAAATTCCACGTTTATCTTAATGTCATAGTTTCTAAGGACACAGTGAATCTTTAGTCTGCTTGTCAGTCCAGGCTGAAATGATGGTTTTACACACAGCCTTTGCTTTGAGACTGTCCAAACCCTGCTCTATTTAAATTTAACCTATACTCCATCCTTCCCCTAATTCTGTAATAGTCCTGTCTCTTCCTTTGATGAGTCACCTCATGGTGCCTCTGGTATGTGGTCTCCCTTGCTGTGGCAAGTTATTCAAACCTCACTCTGTTAGACTGTAGATTTATCCCAAGTGGTCTTTATCACAATTGTTCAGAGTCACGCTACAGATTAGTTTAGTTGAATCATGACATATGTTTCTGTTTTTCCTGGAGTTTCGAATTGCTTTTGTTTTTTCTTATGATATAAAATGATATAACATCTAGCAACACACAAAACTCATTTCAAATCATAACAAAATGAACAGCTATGACCAAGTTTCTGCAAGCAGTGACATCCTTATCACCCTTGACATCTGGCCAACAGCAGTTGAAAGACATCACTGATTGGGAGACGTTCTGATTTTCAGAGCTGTTAAAACACGGATGTCTTTGTATCCATGAAATACTTTCATTGCTTTTCAGCCTTGATGCAGAACTTTTACCCCGGTATCTCTTTTCATTTTCTTCTGGGTTGGTTTTTTTATTTCATGTATTCCACATTTTCTTCTTTTTTGACTCTCACCTTTACTTTGCAGAAGTTACAATCTGAAGTAACTTTCTCAGAATGGGTGTGTGAGAAGTAAACTTTATGAGACCTTGATTTAATATTTTGGCTGTGTATGACTTTGAAGTCAAAATACCTTTCCTTTCGAACTCTGAGGCATTGTTCCAATGTCTTATAACATCCAGTATTATTGATGATACATCTAATGGGATCAGATAACATCCCTTTTATGTTTTCTCTATGTGATGTTCTGAAGTTTTACAACGGTGGGTTTCAGTGTCAGTCTCTTTTCATTCATCCTGCTCAGTGCTCGAACTTTTCCATTTCAATACTTGTGTCTCTTTCCAGTTCTGGGAAGGAGGAGTATAGAAAGCCTATCAGCTTAGTCATTCATTCACATTGGACTTGGAATTACCCTCTCTATACTGGGTCCCTCTTCTCCCTTCCATCTTGTGGTGTCCTGAATTCAGAGCCTTCACTCTCTCTCAGATTCTAACACAGAGCTGGGTTCTCTTTGCTGCACCCCTTCGCTGCATGTTCTGAGCTATAAAATTCTTGCTCTACTGAATATCCTAAGCCTTCTGGAAACGTCTTGAAATGTCTCACCTACTAACGGTTACCACTCCCACTTATTCCTCTGGTGATCAGTCTACCATTTTGAATAAGAGAGCCCTCACTCCAAGTACTGAAAGCATCTGGAGTGTGTTTTTATCACCTTTGGAGTCCTTTATTCCCTACCTTTCCTGCTAAACATATCCACCAAACTTTACCAAGATGTGAAAACCTAGTATGTCAGCTATTTTAAAGTTATGTAAAATGCCAAGATTCATTGGCCATCCTTGTAAAGGGAGAGCACAATTTACAGCTTCACTCCAAAGCTCTCTCTTCAAGCAGTTCACCCACTCCACGTCTTTTCCCATTGCTCCCTTGGGTCTGTCTCAGGGAGAGGTAGGACAGTATTCTTAGAATCCTCTCCTGGTCGGTATTCTTTGACCCTTGGTGACCTACCTCTAGCACGGGGTTTCACTTCTTCTAATATTAATTTTTATTTTTCCTTTCTCAGGACCCACACTCACACCCACGGGTCTCCCTGGCAGGCTGGTTGGGAGGGTATGACTGGTGCCCTGTGGGGACTGAGGGAACCCGGCTCTATCCTCTTCTGAACCTCCCTGGGGTCCTTTTCCTTTTTCCTGGCAGAGAGAAGGGGACTGAAATATTCAGAGCTTCTGCAGTGATTCCCAGCAAGGACAAAGCCGCGTTCTTCCTGAGTTACGAGGAGCTTCTGCAGAGGCGCCTGGGCAAGTACGAGCACAGCATCAGCGTGCGGCCTCAGCAGCTGTCCGGGAGGCTGAGCGTGGACGTGAATATCCTGGAGAGCGCGGGCATCGCATCCCTGGAGGTGCTGCCGCTTCACAACAGCAGGCAGAGGGGCAGCGGGCGCGGGGAAGGTGAGTCCTGCGTGCTGGGTTCACGCAGATCAGTGGTGAAAACGCCCAGCTGGTACTTGGCTTCGGAGAAATCTACCAGAGATGGCACCCCTTCCTTTCAGCGAAGCCTTTGCATTTTTGTAGAAATTGGAATGATAGCAATGAAGCTAAGACAGCACCTGGTACTTTTTTTTTTTCTTTTTCTTTTTTTTTTTTGAGACGAAGTCTCTCTGTTGCTCAGGCTGGAGTGCAGTGGCGAGATCTCGACTCCTTGCAACCTCCGCCTCCCGGATTCAAGCGATTCTGCTGCCTCAGCCTCCTGAGTAGCTGGGATTACAGGCATGCGCAACCACGCCTGGCTAATTTTGTATTTTTAGTTGAGACGGGGTTTCAACATGTTGGTCAGGCTGGTCTCGAACCCCTGACCTCGTGATCCACCCGTCTGGGCCTCCCAACGTGCTGAGATTACAGGTGTCAGCCACTGCACCCGGCCCATATTTTTTATTAACGCCATGCTCTATTAAAAATGTATGAGTTATTGACGCAGTAATACCACTTCTGGAAATCTATCTTAGGTAAAACATCTAACATATTGGGAATGTCATACGCACAAGCTCGTTTGATAATGTTTGTGGTAGCAAAAACATTCCATCAGCCTAAAGATTCAATTCTATGGAAGAGATTAGTAAATTACTATTATAAGACAATTCAGCATGTGGCAGAGAAGAAAAGGCAAATTGTATATGTACTATAATGTTAAATATGAAGCTGATAAAATACTAGAAAGTTATAGAAAATAATCATTTTGTATCAGGGGTATGAGAAAAATCTGTTTTTTAACTTTCAGCAATATGTTATATTCTTTCTAAATTTAAATAATGAAAAATGCTTAGTATAGATGTAAGATACAGGCAACCTGATTCATTAGCAGAATCATTCTGATTTTTAAATTTTCTCAAATTCTGATTTTTAAAATAGCTCTTCATTTATTGAAATGAAAAATTACAGTGTAATCTAGTTTTAATCACCGTATTTTTTTCCCTTTTTTTGGGAGGGGACTTTCTGGTTTTCACAAAGTCTAAAAGAGCGACTTTAGTTACTATATGAATTTCAACTAATAGTATATGTTAAATATTTCCTTGTGTTGGGCTGTATACTTAATATACCAGTAAGCCTGGTGAGTGTTGAATTGGATGAGATAGGAGAATGTTCAAAAGTTGTACCAGGATTAGAATTTCAAGATATCAGAGAATTGTGATATTGAGGGTGGAGAAATGGTAAATGACGAGCAGAGAATGTCGGAATCTGTGTTCAGTGCCTGCAGCTGCACAATCATAGAGTGACCCAGGAAGGCTTCTTGGACCAGGATATTTAGGGATGAGATCGGCATTAGAAGAGAGAGAGATGCCTCGACAAGTGGAATCAGAGAATGTTGGTATTTAACATAATACAAAAATAGCCAAGGCCTAGAGCTGGTCTGTGGAAGGGCAAACAGTGTGGAAAATACGCTTCCTCCCCCAGCATGCAGTTGAGTTAATGACTTTGTGAGAGGTGGTTCGCTCTCACAGACTGAGGGTTTCCTGGCTCTGCGAGAGACCCAGGTCCTTTGTTATGTGTTGGACTCAAGTCTTTTGTTATGTGTTGACTCCAAACAATGAGCTTGACATTCTTAATCCAGATCTAGCTGGTATCTAGAAAAAGCGAAAATATTGTCAAGGTACCTGGCATTTAGAAATGGCGTGAGATCCAATACACCATTCTTAGGTCATGCAGGTGGTAGTTATATGGTTAATGGATTTTAGTTCAGTTGTTAATTGTAACCTTGTAAAAAACGCAAGGCTGTAAGACTTAGCTTGCACATCTGGGAAACGGGGGCAATAACTAGTTCGTGGGTCATTGTGAAGTGCTCATGTATGTAAAGGGCTGGCCGCAGAATGAGAGCTTAAACATTATTATTACTAGTTATCACATTATATTGACTTTTTTTCTGTGCAAAACTTATCTCTGTAATAAGATCATCAGGGCCTTTGAAAGCACTGTGTCTGATTAACCTGCATCTCCTTAGCACTTAACACAATGTTAGGTAGGTAGCTAATTGAGTGTCTTTGAACTGCAGAAGAAAAGCAGGCCAGGGATAGTGGCTAACACCTGTAATCCCAGAACTTTGGGAGGCCAAGGTGGGAAGATCCCTGGAGCTCAGGAGTTCGAGACCAGCCTGGGCTACATAGTAAGACGTCGTCTCTGTGAGAAAATAAATAAATAAAAAGAAAAGCAAACACAAATGACTAAGAATGTTTTAAAATTTCATTTCTCTCTAACAATACCTCGGAAGAAAATTTTCTCATGTGCAACTGTGGGAAAGAAGTATTTTCTCAGGGGGCAAAGTTGTCAGGATCTGGTAAGGAGGGTAGAGTCTCTGTTAAGTGTGTCTGAAATGAGAACACATTCAGTAGCTGTGTCAGTAGAAGGTTCAGAGGGGAGTCCTGTTGCAGTAATGAAATGTGTTTTGCCCGATTTTCAGAATCATAATGACTCTTCAGAGATGTGTACGTGTTGTGGGGTGTGTATGTGTTTTGTTTGGAGGCAGTATGAATTATGACTGTTAGCTAAAAAAGTTGCTTACTGTTTATATTCAGGGCCTGTTAGTATCTCAGAGGAATTTTTCCAAACGGTTGATCTCTTGGGATCTGTTTGTTTTTAAGGAAATTGTTTTCCTAGCTCCTTGTACCAAAGCAGATACTTTGCCGTCCAGAACATGAAGCTTTTACAAACACGTCCCAGAGCCAGGTGCAGTGGACAGATTCCCTTTTTGCTGCTCCCCACTCCCGTCTTTCAGAGCTCAGTGGTTATTATTCCTGCAAAATGGCAGCCTTAGCAGCTTGAAGCACAGGATGTTGTGATTTTGTCTGGACATCACTGCGTGTTTCCAGAAGAAATCCAGGCTAGAGATCAAACTGGAACTGGGCTTGTACCAGAACTATGATTGTGCGAATGAGGTCCAAGCCAGTACATTCCACTGACAGATCTGGCTGTGTTAAGAAACCTAACTTCTGGAATTTGTCTAAGTAAATCTCTCACCATGGACCCATTTTCATCTTTAAAGATGCGATTCTAGATAAGGATTACTACCGTGTGCTAGATACTAGACTAAGTACTTGCAGAGTGTATTATCTCATGCAATTTTTCTAACAACCCTCTTAGCTTGTATTTTTCAATCCCCATTTGAATTATGAAGAAGTTAAGAAACCTTACTTACTTATGGAAACAGAGGTTCAGTAATATGGACAAGGTCTCATATTTAATTATGGATAGAAATAGAACTTAAGCATAGGTCTATTTTATTCCAAGTTATACCCTTAACCACTGCACTATCTACCTCCTTGTTAAATAAACTGTACATTACTGTGGGTGGAGTTCAAATTCCAACTCTCTCCCTAAGTATAAAAATAAAAAGAAAGACTAAGAGCAATATAATCCACCTTTGCCTCAATTTACTTTCTGGTGTATCAGGATTGAACCCACATCAGTTGAATTATAAATTAATGGGATCTTTCCCAGTGTAAAAAGCAGTCCTGTGAGATGTATTTTGGAAGATGAAACACTATAATTTCTGTTTATTAAAATAATTAACACAGGTACGTGGTTCACAATCTTAAGCATTACAACTTGGTATACAGTGAAATACAAGACCCCCTCACCCTCTGTCTCTCCATTCTCCACTTCCCCAGTTCTTATCCTCTGCAATATTCTCATGCTTTACGAGCTCAGTGGAACAGAGTATTTGAAATGAACGCTTTCCTGTAACATGCCTGGGATATGTGATTTCTGAAGATATATTCTGACTGATATTCCGAGACAGATATTCCCACTGTGTGATTGTTTTAAGGCTGGTTACTCTACTCTCTTTGTTAAACTCGTAAATTTCCTACTGTCTCACTTATGGCACCTAAATTACTACCCTTGCCATGATTCTTTTTTTTCGTAAATTTCCTACTGTCTCACTTATGGCACCTAAATTACTACCCTTGCCATGATTCTTTTTTTTGGCAGAAAATTTTCATTTATGACAAGATCCCCAATGACTAGGAGTAAAATAAAATAAGATAAATCTAGTGATAAAAATGATACCTTCCTTATTTTATTATCGTTGTGGTTTTACATCAATGACTCTCAATCCTGACTATACTCTCTAGTAACCTAGAGGGGTTTAGAAAGAATTCCAGGCAACCTATTCTAGACAAGTCCTACCCTGGCCTAGAGAAGTGATTTTGAATTTATTAGGGTGGGGCTAGGGAGCTGTACTTTTGGGTGTGATATTCTATCAATGTATATTAAACACTTAAAAATCTATGAGTGATTAAAAATTTTTAGTTACTTGTAAAGTTAAGAATAATGCTGTCTATTTTTTCTGCCACTTGACAGGGGTGGTCGTATGATTTTTCATGGTTTATTCTTTCTATTCCTTGCTTTTTAAAAAGTTTTAGGGAAGTTTAATTTACACACCATAACATTTGCTCATGTTAAGTGTAAAATTTAGTGATTTTTAGGACATTGGCAGAGTTGTACAACCATTCTCATAGTCCAATTTTAGAACACTTCTACCACCCCAAAAGAATCCTTGTACCCATTTGCAGTCACATCCTGTTCCTACCCCAGCCCCAGACAACCACTGATCCACTCTCCATCCCTGTAGACTTCAGCTATATTTTAAAAATCACCGCAGATAATTCAGATGCTCAGTAAAAGTTGAGATCTATTCCCTTGGATTTTCCAGCAGACCTTAGGAATATTAACTATGTCAAAATTTTGACCTACAGAAGCAACTTTTAAATTAAACAAGATTGGGCCGGGTGCAGTGGCTCATGCCTGTAATCCCAGCATTTTGGAAGGCCAAGGCGGGTGGATCACCTGAGGTCAGGAGTTCGAGACCAGCCTGGCCAACATGGCGAAACCCTATTTCTACTAAAAAACAAACAAACAAACAAACAAAAAAAACCAAAAATACAAAAATTAGGCATGGTGGCATATGCCTGTAATCCCAGGCACTTGGAAGGCTGAGGCAGGAGAATTGCTTGAACCAGGGAGGCAGAGGCTGCAGTGAGCTGAGATTGTGCCATTGCACTCCAGCCTGGGCGACAGAGTCAGACTTGGTCTCAAAAAAAAAAAAAAAAAAAAAATTAAACAAAGTTGTTTCTCAATTTCATGGGGCCCTCAGATTACTCTGACTTTGGATCCTTGTTAAAATGTATTTTGTTCCTCTTTCCACCGACAAGTTTTCACTCTCAGATACAGGCCAACATAGAATTATGTGGTTGGTTGAAACAACCTCTTCCCATCTCCTGCTTCTCCTCTTCCACATAGAGACCTGAGATGGAGAAATCCCAACAGGCAAGCTCAATGGACCGATGCAATCTTTGTAATACAGTCTTAAGCTGTATTACATCAAATTAGGTATCTCATCTTCTTTCGGAGAAAAGCATGATCGTTTAGGACATTTGGGTGTCAAAAAAGAGCTTCTCAAATGTACTCGATTCCCTCTCTCGCTTCTTGGACTTGTGGGACTTGCCCCTCCTGCAGTCCTCCCGCTCCAACCCCCACCCCACGTTGAGAGAAGAGGCTCCAAGTCTGGCTTAGCGTCAGCCTTCATCCCTGTGGTTTGACGACTCCATTGCCAATCTCAGTGGTTCCCAAACTTTGCCGCCCGTTAGAATCCACAGGGAGCTTTTATAAATCTATTGCTCAAGTCTCACCCATGCCAATGAAATCAAATAGCTGCGGATGGAAACTAGGTGTCAGTATTTTTATTAAAAAGATCCCCTTGTGATTGCAACGGGTAATAAAGTTTGGGATCTAGACTGTGATGTCCTGTTTTCTAGCCATATTCTGCTTTAGTTCCTAGCCCTTTGTTTTCTAAACTCTTTTTTTCCCCTCTGGGCTGCTTGACCCCGTTTCCAAGCTGTCACCTGGGGTTCCTGGGTAACCTCAATTCCTCATGTCTGTCAAAACTGAGGGATTTACGAGACTTTGCGCTAACCTAACATTAAAAGGAAATCTTAACTCTGGGAATGGGGAGACCTTTGTAACTGTTTTCATGTTCTCCTGCCATCTGGTTCGTCACCGAGAAGTGTCTGCCACTTAAGGACATGAAAGAAAGAGAGAAAGTATCAGGTTATGCTCTTAAAAAAATACATTCTAAAAAGACAATCTACAGAATAGGAGAAAATATTTGCAAATCATATATTTGATAGAAGTCTAGTGTCCAGAATATACAAAGAATCCTTACAACTCAACCACAAAAGGATAAACAACCCAATTAAAATATGAGCAAAGGGCTTGAACAGACGTCCTTCCAAAGAAGACATACGAATGGCCAAAAACCATCAGAAAAGGTACTCAACACAATTAGTCATTAGGAAAATGCAAACCAAAACCACTTCACACACATTATAGGATGGCTATAATGAAACAAACAAAGGAAAGTGACAAGCGTTAGGGAAGATGTGGAAAAATTAGGATCCTTGTACATTGCTGGTAGGAATGTAAAATGGAGCAGGAAAACATTTGAAGGTTCCTCAAAAAGTTAAAATGAGCAAGAGATCTAGCAAGACCCGAGATCTGGCAAAATTTACCAACGTAAGTCAAGAAAATGCTGAAAACCTGGTAGCACTGTCACCACCAACAGCTATTCCCCCTCAGTTCCTTCAACAAACACGTGCTGAGCACCTATGCCAGGTACACTGTAAACTGTACACTTAAAATAAGTACATGTTATGGTGTGTAAATTAAACTTCCATAAAACTGTTTTTTTTTAAATGAAAGGAATAGAAAGAATAAACCATGAAAGTCATATGACCATACCTGTTGAGTGCCAGAAAAAATAGTCAGCATTATTCTTAACTTTACAAATAACTAAAATTTTAAAAATTACTTATAGATTTTTAAGTGTTTAATATACATTTATAGAATATCACACCCAAAAGTACAGCTCCCTAGCCCCACCCTAATAAATTCACATTCACTTGTCTAGGGTAGGACTTGTCTAGAGTGGGTTGTCTGGAATTCTTTCTAAATCCTTCGAGGTTACTAGAGAGTATAGTCAGGATTGAGTGTCATTGATGTAAACATGGAGCAAGTCCTCTGGGTATATATTCAAAATAACTGAAAGCAGGTACTTAAATACTTGTGCAGGAATGTCTACAGTAGCAGTATCCACAGTAGCCCCAAAGTGGAAACAACACAAATGCTCCCGAACAGGTGAATGGAAAAACAAAATGTGGTCTATGCATACAATGGAATACTATCCAGGCATGAAAAGGAATGAAACACGGATACATGTTACAACATGGACACATGCTACAACGTGGATGCATGTTACAATACGGACACGTGCTGCAAGATGGACACATGCTGCAACACAGACACATGCTACAACATGGATACATGGTACAACATGGATACATGCTACAATATGGACACATGCTACAATATGGACACATGCTACAACATGGACACATGCTACAACATGGACAAACTCTACAACATGGATACATGGTACAACATGGATACATGCTACAACATGAACACATGCTACAACATGGATGCATGTGACAACCCGGGCAACATGGACACATCCCACAACATGGATGCATGCGAGAACATAGATACATGGTACAACATGGACACATGCCACAACATGGCTATGTGCCATAACACGGATATATGGTATAACATGGACACATGCCACAACGCAGATACATGCTACAACATGGATACATGTTATAATACAGACACATGCTACAGCATGGATACATGCCACAACACGGATACATGCTACAACATGAAGGAGCCTTGAAAACATTACGCTAAATGAAAGAAGCCAGACTGAAAAGGTCACATGTATATGATTCCATTTAGCTGAAATGTCCAGAACACACAAATCTGTAGAGACAGAAAGCAGATTGGTGGTTGCCTGGGGCTGGCAGGAGGGAGAAATGGAAAGTGGCTGCTGGATGGTTGCAGAGTTTCTTTGGGGTGATGAAGATGTTTTGGAACTTGATAGAGGTGGTGTTTGCACAACATTGTGGATATACTGAATGCTATTTGTTTGCATACTTTAAAATGGTTAATTATGGCTGGATGCGGTGGCTCAGGCCTGTAATCCCAGCACTTTAGAAAGCCGAAGTGGGTGGATAACTTGAGGCCAGAGTTTGAGACTGGCCTGGCCAACATCGCGAAACCCCATCTGTATTAAAAATACAAAAATGAGCTGGGCGTGGTGGTGCGCCTGTAATCCCAGCTACTTGGGAGGCTGAGGCAGGAGAATCGCTTGAACCTGGGAGGCGGAGGTTGCAGTGAGCTGAGACTGCATCACTGTACTCCAGCCTGGGTGACACAGCAGCGAGACTCTGTCTCAAAAAAAAAAAAAAAGGTAATTTCATGTTCTATGAGATTCACCTTGACTTTTGTTAAAAATGAAAAAATTACATTCTAGATTGTCAGAATCCCACTCCCTCCACATGCCCTGGAAGCCAGTTTGCTGTGTTCTCTGGCAGTTACCTGTGGGTCCTTCACATGCGTGGGAAGGCAAATAGCAGGACTGGGTGCCACCCAATTTATGGCTTGCTTTTTAATCATATCACTCCTGTGTTAGTGTCCAATAAAATGTCAATCTTCAAATAATCCTAAGAACTGCGGAAGCGTCATTGGAAAGAAGAGAACCTCTGGAAATACAGCTTTATGACCTTTTATTTGGAAGACCTGGTGGCTGACACTGCAGCTGTCTTTGAGGACAGGTTACTGACCAGCCACATATCCCGTAAGACCAAGTCCCCTCAACCACAGACTAGCACAGTGTCCTCCATTTCACTTGATGCCCAAGAACGGCTTGAATTGCATCCGTTTAAATTTTTTTTGTTTTTTGCTTTTTTTTTTTTTTTTACTTTATGTTCTTATTTTCTTTCTTTCTTTTTTTTTTATTTTACTTTAAGTTCTGGGATCCATGTGCAGAACATGCAGGTTTGTTACACAGGTGTACATGTACCATGGTGGTTTGCTGCACCTGTCAACCCGCCATCTAGGTTTTAAGCCCCACATGCATTAGCTATTTGTCCTAATGCTCTCCCTCCCCTTGCCCCCCACCTCCTGTTTTTAAAATTATTCTGATGTCTTTCTTTGCTCTGTGAGCATCATGACTCTGCCTTTGCTGTGAAGGCTTCGGTTGTCTTCGCAGCCACTTGATGTGGCTCCTGGCATGGAATGGGTGCTCAGGACGTGTTTGTTGAAGGAACTGAGGGGAAATAGCTGTTGGTGGTGACAGTGCTATCAGGTTTTCAGCACTTTCTTGGCTTACGTTGGTAAATTTTGCCAGCTCTTAGGTGTAGCACTTATGTTGTCATGAAGCAGGGATTCAGAGACAAAAGTAATAACTAACTTTGGTTCCAGAAGACTCTGGTTACAGAAAAATCTAGATAAATCCCCCTTAGCTAGGGTTTCCAGATGAGATATAAGATGCCCAGTTTCATTTGAATTCAGAGAAACACTATGTCCTGTGCAATATTTAGGATATGCTTGTACTAGGAAATTATTCATTGTTTATCTGAAATTCAAACGTAACCAGGCATTCTGTATTGTAATTTGCTAAATGGGACAACTCTGCCCGTTAAAGGGCTGCATTGTGACTGGCTGTGAAACCCCCGGCTCCAGGGTCCCAGCCTGGGTTCAGTCTCTGCTCTGCGGCTGGAAGGGCAAGCCCCTGTTTGGCCTCTGCGAAATCTCTGTACCTTTGCCAGGAAACAATCTGGTTGTTATGTGAGGGTTTCCAGCATTGTTCACACAGAAATTACTCAGGTATGAATCATTTGACCTCATAGTTGGTTGTGTTTTGGTTTTTAATCCCATATGAAAATCCATATTATCTTGTTTGTTTTGATGTTGGCTGTGGCTCGGTCAACCCAAGGGTGTGGCACGGAGGCTTTGGCTTTTCTCTGTAGCCCAATACTGGTGAGCCATCCTCCTCTTTACTGTGAGGTTTCACTACTTTTCTTCCTTTTTCCTGCTGCCTTGGCTTGCTGTGGGGGGTAGATGTTGTCAGTGTGTATGACCCGGGCCACCACAGCTGTGGCTGAACCAGAGGTGGGTCGGGGGACGTGATGCAGATCACCAAGAGCATCAGCCACACCCCTGAACCCTTTCGGGAAGAGAAACATCAGTTCCCTTGAAGCGCTGCTCCCTCCATCTGCCCAGCTACGTGCTAATGCGTTTCATCATTTTCATCCTCAATGTTCCACAAGCTGGAAGTGAACTCTCACATGTTTCTGGCGCTGTGCAAGGTTCCTGGAATCTACAGACGTCTAAGGTGTTGTCGCTGCCTTTGCAGAACTTAGAATTGGCAATTAAAAAATGGCAACCTGTCTCCTGGGTTCAAGTGATTCTTCTACCTCAGTTTCCCCACTAGCTGGGGCTACAGGCTCACGCCACCAGGCCCGGCTAATTTTTGTATTTCTAGTAGAGACAGGGTTTCACCCTGTTGGCCAGGCCGGCCTTGAACTCCTGACATCAAGTGATCCACCTGCCTTGGCCTCCCAGAGTGCTGGGATTACAGGTGTGATCCACCATGCCCGGCCCATCTTAGTCATTTCTAAGTGTTTGGCAGTGTTGAGTCTATTCACACTGGTGTATTGCCAATCTCCTGAACTTTTTCATCTCCCACACTGAAACTCTGTACCCATTAAACACTGACTCCCCATCTCTCCTTCCCCCTGGAGTCCCAGATAACCACTGTTCTCCTTTGTGTCTCATCTATGAGTTGGACAACTTTGCATACCTCATGTAAGTGGACTCATACAGTACCTGTTCTTTTGTGTCTGGCTTATTTCACCTGACCTAATGTCCTCAAAGTTTATCCCTGTTGTATCACATGTCAACATTTCTCTTCTTTTTAAGGCTGAATTATATTGCACTATGTGTCTGTACCAAGTGCCACTCTACTTTTCTCGGTTATTAGCCCCTGCTCTGCCTGCGGGCCAGAGAACACTGTAAAGGCGTTTAACAGAAGTCTCTCAGTCTCATATTCCTTGGCTGCTGTACCATTGTTTCCGGTGGGCTTCCATTTGGTTGAGTTTCAAATGCTTGGAGCAGCTAGTATTTGAGGTCTCCAATGGACACAACGTGATGGCAGAAAGGGATAATGCATATATACATATATTTTTTTTCTTTCTTTTCTTTTTTTTTTTTTTTTCAGGCAGAGTCTCACTCTGTTGCCCAGACTGGAGTACAGTGACACAATCTTCGCTCACTGCAACCTCTGCCTCCTGGGTTCAACTGATTCTCCTGCCTCAGCCTCCCTGGTAGCTGGGATTACAGGCATGCGCCACCATGTCCAGCTAATTTTGTATTTTTAGTAGAGATGGGATTTCTCCATGTTGGTCAGGTTGGTCTTGGACTCCCGACCTCAGGTGATCTGCCTACCTCGGTCTCCCAAAGTGCTGGGATTACAGGCATAAGCCACTGTGCCTGGCCTGAGAATGCACGTTTTTAAGGATTCACTTTTAGAATGTGTGCTTGCTGGGTGAGGTAGCTGTACTTGTTTTCATGCATAGTCTCTCTTGGGAAGTTTTTCAAATATGGAAACTGAGAGTTGGGAATCTATTGTTTTAGGAAGGAAGAGCATTGAATAAGCAGTGAAGAAAGCTGATTTGCTAAGAAACCTGGGCAAACATCTACTTAACTATAGAATACTAGAGTTGAGTTTGAATCCCTTCAGCTGTAAATTTGAATTAGTAGTCTGTGCTATGTGTTGCTATCATATCTATATGACACTGTTTTCCAAAAGGATTTAAAATACCAAACATTGATGTAAGAGGAAGAAAAATGCTTTCCCAAAAGAAAACTGTGGATAGTGAGAGACTTATGAAGGCATTTAACCAAATTCCTTCTTGTCATCATTGCCTCTGAGTTACCAGTTTTTCTTTCAATCCTTTGCTGATTTGCTTGAATTTTGTCTTTATTTGCTACCCTCAGAGCGTAGTGCTCCAATTATTCACAGTATTTTTGACCTCCATATATTTAAGAAATTGCCTCGTTGGATCCCAGGTGAGCAGGGCTCAGAAACAAACATAGACAATTTAAGGTTCTTTCTAAAGAGGAAATGAGCAGGCAGTGTGTGTTGGGAAATCCTTTTGTCAATGCACCAGGTGTTGGCTGCTTTTCTCCCACAGCAGCCAAAACCCAGACCCTCAGGAAACACAGGCCAGGAAATCCCTCTGCCCGTCGACCCAGAGGGTGGCGCTTCCAGCCCATGGTTGTAAGCATGAGGCTCTGCTCCTCAATCTTTCACCTTTAGACATTTTACACAGCAGTTGGCTGCCAATTTTCCCCACGTGATAATTGTCTGGGAAAAGACTGTATGTTTGTGACCAACATCCGTGTATCAGGACATCACTAAGGACATATGTTTTGTTCTCAACTTTCTCTTCAGCTCTGATGCACAAGCTATAAACTACTTTGTCATCACCCAATAGGATCAGTCAGAGGAATATTTAATGGCACTTATAGGCATGGTTCTTAACTTTCTTTAGAGTCCTTGGAGAATGTGGCAAAATTAATGCATCCTTTCTTCAGAAAAAAATGTACATTTACGCTTACGTGCAAAATTCTGTATATGATTTTAGGGGACTTTCAGACAGCTACTGACTTCATTATACTTTGTAAAGATTTTTTTTTAAAGATTATTCTTTATGTAAGTATATTGACATATGTATAATGTGTATATCTATTGAATTTCCTGTTATGAATGTTTATTATGTGTCTGTCCTTTTGAAATATGATTTGTTTTTATCAAGCTTTCAGTGGTATAGAGAAAACTCTCATGACAAAATGTGAACTGTATGTTATCAAAGAGCATTTTTTTCTTTATAAATTGCCTTTCATAATGGACAAAGAGTACAAGAAACTACTTCTGAAGGGGAAGAGGATGGAGCTAGTATGTATTGAGCACCTGCTGTCTGCCAGGTACCACGCCGGGCACCTTACATATGAGATCTCACTTCATCTCAACAATGATTCTATGACTGTGGAATTGTTCCCATGTAACAGACGTGGCACTGAAGCTCAGGAATAGTAAGTCAGTCGTTTTGATTCAGTCACACTCTAGAGCCCACTCTCTTTGGTATTCTGTAGTTTGCAAAGATAACACAAAGCTTCTTGCTCAAAAATACTGGGCTTTAGAAAAGAAGAGTGCCCCCTGGGAACCCTGGTGGCCTGAGAGGCAGGGAAGAGTCGGTGAGTGGAGGAAGAGGGTGAGTGAATTTTCCCAAGGGCAGGAGGGGCAGTTGTTTATCCCTGGGGTTTTCTTGTATGGGACCGCCAATGCCTGCATGAAGACAGGAAGATGGCATTAGAAGACTCTGCCTTCCCCAAATTGGGGCAGCTGTTCCAGCTCGCCCTAGACGTCGGCAGGAAGGAGAGAACACGAAGGAGGAAAGAGACATGGGTTCTCATTAGACAAGTGTGTCAGATTCTTCCTCTTTTTTGGTCTGCACCAATCTCTTTCCTTGTGGTCTTCATTAACCTGAGACTTTGAGGACCCTGCGGGTGACACTCATTTTTGTGCTTAGGAAATATCTGTGGCGGTCAGCAGGGTGAGCCCCCATTCACAGCAAGGAAAAACGGAGTCATGTTCTTCTGCTCTGGAATTTTGGTCAGTAACGGTGGAACAGCCCATACGAACCTACTTAACAGATTTTTTTCCCCTTTAATAAAAAGATGATTCTATTTTCCAGAGATGCTCCTCTGGCATTGCTCCCAGTAAACTTTAAAAAAACAAAAACAAACAAACAAAAAAACAACGTAGTGAAAAATTTATTGGGTCACATTTACTGTCTGATTCTTACTGGGCGGTGGTTGGCCTCAGGAAGCAGGCTCCTTGGGGAGTAACCAAACTGAGAATCAACCCACTCTTTGGGTGTGTAAAATAAGCCCATTTAGTTGAATCTCATGAATTTTCATCATGAACTAGTAAAACCAGAGGTCACTAGGAAACCAACATAATCATACAGTATCCTTCCTCATGGTCCATATCAAAGAGCCTAGTCAAGTGAATGATGAAGAGAGAAATTATACTTTCTAATCCCCAGTGCTTTTACTCAGCCATGAATGGTATTGATTCAGGGAGCTTGTGAAAAGCATTTTCACGAGACAGATTGGAAGCAAGACTAAGTAGGTACATGCTGGCAGCATAGAGTCTAATCTAATTATTGTAGAATCTTAGAGATAATCTAAGTGCTGCCTAATTGCATACAACACATTTTATTGACTCTTTTCTATGTGTAAGGCACACAGACTGTGTGTGGGGTACATACCTATTTTCTGTGGGCAAAAACCAGAATCACCCAGAGGGCTCGTTAAAACACAAATGGCGGAGTCCCATCCCCAGAGTTTCTGACTCCGAGTTTCTGGAGTGGGCCTGAGAACTGGCATTTCTAGCAAGTTCCCAGGAGCTGCTGCTGATGCTGCTGGTTCAAGATCACACTGTGAGAACTGCTCTACACCCTCATGGGGGGGATTATTCCAGGGTTCGCTTGAGCCCTTCTAATGGGATGGGTTGTGAAAGCGGCTGATCCCAACAGGACAACTTTCTTAGAGTTTACCAACACTGCGCTGAAAAGTGCCTCCCGGAAACTCTCTCCCTGGTCCTAACTCTGCCGGCCGGAATTGCTCTGGACACACCTAATCCTCATTTAACAAATGCCCATGCACGTTCATCCTAAGGAGGGCAGAGAGGGGTCGGTTTGGCAAATAACATTGTTATGTTCCATGCCTGTTTAATCTACTTTGCTAACAATAAATTTAAATGTTAATAACTGGGGTGTACATACACCATAAAGGGTACAAATGTCATGTGTACAGCTTGATAAAATTTTACATAGGTATACACTCATACAACTGCCTTCCACATCAAGACATGAAATATTTTCACCCTTCCTCAAAATTACCCTGTCCTGTTTCCCGGTCCGTAGCTGGCCTTCAAAAGCCAGCACTGTTCTATTCCAGTTGCCATGGATATTTCCTGCTCCTCTTGAACTTTATGCAGACGGAAGCAGAGAGAACATGCCCTTTTGTATCTGATATTTTCAAGAAGACTGTGAGGTTTAACCATGTTCTAAATAGCAATATTAGTTCTTTTGTTTTAATTGCCTTGTGGTATCCCAAGTTTGGCTTGTGTTTATAGTTGTATATTTAATTGCTCTTTCTATTTTTTTTGCGGGGGTGGGTGTGTTGTGGGATGGAATTTTGCTCTTGTTGCTCAGGCTAGAGGGCAATGGTGCAATCTCAGCTCACTGCAACCTCCGCCTCCCTGGTTCAAGTGATATTCTCCTGCCTCAGCTTCCTTAGTAGCTGGGATTACAGCCACCACACCCACCTATTTTTTTGTATTTTTAGTAGAGACGAGGTTTCTCCATGTTGGCCAGGCTGATCTCGAACTCCTGACCTCAGGTGATCCACCCGCCTCAGCCTCCCAAAGTGCTGGGATTCCAGGCATGAGCCACCGCGCGTGGCCCCTCCTTCTATTCTATATAGTTAAGGTTGGAAATTGAGATGGTTTGGCTCTGTGTCCCCACCGAAATCGCGTTTGGAATTGTAATCCCCATGTGTCAGAGGAGTGGCCTGGTGGGAGGTGATTGGACCATGGATGTGAATTTCCCCGTTGCTGTTCTCGTGATAGTGAGTGAGTGCTCACGAGATCTGACGGTTTAAAAGTCTGGCGCTGCCCGTTTCTTTCTCTCTCTCTTCTGCCGCAGTGGCGAGGTGTTCGCTTCCCTTTTGCCTTCCGCCATGATGGTAAGTTTCCCGAGGCCTCCCCAGCCATGCAGAACTGTCCATGCACTGTCTGGATTTTCCCACCTCCTTCAGATGAGCAGATCTGTGGATGCATGTTCTCTCTTATGTAACTGTCTCCCTACAAAAATAAACTTTTCTCTTTGCTGGCTCTCTGATCACTTCCAAAATCCCTGTCCTTGATAAGTGCGAATAATAGAAGAATCTGTTCTACCTTGTGGTTCCTGTTAAGGTTACACCTAAATTGTCTCTGAAAAATAATTGTCTGTTTTGTTAAAGGAAATGTTTAAACTTCCTTTGACTTTTGTGTCTAATAAACCCCCAGCAGAAGGAAGTTTACTTTTAAATACAAATTACTGTGGCCACTTAACGCCTCATTTCCTTTTTCATTCTGCTAATTGGAGATGGGAAATTGCTGGTCAGCCTATTTCATGCTATCAACTTGAGTACGTTTAAAAAGATAATCAGAGGCTTTGCAGCAGTTTTAAGTCTGGCTTTGATTCAATATCTGGATAAAAAGCCTCCACATGCCCTTATGATTAAGAATTCTTGTTTGTGTTTTCATATTTTCCATGGTGCATGCAGACCTCATCCTTTGGGTTTTTATTGCTAAGTACGTAGATATAGTGTTGTTTGGGTTTATAATAATTCTCTGGGTTCTAACAGGAAATGAAGGTCAGGAGTAAAAGATGGGATGCCCTTTGCTTAATCTCTCATCACACTAGGTTTTCATAAATTACATAACATCCATTTATCTGTTTATCTTTCTGTAATTCGAATTTATATCCTAAATTTCATGTTAAAAAGCTTTGAGGTTTTTTTTTAATTTTATTTTTTTTTTATTTATTTTTTATTTTTTTTACTGAGCCACAGGCTGGGCATGGTGGCTCACGCCTGTACTCGTAGAACTTTGGGAGTCCAAGGCAGGAGGATAGCTTGAGCCTAGGAGTTCAAGACCAGTCTGAGCAACATAGCAAGACCCTGTCTCTACAAAAAACGACAACAAAAAATTATCCAGGTATGCTGGTACGTGCCTGTAGTCCCAGCTACTGGGGAGGCTGAAGTGAGAATCACTTGAGTCCAAAAGTTTGAGGCTGCAATGAGCTGTGATTGCACCATTGCACTCTGGGTGACAGAGTGAGACTCTGTCTCAAAAAAAAAAAAAAAAAAAAAGGAATACAGAAAAAGAGAAATCCTGTAGGACAAATGACCAGCGATTTATCACATATATGTAGTATCAGAAAACAGGTGGAGGCAGACACTGGAGATTAAAAGAAGCAAGAAACAAAAATGGAATGTGATTGGGGACTCCGTTCTAATCTTGATTCAAACAAATCAACCATACCAAGACCCTTTCTTTAGGGAATCAGACAAATTTAAATACAAACTGAGAATTAGATAATAATAGGGCATTGAGCATTAATTTTGTCACTTGTGATAATGGTTTTGTGGTTATGTTAGTAAAAGAGTTCCTACAGGTAAAGGCATACTGCAGTATTTATGGATGAAATAATGGTGTCTGGAATTTGTTTTTAAAATACTCTAGGAAAAAATGGTCGGGGAATAGATAAAAACAGATACTAAAGATTGGTAACATGCCGATGCTTGTTAAAGCTGGGTGATGGATACAGGGAATCATTTTACTATTCTCTCTACTTTTGTGTGTTTTAAAAATTTTCATAAGAAAAGGTTCAAAAATAGGCATAAGAGGGGAGCTACATGATGACATATTTGTCACATTGTGATATATGAGTACAGTCTTAGAAGTTCCTGTGAAATACAAGCCTGTAATAAAATTAAATCTAAAACTCTGTGTCTGCCAAACAGTTCTTATTTCTTTTTGGAAAAAAACAAATTAATTATGTTTCTGCTTTGTTTGCAGATGATTCTGGGCCTCCCCCATCTACTGTCATCAACCAAAATGAAACGTTTGCCAACATCATTTTTAAACCTAGTGTAGTACAACAGGCCAAGATTGCCCAGAATGGAGTTTTGGGAGACTTTATCATTAGATATGATGTCAATAGAGAACAGAGCATTGGGGACATCCAGGTAATGGGATTGTTGTTGCTATTTCACATTGGTTGGTCGATACTTTGGATAGACTCAGACTGTAGATTCCAGTGTTTACCTAAGGGAGAGAGAACTTTCTGCTTCTTAGTATAAATTTGTTGTAACCTAAAATATTTCTTCAAAGAGACTAGTGGTATTTTTTTGCTGAGCGTACCTATTTGTGGCTTCAGTAATCTGCAGAGCAAGTGAAATCTGTAATGTCAAGCCCCCTGTGGTGTTTTAGATGAAATTAGAATTTTAGTTCATGCTCCATTTTATTTTATTTTTGAGACTGAGTCTCACTCTGTCACTGAGGCTGGAGTGCAGTGGCCGACCTTGGCTCACTGTCTCCCAGGTTCAAGCGATTCTCCTGCCTCAACCTCCCAAGTAGCTGGGATTACAGGCACCCACCACCATGCCCCGGTAATTTTTGTATATTTAGTAGTGATGGGGTTTTGCCATGGTGGCCAGCCTGGTCTCGAACTCCTGACCTCAAGTGATCTGACCGTCTCAGCCTCCCAAAGCTCTGGGATTACTGGCATGAGCCACTGCAATTGGTCCATGTTCCATTTTAATTAAAAGAGTCTGCTCATTTTCCTTTAGGTCTTTTTGTTCCAGAGACAGGGTGGGGATATTAAAACCTATTAATTGCATCCAGAATGTAGAGAATCTTCATGTCTCAGCTTCTAAGATGCTTGGTAAAAAAACAGATAGCGAAGGAAGCAGAATTCTCAAGTAGCAAAGGTCCAGGGGATGGATAATTAAACTTGAACTGGTAGTCATCATTGTTCAATTTTAAAGGGAAGAGTCTACCCTTATACAGATTAAATTAGCAATTAGTTCTCTTGGAGGGATCAGGGGCTTAGATAATTTTACTCCAGGTGTGGAATCTGACCCTAAGCTCTGTGTCATGCTTTAACTTTTAGAAATTCCATAGAATACCCACTTCAGGTATTTTTCCTCCCTACTCTAGGTACTACCGTTTTTACTTTCTTTTCTCTCCACCAGGTTCTAAATGGCTATTTTGTGCACTACTTTGCTCCTAAAGACCTTCCTCCTTTACCCAAGAATGTGGTATTCGTGCTTGACAGCAGTGCTTCTATGGTGGGAACCAAACTCCGGCAGGTGAGCGAGTGCCAACTGCCCATTTATTCCTCTCTCGCTTTTGCCTGGGACAAAGACTTGCTTTGCGAATAAAGTTCAGTAGATGCCGAACATCAGCTTTACCATCCGACGATTCCTGCCTATGGAGAGCCTTCCTGAGCGGATTCAGTTAAGTCCTTGACATAAACTGTCATTTCAGCATGGTGGTTTTAAGAGAGCAGAGGGATGTGCTAGAGAAATCCCTTGAAATAAAGGGCACTGGCAGAGTGGATAATGTAAGTGAGACAGGAATACATCGACAGGGCCAGTCCTCAGCACCATCATTGATGGAATAATTCTGTTCAGTGATGATTCCTCTGAGAACAGTGGAATAGAATCACTGGAAGCCTCCTTAGAATAAAGAACTCAGGTCTCAGTAAATCAGGACTGATGTCACAAAATTTAGGATGAATCTTAAAATTCCCAGGTGGTGGGGAGACATTCAGGGGTCATGTAGTTTATGTTGAAAAATTAGATTCCTGAAAATATGACTATTTATACTTTTCTTGCAAACCGCTGGAAAAGACTGTTTCTTATCTTATTTTGGTATCATAAATGTCAGAATCTTGCATTTACAATACATTTCAAACTCACATAATAGAAAACAGAGCTACTGGTTGCCAGACCAGCTAATATCTTTACGTTCTTTGAAAACATAAATCTCTTAGTTTGTCTTTTAAAATTCATCATCTGTTTTATTTTATTTATTTTTTTGAGATGGAGTTATGCTCTTGTTGCCCAAGCAGGAGGACAATGGTGCGATCTCAGCTCACTGCATGCGACCTCTGCCTTCTGGGTTCAAGGGATTCTCCTGCCTCAGCCTCCTGAGTAGCTGGGATTACAGGTGTCCACCACCACATCTGGCTGATTTTTGTATTTTTAGTAGAGACAGGGTTTCATCATGTTGGCCTGGCTGTTCTCAAACTCCTGACCTTAGGTGATCCACCTGTCTCAGCCTCCCAAAGTGCTGAGATTATAGGTATGAGCCACCACGCCTGGCCTATTTCGTTTTTTTAATCAATTCACAATGCTTTTGTGATTTAATGAGTGAGATACTATCTTAAATCTCATAAAAACTCTCTGTCCCACCTGCGTCCACCTCTAGGTCCCACCTCACATGCTGTTGAACCTACTCCTATCTGATAAACTATTGCAACTATTTTTTTTCTCAATCTACTACTTTATAAATGGCTTCTTTAGCCATTTATGTTTTACAAATCCAGCAGTGAAATCTGTATCTTCTACATGGCATCTGGTTTACCATCAGATAGAGCAAAAACACTCCGATAGAGCAAAAACATATTCCAAAATACAATGTGAGACTAGGGTTTAACTGTTTTCTTTCGGAGCAGGGGTATCCAATCTTCCGGCTTCCCTGTGCCACACTGGAAGAAGAAGAATTGTCTTGAGCCACACATAAAATACACTCACACTAACAATAGCTAATGAGGTAAAAAAAAAAAAAAATCACACAAAAAACCTCACAATGTTTTAAGAAAGTTTATGAAATTGTGTTGGACCGCATTCAAAGCCGTCCTGGGCTGCATGTGGCCCATGGGCCGGGGGTTGGACAAGCTTGTTTTAGAGGATAGCCAAATATAATGTCTAATTAATGTAGGGGGAAAATAAAATAACCTTGCTCTGTGAATCAGCTTTTAGTGGTTCTTTAACGTCATGTGCTTGTCCAGAGCGCAACCGGAAAACGGCTCCATTTTTGACATTTTCTTCCTTCTGCTTTCTTGACTTTCCACCCTGGATTTCCTTTTCTTTTGCATGAGGAGCGTCATCCATGAGCATATTTTTAAAAAGAATTCTCTATCTTTGTCTGAAAGTGATTTATTTTACTTTTATCCTTTAAGGATAGTTTTTACCAGGTACGGTATTTTACATTGGCAGTGATCGAATGATGAATATAATATTTGAAAATCTGCTTGTAGAAATAGTTTGAGGCCTAGGATGATGGTCTGTTCCTCTAGAGAAGGTTTGGGCTTGTTTCTGTCAGGTCCCTGGGGGAATTAAAATCTGGGATTACTTTAGTTCAGTTTCAGGGGTGGAGGTGTTTGGGCAGCCCAGATGGCTCGAAGCTGGACTGCAGTCCATTTCGGAGCTGGTGTATTTCTGCTTTGCACACAGTGTAGAAGGTTTGCTAGAGCATCCCTAAGCTGCAAAGGGGATGCGCAGCCTCTCAGGTAGCTCTTTGGCCGTGACAAACATCCTTTAGACACAAGTGGTCCCAAATGCTGAGCTTACCTCTTAAAATTTGCATCTTCTCTCAGATATTTTTTTCTCACGGTGTTGTTTGCTCTCTGCTCCTTTAAAGATTTTTTTTAAACCCCGTTTGTTTAGCTTTTTTAGTTCTTACTGGGAAGCTAAAGAAAATGTTTGTTTAAGTTGTTTTTCAAATCTCCTCTGTGATGTTTTAGGATTTTCAGTTTTTTGTCTGTGTCTGCGAAATCCAAACTGTAGAGTCCCTTAGGGCTCAAGTTACTTGTAGGTTTCCCAAAGATTTTCCCAAAGTTTTCGTTACACCAAAGTGAAGCTTTCTCATATAGTGGCTGATATTTATTGACGTTTTAGAGGCCACACAGCCTTTCCTTATTTACCAAATACCCTGTGAAGTTATTTGCATTATGTGCTACAAGTTCTTTTTTTTTTTGAGATGAAGTCTCACTCTGTCACCTAGGCTGGAGTGCGATGGCACGATATCGGCTCACTGCAACCTCCACCTCCCGGGTTCAAGCAGTTCTCCTGCCTCAGTTCCCCCAAGTAGCTGAGATTACAGGTGCTCGCCACTATGCCCAGCTAATTTTTGTATTTTTAGTAGAGGTGGGATTTCGCTGTGTTGGGCAGGCTGGTCTCGAACTCCTGACCTCAGGTGATCTGCCTGCCTCGGCTTTCCAAAGTGCTGGGATTACAGGCTTGAGCCACCGCGTCCGGCCCTAGGTACTTACAAGTTCTTAAGTGCCATTTGTTGATCAAGTTGTTTTGTGACATTGATGACTGTATGATAGATGCTGAGAGAAGAATAATCATGGCTTCTTTTAAGACCATTGTGGGCCACAGAATACAGTGTTAATTAGGCTGACATATGATCAGTATGATAACTCCCATTTGGATTTTGAATCACTAAACAGTTACTGAGTGGGTGCCCTGTACTAGGTTTCCCCAGGCATCTCATTTAATTCCTAGGTACCTATGGATCTTCAGATGTTCTTTCTTTTGCTTTCTAAAAAAAAAAAAAAAAGCTTTTTTCGGGGGGCAGGGTTTGTATTTCCTCTGAACAAACATACCTTGCTGAAGATATTTATGATTAAATTAACTGCAACCAGTCTGAATTCCTGTGACTACCGAATAGTTTGTATTCTGATGTTTTTATTCACCCCCATATCATGAATATATCTTATGGAGTTAAATATTCTTTAAAAACCTGATTCTAATGGCCATAAAGCAATACTGTTCACTAGAAGCTTCTGTGAGAATGGGAATGTTCTGCACCTGTGCTGTCCAATGCAATAGCCACTAGTCACATATGGGTGTTGAGCTAGTGAAGTATGGCTAATGCAAGTGAGGAACTGAATTTTTAATTTTATTTAATTTTAATAAATTTAAATTTGGATAGTTATATGTGGCTAATAGTTATCATATGGGAGTGCATAGCTGCAGAACATTTATTCACCCTACCACCCATTAGAGACTTTTCAGCCGTTTCCATTTTTTGCGATTATAAACCCCATTGGGATGACTGTCTTCATGTAGAAATCTCTGATGCATGCCGTGTCAGTTTCTTAAATTAGATTCTTAGAATTGGAATTACTGGGGCAAAGAATACTAGCTAATTTGTGGGTTTGGTACATTTTCCAAAAACATTTTCTAAAAAGTCTGTGCCAATTTATAACATTTAAAACTGTTACCAGGCAAAGAATTCCAAATGGATTACGAGGCTAAAGGTAATCAATGAGCCACATCCCAAAATATGTTAAAAAAAAAAAATACAGGTGCATATTTAACTGATTTTCGAGTGGGAAGAAATTTTCTAAGCCTAAAAGCAGTATAATCACTTTTAAGCCTAAAAGTAATTACAAAGGGGAAAATCAGCAACTTTAGCTACATAAAAATTTTAAATTTTTGTTGTAAACAAAAAAAAAAGTAAACCAAAGACTAGAAAATTGCATGCAGGAAAGAGACAGAAGTATATCATTAATATGTAAAGAACTGTTCCAGATTAATGAAAATTAATCCTATATAAGAAAATGAGCAAAGGTTATAAAACAAACTACTAGAAAGAAATAAGAAGATTCAATAAACTTATGAAATAATCATCAAGCATATTAGTAACTAAAGAAATGCATCTCAGGTGCCAGAGTCACTTCAGGGTTTAACCCCAAACCTAGTCCAATCCAGTGCCCCAGGGTTGTCTTCCACTTCCTGTGGGAGAATAATCAAGAATCTTCCTGCCAAATAACCCTCAGAAAAATAAACCCTGCCCCAAATTGTCCAGAGAAAAACTAATGAATGAAATCAGGGTCTCCTAAATGTACCTTTAATCATAAAATAATTCGGGCACTTCTTAAAAATATGGCATGGGAGATTTCCAAAATAGCTAAGAGTATTATGTGAATGATCTAATACAAGAATCTTTAGTCTTTAAAATAATTTGGTTGTCATCCCCATTTTACTGATGGAGAAACTGAGGCTTTGCAAAAGTAGATGAGTTGGCTAATAAATGGTGTCGGCAGCCTTTAGTCCTGGGTCGGAAGTCTGAGAACCAAGCCGTGCACCGTGCGAGTAACAGTGTGGTTGCGGTAAGAAGGCACACATGTGTGCAGCTGGTGGAAGTGCAAATGGATATAAGGTCAAGGCAGTCTTACATTTCAAGACCCAGTTGAGAAGGCTGCATTGCAGAAGGCAGGGATTTCCTTGCATGATGCAAGAGCAATGTAATAACAGATGTCAGATCATTTGTTATTCTCCCCTCTTCCTTCATTCCTGGATATTAAAATTCCATTCCTTGCTAGCCGCTGAAAGTCTGGCATGCACTCTGCTGGCTTCGAAGCTTCAGCGTGGCCTCTTTCCAGGAGAGCCACCCTAGACCAGCCAAACACGTGTCTGAGCCATTTCGAAAGCCCCTCGCTGCCTTGAGTGGTTTTGAAAACTGCCGACTATTTTTGCAATTCTCAGCTTCTCCAAGGCCACAGTACTAAGTGAAAAGCTTAGCTGGCTCTTCTAAGAGTCTTGTAGATGATGTTATGTCTGTTGCTGAAGAGGACAATTACCCCAAGCACAGGGCTTTCATATTGTGTCAACAGGCTTGGCAATGTGGGACATTTGTCATGCATCCACATGGATTCTATTAAGAATCATTCGCTGTTATTCCTGATGTTCTTGACTCCTCTCATGTTTGACGGGCCTGAAAGACCTCGCTGCATTTATTGCAATGTAGGACACATAGTTGGCATTTAATGATTACTTGAACCATTGGTTTAGAAAAATTTGTAAACACCATTCAACCTTAAAAAAATATACTCGATAAGGGGTATATTGGCACCTCGGGAGCCCCCAAAGCTGTGTGCCTCTGGCATTTTCTGGTTCTTGTCCTAATCCCAGTGGGAACATGATCCTGGAAGCCAGGACCTGCCCGGCTTGGGAACAGCAACAGAGCTGCCTGAGGTTTGCTGGCACGTGGCTTTGCTGTTTTCCCTCCCGGGTGCTTTTGCAGACAAGTTTGTTGAGAGATGGCTCTGGTGTCGGGTCAGGCAGGGTTTCTGCCTCCCAATTTGAGCTAAAACTTCTTGGTGAGAATGGGAGCTGAGAAGAGCCAAACAAACAAACAAACAAACAAACAAAAAAATAGGGGGAGAAAAATGTAATCAGGGAAGGCTTCTTTTTTTCTTGTTAGTTGCATGCTTAAAGCATTGACATTTGCAGACAGACATGTAGTCCTTGGGAGCATTAGAGTATGTTTTTCCTTGACCATGGTGTGCCTTTTCCTAATCTATAGAATTCGATCTACCACTTTCACATTCATATTAAAGAACTTGGCTAAGGGACCTTCTTTGGCAACCAAGCAGTGACAAATGGATCACTTACCAGATGTTTTCCATACTTTAATGGTCTCCAAACCTGTTCCCACACTCTGTGTCCCTCTGTGCCAATTCTGGGTTCCCACATAGCCTTTGAAGCTTGTTTTCCTTTCTCCATTTTATTTGGTTGACAATTTTAGAGGGTAAAGAACAAGCATGTTTCTTATCTGTAATTGTCAAGTTAAAACGAGGGCAAACATGAATTAGTCCAGTTAAAATGAGGGCAAACGTGAATTAACAAGTAGGAGAACTGGGAGCTGTATGTCGATTTTGCTTCACTCACAGGCTTGCTTTATGCTCTAGGACATCGGTTTCTCCCTCACTGTCCAAAATTGGGTTCCCAAGAGCTATTTGGATATTTCATATGTAACCTTATGGGTGAATAATTTGTAAGCTCCATGGACTTGGGGAGCATCTTGTGTTTGATCATTACAATATGCATTCCCAACTCTTCACACATAGTGGGTAATGACATTTGCTGCCAAATTACCAGCCCACAAACAATAAATGTATCCTGCATTTTTCTGAGGCATAGTAGTTACCATTGAGCAATCAGTGCATATCAAGTGCTGTGAGGGTTTTACGTACATTTCTTCATTTAATCTTTCAGCCATCCAGTGAAATAGATATTGCTATCCCCATTTTATACATGGGAAGGTGGAGGCCAGGAAGATGATGTCATTAGGCTGAAATACACAACATTATAAGTAGGAAAGTTAGGATTCAAGCCCAGGTCAGCCTTACCTAAAGCACTTCACCATAACATCGTATGTGGACCATAACACAGTGGTGCTCTGTAGACCACTTCTCAAGCTTTGAGGCTCTGTTTTTGTCACCAAGTAATGTGAAGGACAGTGCTGCCCATCTCAGGTGAGTGCACACAGATGTCACCTACTCAAAGAGGTGCCAGCCAGCAGGCTGGTATTGTGAAAAACTCACGAAGCTATTCTGCTTTGATTCATAGAATTATTGAGCAACATTTTATTATTTAACATTAAGCACACCTTAGGCGTGTGTAGGGAGGCAGACTTCTTGCCCTTTTATGATGTGGATTGGGCAGGTGCTGTCCGAGTGTGCATGCAGAAGGCAGAAATGTAGACTGAGGCCAGGTGGCTCGGGCAAGCTGGGTGACTGTCAAGTCCAATGATGTCCAACAGTGTGTCATTGTAGCTGCCCTCTTCAAACTATGTGGATCTGCCACATTTCAAAAGAGAGGATCCAGGTCAGGTGTGGTGGCTCATGCCTGTAATCCCAGCACTTTGAGAGGCCGAGGCGGGAGGATGGCTCGAGCCCAGGAGTTCGAGACGAGACTGGGCAGCATAGTGAGACCTCATCTGTACCAAAAAGAACAAAATTAGCCAGGCATGATGGCCCACACCTGTAGTCCCAGCTACTTAGGAGACTGAGGCAGGAAGATGGCTTGAGCCCAGGAGGTCGAGACTGCAGTGAGCTATGATGGCGCCATTGCACTCCAGCCTGGGCAACAGGGCAGGACCTTGTCTCAAACAAACAAACAAAAATTAAATGATGGAGATCAAAGAAGGCAGTCAGGTTCACTGAGCAGCCTGGAGGAAAGCTCAGCATGAGCTGCGGGACCCAGAGGGCCTCTGAGGGCTTGCCGTCTGGTTAGAGGAGAGAACTCCCTGCACAAATGGAGGCACTCAGAAAGCAGGAGGATGCAAGCTTGCCCCATGAGAGCCTGCCTGAAAGACTGGGGGAAGGGGTCTCAGAAGGTAAGTGCTATGTGGCTATCATGCAACTAAAAGTCGACAACAGAGAACATTGGGTCCACTGCTTTGCCTGTTCAGGTCTAGGCCTTGTTTAAGCACCTGAAAGCAAGGCCCCAGGAAATATCAGAACAGCCTAGCTTCCCTTTTTGTCTTTCTGGAGCCAGTGTCGTCAAAACTCTTTTGTAAAGGGGCAGATGATAAACATCTTAAGTTTCACACACCAGATGGTTTTTTTTTTCTTTTGAGACTGAGTTTTGCTGTTGTTGCACAGGCTGGAGTGCAGTGGCGCGATCTCAGCTCACTGCAACCTCCGCCTCCCGGGTTCAAGCAATTCTCCTGCCTCAGCCTTCCAAGTATGCTGGGATTACAGGCATGCGCCATCACACCTGGCTAATTTTGTATTTTTAGTAGGGTTGGGGTTTCACTATGTTGGCCAGTCTGATCTCAAACCCCTGACCTCGGGTGATCCACCCGCTTCAGCCTCCCAAAGACAGGCGTGAGCCACGGCGCCAGGCTGAAGATTCATTTGTCTCCCCTCTCCCCCTCTTTCTTTCTGTAGAGACAGGGTCTCACTATGTTACCCAGGCTGGTTTTGAACTCCTGGACTCAAGCGATCTTCCCACTTTGGCTTCCAAAGTGCTGGGATTATAGGAATGAGCCACCGCGCCTGCCCGGCCCCAGATGGTTTCTGTTCTAACCACTCAACTCTGCTGTTGGAGATCAAGATCTGCTGTCTTCCTTGTGAAAAGAGCGCAGCCACAGGCAATATGCAAAGAAATGGGTGTGGTTGTGTTCCAGTGAAACCTTACTTACTAAAAGCAGGCAGCAGCAGAGGCCCCTGAGCCACGGTTTGCTGACACCTGTCTAGAGCGAGGACTCATCAAAATGACCTTGAGTTACATGCCAGTTGATTGTGTTTATTCTCGTCTGCTGAGCTGCCCTTGTCAAGACGTTGCTACCAACAGATGTGTGTTTCAGGAAAACATTGCAAAACAGAGATTTGGGACTTGAGGCAGGAAGCAGGAGACAGTGGGGAAAACTGGTTTTTGTCCCTGACTCACAATATGAGGTAATAAATGATGGACAGAGGGCAAAATATTTTTTCCCTAGGCCATGAGTGAAAGCTTGAATTTTTAGTTTCAGGAAAAAAATTGCTCCCCAACAATAATAATACAGATAATTTAAAATAAATTAGAGGCACCCATTTAAAAATGTATTGCTGTTGTTGAGGTAGTTAAGATTTACCCAGATGAAGTAGATCTTAAAGGTAAAATGAGGTCCTATTTTATTTATTTTTCCTTTAAACTTTTATTGTAGGTTTAAGAGGCACATATCCAGGTTTGCTAGACGGGTAAATTGTGTGTTGAGGGGGTTTGGTGTACAGATTATTTCATCATCCAGCTAATAAACATAGTACCTGATAGGCAGTTTTTTGACCCTCACCCTCCTCCCACCCTCCACCCTCAAGAGGCCCCAGTGTCCGTTCCCTTCTTTGTGTTATGTGTACTCAGTGTTTAGCTCCCACTTATAAGTGAGAGTGTACAGTATTTGGTTTTCTGTTCCTGGGTTAATTTGCTTAGGATAATGGCTCCCAGTTCCATCCATGTTGCTCCAGAGGACATGATCTTATTCTTTTTTATGGCTGCATAGTATTCCATGGTATATTTGTACCACATTTTCTTTGAGTCCACCACTGATGGTCATTTAGGTTGAGTCCGTGTCTTTGGTCTTGAGAATAGTGCTGTGATGAACGTATGCATGTGTGCGTCTTTATGGTAGAATGATTTCTATTCCTTTGGGTATATACCCAATAAGGGGCTGGCTGGATTGATTGGGAGCTCTGTTTCCAGTTCTTTGAGAAATCGCCAGACTGCTGTCCACAGTGACTGAAGTAGTTTACATTCCTACCGGCAGTGTATAAGCATTCCCTTTTCTCTGCAACCTTGCCCGTGTCTGTTATAAAATGAGGTCATGTTTTTGAAATGTGGAGTATCTCTGAATGTGGGCACTCTGTGGCTGTCATACAAAGAGGCACTTGTCAGTATAGAGCTCGGGGTGCTCCTGCATCACCTGCTCAGATCGCAGCCTTGCTGTGAGCATCGGAAAGTGTGGCGCCAGGAAATCACAGAAAGGCCTAGTTTCCCCCTTTCTGGTTTCCCAGTTTTTAAGTCCCAAATTGGAATTGGCAGACTTTTGCTGTAAAGGGCTAGATAGGGGCTGAAACGAAACTTTGCTACAAGTAACAGCGAGATAAACACTACAAGTCAGAATTAAATGAGATAACAAACGTGGAAGTGCTTATCAGAGGGTCAGAACGCTTTGTCATTCAGGGATTGTGTAATCTTGGCTGGCTGATTGAAATTGCAACTGGGTGAAATTCCTAAGCGCTGGTGTTGCCTGATAGCACAGCCACCCACTTCTCGGGTTCGGGACGCCTGACTCTCACTCAGCTTTCCACTTTGGCTTTAACTCTAGAGTTCAGATTCTCCAAACATGAAACAAATATGGGTTAGAGGCTGTGGGGGAGGCGCTAGGTATGGGGGACACAGAGATAAATGAGACACAGCCTTTCCTCACGAGAAGCTCAGAGAAGAAGAGAAAGTCAGGCAATAATTATATAGGGAGTGCTCCGTGTAATAGGGCATAGGTAAGAGCCAGTAGTTGCGCGATAGGGTGGTGGTCAGTTCTTTTTAGTGGTGGGAGAGTAGGGGGTGGTGGATGATTCTCAGAGGGAGGCATAGTTGGGTGAGTCTCAAAGGCCTCTTAGAAGTTAACTGAGTGGGTGGCATGAGAAGAGGGAGATTGGATCCAAGCAGAATGAGAGAGATGCATGACATGTACAAAGCATGGAGGCAGGAGAAAGTGTGTCTCCAAGGGCATCAGCCCTAAGTCACTTTCACCGAGAACTTTAGAATTTTGCTGGTGAAAAGAAACACGGAATAGACAAAGCCCGGTGGCTCCCGCCTATAATCCCAGCACTTTGGGAGGCCAAGAGGGGCAGATCATCTGAGGTCAGGAGTTCAAGACCAGCCTGGGCAACTTGGCAAAATCTCGTTTCTACTAAAAGTACAAAAATTGGCTGGGTGTGGTGGTGGGCACCTATCATCCCAGCTACTCGGTAGGCTGAGGCAGGAGAATAGCTTGAACCTGGGGGGCGGGGGTTGCAGTGAGCCATGATCACACCACTGCACTCCAGCCTGGCGACAGAGAGGGACTCCATTTCAAAAAAGAAAAATAAATGGAACAATCATACATTATTCAAAACTAACCTAGATAATGGAAAGGATTGTAGGGGAGAGAAAGAACTTGAGATAGTCAGGAAAAGATTAATGATGGAGATGGAAAAGGAACTGGTTCTTGAAGATGGGATACAATTTTCTTGGCAGGAAAAGAATGAGTGAATTCTTGGTTGGGGAAAACCACAAAGCGTGAAAGAAGGCTGAATATGCCTTCTTTTGGGGAAGGAAGCTGAGCACGTGAGTTAAGTGATATCCCCCAGGAGAGTTACCAGTCGCTGGGTCCTCGGGCCTGAGGCTTTAATGACCCTGTGGGAACAGCAGATGAGAGCTTGGGCACTCTGAGGTGGGGGTTGAACCTGAGACCCCCGATAAAGCTGGTTCCATCAAAGGACTGCACCCTTAGGGGAGTAGTAGGCAGAGGAAACCTCCACCTGCTGATGCAGGAAGACAACATAGAAGATTGCCCAACTTTGTTTGACTTTGGGGGTTGTGGGGCAAGGGAAGACTTCCCTTATAACCATGGGACCCAAATCAGATAGCCTGGAAGCATGTGAGCAGGTGACTGAATGTCAACTACCATGGAATCAAGGAACTCTCTGATAATCCACCCATCAAGGGGTTCTGGGCCAGGGAGAACCTGGAGGTGCCTGGGAAGCTCCTGCGGGGCCGTGGCGCCAACTTATGCTGCAGGGAATTTCCCCAGATAAAGCCCCTCTGAGAAGACGCTCATGACACAACAGCACAAAACACACAAGGAGGCAGTCCACGCAGACCAAGGGACAGCCATGCAACGCACTTTAAAAATACCAGTATCAGGCTGGGCGCGGTGGCTCACGCCTGTAATCTTAGTGCTTTGGGTGGCCGAGGCGGGCGGATCATGAGGTCAGGAGATCGAGAGCATCCTAGCTAACATGTTGAAACCCCGTCTCTACTAAAAATACAAAAAAATTAGCCGGGCTGGTGGCGGACACCTGTAGTCCCACCTACTCGGAAGGCTGAGGCAGGAGAATGGCGTGAACCTGGGAGGCGGAGCTTGCAGTGAGCCGAGATTTGCACTCCAGCCTGGACTACAAAGTGAGACTCCCTCTCAAAAAACAAAACACAAAAAACAAAACTGTATCAGTGTTGTTGAGATAGAATTCACAGACCATAAAATCCACCCTTTCAAAGCATACCAGTCAGTGGCTTTTAGTATTTTCAGAGAGTTGTAAAACCGTCACTGTTACCTAATTTTAGAACATCTCATCATCCTCCAAAGAACCGCCGTACTTATTAGCAGTCATTGCTCGTTCACCCCTTTTTCTAGCCCCTGACTACTACTAGTCTCCTTTCTGTCTCTATGGATTTGCCTATTCTAGACATTTCGTATTAATAGAGTTATACAGTGTGCAGCCTTTTGTGCCTGGCTGCTTTCACGTAGCATGATACCTCCCAGGTTCAGCCATGTCATAGCTTGCATCTGTATTTCATTCTTTTTTACTGCTGAGTAGTATTTCATTAGATGGGTATACCATGCATTTTTTAGCAGAGATTCTGAGAGTGTGAAGTGAGTTTGAGCTTGCACAGAACTATGTGCTAGAGCTGCAGCTAAGCTCAGAGGTGGGATTTAGTTGTTTACACCATGCTAAGGTGTAGGATTTCTTCAGTGGCTGATGGAAGGAGCCATGCAGCTGGAAGTGCTGTAGGAATGTAATTTGTGGGCCACAGCTGTTGGTAAGACAAATAGGACACAGAAGCTATGAGGCACGGGGAGCCTGCATGGAATGACAGCATATGCCCCACAAGAAGGAACTTCAGCCAGAGTGGTGAGTATGAATGTGGAAGAAGGAAGAACTGTGGAGCTGCTACTAAAGAAGAATCAGTGTGGCATGGTAATTAGCTGGATAGAGTAAAAAAAAAAAAAAGATTCTTCAGACTTTGGAACCATGAGTGGAAGTAGGATATCCTAGAGGAGGAGCTGATTTGAGAGAAAAACATTTTGTGAGTTTGTTCTCACACTGCTATGAAGAAATACCCGAGACTGAGTAATTTATGAAGGAAAGAGGTTTAATTGATTCTCAGTTCCACATGTCTGGGGAGGCCTCAGAAAACTTACAATCATGGCAGAAGGCAAAGGAAAAGCAGGCACCTTCTTCATAGGGCAGCAGGACAGAGTGAGTGCAAGCAGGGGAAATGCCAGATGCTCATAAAACCAGCAGATCTCATGAGACTCACTCATTATCACGAGAACAGCATGGGGGAAACTGCCTCCATGATTCAGTTACCTCCACCTGGTCCTGCCCTTGACATGTAGGGATGGTGGGGATTAAAATTCAAGGTGAGATTTGGGTGGGGACATGGGCAAACCATACCAAATATTATGTATTGAGTTTTCAGCAGATTAAGACTGAAATGACAGTGGGGTGGTGAAGGTATTCAGATGGAGAGCCTGGAGGTGTGGACTTGAGAGACCCCAAAACAGATGTGGTAGCTGAAGAATGGATAAAACTCCTTCAGGGAAGAGTAGAGAGGGAGGGAGGATAGAAGGCCAAAAACTGAGCCTCAGGCCAGGCGCAGTGGCTCATGCCTGTAATCCTGGCACTTTGGGAGGCTGAGTCAGGCTGAGGCAGGCAGATCACCTGAGGTCAGGAGTTCGAGACCAGCCTGGCGAACATGGTGAAACCCTGTCTCTACTAAAAAGGCAAAAAATTCGCCCCGCGTAGTGGCACGCAGCTGTAGTCCCAGCTATTCAGGAGGCTGAGGCAGGAGAATCGCTTGAACCCGGGAGGTGGAGGTTGCAGTGAGCTGAAATTGAGCCACTGTACTCCAGCCTGGGTGACAGAGGGAGATTCCCTCTCAAAAACAAAACAAAGCAAAAACTGAACCTTAGAGGGTATCAGATTTGGTAGGACGAAGAGAGGGTGATGTGCATGTGATCAACAATTCTACAATCAATGAAGAGAAATTGTGGTGAGCGATTCAGTATCTTAAGGGTAGCCCTTGTCCTGAGCAAAGCTGCTGTTCAGGGATGGCTGTCGGCCCTATGTGGTGGCGTTCCCCATCACAGGGTGTTCACACGCATTCCTGGGGCCACCTGGAAGGAGATCAGATCAGATCTCCTTCTCTAGAAGCAGATCACACAGAGGTTGGAGATATGACCTGCTTGATGCTGGCTACTGGATACCAGGAGGGAGGGTGATGCTGCTAAGAGTGTCAGACTTGAGACACTGAGACTAAGAGTCTCAATGCAGACTTGTGTCATTGAGAGAGAGACAAGTCTGGCAAAGCAAAGCCTCAGCTAGTCCTCACTGCAGTAGTGTTTATGATTTAAATGGCCTGGCAAACTCTGCTTGAATTTGGCTCGGGAAGATCTGCTTCTGTGAGGACAAAGCAGTCACCCTCCCCAGATATGAACACTTGGCATTTGGCATTCTTGACCTCCAGGAACCCAGTTGGGCTGGCCCTCTCTCTGAATTGGGGTAAAGAAGAGGAAGTTCTCACAGTGACTGGTTTAGACACTGTTCCTTTGATTCTCTGAAATCTCCCACTTTTGCTTAGATGTGGTCATCGTGCACATTTCTACAGTTTGCCAAATGACATCAGTTGCTGATGTTTCAAGAGTGGTTAGAAATATGGATAAGTAAAATTTGTGGGGAGTGGGGAGCCAAATTAAAATTAATAACAATTAAGAGCTCTTTCCCCACTGGTAGCAAAAAATATCATATTTAGTGGTGCCATAGTCTGTGTCTTAGTCCATTCAGGCCACTATAACAATCTGCCATAGACTGAGTAGCTTATAAACAACAGAAATCCGTTTCACACAGTTCTAGAAGTTGGAAAGCCCAACATCAAGATGCCAGCAGACTCTGTGTCTGGGGAGGGCCCACCTTCTGGTTCATAGACCCATGTCCTCACATGGTGGAAGGGAGTAGCTAGCTAGCTCACTGGGGTCTTTCATAAAGGCACTGATCCCAACCATGAGGGCTCTAATTTCATGACCTAATTACCTCCCAAAGTCCCCACCTCCTGGTACCATTACCTTGGGGGTTAGGATTTCAATCTTTGAATTTAGGGGGACCCAAACCATCCCTCGTGTAACCCTAGGCTATGCCAAATTCTTAGCTTGAAGAAGGATGTTCCAGTGAGCCAAATGTAAAGTCAGATAAATAGTGATTTCCGAATCACCTCTCCTAGGTGCACGTGTAACTCGAAAGGGAAGGCAAAGGCTGAGGTAACAAGACAACCAACCAGGAGGAGAGACCGCACTCATGTCTGGTGGGCTGGGCAGAGCTGGGTTGATGGCAGCAGTGGGCTGGAGGGACCTAGTGCTCAGAGATGTTCAGGAGACAGTTGTGGTCATTTTGAGAATGTGCTAGACTGAAGGAGAACACCTAGAAGAAGACAGAAGCATGTTTCGAGGGGCCAGGTGGGAAAATGGGGTTTCAGAGGTCAGATGAAGTCACAGCATTGGAATTGTTCTCCCCCCAGCATCCTGTCCACTGGCTCATATGTCTGAGACATGGAGCACATCTGAAACTTCAGCCAACCTACACCCTTTATGACTGGCTAGAACTTAGTTCTGAGGCCATTTTGCTTTTCTTCCCCAGGTAACCGAGCCAGACAGAGTAGGAAGAGATGTGAGGTTTCTACTTAACCCTCCTTCCCCATAGATCTAAGAAGCCTCTATTGCCTTCTCTGCTCTGGGCTGTCTAGCTATCCACATCCAATCTAGCACAAATAAGGAAGACAAGAAAAAGTAACCAGAGCACCTCTCGATCCCCAACAGTTAAGTTCACCGGTTTTTATAATGTCTTCCCTCTTGCGACAGAAATCTCCCTTTCCAGTCTCATTGGTGACCCTAACTAAGAGTCTGGGAAGATGGAAAGAGAGCCAGGAGCAGTGTCACTCTCCCTGCCTAGTGGAGGGGGCTCCACTTCCTCTAAATATTTTCTTGTATATAACAATCTACGTTTCTGGATATGCTGTGTTTAATTCTTACCTAATTGTTCCATGATTTTACGTGGAGCATGGCTTTTTCCCAGCCTCTCCGTATCTTTGTGTTTCATGTTCTTGATGTTTGTGAAGACACATCTCTGAGAATTTATAGTGAGAGGCATAGGATGGACCAAAGCCAAGCAGAAAGGAATTGTGAGAACTTAAGGGAAAGGGAAAGGTGATCAGGTCAAAGGCAGATGGAGAGTCCGACACCAAAACACCTGTAGAATGAAACATGCAGGGATCTAGAATCCAGACCCGCAGTTGGACAACATAAACTTCAGATTTAGACCAGGAGTGAGAAAGCAAGAACTCAATCATTTTATCAGTTAGCGTGTCAGAACGACGGATGGGAGACACCAGTTACACAGAGAGCTGAACCTCTCTTGGTCAGCATCATCCTCTTACTTCCTATTAGAGCAGGCAGCCACGCCTGGGGTTCATCTGGAGCCTACAGTTAGAGGTAGGCTGGGTTCTTGTTAAGGCTATCAAGCCTGTGTGCTAAGGCTGTATTCTTCGCTAGAATAAGAAGTATGGAATTGACAATGAATGTAAATCCTCCAAAGTACTGACCTTCCACGTGAAGAGAAGTGGGGGAAAAAAATCTGTTTCTAGCCCTGAGTTACTTACACATCAAGTATAAAAAATGGATTTGCCTACTGTGTCGTAAAGAATAGCAGAAACATGATTGGCAAAGAGCTTTTCAGAAAAACGTACAATGACATGGTTAGGTAAATGTTTGGTACACTTGTCAAAGCAAAGTCAAAACATTAGGTAACTAATCTTAACATAAGCAGAGGGTTAAGATGAGACATAGTTCGCTTCTCAAGTTAGAATCGTGTTATGCAAACACAAAGATTAATGGAATTAGTTTTGTTTGTATTGCAAAAAATGTTTTAATATCTAAACCTTTTCAGCCTTTTTAAAAAAAAAGTTAAGGCTGACGTTAGCCAGAATTTAGTCTGTAACAGTCTTTCTATTTTAGAACCAGTCTTGAAGTGGTATTGGTATTTAGAAACGTTACAATAAAAGTGCTTTTTATCTTGCTATGAAGAAATAATTTGTTTATATTTTTACATAGATCAGGTAAACATATATGCAAATAAATATTTCGAATCAGAGTTGCGATATTATCTAGCACCATACTGCATTCAAAGAGCATTTGAAAGGAGAATTTAAGCAGTAAATGAAAGTATAGTAGCTTAAAATAATATATTTTAAAATATAGGAGCCCTGTGATTTTGCTTAATTGAAGAAATATGCTTTTCTTGGCAGTGTGAACGTTAAGATGTTGAGACCAAAGAAAAATGTCTTCTACTTTTACTTCTAAGTGAAATTTCATTAAACTGTTTTAAAGTTTTGGAAGATGTATGACTTCTATCCCAAATTTTCCATTTATATGAAGAAAGCTAATTAGTTTCTGCCATTTCTCCAAAAAATACTTTGGCCAGTAGAAAAGTCCTTCTAATTTCTTGCAACAGGATTTCCCAAATTTGACAGAGACACCTTTTTTGGTTATCTTCTGTTTGTCATAATTAAACATTTTTTAATATGAATAATATAATGTGGTTCATTTCAGGAGGTATTTATAGCAGAGGAGCAAAAAAAGGAACTTGGCATTGCACGATGGCTGATTTCCTTTAGGCGTTTTCATAACCTCCTGAAGTGTTACTGACACTCTTACACTGTAGTCAATGGAGTAGCATTCTTTTGTAATGTTTTGATTTTTTTCTTGGGAGCCAATCTGTTGCTAGATTTTTAAGAAGTACAACAATGATATGGACCCAAATACATTATGGAGAACTGGTTCTTCTTATTCAATTTATTGCCTTACTCCTAAGACTGGGATTTTTTTTTTTTTTTAAATCTGATTATTTGGTGGGTCAGTCACAGTAAGATTTCAGAAAATCTTCCTTCAAATTACTGAATGACCTGCAGAGGGTAACGTAAGTTTATGCTACCTTTTATAAAATAAATTTTTGTAATCTTGTAATACTGTGAACTTTGAATACCACCACTGAGGCTTAATGGACACCCACGGCCTGGGGACATCCCTTGGCAAGTCATGGCTACTCTGGTCTCAGCCATGACAGTGACTCCAAGGTAACTTGGGACCATGCTGTGTAGGGGTGTCTGTGGGGTACGGAGAGGGTGACCTGGGACCATGCTGTGTAGGGGTGTCTGTGGGGTACGGAGGGGGTGACCTGGGACCATGCTGTGTAGGGGTGTCTGTGGGGTACGGAGGGGGTGACCTAGGACCATGCTGTGTACGGGTGTCTGTGGGGTACGGAGGGGGTGACCTGGGACCATGCTGTGTAGGGGTGTCTGTGGGGTACGGAGGGGGTGACCTGGGACCATGCTGTGTAGGGGTGTCTGTGGGGTACGGAGGGGGTGACCTGGGACCATGCTGTGTACGGGTGTCTGTGGGGTACGGAGGGGGTGACCTGGGACCATGCTGTGTACGGTTGTCTGTGGGGTACGGAGGGGGTGACTCCAAGGTGACTTGGGACCATTCTGTGTTCAGGTGTCTGTGAGTACAGAGAGGGTGACAGATCTGAGACTGGGAAGGTTGGACATTTCCATTCTCCTCACTGTGGGCTTAGGCAAGAAGTTGCAGGTTGCAGTAAGAATCTGTTGTGAACTTTGATGAAGTCACAGATGGTTTTTTATTTTGGTTGGTTCCTTCAGATGGCATGATGACAGGGCCATCTGCCACCCACCAAGGGGCACTGAGGATCTCCTGCCTGCTGGGTTAGGAAGGCCTAAGGACAGTACAGACACCTGCCCCCTCCCCACTGGTGTCCATGGCCTCTGCCCACCTTAGAAAGGACAAAGGCTGACCTGCCACTACAGCTTCTCTTGGGCATGTTTCATTTTCCAAAATTACCTTTCAGAAACTTAGGGCTGTTTTCATTTGCTGATTATGATTCTCTTCCATGGCTTAAATCAGGCTTTCAGAAGGTCTTTGATTTCTTTGGTGGATTTTTTTTTTTTTTTTTTTTTGGGATGGAGTCTCACTCTGCGCCCAGCCTGGAGTGCAGTGGCGCAGTCTCTGCTCACTGCAACCTCTGCCTCCTGAGTTCATGGGATTCTCCTGCCTCCGTCTCCCAAGTAGCTGGGATTACAGGCATGCACCGCCATGCTGGGCTAATTTTTGTATTTTTAGTCGAGTTAGGGTTTCGCCACGTTGGCCAGGCTGGTCTCAAACTCCTGACCTCAGGTGATCGTCCTGCCTCTACTTCCCAAAGTGCTGGGATTACAGGCGTGAGCCACTGCACCCGGCCTTTACTGGATTATTTTAATCCAGTCTTTAGTCTTTCTCTTAGACTCATTCAAAAGAACTGTGTGGATCAATGGGAAGGAAAATGTCAACTCCCTGGTAAACATTTTAGACTGAGGCAAGGGATGGTGCCACTCAGGAGAACAGCACGATCATTGTGCAGGAGGCGTGGAATGACTGATGCTGAGTTCCCTTGAACTTGGATTCATCTGTGATGTCGTGGGTTCTCCTTGTCTTATGCCCAAAAACCTAGGGTTTGTGGCACAAGAGCCTTTTGTGTCAGGGTTAGTTTCCATCGAATATGGTTTGAGAAAAGCTGCATCGTGGGTACCCGATGGAAGTGGGAGGAAGCTGTGGGCCGCAGCTGGCTCTTCCATGGGCTCCCTTGACTTCCCCTCTTAGGGTCTTATTGGACGTGCTTCTCTACTTGGGAAATGTTTACTGGTCATTCATGGCATGGTAGTTAACGCAATGGAATGCTTATCCCTTTGAGGGTTGGGCCAAGAGCCTGAAGCTCCTTGGGCTCAGCTTTATAGGAAAGAGGGAGAGGAAGAGAAGGGAAGGCCTCATCTCTTGTTCCCAGCGCAGCTTCATACAGGGCCCGTGGTGCACAGGACAGACACCATTAAAGAAACTCTGTAATCCTTCCCAAAGATCGCTAGAACAAGCAAGACCATTGCCGACCGTACTGAAGGGCTGGAGAATCTGAAATAGAGTTTCCTTTTATTTATTTATTTATTTATTTATTTAGATGGAGTCTCGCTTTGTTGCCTAGGTTGGAATGCAGTGGCATGATCTTGGCTCACTGCAACCTGTGCCTCACGGGTTCAAGCGATTCTCCTGCTTCAGCCTCCTGAGTAGCTGGGACTACAGGCACGTATCACCATGCCTGGCTAATTTTTTGTGTTTTTAGTAGAGATGGGGTTTCACCATGTTGGCCAGGATAGTCTCGATCTCCTGACCTCATGATCTGCCTGCCTTGGCCTCCCAAAGTGCTGGGATTACAGGCGTGAGCCACCACACCCGGCCAGAGTTTACTTATGTTTATTTATAACATAAGCCTTCTTGTGCCTGGAAGAATTTAAATAGAAAGAGATTAAAGGACTTACTTATAGTAAACCTAAGACAGAGCTGGAATGGACTTCTAAGATAGTGTTTTTAAAGCAATAGGTTTTTGTTCTTTTAATCCAAGTGAAGTACGTATAAGAAGAGGAATTCATCACCATAAAATAGTTTTAAACAGAGTAATCTCTATCCTTTGTGACTCTAGATAACTAGGGTTAGAAGGAATCTCGTGTAATGCCTGCATCCAGGCCAAGGTATATCTTCAGTACCCAAATAGTAAGAAGTATATTCTTTCCATTTACTAAGTGTATCTGGGTGCGATTTTCAAAATCTCCCTTCAGTCCAAACATAATCTGGTCTTTATTTTTTCAATTTTAAATTTGTTATTTATTTATTTACGTTTTAGAGATAGGGTCTCGCTCTGTTGCCCAGGCCGAAGGGTAGTGGCATGATTATAGCTCACTGCAGCCTGAAACTCCTGGGCTCAAGCCATCCTCCTGCCTCAGCCTCCTGAATAGTTGGGACCACAGCCATTGCTCCTAACCTGGAATTTTTAAAAGATCTCTTCTGATGACATGTGGACCCATGTCTGCAGCTTGTCCTCTTGTGTTAGCAGAGATGACGCCCATTAAGTATGGATTGTGCTTTTAGGAACTGGCACGGATCCCCCCAGGGAAACCCGAAGGGCCTCTTGCGGGTTGACCTCTATAAGAACCCCGTTCTCCTCCTCAGGCCCCACAGGTGCCCCTTATTTTTTTCCTCTAGGCATGGGGATTTGGTGTTCCTGCCTCTTCCTGATCCCCCACTCTCTCTAAGACTTGCTAACTCCTCCCCACTGGCTTCCTAGCCAGTAGTTGTCAGGCAGTGACCTGAGCCCCGTCCCCTTGGTTTCCACCCCAGATAAGCCCTTGTCCAAGAGCATAAAGACAACGAGTTGGGAACTTTTATGGCCCCAGAGAGCAAGTGTGGCTTTCTAAAGCCAGACACTTAATCCCCTCGCGAATCAGGCCTGTACACCGATTGTATTCATCTCCATGAAAACTGCGATACATATCATCATACATTTTATATGTCTGTTTTAAAAGATCTCCAGGGAAGACATTTCCACAGTCCCCTGTGGTCATCTTTTAAGGAATTAATTTCATGACTCCAACATGTATGTTTTGGGGGTCCCTGTCTCAAGCAGGTTAGCCCCTTTCTAGCATAGAGGCCCCTAGAGGGAGCTTAGAGGACAGGAGTGTGGCTTCCTGGGGTGCCCAGTGTCTCTTCCTTCAGGCCTAGTTAGTTGGAAAGGGCGTTGAGGGTGAGTGGTGACCAGCTTTGTCCATCACCTGCACTGGAAGAGTCTACAGCTTTTCCTAGCCATGATCATGCGGTCTCAGGATTGGGAGGGACCCTGAACGGGGGTCTTGGCTGCTCAGCCCTTTGGAGGTGGGAAGGCAAGTCGAGGGTTAACAGAGCCAGTGGCTGCAGTCTGCAGGAGTGAATGAGGTTGGGTGGCTGCTGCAGTCTGCCGGGGTTGGTGGGGCTGGGTGGCTGCAGTCTGCGGGGGTGAATGAGGTTGGGTGGCTGCAGTCTGCAGGGGTTAGTGGAGTGAGTGGTTGCAGTCTGCGGGGGTGAGTGGAGCTGGTGGCTGGAGTCCGCAGGGGTGGGTGGGGCTGGGTGGCTGGAGTCCGCAGGGGTGGGTGGGGCTGGGTGGCTGGAGTCCGCAGGGGTGGGTGGGGCTGGGTGGCTGGAGTCCGCAGGGGTGGGTGGGGCTGGGTGGCTGCAGTCCGCAGGGGTGAGTGGGGCTGGGTGGCTTCAGTCCGCAGGGGTGAGTGGGACTGGGTGGCTTCAGTTTGCAGGGGTGAGTGGGGTTGGGTGGTTGCAGTCCGCAGGGGTGAGTGGGGTTGGGTGACTGCAGTCTGCAGGGATGAGTGGGGCTGGGTGGCTGCAGTCTGCAGGGGTGAGTGGGACTGGGTGGCTGGAGTCCGCTGGGATGAGTGGGGCTGGGTGGCTGGAGTCCGCAGGGGTGGGTGGGGCTGGGTGGCTTCAGTCCGCAGGGGTGAGTGGGGTTGGGTGGCTGGAGTCCGCAGGGGTGGGTGGGGCTGGGTGGCTTCAGTCCGCAGGGGTGAGTGGGGCTGGGTGGCTGGAGTCTGCTGGGATGAGTGGGGCTGGGTGGCTGCAGTCCGCAGGGATGAGTGGGGCTGGGTGGCTGCAGTCCGCAGGGGTGAGTGGGGCTGGGTGGCTTCAGTCCGCAGGGGTGAGTGGGGTTGGGTGGTTGCAGTCCGCAGGGATGAGTGGGGCTGGGTGGCTGCAGTCCGCAGGGGTGAGTGGGACTGGGTGGCTGGAGTCTGCTGGGATGAGTGGGGCTGGGTGGCTGGAGTCCGCAGGGGTGGGTGGGGCTGGGTGGCTGCAGTCTGGAGGAGTTAGTGCCTGCAGTCTTCAAAGGTTAATGGAGGCTGTTTGCCCCTATATGCCTGGCCCCTCTGGAACGAGGGCAGGAGTCCATCCACATGGCCCTCCTCTGAGTGGGAATGGAGCCACCGGGAGGTGCCTGGGCTGCCTTCCCTGGTGCACGCAAGGACAAGTTGCAGCTGAGGCCTTACAAGGTCATAAGGAGCCTGTAGCTGCTGAACTGTGGGAAGGAGGGTAGAGAGATTGAATAACTCTTCCTAAAGCAGGATATCCATCATGTGGGGAAAAAAAAAAAATGCCAGCTTAAGAGCGAGGGGTGTCCCTTTGGAGGTTCTTGGCATACTGTGAAGGATCCCTGAGGATGTCAGTAGCTAAAGCAGCAGCTCCACCACAGGTGGCCTTCCTGGCAGGCCCCCGTGCAGCCTGACCATGTTGGGCCCAGCAGTGTGCAGCGTGGAGACTCTCAGGAGGGCCTGAGAACTGGGCCCAGCACTGCCCTACCACTGCCACTGCATGCTGCTGTCCCTCCCATCCCAGCCGGCACCTTCAGTCCTTCCTGGGTGGGGACTACCTGGACTGTGAGTGCACAGGGTCCAGTCCGTCTGATGCTCACATGGGCTGTGCTGGCTCTAAGTGAGAGGAGGGGCAGGGATGAACCAGGGTGAGAAGGGACCAGTGCCCTGGCTGAGGCCGCCCCTGCCTGTGGAGTGCAGTTCTCTGAGTTATTGATCATCACTGCAGCTTGTCCATCAGGCAGCTCGGAGCTTCCTGCACATCCTCTTTCTCAGTAGTGTCTGTCTTAGGTTCTCAAGGGCTGGGTTGTGTCTCATGTCCCTTGCATTCACCAACAGGGCCTCTCTGTCTGTCCTTCTCCTCCCCTCTGTTTTCCTCTTTCTCCCTCACTCTTTCTGTCTCTTTCTCTATGTCCCTGAGTATTCTGTCTGTCTCTGTCTCCTCTATCTCTGTTCTTCTCTGTCTGTCTGTCTTATTTGTCTAATAATACAACAGATATTTCCTAAAAGCCTACAATGTACAAAATGCCACCATGTTGGGAGGGTGGGGCAGGGCAAGGGGATGGCTGTTTTGAGGAACTCCCTGTCCAGTGTGACAGATGGATCATTTATTCACTGCTTACTTATTCAGGACACATTTGTCAAGCATCTCCTATGCGCCAGGCACTGCTGGGTATTAAATATAGAACGATAAATATACAATAATAAACCAGAAAAAGTGGCTGGGTGCGGTGGCTCATGCCTGTAATCCTAACGCTGGGCGTGGTGGCTCACGCCTGTAATCCTAACGCTTGTTGGGTGGATTACCAGGTCGAGAGATCGAGACCATCCTGGCCAACATAGTGAAACCCCGTCTCTACTAAAAATACAAAAATTAGCTGGGCATGGTGGTGTATGACTGTAGTCCCAGCTACTCAAGAGGCTGAGGCAGGAGAATTACTTGAACCCAGGAGACGGAGGTTGCAGTGAGCCGAGATCGCACCACTGCAGCCTGGCGATAAAGTGAGACTCTGTCTCAAAAATAAATAAATAAAATAATAAATAAATAAATAAAACAGAGAAAGCTCCTGCACACAAAAGCATAGACTGGAGATGGACAGACCAGTCAATGCACAGAGAAAGAAGGACATTCTGTCTATCAACGTGAAAGGAGAGAGCAGGGGTCCATGCTTTGGGGAATGGTGGCCAGGGCTGGGAGGCAGGGAAGGGCTCTCTTGGAAGATCATGTGTAAACCCAGGATTGCAGGACAAGAAGGGACCTGCAGCAGCCAAGACTGAGAGGAAGAGGAAGGGAGCTCCAAGGAAAGGAAACAGCAGGTACAAGGTTCCTGGGGAGGGAAGGAGCTTGCAGGAGTCATGGCGGCACAGTGTGGACATCCCGTAGCTGGGGTACGTGTCAGCCGGTGCAGCATCAGGGATGGAGCTGTCACCTGTCTTCACCGTTGAGTTAGGAATGGCCTCACCAAGGAGGGGACATATCAAGTGAGTTCTGAAGGGTGGCCGTAGCTCAACATGTAGGGAAGGTGGGGAAGGAGGGCAGCCCCTGGTGCCACTGCAGGAGGTCATGAGAAAGCAGGGTGGGTTTAGGGAAGCTGGGTGTGAGCGAATCAGACCTTAGAGTCGGTAGCCGGGGCAGACTAGCAGGAAGTAAAGACAGGAATTTGAACCGGGACCATTTATTTTAATGAGAATTTTGTATCCAAAAGGAGACATTAGGCCAGGTGCAGTGGCTGACGCCTGTAATCCCAGCATTTTGGGAGGCCGAGACGGGCGGATCATGAGGTCAGGTGATTGAGACCATCCTGGCCAACATGGTGAAACCCCATACAAAAAATTAGCTGAGCGTGGTGGTGTGAGCCTGTAATCCCAGCTACTCGGGAGGCTGAGGCAGGGGAATCGCTTGAACCCGGGAGGTGGAGGTTGCAGTGAGTGGATACCGTGCCACCGCACTCCAGCCTGGTGACAGTCTAAGATAAGATAAAAGATAAGATAAGATAAGATACATTAGACTTTATGCTGAGGGCAGTGAGGGGCCATGGAAGGCTTTGAAGAGAGGAGGGTTGAAAATCTACGTTGCAGTAATGCAGGGCCACGCTAGGTCCTTCCTAAAGCGCAAGCCCTTTGTCGTTCCACTTCCGCATATGGAAATTTATCCTAAGGGAAGAGTCACGGGCACAAAGACTTAGGGATAATGAGCTTCCCAGCAGCGCTGCTCAAATATTCCAAAATATTAAAACATGGTGGATGCGTGCAGGAGGATGTTGGGTTGCTGTTAAAATGATGTGGCAAACATTTCTCCATTGATATGAAAACCATATGTGATATGTTACAGTAAAGAGAAACTTTACAGCATGATATGTGTATTACATGATCCCACTTCCTTTAAAATCACACGTGCACATGCGTACACCCGGGGATGTTTCTGAAGTGGTATGTGGCACACCAGCGTTTTAGTAGTGGTGGTCTCTAGGTAGGCGTGATGATGTGAGTTGTATATGTTTTTCTTCTTACCTTTCAAAAAATGAGTAATATTTTTGTATTAAGAAAAAATACAAAGGAAGAAAAGGAATATCAGTTTATGGTCACAGGGATATTTAGGGAGAGGAGTTGGAATTCCAGGGTGGTGGCGAAGGATGTGAGGGTTACAGATTCAACATGATGTCCAGGCTTCTGCCCTGGACCACGGGTGAAGGTTCCAGTGTCCTCTGTCCCGGGACAGAGAGCAGCAAAGGAGAGGGAGATTTAAAAAGATGAAGGTTCCATTCTCTGCCGAGTCGATTCTGAGCTACCCGTGGGACACGCAGGGAAAAACGGTTGGCAGGTTGGTCTGGATGGAACAACGGAGGCCAGCTCCAGAGAGAAGCCTGGAAATTCACAGATGACGATGGTAGTTGGCACTATGGGGGATGGATGATGTCACCTGCAGCAGTGTCTGGTGTGAGAGTGGAGCTGAGAACCTCAGCTGAGAAAAGGACCGTGTGACTCACCCTGAAGGGCCAGCAGAGAAGGAGATACCAGCAAAGCCCCGGGGAGGGGCCGGGGAAGCCAGAGCAGGAGGAGTTTCAAGAAGGGGACAGCACAGACTTGACAGTGTCTTCTGGAGAGTGCTGGCGCGGCTTGGGTGTGGGTTCTGTTTATCTGCATGGGATACTTTGACATATTTCCTGGGAGTGGGAGCCAGGCATGGGAGAGGACAGGAAACCGCTGCGGAGAGCCCCTCTGAACAAGCGGGGTGTAGGGGGATAGGAGGAGGGAAGAGCAGAGGAGAGAACAGAGAATAGTGGAGGTCTCCGAGCCCTGGGAATGAAAAGGAGCATTCCATTGCTGTTCTTTTCTCCCAGAAGAACTTGTTGCATTCTTCAGTAGGATGAGAAGGTAGATTTAATGAAATATGTTCATTGTTCTTGTCCCCGGGCAGGTGCAAAAATCCTGCAGTGCCTTCCTTTTTTTTTTTTTTTTTTTTTTTCTGTTTTGAGATAAGAGTCTCGCTCTATTGCCCAGGCTGGAGTGCAGTGGCGTGATCCCAGCTCACTGCAACTTCCACCTCCTGGGTTCAAGCGATTCTCCTGCCTCAGCCTCCCAAGTAGCTGGATTACAGGCGTGTGCCACCATGCCCAGCTAATTTTTATATTTTTTTTACTAGAGGCAAGGTTTTACCACATGGGCCAGGCTGGTCTTGAACTTCTGACCTCAAGTGATTTGCTGGCCTCAGCCTCCGAGTGCTGGGATTACAGGCGTAACCCAGTGTGCCTGGCACGTGAGTGCCTTCTGCAAGGATGTTACAGGAGATGAATACACTAATTAATGCCAGAAATGAAGCAAAAGAAACAAAGAAATAAACAGAGCCCATCAACATACAGGGACTTGGAAGAGATCACCAGATTTGCTGCACATTGAAAGGGTGACAGCTCCGAGTAATCTCGCCTCCAGTCGTCCTGGGGCTGCAGATTCTGTTGCTGTTTGTGCACGTGCTGCCCCTGAAGTCACACTCCCTGCATTTTAATCCAGGCTCCCATGGGGCATGATGCTCAGCCCCTCCATGCCTCAGTTGCCCCATCTGTTAAATGGGAATACTAATAGTTACTTTCTCTCAGGTGGCTTGTAAGAATTAGAATTGATCACCTCAACATAGGAAGAGCCTGTCCACTCAGCGTATGCTTGGGGAGTAGAAAGCTCCCAGGAAATGCAAGCTGTCAATATCATCAGCATCGTCATCATCATCCTTCTAATGATACCATCAACTCCATTGCTTTCTCAACCTGGGAATGAAGAAGTGCTGGGAAGTGGTTACTTTAGCAAAAACCCACGGGGAGCGAGTTAGGCAAACATTTGCTCAGCCTAGAAACTCTTAGTTCACTAGCCCTACAGAAAAAAATATAATGTGCAGATGTGTTTTGTTTATTTTTTTGAGACACAGTTTCACTCTGTCACCCAGGCTGGAGTGCAGTGGCACGATCTCGGCTCACTGCCATCTCCGCCTCCCAGGTTCAAGTGATTCTCCTGCCTCAGCCTCCTGAGTAGCTGGGATTACAGGTGGGCCACCACGTCCAGCTAATTTTTGTATTATTAGTAGAGACGAGGTTTCACCATGTTGGCCAGGCTGATCTCTATCTCCTGACCTCAAGTGATCCACCTGCCTCGGCCTCCCAAAGTGTTGGGATTAGAGGCATGAGCTACCACACCTGGCCTAATGTGCAGATTTAAAAATAGATGCATTGAGAATAGTTTTCTGAATCAGAATTTGAGGTTCCTATAAAATTCAAGTTGGACAGTTTGATATGGGATGAGCAGTTGGATCCAGGATTGAGAGGAGGCTGAGGAGTGAGGAAGAGGGAAAATTCCAGAGGGAAAGGATACAAAAGCAGTGGTTATTTCACCTAGCCAGAGAGGCCGACGGAGCCATCTGTCTGAACCTGGGGAAGGGAGGAAAGGCAAAGAGTCATGAACCGGGGAAGAGAGCCACAGCTTGTTTTGAGTGTTCCGGAACTCCTTAGCACATGTCCTTCTGGAACTCACCATTCCCGACTTCACTGTTTTCTCTCAAGCTCTGCTGGGGCTTTCCACCAGCAAGTTACAGCCACCAGCAAGTAACAGTAAACCCATCTAGAACTCTGATTGTATGCCTGGCCCTGCTCGGAGCCCTTTTCATCTCAATCCTGATTTAATCCTCACAACAACTTGATGAGGCAGGTACTATTACTGTCCTGATTTTATGGATGGGGTAACTTGGGCGCAGTGATATCAGAGAGCGAGTAAGTGAGGGAGCTTACTGCTCAGGGCCTCACAGAGAGTTGGGGGGGAACCCAGCCTCAAGGGTGACAGCTGGCCCTGAAGCCTGTGCTCTTCACCTTTGTAAAGGTGCCAGATGTCCTTTCATGGTCGTTACGCAGTGAAAGTCCCTGACCGCCTATGCTGAGCCTCTTTAAGTGTCTAACAACAGTGCTACTTGGGAAGACAGTGTTTGCTCACAGTGTCTGCGGATTACTCTAGAAACCTTTTCTAAGCCCCTAGAGTATTTCTGGTTTCAGGTCATATGGCTTCTTTCCTCTTTCCATGCGTCACAGCTGACTTTAGTGCATGCCTGTTATCACTTAGCAGCCGCTATCTCACCTGTATTACTTCCCGGCTTTGCTCAAACCGCCTGCCTTCTCTTCAGAATGCCCTTCCAAGCTGGGTGCAGTGGCTCACACTGGTAATCCCAGCACTTTGGGAGGCTGAGGCAAGTGGATTGCCTGAGCTCAAGAGTTCGAGGCCACCCTGGGCAACATGGTGAAACCCCGTCTCTACTAAAATACAGAAATTAGCCGGATGTGGTGGCTTGCACTTGTGATCCCAGCTACTCAGGAAGCTGAGGCAGGAGAATCACTTGAACCTGGGAGGCAGAGGTTGCAGTGAGCTGAGATTGCACCACTGCACCCCAGCCTGGGTGACAGAGCGAGAGTCTGTCTAAAATAATAATAAGAAGAATGTCCTTCCAGTTCTTTCAAGGTATTCTTTAAACCTCATCCTCAAATTCCTCTTTCTCTGTAAAGCCTCACGTCACTCCAGTCCACAGTAATAATCTTTTCAATTCCTATGATGTTTATCATTTGGGCCTTTAATTTTATAATTCATTAAACTTTCATTCATTCACCTGCCTCACCTTTGTCTAGCACCTCCTTCTTGTCCCTAGGTGATAGGAAGATGAAGGAGACCCACCTGCCGAGAACTCACAACCGAGTAAGAGAAGGAGATGAACAATCATCATGGTGTGATGCGTGCTTTCTCATAGGAGTGCGTTGAGGGCTTTGCCAGCCTAAGGGAGAGAATGATCAGCTCTCTTCAGAGAAGTTAGAAATATTTCGAACAGAGAATTTGCATACTTGCCTGGCTCTTAAATAGGAGGGGCTTGTCAAGTGAAAGATGGAAGTAGGGCAGTGGGGAAGAACATTCAGGGTCAAGAGAACAGCAGTGGTGGAGATGCGGAGGCCCAAACCACCGTGGCGGGATGCAGCTTTCATAATGATTCACTCATGTCTACAACTGTAACATCTTTATACCATTCTTTCCAGTCAGGTAACCAATTCCTTGACATTCAGCCAAGTGCCCTTTACATAGTTGACACTGAATTTGAACCCTGACATTGTTCCTGGGGGTGACGGTTTCCCGAACAGGGGATAAGTGGACTCACGTGAGTGGCTGTGACTGGTTTTGCTTTTGTGTTTGCCTAGACCAAGGATGCCCTCTTCACGATTCTCCATGACCTCCGACCCCAGGACCGTTTCAGTATCATTGGATTTTCCAACCGGATCAAAGTATGGAAGGACCACTTGATATCAGTCACTCCAGACAGCATCAGGGATGGCAAAGTGTACATTCACCATATGTCACCCACTGGAGGTAAAGATGACACCTTCTTTTCACATTGGCTTGGCTTTGACATAATAAGTTTTCTTTTTTCTTTTTGGCTGAGAGACAGAGATTTGAAAGCTGGAGTTGATGGCAGGAAAGGAGACTGCGGGTGAGAGCTTTCTCAGCAGCCTAGGTTGCTCCGAATACCAAATCCGTGCTCTCAGTCTCCAAGTGAGGCTGGTGAAGTTCTGGGGGAAAATAACCTGATAGGTGTTTGGAGGCTTTCCTGGTTCATCTCATGGATCCTGTTACAAAAAGTCTTGCTGATACAAAAACAATACTGTTTTTGTAAAGGTTTGGGGGTGGAGAATTAAAGCCACACGGACCAGCCAGTGGTTCATGCACAGGGGCAGGTGGAACTGCTTTGCAAAACAAGGCGGGGCAGGGGCAGGTGGAACTGCTTTGCAAAACCAGGAGCCCTGTTGGTAGACCTGCAGCAGAGTGAGTGAAACCTGTATCCGGGTGGCCTGGGAGGGTTGCGGAGGTAAAATGTGATGGGGAGGATGTGGGCTCTCAGCCACTGCACACTTGTCTTGGGTGGTGCCCAGGTAAGGGTGCAGAATGTTAAGAGAGGAAAGACCATAAAGAATTCTGAGAAGAGTGGACAATCAGAGCAGTGTGTTACCCAGCTGTCCTAGATGTTAAGTTCTCCCAACTCAGGACCTGCGCCGTGCTCTTGCTGTTCTCTGTATCAACAGTGCAGTGGACACAGAAGAGGTGCTCAGTATTGGAGCAGAGCATTTAGAACAACTGGACCTACTCCCTCCCTGCCCCCTGCCTTACAGGCTCTGTACAGAGACAGCACCTCCTGGTTAATTCCACTTCAGTTATCTGGAAACCTACAAAACACTCTTCAGTCTTTTCCCATCTGGAATTTTCCATCTTTCATATATTCATGGTTTCCCAATCCAAGACAAAGCCCTCATTTCCCAAATGAACTTAATTTGGAACTTGATCTTGCTGGGCTTATACTTTCATTTACACTGGGATTTCCTACTAGCCTCCAAAACAGTATAATCTCGGAACTGTTTTGATGTTTGATGAGAGAAATAGAAGATTGGATTTAATATGATAGTGATAATCTACGGCAGGAAATCCAAATCCATAACACCGTAAAATTCTTGAAGGAACAGATTTCTCTTCATGTTAACATAGCTCCCACCTCCATGCATGGTTCCTGACACAGAGGGCATGCTCAATGGATATTTGTAGATTGGATTTATTTTAATGGTCCTGCTTACTAGAAGAATGATGTGTGTGTGCTGGTAGAGTGGGGTCCATGGAGTAATAAACAGCTTTAGAAAATAGCTGGGCCGGGCGGGGTGGCTCACGCTCGTAATCCCAGCACTTTGGGAGGCCACGGCAGGTGAATCACCTGAGGTCAGGAGTTCAAAACCAGTCTGGCCTGCATGGCGAAACCCCGTCTCTACTAAAAATACAATAAGTTAGCCGGGCGTGGTGGCAAGTGCCTGTAATCCCAGCTACTTGGGAGGCTGAGGCAGGAGAATTGCTTGAATCTGGGAGGCAGAGGTTGCAGTGAGCCAAGATCACGTCACTCCAGCCTGGGCGACAGCAAGGCTCTGTCTCAAAATAAAAAGAAAAAAAAAAAAGAAAGAAAATGGCTGATGTATGTTAGGGTCTTTTGGACTCCAAGCCTTAGAAACCCCATGGATTTTTTTTCTTGACACCGCCTTGCCCTAGCCTCTGCAGGTGAGCAGTAAATCAGCCTGCTTCTCTCTAAGATGTGTAGCGTCAGGATTGAGAGCATGGATTTGGAAGCCAGGCTGCCTGGGTTTGAATCCAGCTCCACCTTCTCTGTGCCTCAGTTTCCTCATCTGTAGAATGAAGATAACAATGGAGTCGTTATCAGGATGGAGTGAGCTAAAGCATTTCAAGTGGTTAGAATGGTCCTGGCACATAGAAAGTCCTCTTTAAGCATCGATGTGGCCATTATTTTCGGGTAACCCCTCTCACTGGTGCTTGTGAGTCCTTTGATGACAGCTCCTCTCTGTTTTCAGTGGGCAGGAGGTGCCCCCCTTAACATGGGCTTGATGCCAATCCCTGCAGGGCCTCTGGTGGCTGTGTGCCATTGGGAAAGCTAATCCATCCCTCTGCCTGGGCTCTCCTTGGCTTTAAAGTGGAGTGAGAGATTTGGCACCATTGCTGAATACAGACACGAAAAAAAACAAATGCCAGTTCATCCTTGCCCACACATCCAGGGGCACTAAGAAATTAGACTGGGCCTTAAGAAAGGCAAATTAGGCCAGGCACAGTGGCTCATGCCTGTAATCCTAGCACTTTGGGAGGCCAAGACGGGCGGATTGCCTGAGCTCGGAAGCTTGAGACCAGCCTGGGCAACACGGTGAAACCCCATCTCTACTGAAATACAAAAAACTAGCTGGGCGTGGTGGCTTGCACCTGTAGTCTCAGCTACTGGGAAGGCTGAGGCAGGAGAATTGCATGAATCTGGGAGGCAGAGGTTGCAGTGAGCCGAGATCGCGCCACTGCACTCCAGCCCGGGTGACAAAGTGAGATTCCATTTCAAAAGCAAACAAACAAAAGAAAGACAAATTAGTGATTCCAATAAAATGTTAAATAACTTTCTTTCCATTTGGACTCTGCATCTTAGCAAGAATTACGAACATTTGGTCATGGACATAGCCTTATCTACTTTTTTAGCTAGAAAATCTGGAGGATGTAAAGCCATGGGGGAGACGATCTGGTTATCTCAGATGTGGTACATTTTAATTTTAAATTTTAATTTTTGTGGGTCCAGAGTAGGTATATGTATTTATGGGGTATATGAGGTATTTTGATACAGGCATACATTGTGTGATAATTACGTCAGATAAATATCCATCACCTCAAGCATTTGTCCTTTGTGTTACAAACAATCCAATTATACTCTTAGGTATTTTTAAATGTATCTTGAAATTATTATTGAATATAATCACCCTGTTGCACTATCAAATGCTAGATCTTCATTCTTTCTAACTACTTTTTGTACCCATTAACTATCCTTCTGCACCACCCTCTACTACCCTTCCCAGCCTCTGGGAACCATCGTTCTCTTTATCTCCGTGAGTTCAATTGTTTTAATTTTTAGTTCCCACAAATAAGCAAGAACATGGGAAGTTGGTCTTTCTGTGCCTCGCTTAATTCACTTAATATAATGAGCTCCAGTTCTATCCATCGTGTTGCAAATGACAGGATCTCATTCTTTTTTATGGCTGAATAGTGCCCCATGGTATATATGTACCACAAATGTGGTAAAATTTGCAGGTAGAGAAAAGTGCCTCCAGTCAGGATGATGGATGGTGGTGATGGTCATCAAACTCTTAAGTTTACTACAAATCATGAATTGGACACTTAGAATGGGTGATCTTTTGGTATATAGATTTTATCTTAAGCCATTTGAAAAAACAAAAACAAAAACAAAGGAAATAGGTGTTCACACTACAGTAAAGTCTCTGCTTTACTTGGTGATGGTGGGACGCTGGTAGCTTAGTTCAGTGGAATTCTTAGCTAACCCAGAAACCTCACTGTAGCTGGGATTTCAACCTCAACCACCCAACCACCTGTCTCTCCATCCACCAAACAAATACTTGTTCAGCTCCTATCAAAGACACAGGCCCCAACTTTATTTATTTATTCATTTTGCTCCCAAACTTAAATTGTGTGATTTATTTTAATCATAAAGTAGTAAATTTAAGAATACATGGGGCCAGGTGTGGTGGCCCACGCCGGTAATCCCAGCACTTTGGAGGCCAAGGTGGGCAGATCACAAAGTCAGATCAAGACCAGCCTGGCCAACATGGTGAAACCCCGTCTGTACTAAAAAAATAGAAAAATTAGCTGGGCATGGTGGCATGTGCCTGTAATCCCAGCTACCCAGGAGGCTGAGGCAGGAGAATTGTTTGCTTTAACCGGGGAGGCAGAGGTTGCAGTGAGCCAGGATCACGCCACTGCACTCCAGCTCGGGCAAGAGAGCAAGACTATGTCTTAAAAAAAAGAAAAAAGAAAAAAAAATACATCGGTGGCTGGGCATGGTGGCTCACACCTGTAGTCCCAGCACTTTGGGAGGTTGAGGTGGGAGAATTGCTTGAGCCCAGGAGTTTGAGACCAGCCTCGGCAACATATTGAGACCCTGTCTCTAAATAAAAAAAGAAGGAAAAGAAAACATGGGAACATTCTTTTTTAAGGAAGCAGTAACCTGTAGTGTAACATACATGCAGAGAAATGCACATGTAGTAAGTGTACAACCTGATATGTTTTCATAAACTGAACAGAACCCGGACCCAGATCAAGAAACAGAACATTTAGAACTCATGTTCTCACCCCATGTTTTCCATGGAAGTGTCTATTCTAAGACATTTGAGGAGTAAAGAAAATCATCCAAAGATAAGCAGGAGAGGAAAAACCTCCTGCTGTCCACAGATACCTGCTAATGTCATTGGTGTTTATTCTTCCACCGTTTCTCAGAGTTGAGATTTGTTTTCTATTTTGTAGAGGTTTTCTAAGCCACATATTCCTGATAAAGTTTTTCTTCCCTGTCGTCCCCAACTTCATTTTATTTATAAATTTATTTATTTTATTTTTATTTTTTCTGTTGAGACAGCATCTCACTTTGTTGCCCAGGCTGGAGTGCAATGGCACAATCTTGTCTCACTGCAACTTCCGCCTTCTGGGTTCAAGTGATTTTCTGACCTTAGCCACCCGAGTAGCTGGGATTACAGGCATGTGCCACCATGCCTGGCTAATTTTTGTATTTTTGGTAGAGACAGGGTTTTGCCATGTTGGCCAGGCTGGTCTCGAACTCCTGACCTCAGGTGATCTGCCCCCCTTGGCCTTCCAAAGTTCTGGGATTACAGGCATGAGACACTGTGCCTGGCCGGCCCTCAACTTTAATCAGAGCTGTTGCTGACAAGGGCCTCTGAAGGAAAAAGGGTGGCTAAAATATTTCATGCTCCCTTCCTCTGTGGGGTTCTGACAAGCTGAGGTGATCTGAAGGGACAGGAAGCCAGGAAAGGAGGGACGATGAAGGCAACAAATTCATTCTTTCATCAGCTCCACCCAGCCCTGGACAACGCTGGAAGGCATCTGAGATGTCAGCAGCTACCCTCCTCCTCTTCATTCCGTGCCCCTCCTCCCCTCTGCAGCTGTTTCTCCCTGCTCATTCCTGCTGTCCTCTACGCTCAACACCTTCCTGCTCTTTTCTTTTCTTTTTTTTTTTTTTTTTGAGACAGAGTCTCGCTCTGCCGCCCAGGCTGGAGTGTAGTGGCCGGATCTCAGCTCGCTGCAAGCTCTGCCTCCCGGGTTCACGCCATTCTCCTGCCTCAGCCTCCCGAGTAGCTGGGACTACAGGCGCCCGCCACCACGCCCGGCTAGTTTTTTGTATTTTTTAGTAGAGACGGGGTTTCACCGTGTTAGCCAGGATGGTCTCGATCTCCTGACCTCGTGATCCGCCCGTCTCAGCCTCCCAAAGTGCTGGGATTCCAGGCTTGAGCCACCGCGCCCGGCCCTTCCTGCTCTTTTCAAAACCATTCTCAGAAAAGGGCACAGAGGTCACTGAAGCTCAGGTAGTGGAGACTGCTAAACTAAGGTGTCACCACACGCCTTCTGGAGAAGGTTTGTTACAGCGGGATAGTCCCCGGTCGCTTATATGCATCTAGTAAACGATTTGCATTTAGCAAGTTTCTGGATGGCCCCCTGACATCTCACTCCTATGAGCACTTGGGTGGTTGAGCGTGAACTGCAGCTATGAAAGTGCATTCAGGCTGGGCGCGGTGGCTCACGCCTGTAGTCCCAGCACTTTGGGAGGCCAAGGTGGGCAGATCACTTGAGGTCAGGAGTTTGAGACCAACCTGGCCAACATGGTCAATCCCGTCTCTACTAAAAATACAAAAATTAGCCAGATGTGGTGGTGTGTGCCTGTAATCCCAGCTACTTGGGAGGCTGAGGTGGGAGAATTGCTTGAACCTGGAAGGTGGGGTTGCAATGAGTGGAGATCGCACCATTGCACTCCAGCCTGGGTGACAGAGCGAGACTCCGTCTGAAAAAAAAAGAAAGTGCATTCAGGGTGGGGAGGTGAGTGTAGAGGCTTGAGCTGTCCCGTGTTGGTGTCCTGCAGGCACAGACATCAATGGGGCCCTGCAGAGGGCCATCAGGCTCCTCAACAAGTACGTGGCCCACAATGACATTGGAGACCGGAGCGTGTCCCTCATCATTTTCCTGACGGATGGGAAGCCCACAGTCGGGGAGACGCACACCCTCAAGATCCTCAACAACACCCGAGAGGCCGCCCGAGGCCAAGTCTGCATCTTCACCATTGGCATCGGCAACGATGTGGACTTCAGGCTGCTGGAGAAACTGTCGCTGGAGAACTGCGGCCTCACACGGCGTGTGCACGAGGAGGAGGATGCGGGCTCGCAGCTCATCGGGTCTGTGGTCTGTCTTCGTAGGCATGCGAGGCTGGTCGAGGGGCTGAGGGGTGGCTGCGGTGGGAACTCAGAGAGGACTGTGTTGCTGCACCCCAGACTTGCATCCGCTGACAGCGATCACAGCTCATTGCAATGGGAGGTATCACAATGTGTTTTGAAGCCCGGCAGATCAGAGTTCAAATTCGGATCCTCCTTTGTGACTTTAGGCAAGATTTTTTTTTTCTTGTAATGGAGTTTCACTCTTGTTGCCCAGGCTGGAGTGCAGTGGTGTGATCTCAGCTCACTGCAACCTCCACCTCCCGGGTTCAAGCGATTCTCCTGCCTCAGCCTCCCGAGTAGCTGGGATTACAGGCATGTGCCACCATGCCAGGCTAATTTTGTATTTTTAGTAGAGATGAGGTTTCTTTCTCCCTGTTGGTCAGGCTGGTCTCAAACTCCTGACCTCAGGTGATCTGCCCGCCTCAGCCTCCCAAAGTGCTGGGATTACGGGCGTGAGCCACTGCACCCAGCCCTAAGCAAGATTTTAAGACAGGCTGTACCTCCGTTTTCTCATCTGTAAAATGAGGATTATGGTTGGTTGCAGAATTTAATGAGAAAATCGCTATGTAAAAACAGCATGTAAAGCATTGGCACAGTGGCCATCCCATATTAAGTATTTAATGAGCTCTCATGGATCATTGACATCCTGATATTTCAAAGCACTTTCTAGTCAGTGTACTTTTATCCTACCCTGTGAGTAGTAGAGTACTGTTATCTCCATTTTGAGTACTAGTTAAAAGATACTTTTATTTAGAAGCAAAACTACCAGATAAAACTGGTAAATAATCAGATTATTTTGAGGTGGAGAATAAATGAGATCTTTTAAATGAGAGGTTGGAGAAAACTTAGATCTTTTAAAACAGAAATAGCTTCCCTCGGATATTATGTTGCCACACACAGTCTGCCACGTTGCTGTTGACTGAGCGAAATGCCAACTCCCAGTTCAGCGTGAGGCCCTTGAATCTGCACCATGGCATATGTGGTATCTACTTAAAAGCAGAGGGGAGGTTTGGGTAGAAATACGGGTGTTTAATAGCCATAATCAAAGGACATTTATTAATGATAAATGGAAGTAGAGGTCCCTACAGTGTGCAGTAAAGACAGGTCCTCGGTTTGGGATTCGCCACCATTTCCTCCCATGCTTCATGAAAGATGTAAATGAAAACACAGATTTGCTTCCCACATTTTAAAAATTATTCAAAGCTAGAGTCAAAGGGGAGAATCTGATGCACTGGATAATAGAATTGAGATTCAATAAGGCATTCAGAAGCAAAAGCAATTATGCTGCAACAAGTCAGCTGCACTGCCATCCCACTGAAACTATGATCAATACCCGGCATTTATGAGAACTTATGATACACCAGGAATTTCTATGTGCATTATCCCGGATGAGCCTCACAGAAATCCTAGGAGATAGGTGTATTAGGGTAAAGGCTACGCTGCAGTACAGAGATGACGAGAGGCAAAGGCTGAAATAAGATAGCCGTTTACTTCCCTCTCCTGTAATGGTAACGGGCTAGATCCTGCTCCAGAAAGTCATTCAGGGACCTAAGCTCCTTCTGTTTTATTGCTCTGCTTCCCTCAGGTGTTGTCCTTAATGCTATAGGATTGAAATTTGGTCACTATCACTCTAGTTTTCTAGCCACAAAAAGGGAGAGAGAAAAGAAAGCCAGCATGAATTTTAAGCAAATATTGAGAAGTTGCACATCTCACGCCTACCCATATTCCATTGGGAGGACATAATCACATGGCCATTTGTGGCCTTGATGGAGGCTGGGAAATGTAGTTTGCAGCTCGATGGCCAGAGCTCAATTCTCATGAAAGAAGGGGAAAATGGACTTTTGGAGACAGCTAGCAGGTGACCAAAGAAGTACTGTTAACATCCTGATTTTATAGATAAGGAAACTGAAGTTCAGAGAGGTTAAGTCACATGTCCCAAGACACACAGCAAGGAAGCGACAGAGATGGAAGTCTAATTCCACAGCCTATACTTTGTAGATCTTTTGAAAGGGAATTTTAATTGTCTCCTGACTTAACAAAAAGCAGCCATGTAACTTAACTACAAGAAAAGCAAATGCAAGCAAATGTTATATGCACAAACTCACACAAATCAGGTTTCTCAAGTAGGATGTGCTGCTTAAAGCACATCTGGAATTTGTATTTGGTTCTAAGAAAAGGGTTTTTTAAGAGGTCCTTTGAGAAATGTAAGTGTGTACAAAGGAAATTTACAAAGAATAGTGAGGGAATCTCAAAACTGTATCACAGGAAGAATAGTTCATGAAACTGGGGATTGATCAGGCTTAAAGGAATCACAGCATTGGTTTTTAAGCATCCAAATGTCTGTTGAAATGGATTAGACTAATTCTGTGTTGTTCCAGAGGCAAAACTGAAACCAGTGGGTGGAAATTTCAGGGAGGAAGATTTTAATCTACTAGAAGGAAGTTCTTCTCATCATGAGAGCAGTTGAAAAACAGCTCAGAAGCCATGTGAGAGAATGCATTCCCTCTCATCAGTGGTGTTCACCCTGCTGCCTCGTGACCTCCTGGCAGAAATATTGTGTGGGGTGCCATGTTGGACTTGATCGCTTCTAAAATCAGACTCATCCCCCTGAGAGTCTGCATTTTCCTTTAGGACTGTCCTGCCTGCTGTTGGAGCAGGGCCCTGATCTCCTTCTTTCCCTGTGCTTCCACCGCAGGTTCTACGATGAAATCAGGACCCCTCTCCTCTCTGACATCCGCATCGATTATCCCCCCAGCTCTGTGGTGCAGGCCACCAAGACCCTGTTCCCCAACTACTTCAACGGCTCGGAGATCATCATCGCAGGGAAGCTGGTGGACAGGAAGCTGGATCACCTGCACGTGGAGGTCACCGCCAGCAACAGTAAGAAATTCGTCATCCTGAAGACGGATGTGCCTGTGGGACCTCAGAAGGCAGGGAAAGATGTCACAGGAAGCCCCAGGCCTGAAGGCGATGGAGAGGGGGACCCCAACCACATCGAGCGTCTCTGGAGCTACCTCACCACAAAGGAGCTGCTGAGCTCCTGGCTGCAAAGTGACGATGAGCCGGAGAAGGAGCGGCTGCGGCAGCGGGCCCAGGACCTGGCCCTAAGCTACCGCTTCCTCACTCCCTTCACTTCCATGAAGCTGAGGGGGCCGGTCCCGCGCAAGGATGGCCTGGAGGAGGCCCACGGCATGTCGGCCGCCATGGGACCCGAACCGGTGGTGCAGAGCGTGCGAGGAGCTGGCACGCAGCCAGGTATGAAGCACCTGTGCCAGCCAGGTGTGGGTGACTCAGGCCTGAGATGCCACTCACCTCCTCCACAGGGAGCCCCAGCAGGAAGCTGTGTTAGTCCATCTTGCTATAATACTTATAAATAATAACCCAGACTGGGTATAGTAGCTCACGCCTGTAATCCCAGCACTTCGGGAAGCTGAGGTGGGATCACTTGAGGCCATGAGTTCAACACCAGCTTGGGCAACACAGAGAGACCCTGTCTCTACAAAAGAAAAAGAAAATTTAATTATCTATGTATGGTGGAATGCCTGTAGTCTCAGCTACTCAGGAGGCTGAGGAAGGAGGATCAGTGGAGCCCGGGAGTTTGAGGCTGCAGTGAGCCATGATGGTACCACTGCTCTCCAACCTGGGTGACAGAGCAAGACCCCGTCTCCAAAAAACAACCAACCAAAAAGCAGTAACGCTGTATAGAGCTCGTAGTCTTCAGAGAGTATTGTACACTGTTGTACGCACATTGCTATACACTGTGGCTGTCTAGAGAAATGAGAAAAAGGTGGCATTTGAGTCAGAAATATAGCCTAGTGAGGTCAGTCCATCAATAAACCATCAATAAACTGAGTGCTTGCCAGGTTTCAGGCATGGGCAGAAGCACTGAAATGAACATACCAATGCCCATTTTTCAGTGCCTTTCTGTATTTTCAAGCACTTCAGAGTTATGTAGTATAATTTAATTGTATGCTTGATTTTATTTTCCTGAGAGCACGTGGGAAGGACCAAGGTACGGATTCTTGCAAGAATCCGATCTTTACATGTCAGTCTCTGAGAATCCGAACAGAAGCAGGCACGGTCAGTCTCGGTGCCATTCTGCTGGGGGTACGAGTAGAGACCAGAACAAGAGAAAGGAAACAGTGAAACCAAAGCAGGGCATTGTATTCCTGGCAGATCTGCTTGTGGAAAATCGCGTTTCATATGCATCACATTTTTTTGGGTTCCTGTCAAGTTCTGTCTCCTAGGAGAGGAAACAGGTTGATCAGGCCCTACTCCGCAACCCACCAATGCTGTCCCATTTATTCCTCACACTCTGAAGTGTTAGAAAGACCTGGGTGTGGAGAAAGCATGCAGTTAGGATTCACCAACCTTCCTGACCAGCTGTGAGGCCCGAGGCAGGTGTCTCAACCTCTCTGAGCTTCCATTCTCACTCCCCAGCTTGAACACGGAGATAATCATAATTTCCCTGCAGGGCTGTTGTAAGGACTACATATGGAATGCCATGGGCACACAGTGAGTTTTGCACAAATGTCAGACATGCCTTCCATGGAGGTATGGAGTACCAGAAATTTATTGATAAGTTCCGATCCCGATAGCAAGGTTACAATTGACGTGGCTATTTCAGAAAGGATGGAACTTGTCTTGGCAAAACTTACACAACATTTGCTGTGATTAAAAGCATGTGGCAGGATGCCATCGCTTTCTACTCATGAGATCCATGCCACATCCAGGAAAAACGGCTTTCTGAGTAAGATCTTGATGACAGGTCATCAGCGCAGATCTCTACAGCTTCAGGAGACATCAGACCCAGGTGATCTCTGTCCAGAAAGACAGAGGAGATAACCAACTGATTACTCAAAAGGGTTTTTTTTTTTTTTTTTTTGAAAGAAAATTCTTCCTTTCCTTAAAGTTCTGATGGTTTTTAAATTTAAATTTAAATTTTTTTTGAGAGTTGGTGGCAGCTGCCACTCCTCAAAGCAGTCATCCAGTCATCCATCCTCTTTCCTGGCAAATCTGCGTTCTGCCCAGATCATGCTGGTCAAGACCAGTCTTGAGAAGCGGGTGCTTCAAGAACGTTTCGAGATCTCACTCGTTAATTTCTGGGAGCAGTAAAAACCAGAGAAGAGGAGCACAATTTTGCTAGTACTAACAATTTGACATAAGTTATTGATTTTATTTATAGATATTAATTACTTTTAGGTTATTCTTTCATTGAATATTCAGAGCACCAGTACTTTGAAATACAAAGTGTTTCCAAATCTTCTGCTTTGTGAATTCCGCCGCACACGTAGCTACAGACACTGGATTATAACTGTACCTCTTTTTTTACATTGTTGTTTGTTTTTGTTTTTGTTTTTATCATGAACGTAAAATTTACCACCTTACCCATTTTTAAGCGTACAGTTCAACGCTGGTAAGTGATGTTAAGTATATTGACACTGTGATGAAACAGATCTCTAGAACTTTTCCATCTTGCACATCCAAAATTCTACGGGCCCACTGAACAACTCATTTCTCCCTTCCTCTATAAATATATCTCAAGTGTGATAAAATATTTTCCCCTATAATATACACAAAAATAACAGAATAGTATCTAATTCGTAGAAGAATAAAATAATTAATCCTGCACACTTTACACTCCACTTGTGTACCTTCTATTATTTTCTTTTCTTGTCTTGTCTTTTCTTTTTTGAGACAGTCTCACTCTGTTAACCAGGCTGGAGTGCAGTGGTGCAATCATGGCTCACTGCAGCCTCAATCTCCTGGGCTCAAGTGATCCTCCCACCTCGGCCTCCCAAGAAGCTGGGACTACAGACGTGTACCACCTTGTTGGGCTAATTTTTTTTTTTTTTTTTTTGGTGAGACAGGGTGTCACTATATTGCCCAGGCTGGTCTCGAACTCCTGGGTTCCAGTGATCCTCCCACCTTGGCCTCCCAAAGCACTGGGATTATGGACATGAGCCACCATGCCTGGCTTTACTTTTGTGTTTTGAGGCCAAGCTGCCTTTTTAAGACTGATGATGTTTTAAAGGGTTTTTTGATTCTTTAAGCTATTACAAATGTACCTAAAAGCTGTATTTTAGTCATTTCTACTCTCTTCCTTTGTACCTCTCTCTCCATCTTCTTTAATGAATGACCGTGATGTTCTCTTCTCCTTTTTAGGACCTTTGCTGGAGAAGCCATACCAGCCAAGAATTAAAATCTCTAAAACATCAGGTAAAGAAAAGGATGCGGTTGTGTGTGAATTGAGAGTAAGAGATGTTTAAAAAGTCTGAAACCAGGCCAGGTGTGGTGACTCACGCCTGTAATCCCAGCACTGTGGGAGGCCGAGGTGGGTGTATTGCTTGAGGTCAGGAGTTCAAGACCAGCCTGGCCAACATGGTGAAACCTCCTCTCTACTAAAAATACAAAAATTAGCCAGGTGTGGTGGCAGGGGCCTGTAGGGGAGGCCGAGACAGGAGAATTGCTGGAACCTGGGAAGTTGAGGGTTCAGTGAGCCAAGATCACGCCACTGCATTCCAGCCTGGACTACAAGAGTGAAACTCTGTCTTAAAAAAAAAAAAAAAAAAAAAAAAAGTGTAAAACCAAGAATTCCATGAAGTCAGTTAAAAATACCAGCTCATTCAGCAACGTATCAAGCCCACAATGTGAGGCAGAGCCTGAGAATTGCAGCTGTCATGAAACCATCACATAAACACTGTGGAGATAGCACAGTCCCCAGGAATCCTGGCAGGAAACCCGATGGAAGAATAGATGGGTGGCAGAGGCACATTCTGACCCTTATTGAGTTTGGAAGACATTGTTTTAGAGATCCGGAACGTGTATCCTTCCAGCCTCTGCTATGACAAACATAAAATGGTGCTACCAAAATAAAAACGTCTGGTGTGACAGGCAGGCTTTGTTTTTGTTTGCATTTTTTTCAGTTCGTGGTTTCGGAAGGGAAGAACAGATTTTTTTCAAATGTCATGAAATTTCCTTTTGCCAGCTTCCTGGGACTATAATAAAAATTCAGAGGGAAGAACAACCTATGACTGGGTTTTGTTCTGCTGTGTCCATGTCATCCTCTGGAAGTCTCGATTATGGCCTTTCTGCTGCTGTGCTGTACGTGCAAGCTCCTAAAACCCAGGGACATCCCAGAGATTAGCCGTGGATAGAGAGTCTGCACAGTCTCCAGGAGACGGACTGGAATTCCTTTGAACACACACGTAGGCTTTATGGAATGCCAGAAAAGCTTCCTCTTGGATGCTGCCTGGAGTAATGCCTTTTTGACCCCTCCCTACTTTTTTGGATCAAGCACTATCTTTCCTTGTAAAGAGATTTGGACGATTTGAGTAGAAATGGTGTGGTATGTGCACATAGAAACTCTCAGCAAACTGTCAGATGAGCTAGACGGTTGCCCTCTGTCTCCATGGGTCCTGCATCCCAAGGATCAAACCAAGAGCAGATCGGAAATACGTGAAAAAGGAATTGCATCTGTATTGAATGTGCACGGACTTTTTTTCTTGTCTTTATTCCTTAAACGATACAGTGTAACAACTATTTACATCGCATTCCCTTTGCATTAGTTGTTATAAGTAACCTAGAGATGTATGGAAAGGCTGCACGCAGTGGCTAAAGTTTGTAATCCCAGCACTTTGGGAGGCCAACGTAGGTGGATCACCTGAGGTCAGGAGTTCGAGACCAGCCTGGCCAACATGGTGAAACCCCATCTCTACTAAAAATACAATAATTAGCTGGGCATGGTGGTGCATGCCTGTAATCCCAGCTACTCAGGAGGCTGAGGCAGGAGAATCGCTTGAACTCAGGAGGCAGAGATCGCAGTGAGCCGAGATTGCACCATTGCACGCCAGCCTGGGTGACAGAGTGAGCCTCTGTCTTAATAAATAAAAATAAATTAAAAATAAAGTGTATGGAAGGCTCTGCGAAGGTTATATACAGATACTACACCATTGTATGTCAGGGACCTGAGTACACATGAATTTTAGTATCCGCGGGGGTCCTGGAACTAATCCCCCATGGACACCAAAAGACAACTGTGTGCGTGCCTGAAAAAACGCCAGCAATGCGGGTGAGAACCTTGATCTCCTCTGGGGGCCAGTTTTTCCCCATCAGCAAAAGACCAGCACCTTGAATTTCTTCATACCTTGCAATTTTCCGGGAAGTTGAGGTGCTTCCCAGGGAGAGCAGCCAGATCCTCTCAAGGGCCCTTCTCAGGGATGCTGGGGCAGAAAGGGTTTCTCAGCAGTGAATGCAGGGATGTTAGTTTGTTGCAGCGTGAAAGCCGACTCTGGCTCGTGCCTATACTGTGCACAGCATGCATGCAGACACATCCACGTGCACAGAAAGCAGAGGGGCATTCAAGAAACAAGTTGTAGGCTGGTGTGGTGGCTCACGCCAGTAATCCCAGCACACTTTGGGAGGCTGAGGTGGGTGGAATGCTTGAACCCAGGAGTTTGAGACCAGCCTAGGCAACATAGTGAGACCCTGTCCCTACAAAAAATAAAAAATTAGCCCGGCATGGTGGCACCTGCCTGTAGTCCCAGCTACTCAGGAGGCTGAGGTGCGAGGACCATTTGAGCCCAGGAGTTTGAGGCTGCAGTGAGCTATGATTGCAGCACTGTGCTCCAGTCTGGTCAGCAGAGTGGGACCCTGTCTCAATAAAACAAAAATAAAATAAACAAATTGCACTTGGAATATAAATTAGAAAGTAAATCTCCAATCTAGTAAGAGAATTGATATAGATTCTCAAGAAATCTTTTATCTGTATAATAAAAGGCAAGACTGTTCACCTTTAACAGGTGAAAATGAGGACAGACAAGAACTGTCAGCTGAACTTTGTGGTCTCCTCTGTGGACAGAAACTTGAGAGCAGTGAAGTCGGTGTGACCCAAAGGAGGGGTTTCCGCCAGTACCCTGACTGTGTGCCTGGCCACCTACTCACTTTTTGCTTCGCTTGCCCCTACATCTAAGCTGGGCATGGCTCTCAGTGCCTGCGTGCAGGGGTGGCATACAGCTGACGCTGCGAATGAGCCTGGGATAGCCTATGGCTTCCTGGGAGAAGCAGCGCGGTAGATCTCCCGTCATAGGCGAGGAAAGTCCTCTGCATCCGTGCCAGTAAAGGAGAAAGCAAATAGCAAGGGATGTCTGCCTGGGGAATGGAAGCATGGGGACTGAGTACCAGCAGAGGGTGTGTAGGGATCTCTCTCTCCTTCTCCTCTCACCTCTGGAAGCTTAGGTGTCTGTGCTGAGCTAGGGTGTGATGAAAGGAGCATTATATTGGAATTTAGAAAACCTGAAGTCAAATGTTTACTGCTAACTCACTGGGTACTTTTGGGGAATTGTTTCCCTCTCACTCATCTTCCTCATCTGGAAATTGAGGACACTTCCTTCCAGTATCGTTTTCAGGATTCAATAAAATCATTGATTGGCGTGAACCTGGGAGGCGGAGCTTGCAGTGAGCTGAGATCATGCCACTGTACTCGAGCCTGCAACCTGGGTGACAGAGCGAGACTCCGTCTCAAAAAAAAAAATAAAATAACATCATTCATGAGAAAATAGAGAGTAGCACCTCCACAAGGAAGGTACTTAATAAGTGTCTTTCTTTTTCTCTCCTTTTTCTTCTGCTCTGGCAGTGGATGGCGATCCCCACTTTGTTGTGGATTTCCCCCTGAGCAAACTCACTGTGTGCTTCAATATTGATGGGCAGCCCGGGGACATCCTCAGGCTGGTCTCTGATCACATGGACTCTGGTAAGTTCTACCTTCCACTGTAGCATCTGGGCAAGGACAGGTAGGTACTGCATCTGCCTCTGTTCTTCAGATGGATGTCCAGTGATCTGAGGGCCACCTGATAGATGCTCAGTGAGCGTTGTCGGTGGTTAAGGGAAGTGCACTGCGCTTCTGGACTTACGCATCTGCCTCCCTGCTTTATGACAAGTGCCGCCTGGCCTTGGGCTCGTGCCTTCGGAGTTGTTTCCCTTGTGAAATGGAAATAGGGACACTCTATTGGCCTAACAAAGCCATATAAAGTGGATCAAATGAAACTGGATGTGAAGTTGTTTTGTAAATGCTTAAGTGCTTTAGAAATCCACTGTGTAGGCTGGGCGCGGTGGCTCATGCCTGTAATCCCAGTACTTTGGGAGGCTGAGGCGGGCGGATCACCTGAGGTCAGGAGTTCAAGACCAGCTTGGCCAACATGGTAAAACCCCGTCTGTACTAAAAAATACAAAAAAATTAGCCGGGCATAGTGGTGGGCACCTGAGATCCCAGCTACTCGGGAGGCTGAGGCAGGAGAATCTCTTGAACCCAGGAGGCGGAGGTTGCAGTGAGCTGAGATCACTCCAGCCTGGTGACAAGAGTGAAACTCTATCTCAAAAAAAAAAAAAAAAAAAGAAATCCACGATGTATTATTGTGTATTATTGTCATAGTGTCTATCCATTCAAAAGCTGTGATGCCAGGGAGGCCAAGGTTCTAAACTCATGTCAGTTTCTTGGTGACTTACACAGGACGCTCAGCTGTGAATCCACAGCTCTGTCTGTGTGCTGTGAACGTGTATGGTCAAAGGGGCTCTGTGTACCCTGTCGGTCTGTAGAGGACCTGGGTGAGAGAGATTAGCACAGAGAAGGCTTTTCAAGTTCAATGCAGGTAACAAGCCATGTCCAGCTCTGTGAGGACAAGCTTTGGAGTGGGTACCCTGGCACTTCTTACTGCCAAGAACATGAGTGTCTTGGAATGTTGGGTTGCACAGGGTCCCCCGGCAGGTGACATGTGTGATGCGATTATGTAGAGTTTGATCCTGGGGTTCGTTCAACACATTGTTTTCTGGCGGGACTTTATAGCCTCAGAGCTAAATCTCTACTGTTTCTTACTTCGAAGGGCTCAGGAGCAAGATAGGACCTAATTGTATATGTCCTTGGAAATACCTCCTATTCTAGGAGCAGTTCCCATGGTTTCTGTCTTCCGCGAGATGTCCGTCATGGGAACTCAGCCCAAAAATGCTTAGGACTTTGAGGCTGGAAGAGCATAGGCTCTTCTCGTGCTGGGATTTCTCCCCTCCCCTGACCCCTTGCCCCAGAGAAGGCCCTTTTTTCCTTGAATGTCTAAGAAGTTTTATTGGGAAGATTATTCTCAAAGCAGAGAAAACAAGAGTTAATTATATAACAATCTTTTCTTACTGCAAATTGCTGCTTTGCCTGAGAGCAAAACGCATTTAACATGCATCGCCTAATTCAGCCCCAAACATCTCTAGTGCAGTTGCCATCTGTTTGCTATTCAGCCAGACAGCACAGAACCCTGGGGCTTGGTTCACAGGCCTTGCTCAACTCCAGAAAAGCCCCAGTGGTGTTCAGAATGATGAAGAAAAAAAGAAATGAGTTGATTTGCTGGCAGTTTACAATTTACACAGATGCTACCTCCTGGGATCCTCACAAAAATTCTGTTAGGTTTTATATCTGTCCATCCATTTTACAGATAAGGAAATAGAGGCAGTTTTTTTTTTTCTTTTTTGAGATGGGGTTTCACTCTGTCGCCCAGGCTGCAGTGAAGTGGTGCCATCTGGGCTCACTGCAGTCTCCACCCCCTGGGTTCAAGTAGTGATTCTCCTGCCTCAGCCTCCCCAGAAACTGGGATTACAGGTGGTTTTTTTTTTTTTTCCTGACTTGTCTAAGGATGAACACCTAAGTGGAGGAAGAACTTGAATTTTTGGACTAAAATCAAAACAAAAAGCTAACTTTGCATTCTCCCACACTGCTCAGTGGCATCGTAAGATGTCCGAATTAGGATCAGCAGCCGCTGGTGGATACGAAATACACATCAGGGTCATACAAGGGCTCTTATCACTACAACCACACTGGAAGGAAACCAGACGAACATGGTAAGCTGTGTGTAGATGCACAAATACTTAGCTTCGTGCTTCCTTCTACGGTATCTTGACCCAAACCTACATCCTCCCTCCTCTATCCCAAGATATTGATCAGACAACAGTAAAAAATCCACACATAACTTTACGCTTTCCCTCATCCATTCACTCAGTAACCACTGAGTGGCCTCTGTGTGTAAGTCAGACAGTGTTTTTGGTACTAGAGATACAAAGATAAGCCCAAAGGAGGAGGGAAATTCTAACTTGATGTGTTGGGCAGGGATAGATTTTTTCTTCCTTTTTTTTTTTTGTTTTTGTGAGAGAGGATCTTACTCTGGAGCCCAGGATGGAGTGCAGTGGTGTACTCACAGCTCACGGCAGCCTTGAGCTCCTGGGCTCCTGGGAACGCCTGGGCTCAAGCGAACTAGCTGGGACTATAGGCGTGCACCACTATGCCCAGCTAATTTTTTTATTTTTAGTAGAGACAGGGTCTCTCTGTGTTGCCCAGGCTGGTCTTGAACTCCTGGCCTCAGGCAGTCCACTTGCCCCGGCCTCCCAAGTGCTGGAATGACAGGCGTGAGCCACCGCTCCCGGCCAGATTTTCTAACCTTGTTCTTTTCCCCTTGGCCTTTGAGGTGTGACAGTGAATGGAGAGTTAATCGGGGCGCCCGCCCCTCCAAATGGCCATAAGAAACAGCGCACTTACTTCCGCACCATCACCATCCTCGTCAACAAACCAGAGAGATCTTACCTCGAGATCACACCGAGCAGAGTCATCCTGGATGGTGGGGACAGGCTGGTGCTCCCCTGCAACCAGAGTGTGGTGGTGGGGAGCCGGGGGCTGGAGGTATCCGTGTCTGCCAATGCCAATGTCACGGTCACCATCCAGGGCTCCATAGCCTTTGTCATCCTCATCCACCTCTACAAAAAGCCGGCGCCCTTCCAGCGACACCACCTGGGCTTCTACATCGCCAACAGCGAAGGCCTCTCCAGCAACTGCCACGGACTGCTAGGTGGGAAGCTGTGCTCTCCTCACGCTGGGTGTAGAGGACAGAGTTAAATCTCCCAAGCAAAGCCGGTATTGCCAGCACCTTTAGTTCGATTGAGAAATTCAATAGGAATGTGGTTTTTATTATATATACAGTCAGCATATGTATGTATGTGTGTGTGCGCATACAGTCTATACATATACATAATATACATATATAATATGTATACACAGACTGCATATGTGTGTATGTATATATAGTCTCTAAATACATAATATATCATATATACAATCCGTATATGTTTGTATGTATGTGTGTAGTCTGTATATGTATGTGTGTATATATAGTCTACATAATGTATTATACATATACATGTATATATGTATTATATATACAGTCTATGTATGTGTGTATATATGTATACACAGACATATATGTATGTATATATACAGTGTATATATACATATACATTATATATCAGTCTATATACGTGTATATATATACACAGTCTGTGTATATGTGTACAAAGGTATGTATACAGCGTGTATGTATGTATATATACATATAGTCTGTGTGTGTGTGTGTGTGTATATACAGTCTGTATGTATGGTGTGTGTATATATACACAGTCTGTATATGTGTGTATATATACAGTCTATGTATATATGTGTATATGTATATATGTATGTATACAGTATGAATGTGTATATATGTATATATGTATACAGTCTGTATGTATTTATGGTGCATGTGTGTGTATATACGCAGTCTGTGTGTGTGTGTGTATGTATGCAGTCTGTATGTGTGTATATATACAGTCTGTATGTATGTATATATGTGTACAGTCTATGTATGTACATATTATATATATTCACACACACACACAGAGTCATGCCTTAATGACAGGGATACATTCTGAGAAATGCATCGTTACGTGATTTGGTCACTATATGACCATCTAGAATATTCCTTACACAAACCTCTCTAGATAGTGTAGTCTACTACCCACCCAGCTAGGCTCTGTGGTGTCTCCTATTGCTCCCAGGCTACAAACCTGTACAGCATGTGACTGCATGAAATACTGCAGGCAGTTGCAACATGTTGATAAGTATTTGTTCTCCTAAACATATCTAGACATAGAAAAGGTACACTAAAAATATGCTATTATAATCCTATGGGACTACCATCATATTTTCAGTCCATCATTGATTGAAATGTCATGATGTGGTGCATGACTGTGTATATAATATGAAAATTACATATGTAATATGAAAATTAGATCACTACATATGTAATATGAAAATTAGATTTCTTTCTGGGCTTTCTGGGCTAAGAATGGGCTTTATAAACCAAGTAGTTCTCTTTAGCCTTCTGGGAAAATGAATGAGGAATTGGAGTGTAGTCACCTGAGGATCCAGTTCCTTTGCTCTCAGCAAGTAGACACAGACACGAGGCAGCCCTGCCCAGTGCCCAGCCTGAGCAACACCCCCACCGGGGGAGGTACCCACATGGCTGTGCACAGCAGGCGGGCCATTCTACCCAGCTTTCTTCAACGAGCAATTTTGCATGGGCCCCTTGCCCAAAAATAAAGAGCAAGCCATTGTCAGGGCTCAGTTTAGTAGGCAGGATTTCCTGACTCTTGAGCTGGCTGTATTTCGTGGGGCCTGGTGGCCCAGTGTGAGCTCCCTTTGCAGACACAGCTCTTTATTCCTGTGGCCTGAGCAGTGCTGCCATCGGACCCGGAGAGTCCTGAGGATGAGGGTCAGAGACGAGCTGAGCTGACTGCTTTCCATCCTGCACCCAACACAGAACTGAGGCTGATAGAAAGGAGGCGGGCCTGTGACTGGGGAGAGGACAGAGGGAAGACGGAACACTACTTCCCTCTTTTATCTGCCCCGTCCTGTCCTCTAGACTCAGTAGGAGACCATGGTTATTGCTATTTGTAGGTTAGGCAACTTTCTAGTGTTAGCAACTGGGAAGCTTCCAGCAGTCGTGGGTAAATCCCATGGTGTGGATAAGTCCTCAGCTCTCTCCTCCCTGCCCCCAGAACACATGTTCTTCCATGACACCAGAAAATGTCTCCGCTCCTGCTGGGAGAGTCCAGTCTCGGGCTGTGGCCAATTGTAAGCCTTGCCGCCACTGATAGCACTGAAGCTGGATTTCAGCACGAGGTTTCTGCATTTGACTGAGACCCAATGCTTTGCTTTGTCCTCCCAGGTCAGTTCCTGAACCAGGATGCCAGACTCATGGACGACCCTGCGGGGCCCAGCCAGAGCCCCACTCACCTTCCGCTCCTTCAGGCGCGAGAGGGGCCTGAGGCCGTCCTAAAGGTGAAAGGCCACCAAGTCCCAGTGGTCTGGAAGCAAAGGAAGATCTACAATGGGGAAGAGCAGATAGACTGCTGGTTTGCCAGGAACAACGCCGCCAAACTGATTGACGGGGAGTACAAGGATTACCTGGCCTCCCATCCGTTTGACACAGGGATGACGCTTGGCCGGGGAACGTCCAGGGAGCTCTGAAGCTGGCAGCCTTAATGATGCAAGTGCATGAAGGACCGTGATGTGGGGAGGCCATGGGGCAGCTCTTTTCATGGCTTGTACATGCCTCAGCTCCTGGTAATTAGCTGGACTCCGTGACCCACCCCTGGTGCAGCGTAGATCCGACGTCTGTCTGGGCAAAGGGTAGGGGCGGGAAGCCTGAGTGCAAATGTCATTTCTCTCTACTCCCTCTTCCTGCCTCTCCCCACCCTGCCCACATCCACGGAGGGGAGAAAGGTCATAGCTAAATGCAACCAAGTCTGTATCTTGTCCCAACCTGCTTATCTGTTCTGTTAGCCTGTCATAAAGTAAGCCTTTCTGGTGAAGGAAGGTTGCTATGAAACTTGTTTTCTTGGTGGAAATGGCCAAGTTTGGGGACTGTGCTGTTTGCCTTACACTAATGCTTAGAAAGCTGTCTTTTCAGTGGTGTTGCAGCCCCCAGATGTGTGGCCAACCTCTGCTACAAAGGAATCTCTCACTGAGTCCAGGCCACCAATCATGCAGATAGCCCATACATTTGATCGCTGTAAACTATGAAGTCTTGTCTTACGAGAGGTTTTTCTTCTGCTGTGGTATCTTGCCCTTAAAAATTAGTTTTCATTAAAAGGAAATTTGATTGAAAATAGAAACATCTACAGCTCAGATACTAATCTCTTTCTAATGGGCTTTTGTAAACCACGTGACTTTGTTAATGGCTGTTCTCCAATTTGTTCCAATAAGCTAAAGGCTTTTAACACACAGGACAACTCCATGTGGTTGATTTTACTGGCGTGTCTTGGTGCTGAAGAGTTGGCCAAGTGAATGTGATACATCTTTTACTTGGAGCTCTCCAGCCTTTGTCATAGTTCCCAGACCTTGTTTCCTTGTGGTCCTCCAGGAGGTAATCAGTTACATGTGCACAGTGCTAGGACGGGAGGCAGAGCCGGCTCGGAGAGCCTCTCGATAGGCAGAACCGGCCCACCTATCACAGGAAGCGTGTCAGTGCTTAGAAAATCTAGGACTTCCAGCTTCCTTCATGTCAGATAGAAAAAAGGCCAGGAAACCAGCATGAACAGGGGCTCTGGTTCCAAAACTTGGACAAACCTGATGCCCTAAGGAAAAGGTTAAGATCAGAGGGGGCTTCCAGAGCCAATGAACGTCACCCTTCAGCAGACAGATACTGGGAGCGCTTGGGCAGAGAAAGACTGTGGTCAGAGAAGTGGAATGTTTCTATGCGGGCCAGAGTTCAAGGCCCGGGCTGGCCTCACAAGAGGCTTCTTCCATGGGGCTTGACACCAGAGCAGCCCCCGCGTGAAATGCGAAGGCATGCTTAGCACTGGGAGGGATACCTGAGTTAAGAAAATTGTTTATCATGTTTGCCTTCCCTGGGGAAACATTCTGGCAGTAAAATGACGTCCACATGTTCCTGTTGGACGCAGCGGCTTCGGAACGAGTTAGCGCTGGGGGACTCTCTGGGCTTGTCTCTCTCTGCTTTGTGAACCCTCCACACCAGGGCCTGTCTGCTGTGCTATTTATTTGCCTTCCGTCTTCCCAAACTCAGCTGCCTGTATTCATGCCAGAGGTGCAGAGGCTGCCAGCCAGTGCTGCTGACGGATGCTTTCAGACTGTAGAGCTCAGAGAAAGGGAGCGGGAGCTAGAGATAGCCAGGGGCTGGCCAGGCTCCCTGGGGCCTTCCTATTATGTAAATCCCAGCCGGACAGACAGCCCTGGAGCCAGGTGGCCCCGTCCCCTGTGGAGCACTTGGAGCAGTGATCTGTTGTTCCAGGTGTTTTAAGTCTTGACACTGCAGAAAAGAGGACGTTATTAGGAAAGAGCAGTTCCTACTGCCTGTGCTGCTACTTTAAGAGCTGAGAAAAACATTCCAATGAGATACCCATAGCTAACTCGCCTGCTCAGCAAAAAACTAAAAAGTATCAAAGTTGAGCTTTTATTTTTAAAAATTATATTTTACTGTAGACAAATATCACCTTTTTTCCTCTTCTTCTTTAGGTGTAGATTTTTTTTTTTTTTTTTCTGCAAATGGGGTCAGTACCTGAAAGCCCCAAACCCCATCCGGAGGTTATAGTTAGGACCTTTGCATTTGATTTTAAAAAAATAGTATTTTCTGTTTTCCACGTGTGTTGTAACAAGCTCTTTAAATGCAGGGGAAGGGAGAAATTCTCAGATAGGGAAACTGAGGCAGAGAGTGCCCCGGAGTGGTTTGTGCCAGGTTATACAACATACTTAATGCAGGGCTACACTGAACCTCCAGAATCGTTTTGTTTGCTTTGACTCTGTTTCACCATCTGGGCAATCATTTATTTTCCTTGAGCATTTATAAACCAGGGTGAGGGTTGTTCCTAAATGAGAGATTGAATGAGATGAAGAAGTATGTCATAATTAGAGGAGATAAATCTCCTTGTTATCACAGTAGTTAATGTGTCATAATCACTGACTAACTGGGACCTTGAACAAGTCAGCATCTCTGCCTTTCAGTCCCCTCCCTTGTCTAAAAATGAGAGGCATCTGGATGAGTCGTCTTGAAGGATCTTCTCATTTAAAGTTTCACATTCCTAAAATGAAATGGACTGAAAATGAAGGAACACTGTTCTCTATCCTCCCCTGACCCCCCACAGCCTCATGCTAGGTGCTCCATCTTCCTCCATTTGACTTTCTAATGCTTTACAACTTCAGGCTAAAGGGAGGGGATGTTGGGAGGAGAAACCATCAGAAGATTCCCTCGGTGCTGCAACTGTGCTGAGGAGGCCAGGGACTGGGAATCGGAGTGAGCGCCTCTGTGTTTCTTTAGGGAGTAACATTCAACATTTAATTGAATCATGTATCCTCATAGGTGGATTAGGAACAGGATTCATTCCTTTACATTTATGTTTTGGCTAAACTACATGCCTTGAATTGAGTGTATATGTCTTCCCCAAATCCATATGTTGAAGCTTAAATCCTGAATGTGATGGTTCTTGGAATTGGGACCTTTGGAAGGTTATTAGGTCTTGAGGGCAGAGCCCTCACAAATGGGATTAAGGCCCTTATAGGAAGAGACTTGGGGCCGGGTGCAGTGGTTCACGCCTGTAATCCCAGCATTTTGGGAGGCTGAGGCGGGCGGATCATGAAGTCAGGAGATCGAGACCATCTTGGCCAACATGGTGAAACCCTGTCTCCACTAAAAATACAAAAATTAGCTGGGCGTGGTGGTGCATGCCTGTAGTCCCAGCTGCTCGGGAGGCTGAGGCAGGAGAATCGCTTGAACCAGGGAGTCAGAGGTTGCAGTGAGCCAAGATCACGCCATTGCACTCCAGCCTGAGTGACAGAGCAAAACTCTGCCAAAAAAAAAAAAAAAAAGAGACATGGAAGAGATCGTCTTTTTCCTCTTCACTGTGTGGGGGATACAATGAGAAGATGGCCCTTACCAGACACCACGTCTGCTGCCGCCTTGATCTTGGACTTCCCAGCCTCCAGAACTATGAGAAATAAATGTGTTTTGTTTAAGCCACTCAAGTCTGTGGTATTCTTGTTAAGGCAGCCCAAGCTGACTAAGACATCAAATCATTCAAAACATTAATTCTTTTTATGTTCTTTAAGCTTCCCAGAATGTACACAAACAATGCCATTATTAAAATTTAAAGGACTCTTGGAACCGTAGGACATGATCCAGCTAAAATAAACAAAATAACACAGCTAAGCAAATACTTAGAAACATAGCTTTAAATATTTATTTTAGTCAGTTTTAAATAGTGGGGTACCAGACAGTTCACATTCAAGAGACATTTTACTTAGACAACAATTTGTAAGAGAATGATGCGTAAAAACAAACAACATACTGGTCTGTTTATTTTTTTTAAGGGAAAATGGAATCAGGGCTGTTGAGAATAAAACTTGATGAATCTAACTGCACTGCTTGTTTGTAGGCATTTCTGAATTACACACGATGATATGTAAATGGGGTAGCGACACTGGAAGAAGAATGTTAAAGTAACACAAATTATTGTAGAGAACAACAAATTCACAGCAGTCATTCCTGTGCTCTTCTGAAACTGTTGGATACACTGGAGGATCTTAAACCTCTCAGTCCATTCCTGCCTGGGGACTCTGGCATTCCAAACTTTGATTATTATTGGGACCAGTACATTATTGGATACTCTTTTGCACACACTATGCCCACCATCTTGACTGGTGCTGCTTCCACTGGGCTCAGGGTCATTTCCCTCCGAGGTGCCATTTCTAACTCATGGTTCTGGCATTCCTACCTCCAGTTCTGAGTGGTTTCACTGGATCGTGTTTAAATTTCAACTGAGCTATATTACAAGCTGAGTGGGACAACAGCTGCTTAGAAAAACAGACATGGGACACAAAGGAGGCATCACTGGCGGGCTGTGTTAAAGAGAAAACAAGTGAGCAACTGATGTCAAGGACTCAAGTTGACTTATCTCTGCTTTTGGCGTCTTCTGTGGCTTTAAAATGAAGGGACTGGCGTGGTGGCTCACACCTGTAATTCCAGCAGTTTGAGAGGCCAAGGCGGGTGGATCATTTGAGCTCAGGAGTTCGAGACCAGCCTGGGCAACATGACAAACCCTGTCTCTACAAAAAAAAAAAAAAAAAAAGCCAGGTGTGGCAGCATGCACCTGTAGTCACAGTTACCCAGGAGGCTGAGTGGGGAGGATCACCTGAGCCCAGGAGGCTGAGACTGCAGGCAGCTGTGATCATGCACTCCAGCCTGGGTGATCAAGTGAAACCCTGTCTCAGAAAAATAAAATGAAGGAACGGGAGCAGGTAACATCTACAATCCTGTGATCTTTATCTTCTGCCTTCAGACAAAGATGCTTCCTGAGCTGCCACGTGATAAATGCTAAATTATTCCTTCAAGGACTCCAGTATGTATTTAGTTCCAGTGTGCCAGGCCCAGGGATTCCAAGGAAAACAAAGTTCATGCCTCTATGGAATCCTTAGTTTAGAATGGGATGTTGAAAGAATGCCCAGCCTGGGCAACATAGGGAGACCTCACCTCTAGAGAAATTTAAAAAATAAGCAGGGCATAGCGATGCGTGTCTGTGGTCCCAGCTACTTGGGAGGCTGGGGTGGGAGGATTGCTTGAGCCTGGGATGTTGAGGCTTCTGTGAGCTGAGATCGCACCACTGCACTCCAGCCTGGGCAACAGAGTGAGACTCTGTCAAATAAATAAATACATAAATAAATAAACAGATAAATAAATAAGAATGCAAAGCTAGAAAGAGTGTGGTCAATACTTTAGGAAACTTGCCGACAGCTATCTGAGCTCAGAGGAGGGACAACTGTGAAGCTAGGAAGGGGGTCAGGAAACCCCTCCAAAGATGGAGAGTTCAGTTAGCTGCAAGGAAGAGGAGCGTGGACAGAGGCAGCCACATGTTTCCTATGATGTCAGGCAACCAGGGACTTCTCCCACATTGAGGCAATCTTATTCTGTACGGTTTCAGGCATGGCACTGGTGAGTTGGTGGCCTCTGAGAACCCACCACAGAAAATGCTTGGTGGAACCCTTGCCCCATGCCAGATGGGTCCCCAACATGGCATCCCCGTCCCCTCTCCCTCTCCTGAGATACGAAGAGTGCCTGGGGACAGTCAGAGAACTCTGCCATGGTCATCCCACCCACAGGGCTCCTGCCAGCATTGGGCAGAGCTGATCGGTTTTTTTCCATGCATTGCCTCAATGGCCACTCCATTCCCCTTCAGCTGCCTATGACACCGAGCCCTATAGCTTCCCTCCATGGCCCTGCCTCCTATTTTGCTGAGAAAACTGAGGCGGGAACTCCTTCCTTTACTGTTTCTCGTATCAGAGGGTCTGTGTCTTTGCGCGGCTCTATCAGCTGGTACCCCCTTCCTTCCAAGTACAGCTGTCACCCTCCACTCTGGATCCCCTTTCTTCCCATATCCTCAGGTGGTTGCTTCAATTATTCCCTCTGGATTCTTGTTTTCCACCAGGTGCTTCTCTCTCAATTTCAGATACGGTTCCAAAAATGTCCTCTAGTCTGAAGCTGTTGTCCCTTGCTTGGACTCCCTTGGGGCTTCTACCTTCTCTCTTATTTCCTTGTTGAATTTGCTCTAGTGGTTGGTATGTGAACCCTTATTTTTTTTCCCACCCTAGACAGTTGCTTAAGTCATCAGATTCAGCTTCTGTCTTCACCCTACTAACAGAACCACATCTTAGACGTCACGTTGCCATCTCAATGTCCCCTCCAGTGATCACTGCCTTCAAGGTCCACTGGGTGACTCTGTTGAGTAGTTTGACTTTCTCTCTTTTGTTTCTTCTGTTTCTTTTGTAGTGACTTTGTTTCTCTTTGATGAGATGCTGGATCCCTTTGCTGCTTTGGTGTGAATCTTATTTTTTTTTTTTTTTTTTTTTTTTTTAGACAGAGTCTTGCTGTGTCACGCAGGCTGGAGTGTAGTGGTGTGATCTTGGCTCACTGCAAACTCCACCTCCTGGGTTCAAGTGATTCTCATGCTTCAGCCTCCTGAGTAGCTGGGATTACAGGCATCTGCCACCACTACACCTGGCTAATTTTGTGTTTTTAGTAGAGACGGGGTTTCACTATGTTGACCAGGCTGGTCTCAAACTCCTGATCTCAGGTGATCCTCCCACCTTGGTTTTTAAAAAATCTTTCCTAGTCTGTTTTGATGAATTTCTTTCTTCCTACCAACCTATAGGCATACCCTAAGGTTTTTCTTTGGTACTCTGCACTTTCCCCCTTAGTGATCTCATCCATGTCTTGGTTTCCACATCTGCCTCTGCACACACTGGTGGCTCTGAACATACATTTGCAGTCCTGACTTCTTTCAAAGTCATTTCCCTTTAGCTATTCTGGAATCATCCCAAAGTTAGGAGTTAAAGCAAACTTTCTATCTTCAAAGTGACTATATTTATATTATAGGTATTTGAGGTTGGGGATCTGGGAGCCAAAAGGAAGGAGACATTCCAGCACCATCCTTTTCTACTTTGGATGTTGCAAATAAAGGTGAAAAAAATGCCTCTCTCTAATATAAATATATATATATATACACACACACACATATATATATATATGTATGTGTGTGTGTATATATGTGTGTGTGTGTATAGATATATACTGGGTATACTTCATAGGAAGCCAACCCAAATTAATTTTTATTGACACAGTGTTCTTCCTGAAAATTCTCTGTTAATCGTATTATGTCCTCAAAACAACAGCTGTGTTTGTGCAAGAGAAGACCCAGTGTTCTGATGGCTCCCTGGGAATTTCTGGTTATATAAGTTGAAAAATCACATGTACTAAGTTCATTGACATGCCCATGAAATAACTTCATTGAACTATGAGTACAAAATTCATTGTACTTGCTTTTTTGTATGCTTTTTAAAAAAATAACAAATCTTATTAGAAGTGAGTAAGGGCAATGTAGAAAATATAGCACTGCAGATATTTGAGTGTGAATGAAGATCTCAATGCTACATTCTTTATTTGGTTCAATTTTCCACTGGAAGTCTGCCCCCGTTTCTTGAATCTTTCAGCCACAAAATTAACATAAGCCCTATAAATGTTAGAAAGTAAAATGTCACACATGGCCAAAGTCCGGCTTCTATTCTGAAGGTTCACAGGGAAAGTTACAGAAGAAAACAAACCTTTCCATGGGAAGGCAAAAGCAATTTAAGGCTCAGCTCAAAACTGAAGAGGGTTGGAGCCTAGGAGTATTCTAGAAGCTGAAAGTTCTAGAACTTGTAGGCAACTGCTTATCCTTTCAATTTCTTTATCTGTCTGTCCGGGAAACTAAAATGGAGCACTTTTGAAAGTAAATGACGAAAACAACAGAGAATAAAACTATGTGTATTATTGAATGACAATAGCATTCTAAATTGTTCATGCAATTTTCCCAGCAGAGTAAATACTTCAAAACAAACACATTCACTTACTCATTCATTCAACTAATCTTCAGTGGGCACTGACGATGTAGAGGGGACAGAGCACACCTCCTGTCCTTCCCTGGAGATAATGTTTTGTGTCATTAGTTATGATAAGAGGTGGACAGCTGCCTGTCTTAGAGAGGTTCTGATAAAAGGATGGGGGTTTCAAAAGGAATAGAGGAGCTGGCCTTGGATCTGGGTCTTACGGCACCAGCCAGCGTTGGAGAGGAAGCATGTCTAGGACCATTTAATCTAATAACTTATTTCTTTATCATAAAAATTCTTGGCCGTGCGCAATGGCTCACTCCTGTAATCCCAGGCACTTTGGGAGGCCGAGGTGGGTGGATCACGAGGTCAAGAGATGGAGAGCAGCCTGGACAATATGGTGAAACCCCATCTCTACTAAAAATACAAAAAAATTAGCTGGGTGTGGTGGCGCACACTTGTAATCCCAGCTACTTGGGAGGCTGAGAGAGGAGAATTGCTTGAACCCAGGAGGCAGAGGTTGCAGTGGACTGAGATCATGCCACTGCACTCCAGCCTGGAGACAGAGCGAGACTCTGTCTCAAACAACAACAACAACAAATCTCTCCAAGGAAAAGGAAAATAAATTGTAGAGGGGAAGAGCCATCCCCTGCCCTCATCACAGCACTAACGTACAGGATGGGATCAGGCTGGCCTGGCTGCGAGGCCCTTCCTCTTTTCATGACTCTGGGAGGCTCTGGACTAAACAAGAGCAGCTTCTACAGTGACTGCCATGGGCTGCTGCACCCGAGTGCAGGATCCCACCTGTGTCTACCCCCTGTGCATCCCAGGCCTTTCTTCACCTCCAGAAGCGGTGGTTTCGGAGCTGCTTGTTTCCATCTAAAAGTGGCGTCTGTGGTAGCCCATGTTGTGCTGCTGCTGCCAATGGCCGGGACGGGCGTGGGCAGGGACTCCTGATGGGCGGACTTGACGGGGCCACCTTAGGAAATCCACCACCCCCTTCCAAGTGTTCATTGTGGGACAAGGCTTTTTTTTTTTTTTTTTTTTTAAAGAAACCTGGCTAGAGAAGGGGAGAGTGTGGGGCCCACGGTGGAAAAGCCTTGGCCGGGCAGCCAGGGCTCTTTGCTGGGCCCGCGTTTGCTGTCTTGGTGCCTCAGACCCCAGGAAACCTGGAGACCACAGCATGGCTCCAATTTCACGTTTCTCCCTTTTCCTTAGACATGACATCCTCGGAAACATCTCGTAGTCAGCAGCTTTCTGAAGCAAATCTCTGTGAGTTGGAAGGACGGGAAACACATGTGGAGAGCTGGGGTTGGGGGTGGAGAGCCTCTTGGGGGCGGCGGTGGGGTGGGTGCCACCCCCCAGCTGGGAGTGAAATACAGAGAGACAGAAATCACATGCAAATGAGTGGCTTTTCAATGTCACTCGTCTTCTTGGGAGAGACGGAGACAATGCAGCTATGGATGTGATTAATGAGCCGCCAGCCACACCTGGCACAGCAGCGCACGTGGAAGCCAGAAAACTTCCCTTTCTCCTTATCACTTACCCCGTGCTGTGCTGGGAACACGCCCTGGTTTCTGCAGAGGAGATAAGCTGGTCCTGGGGAGAACATGGACGTTCGGCGGCCAGCGAGAAAGGAGGGGAAGGTAGACTCGAGATGGGGCCTGGGCACGGGGGATGAGCTCCTGTGGGTTGGAGAGAAGGGGAGCGGGGAGGGTGCCGCAGAGAACCCAGGACCCAGAGGGGATGTCGTTTTGGAAAAGTTTCCCAAGTCATTGCCCTTCCTCCTCTGCAACATCCTCGGTCAGCCGCATCACTCAGATGAACGAAGCCACATCGAATCCGGCACTGCCCGTCCTTGGGCAGGGTCGTTAGTTTCTGAGGTTTGCTGAAGCCTCCTGAACTGAGTTTCCCCTGCGAGGCAGGTACCCCCCACCCCGTGCCCTACTTGTTCGTTCTTTTGTGTCCATTGTCTGGGAGATGGTATAGATCCCATATCTTTGGCCTGCTGGCTCATGTCCACCAGGGCACCTGGTACTGGAGGGCAGAAAGCAGGGCAAAGGGTGATGGGAGGAAGGAGTGGCAAGTTACAGATCACCAGGGAGCAGGAGCAGAAGGGACCCTGGCTTAGCCCCTTTGGGTCCTGGACACTTTGAGCATCTGATGAAATATCAAATCGAGGGACTCCTCTCTCAATCTCTCACTCTTTGAGATAGGCCCTTCGTCTGTTGCCCATGCTGGAGTGCAATGGTGTGAGCATGGCTCACTGCAGCCTTGACCTCTGGGACTCAGTGGATCCTCATGTCTTAGTCTCCAAGGTGGCTGCAACCCCAGGTGTGTGCTATCATACCCGGTTAATTTTTGTTTTGTGTGTTTTTTGTAGAGACGGGGTCTTACTATGTTGCTCAGGCTGGTCTTGAACTCCTGGCCTTAAGTGATCCGCCTGCCTTGGCCTCCCAAAGTGCTGGGATTACAGGCGTGAGCCACTGTGCCCGGCCAACTCTCTTTCTTAAAAAAAGAAAAAGACTAACTCCCAGGCAGAGGTCCTGAGCCACGTGATCTCCTTCTAAAGCTTTTACCATGGAGGGTGCTTTGCTGCTCTGTCCCCGGGCAGCCAGGCTGTCCCACCAAGCCTCCGGCTCTCCGGCTGTGACTTAGGCCTAATTCATCCAGCTGGGGGCCTGGAATGACCCACGCTCCCGGATGACTCCCAACGGCCCCCCCCCACCTTGCAGTGAGCAGAGTTTTGGGCACAATATCCAGGATTGTTTTTTGGTTGTTGACCTCCTGTGGCCACAACTCTTCAATTACTTTCCCCCGCAGGACTTTAACATTTAGGCCAAAGCAGTTCTCAAGACCTCCCTGTGAGGTCGGGGAGAGGTGAGCCTATTCTTTCTTGCTTAGGGGGTCACAGGGAAGCTCACACCCAGTGACCCGCCGCCGACCACACGGTCAGCACAGAGCCAGGCCTGAGTGATTGGCTCCCAGCTGGGCTCGGTCCTCCCTGAAGCAAACACCTTGGCGCCCCTCTTTGGCGGGGCCTGCTAGGGTTACAGCCGAACAGACTGGTAAGAAAGGGAGAGAGAAACCCAGCAGGTTAAGTACAGCCAATTCCTGTCCCCATGCGGTAGGGCTTGGCTGCTGTCGCCATCGAGAGCGGGGAAAGAATGGAGCTTATTATGTGGGGGATGGAGGGGCGGCCCAGGGAGGTGTTAAGCAGAGAAAACGGGTTGAAATTCAAGTCGCGGCGATGCTGCCAGCCCGGCGCCTGCTGTGAGACAGTCCGATGAACTCTGATAAACCCGGAGGCACTTTTCCACACCCCGGTCCAGCCTGGAAACTTTAGCACGCTGTGGAGAGGGAAGGGCACGCAGGGAGGGGTGTGGGGAGATGGGGTGGCGGGCCGTGTTGCTGGAGAGGCAGGAGAAGAGGGACGCCCAATTTGCTCAGGACCCCCAAGGTTGGGCCGCTCAGCTTCTGGCTCTGGGGACTTAGGGGGGTTTGTAGGGGGAGGCTACAGCATGCAGGGCCCTGATGCAGGGGTGAGAAGAGGAGGGAAGGAGTGGGCATGGCAGCAGGGAGGGCCCAGGTCCAGGATGCCGCCAATCGAACCGCTGTGGCCATGAGCAGAGCCCTGGGATTGGCCCCTGCGCTGGGACATTGCCGGCTGCCAACCACCCCCCAGACAGGCTAGTGAGAAACGTCCTCTTGGGAGATCGCAGCCAGCCTCACAGATGCCCCACATTTCCCTTTCTAGGCCTGGAGATCGGGGTTACAGCCCTTCTTGGTGTCATTGAAACGCGTGTGGTTAATCTCGGTCCTTGGGGTCCACATACAACCACATGAATGTGCTTATCATCTATAATAAATTATCTACGAAGGATGCTGAAAGCAGGCCTTGGAGAGAGATGTGTATACCCGTGCTCATAGCAGCATTCTTCCAGTTACCAAGAGGTGGAAGCAACCCAAAGCCCATTGATGGAAAAATGATAAGCAGATATAGTATTAACAGATACAGACGGTGGGATAGTATTCTGCTTTAGAAAGGAAGGAAATTCCGATGCATACCACCACATGGATGCACCTTGAGGACATTATGCCGAGTGAAACAAGCCAGTCACAAAAGACAAATATTGCATGATTCCACGTATGTGAGGTCTCTAGAGTAGTAACGGAGACAGAAAGTGCAATGGTGGTGGCCAGTGATTTCAAGGAGCACGAAAAGGAGAGTTACTGTTTAATGGGTGCAGAGTTTCCATTTTAAATGACAAAAAGTTCTAGAGATATGTTGCGCAAAGAGTGTGAATGTGCTGAATGCTACTGAACTGTACACTTAAAAATGGTTCAGATGGGCCAGGCATGTACAGGCTCACGCCTGTAATCCCAGAACTTTGGGAGGCCCAGGTGGGCAGATCACCTGAGGTCAGGAGCTCAAGACCAGCCTGGCCAACATGGTGAAACCCCCATTTCTACAAAAATAGAAAAATTAGCTGGGCATGATGGTGGGTGCTTATAATCCCAGCTACTTGGGAGGCTGAGGCAGGAGAATTGCTCGAACCTGGTAGGCGGAGGTTGCAGTGAGTCGAGATCACACCACTGCATTCCACAGAGTGAGACTCTTTCTCAAAAAAAAAAAAAAAAAAACACACACAAAAACGTTAAGATGGTAAATTCTATGTTATCTGGTTATGAAAAAGCACAAATGGATAACAGAACCAAAAATAAAAATTCTGAAGGGCAATATCTAGTTTCTCTGTTGGATGGGACAAGGTAGCTCTTCTCTTTTCCTTCCTCTCCTCCTAATGAGATTCCCCTTATGAAATCCTTGCAAACTGCACTTGCTCCCATCCTTCTTAATAAGTCACCCAAATGCTTGCACAGAAGCCATGCAGCATAATTTTTCAAATCTCTGCTTTTCTGATCCAGCTTAAAGGGCATGACTGGGTTGACACTCCAGTGAAGGCAAAGGTTCCACAACATGTGTCCCTGGGACCTCCCATTCCCATCTATAAACCCAGAACACTAGGACCCCCTCGCCCACAGCAAGAAGCTCAACCTTGATGAAAAAATGTCTTAATAACTGGTCTTTGTCATCATTCAAAATAATCAAAATGGACCAAATGATGACCTGAACATCAGATCATTGTATCAAAAATTTTACATTTTTTCTTTTTTAAAAAAGTTTTTCTTTTTAATTTTAAGTTCTGGGATACATGTGCTGAATGTGCAGGTTTGTTACATAGGTATACATGTGCCATGGTGGTTTGCTGCACCTGTCAACCCATGATCTAGGTTTTAACCCCTGCATGCATTAGGTATTTGTCCTAATGTTCTCCCTCCCCTTTCCCCTGATACAGAACAAAAAAAAAAAAAAAAAAAAAAAAAAAAGAGCCCTTATAGCCAAGATAATCCTAAGCAAAAAGAGCAAAGCTGGAGGTATCATGCTACCTGACTATACTACATCAAACTATACTACAAGCCTACAGTAACCAAAACAGCATGGTACTGGTACCAAAACAGACATATAGACCAATGGAACAGAACAGAGCCCTCAGAAATAACACCAGACATCTATAACCATCTGATCTTTGACAAACCTGACATCTTTTCTTTTAAAAGAAAGATAGGAAGGTCCTGGATGGACACAGGTCTGTAAGATGAGACCCAAAAAATGTTTCTACTTCCAAAGTTGCTTCTAAAATTACAGTGCAAATATATCCAGCTTTCTATTCTAATATTTCAACAATGAAACGGACTTTGAAAAATGTGAAAGTGCTTTGTTCCTTGTGTGGAAGACCTTGAATGAGCACCCCTCATTAGGGGAACCTCTGGGTGGGCATTACATGAAGCAGACGCCCCAAAGGTGGTGGGGAGAGAGAACAAATTCTGAAATACCACTCTGCTTTCAGTGGTGGCTGGGCTGATAGCCCTCTGTTGTCAGTTACAAACAAAGCACAACTTGTATCTGATTGCAAAATAATACATATTCATTGTTAAAAAAATGAAACCTTGGAAAATGCAGATGACCACAAAGAGTCTATTTCTTTTTAATTCAGTGTTTTATTTCCAGATTATCAATAAGGAATAAAACACCTCTTCCGACAGTTTCAGGAAGCTATGCCAGGACACAGCAAGAAAGATATTCTCAGAGGTGAGATTCAGGACATTTCACCAAAATAGAAAAAGACTGGGCCTCCATAGTGCAATATGAATGGATTTTCTGCTTACTACGAAGGGAGCAGGATCCTACCCTCACAAGCGAATGTCTGTCTGATCCTCAGGAAAGACAACACGATGTTCTATTGCCAGTCACACCAGAAAACTGGGAAAGGTATGTGCCTCCCAGAGAACACTCCGAAAAACAAGTAGGGCCAGACTCCTGCCTGGAGCCTCGGAGATGCAGACCCTCGTGCGGCCCACCCTCTGCCTTGCAGACACAGTCAGTGTTCTCAGTCTGAAGGACATATTATTTTATTGCTCTGAGGGCTCCTTGAGGAAATCCAGATCTCTGAGAGAACCTTCTTTGTGAAGGATGATGCACAATTCTGTTTGCCTCCACCCCATCCTGAGTGGAGGTGGTTCCAAGGCCAGTTTCCTGCCCCGGCCTGCGTGCCTGGCTGGGCAACTCTGTACTGTTTTCAGGAACCCTTTTGGAGACACTTCAGTTGACCAGGACAGGCACGCTCCGCATCCCAGGACCAGCTCCAGCTCAGGATCTGGGATGAAGTCCCAGAAAACCTACCGAGGCTGTTGGGGGAAGAGTCACAGTCACCATTTGACGAGAGTAGCCTCAATCGCGGGGTCTTAGGCACGGGGAAACCGTCTCTCTTGGGAGCTGAAATTCCCTTGCACTTCTCCCCATTACCAGGCAACACAAAGGAACCTGGATATTAACGACATAGCTCAAAGTCGTGTATGGGAGAGGGCGGATCGGGGCTTTGAGGACAGAGAGTGAAAGTGCAGGGGAGGCAACACTTAAGGATACATGGCCACAGAACACAGGGCAGAGCCTCCAAGTCCACGAAATTCCTCCAGCCTCCCGGTGCAAAGGGAGCTCTAGTGAGGTTTCATTTTCTGCCCTAATACATGTTTTGCCAAAACTGCTTCAAGATGAGTAACATGGACAGGTTTATGTTCCTCTGGAGGACCAGAAAAATGGCGCCACTGTCAATGGCAGCTTAAATCCATGTAGTCGGTGCTTGGACAGCCAAGAGCTGGCTACACAGTCTTCCGGCGTGGTCCCCACATAATTAATTACACATGGATGATACCATTGCTTCCAAAAGAGAGGGACACACGCCTCCATTCTTTTAGGTTGTATACAGACACAAAAATCAATAACATGGGCTCTCGCTGTAAAGGAGTTATTCCCCATTGAATTATTTTTCGATCCTTCTGATTCTGATAAGGAAAAAGAGGAGTCCCAGATTTTCTGACTGTGCGTTTCACACTTCTTGAATGTCTACTTCCATCAGGAAATCTCTGGACCTGGGCTCCCAAACCATCGGCAGGCCACGATATCCATCTGCAACTGAGAAACATTTCCTTTTGCAAATCAGTGAGGCTAACAGGCTTACAGGAGTGACTTAAGTCTTCTTTGCATCACAAACTTATAAAGTTTACTAAATCCACTTCGAGGAAAATATTGTCAATGATTGTCAGGGTAGTAAAGTTTATGGCAATAAAACCTCAAGGGTGGTATAGGGATGACTTCAGACTGGGAAATACTTGGGCGAGAGCTTTTCCTTCCCGACACCACCCGCTGCTCTCCCATGCTGGCCTCCCTCTCCAGGACTTGCCTGACCGTTTCAGAAAGGTCAGGACACCCGCGGAAGATCAAGCCAGGGGTGGGCATGGCTCAAACGGATGCTTTCCCCATCAACACATCGTTTCTGCTCTACATCCTTGCACTGATGAGGCCAGTCTGTGGGCCACAGTGAAAACCCCAACCCCTCATTAGTTTTCCCTGGGGTTCCCTCACTTCGCAATAAAACTCTGAGCCAGGCGTAGCTCTGTGGAATCTCATTCATCAGCCATCATTCTAAGCCTAAGCAGGCCTCTGCCTGGGCTGCATGTGGGCAGATCAGATGTCTGGTGGCTGCTGATGTGGTGAGCATTGGCACAGAGAGACATGTGGTGACTTAAGGCCTCAGGAAAGAACTGGGGGTTTCCATTATCCTGGGCTTCCTGGGTAATGCAATCTGAAAATCAATTCTCATTAAACACAAGTGATACTAATACCTCTGACAGGTTACATCTTAAATGATAATTAAAAGCATATTTCCTGACACTTGGCTGCTATGAAATGCAGCCCTACTTATGCCACCGAGGAGGCCTCACACTGAGGCCCTGTGGACTGCTCCCCCCAGGAAGCCTCTGAGGTCCTGGATTGTCACTCATTATTTTAATCTGATTTTCTTTACTTAAGTGAAATAGAACCTGGCGTTGGTGCTTTCTTTCACCACTTCCACCAGTGGTCCTTAAAAAACAATTAACGTTGTAAGCCGAGGAATGAGGGCTTCATCTTCCACTAACACAGTCTTTGGTTCTAGCCATGGATAGCACTTATTCATAAGTGCAACTGCATCCCACTAAGTTTTATAAACCTTTACAGGTCATGACAGCCATGGCAGCTGAGATGTTACATCCTTATTTGAGTGTCACGGTGGAAAGCATCTCAGTGTCTGGGGCCATGGAGTAAGAAGTGGAGCTGCCAGGGGCCTCGTGGACACAGACTTTCAGGAAAGTGTCAGAGTTTTTACAGTGACCAGTCACAGTTACTGATTTGGCACTTTTGGTATCAGAATGTCAAATTTTATCCAAAAACTTTCTATTGGGAATAACGGAAAGGTTCAACGTCTCCTACATTTGAAGTGGACTTATCGATCATTGCAACATATCATTAAGACAGAGGAATAGGCAAGCAGACCCAAACAAGAAAACACACATCCGTTCTATGTTACATTAGTTTCCCTGGGCTGCCCAAACAAAGTACCAGAAACGCAGAGGCTGAAAAGAGCAGAAATGGATCATCTCACAGTCTGGAGGCCAAAAGTCTGCAATCGAGGTGTTGGTAAGGTCATGCTTTCTCCGAGGCCTCCAGAGAGGATCCTTCCTGCCTCCTCCAGCTCCTGGTTGCCCCACACATGTGGCTTGTGGCTACATCACTCCAGTCTCTGCCTTTGTTTTAACCTGGCTATCTTCCTTGTGCTTTTTCTTCTTCTTAAAAGACATCAGTCATCTTGGATTACGGGCCCACCCTACTCCAGTATGACTTCATCTTAACTAATCACTTTTCTTTTTTAAGATGAAGTCCCACTCTGTCGCCCAGGCTGGAGTACCGTGGTGCAATCTCAGTTTACTGCAACCTCCGCCTCCCAGGTTCAAGCGATGCTCATGCCTCAGCCTCGTGAGTAGCTGGGATTACAGGTGTGAGCCACCGCACCCGGCCAACTAATTCCGTCTTTAACCACCCTATTTCTAAATACGGTCACATTCCCAGCTGGGCGCCGTGGCTCACGCCTGTAATCCCAGCATGCTGGGAGGCCGAGATCGGTGGATCACTTGAGGCCAGGAGTTAAAGACCAGCCTGGCTAACACAGTGAAACCCCATCTCTACTAAAAATACAAAAAATTAGCTGGGCATGGTGGTGCATGCCTGTAGTCCCAGCTACTGGGGAAGCTGAGGCCTGAGAATCTCTTGAACCCAGGAGAGGGAGGTTGCAGTGAGCCAAGATCATGCCACTATACTCCAGCCTGGATGACAGAGTGAGACTCTGTCTCAAAATAAATAAATAAATAAATACATAAATAAATAAATATAAGGTCACATTGTGAGTTACTGGAGGTAAGGACATTAACATATATTTTTAGGTGACACAACTCAACCCGTAAGAGAGGTGGAAAGAGAGATTAGTTGATAAATGACGTTGGGACAACTAGATAACCATTTCACCGCTGGAGGAGGGGGACAGATCCGTAATTCTTTACCCCGCTCCTTACACTGAAATGCCAAATGGATCCAAGTTTTAAATGTGAAAAATCATGAAAGTATTAGAATGGGAACAGCCAACTCATAAGACTGACGGGCTGCCATGGTGTGAAAGTGCTTTACACACGTCAAAGCTGAACCCTCACAACAACCCTGCTCTTATCTCCAGCTGAGGAAATGGAGGCAGGGAGAAGTTAAATAATTTGCCTGAGATCACACAGCTGGGGAGTGCTACAGCTGGGTTCAAACAATGGCAGTCTGTGCTCTTAATGAATTCCATACGATGAGTACAATCTCGGAGGAAGGCAACTCTCAAGTCTGGTGCTTACTTTTTGCTCTTACGGAGTGCCTGGAAATCTTACAATGCGTAGAGGTTACTTGAAAATTTATAAGAAGATAATTTGCACCCTCTCTTTCCTCTTCCTCCTGCCCACCACGGCCTTCCTTCCCAGGCACCCTCTTGGCAGGGCCTAATTAGATGGTTGATCTGCCCCAGATCTGCAGCTGAAGGAGCCTGGTAGCTTCTATGGTGAAACTTGCATTGGAACTACACACCCTATTTCCATATCCTTCTGGAATTTTCCATTGATATGGTTTGGCTTTGTGTCCCCACCCTAGTCTCATCTTGAACTGTACTCCCATAATTCCCACATGTTGTGTTGTGGGAGGGACCTGGTGGGAGATAATTTGAATCAGGGGGGTGGTTTCATCCATACTGTTCTTGTAGTAGCAAATAAGTCTCACGAGATCTGATGGGTTTCTCAGGGGTTTCTGCTTCTGCATTTTCCTCATTTTCTCTTGCCGCCACCATGTGTGAAGTGCCTTTCGCCTCCCACCATGATTCTGAGTCCTCCCCAGTTATGTGGAACTGTAAGTCCAATGAAACCTCTTTTTCTTCCCAGTCTTGGGCATGTCTTTAGGAGCAACATGAAAACGGACTAATCTGTTTTCTGTGGTGCTGAGCCAAATGACGGCCTCTGATTGGGACACATGCACACCTCCTTTCCAGGCTTTGCAGACAGCTTCCTGGGCTTTTGTCTTCATCAGTCTTCTCAAAGGTGGAAGTGCTTGTGAGTCACCTGGAGTATGTGGTGCCATGTCAGTTCTGGTGTTTGGGGGTGGGGCGTGAATCTGAGATCCTCTCTTTTCAACACTCCCCCAAGGGAGGCCCACGCAGATGCCTGTGGACTGTGCTTGGAGTAGCACATGTCTAAATCTCTTTTCTCTGTGAGCTGTAGCTGGTACATCTATGTCCTTCTGAAACTCAGGACCACGGACCTTTGTCTAAAAAAACCAAAGGACCAAGGCTGAAATGCTTGCCTAAAAATCTGCCTTTCCTAATGTGCTCATAGGAGCATGCCCCAGGGAAGAAGAAAAAGAAGCTTAGGGCCGCCAAGCTTTCTTATTCAACTTGTTGAGACTTGGCCCCAAGAAGGAAACCCTGCCAAAGCTTCCACGTAGAGGCAGGGCTTGTAAAGTGGGGGGAGTCTCCACAGTTAGGCATTTGCCCAAAAGGACCAAGTGGCCAAAAAATGACGCACCACTACACTGATAGTTTGGGAGTTATCTGCGAAGTGTAAGTCCTTGTGCCAGACACACATTAATTTTGTTAATAACAGTAGAGAAATGGGGTCTTAGAGTACGCTTTTCTTCTGGGGTCACAAAGTGCTTTAAAGACAGTATCTTATTCCTGTGCAAAAACAGCCATCTCTCTCTCTTGCCAGAGGAAAGAAACTACCAAATGTTTCAATGATCACCTAAGCGTGATGGCAGAGTCACAGCCAATAACCAAGGCTCCAGACTCTCCCTTCTGGGAGTGCTTATTGCTAGGTTCTCATTAGCAGGGAAAGAAAAGGTACTGGCACATACTGAACCCCATTCACCAGGCCCTTTGTCAGGTCCTTCGTATAGGGGATTGCATCAGAGTAAACAAGGGACCAGAATCAAACTACTAACTCAACCTACTGACATTCAAAGTAAATATTGATTACGGATGTAGAAAGTCATTATTCCATATAGCATATGAGGAGAGTGGGGCATTACGGGGAAAACGCCATCTATGTGGTCACCAAAAAGTTGCTGGAAGGTTAAGGAATTCTGAAGTGGCACCCTTGATACTTTATTGGTATATGTTCACTACTGCAAACACTGAGACATGTGTTTTATGCTATTTAAACAGATACGTGCCACATACTTGTTAGGTAAGCACAAAGCCTGTTAGTTAGGGGACATGAACAAAAGCAGGAATGATAATGATGTCTGTCCTCAAGGAACCTACTGTTTGGTAGAAAGATAAGAAAGGCAAGTACGTAATAATTTCATCATTTACCAGCTAGGGAAGTTTGAAAAATATTTAGATATCCTCTCTGGTATAGGAAGTAGGACGGATCAAGGAGTCAGCGGGAGGAATGGGGGAGGGAAGTTGAGATGGGGTTGGTTTGGGGCCGAGGATGCTTCCTGCACTCGGAGGAGTAGCACGCCCACTCCAGCAGCCGGGCAAACCCAGCAGCACTCGCTTGCTCTGACCCTGTCTCCCTGGAAGCCCCATCTCTGCTGCAGGTGGAGTTTGCAGGCAGCAGGAGGACTCCCATCAGCCCTGTCAAGGTTATTACCAGTTCGGAGTAAGGAGCAGTGGTGAGCTTTGTCCCCTGGGTCACTGGAACTCCAGTAGAATTGCTGACTAAAACAGGCTGTGAGGCCACCTGGGGATTCCAGGCCATGCCTACCGCACTCTGCTCTTGTCAGAGGGGACTCTTTTTTCAATGACACACACAGGTCCCAGATGGTGGGTCGCCTACCACTGCCAAGAAATCAAAGATTCCCAAAAACTCCACTTCAAATTAAGTTTCTACATTCCTTTGTGTTCTTTTGTAGACAAAGTAGAGTAGAGACATTTGCAAATCTCTTCCTGAACCCTTGAACCGTAAGAGTTAGCCCATGCGGGTCCACTGGTCGTTACTCACCGCTCCTCCTACTCGCATGTCACCCCCTACAGCTCCTGGAATCTCCCATGTCACCCCCTACAGCTCCTGGAATCTCCCGGACGCGAGAATCCCTGTGGCCCAAACACTCAGGACACCCCGCAAACTCTCAAAGCCCCGCCGAAAAGACAGGGGGAAGAGAGCGTTCAAGACTTTCCCTTTTCGATCTTGGGCCTGCGCTCACGTACTGGCCTGGTCTTAGCCGAGTTAAACTCTCACACGCAAAACCCAGAATTCCAATCCCAAAGGGTCCTTGATCCCTCTCCAGCCTGCCTCGCATCATGCAGGGCAAACCGTCCAAGCTGGCCTGCTGGGGATGTGGGCCGGCTGTGTTATGGAAACACTGCACGGGGCCATGGCAACAGCTCTGGCAGCCTCATCCTCCCCGCCTGGCAGACGCAAGCCCTGATGACTGCATACAGGACCAGCTGCCTGCACAGGCAACATTATTCTAACAAGGAATGAGCCTCCGTGGCCTTTGGGCAGTGAGTGACTCTGCAGGTCCCAAGAGCCGTACCTATGGTTACAGGTCGTGGGATACAAGGAAGGAAAGATACATACTTGTTTCAGCTCCATCTTCCTCTGCATAAGATAGTTTCGCTTTTTGGATAAGGAAGAGAATTTATGTTAGGCTTTCACTCCTTTCTTTGTATGTGACACTACTGAGGCCTCCCCACCCATGTACCTACTGTTTGCACGCTGTTTGGTGACAAGCCATGGGGTTTTCTCCCAGGAAACCAACTGCCTGTGTCCTCAGGGAGTTTACCATCAGACGTGAAAAACACCAAATGAGACTTCCTTTGGAACTTCAATCTTTGCTTTAAAAATACAAAGGGAGTGAAATGGTGCAACTAACACGCTACAGTAAATTTATTTTTCACCCAATCAGTCACATAGCTGTTATTTGTCAGCTGATGATGGAAACAAAAATCTGTCATCTGTGAATGGAGACCTGGTGGCCAGTGGCCGGTGGTATCAACTTGCATCTCTCCCAAACCTAACATCCTTCCAGGGTGCATTTTACTGTCTCAATTTGGGGAGGGCTTTAGACAATCAATACAAAGTAATCATAAGATTAAATTAATAGAACACGATTTGGGAACGACAGCTTGGCATGAAGACATGTCATGTTCTAAACCAAAAAGTGGATTGTCCCCTTTTTGGATGTGTAAAATAATGGTTCCGTTCCTCTACATTCTCTCTCTCTCTCTTTTTTTTTTTTTTTTTTTTTTTTTGAGACAGAGTCTTGCTCTGTTGCTCAGGCTGGAGTGCAGTGGCATGATCTCAGCTTACTGCAACCTCTGCCTCCTGGGTTCAAGCGATTCTCCTGCCTCAGCCTCCCAAGTTGCTGGGACTATAGGTGCACACCACCACGCCTGGCTAATTTTTTGTATTTTTAGTAGAGACGGGGTTTCGCCATGTTGGCCAGGCTGGTCTCAAACTCCTGACCTCTAGTGATCTTCCTGCCTCAGCCTCCCAAACTGCTGGCATTTCAGGCACCGGCCCCCTCTCCTTTGTATCTCCAGCGTGTCCACAGCTGCTGAACATATCTTGAGGTCTGCTTTGTGCTTCTAATCAAGGCACATTCTTTAAGTTTTTGGGGGTGGAGGGAGGGTCCACTACCCCCTCTGCTGAGGGTGTTCCTGAAGCCAGCTGGGAGCAGGAGTTGTAAGCAAGGAGATGGGAGGGGAGCAAACACAAATTCTCTCCCCACTGGGCTATGCAGATTAAGAGAGATACAGAAACTCCAGTCCACTGGGAAAACAGCCTAAGTTCATGGAAATTGCCTGTGATAAATCAGAGGCATTGCATTAAATGGAGCTGGAGTACTTTGTGGGAAGGACTTTTAAACTTCTTCCGAAAAATAAACCCCAAGGCTCACTCTCAGTCACTTTGCTAATTCTAACCAGTATTAACTTGACCTGATAGTGACTTAATTCCCACCCACTCGCAGTTTTTGGAGCAACATGAAATAGCCCTTCCTTTTACCCTCCCACCATCTGCTCTTCTCCCACACAAAGGCACAAAATGAGGATCACCCAACCAGATTCCATGAATTCTCACCCTTCCCAGCTTCTCTTTTTCACCGCACCCCGAGTTCAATGCCTTAGTGCGTTTTATGCTTACTTCTAAGCAATTATGAAACAGTCCAGTTCTTTCCACCCCCAGAGGTATGAAGCCATGATTGCGTGGCGATCGGAGAAACGAGACCAAATCTGACATTTATTTTCCTGTCTTTGAAGGGCAACTGAGCTCTCCTGTGAGATGTCACAGTTTTCTAATAGGTCAGGGGGCTGCAGTTGTCTTCCATGTTGATATGTAGCCCAGGGAGACAAACTCTACAGTGATGTCATGAATGTATAATCGAATCAAGAACCATTCACTGAATGCCCACTCTGTGTATGACATAGGGAGAGGTGCCAAGGGCCTCTTATCCGGTTTTGAGGCAAACAGGCACACAAGGAAATTAACTCATGAGAGGAGGAAGTATATCTAGGCTCTGTCAGTGCTATAGGAAGTAAAAGTTCAGAGAGGAGAAAGAATATTGTGAACTAGAGCAGCTAGAGGAGGCATAGGGTTGAGGGTGTGGTTGGGCAGAAGCCAAAAGGGGAGGCAGAAATACCCAACACCCACTGTGGGAAGACAGCCCTTCCTGGGACAGATGGAAGGTCAGCATCGGAGAGGGGTGGGACATCATATCATGGTGACAAAGGCCATCTGCCCTTCAGAGGGTCCAACTTCCATAAAGAATAATTCATATGGCTTTCTGGGGCAATCCTGCACAATGGATTCTGAGGCCAATTGTATTTTCCAAAAAGGGACTCTGCGCTATTTCTAGTCCCACATGTTCTTCCGTACCTTGCCACTATGACCAGCAAGAGGTAGAGTCTATTTCCCCATTCCATTGAATTCAGGTGGGCCTTTGTGGTCATCTCAATGAATAGATGGCAATGGAAGTGAGGCTGCGTGGCTCTTGAGACAGGTCATGAGCAGTGATAACAGCTGCTTTCCTCTCTCTCAGGACACTCATCATTGAAATCCAGCCGCCATGTTGTGAGGAAGCACATGGTGCTTCCGTGTGGTGAGGCCACATGGTGAGGCCACGTGTAGCTATCCGGCAGACAAGCCTAGCTCAGGCCTAGCCAAAAGTCAGTATGAATCACCGGGCATGTGAATGACTGAGCTTCAGATGATTTTAGCCTCCTGCCTTTGAACTGTCCCGGCTGACGGTGTGCAGAGCAGAGACAACCTTTCCCTGTCAAGCCCTGCCTGAATTGCAGATTCAAGAGCAAAATAAGTGTTTTTGTTGTTTCACCCCTCTACACTTGGGGATAGTTTGTTACACAGTACTTGATAAATGGAACAGATTCCATGTCAACCCCTTCCTTAGTTCTACTAAACTCCAGCAGGAAATCAGAATATCTGAAAATTCAACCACGTTGAAGTGACACTGTGATTGAATCTATATTGCCTTTTTGTTTCAATGATGCTGATAAACTTGTTTTTTGGGTTCAATTTTCTACTTAGGCTGCATTAGGAGAATGCTTTACTTCTCTTTATCTAAACTTTTCTTCTTGTTCCTGTAGCTCAGTGATGAGTAGGGGCTCAGAGCTTTGTCTACGTTACTGTGGTGGCTTCTCCAGCAAGCCAGTTCCTAAGACTTTGGAGGCAGAGTCACCTAGCTTCATTTAAAAGCAGACAAACAAAAAATTCTTCCAGTTGAGAGTCTCTGTGATCTTCCACGTTCTGTGGTGCTGATGCCTGACCAGTTGCAAACATTCATTATCCCTTGTCATTTAAGTAAGGTGAGCATAAAACAGCAGCAAGGTCAAATGTCAGCATGGTGTTGGCAAGTGTCATGGAGCCATCCTGATTGATAAGGTCTGTGTGGGCAGCTGGAAATTGACTTATACTCAGTCCCCACCTAAAATAACAGGAGGTGCCAGAATCCCCTTCCATCCAAGGTTTCCCAGCATGGAATTCACTGCTGGGCCTGTAAAGTTTCCTGTTATCCACTCCCTAGAGCTCTATAAATTTTCTTCTTGTTTGGCTATTTGACCCTCTTGATTTAACAACTACCAAAAAAGGCAACAAATTCCAAAGGAAAGTTCAGGAAAGCTTGAATTAATATTTTTCAAATGGAGCTACAAATAGGAAATAGGATGGTACCATGGTTAAGGACTTTGGAGTTAGAGCCCCAGGTGGCCCTGAGCCCTGGTGCCTTAGCCCTGGCCAAATTATGTAGCCTGGGAGAGCCTGGCTTCCTTCATCTTTAAGATGGGGATAAGACAACCTCACTCCATTGGATTGCTGTGAAGCTTGAATGAGAACATACCATGTGAAAACACCAGGCCTGGCTTCCATGAGGAGCTCAGCGGATGTGAGTGACTGTTGCATTGAATCAAAGAGGAATCACTAGGATTCTTCAGGTCTTTTGTAACTTTCTAGAAGTCCACTTTAATATCCAGTAAAACCAGGGTGACGCAGGGTAAGTAGGCATCAGTGTATTTCAGGGACGCCATCACGATTTAGCCGAGCCCCAGCTAGATGATAGAGTTGGAAAAACTCTCTGAAAGATCTCCTCAGGGTAGTTATGGTGGAGGTGCTCCCTTCGTAGGGATGATATTAAACACAGACTCATTTTTCTGTCTTAGCGCAAAGTTTCTCACAAAGAGAAACAAAAATAAAACTATTGTCAAGCCCTCGAAAATTGCAACAGAGTGAACTCTTTGGTCCTCTACCTTGGACCGCGGCTCTCGTTGTTTTTTGGGCATCAGGTTCATCCTGGAACCCACAGATCCACTGCCTTGCTCCAGACCCGCTGAATCAGATTCTCCAGGCGTCAACAGTTTCTAAAGTTCCAGAGGCGATTCACACCGCAGGCTACTAACTATCCGCTGTGCCAGGATATCCAAGGAATTTGAGTGAGGTATTGAGAAAGGAACAAGATGTGTGATCATTCTCAAAGGGAAAGGTAAGGCTTGGAGGGATGGGCATTGCTTTCAAGGATGAGAAATCCTTTGGCAGAAATGGGCCTAGGCTCAAGAGCTCATGATCCTTCTGTTCCATCTCACCTGTTAGAGCATCATTGGCTCACTTATTGATTCACTTTCATTCTTGTGCACATTCAACAAGGGCTCGAGTGACTACTTCGTTTCAAGGACAGCTGCTCTATCATGCAGGCACTTGGATGGCCCCATTTGACAGCCCTTGTGTAAAATGCAAAGAAATGCATGGCGTGGTCCCTTCCTCTGAGGAGCTTACAACATTAAATCAACAGCATTATGATCTTAGGGTCGTTCAACCTGGGAAACCACGAGGCCTATGTGTGAGGCATGTTAGGAGGCTGGGAGAAGCTGATAGACATTTAAAGGACTGAATTATTTTAAAATAGCAGAAAATACCAGCACAAACTCAAACAGGACAGAGACAAGAAAAAGAGGATGAGAGAATAAAGCTTCCATTTAGCATAGACATCTAATAAGGAAACTGTTCAAACTAGTAAGTTAACACAGTTTTGTGTTTTTTTTTTTTGACAGAGTTTCTCTCTGTCGCCCAGGCTGGAGTGCAGTGGTGTAATCTCGGCTCACTGCAACCTCCACCTCATAGGTTCAAGTGATTCTTCTGCCTCAGAATCCCATATAGCTGGGATTACAGGCACCCGCCACCACACCCGGCTAATTTTTGTATTTTTAGTAGAGATGGGGTTTCACCATGTTGGCCAGGCTGGTCTCGAACTCCTGACCTCAGGTGATCTGCACACCTCGGCCTCCCAAAGTGCTGGGATTACAGGCATTAGCCACAGTGCCCGGCCAGTTAACATAGAATTTTTACAAAGTGAGCTACAGCAAATTTTCTTGAACTTATGCTAAGTTTTGTGGTCTGGTTATAAATAAAGAATGTCTAACAAACAATCCAGAAACGGCTGTTCCTAGAGTTTTTGGCCACTCTAAGAACTCTTGTTGCCCCCTTGTGGGACGGTGAGGAAAATATTAAAACAGACGCACTAATAGACCCCAAATATATTTTCAATGACAGCAAGTTAAAATGAACTTTTGACAAACTGCACAACCCATCTGAGCTACCTCAAAGGGGGTGCCGTGAACCGAGGCTGAGAATCACCTACAGGCTGGTGTCTTATTGATAATCTCACAGCCCAGAGTTAAGCAACCGATGCTAGGACAAAACTTTGGGCATGGGAGCTGCAGGACAAGGAAATCAGACTGGAGTTGAGTGAGGGAAGTAGGCTTCTGACTCTGGTACTAACCACCGGGCTACAGAGAGAAAGTCACTTAATGTACCTGAGTCCAGGCACAGTGGTGCACACCTATAATCTCAGCACTTTGGGAGGCAGAGGCAGGTAAGTAGCTTGAGCCCAGGAGTTCTAGATCAGCCTGGGCAACATAGTGAGACTCTGTCTCTACAAAAAAATTTAAAAATTAGCTGGGTGTGGTGTTTTGCGTCTATAGTCCCAGCTACTCGGGAGGCTGAGGCAGGAGGATCAATTGAGCCTGGGAGGTTGAGGCTACAGTGAGCTGTTATCAGGCCACTGCACTCCAGCCTGGGTCATAGAGTCAGGAGTTCGAGACCAGCCTGAGCAACATGGCAAATCCCATCTCTACTAAAAATACAAACATAAGCTGGATGTGGTGGTGTGCTCCTGTAGTCCCAGATACTCAGGAAGCTGAGATGGGAGGATCTCTTGAGCCTGGGAGGTTGAGGCTGCAGTGAGCTGTGATCATACCACTGTACTCCAGCCAGGGTGACACAGTGAGATGCTATCTCTAATACAAAAAAGTACTTGAGCTTCTGTTTTCTCTGTCTGGGGAAAAACATAACTTCAAGATATTTTGTGAAGACCAAAGAACACAACAGATATGAAAATATTTCCAAACATAGAGCACCCTACAAATGTTAAAATGATTATTATGTATTTTAATTACCACCTAAGGAGCCTGAAACTATTCAATGGTCAAGATAGCAGCTTCCAGAGTTGATCTGCTAAATTCTAGTGGGAGGACTTCAGGCCCTTCCTCTGAGGCATTTGGCTGAAATTTTGAGAGAAACTGAAAACCTTGGAAGTTGGTCACTTTATATTAATTCAGGGAAATGGACATACATCAGGAGCCTTAGGAGGAAAGGTAGGAACATAAAATCACCAGTTTCAGGAAGCTTCTGGGAATAGCTGTGGGCATGGCCAGGAGAATCTTTTCTCTAGTTTTCCTTTGGTAGCTTGCGACCCTACTTTTGTTTTTGTAACCCTCAATGGTCATGCTTAGCATAGAGATTTTTTTCCCCCACATCTAGGCTAGAACCTAAATAGAATTGTTCACCCTTCATTCAGACTCTGTCGTAATAGGGGAAACCAAAACCAACAGCGATGCTTTATCTTTGATCTTCCAAAAGATTCCGTAAATAAACTGAGAAGAGCTATTCTGATTTCACAAGGAAGTCTCCGTAGGCATCTGGCAGAGTCTGCAGACTGGCTCACATGGTGTCTGGTCCAGCCTCTCTCTGAGGCGCCTTCCTGTGCTATAGAGGGTGGGGAGGCGAGGCATTTGTTAGAGTCCCGTGCAACAGGGCACACACGTGATGGTGAACTTTATGTATCAACTTGGCTGGGCCACGGTGCACACGTTTAGTCAAACACTATTCTGGATTTTTCCATGAGGGTGTTTTGGGATGAGATGAACATTTCAACCAGTGGGCTTTGAGTAAAGCAGACTGTCCTCCGTGAAGTGGGAGGGCCTCATCTTATCAGTTGCAGGCCTGAATAGAACAAAAGACTGACATCTTCCAAGCAAGAAAGAATTCTGTCAGCAGACAGCATTTGAACTGGAGCTCCACCATTAGCTCTCCTGGGTCTCCAACCTGCAGACCCACCCCTGTGGATTTTAGACTTGTGAAGCCTCCATCACTGTGTGAGCAGCTTCTTTGTAATAAATCTCTCTCTCTCTCCACACACACATGCGCACACACACACGTGAACACACACACACGTGCACATGTTGTTTCTCTGGATAACTGGAATACAAGGCACCTAATACCTAATTCAGGCCACTTAAAATGGAATTGCCATTCCACCATCAGGAGCGATTGCCTGGGACTCGAGTTCTGAACTGACCTGGGGAGGGGAGGTGGGATGAAGGGCAGCACTGAGCGGGTGTGCACGCAGCAGCAAGTCACTTGTAGGGCTGGCCTGCAGGCAGGCGGCTCTCTGGTGACAACAGAATCTCAGCTTCTTGGTGGCTCCTTTCTGCTGTGTGGCTTTGGGAGGCAGCCTAGAGTGTCTTCAATTTCTTCAGTGCCCCCCGTGATGCTCGGACTCATTGAACAGCCGGTAATCAATCCTCCTCTGTGTAACTAGCCAGGGCAGACTCTGCTCTCTGCAAGTGAACCCTGACCAGCACAGCACATTGGTCATTTTAGCTCCTGAAGCTCCCATTGTTATCTGAGCACAGGAGCTGCAGTGATCCAACAAAGAACCTTCTATGAAGGCCCACACTGTGAGAAATTAAGTGGAAGCTCTGAGCTCACAGAAATTGCACACCAGCGTCTCCTTCTACGACATGGAGGCTGAATTCCCCAGGCTGGATTTCCTCGGTCACTTTCCATACTCTGCACACTCCCCAGTAAGGAATCATCCCACACGCCACCATCCAGGAGGCTAATTTCACTCCCGACAGTACAGTGGCATCCCACCGTGGCATCCAAGACAAACGTCATCAGGGGACCCGGGCAAAGGGCAAGGGGACGAGCAGCTGCTACTCAAATACGGGCTTTGCCCATCGCGAAGGACTCACAAGCGTGTTTCCATGGTGGAAAACGTGGCATCTCTTTCTCTGGCTTCATCTCCTCCAAAGCCTGAAAAACTCAAGGCTTCAGAGTGGCTAGCGTTAATAATGACTTAATTTTACATTTTAAAATAATTAAAAAGATATAACTGGATTGTTTGTAATGAAATGGATAAATGCTTGAGGAGATGGAGACCCCATTCTCCACAATGTGATTATTACACGTTGCATGCCTGGATCAAAACATCTCGTGCACTCCATAAATATATACACCTAGTATGTCCCCACAAAATTAAAATAAAAAATTACAAAAATAAAAAAATGTGGTAAGAAATACTAACATGAAAATTTTTTCAGTAGTGAAAAAATGTTACAGATGGTATATTTTAGATAACCTTTAAAGATGTGTAAATATGAATAGAAAAACTTATTGGAAGAACGTATACCAAGATATTACTAGTAACTATCTCTGGATGAAAGATTAAATTACTCATTTCATTCTTTTCAGTGTGTTCTTCAGTTAACAATTTGACTCTGAAGATAGAAGATGTTTATTTTAAAATGAATATGTATAATAATTCTACCACTGATTCTACTTGAAAGAAAAGGGCTTTATAAATTTATTATTATCATTTGTGAAAACTATTAAAAGCGTCCGTGAACCATTCTAAAAGAAAGTGGGCATTTAAAAAAAAATTCAAAGGTTTATATTGGTGGCCAGTCTGTAATGGGGACCCCATGTTATTAAATGAACGACTCTTTCCCCGTCAGTCTTTGGATAAAGAACAAGGGCGCCATCATTTCCAGGCAATGAAGACATCGTTTCGACCCTTGAGGAGAGAGCACTCGATAAAGTGGCAAGAATTTTAGGAGCCTGCAATACTGTCGTCTTCTACCATTTCACTCACTCTGCTGTTTTCATAGCTTCTTACCATAGAAAGATAAGGAACAAAACCCATATTATTTACTTGTGTGCCACTGGAATCACTTCCAGTGGGCTTCCTGGGGCTCTTGGTCTATTCTGTAAACCATGTTCCAAAGACCAGCCTGGCAATTCTAGACAGCTGGGATGGGTGCTGTCCCCTCAGAAAGGACGGGAGATTCCACAACATGGGGCACTTTGCTCAGGGGTTGAGGCAGGCACGTGCTTCCACTCTTACTCAGATACCAAAAAATCCCTGGGTGCCACGACCTCCAAGATGTCCTTCCATGCGTTCCTGTTCTGTAGCTGGGGGGATCTCCTCTAAATCCAAGTCTCAGCACGTCACTGCACCTTCCAGAATCATTCCTACCAGGCCTGCCATCGTTTGATTTCTGCCCCCTTTCTTTTCTAGTCTTGCCCCAAACCATGCCTCTCCTCTTCCTTCTCATCCTCTTTGCTCCCATCCACCGTCTGGTTCTCAGTGGGGGTGGGGAAGGCTTCTGTCCCCTCTGTGTAGACTCAGCCCCTCCTTCACCCTCAGATCCCAGGCTCGTCGTCATCTCTGCCCTCCCCACTCTCCCAGAACTCACGGCACTCGCCTGTGCCTCTCCTTCACAGCGCGTGTCACGGGTGTCAGCTCTGCATTTGGGCTCCTTTGGTTAATGCCTTCCCCCACTGAAGTACAAACTCCAGGAGCAGGAACCAGATCTGGTTCTGATCCTTGTTTTGACCCTAGAACGCAGCACGGCGCCTGGCACAGAGTAGATACTAAGAGAGACTTGTTGAATGAATGAATGAATGAATGAATGAATGAGTGAGTGAATGAATGAATGAGTGAATGAATGAATGAATGAGTGAATGAATGAATGAATGAATGAGTGAATGAATGAATTTAAAAGGGAAGAATGCTGAGAAATCCAGTAAGCTTAGAAATAAACAGAAAAGGACAGAGCCTAGCCTACGGCAGAGGAGGAGAATCAGGGGTCTATATTTTTCACAAAACCTAAAGCAGATGGCAGAGACTAATCAATTTTTATGTGTCCCATGCCCAGCATGGTATCTGGTATGTAGTGGTAGGTACCCATCAATATTTGTCAAATCAAACGCGATTGTACCAGCTGGTCTCATTTCTGATAACCACCCTCTCTCTAGTAGCTTTAAAGGAAACTGACCAATACGTTTTCACAGATCAAAGGCAAAATGCAATGCAGCATGTCCAGTGAAAGTGAATGGAGCTCTTTTCCCAAATACATCTTTATTTAATATTAAAGACTAGTAGTCAAATAAAGATTGAAGAAAAAACATCTTATCACCATGACATCAGGTTGTCCTGCTTAAACATTTCCACGGTGGCAAAGGCTGGAATATCAGTTACGGATTCATTCAGCACTGCTAATTGCTACCTAGCTCCAGTTTTCAGCTGTCTAGCAATAAATGAAAGCTAAATATATTATACATATTTACTTATATGGAAAATTCAATGAATTTTGTTCACAAGGGCAATGGCATATTTCAGAGATGGAGTCTGTGTGCTGGACTGAAAGATCCGACAGCAAGATGTCGGAGAAATCTATGGAAAGACCTCGTATTGCTTGCTTTGGGGTTTCATAGGGCCTTAGAAATAGATTGCTTTCAATGCCATAATTTTAGGTCTCTAGTCTACATTTACTATTTTGTATTAGACAACTGCAAATGCATTTGATTCTAGATCATCCACATGGGCAGGCATTGAGAAATAGAAAGATAAGCCTGGCACAGTGGCTCATGTTCGTCATCCCAACACTTTGAGAGGCTGAAGCAGAGGACTGCTTGAGGTCAGGAGTTCGAGACCAGCCTGGGAACACAGTGAGACCCCCCCCCCACCTCTATAAAAATATTAAGAAGTATTAGCCAGCCATGGCGGCATGTTTCTGTGGTCTTAGCTACTCAGGAGGCTGAGGCAGGAGGATTGCTTGAGTCCAGGAGGTCAGGGCTGCGGTGAGCCGTGATGGCACCACTGCAGTCCAGCCTGGGTGATAGAGTGAGACCCTCCCTATCTCCAAAAAAAAAAAAGAAAAATGTAAAATATATATTATGGTTACCTATGTCACGGTCCCCAATTTCCAGGGACTGTTAGGAACTGGGCTGCCCAGCGAGGGTGAGCAGCTGGCAAGGCAGCAATTAATTACACCTGAGCTCCCTCCCCCTCCTGTCAGATTGGCATTGGCACCGCATTCTCATAGAAGCACCGACCCTATTGTAAAGGATCTAAGTTGCGTGCTCCTTATGAGAGGCGGAACAGCTTCCTCGCAAAGCCAACCCCCCACAGCTACTTCCTACCACCCTCCTCCCCTTCCCTCTCCTCCCCCTCCCCCGCACCCCCAGGTCCGTGGAAAAATTGTCTCCCATGAAACTGGTCCCTGGTGCCAAAAAAGTTAGGGACCGCTGACCTACATATTACTATTTTTGCCTGCCCCAGTGACTTCAACAGATATTAAATTGCAAAATTGTATTTTAATTATTTTCATGGTAACTTTGATCATAAGTAACGCCATTTTATATCCACAAAATGAGGAAATTAAGATAGAGGGAATTTTAGAAACATCTTCAGACTAAGCAGAACAATGGATAAACCAGAAATCTGGACAAAATTTATGTACCTAAACCAATGGTGTTTTAAAAATAAGCCAAAGTTAAAGAAAACTAAGTGTTTCTGAAACAGTTTTATGCTTTTTGTACATATTAGGTTTATCTCATTTGACTTTCACGTGTGGTGTGTAACAGGAATAAGAACAATTTATTTTGTGTTAAGGTCTATTTCATAAACTAAGAAGAATCATACTCCACCGTGTGTCGTATTTGGAATATTCAGGAGCAAAAAGTCAGTATAAGCACAAGTCATGATTGGACAAAAAATCTAGAAACTAGTAAAATCTTTTTATCTTCTTCCATTCCACATATTGAATGGAAGTGGTAAAAATCTAACCAGATTCTCCAAGGACATTGTCTTTCTTCCTTTGGTTCCTTAAGATGTTTTGCTAGAGGAGAAGGAAAAAAAAATCAGAATCCCACAGCAGCATTTTCAGATTTATTGAGGAGGGAAAAGTCATGGACAGGGATGCAAAAAAGAAAGCTCAGAACCTGGAGTCTGTGTCATTGTAGAGTCTTTTTCTTCCTGTTATTAGTCCCAAGACCAAAACCTTTGAAGCGAGCTCCGTTTTCCCCCACCCCGGGAGCACTTCCAGAGCCTCCCTTGTTACTGAGACTCTCCCGGAGGCCTGATCGGTTTCAGTAAAAATATCTGAAGCGTGTGGCATTGTAATCAAGTGAGCCCGTTGTCTCTAAACCAATCCGTAACACAACAAATCTGTTGTTCGGAGGATCCTTTTCAAAAAGCAGCAGGGCTAAGTGAAGCTGGTCTTAATTAATCGGTGTTATTTTTAAAGTGGCGTATTCAGGACAAGTCTGCAGACCTTAGGGATGCATTCATCACTGGATGGGTCTAAGATTGCTAGAGAAATTTACCGAGCCCATTTTCTAACGTGACCGCACGTTGAGTATTTTAATTTCCAAACAAATGAGCCCTTGCATCAAAGTAGCCTGCGTTCCTCCACAGCCCATTGCTAGGGAGAGGGCTCTTGGGGATACTCAACTTGCTCCTCAAGGAGTCCCTGGAAATGGGGATACACACAGCATCTCCGGGAGGTGTGTGAAGACAGATTCTGCCACTTACAGGCAGAATAAATACTGTCTTCACTGTTCTGCCTCTAAATCCCTTGTTCCCTGCCTTGTTGCCACAGTTTAGGGAGAAAGACCACTGTTCCCACAATGGCCACTGTCTCCCCGGGTCCCGGCGTTTCCACATTCCCGCAGCACCAGGGTGAGCTATCTCCAATTAAAGGAGGATGCAATAAGCTCATTTTACCGAAAACAGGCAAACAGCTCACCTGGGATTTCTCTACAAGGTAAACTAATAGATCATGCTTGTCTTTCTTTGGATTACCTTTGTGAACAATAAACTGGAATATAAAGTCTAGCTATTCATCTATCTATCTCTATCTATCTATCTCGCTATCTATCTATCTATCTATCTAATCTATCATCTTCTATAGATATACACATGGGATGCTGTGTGCGTCCCCATTTCCAGGGACCCCTTGAGGGGCAAGTTGAGTATCCCCAAGAATGCTCTGCCCAGCAATGGGTTGTCAAGGAACATAGGCTACTTTGATGGGAGGACTCATTTGTTCAGAAATTTAAAAATTCAACAGGAGGTCACATTAGAAAATGCTCTCAGTTAATTTTTCTACCTATCATCTACCTATCAATCATCTATCTATGTATCTCTCTTCTATCATCTATCAGTCATCTATCTTTTATTATCTGTCGGTTACCTATCAATCATCTGTCATCTATCAATCATCTATCTTCTATTTTCATCTATCTATCTATCTATCTAGTCCATCTATCTCGTCTTATCTGTCTTGCTATCATCTGTTTTGTCAAATAAAACTCCAGCCCATATCTCAGATGCCACACACACTCCTTCCTACCTCCCCACACCCTTCCCTCCTCTTCAACTTAAAAAAACAAAGCCAGTTCTGGAAGCAACCTGAATGAACATTCTTAGGAAATGTGGGCCATGTCTGCCCAATGAATGTAACAAGTATCGTAAAGTGCCCTAAATAGCAGAAAGTGGGGAGCGCTGGGGAGATGGTTTCTGGAGGCCACCCAGGAAGGGGCGGGGTGTGCTCGCCTGACTTTTCATCTTCGGTGTCCCCTTTCCAGGAGCCAAGTGCCAACGCCATCATAACACTGATTTTAATGGAAGTGGACACGCATCAGGGTGGTCTGGGGAAAGTTGTCACCTGCATCTCATCAGCCTGGTGACAGCATGAGGAGCACCCTTCCTTGGCCTCTGTGACCTCCTCTGACCCTCACTTCCAGGGTCAGAGGAGGTCACAGGCACTGGGGTCTCTGGCCAGTCACAGCACACGGGGAACAGGTTCCATTCTCTGTGAATCTGAGGTAACTGTTCCCTCTACACCCCCCACAATATAAACAAACCACACAATATATACATCCCCTTCCATACAATATATACATCCTTCCACAATACATACACTCCCCCACACAATATATACACTCCTCCACAACATATACAACTCACACAATATATACATCCCCTTCCACACAATATATACACCCCCACAATATATACACACCCCACAATATATACACCCTCCACAATATATACATCCCCTTCCACACAATATATACACCCCCACAATATATACAACTCACACAATACATACATCCCCCACACACAATATATACACCCCACAATATATACACCCTCCACAATATATACACCCCCACAATATATACACACCCCACAATATATACACCCTCCACAATATATACATCCCCTTCCACACAATATATACACCCCCACAATATATACAACTCACACAATACATACATCCCCCACACACAATATATACACCCCACAATATATACACCCTCCACAATATATACAACCCCCACAATATATACATTCTCCACAATATGTACACATCCAACAATATGTACACTCTCCACAATATATACATCCCCCTCCACACAATATATACACCCCCCACAATATATACAACTCACACAATATATACACCCTCCACAATATATACATCCCACACAATATATAATTTACCTCCACACAATATATACACTCCCCTACATAATATATACAACCTCCACAATATATACACCCTTCACAGTATATACATCTCACACAATATATAAATCCCCTCCACACAATATATACATCCTCCCACAATATACACACTCCCCCGAGCAATATATACACTTCTTACAATATATACACCCTCCACAATATATACAACCCACACAATATATACACCCCCCCACGATATATACATCCTCCCAGAATATATACACCCTCCACAATATATACATCCCACACAATATATACAACCCCCACAATATATACAACTCACACAATGTATACATCTCCCTCCACACAATATATACACCCTCCACAATATATACATCCCACACAATATATACATCCCACACAATATATACATCTCCCTCCACACAATATATACATCCCCCACAATATATACATCCCACACAATATATACATATCCCTCCACACAATATATACATCCTCCCCAAAATATATACACTCCTCCACTATATATATACTCCCCCACACAATATATACATCCTACACACAATATATACACCATTCACAATATATACATCCTCCACAGTATATACATCCCCCTCCACACGATATATACATCCTCCCAAAATATATACACCCCCCACAATATATACACCCTACACAATATATACTCCCTCACATAATATATAATCCCACACACAATGTATACACACCACATGCAAATCATTAGTTTAAATTTTAGAGGAAAATGTGAAAGGCACAAAAGGAAGACTCTTAAGAAATGAAGTGACGGGCTGTTCTGGTTGGAGTCACAAAGCGGGTAAAAGCAGGAGGTTGAGGGGACGCAGGGAGCTGGGAGAAAGGCCTGGAAGGGCCCAGCAGCAGGGCTGAGGGTGGCGGGGACAGGAGGGCCGACTGCCCCTTGGTGGCCACGGCTGCCAGGACACCTCCATGCGCCAATCACCATTCCCTAGGCTGACTCTGGCCCTCCGAGTTCAAACCCAAGGAAAAGCCCTGGATCATGACGACTGTTCCCCAAAAGTGACATCAGTGTTTCCGAAAGTGGCTTTTATGACTTCCAGATGACAGACAGGATCTTCCCAGACTCACAGGAGCAGCGTCTCTTCTGTGCTTCCACCTGAAATGCCCAAGAACTGGAATCCTCATTTCATGGAGAATGATCGACCACAGATAAAGCCCACAGATCTGAGATGTATTTTCCAGGCAACAGCAGAGCTGGATGAGAACTGTGGAGGGTTGTCCACGAGTCACTCTCCCCGTGGTTCCTAGTGCTCACCTTCAGAAAGTCACGGCCACGTTTGGTGGCAAAGCTCCCTTACATCTCTGATTTCCTTGCTACAAGCTGAGACTTGCAACTTGAAGTTTGGGACCTTCATAGACATAGTCTCCTCAAAGAGATTTTTAAAAGAGCTTTTTTTTTTAAAAAAAAATATTATTTTTCCTTTAAATCGGTGTCATTTCTAAGGAAATCTTGCCCTCTAGCTCTCAAATCTTAAAATTGAGCTCAACCTAGTGACAGAGGCACACAGTGGCAGATAAACGGACAATGAGCGCCATCTACTGGGTTATTGTCCTAGTCCCCCTCAATACAAGGAAAAAGAAAAAGTCAACAGAAAGAAGGGCTGATGGATTATCTCATGCTGTGAGATAACACTGCAGAGTGTATATTTTCACCGTCAGTAGATTTCTCATTTCGCTTATTTGTAGTAGAGCTACTTTCTATTGCGTCATCTATATTTCCCTCCCCTCGCTATAAAAGACAGCTGTCACTCATGAAGATCACGTGATACCTCTCCAGCAGATGTTTCAACTTCATTCATTTGTCAGAAAATTAGAAAGCAGCCACTCCTCATTTTCTCAGCAATTCCCGCTGGGAATAAGGGAGCCCGGAGATCGCAGAAAGTGCGTGTACTTCAGACTTAAGCCCAAATTAGTGAATCCACCTGATCAGCTCCCGGAACAGCAGGAGCGCAGGTGGACTCAGGATCAGCAACTGTAGGGTTGCACTGAAGGCGCCGCGAAAGCAAGCAGGTCAGCGTTGGACAGACACCCACCGGCCCACTGCGAATTCACTTGACTTGACTCCACCATTCGGTAAATGGCATGAATTATTACATATGAGTAAAGAGACCGCATTCCCAATCATGAAAATGCACTGTAGGAGTTGGGAAAAATGGGACAATTTTGTAACCTGGATGGGGATGGACAGGGTGAGTTGAGCCTGCTGTTTTTTTTCAAAATCTAATAACAATGGCTACCCGTGGGGAAGACATTTCATTTCTTACCTTCTTATCTAATTTTGAAAGTTGGGTCATGTTAATGTACTATTATTATTATTATTTTGAGACAGAGTCTCACTCTGTCACCCAGGCTGGAGTGCAGTAGCACAATCTTTGCTCACTGCAACCTCCACCTCCTGGGTTCAAGAGATTCTCATGCTTCCGAGTAGCTGGGACTACAGGTGTGCACCACCGCACCTGGCTAATTTTTATATTTTTAATAGAAACGGGGTTTTGCTGTGTTGGTCAGGCTGGTCTTGAACTCCTGGCCTCAAGTGATCCACCTGCCTCAGCCTCCCAAACTGCTGGGATTACAGGTGTGAGCCACCACTCCCAAGTGTGTTATGTATTTTTTAAAAGAAGGATACTGTTGGCACATGGCACATGTTCAGTTAATTTTGTTGAAAGAATGGATTTGTGAATGAACATAAGAATTTTTGTTGTTGTTTTTTGTTGTTTTGAGACAGAGTCTCTGTTGCTCAGGCTGGAGTGCAGTGGCATGATCTCAGCTCACTGCAACCTCCGCCTCCTGGGTTCAAGCGATTCTCTTGCCTCAGCCTCCCAAGTAGCTGGGATTACAGGCGTGCACCACGATGCCTGGCTAACTTTTGTATTTTTTTGTAGAGATGGGGTTTTGCCCTTGAACATAATAATTTGATAGTGACATATGATGGACATGTTGAGACTGCAGAGGTGGCCCTGCAGGAGGAACAGATGCCTCATTCAGCGTAAGGGGGGAGGGTCCCTCATGAGTCAGCCTTCTAAAGAGCGTTCTGACTGGAGTTTCCCCGGCTCTGGATGGGAGGGTACTCAGGTGAGGGGCCGCTAGGCGTTCATTCAATCATCCCATAAATACTTGCTAGGTGTTGCTTTGTGCAGAGTGCTGCCCTCAGTACCTTGGTTATAAAAGAGAACAAGGCAGATGTGGTTTCTGCCCTCAGGGAGCTTACTGTCTTAGGCAGACTGAATTCTAGGGTGTCTCGTGGGGCAGCTCCCCTCAGTTTGGCTTCTAGCCCAGCTCTCTTGTGGGACTGTCCTGGGGACCCGGGCATGATCAGGAAATCACACACAAGTCATCACTCTACACTTTCCAACGTAAAGTTGTGAACGTGGAGTCCAGCAGGACCCACAGCTCACGGGGCTGGATTCTCTCAGCTCTCACTTTTTTCACTTATGGGAGAAAGAAACTTCCAGGTCATAGAGAACAGACAAGAAGCACCCCGGTGACAGCGTTCGGATGCTCTAAGCAGCAGTGAGGTAAACAGACGTGGCTTTTCTGGGGGTAACGGGGTAGCAATGTGGAGATCGCCTATCATTTTTGACATTTTACAAAGCACCCCGTCCCATCCATATCCCTCTCCCCGTGGCCGTCTGCTTTGGGCTCTGGAAGGGAGTTTGACAGTAATAGTCCTGTGGTCTTCCCAGCTTGTAAGGCATAGAAATATAGTTTGTTACTGTCTATTGTAAACTAATTGAGCTCATGAGAGGATAACCTGGAAAACATGTGGCAACTCACTCAACCTGTATCGTCCAAAAATAAAAGAGATTTATGTGCTCAGATTAAAACTGGCCTTCTATTAAAGATACACGTTTGAGATTAATTCCAAAACTGTAGCAGTAGTCCTATAAAATGGAAAGCTTCCAGGAGCCTCCGAAGCTCATTTACAGAAACAGACTTAGCTACCAGCTCAGCCGCAAAGCAAGAATGTGGGTGGGAAAAGATGGTAGAGAGATGCTTTCACACGTGAAACTGCAGCAATCTTAATCCTCCTAACAGAGCAAATCTAATTTTAAAACACCCCTTTCTATCCTAAGACATTCCCTCGGTGACCCCCAGCCCAAGAAGTGACCAAAATCAGTAATACTATTTTGAACAATAATTAGTAACATACAGTTTACAGGGCTCAGATATTCCATGTATGTTTGCATGAGTCCTGTGAGGAGGCATCCCCGCCCCGTGTTAATGATAAGTCACAGCTCTGTGCCTTGGCTTAGGTGGCAGCGCTCACAGGTGAGGGAGTTAGAGCTCCCACTAAATCTTTTGGCACCAAATTTTCTGCACGTTCCACCATGCATGGTGACCTCAGAACGGCACCCCGTTTGAGAACTCTCCTCGTCTCATCACACTCACTCATAATGAAGCCCACCATGTGTATGTACTTAGCACTTTGAACTTGACCTGATGTAGATGTGCCAGGCGGTGCCCTGGGCAGCGGGAATTCAGACGTGAAAAGCAATCCAACACAAATGGTTCTGGATAAAGAAATAGGTTCAGAGGGGTGAAGTGGTTTTCCTAAAGCCACACAGGTGGTGAAGAGCTTTGCATAAAGTCGTGGTATTGTCAGCCTTCCGTGAGTATTCCATTGTGGCTCTCTCCTGCATCAGAGTATAAGCTCCCAAATGACAGAGATCATCCCCAACTCACAAGCCGTTAAGCAACCTGCCTAGAACATGGGTAGATGCTGAAAAATAAACCCCGAGACTCACGAAATGACTTGGGAGTGACAGTGTAAGCAGTTACAGGGTTATAGGGGGTAAAATAAAATATGAGGGAGAGAGGGGACCTAAAGAAACAGATTCTCCATAGCGCCTTCACTCTATGCATATTCATACCTTACCTCATCCCCAGAGTGGACTAAAAGAAATTATTCTGTTTTCTTCCAGAGTAATGTGGCTTGGTATCATAGATAGCACCTATCTCCTTTAACCTTCAGGGCATGTGACTGTACGGAATCCTGCAGGTAATTGCAGCACAATGGTGAGTGTTTACATATCTAAACTTATCTAAGCATAGAAAAAGGAGAGTAAAAACCCCGTATGATAATATTATGGGACCACCATCCTACATGCGGTGCATCACTGAGATGTTGTTATGTGTGTGTGACTCCAGAGAGGTGTTATGATTCTCTTAATCAGCCTCTTGAAGGAGGAATATGTTGTTGTCATTGTTTTGGATAAAGAAATAAGTTCAGGGCCAGCTGCGGTGGCTCACACCTGTAATCCCAGCACTTTGGGAGGTCAAAGTGGGTGCATTGCTTGAGGCCAGGAGCTCGAGACCAGCCTGGGCCAATATGGTGAAACACTGTCTCTACTAAAAATACAAAAATTAGCCAGGTATGATGGTGTGCACCTGCAGTCCCAGCTACTTGGGAGGCTGAGGCAGGAGAATTGCTTGAGCCTGGGAGGTGGAGGCTGCAGTGAGCTGAGATCATGCCATTGCACTTCAGCCTGGGCAACAGAAAAGACTCTGTCAAGAAAAGGAACAAAGAAAGAAGGAAGGGAGGAAGGGAGGGAGGGAGGAAGGAAGGAAAGAAGGGAAAGAAGGAAAGAAAGGAAGAAAAGAAAAGAAGGAAGGAAAGAAAGAAAAAGAAGGAAGAAAGAAGAAGGAAGGAAGGAAAGGAGGAAGGAAGGAAGCGAGAGAGAAAGAGAAAAAGGACGGAAGTGAGAGAGAAAGAAAGGAATGGAAGGAAGGAAGGAAGGAAGGAAGAAGAGAAAGGAAGGAGGTTCAGAGGGGTGAAGCGGTGTTCCCAAAGCCACACAGGTAGTGAACAGATTAGCTAGACTGATTCAAAGTCTGTTGAGTAACTCAGTGGTCCTGGCACTCCTTCTCACCACTTCTCCATCACGGACTTTGGAGACAAAACATTACAGCCTCCTGGGTGTAGGGTGGAGAAAACAGAGGTCCCGGCCCACAGGTCTTGCTGGTAGATGAGTGGGGAGCTGAGTGACATTGGAGGGGCCTTCACCTGGCCTATGGGCAGGAGAGTTCACAGGGCTGTGAGTGGCCCCTGGAAGACCCAGGGCTAACTGACCTGACAGCAGATCACCTCCCACGGTGTTGCCAGTGGCAAGCTATGGGTTTCGCATCTGCTGTTGATACAGTCATTGAGTGTGGTATGATGACAAATAAAGAGGCAGAAGTTAATGATGTGTCGCCTTGTTAAGCAGGGCTTGCCATGCCTCATTAGATTTAAAAGAGTTATCTGAGACAGGGTAATTATCAGAGACAGTAAAACTGTTGTATTAAAAGATAAAAAAGCCAGTATCAAAGAGAAATAATTAACTGCTTAATAGGACATGTGTTGAACTGCTTGGTCTTGGGAATCAGACTCTGAGAGGCTGCAGGGGAACTTTCAGCAGGGTGGGGCCTTCCACAACCCGAGCCATTTGGGATCACACTCTTCTAACTGGACTTTAAGTGTGGACTGGGATCAAAGGAGGGAACCCACATGAGAAAAATCAAGGTCATCCCACATAAACTATATTGATGGACACTTCAATTTCTTTCTTTTTCTTTTTTTTTTGGGAGATGGAGTTTCGCTCTGTCACCAGTCTGGAGTGCAGTGGCGTGATCTCGGCTCACTGCAGCCTCCGCCTCCCGGGTTCAAGCGATTCTCCTGCCTCAGCCTCCTGAGTAACTGGGACTACAGGGGCACGCCACCAAGCCCAGCTAATTTTTGTATTTTTAGTAGAGACGGGGTTTCATCATGTTGGCCAGGATGGTCTCCATCTCTTGACCTCGTGATCTGCCCACCTCGGGCTCCCAAAGTGCTGGGATTACAGGCGTGAGCCACCGAGTCTGGCTGAACTTCAATTTCTTTTAACTCATGTGTTTATTGGTAATCTGAATGATTACAGGTATGTGAAGATGTTCATCTATGTCAGGGAGCCCTCAGTCCCAGCAGGAGGCCAGTTAAGAGGATCAAAGGATCTCTGTGAGGCTGCACAGGCAGGCACTGCATATGTCTTAGTTAGTGATGGTCACCATAAACGATGGTGGTCCCATAGGATTATAACACCATATTTTTACTGTACCTGTTCTATGCTTAGCTACACAAATACTTACCATTGTGTTACAATGCCTGCAGTGTTCAGTACAGCCACATGCTGTATAGATTTGTAGTCTGGGAGCAATAGACTATGCCCTCTAGCCTAGACTATGCCCTATGCCATCTAGGTTTGTGTGAGTTCACTCTACAGTGTTCTTGCAGCAACAAAATCGCCTGACAATGCATTTCTCAGAATATTTCCCCATCATTAAGCAACGTATGACTGTGTTTGTTACCTGGGAAACTACCTACTGAATCATTTTTTATGAAAAGAAAAATATTAAAAAGTTAAAGTCACCAGCCAAGCGAAGTGACTCACACCTGTAATCCCAGCACTTTGAGAGGCCAAGGCGGGAGGATCACTTGAGGTCAGGAATTCAAGACCAGCCTGGGCAACACGCTGAAACCCCATCTCTACTAAAAATATAAAAATTAGCCAGGTATGGTGGTGCTTGCCTCTAACCCCAGCTACTCAGGAGGCTGAGTCATGAGAATTGCTTGAACCTGGCAGTCAGAAGTTACAATGAGCCAAGATTGCACCACTGTAAGCCAGCCTGGGCAAAAGAGTGAGATTCTGTCTCAAAAAAAAAAAGAAGAAAGAAAGAAAGAAAGAAAGAAAGAAAAGGAAGGAAGGAAGGAAGGAAGGAAGGAAGGAAGGAAGGAAGGAAGGAAGGAAGGAAGGAAGGAAGGAAGGAAGGAAGGAAGGAAGGAAGGAAGGAAGGAAGGAAGGAAGGAAGGAAGGAAGGAAGGAAGGAAGGAAGGAAGGAAGGAAGGAAGGAAGGAAGGAAGGAAGGAAGGAAGGAAGGAAGGAAGGAAGGAAGGAAGGAAGGAAGGAAGGAAGGAAGGAAGGAAGGAAGGAAGGAAGGAAGGAAGGAAGGAAGGAAGGAAGGAAGGAAGGAAGGAAGGAAGGAAGGAAGGAAGGAAGGAAGGAAGGAAGGAAGGAAGGAAGGAAGGAAGGAAGGAAGGAAGGAAGGAAGGAAGGAAGGAAGGAAGGAAGGAAGGAAGGAAGGAAGGAAGGAAGGAAGGAAGGAAGGAAGGAAGGAAGGAAGGAAGGAAGGAAGGAAGGAAGGAAGGAAGGAAGGAAGGAAGGAAGGAAGGAAGGAAGGAAGGAAGGAAGGAAGGAAGGAAGGAAGGAAGGAAGGAAGGAAGGAAGGAAGGAAGGAAGGAAGGAAGGAAGGAAGGAAGGAAGGAAGGAAGGAAGGAAGGAAGGAAGGAAGGAAGGAAGGAAGGAAGGAAGGAAGGAAGGAAGGAAGGAAGGAAGGAAGGAAGGAAGGAAGGAAGGAAGGAAGGAAGGAAGGAAGGAAGGAAGGAAGGAAGGAAGGAAGGAAGGAAGGAAGGAAGGAAGGAAGGAAGGAAGGAAGGAAGGAAGGAAGGAAGGAAGGAAGGAAGGAAGGGGAAGGAAGGAAGGGGAAGGAAGGAAGGGGAAGGAAGGAAGGGGAAGGAAGGGGAAGGAAGGAAGGAAGGAAGGGGAAGGAAGGAAGGGGAAGGAAGGAAGGGGAAGGAAGGAAGGGGAAGGAAGGAAGGGGAAGGAAGGAAGGGGAAGGAAGGAAGGGGAAGGAAGGAAGGGGAAGGAAGGAAGGGGAAGGAAGGAAGGGGAAGGAAGGAAGGGGAAGGAAGGAAGGGGAAGGAAGGAAGGGGAAGGAAGGAAGGGGAAGGAAGGAAGGGGAAGGAAGGAAGGGGAAGGAAGGAAGGGGAAGAAAAGAAAAGCCACCAAGTTGGGTTGTTTCTGTGAAGCCCTTGTCACAAGTAGGTAGTTAGCCAGAGGAGGCTATTACTTTTGTTTCATATACTTTTTACAATTTAATTAATTCTTTTTTTTTTTAGAGATGGAGTCTTGCTGTGTTGCCCAGGCTGGAGTGCCATGATGCAATTACAGCTCACTGCAGCCTCAAACTCCCTGGGCTCAAGTGATCCTCCCTCCTCTGTCTTCCGCGGTGTTGGGATTACAGGCATGAGCTACCACGCAGGCCACTGCTTTTCCCTCCCTTCCTCCCTCCCTCTCTTTCTCTTCTTTGTCCCTTTCTCATCTCCTGATCCTTTCCTCTTTTCTGCTTCCCTCTTCCACCATACCTGTCCACGTCTTCTGCCAGTCATTGGTGCCATGGGCACTGCTTGACCCTGTAGGCAACTGCAGTTCAGGGGGCACCTCACTCTTTCTGGAGGTCCACCTGTGTCACCCTCTTTCTCTTGCAGCTGTAGTGCCATCAAGGCCGAGACTCAGCCCAGGTCTACCCGCTCGCACCCCCCTGTGCTTTCTCCCTCTCTTCCAGGCACTTTCATGCCTTCCTTTCCCGTGGAGCATCGTGTGATCCCGGGAGAGTCTTTGCTATGCTGTTGTCCCAGCTTCCAGGGCTTTCTCTGCCCCCTTGGACTTCATCCAGATGTATTTTTAGAATTCTGTCTTCAACGATGTCAATGTCCCCAATTCTGTCCTCTTCTGACTTCCTGTTGAATTACATGGGGTGTGTTTTAAAACTGAAGTGTATCTTCGACGTAGTATTTCCTTGGTGTTTCACAGGCATGCATCTCATCTACCCAATGAGACTGAAAGTCCATGGGGTCCATTCTCCCACATTGGCTTCCTTGTTACTTTCTGCAGTGTTGGTCATCCCAGAGGTTCCCCATGAATACATAAATTAAATGGAATTGAAGTTTCCATCAACATAACTTATGCAAGAACTGGATTTTTTTTTTCATCTGGATCTTTATCTTAGATCCCAGTACACACATGGTGTCCATTTAAAGGGTATTGCCTGAAATGACTAATACAGTTACATGAAGTACGACTAATTTTGTGGCAAGTAGAGGACGAAACTTCCTGGGATGGATTATAAATTGTGTTGTTCTGTACAGATAGGGTTATTTCATGAAAACTCTGTATTTACTCAATTTCTGTCAACGTTCCTCCTAGAGGCAACATTTCGTACGCTTAACCTCAGTAAAAATTCAAAACTGGTGAACAGGGCCAGGCATGTTGGCTCAGGCCTATAATCTCAGCACTTTGGGAGGCCAAGGTGGGCGGATCGCTTGAGGTCAGGAGTTCAAGACCAGCCTGGCCAACATGGTGAAACCCCGTCTCTACTAAGAATACAAAAATTAGCTGGGCGTGGTGGCGCGTGCCAGATACTTGGGAGGCTGAGGCAGGAGAATTGCTCGAACCTGGGAGGCGGATGTTGCAGTGAGCCAAGATTGTAACACTGCACTCCAGCTTGGGTGACAAGAGGGAAACTCTGTCTCAAAACAAAACAAACAAAAACAAAACAAAACAAAAGTAAACAGAAAGGGAGAGGGAGGGAGAAAAACAAGGGTTTAAATATTGCACAAGAGCGGCATGATTTGGTGGCTCAGTTATACAGCAGAAAAGAGGGTTTATAGTACTTTTGTTTGTTTGCTTGGTGAAGAAAGAAAGAAGAAACATAGAACTATGTTTCCAAAAGACATTTAATCCAAAAAGGAGAGGTTCAAGGCCCCAGGATGTTCACAGACTTATATAACTTCATTTTACAAGGAGATTTTTTTTTAAGAAGGCCAATAAATGTAGCATGTTGACATTTTACCAAATAGGTCACAAGAGATTCTTAGTACAAAAGCACAAAGAATTTCCTGAGACTGGCAAAAGCTCCAATCAAAACTCTTACAAAGTTGACATTTCAGAAATCTGGATGTTTTTGAAGCCTAGGCACATAGCAGTTCAAATGAAGACCTTAGTTTAATTCAAGTAATTTAGATGAGACAGGAGAAAAAAAGAAATCCTATATTCTCAACAAGTCGTGTCCCCATAAATTAATACCTAGAACAGTGATAGTGATGATTCCTGTGCTTTTCAAGTCATGATCTCCTTAAAGAATAGGATTTCTTAAAATTTATTTTTTAAAATTGAAATTTCTGCCAGATGTGGTGGCTCATGCCTGTAATCCCAGCACTTTGGGGGGCCAAGGTGGGTGGATCACTTGAGGTCAAGAGTTTGAGACCAGCCTGGCCAACATGGTGAAACCCTGACTCTACTGAAAGTACAAAAATTAGCTGGGCATGGTGGAGGACACCTGTAATCCCAGATACTCAGGAGACTGAGGCAGAGAAATCATTTAAACCTGGGGGACAGAGGTTGCAGTGAGCCGAGATTGCGACACTGCCTTCCAGCTTGGGAGACAGAGTGAGACTCCATCTCAAAAAAAAAAAAAAAAAAAATTGAAATTTCTGCCGAGGTTATAGACCTATACATGAAGTCTTTTTAACTCTCCTCAAAGGATTCAAAAACTATGTTATACCATTCAGAAAAAATAATAAACTCTCTAGGTGAAGTCCATAAACCTCAGGTTAAGAAATGTTAACCTAGAGGCCAGGTGTGGTGGCTCACACCTGTAATCTCAGCACTCTGGGAGGCTGAGGTGGGCAGATCACTTGAGGCCAGGAGTTCAAGACCCGCTTGTCCAACGTGGAGAAACCCCACCTTTACCAAACACACACACACACACACACACACACACACACACACACACACACAATAGCTGGGCATGGTGGTGGCATATGCATGTAGTCCCAGCAACTTGCTACTCGGGAGGCTGAGGCAGCAGAATCTCTTGAACCCAGGAGGTGGAGTTGGCGGTGAGACCAGATTGGGTCACTGCACTCCAGCCTGGGTGACAGACCAAGACTCTATTTCAAAAAAAATAAAAATAAAAATAAAAAATAAAATGAAAGAAAGCAAGAAAGAGAAAAGAAAAAAAAGAAATGTTAACCTAGAAATATCCAGAAAGAAGGTAGTACATAAATCCACGTTTTATTCTGTCATTTAAAATTCATTGGGAGTTGAGCACAAATAAGGAGAGATCAGATTTTATTTAAAGTAAAACTAATTGTATTTAGTTAATTTATTTTAGGACCTTGGTGCAGAATTTCCATCTCTGGGTGGATACAGTGATTTGATGTTTAAAGCAGAACAAATGAGTAGAGTTTGCGTCTCATCAACACGGTAAAGAAAGCTGCTCCACATTTGCTGCTTTGTGTTTAATGTTTTGGAAACAGTAGCTTGAAAGACTGGAAACCCTCGAGCTAAAAATGAGCTTTCAGAAAACAGTCCTCTTCCGCCCTCATCTCACTTCCAGAGAGCAAGAAAGAGTGCGTGTTATTTCCAAAATGGGAATGCCGGGAAAGACGGTGAGCTGGTGGGGACCGCTTTCAAGAGCTGGATTTTATTGGTGACTTCTGCAGTTTTCCTTATACTCAGCCCTCGTATTTTCCCATTACAAATGACAGCATTTGGGAAAATGCATCTCATTTCCTTGAACATACCCATTGCCAATTATAAGTGTGTTTAAATTTATGCCATTTGTCCTGTGGGAAAGGAAACTAGAAATCAGACAATGTTAACACTCCAAAGCCTGATCCATCGAATTCAATGTCTTCTTTTTGTACAGACGAGGAAAGTGAGGTGGAAGGAATGCTCAAGGTTATGCATCCACTTAATGTCAGGGCTGGAACTGAAATCTAGGGCGGCCCCACTTTCTTTCTTTCTTTCTTTCTTTTTTTTTTTTTTTTTGATGGAGTCTGATTCTGTTGCCCAGGCTGGAGTGCATAGGCATGATCTCGGCTCACTGCAGTCTCCACCTTCCAGGTTCAAATGATTCTCTTGCCTCACCCTCTCAAGTAGCTGAGATTACGGGCATGTGCCACCATGCCCGGCTAATTTTTGTGTTTTTAGTAGAAACGGAGTTTCACCATTTTGGCGAGGATGGTCTCGAACTCTTGACTTCAAGTGATCCTCCCACCTCTGCCTCCCAAAGTGCTGGGATTACAGGTGTGAGCCACCACGCCCGGCCGGGTGGCCCCAGTTTCTATATTGCTTTCACAGAGATGCCAGATCCAGTCTGGGGCAGGGGCCAGCAGCAGTGAATTCTAGATACTAAGTTCATCAAAAAGTATATTTGCTTGTGCCTCAGTCTCCCCATATACAAAATGAGAGCCCAGACAAGGACCATTGTCACAGCATGAGGTTTATCCATAGAAAAATACTGCTAATGCCCTGGAAAACACTTTGATTTGTAATTGTTAATAAGAATTCACTTGACAAGCATTCTTGGGGGCTGTTGTTGTGGTGAAAGTGAACACAGTCCCACGTGGAGGCTGAAGAGCCCATCCACACTTAAGCCTAGAAGCCCGAAGAAACAGGATGAGATGGTAATTGTTTCACGTGGAATCTCATTTTCTCAATCATTACCAGGCAACTCCAAATTTTCCTTTGAGGGTCTTCACCCTCTGACGTCAGCATTGTAGAAACCAGGAGACAGGAAAAGAGGGAAGCAGCAGAAGTTTTCAGAACGGGGCAAAGGAAATGTTTGTCGTCCCCACAATGTAATAAACTTGTTACAGTGTTTATCAAAGAGAAAACCAGGGTGTGAGCAGAATTTTCTTTTTTGCTCCTGCCTGAGAATGCGCTGGAATTTATTGTGCCTGAGCTTTCAAATCTGTTCCTGAGCTGTCAGCGAGGAGGAGCTGCAGGGCCTCAGTGGGGCCGTGTGGCCACGTTGCCCTCTACAAGATAGACCCTACGTTACTCCTCCTCAAAGCCCAGCCCTGATCGGCCACACAGCCAGGAGTACCACATAGGAGGTACAGCCCTCACAGCTCCCATTCATCGCAAAGGACATTACCATGCTGGAAATTAGGCAGACCTATCATTTGTTTGAGAACCACTTAAAAAATCCCCAGCACCAGTCCATGCCCTTTGTCTTGGCTTTGACGTGTCCTTTTAATTTAAGATTGTGGAGAAATGGATTTAGGGAAGATATATCAGCTCCTCCTCCCCAGAGATACCAATATTGACTAACACTGAAAAAGCAAATAGTATTAGATAACCTACTAAACTAAAGCAGGGAAAGTCATTATACTTTTACTTCATTGATCCAGTTCCTGGCTACATGAGGAAAAAAAAGAAAACAACTTACATTGTTGAAGCTGGAAATCTCTAAGGCTACAACAACATGCTGTTAAAAAGTGGTGCATTTATCTGCACTCAGGAAACAAGACATTATGCTGAGCAGGAGCTGTGTTAAACAGTCCAGGGATATGTGTAACACTAAATAAACAGTGCTGGGCTAGGCGAGAAGGGAAAATAACCTCGTGAGGATGGGACGTGTGCATTTTAAAAAATTGTTGGACAGGTTTTCTGAATAGACAAAAAATACACTTCAAAGGCTTTCTTTTGATTTTGTATTCATGACTTCCAAATACATTTCTATGAGAGCAACATCCTTTAAACGGGTCTTCAGAAGAGGGTCCACGTCAGTCTCGTACTAACCTCATTCAATACTTGTGTAAATGAATGGTACCCGTTAAGTTCACATATTTAACTTTGAAAATTGGACTAATTTATAAATCATTACTAGCGAAAAGGAAAACATGAAAAGTTGCAAGGATTAATATTTTGCTAGTCTACACACATGCATACATATATATGCAGGAGACAGAACACAGACGCAGAGCCAGGAGTGACGTGTGCCAGATGATTTTAATCAGGGGTACGGTCTGGGGAACCAATACTCTAGATTTTACCCCAGGACAGACCCAGAACATCAGACATACTTAGACCATACGGTTTAGCTTTATCAGCAGAAAGCAGCTTTTCTGGAACTGTGCTTTGGTGTTATGTCCTTGCTTGACTAAAGTGGAGGAAGTCTTCTGGAAAAAGGTATTTACAAAATCAGAACACTGCACTAATCTTTTCAGCAAATGGTACAGGAACAACTGGACATCCACATATTTTTTTAGAAAAAGAATCTAGACACAGACCATACATCCTGCATAAAAGTAATTCACAATGGATCATAGGCCCTAAATGTAAAAGCAAAACCATAAAAAATAGGAGAAAATCTAGATGACCTTGGGTTTGGTGATGACATTTTAGATACAACATCAAAGGCATGATCTATGAAAGAAGTAACTGAGAAGCTGAATTTCCTTAAAACTAAAAACTTGTACTTTGAGAAAGACACTGTCAAAAGAATGAGAAGACAAGCCACAGACTGGGAGAAAACATTGCAAAAGTCACATCTAATAAAGAATCATTATCCAAAATATACAAAGAATTCTTATAATTCAACAATAAGAGAATAAAAAATCTGGTTAAAAATGGACAAAATATCTGAACAGACACCTCACCAAAGAAAGCACACAGATAGCAAAGAAACATATGAAAAGATGCTCCTCCTCATATATCATCATGGAAATACATATTAAACAACAGTGAGTTCCCACTACACACCTATTACACCTGTTAGAATGGCCAAAATCCAGAGCACTGACAACATAAAATGCTGGTGAGGAGGTGGAGCAACAGGAACTCTCATTCACTGCTGCTGGGAATGCAAAATGGCGCAGCCACTTTGAAGACAGTTTGGCAGTTTCTCACCAAGCTAAACATATGCTTACCATGGGATCCAGCAACTGTGCCCCTTCCTATTTGACAGAGCAGGAGCATTGCCATCTTGGACAAACACTGCCATTTTAAGTTCCCCAAAATCCAGCCCCAAAACATCAGCTTAATGGCTAATGTCAGCATGACCAGAAATATTCCAACCCTTAGATAAACCCCCCTCTGACTAGAAACATGCCAACCCTGAGATAACCCCCACTCTGACCAGAAACATGCCAACCCTGAGATAACCCCCACTCTGACCAGAAACATGCCAACCCTGAGATAACCCCCACTCCAACCAGAGACATTCCAAACACACAATAAAGCTCTCCTTCACACAGAAACATTCTGAGCCTGTGATAAGCTCCCCCTCCCTAAAACCCTTAAATACCCTTAGTCTGTAAGAGAGAGCGCTCCTAACTGAAATCGGCAGAAGCCCTTCTCAGGTTTATCCTCCAAAATAAAGCTGTTTTGACTATTGAGCTGCTTTTCGTGTTTCTTTCTTCTTTCTTCAACTCTTACACTATTTACCCCAAGGAGTTGAAAACCTATGTCTATACAAAACCGTGCCCACCAATGTTTATGGCAGCTTTATTCATAATTGCCAAAACTTGGAAGCAATCAATATGTCCTTCTGTAAGTGTGTGGATAAACAAACTGTGGAACATCCAGACAGTGGAATATGATTCAGCACTAAAAAAGGAATGAACTATCAAGCCATGAATAGACATGGGGGAAACTTAAATACATATTACTAAGTCAAAGAAGCTCATCTGAAAAAGCTATATACCGTATGAATCCAACTATATGACATTCTGGAAAAGGCAAAACTATGCAGACAGTAAAAAGATCAGGGGTTGCCAGGAGTTGGTGTATTGATCTGTTCTCATGCTGCTAATAAAGACATACCTGAGACTGGGTAATTTATAAAGGAAAGAGGTTTAATAGACTCATGGTTCCACATGGCTGGGGAGGCCTCACCATCATGGTGGAAGGCAAAGGAGGAGCAAAGTCATGTCTTACATGGTGGCAGGCAAGAGAGAGCTTGTGCAGGGGAACTCCCATTTATAAAACCATCAGATCTCGTGAGACTTGTTCACTACCATGAGAAGAGTGTTGGGGAAACTGCCCCCATGATTCAATTATCTCCACCAGGCCTGCCCTTGATGCATGGGGATTATTGCAATTCAAGGTGAGATTTGGGTGGGGACATAGCCAAACCACATCAATTGGTGAGGAGGAGTGATGAATAGGCAGAGGATATTTAGGGCAGTGAAACTACTGTGTGTGATACTGTAATGGGGGATACATGTCCTTAGACATTTGTCCAAACCCATAGGATGTACAACACCAAGAGTGAATCCTAGTGCAAACTGTGGCCTTTGGGTGATGGTGATGTGCCAGTGTAGGTTCATTGACTGTAATAAATATGTCACTCTGGTAGGGACGTTGATAGTTGGAGGAGGCTGTGTATGTGTGGAGGGAGGAGGTATAGGGAAAATCTCTGTACCCTCTTCTCAATTTTGCTGTGAATATAAAGCTGCTCTAAAAAGGTCTATTTTTAAATAATAATCATAAAAATATAGAGGGTGAACTAATCATTGATTGAAGGCCTTGAGGGCAGCAGTAATGGTCAGAGCTGTAAACCTGTGGGCACAAGGTCGGTGTTTAACTCTCAAGCTTCCGTTCACCAGCCTGCCAAGTTTTTAACGTCTCTGAGCCTGTTTGCCCGTCGGTAAAAAGCGAATGAAAGTCAATTCAAAGGAATTGTTTTCTCTGGATTAAACTACATAGAGGAGCTTAAAGATTGGTTTAAAAACCACCTGGCTATGACTTTCATGTTGCAGTGTGGATGGGACCCTGTCCACCAAGGGGCCTGGCATCTCTCACTGGGATGCTGCGGCAGAAAGTCTTTAACTCCAGGACCAGAAAAATAAGCCTCTCTTCTGCAGTAACTTGTGCATTTTGTCGTGGTTGGCTAGACATTTCAACCACTTAAACCCCTTGGCCATGGAGAAGTGCAAATCCAAAATGAAGGCCAATAACTCACATGACATGACAGTGTGCACCTCTGGGCACTCAGTTTCCTTTACTCCCTCTCTCCCTCCACTCTCACGTGCATTTTTCTGATCGTCGTCTCTTCCCTTGGATCTTATTGCCTGAACTCTCGCCAGGTTCCACAGTTGGTTCTTCGGCTTCAGTGGGACCTGCCAGCTTCTGAGACCTTTGCTTTCTTCTTATTTCTGAGTTCCTTCCTCTCCCAGTTTCCTTCCATTTCCAGCATAGCTTCCATCATCAGCCACTTCCACTACCCTCTGGGCCTCTCCCTGGCCTTTTCTTTTCCTGTCACACAGGACCCCATGGTAGAGCCCTCTTTCTACCTGCTCCTGCCTGGAGCGCTAAGGGCTGCAGAAGAGCCTGGCTGTGCGGTCGGGTGGAGGCTTCCTCCTCAGTGCCTGCATCCACGCTCAGCTCTCACTCCCTCCACAGGCCTACAGCCATGTCCCAGCCTCTGTTCCTCTCCACGGGGCCCTGGCCATGCCCCGGGCCTCTTTCTCCCTCCACAGGCCTCCAGCTACACCCCGTCCTCTCCTCCCCTCCACAGGGCTCCAGCCACACCCCGTCTTCTCCTCCCCTCCACAGGCCTCCAGCTACACCCCGTCCCCTCCTCCCCTCCACAGGGCTCCAGCCACACCCCGTCCTCTCCTCCCCTCCACAGGGCTCCAGCCACGCCCCGGTCCTCTCCTCCCCTCCACAGGCCTCCAGCTACACCCCGTCCCCTCCTCCCCTCCACAGGGCTCCAGCCACGCCCCGGTCCTCTCCTCCCCTCCACAGGCCTCCAGCCACACCCCGTCCCCTCCTCCCCTCCACAGGGCTCCAGCCACGCCCCGGTCCTCTCCTCCCCTCCACAGGCCTCCAGCCACGCCCCGGTCCCCTCCTCCCCTCCACAGGCCTCCAGCTACACCCGTCCCCTCCTCCCCTCCACAGGGCTCCAGCCACACCCCGTCCTCTCCTCCCCTCCACAGGGCTCCAGCCACATTCCTGGGCCTCTCTCTCCCTCCACAGGCCTCCAGCTACACCATGGGCCTCTCCGCCCCTCCACGGGCCTCCAGCTACACCATGGGCCTCTCCTCCCCTCCACGGGCCTCCAGCTACACCATGGGCCTCTCCTCCCCTCCACGGGCCTCCAGCTACACCATGGGCCTCTCCTCCCCTCCACGGGCCTCCAGCTACACCATGGGCCTCTCCTCCCCTCCATGGGCCTCCAGCTACACCATGGGCCTCTCCTCCCCTCCACGGGCCTCCAGCCATGCCCCAGCCTCCCTGCTCTTAGGTGACTGTCTTGATTTCTATTTTCCAGAGGAAATAAAGGTCCCGAGACTCCCTCGACTTCCTGCCATGGAAAAACACCCGGCCTTGCAGCTGCATCCCTCCTATTTCCTTCTTCCTTTCTGTGACGACAGACAAAGTGTCCTGCCCCCTCTGAGGAAGCCGTCTGCCTGTACCTCCTGTCTCATTGGGAAGGGCCTCTCTTTTGAACTTCACATCTTTCCTCTCCCAGCATCTTTCCATTATCTTTTAAAATGTTCAAGTTAAAATGTTCCTTCTGGCTACTCTGTAGCCCAGACTGGAGTGCAGTGGCACCATCTCGGCTCACTGCAGCCTTAAACTCCTTGGCTCATGCAATCCTCCTGCCTCAGCCTCCCGAGTAGCTGGGACCACAGGCGTGCACCACCATGCCAGGCTAATTTTTGTATTTTTTGTAGAGATGGGGTTTCACCATGTTGCCCAGGCTCATCTCGAACTCCTGTGCTTAAAGGATCTTCCCACCTCAGCCTCTCAAAGTGCTAGGATTACAGGCATGAGCCATCAGGCCCAGCCTCTTTTTTTTTTTTTTTTTTTTTTAATCTTCCTCAACCCAGCCGCATCTTCTGTCGACTTTCTGGAGTCTCTGCTCCACTGTGAAGTCACAATTTGCATGGACTCTTCCTGCTACATCCTTCTCAGTCTGCCACAATCCGGCCCCCACATCAAATCCCCCAACATACGCCCCTCCACCTCACTGAAACTTCTCTTGCCCAGGTTATTATTATTTTGTTTGTTTGTTTGTTTTGAGATGGAGTCTCACTCTGTTGCCCAGACTGGAGTGCAGTGGCACAGCCTCAGCTCACTGCAACCTCTGCATCCTAAGTTCAAGAGATGCTCTTGCCTCAGCCTCCCGAGTAGCTGGGATTACAGGTGCATGGTACCAAACCCGGCTAATTTTTGTATTTTTAGTAGAGTCAGAGTTTCACCACGTTGGCCAAGCTGGTCTCAAGCTCTTGACCTCAGGTGATCCTCCTGCCTCCACCTCCCAAAGTGCTGGGATTACAGGCGTGAGCCACCACACCCGGCCTCTTGTTCAGGTTATAAATGACCACTTCATCACTTTCAGTCCTTGTCTTACCTTTCCTCTTAGTCATATTTGTTAAACTTACTTTTCTTGTCAAAACATAATTTTTCCTTGATTTCAGAGATAATACCCCTGCGTGGGATTTTAGCCCCCTAAGCCCCCCAGATGCTCACGTTTGGTAACCCACGCAGACGTTCCTGCCTCTCTGTCCATCTGTTAAATATTGACCTCCTCCAGGGCCTATCTATTAATAAGTAACTCTTTTCATCCCACACACTCTCAGAACTCATTAATACCAGAGCTTCAGGGACCATCCCAGCTCTCTCATGAACCCCACACACTCACTCCAGCTGCTGACCGGCTCATTCTGGTGGGATATCCCACAGACCCTCAACTGCAAAAGTGCAATATCTACTCATCCCTTCTCTTCCCCAAACCTGCCCTTCTTTTCATGTTCCATATCTCAGCAAATGGCACCACCAATTAATCTTCCCAAGCCAGAGACCTGGATGTCACTCATGGTTTCCGTGTCCACTTCAGCTCCTTCATCCAATTGACCATCAAGCCTGTCTGTTCTATCTCTGGACCATGTTTTAATCCATTATCTTGTCCCCAGATCCACTGCTCTTTGCTCCATGCAAGCAAGACTCCTGGTCTCCCCTCAACACCCCGGCTTTCCTCCCATCTCTCCATGACCACGTTGGCCAGCAGGACCTTCATGAAATACAGAGGTGGTCACGCCGTTTCCTTGCTTAAAATACTCCAGTGGCTTTATGTTGCCCTTAGGACAGGAACCATTCCCTTTCCCATGGTCTACAAACCTTTCATGGTCCATGTCCTGATTCCAGGCTCCGTCGTGGACCCCAGGCCTTAGGACACATCATTTCCCCCGCTAGGCACAGCCTCTCCTTCTCTGTAGCCCTTCTTTGTGAGTTGAAAGGCATATTGCTGAGCTAAATCTTCCTCCTGCAGGATCTGTTCTATGAAACTGTGTGATGATCACAGAGGAAGAGTTTGATGATGAGGCTCCTAGAGTAGCAGATGCCTTGTAAGCTCTCCGTCACTTAGGGAAGGATAACACCTCAGACGTCCCTTCTTCCTGGGGATTTAAACTGGTTGTCATTGTAAGGATAATGCAAAGAAAAATGAACCTATTTGGGATGGTCAGATGAGTGATGCCTATTTGAGAAAATAAACACAGCCTGGGGGTGATTTGAAATGGACATCTGGTACAGACAAGAAGAAGAAAGGGGAGAAAAGGATTCCCTTAAGAGTTGGGAGGCGTTCTTCGGCGAAGTTCATGGGGTGGGTAATGAGGATATAGGAGAGTCACAGTCACTAAGGGCTAGAAGCCAAGAAGACCCAGAGGACTGAGTTTTTGGTGAAGCTATAGGATATTTTTTAGAAAACAAACAAAAGTGAATCTGAAGTTCGGATTGTTGAAATGTCAGGAGCCAGAGACAGTGTATAATTAAGGAAAATAACTGCAGAATTTGCATACACTAAAGGTTTTAAAACAGTAGTCTAACAAAAAGTTAGCCCTGGAAAACCTGCCTGGGAGCTTCCTTTGCAGGAAAAAGCACACAGTTTGGACTTGCATTTTCTATTTGGCAGCTTAAACAAATGTCTCAAATGGCCAGGTCTTGCAGTTTCTACATCTCCCGCCCAAGTCTTAGCCTCTATGACATACAAACAAGCCACAGAGGAAAGCTTCCTTAGTCTTTGGGGTCAGAGTAAGGAGTAGCAGGATTCAAACATGTTCTCCCACATGGTTTGGGCAGGGGCAAGAGCCAACACTGTGATTTGTGTATTTTCAAGACATCATTCTGGCTACCGTTGACAAGGTCCAAGCATCACCTTTAGATAGGAGGGACCCGTCTTCAATCACATTATATAGTTGATTCCTCAGGAATTGAGGTGAGACCACGGAAAATCATAGCTGGTGGGTAAGACGGTGGAAGATATAGAAACTGCTGCTTTATCAAGAGTTGAAGGTGACAGTCAGCTATGAAGTGGTCAGAAGACGCAAGTCCCCTGAGCTGCGGGAGCACTGAATTGGGACAGTGCCACAGTGCTGGGATGGTGGGAAGCAGCAGCTGCCTGGGAAGGCTGGGACATTGCTATGAGGGATGCAGAGGTGCAGCTGAGGAAGCTGCACACCACTGCCCATCCACCAGCACAGCTCCACAGAGGCCTGTGCCTCTAGAGTGAGGCAAACGGTCACTGTGGGCAGCGCCCAGCTGGAAGGAGATGCAGGTGCCACTCCACTCCACCTCCTCCACCCCATTCTTCATCCAGAACTTGACCCTTGTGGACTGCAGCGACCCTAAGCTACCTCTCAGGCAGCCAGAATTCTGATCTGCAGTGGGACGATTCTTTTTTTTTTTTTTTGAGATGGAGTCTCGCTCTGTCACCCAGGCTGGAGTACAGTGGTACCATCTCCGCTCACTGCAAGCTCTGCCTCCTAGGTTTCAAGTGATTCTCCCGCCTCAGCCTCCCGAGTGGCTGAGACTACCGTTGCCCACCATCACGCCCAGCTAATTTTTGTATTTTTAGTAGAGACAGGTTTCACCATGTTGGCCAGGCTGTTCTCGAACTCCTGACCTCAAGTGATCCACCAGCCTCGGCTTCCCAAAGTGCTGAGATTACAGGCGTGAGCCAGCGTACCCGGTCGATTTTTATTTCCATTCTGCACGCGTTTCATGAGAGTTCTCCTGCTGCACCGTAGGGAGAGGCGGGACACTGGCTCCGCAGGCGGCTCCTCTGTACCCGGATTCATGGGCCTATCCTGCAGGCACAGGTAGCGCCCGCAGCCCATTGCCTAGCCAGAGGCTTTCTTCCAGTAGAGAGGTGAGAGCGTGTGTTCTGCCCATGTACGGACTAGCAGTTTTCACATTTCCTAAGGTGCAGGGCACCGTGCTGGCCGCTCTGGGGCATTAAAAAATTAAGAGACCGGCCGGGCACGGCGGCTCACGCCTGTAGTCCCAGCACTTCGGGAGGCTGAGGCGGGTGGATCATGAGGTCAGGAGATCGAGATCATCCCGGCTAACACGGTGAAACCCTGCCTCCACTAAAAATAAATTAGCCAGACATGGCAGCCTGCACCTGTAATCCCAGCTAGTTGGGAGGCTGAGGCAGGGAGAATCACTTGAACCCGGGAAGTGGAGGGTGTAGTGAGGCGAGATTGCACCACTGCACTCCAGCCTGGACAACAGAGTGAGACTCCATCTCAAAAAAAAAAAAAAATTTAAGAGATAATGTGACTCCTGCCATTAAAGAATTCACCCTCTAGTGAGAGGTCTACAAGCAGTGCTGAACTATGGTGCGGGAGCTTGTTCTTGCTCATGCTAGGAGCTCCTTACTGTGTGCCCTGGAGGAGGAATTTAGAACATTGTGAACCAAGGGTACATCATAAATGAAGCTAATGGGTAACTTCTCAGAGAAAATATGGATTCGAGCCAAGCAGAAGCTGAAATCTTGGTCCAACATTAGCAAAACTGAAATCACACTTTGGAGATGCATTACTTTAAAAAAATTATTTACTTATTTAATGTATCCACTGAATTTATAATTAAAAACTAATTATAAATTTTATAATTATATTTTTATAATTTATATTTATATTTTAAATGTTTTATATTTCTATTTTATATCTATATATTTTTATTTAAAAAATTTTATAACTTGTTTATTATAATGATATAATTTTATTTTTATTGACAGGGTCTTGTTCTGTCTCCCAGGCTGGAGTATAGTGGTACGATCATAACTCACTGCATCTTCAAACTCCTGGGCTCAAGCTGTCCTCCTACTTCCCCCTCCTGAGCAGCTAGGATTACAGGTACATGCCACCATGTCTAGCTAATTTTTAAAATTTTAGTGGAGATGGGAGTCTCACTATGTTGCCCAGGCTGGTCTCGAACTCCTGACCTCAAGCTATCCTCCCTCGTTGGACTCCCAAAGCGCTTGGGATTATAGATGTGACCCACTGTGCCCAGCCAGCATGACTTTATGAAATAAACAGTTCTGAGTTGAGCTGCTGTTCTTACCAGCAGGGCTGCACAATGGCTATACATGTGGATGGTCACGGTTCCAGGGCAGGAGTCAACAGGGAGTTTCTTCTTCTTCTTCTTTCTCCTCTTCTTCTTTTCTTCTTCTTCCTTCTTCTTCCTCTTCTTCTTCTTCTTCTTCTTCCTCTTCCTCTTCCTCTTCCTCTTCTTCTTCTTCTTCCTCCCCTTCTTCCTCCTCTTCTTCTTCCTCTTCTTCTTCCTCTTCTTCTTCTTCTTCCTCCTCTTCCTCCTCCTCTTCCTCTTCTTCTTCTTCTTCTTCTTCTTCTTCTTCTTCTTCTTCTTCTTCTTCTTCTTCTTCTTCTTCTTCTTCTTCTCCTTCTCCTTCTCCTTCTCCTTCTCCTTCTCCTTCTTCTTTCTTCTTTCTTCTTTCTTTCTTCTTTCTTCCTCCTCCTCCTCCTCCTCTTCTTCTGCTTCTGCTGCTGCTGCTGCTGCTGCTGCTGCTTCTTCTTCTTCTTCTTCTTCTTCTTCTTCTTCTTCTTCTTCTTCTTCTTCTTCTTCTTCTTCTTCCTCCTCCTCCTCCTCCTCCTCCTCCTCCTCCTCTCCTTCTTCTTCTTCTTCCTCTCCTTCTCGTTCTTTCTCTCCTTCTCGTTCTTTCTCTCCTTCTCATTCTTTCTCTCCTTCTCCTTCTTCTTTCTTCTTCTTCTAGATTCAGGGCATACACATGCAGGTGGATTACATGGGTGTATTTCTGTATTGCTGGGGTCCGGGCTTTTAGTGAACCAGTCACCCTAATAGTGAGCATAGTACCTGGTAGGCAATTTGTCCAGCCCTTGCCAGCCTCCCTCCCTCTCCCCTTTGGGAGTCTCCCGTGTCTATTGCTCCCATCTTTATGGCCATGTATGTCCACTGTTTAGCTCCCACTTATAAGTGAGAACATGCAGCATTTGATTTTCTTCAAGAGGAAGTTTCTATGGGGTTAAACCAACTCTGCTTCCACAGGCCTGGAGCCAACTGCCCTCTCCATTTTCTGTTTGCAATCCGCTGAGAGTGGTGACCAGGGGAAAGAGGCCTGGGAAGTTTGAGGTGGTGCTTTGGTATTTTTGTGAATGAATAAAATGATGACTTGCCACGCATATGTATCACAAAGAGGAGACGGAGGCACAAGCCTCGGTGAATCTTTTTCCTTCCTTTTCAACTTTCCTTTGCTGTCACAACTTCTTCAATTTACTTTCTGAGCATTTAATAAAGTCTTTTGAGAAACAAGCAGGTCAAAGACTTGAAGAAACATATGCCAACACCACTTAGCAAATTTCCCGCCCAGAAATCCACTTCCAACCCAACCATCTGCTGCTCTGTCAGCCCAAGTATTTATAGCCTGGTTCTTTGTCCCCATTACCAGGCCTTGCTTCCAGTGCAGTGACTCCAGCTTTGTCTTCCTCCACTTAGGAAGAAAGAACAAGACAGAGTTTTCTTCCATTCCAGACATGACAAAGTTACTCTCCATCTTAAAAAGACATGCATTACCTCTGATCAAGAAGTTGTCACCTTTTCCGCCTCCATAGAGTAAAATCACTTCTTGGCTTCTCTCTTCTCATTCCAAGAGACCCTCTCAGATGGATTTGGTAATCAGAGTTAAGAAATGTCCATCAGTGACAGATTGGATTAAGAAAATGTGGCACATATACACCATGGAATACTATGCAGCCATAAAAAAGGATGAGTTTGTGTCCTTTGTAGGGACATGGATGCAGCTGGAAACCATCATTCTTAGCAAACTATCACAAGAACAGAAAACCAAACACCGCATGTTCTCACTCATAGGTGGGAACTGAACAATGAGATCACTTGGACTCAGGAAGGGGAACATCACACACCGGGGCCTATCATGGGGAGTGGGGAGGGGGGAGGGATTGCATTGGGAGTTATACCTGATGTAAATGACGAGTTGATGGGTGCAGCACACCAACATGGCACAAGTATACATATGTAACAAACCTGCACGTTATGCACATGTACCCTACAACTTAAAATATAATAATAATAAATAAATTTAAAAATAAAAATAAAAAAATAAAAAAATAAAAAAAAAAGAGTTGGGAGACATACACATCAAAAAAAAAAAAAAAAAAAAAAAAAAAAAAAGAACAGTGTCTATTAAGCCACTGGCATTCGGTCCTATTTTTAAAAGGCTGGATTTTATTCACAACTTGGGAAATAATATTATTGACCTAGAAAATCACAAGACTCAGAACAAGAGATTCGGACGCTCATGACAACAAAGGCAATCAGATCTATTCATCCTGGCCTAACTGGGAGGCTCTCATCGCTAAAAGGAACTCATGTCCCTCCATTTAGGCCTGACCCGAGGACCACATGGTCCTTTGTAGAAAAACTTCCTGGCAACATCAGCGTCTCCATTCACATCACAGACCAGCTGGTGGATTCAAGACCCTTGACAAGGAGTTGGCTTCCAGATCCAGGCGTCCCTCTGCTGGAATCCTAAAGAGGCCAAGTTCCGCCGTTCTCACGACACCCATTCTTCATCACCTGATCAAAGGGAAACTCGACAAATAGCACTCCCCATTGCCCCCACCAATGCCACCCCTGGAGTTCCCCTCATCCTAATACAAAGTGAAACCAGTAGCACCTTAGGAATGTGGAAACATACTTGCAAACATCCCACATCTAGGTCAAACTCACATAACCTTGCAGACCAATTTTCTAGTGTTTGGGGCTTTCAAGGAACAGTTCCCCTTCTTTCCCCACCACCGAGACAGGAAAGCAAACAGGAACTCCGTACTTAGGCGTCGAGGTACTGGAAGGCCCCACAGCCAGAAGGGCTGGCAAGATGGCTGCCGATTCTCAGGTGGGGACATGGATGTTGGTGTCCACCTGCTAGGCAGAGACAGGTGCACGGGAGGGGGAGCCCCACAGGCCTGAGAGTGCAGACAGTGGGCCCTAGAGGGCGGCGGGTAGAGGCCCTTAGGCCCCAGGAGCACTCAGGCCCGTGCTTAGAGGGCAGGGACACAGGAACTTGAAGTATCTTGGGACATGCTTCTCCAGCTGGCCCACGCAGTCATAGGAAGCAGGCTCTCTGAGGTGAGGGGACCCCAGAAATGATGATGGACATGGTGCTGGGGCAGCCTAGGGGCATGGAAACCCATAGAGGGTCACAGGGGTGAACCCCAAAATACTGGACAGACCTAGGACCCCACAACAAGAGTCCACAACATACTGCATAACAAGCCTGAAAGATGTCCTTTCCCTCTATCCCAGTCATCCTACTTTGGGAGCGTGTGCCAAGCAAAAGAGACATGGTTATTTACGACATTTCAATAACTCACAGCAAGTCATGGCGTGCTGAAAAGTGTAAAACTGTCTCTGTATCATTGTTATTGATGTGGGGAAAACCACAGTATGATATTAAGTGATCAAAGTGGCACAGCCTGGACTACAAAGCGTGAAGCCAGTGATGCACTTAGAAAAAAAGGCTGGAAAAGAAAGTCACGTGAGCCTCCCAGTACTCCAGAAGCTCTGGTTTGCCTCAGTTATAAGGGATTTGGGGGTTATAGTCTGTATTTGCTGAAGTTTCTACAATGAATTTCATTTATGATTGGAAAACAGGATGTTGAAACCCATTCTGTTCCTAACATCACTATCAATGTCATCAAAACTTACAGCTTGTAAAAACTGACTTTCTATTAGTAAGGAACCTTGGTGTTCATTATTGAATTTATACACAAGGACTTCAGTGTAGACCAGGCAGAGGTGTGGAACTACAGGATATCATGTGCCGAGCACCCCAAATCACCCTCGATCCCGTGACATTGGATGTGAACGTTTAGGGGGATCAACCAAGGCAGCTTTATAAGAAAACATGCTGGCTGGGCGCAGTGGCTCACGTCTGTAATCCCAGCACTTTGGGAGGCAGATCACCTGAGGTCGGGAGTTCAAGACCAGCCTGACCAACATGGTGAAACCCCATATCTACAAAAAAAACCCAAAAAACAAAAATTAGCCGGGTGTGGTGGCAGGCATCTGTAATCCTTGCTACTTGGGAGGCTGAGGCAGGAAAATTGCTTGAACCTGGGAGGTGGAGGTTGCAGTGAGCTGAGATCACACCACTGCATTCAAACCCAGGTGGCAAAGCAAGACTCCATCTCAAAAAACAAAAAAAAGAAAAATACAAAAATTAGCCGGGTGTGGTGGCACACACATCTGTAATCCCAGCTACTTGGGAGGCTGAGGCAGGAGAATTGCTTGAACTTGGGACGTGGAGGTTGCAGTGAGCCGAGATCGCACCACTGCACTCAAGCCCGGGTGACAGAGCAAGACTGTGTCTCAAAAAAAAAAAAGGAAAAAAAAAAAAAAGAAAAAAAGAAACATGCTTACAGGTCCCACTTTTGATTTACATCGTTTAAATCAGAATGTTACTGAAATGTGAGCAGCATAAACGTCTATTCCTGTGGTATGTCAACAAGGATAAAGCCAAAGTACATTTATAAATTAACTACAAAGAAAATGAAAATGAACCAGAAAACCTAGTTAGAATTCCAGCTCTGCCACTGCTGGTGGGTGACCTTCTACACCCGGTTAATCCTCTCTCAGCCTGTTTCTCTCTGGGTCAAATGCCCTTAATGAGAGTACTGACGTGTCTTTTTTGAAGGTTAAATGATATGATGTTTGGTGGACTCATTATTCATCATTGTTCTGGGGAACATCAAATGCTGGATGGCGGGAGAGGGAGGGTTTCTCAGCCTCTCCATTCAGAGGGAGGCTGAATCGCTGCACTGAGCCGGATAAAACCTTCGCATAATTCTGAGTGTTGTTTAATCTTTAATCAACATGGAACTCCGTGTCCCGAGGGAAGCCGAAGCCACTTTCCTTCTTTGACCTTGTGTTTATGTTGTCCTACACTGACATGGTTCGATCCACAGTTTTAGCCTCTTTCCTCTTTGTACAGAAGTTCCCATAGAGGTTGCAAGTTGTTGTTCTTTAAGTAATGTCCGCTGAGGAGGAAACTGGAGGAATGGGAAAATAAGGCAAATTACTTGGCATACATTTTACGAGGAGCTTCCTAACGGAGCTAAGAACACGACTGTTTCAAAGCCGTGAAGTCTGGGGAAGATCACTGACCGCTGTTGGCGTGCTGAGGCCCCTGAGCTCAGGCAAGCAGCCTATCTTTACCCTCACGCCCCAGGCTCGTGCCTCCAGCTGAGATCGCAGGGCCCTGCTCAGTGCCACCAAATCTACCGAGCATAAATTTTGTGCAATCTTTTGCTCCGTTTTATGGAAGAAACAACAAAAAGGATCTCATGGTTCAGAAGGGATTTCCAGCATTTTTAAAAAAGTGTACAAATCCATGCAAATATAACAAAGAAAGATAAAGAAGAACGTTGGGGAAACATAAAGAAAAAGATATGAGTTAAGGAATGCAAAAAGGACGAAAACCCAGAAAAAGCTTTAAAAGAAAGGAAAGAACACGTGCCTTTTGGACTTCGGGGGCTTAGAAGTGTGTTTCAGACCAGTTCCTCGGTTTGATATTGACTCAAACTTGTGAATTTAGTCCAGCAGAAATTATCTTCATGATCTCCATCTCTGCGATGTAGGGAGATTAAGTCATTTGCCCAAAGCCAACCCACACACTCACTCGCATGCACACAAAATGCCAGCCTGAGTGAGACCTGAAGCCGGGCGTCTCAACTGCCAATCCACTTTGCTACAACAAGGAGCTGGCTTGCAAGGAAAGAGAGAAAAGAGTTTCTGAAAGTCCCTGGGGGCTGTGCCTGAGCTATACAAGTATATAATCTCTGGCTGGCGGGGATGTACAGGTTAATGCTGTATTACAGATTTCTTCTCCAGCTTATCAAAATCCTTGGGTCCTTCTAAATAAGCACATGCTAATTTATACACCAAAGCTTCTTCTGCTGCGTCTGCTCTGCATCAACTCCTTGCAATGTGCCCTGAGATTTGCTTTAAAGCCACAGATCAGCAGTTTCATTGTGTGTGCGTTCATTTATCTGCTCAACAAATATTTATTGCGTTCCTAACATATGCCAGACATTGTGCTAGGTCCCCAGTATATAATGAGGAAACAAGACAGATTCACTCCCCATTGTGATTTAGGGAGATTGAGAGTGCTGCCATGCAGAGAAGCTCTCCAAGGCAGTTTGGAGAGTTTGGTGGGAGGAGCCCTTCCTGAGTCAGCTTCTCTCCTTGCTGTTGCTCCTGTCGCCCTGCCGTGTGGCAGGATCTCCACCCAGCCTCCCAGACTGTCCTGCACAGCGGCCCATTGAATCCCGCCTTCCTGTAGTAAGAACTTACGGGTAGCTTGCTAATGGGACGACACCCTTGCCTCTTGTGTGTGGACAGTGCAGTGGTTGTTCGCAGCAGGAAGTTTGCAACAGGCCCCCCACCTTGCTCCTGCATCCGAATTTAGGAGCTCTTGAGCTCTCCAACCAGGCGATTGGAAGAGACTGAGTCTCCCACACCATCCCCTAAACGATGTCCCACCAGAGAGTTCAGCCCGAGCGCCTAAAAGCTGTCTTCTTATCCTATATCTGCAAAATCCCAAATGATGATCATGATGCTCATAGTTCACTGAGCCTCTTCCTTTTCTCCATTAGTAGAGCAATTTGGGAGTGGAGGGGTAGAGAGAAGTTGGAAGTTGAGAATTTTGTGGCATGTTAGGCTTGCACTTCCCAAGTTAAATGCGGACCTCTATATTTGTGATATGGTACCCATTGGTGGGGACCTAGAGGAGCAGGAAACAATGGGATGACAGAGCATACCAAGGACATAGACGCAAAAGACCATCTCTTCTCCCTCAGCCCCTCTAAGACATCCAGTGCTGTGTGAGGTGAGGAGTCACAACTTGACAACATGAGATAAATCCTTTTGCTCTTCAGAACTAAGTAAGAGTGTGCAGAAAAGAATTTCTCTTAAAGGACAAGAGCTGGGGCTCACTGGTGCCAGGATGATTGTTTAGGGTTAGAAGAGAAAATAAATGAGTATTTGTGTTATCCGCTAGAGCCGTCGTTCGTACATAAACTTTAATAAATCCCTTCCACGTGTCAAGCACTATGCTGGGTGCCAGGAATGCAAAGAATAACAAGATATAAACCTCTTCAATGGGGTCTTACGATCCAGCTTAGGTTCTGGGAAAGGCATTCGTGATGGAAAAACAGATATTTAAAGAATTTTTCAGTAAAATTGCTATACATCTAATTAGATGTTGAAAGCGCGGGATGTTCTTGTTGGGGCAAATGGGTGACTGGGTGTCTGGGAAGCTGTAAAGGATGCATTTGGAGCCCACTGGAGTGTGGTGAGCCTGTGAGCTGGGAGGCAGCCTGAACCTCATGATTTCCAGAAGCAGGACTTTCTCCTTTTAGGTAGGGTCAGGGAGTCAAAGAGCAAGGGGAGCAGTGTCGTTAGGGAGAAGGATGGTGTCAGGACCCGTGTGACCCTCCTCTTGGGACTTCCAGAACTAGTTGGGGAATAATTTAGAGGCAGGGCTGTTCCCATTTTATGTATGTGCGATTCCATGTCCCTCATGGCCAGCAGGGATTGAAGAAAGCTCTGGTACATAGAAAGCAGGTTGACTAATTTCCCTTTCTTGGAAATCTGAGTGGCAAATCACAAAGGGTGTGAGTAAAGAGAAATGAGCATTTTTTTTTTTTTTATCAAGGGAAGTTTAAAACGACATTGTTCTTGCTCATTTCATAATATAAAATCTGTCATCATACTTCATGTAAATAACTATAGATGGGAAGCCATTGACATTCAGTTAGAGGGCAACAGAGAGCAGATTTCTGGGTTAGTTAAAATTAGATTTGGTCACACATAACAGAAAACCACAAAGCAACCAGTTAGAGGTTCACTTCTCTGTCATGTCACCGTAGTACTGGCTAGCAAGGTGGTCCTTACAAATCCATGCTCTGATCTTTCCACTCTGACATTTTCAGTGCATGGATGGCTTTTGTTTCCCAGGCCACCTCAAGGTTCAAAATAGCTGCTGGAGGTCCAGCTGTCACATTAAGGTAGGAAAGAGAAAGAGGAAAAGCAGAAATGCAACACAGACTCTTCCTGACAATCTATGCCTTTCAATCAGACTTCCTGGAAGAGTCCCACTCAACATTTTTATTTACATTATATTGAGCCCAGCTTAGTCACACGGCCATGCCAAGCTGCAAGAGAGACCAGGAAATGTAATGTTTGGTACCCATGTAAAAAGAAGTTTGGTCTTTAAGGAGGGGGGAATGGATGGATATTAGGTAATAAATGACAGTCTCTACTGCAGGGTTTTTGTTTGTTTGTTTGTTTGTTTTTCTTCCTTGTCCATCTATCTTTAGAGTCTAGGCCTCTTGTCTTGCCCTCTGACTTCCAATCCCACCCCACTCATGGGAGAAATAACTTACAAGAGCTTTCTAATTGGCTAGATACACAGAGAGACAAAGAGAGAAAGATTAGATAGATAGATAGATAGATAGATAGATAGATAGATAGATAGATAGAAATAGGTAGATTGATTGATTATAAGGAATATCCAATAATGCGCATATAAGCAGGGAGGCTAGGAAGCCTTGTAATCTGCCATCTACAACCTGGAGACCCCAGAAAGCCCATGGTGTAATCCATCTCAAGTCTGAAGGCAGGAGAAGCAGGGGAGCCAGTGGTGTGAATCCCAGTCTAAAGTAAGGAGAAGAGGAGATGAGGTGTCCCAGCTCAAGCAATGAGGCAGGAAAAAGGAGGTAAATTACTCCTTCCTCTGCCTTTTTGTTCTAGTGAGGCCCTCCATAGATTTAATGGGGCCCACCTACACTGGGAAGGGTCATCTGCTTTTCTCAGTTCACCCATTCAAAGGCTAATCTCATCTGGAAACATTCTTACAGACACACCCAGAAACAGTGCTTAACCTGGGCACCCCACAGCCAGGCAGGTTGACACATGAAAGTAACCATCACGCCTTTCCCGTGAAAGTCACATTCCCTCCACAGAGCAGGTCCTAGATGTTCAGATGTGGGTGGAGATTGAACAAACCCTTCTGGAGCACACACTGTGTCCTAAGCACTATGCAGGACACTTCCGTGTCCCTTGTTCTCAGGGATACGGTCAACATATTGTGAGAGAATCTGGCTCACCAGATATGATATTCCTGTAAATAGGCTGCGTCTTATTCATCTTTTTTCTTGGCACATAGTGGCCGCTTACGAAGGGGGATGTCAGGAACTCTTATGCATCCTCCTTCTTGCTCTTTTTCTCTCACTCCGCTCTTTCTCCTCCTTAGAAGCAGGGGAAAATGGAACTGAAGTGGGCTTGACTAAGCATTTCAAGTTTCCAACATGGAGTTAATATTTTCACGCAGGTTTTGCTATCTCTGTCTCTCAGCAGTAACCAGAGCCCAACGCAAACTGGCAAATAGACAAAGTTAGTCTTTATTTCCCTTGGGGTTTCCCCTGCTGCTCCCTCTTTCCTGATGCAGAGGGCTGGCTAAGTGTTGGGATGTGTGGTGGAGACGTTGCTGATCAGAGGCTTTTTTTTTTTTTTTTTCTTGAAACGGAGTCTCGCTCTGTTACCCAGGCTGGAGTGCACTGGTACCATCTCAGCTCACTGCAGTTTCCACCTCCTGGGTTCAAGCGATTCTCCTGCCTCAGCCTCCCATGTAGCTGGGATTACAGGTGCATACCATCACGCCTAGCTAATTTTTGTATTTTAGTAGAGATGGGGGTTTCACCATATTGACCAGGCTGGTCTTGAACTCCTGACCCCAAGTGATCTGCCCGCCTCAGCCTCCCAAAGTGCTGGGATTACAGGCGTGAGCCACCGTGTCCAGACTTAGCAGAGTCTCTGTTTTCTCTACTCTTTTCTTAGGCCTGGCTCACGGTGAACATGCCTGGGTCAGAGGTCAGGGATGCCAACTTCGCCAAAAGCAAAGGTGCATATAAAGCTATTTCATATGGTATACCAAGTGGAGTTTATGAACTAAGGCCTCTCAGTCTCTCCTCTCCCTGGGATCCAATCTTGTTGTTAGAAGTAGAAATCTAATTTTACTTGGATTACTACCATGACAACATTTCTCTGCTTTAAACTATTCAAGCTTCAGGCAAGATAGTGTTGCTGACACTTTTCCCCATAACTTCCCCCAAATTACATCTTTCTGCAAGTGAATGCATAATTTTCACTGCTTTTTTTTTTTCTCAAAATTTTGAATCCCCCACAAGAATAATTAGACATAATTGTGTGGTAGATCCTTGTTTTTGCAAGCAGTAATAGTACACACCTAAGAAAAAAGGATATAAAAGAAAAAAAAAAAAAGGAAAAGACAGGCAATTATGAGGCTGTGTAGGATTTAGCTCAGCATTTTTGTTAACAGATCTGTACATTAAATTGAGCCTTTACCAAAAAAATGGACATGTAGTTTTTAAACTTATAATGTAGACAGTAAACATTGCAGAAATGATTAACACTTCCAATGATCTATGTACTAATAATTTTGAGTTATTTTCTAACATATAAAATGTATAAGAGTCCCAAGACCATAAAGAAGGGTTTTCTAATGCCCACAGTTAACAGTCCTTAAAGCCAAAGTCTTGCTTCAAAATGGCCTTTCTTATTTACCACCTGTAAGGTCGGGTGGAAGATAATATCCTTCAGAAAAATTTCTGTGTTCAGTTTCTCTCTGAGGTTGTCAAACCGTCTCAACTCTACCCCATCCCCCCAAAACCCCAAGTGATTTTAGGGTTTACTCTATCTTGGTCCTGTGATGCCATAGGCCTTTCTGCCTCGAGGCAGAAACTCCCCTCCCATAGAAAGAGATACACTGGCAAGGGGAGTCAGGAAATTTGAGTTCTAATACCTGCTAATTGCCTATACCTTTATGCCCAAGGTGTCTATAAAATGAGGAAATTGGAACAGGTGATCTCTCGGGTCCTTTCTAGCTCAGTGATTCAGACTCTACTCTCTCGTATCTGAAATTCTGCAACGAGAATGTTCCATCTTTGCCTTGACATAAATGCCCAGGAAGGGATAGCATATGAATGCATTTTTAGGAGTTTATATTTTAGTGTGAATTGTTTTGAGAATTGTGATCAAGCTGTAAAACCCTAACTTCAGCCTTATTGCTGCTAAGATAGGTAAGTTGACAAAGACTCACTGATTGTGTATTGTTTTTCTTTTAATCTTGCACAAAGTGAGGATTCTCCTTCAAACTGTTGCTTGGATGGCTTGCATAGCTCTCTGCAGCCTAATTGCTTCAGAAACAGTGAAGTCTAATTACCAACCCTTCCATGTTTTCTCTGATTTTAGTCTTTGTTCCTGTGTAGATTGATTTCCAAGTACGCCTTTGAAGATTAATCTCTTCCACCGAGCCCCAGTTAGGAAACAAGATTATGGCAATGGCAGCCAAAGTAACAGCTGTTTTTTTTTTTTCTTTCAGATTCACAAATTGCAACACACTGTACTTTTTAATGGAAAAATCTATGTATTTGAGCTCTTGTTATATTTTCTGTGGTATCTCAAAAATTCTCTTGGATATAAGCCATGCGGATTTTTCTGCAGTCCTCTCAAGTTTCAAAATAGTGATACTTCAAATGTATTTTGCAGGGCTTCTATCGGTCAAGGGCATGCAGTTCTGAAAATCTTGTGCTGTGAGGTTGGACAGGGCCGTTGGCCTTCTGCCAATAGACTTGCATTGTTTGCCTTTTTAACACACAGCCCTGGAAACGCTGTTTGTGTCCCCGCTGCCTTCACTGGTTTTCTGAGTATCTGCCCCTTTGCCTAGTTGAAGTGCTTAGTCCCGGCTAGTGAAGCCTTTAGGAGTTCCCAATTTCTTGCTTCACAGATTACTAAAAATGAAGACATATCTGTTGAATGCTGCTCAAGAGACCAAAACATAATCCCAGGACAGGATGTCTGGAAAGGATGTCTTGCTTGTCTTGCAGCATAATACAGGGCACCAAGTACTGGCTTTGGAATTACACTTACATCCTTTCATTGCTAAATGGCTTTGGGAAAGTCACTTTCCCGTTTTGCACTTCAGTTTCAAATATCTACCTTGCAGGTTTGTTGTGATGCGTAGAGATTGTGTGTGAAGTGCAAAATATATATATACACACACACACATATACACACACACACATATATACACACACACACATACATATATGTGTGTGTGTGTGTATATATATATTTTAAAAGTCAACCTTTAGAAATTGCGCCTCTGTTGTCGGATACTTCAGTTGTTTTTGGTGATTCCCCATTATAAATAATGTTAGATTAAACTATCTTATGAGAAAGCTTCTTCTATGCAAAGGCACCAGGATCACCTAAGGTCCCGTCTGCTCAGAGCACCTCAGAATGTTCCTGTCTACAGTAACCAGGAGAGTGTTTCTCCTTCGGTTACAGTGTGCAGGAATGAGGGGAGAAAGACTGGTAAACATATCAGGGGACATTCCAGTTGCATGAAAGGCATAAGTCCAGAGTCTTTTCATGCAACATGAAACCTTCATGCTGTGGCTAGGGTCCACTCTATAAAGAATATCTTTGCTCTTGCAATTTTCCACTGTGGAATAAGGACATGACTTCAGCAGCAAATCAGACCGTAAACCTCTTACTTCATGCTAGCCTGTGTCTTTTTATTGGTCTTAGTGTCCCTGTATGTAGTTGTGCAGAGCTGTCATTTATCCCTTTAAAGGGAGTTTCATAAGACATGTGATCCAGTACACAGCTGTGTCAGTCTCATGAGAGGTGAATAAAGTCGACAGGATGATAGTGGAGGAAGACCCAGGATGGTAGGTGTGCAGTGATCCTTGAGCAAACAAATAGCACAAAACAAAACCTGGCACCTATTAACTCCAGGGAAAACAAAAAGCTGTGCAGGGAAGGAAGAGTACTCGTAGTTTATTACTCATATCAGCAACAAATGGCATTTACACAGTCACAAGAAGGTAAACACCAAATCTAAACCAAATTATGGTATAACTACATTGGGAAGACAAGGAACCGGGAAGTGTGTGTATGTTTATGTGTGTGTGTGTGTGTGTGTGTGTGTGTGTGTGTGTGTGTGTGGTGAGAGAAGGAGAGAGGGTGAGAAAGAGTATTATATACTAAATTTCTAGAGTTAGAAACCAAGACAGCAAAATCTGAAAAGTCAAGAAGCAGCAGTATAAACATTTTACTCGAAATGTAAAACTCATTCCAAAAGAAATAGCTGAAAAGAATTGAAAGTAGTTGCTTCCAAGAAGTAGGATGCAAAATTATTAGAATGTGTAATCTTAATAGAAATTAAAATGACAGGAAAAAAGAAACCAAGGAAGAAATATCAATTACAATACTTCTCAAGTAAATGTCCTTCAAAAAATGAAATTCTTCCTTTAAAAATGAAGTTGCATTTTACTTATGTGACATGAATTTCCTTTCCCTGTAAAATAGTGACTCTCAGTAGGAAAAGACTTCCTAACCCTAAAAATAACACAACTAAGTCAAAACTCAATAAACGGTGATGAACACTAATAGCTTTCATTTCTTTATTAATTTATGTACAATGAAAGGCATCCATTTAAATGGCATTTTGATTTGTATCTGTACAATCTCAGCCACAATTAATATATAAATGACGGGGTGCTCCCTCCAGCAGCATATATACTAAAATCGTAGAGATACAGGGAAGATTAGCAAGACTACTGTGCAAGGATGACGCATATTCGTGATGTGTTCCATATTTTTAGTAACTCAGAAACAGAGAGTCAGATACTGCATGTTCCCATTAAACGATAGGTACACATGGACAGACAGAGTGAAAAATAGACATTGGAGACTCCAAAAGGTGGGAAGTTGGGAGGGGTGTGAGGGATGAGAAATAACCTTTTGGGTACAATTTACACCGTTCAGGTGATGGTTACCCTAAAAGCACAGGCTTCACCACTACGCAATCTATCCATGTGACTAAAATGCATTTGTACCCCCTAAATCCATAAAAATAAAATAAAAATAAAGGTGTAGATGATGGCACATTTCCACCATCGCAAGTTCATTTCACCCTGTCTCTAATGGTGTCCATCCTCAACCCTGGGCAGCCCTTGCTCACTTTCTGTTTCTTTAGATTTGATATGCCTTTTCTAGAGTTTCACAGACATGAGCTGGAATGCGTAGGATGGACTCTTTTGTGTCGAGATTCTTTCTAATGCATCTGAGTTTCATCCCAATTCCTGTGTGTGGTGTACTGTTCCTTTTATTAACGATTAGTAACCTATTTGGTGCGTTTGCCATCATTTGTTTATCTAGGATAGAATGCTTTGGCAAACCTTTGGATGGTTGAATTTTTAAAAAAATTTCTCAAGTCTTTTGACTACGAGCTCTTCCTCCTACCAGGCAAGCTCTCTGATGGTCAATTATCAGAAAGGAGCAGGTAACTGACAGTGGAGTCTGCTTCTTCCCGGTAACCCAGCTTGGTTGCTTAGCAACAAACAGAAGAAGTGTATTAGTTTAGTGGATTCTGAACAAAAAGGTAATCATCTTTTATCCCCAGATAGATAGGAGACGATGTTATTCCAAGTGAAGTGGAGGAAAAATAAAAACCACAAAAATGGAAAGAAAACACATCGTGTAAATAAACACGATGAAACCTCACACCAAGTGTGCTGTGAAGACCAAGAGATCCTCTTTTAGATGAGATACCACGGTGTTAGGCGCTGCTGTGCAAAATAGTTTAAAATTTGCAAATAACTGATACCAGATATTAATAACTCATGACAGAGATAAAGAGAAACTGGTTAACCTTTATGAGCATGAATTCTGCAGAGGATCCATCTGAGATGAGGAAGAAACCTCGTCCCCTCTCCAGGCCCCTTCAGAATGGAAGGCAAGAACTGTGGTAGATGTTATGCTTCCTTTCGCCGAATTGAGTAATTGTTTTCCATAGTAAATGTGATTGACTTATGTTCGTTCACTGGATTCCTTAATCTCAAAAAGAACGGCATCCATTTTGCAGGCAATGACACTGACAGAAGTTTTTTTTTTTTTTTTAAACTTCCTTGGGAGTTTTGCCAACTTGCTACAGCCACTTCCTTCTCACCATCGACACTTCCTTCCCAGCACCCAACAATACCTTCTAGCAGAAATAGCTCTGCTAAGAATCGCTGATTTAATGAATAGACTATCCTTCAGCCATTGAATGTAAAGTGTTTAATAATCATTCAGAGATCGGGTTCACTTAGGTTTACAGGGTTGAAAGGGAGACAAAAACCCTTCACACCACTTCTCAGCTAGTCCTGGAGCCATTCTCCATTTCCCTCCTGATGACAGGTTTCTGGGTTTAAATCATGCCCCCGGGGAATGGATGTGAAGCTGTGGTCCTGCAGTTTGCTGTCAGTGCCTGGGTATCCGCTAAAGACAGCTTTGCAGTTTCATTTATTGGAGGGGCAAAGTTGACTGCCAAATAATTGGGTTGAGACTCCCCGGACTCCTCCTTACTTTTCTTGGGATTGTAAGGATCGCTTCTCCCCATAAATGTCTTACATTGCAGCCTTCCAGAGGAAAGAGATAGAGGAACACATCTTTCAGAGCTGCTGCTGTTGTTGTTGTTGTTTTATTTTCAGACTAGTTAAAAATGTTCTGGTCTTTTCTGGTTTTGAATTGTAAAAGACGTGCACTTGTCCCCTGCATTGTGTGTGTGAGAGAGCACACCAAGACAGAGGAACAGGAAGGCAGAGCCTGCAAAAGAGCTTGCAAAACCAAAACACATCCTGGGGCCCCACACAATTAATGAAAATCTTGCTGCTACGCAGTGCTGGCAAATGCAGCTGCCACTGTAGAGCCGAGGTATAAAAACTTTGAGCTGCTAAGTGCTTGCAGCGTTGTGCTCTCTGCTTGAGACATTTTGTGGCCGTGGTTTCTGCTCAGGGGAGATTTATCAGTTCAAAGAATAGACTCGATGGAAAAGTACGGCTTTGCACACAAACAGACTACTGTCCACAACCACCACGTTGATGGCAGTTTACTGAAATTAATTCTCCTTTGAGTTAAAAGACTTAAGGCTCCCAAAGAATGTGTCCATGTGTCTATATTTTAAAATATACTAAAGAAGAGCCAAATCATGTACCTCTTAATTTCTAACTTAGTGTTTCTGAGGGATAGAAAAAAAATAACTAAAAGCTTTGGACCAGAGAATTTTTTTTTTTTTAATTCAGATTTGGGGTCGGCAGCAGCGCTGAGGTTTTGGTTGGATTCCATCTCATCCCTTCTTTCTCTGAGTTTTGTTTTCTTTTTTCCTCTCTGCTATAAGTTTCTGGTGAAGTGGCAAGAAACTAACAGTGATAAGAAAAAGTAAGAAACAGATTCGTGTTGCAGTAATGACGGAAACTAAAAAGTCACTGCACAGCTGAGATATACGCCAATTATAACACAGAGAAATACTATGCCATGACATTCGTCAGGCTTGTTGATCACCAAATCGAGGTGGCAGATATTTTTTGAGCGTCTCCTATGCATAAGGCATCCTAGACGCCTATTCACGGACCTCAAGACATTTCTAGTAGAGATAACTTATTCTGAACAGCAATTCTCAAAAAACTTCAAGGATCCTCCAAGAAGAGTTATTGGAGTCAGAGGGTATCAGGGAACCAACAGGGCATGATTGAGATGCTTGAGGAGTGGCTCAGGTCAGGGCCTAGGGATGACATGGGGCAGAAGAGCCATCCTTTTCAGAGAATCACTAGAAAGGTTTCATAATGGTTGTGAGGATTTGCTGCCACACTAGGAGGAGACCAGATGGGCCCATGGCTCTGCCATCACGGAGCGTCTGGTCTGGGATGTAGATGAACCGTAGACATTGTTCATAATGGTTATGAAGACAGAGGCTGGGGGTTGAGGAAAGAGCATGGAGTTAACAAATGGTTGCAAGTAGAGAATGATATGGGAATGGAGCAGGCTATATACAGGGAAGTGTTGGAACCTCACCCCACCTGTCCAGAGGGGAGTTGAGCGGTGAGTGGGTAAGGGACCGATGAAGCCTGTTCAGGGTGTCCTTGTACACAGGGGCTGGGCTCTGACCAGGTAGAGTGAAAGCTGATAACTGCCATGTACTCGAAGCGTCAGCCTTGGCCGAGCCCTCCTAAGATGCTCAGACATTTCCAAAACATTTTCTGTGGGCTGCACAGGACTAGCTTCAAGTTCCCACAACCCCGACCACACTGGGGCAGAGGTACCTTCCCGGGCAGTCTGAGGCCTGAGACAGAAAGTGGCTTCGTGAGTGCATAGATGGTTAAGGTCAGAGCCAGGACTCTCCAGCCCAGATATTTTAACTCTCCGACCACCCTGCCCGGCAGTCCCCACAGTCTCACAACTTCTCACCATCCACAGAGAGTCAAAAGCACCTTCCAAAACCAACCCCGGGGCAGATCTGACTCTGGATTTGGCAAAACAAGCTTGGGATGTTGGGAAGGTCAAGGTTTCTCCACCTCGGCACTATGGGCGCTTGGGGCTGGATGAATCTGTTGCAGGTGGCTTTTCTGCTGCCCACTAGATGCCAGTGGCACACCCCTTCCCTCGAGTGGTGACAACCCAAATTATCTCCAGACATTGCCAACAATCTCCCAAGGAGGCAAAATCACCCATGGTTGGAAACCACTGCCGTGGTGCGTCTGTAAACATGGTGGTGTTGGTCCCCACCCTGTGTGACAGGTGTCCCCAAGGCCAGGATGAAGCTGCTGAGGCCAGGGTGAGCTAAGGGGGGATGCAAAGAAGAAGCCTGAGTCTGGTACCACACAGGATAAGTAAGTCCAAAGAACAGGCTTTTTGTCCTGGTCCTGATGGCCATGGAAAAAAAATCACTTGATCCGTCTCACCATGTGGTTCCTCATGTCTATTGCATTGAGATCACCTCTATTTTGTTGATTGTTTGTAGAGATGGGGTCTTGCTCTGTTGCCTAGGCTGGTCTCAAACTTCTAGCCTTGAGTGATCCTCCCTCCTCAGCCTCCTAAAATGCTGGGATTACAGGTGTGAGCCACAGAGCCTGCCTGAATTGAGATCAGTAATTTTTTATTTTTATTTTTTTTTGAGATGGAGTTTTGCTCTTGTTGTCCAAGCTGGAGGGCAACGGCACGATCTCGGCTTACTGCAACCTCCGCCTCCCAGGCTCAAGGAATTCTGCTTCAGCCTCTTGAGTTACTGGGATTACAGGTACCCGCCACCACGCCCGGCTAATTTTTTGTATTTTTAGTAGAAACGGGGTTTCACCGTGTTAGCCAGGATGGTCTCGATCTCCTGACCTCAGGTGATCCGCCCACCTCGGCCTCCCAAAGTGCTGGAATTACAGGCGTGAGTCACTGTGCCCCACTGAGATCAGTTTTAATTCTCACATTCTACTGCAGAGGTAAAATGGTCTTGGGCTGTAGTTCTCTGTTTCGAGGCACTAGACAGGCAAAAAGGCAGTCAAGTCCCTGGGACCAGTTGGCTAGAGACCCAGGGTATGAGCCCAGAAGGAAGGAATAACAGCAGAGGTTGGAAAGTGAGCCAGTGAACGGGGCTATGTATGTCAGAGTTTCCTGGCCTCTCTCTTCTCTTCTTCCTCTTCATCCCCTTTCCTTCCTTTTCCCTCTTCTTTCATTCATTAAGTGGCGAGACAACCAGCCAGCATCGCCGAGAGAAACAGGGAGACCGTGACGATCCACAAGGGTGCGGTGTCCTGTTTGTATTCCACGTAGTCAGTATGATTCAGAGATCCAAAAGTTTCACCCAGCATGTTGGAAAGGCACACATGAGTATACACACATGCATGCACATGCGTATATTTCTAGTAATTATCCACAGGAAGTAGTGAGTCCACAATGCCAAGAATTTCTCCTTTCAGTGGCTATTTGTGATGGGAAGCAACGTGCATTCCACTGCATTCTAGCATCAGATTATGGGAGGGGAATGTCATCATCGAAGGCATGTCCTCTTTCTTATTAAGATTTCATTCAAATAGAAAGAGTTCTGCATCTGATAGTAAAAACAAACAAACAAACATACACTAAAAAACAGTGGACAATTTCTTCGCCAATGAAAACGGCCCCCTATGAAGGCATAGTGGCCTATTTCAAATAAGGATTAGGAAAAATTCAACAAGGGAAATGATGCTTTAAGTATGTTAACTTGCAACAGGAAGAACCCTTTTTCTTCATTTCTAAGAGGAAGACAACTACTTTTGCTTTGATCAGAGTGCCGCCTGAGTGGCCAGAACTGACAAGGCTGGCAGAAGCGACGAGTTGAGAATTAAGGGCAGCGTCTGGGCCTGTGGGAGGTGCCATACGTGGGCTCACATCCACTGAACCTTGATCTCCTTTGCACACCTCCATGTAATTTATAAATCAGCAGTATTCACTCCGCCAAGAGGAAGTCTACAAAAAAGAGATGCGCTTGGCGCTCCTGGAAATGCTTTTACTTTGGGGAAAAAGCAGAGTGTACACTTTGAATGGAAATAAGCAGGCTGAAGCCACCGAGGGCATTTATATGCAGCACAGTGATGCAGACAGGAGAGCGGGGCCCTCCTTAAAGGCGCAGATCACTGAGAAGGCTCATCTCTCTCCATGCTCAAGAGGCCTGACTAGGCTTGGGTCTTGTTTGATAACCAGGGCATAACATTTAAACATATTTATAAAAATTATTCCATAAAATCAATTCATAAAAACTTCTAACTCTGAAGCGAAGCGTTAAAATAGGTGCTGAGTTACCCGCAAGATTGTTGTCAGAATAAAATGAAAGGATCTAAAAAGTTAGCACACCAACTGAAGGCATTCTTACTAAGACATGCATTGTATGCTTGAATAGATAGAATTCAGAATTAAATTCTAAACTTTGGCCATCTGGACACTGCCCCTCAGGATCAGAGTGAGAGCCACAAGACCCCCCTCAATTGCGAAGCTGGTCCTCACCACCTCCTTCATGTTGGATTTTGATCCTTCTCGGTGTCTTCACTTTTTCTTGTTATTTCCAACATCACGTTTTCCAAATCTCAACTTCTTCCCTCACTGGCTGTGTGACCACGGGAAGTTACTAGACCTCTCTGAGCTTTTGTTTCCTCATCTGTAGAGTAGGGTAACGGTATCTCCTTCAGTTACAGAACGCCCCACATCAGCTGGTTTGCAACATGCCCTTGATTTCCCTTGGTTTCTCTCTCGCCTTTTACTCCCATCCCCACCCTTTCCCATCCCGGGTCCCTGCTACATCTCATGACTGAACAACTCCTGCAACCACAGGGCATCATTTTACTCCTCTCTCTAGCTCCTCTCTCTCTCTAGCTCCTCTCTCTAGCTCCTCTCTCTCTCTAGATCCTCTCTCTAGCTCCTCTCTCTCTCTAGATCCTCTCTAGCTCCTCTCTCTAGCTCCTCTAGCTCCTCTCTCTAGCTCCTCTCTCTCTCTCTAGATCCTCTCTCTAGCTCCTCTCTCTCTCTAGCTCCCTAGCTCCCCTCTCTCTCTAGATCCTCTCTCTAGCTCCTCTCTCTCTCTCTAGATCCTCTCTCTAGCTCCTCTCTCTCTCTCTAGATCCTCTCTAGATCCTCTCTCTAGCTCCTCTCTCTAGCTCCTCTCTCTCTCTAGATCCTCTCTCTAGCTCCTCTCTCTCTCTAGATCCTCTCTAGCTCCTCTCTCTAGCTCCTCTCTCTCTCTAGATCCTCTCTCTAGCTCCTCTCTCTCTCTAGATCCTCTCTAGCTCCTCTCTCTAGCTCCTCTCTCTCTCTCTAGATCCTCTCTCTAGCTCCTCTCTCTCTCTAGCTCCTCTAGCTCCCCTCTCTCTCTAGATCCTCTCTCTAGCTCCTCTCTCTCTCTAGATCCTCTCTCTAGCTCCTCTCTCTCTCTAGATCCTCTCTAGCTCCTCTCTCTAGCTCCTCCCTCTAGCTCCTCTCTCTCTCTAGATCCTCTCTCTAGCTCCTCTCTCTCTCTCTCTAGATCCTCTCTAGCTCCTCTCTCTAGCTCCTCTCTCTCTCTAGATCCTCTCTCTAGCTCCTCTCTCTCTCTCTAGGGAGAGAGAGATTTTTGGTCACAAGACCAAAAAAATTATGATAAGACTAATCATGTGAATTAGAGGCTCTATGCAGTGTTCCATAGCCCACAGTTCAGACTCGCCAGGAATGTTTCTTAATAGGAACCCCACAATTCACCAGATGACAACACGTCACATCCAAATGACCCCTCTTCTTGCTTCACCACACCAACGAATGGGGTCGTATGAATTTGGAGAGCTAGAGTAGATTTTCTCTCATCACTGCATCTCTGCAGTTTTATCCACAGGAAAAAGAGAAACAGTTGAGTCTTTTCTTTTTCTTTTTTGTTTTTGACAAGTCTCACTCTGTCACCCGGGCTGGAGTGCAGCAGCATGATCTTGGCTTACTGCAACCTCTACCTCCCAGGTTCAAGCAAATCTCGTGCCTCAGTCTCCTGAGTAGCTGGGATTACAGGCATGAGCCACCATGCCTGGCTAATTTTTGTATTTTACTAAAAATAGTAAAGAGAGGAGGTTTCGTCATGTGGGCCAGGCTGGTCTCGAACTCCTGACCTCAGGTGATCCAGCCGACTCGGCCTCCCAAAGTGTTGGGATTACAGGTGTGAGCCACCGTGCCTGGCCCTTGGTACTTTTAAATGACTTAAATAATACAGGCAAGTCTAACGCAGGATGGAAATAGTTTTAAAATGAATTTTATTCTGAGATAAAATGTCTGCTTTAGTTTTCTATAGGGAGAATGGTTTCATAATGGATAACTTTCAGTATCGCTGAAATTTAAAGGTGGCTTGGTGATAGATTTGTCTATTTTAGTATGTTGCTTTCTGTCTCTATTTTATGTCTTTTAAGTATTTGATTTCTAAGTGCTATGGTATTTCATTTCCTTTTTAATGTGTCTTCTTAAAAATGAAAGTTTATGATTACGTAATCTTAGGCAGATGAACTACTTTCTAGTTATGACATCAAAGGACTAAACTACGACAAAATATCTCAACACATGACTATACAAATATATTTTTAATGTCTATCAGATATTTCATATATAAAATTCAGAGGCACATAACTAGGTAGGAAAAGATAACTTTCAAGTGTGTGAGAATCAAGTTTCATATCCTGCCAAGCGGTAGGAGCACACATCTGCAGTCCCCGCTACTCAGGAGGCTGAGATGGAAGGATCGCTTGAGCCCAGGAGCTTGAATCTGGCCTGGACAACATAATGAGACACTGTCTTTAAAAAAAAACAAAAACAGAATCAAAAAAACCGAAAGCCGAAAGCAAAACCACAGAGAGAGAGAGAGAGAGGAGAGCGAACCCACAAATCAAAAAGATATAAATGATCATCTAAATAGAAGAAAATGAGTATAAGACATGAATAAACATTTCATATTGGAAGAAAATGAACTGAGCAATAAGTATAGAAAAGTATGTGCAATTCCAGGAATCAAATAAATCTAAATTAATATGAGGAGACAACATTTTTAACTACTTTAATTGGCAGGATTGTTTCTTTCTTCAGTAGTCAACCTAATATTGGTAAGGAAGCAGAAAACAGAAATATTCAGACATCCTGCTACTGGGAATGAAATGCACAAAGGTATTAATTTTTTCGACCCATAGTTTCTCATCCGATACAATCCCATTTGATTGCATATTTGACCTTAAGGAAATATTTACAAACATTTAGTTGGAATGATAGTTATTATAGTGTTCTTTATCAAATAGAATAGTTAAGAAATAGAAACATCTTCATATCTAACCAAAAAGGAATTGATTACATGAATTATGGTATATTTATACACTAGAAAACTAGGCAGCTATTAAAATAACTGATTTTCTTAGTCAATGCTCTTCGTGTGAAATTGACTTGAATGAATAAAGTAAGTAAAGAGGCAAATTACCGAAAAGTCAAAACAAGCAAACTCATGAAGATGAGAAGTTCAGCCCGTCCACGTGGGGCGTGGAGCAGGTATTAGTCCTGCCCACTGTCTCATCCATGGACCCCTGTGGCATCGTGTCCCTGCCTCTCTCAACAGGTCTACTCTAATTTTCTGCTTCTCTTTTTAGATTATCTTACTTGGCCTACTCATGCTGTCTCCACTCCCTCATAAATTCCCTTTGCATGGAGCACATGCTTTGGATTTTAGCAGTGCCTGCTCAACTGTGCAGCACAGAGGCCTTCATCATGGTCTAAGGGACTCAGTCTTACAGGTCTGTCTCAGTCAGTTCTGGCTGCTATAACAAAATACCATAAACTAAAAGCTTATAAACAGCAGAAATTTATCTCTGACAGTTCCGGAGGCTGCAAAGTCTAAGATCAAGGTGCCAGCAAACTCAGTGTCTAGTGAGGACCCACTTCCTGGTTAACAGGCAGCCGTCTTCTCGCCATTTCCTCACATGGTGAAAGGGATGGGGAATCTCTTTGGGGCCTCTTTTATAAGGGCCCTGATCCCATTCATGAGGGCTCCACCCTCATGACCAAATCACCTCCCAAAAGCCTCGCCTTCTAATACCATCCCGTTGAGGGAACAGGTTTCAACTTACCAATTTAGGGAAACACAAACACTCAGTCCCTAGCAACAGCCCAATTCCAAATTACTGGGAGAGAGATTCTGATTGGCCCAATCTGAGTCTAATCCAGACCTGGTCCAATCACGGGTGTGGAGAAGGTATTCGGGGGGCATAAGTGAAGAGATGTTCTGAACTGGGATCACATAGTGCTTAGGGTCAACTCTTCCAGTTAAATTCAGGGGAAAGGATAGAGTCTAGAGGCGGATTTGGCATGTCTATCACACAGAAGAATATCGAACATCAGAAAAAAATACACTCTACTAAGTGACAAAAAAGTTTGCACTAAATATAGTGTGATTCTGATTTTTTAAAAAGTATATATATATGTACACATATATATGCAGAGAATAAATTACTGGGATAATTCCTTGTCATGCACTTACGAAAGACTTTTCTTTTCTTTTTTGAGACGGAGTCTCGCTCTGTGGGCCAGGCTGGAGTGCAGTGGCACGATCTCAGCTCACTTCAAGCTCTGCCTCCCAGGTTCAAGCGATTCTCCTGCCTCAGCCTCCCGAGTAGCTGGGATTACAGGTGCATGCCACCATGCCTGGTTAATTTATTGTATTTTTAGTAGAGGTGGGTTTTCACCATGTTGGCCAGGCTGGTCTTGAACGCCCGACCTCAGGTGATCCGCCTGCCTTGGCCTCCTAAATTGCTGGGATTACAAGCATGAGCCACTGCACCCAGCCAGAAAGATTTTTCTTATTTATAATTTCTGTTTTCTAAATTTTCTGTAATAACCTGGCATGGTGTTTAAGTCATAAGAAAAAATGTACATTTTCATAAAGAGAAAATAAGTACAGTAAGGGCACACACATTTCATTTTTAATTTTTTTTATTTTAATTAAAAAAAATTTTTTTTTTTTTGGAGAGACAGGCTGGTCTGGAACTCCTGGCCTTAGTGTCTCAAAGTGCTAGGATTACAGACGTGAGCCACCGCACATTGTAAATTAAAAAGAAAAAAAAAGAAAGAGCATAGAATTCTAAATTAACCCTTATTGAAAGATAGTTATTCATAATAAAGGGACACGATTTATAGCGGGACGGATAACAATATCACAGTGGGTAATATTAGAGGTACCTGGAGGCAAGGAGTGCTTTTGCCTTAAAATTCATTGTGTTTCTATTTGGTGGATGGGAGCAGTGAGAGTTTAAGAATACATTTAATCTATCGGAAAGCTATCACTACTGATACGAGTTTTTAAAACGTTTATATGCCTATTAAGGGTAGTAAGCCAAAAAGCACTGAGAAAATGTGATTTTAGAAGAAACAGAGAACTTGGGAAAATGCTGCAGCAGCTGGGACATGATCCTTAGTCTTAGGAACTAGCTGTGCTATCTGAAAAAACTTTCCCTTTTAGCTCCTTCCCTGTTTGCTCTTGAGCCTATGAGTGTCTGTGCTGCCCTAAACATCTGCTTCCCAAGAGCTCCTTGCATTTCTTCCAACACACATTTCAGTTGGCCAGCAAGAATGGCCTTGCATGATGAGAAATGAAATTCTCATAATTTTACCACAAAATGAAATTTCAAGAGATGCCGAAATCTCCCACTTCCACTCCATTTGTTCTAGAAAAGAAATATCCATTACAGATTTATTTTTCGGAGACAGTCATGTCCAGAGGCCGGTATTTAAAACGCAGACATCCCTGTGCATGAAGCCATGCAACCATAAACACTTCAGTTTCATGCTTTGGTCAGGGTGCGCTCTGCAGTCCCCTTGCCGGAGGGAAGGAGGGAGACTGGTGGCCTTTAGAAGGAAAGAATGCAAGGGCTGAATGGTTGCTAGGCCGCCCCTGGGAAGAAACAGCTGGGATCAGCAGGAAGGCACCAGACGCTTGGCAGGAAACGACTGGCGAGAGATCCCGGAGCAAAGGCTCAGGGGCAGAATAGCGGAAGTGTTGATTCGGTGCGGGGCTGGTCCTGGCTGTCCCCAAGAGGTGCCCCCTATCTTTCCATGGACTCTCTGCAGTTTCTGACTACCCCACTTCATGTAAATCCTGAGCATCTGGTGACTTGGAGCGCTGTCCTCACCGTGGGGTGGACCGGGATGGGGCGGGGGGAGGGCAACCCAAGGGCTCCTTGGCTGCCTCCGCCATCTCCCTGGCCCAGCGCCAGTTGTTCCTGCCAAGAGTCATAAATCAGCAGTTGTAACCTGTTGCATTGAAGGTAGAATCCACAGTTGTTTTTCCTGCAGCCCGCAGCTGGGCTCTTGGTTAATGAGGCTCGGAGGAGCCTGTGATGGTGTTTGCCGAAACGCGTCACCAGAACACACCGTTCTGATTTGGCTGCATCTGAGATTTTACGTTTGAATGTTTTGCCGCCTAGCTTAAGCCAACAGTATTTAAAATATTCTTCTTTAACTTGCATCTGCAATGAATGCATGGTAATATTCCTACAACCAAGTCCGGTAAGAGATGTTCTACGTTCCATCCAGGTGCAGGTCTTTCACTCTAGTCCAGGGTGGACAGATTAGGGAGGCAGGGTAGAATACACGGACAGTGGCAGAAGTGGGGACAACAGAGAAACCACAGAAGAAACGCCATCATCTAAAGGAGGTGACTGCCTGAGGTCAGGAGTTCGAGACCAGCCTGGCCAAAATGCTGAAACTCCGTTTCTACTAAAAATACAAAAATTAGCCGGATGTGGTGGCACACGCCTGCAATCCTACCTACTGGAGAGGCTGAGACAGGAGAATCACTTGAACCCTGGAAGTGGAGGTTGCAGTGAGCCGAGATCATGCTCCTGCTCTCCAGCCTGGGTGACAGAGCGAGACTCCATCTCAAATAAATAAATAAATAAATAAGAACAAAAAATAAAAAAGGTGACTGGAGGGTCCCTGTGAGTGAGGCTGGGACCCGGGAGAGTAGAACTCAGTTCTTGGAGAATGAAGACTCACGGGAGGAACTCAGTAGGCAGAGGCCTCAGTGCGCTGCTAGGACTCTCAAACCGCATTCTACTACAGCCATCTGTCCTGGAGGGGAAGAGCAGTCCATTCAGATAATTAGAGATGTCCTGGGCTCATTGGGACCACTCAGCTGTTGCCTGTCCAAAGAGTATTTAGAAGAACTTGCAGTGAAATTTCCAAATAGAATAGGAAGGGGGGCGGTATTTAATTATCCATCCCTTTGGGATATTGGAAAAATGCCCTCAGGTTATCCATTACCCTCTGCAAATCAGGACAGACTAGAATTCCATGATAATAAACAAGGCCCCAGATCTCATTGGTTTAAAACAGCCAATGGGCTGGGCGCAGTGGCTCATGCCTGTAATCCCAGCACTTTGGGAGGCCAAGGTAGGCGGATCACCTAGGTCAGGAGTTCCAGACCAGACTGACCAACATGGTGAAACCCCATCTCTACTAAAAATAAAAATAAAAATAAAAAAATTAGCCAGGTGTGGTGCCAGATGCCTGTAGTCCCAGCTACTCGGGAGGCTGAGGCAGGAGAATCACTTGAACCAGGGAGGCGGAGGTTGCAGTGAGCTGAGATCACGCCATTGCGCTCTAGCCTGGGTGACAAGAGTGAAACTCCATCTCAAAAAAAAAAAAATAAATAAAAAATTAAAACAGCAAATGTCTGTTTCTCATTCATGCCACTTGGCCATCATAGGTTAGCCAGTATGTGCTCTGGTGGGTCACCAAGGTCTTCCCCATTTCTCCCTCCCCCCAGCTCCTGGCAACTACTAACCTACCTTCTGTCTCTATGAATTTGCCTATTCTGGACATTGCATAAAATGGAATCATACAATATGTGGCTTTTTGTGCCTGGCTCCTTTCCCTGAGCAGGGTGTTTTCAGGGTTCATTCATGTCATAACATGTCTCAATATTTCATTCCTTTTTGATGGCTGAATAATATTCCATTGTTTGAATATATCACATTTTGTTTATCCATTCATCATTTAATGGGCATTTGAATTATTTCCACTTTTTTTTTTTGTCTATTATGAATAATGCTGCTGTGAGCAGCTTTTATGGCATTCCATACGTTTTTATATGTTGTATTTTCATTTTCATTCATCTCTAAGTATTTTCAAATTTCCCTTGTGATTTTTTTTTCTTTGATTCATTGGTTATTAGGAATGTATTGCTTAATTCTTATTTGTGATTTTCTCAACTCTCTATTGATTTTGAATTTAATGCGAAACTTCCCACAGTTGTTGATTTTGCATAAACCTACCAAGAAGTTGACATTGTGGACAATTCAATGTGACCCCCATATTGACCATTGATAGTCTCTAAGTGCTTTATGAACTTGCAGACTTGTGTTTTATTCTTCTTTCTTTCTTTTCTTTTTTTTTTTTTTTTTTAAGAAACATGATGCAGATACATGTGTGGGCTTATTAGTTCCTTATTTGTGTTAGAATAATGACCAACCCCAAAAGATGTCCATATCCCAGGGTCTGGAACCTGTGAATCTGTTACCTTATATAGCAAGAGGACTTTGCAGATATGATTGAGTTAAGGGACTTGGTCTAGGGAGGTTGTCCCAGATTATTCAGTGGGACCCAGTGTAATCACAAGGGTCCTGATAAGAGAATGGCAGAAGAGTCAGGGTGAGAAAGGAGATGCAACAACAAAATCAGAGGTTGTAGTGATGAGCTTTGAGGATGGAGGAGGGGGCCACCAGCTAATGAATGTAGGTGACCTTTAGAAGCTGCAAAAGGTAAAGAAATAGCTTCTCCATTAGAGCCTCAATAAGGAATGAAGCTCTGCCAACACTTTGATTTTAGCCCCAACCTCTGATCTTCAAAATTGTACGTAAATAAATTTGTGTTATTTTAAAAGCCACTAAATTTTTGGCGATTTGTCACAGTGACAATAGAAAACAAATACACCAAGGAATGGATGATTTCATCATTTTACAGTTTTTTTAAATATATATATAATTCTGGCAGTTTGGCAAAAGAGAGTAAGGGCTAAACACCTGGCTTATGGAGTCAGATGACCTGAATCCAAACTCTGGTGAGAAGCTCTATTAATTGGGCATATTACTTAACTTGCTTGGGTTTCAATGTACATTTGTGGAAAAATGAATCCATCTCATAAGATTGTTGTAAGGATTAAATGAGTTAATACTGTTACAACAGTCTCTGGCTCACAGTAAACACTCAATGAATTTTAGTTGATTTATATAATATGTTGTTGCACATTTCAGCAAATACTAGAGCTAGGAAGTAGAATTGTGTTGAGAATGCTGCATAGCTGTGTCCGGATTGTTGCTGTCACAGCCATATTAATTGCTTACAAATCAGAGAAGGAGCATTCTGGGCAGCACGTGGTCCCAGGCTGTAGGTGTCTGCAGCGCTCAGGAAAAGCCCCGATGCTCCCCAGCGGCTGCACCTGCTCCCTCGGGAAGGAGTCTCTCTTTTTGTTCCTCTTTCAGTTTCTGAAGAGAACAGAACATTTGTGCCATCTGGTTTGGGTCGTTATTTAAACCCAGTTTCATTTCTGTTTATAAAGGTATTAAACGCTCCAGGCTATATTTGAAACAGTTTCAGGATCAGCATGACTTGTACTGTTTCTGGCTTACCCCGAGAGGTTGCTGTTCTCAGTGACTATCTAAGCTGAAGCACATGTAGGATTTGAAGAGACTGATTCAGGCTTTGTGAGTGGCTGCGACCACGCTCTATGTGTGTGTGTGTGGACACCGCCTAAGTGTGTTCATTTCAGCTGCAGCAAGAGTTGTGTTACAAGGATAGCATAGGCAGCCCTGCGTATTTCAAGAGTGATGCATGAAGTGTGAAACAGATCTTTAACGCTGTGTGAAGCAGGCTCTTTTAAGGTCAACCAGACTGTTTCTGGGGAAAAAGAAACTATTGCCTAACCTTTCAGGTCATGGAGACCTAAGTTTCTGTATCTTTCTCACAGTTTTACAGTTTTAGCACCTACATTTAGGTCTTTGATCCCTTTTGTGTTCATTTTTATGGATAGTGAGAAGTAGGGGTTCAAATCCATTTTTTTTTTTTTTTTTTTTTTTTTTTTTGCATCTAGATATTCAGTTGTCCCAGAATCATTTGTTGAAAAAGCTCTTCTTTCCCCCATTGAATTGTCTTAGCACATTTTTCAGGCATTACCCAACCACAAATGTAAGGATTTATTTTTGGACACTCAGTTCTATTTAACCGATCTAAATCTCTATCCTTATGGACGTACCACTCTGTCTTGATTATTGTAGCTTTGTAGCAAGTTTTAAAATTGGGAAGTGTGAGTCTTCCCACTTTGTTCTTCTTCTTTCAAAGTTGTTTTAGTTATTTTGGGCCCTTTGCATTTCTATGTGAATTTTGGGATCAGCTTGTCCGTTTTTGCAAAAAGGGGGAACAAAAGGGCAGTTGGGATCTTAATAAAGATTGTGTTGAAGACTTAGGGAATATTGCCATCATCACAGTATTAATTCTTCTGGTCCATGAATGCAGGATTTCTTTCCACTTATTTAGGTCATCTTTAATATATCTGAACACTGTTCTGCAGTTTTTAGTGCACAGTTTTATATTTCTTTTGTTAAATTATCCTAAGTATATTTTATGCTACTGTAAATGGAATTGTTTTCTTATTTTAATTTTCAGATGAAAATAAGAAAATGATCGGTCATCATCTTCAGTCATCATCTTGGATAGTGGGATTATGCTTGACTTTCCTAAGTTTTCTTTTTAAATCTGCATTCTTCTTCTTTTTTCTTTTTTCTTTTGAGATGGAGTCTTACCCTGTCGCCCAGACTGGAGTTCATTGCTAGTGTATAGAAATACAGTTGATTTTTGTATATTGATTTTGTACCCTATGACCTTGCTAAATTCATTTGTTAGCTTTCTGTGGATTCTTCAGGATTTTCTGTATTCAAGTTCATGTCACCTGTGAATAGATTATTTTACTTCCTTTCCAATCTGGATGCCTTTTCTTTCTTTTCCTTGCCTAATTACCCTGGCCAAACCCTCCAATGTAAGGAGAAGTCATGAGAGCAGATATCCTCATCTGGTTCCTGATGTTAGGGGGAAGTATTTCATCTTTTACCTTTAACGATGTTAGTTGTGAGTTTTTGCTTGATGCCTTTAACTGTATCAGGTTGTGGAAATTCCCTTGTATCCCCAGTCTGTTGAGTGTTTTTATCATGAAAGGGTGTTGGATTTTGTCAAATGCTTTTTTCTGCATCTCTTGAAATGGTCATGTGGTTTTTGTCCTTTATTAATATAGAGATAGGTGTATTACCTTGATTAATTTTCATATTCAAACCAGCCTAGCGTTCCTCCTGAGAACTTCCATGTCTCATGTACAACTTTCATTTTACAATGACCCCCTCTTGCTGTTGGGGCCACACCACCTTACGACTTGCCCAGTTCAGGATAGCAATTCTGACTGCATAATCGCTTGATATGTCTTGACCAGATGCTTGGTTTTGACCAGAGCTCAGTGGCACACCTGGGGTGCTTTGTGAATGATGTGTGGTTCTTTGTGGGAGCTTGCATGGCCTTGTTGTAGAACTCTAAGGGTTTTCATAGTGACTCTTCTATAGGGGCTTGTCAGAAAGTCCAAACTTTCTTGTCAGAAAAAGTTCCTTTTTCTACCACAGATAACTCTAGGACTGTGAGAGCTGCTAGGTATAGGGGGGCAGGCATCGGGCTGTTTGTACGGCAGCCTGGACTTGCTACAGAATCCATTAACTAACTGCTCACCCCAGTCAGAGCCATCAGCCTTTTGTGTCTCTAGATACATAGATTCAAGCAGTATGACAAGCGTGGAATATGCTGCTTTCCACAGACCTGTCAAGCATTGCGTTTTGTTTTAATTGTACAATGTACAAAATGCAGTATCTTGATCTTCATTTTCGAGAGGATGCTGTAGTATGCCTCAGACCACTGGATTTCTAAAAACTCCCCAAATGAAGCAGGTACCTGAGTCTTTTAAGGGTTTGTCTCACATTTCCTGTAATGTAAGTTTCTCACTAAAGGACTCAGATCACTTACCACTGCTTTCTCATTAGGTCCAATTAGCATAGTGTCACCAATCTATGGATCCATGCGATTGATTATCTGTGGAATGTCCGGATGGTCCAGGACCCTTCAGATTATATTACAATGGAGAACAAGAAAATTAACCAAAACCTGGGCAAGACTGCAAATGTGTGCTACTATCCATCCCATATGAATGTGAACTTTGGATTCCCTTTATTGATGGGTATGAAAAGGAGTATGTTGGTCATATGTATAGCTGTGTACCACATGCCCAGGACTGTGTAATCTGCTCTAATAAACATACCACATCTGGCATAGCAGCTACCATTGAAGTTACAACCTGGTTAAGTTTGTGGGGATAACCCACTGACAGCTCCCTTTATCCATCTGGCTTTTGCAGAGGTCTGACTGGTGGATTAGACGGGAATGTGTTAGAAACCACTGATGTTGCACCATCCCCCTCCCCGCATCTTGACGATGGCACTAATCCATGCCATTCCCCCGGGACATGTTTGGATTCTAGGAGTGCTGGTCATGCACCCTTAGTATTCTCCTTCTCATCTAAAAATATACCCCCTGAGAATCTGAGCAGAACCAGGCATTCTGTCTCCCATGATAGAAGCTGCAGTCACTTTCCCCTTTTCCTTTTCATAGAGATCACATGTGATTTTGACAGCACGTTGCCTTTTTAAATAGCACCAGCTTCGGTCATCATCTCAGATAGTGGGATCATGCTTGACTTTCCTTTAAGTTTTCTTTTTAAATCTGCATTTTTTTTTTTGAGATAGAGTCTTGCTCTGTTGCCCAGGCTGGCATGCAATGGCACGATCTCGGCTCACTGTAACCTCCGCCTCCTAGATTCAAGTGATTCTCCTGCCTCAGCCTCCTGAGTAGCTGGAATTACAGGCACCCACCGTGCCTGGATAATCTTTGTGTTTTTAGTGGAGATGAGTTTCACCATGTTGGCCCAGACTGGTCTCGAACTTCTGACCTCAGGTGATACACCTGCCTTGGCCTCCCGAAGTGTTGGAATGACAGGCGTGAACCACCACGCCCACCCTAAATCTGCATTCTCAATATACTGAACACACCTAGCCAGGTTCAATATTGGCTTTATTATTTTGATGACATAGCCCCATTCTGGGAAGTTTCTTGTTATTTCAACCTCATCCCAGTGGTTCTTTAATGGTCAGAAAATATGATAAGATAAAAATATGAAAAACATCATAAAATAAAAACTCATTTGTTCTATGTAAGTAATACATTTAAAATCTGTATTAAAAAAAATTCTGTATTAAGGCAATAAACATGTGTGTGTTGGGCTATGCCAGGCCTGCCACATACCTGATGACATAGTGTTGACTAGGCACCTGTGGCATAGTCAGGACTTGCCTGATGGCAGTGCCCTTTGGATTCTATCTCCTAAGCCTTTGCCCTGATTGTTTGCCCAAGTGGTGGTAAAATTAAGTGAAAGCAACATGAATTTGTCTAGGCTTTCTTCTTGCCAGTCTTCAAAACCTGGACCAGTCTTTATTGGACTGGCTTAGCTCAATAGAAAAAGATTCTCGACTTCACAGATAGAAATGGAAATTAAAAAAAAAAATGAGATACCTATTTATGCCCATCAGACTGGCAATAATTTAAAAGTCTGTTAATACCTACTGTTGTCAGGGAATTAGGAGAACACTTATATGCTACTGCTTTTCAGAGAGCAATTGAAACACCTATTCAAGTTAGAGACCTACATACCCTGCAAACTGAGTGCTCCATTCCCAGGTGCATGTTCTAGCTAAATCTTCACATTTAGACCAGACAATATGTACAAGAATTTTTATAGCAGCAGGACTTTTTTTTTTTTTTTTGAATAATGATAAATTGGAGAAAAAAAAAAAACACAAAAAAAACACCTTGGAAATCTGTTAACCCGTTCGTGTAAGAAAGTGAATTAACTACAACTACATGTATCAATATGGAAAGGCCTCAAAATCATAATGTTGGATAAAAAAAGAAAGACTCAGAGAACTTTATTCCTTCCCTGTAACAACTTGCCACACATTTGGTGGCTTAAAATAACGAATTTATTCTCTCACAGTTCTGGAGGCCGGAGTCGGAAATCACTTTTACTGGGCACACACGGAGGTGTTCGAAGGGCTGCCCATGCCAGAGGCTCTTGGGGAGAATCTCTTCCTTGTCTGTTCCAGCTCTGCCTCCTCCTCTGCTGTGTGAGTAAAACCTCCCTCTGTCTCTTTGATAAGGATAAGGTGTATTTAGTGTCTAGTAGGACAATTCAGGAAATTCTTCCCATCTCAAGATCCCTAACTTGATCCCTTCTGCAAAGACCTGCTTCGCTCCCATCTGCAAAGACCATGTCTAGGTTCCAGGGATAAACTCTGATACCTGTGGGTGGCTGTTATTCAGTTACTGACAGTGTGACATGATGAAAATGAAGTGTTAAAACATGGACTGCAATATTGTTTATTCCAGTAAATGGTGAGTGGTCCATCGTTCTCCAAGCCCTTTCTCTTCTTCTTCTCATGCTCTCTGGCATCTGGGAGAGTCCATGTGGCCTGGGTTAGGCTAACACATACCGGCAGAAGTGATGCGTGCAACTTCCGACAACCTAGGTGCACCTGTCTCGCCCTCCCTGGGAGCAGATCCATCCTCAAACCTGCAGACAAGGATAACGCCGTAGTGGGTACTGAGAAAAAAAAGAAAGAAGGAAACTAAAGGAATTTTGGAGCAGAAATACATTTCTATCTTATTCAAGCTGGTATATTTTGAGCTTCTGTTGCTACAACAGTTTCATCTTTATCCTAACGAATACCCATACATGTATTAGTAGAAATATAAAGGTGTCCAGGGAATAACGTCAGACTGAGGAGAATGGGGCTTGAGGGAAGACAGGTGGCAAGAGGATGTGTAAGTAATACGCAGTCATATCTGCAAAATGTTTTTGTTGTTAAGTTCAGTGGCAAACTAATGGATGTTCCTTATATTATTCCCTATGCTTTTTTCAATGTCTGATTTATTTTGCTTTAAAACTCTATACTAATGGTGGATGAGAAAATAAATGTTATAGAAGGGATAAATGATAACAAATTATTTGGATAAATTGTCACAGATGAAAGGCTATTTGACGGCACTGAGCTTTTTCTGGAACACTACTTGCTTCATAGGATGATGATAATGAATCGTGTGTATTAGATTTTTCCCAGGGGATCAAGGGTGAGAATTTGCCCTGCGGGGAATAATGTGCTCTAAATCCATATATTTCCTACACTTTTAGATACAAAGACCTTCAGGCAAAGAAACACCTCTGACATCAAGATCAGGAAGTCACAGAGAGTACTTGGGTACACATTTAGAAGTTTCAAGGATTTTCTGTTCATTTATTAAAGCTTAACATTTGCTGTACAAGTTTGCAACAGACCAAGGTTAAGTGAAGAATGAAAATAATGTTTAACTCCATTACAAATGAGGAGGCTTTTGATACAGACTTCATAATGTTCTTTGAGGGAACAAGCATATGAGGTTTGTACACTGAATGGATGTTCTAGATTGAGCAAAATATCCTCTACCCAGTCTCCTGCAGAGAGTGTGGGTGAAATAGAAATGTATTTCTGGATAGAAAGAGCAATGTATTGCGTGCAGTCTCAGGAAGTCTAGCTGAAGAAAACCTTAAGATTTCTGGTTGTTGCTATACCCTAGACACCAACATGAATGCTTAGCATAAAGGTAAAGGTACCTCAAGGCCCAAGATTAAAAATTCCATTGGGCATAACTCAGTGCTCTGAAAATCTAGATTTCTCTAATACCAGAGGGTAAGAGCCAAGGAGGAGCTCGTCCTGCCCATCCCTGCCTTCCTCTATCCCTGGCACTCACACTGCAAGTTTGCTCTACTCTTAAACAAAATCACCTATGTTTCAAAATTTTTATTTTAAGTTCTGGGGTACATGTGTAGGACATGCAGTTTTGTTACATAGGTAAACGTGTGTCATGGTGGTTTGCTGCACCCATCAACCTGTCACCTAGGTATTAAACTGCACATGCAATAGCTATTTGTCCTAATGCTCTCCCTCCTGCCAACCCCCACTCCCTGACAGGTCCCACTGTGTGATGTTCCCCTCCCTGTGTCCATGTGTTCTCATTGTTCAGCTCCCACTTATGAGTGAGAACATGCGGTGTTTGGTTTTCTGTTCCTGCGTTAGTTTGCTGAAGGTGATGTCTTCCAGCTCCATCCATGTTCTTGCAAAGGACATGATCTCATTCTTTTTTATGGCTGCATAGTATTCCATGGTGTATTTGCATCACATTTTCTTTATCCAGTCTATCACTGATGGGCATTTGGGTTGGTTCCATGTCTTTGCTATTGTGAAGAGTGCTGCAATGAACATACGCCTATTTTGTTTTCAACCTGCATTATTTATAGTCTTGTTTTCAGCATTTTGGTAGGCAGTGCCTGATCTGCTCCTCTCCTCCCTTCTCTGAGTTGCCCTTTTCCTCAATTCTCTTTTACCAACCTTTCCTTTCGCCATCCCCTCTACTCTCCTTTTCTCTACACTTCCCCTGCTTTTTCTCTTGGCCTTGACTTCTGAATCCTATGACAATGCCGTGGAGAGTTTGGTAGAGAGAGGGGATCTACAAGTGGAAATGAGACACTGGAGAATAATCACAAGAAATGAAACAAATCTTCCGAACTCTCCCCAGCTGTGAGCCCCACACCATGGTTTCCACATGAGCATTCTCCCCACTTTCGGCTGCCTCCCTGACACGTTCCTTAGGAGACTTTTTCCAAGTCAAGGCTGCAGCTTCCAAAGTATTGAAGTACAAACCCAGCCCACTTCCAATAGATCATCCTCTACAGAAAATTGGTTTGTATCAGAATGTCCTTGGAATTCCTGTAATGCTTGTCTCCAGAGTCACTTAGCCAGCAATTTGGCTGTTTTTATTTTTTATTTTTCTGATACTCTGGTTGCATAAAGTTAAACAGGTCAAAATGTAATTTCTTTATATGAACAAGATATTCTATACTCTGATGAATAACTTGGTTTTATGTGAGCACTTAATTCCCAGTCCAGTGCTAAGTGTGCATCTCAGTTTTAACTTCTAAGGCAAACAGTGCAAGCCATCATCTTTTGAGTGGAAAGGAGGAAAAATATTTTAATGAATTAGTTCTTGTTCGGGCGCAGTGGCTCACTCCTGTAATCCCAGCAGTTTTGGAGTCCGAGGCAGGAGGATCGCTTGAGCTCAGGAGTTGAAGATCAGTCTGGGAAACATGGTGAAACCCTGTCTCTACACAAAAATTTAAAAATTAGCCAGGGAGGGGGATTGATTGTGTGCATTTGCAGCTGAGCTGCAATGAGTCCCAGCTTCTCAGGAGGCTGAGGTGGGAAGATCGTTTGAGCCTGGGAGGGTGAGGCTGCAGTGACTTAGGATTCTGCTACTGCACTCCAGTCTGGGCAATACAGTGAGACTCTCCAAAAAAAAAAGAAAGAAAGAAAGAAAGAAAGAATAAATAATGAATAAGTTCTTGAAAAGAGAGATGTAGCTGGGCATGGTGGCTCACATGCTTGTAATCCCAGCACTTTGGGAGGATAACACGTGTGCATCACCTGAGGTCAGGCATGGTAGTGGGTGCCTGTAATCCCAGCTACTTGAGAGGCTGAGACAGGAGAATTGCTTGAACCCAGGAGGCTGAGGTTGCAGTGAGCTGAGATTGCACCACTGCACTCCAGCCTGGGTTACAAGAGCAAAACTCTGTCAAAAAGAAAGAAAGACGAAAGAGAGAGAGAGAGAGAGAGAGGAAGGAAGGAAGGAAGGAAGGAAGGAAGGAAGGAAGGAAGGAAGGAAGGAAGGAAGGAAGGAAGGAAGGAAGGAAGGGAGGGAGGGAGGGAGGGACGGAGGGAGGGAGGGAGGGAGGGAGAGAGAGAGGGAGGGAGAGAGAGAGAGAGAGAAAGAAAGAAAAAGAAAGAAAGAAAGAAAGCATGAAAGAAAGAAAGAAAGAGGAGATGTGAAGAATATGTTTGAGAATTTCTCATACATTCACGTCTGAAGGGAATCATTTTATTCATCCCTCTTTCATGGATGAAGACATTGAGGCCCAGGGGTGGTAAAATTTGCCCAGAGTAGCCTGTGAGTCTGTGGGATGTTCTGCCCCCATCTGGAGAGGAGGAGACACGCATAGCCCTCCACCACAAGCGGGATTCCAGACACTGATCCTGCCTCCACCACCCCAGTCTTCCGTCTGTCCCTCCTAGCATGGCAGTAATGTCCCCTGGAAAAATTTCCGTGAAAATCCCCTAAACCCAGCTTGTCTAACCTGTGACCCACGGGCCACGTGCAGCCCAGGATGGCTTTGAGTGCAGCTGAACACAAATTTGTAAACTTTCCTAAAACATGAATTTTTGGGCATTTACTTTTTCTCATTGGCTTTCATTAGTGTTAGTGTATTTTGTGTGTGACCCTAGACAATTCTTCTTCTCCCAATATGGCCAGGGAAGCCAAAAGACTGGACACCCCCACCCTAACCCCACAAAGTACCGGGGCACCCATACTTGGTGCCTTCTCATGCCTGTGGCCCACGTGGTACTTCGGGGCTGTTTACTTGCCAGCCTTACACTCTGAACTGTGAATTCTTTGTGGACAGGAATTTTCTTTTTCTTGAATTGCATGATGCAGGGCTCCCCATAGGGCCTGGCACCTCACAGATGCTGACCATGTATTTGTTGAAGGCTTGGATCCAGGTTCTCTGACCTCCCAGAGCAGGGCCCTTGCCTTTATGCCAGGACCCTCTAAGACCTGACAGTGCCCTTTCATTAAAGACAGTGCTTTCTTTCTCCTGGGTGGTTCGCAGGCAAAGAGATTGGTTGTCTGTTTTAAAGCTCTAGCCTTGCCTCAGTGGAGATAAAAACTCCACTGTGACTCTGCTGATGCTGTGAGCAGCTTAGAGAGTGTCAGAACCTCAGGCAGAGGGCTCGGGGCAGCTCAGTGTTACATGGTGTTCACATACTACATACTACATACTACATGCTACATATTCCATGCTACTACCAAGAGTCACTGCCTCCAGAAACTCTTGCTGAGATACTCAGATGTAACTTTTTCCGTTACTCTTTGTGGAGAAGCAGACCATAAATAACTTAAAAATGTTATTCTAGGCCAGGCATGGTAGTTCACGCCTGTAATGCCAGCACTTCGGGAGGCCAAGGCAGGCGGATCAACTGAGGTCAGGAATACGAGACCAGCCTGGACAACATGATGAAACCCCGTCTCTACTAAAAATACAAAATTACCCAGGAGTGGTGGTGGGCTCTTATAATCCCAGCTACCTGGGAGGCTGAGGCAGGAGAATCACTTGAACCTGGGAGGTGGAGGTTGCAGTGAGCTAAGACGGCACCATTGCACTCCAGCCTGGGCAACAAGGGTGAAACTCTGTCTCAAAAAAAAAAATTATATGTATCTATATATGTATATAATTCTACTTGGTAGAACACTGGAAATCATCTGCTATTTTCTGGCATTTTATCTATGTCAGCTACTTATCCTAAATTGTGATGTCAATGGACTAATTTTTGATGAAATTTATTTATTTATTTTTTATGAGACAGAGTCTTGCTCTGTCGCTGAGGCTGGAGTGCAGTGGCGCGATCTCGGCTCACTGCAACCTCTGCCTCTCGGGTTCAAGCAATTCTCCTGCCTCAGCCTCCTGAGTAGCTGGGACTACAGGCATGTGCCACCACGCCCAACTAATTTTTGTGTTTTTAGTAGAGACGGGGTTTCACCATGTTGGCCAGGATGATCCAGATCTCTTGACCTTGTGATCTACCTGCCTCGGCCTCCCAAAGTGCTGGGATTACAGGAGTGAGCCACTGCGCCTGGCTGGTGAAATGTATTATTAAAGTGGCTTCTCCCTTATCCTTCCTAGTCTTTAAATGTCTCTGTGTAATATTTTACTGTGTTTAGGTTTCTCAAAACATTTTAGAACCTGAAAATTCCTCTGCAATTATCTAAGCTTCCTGTATGCAAGAGGAAACTGAGACACGGGACGCTTCAGGGTCGGCTGCGTCTCTGCCCACCGGCCTTGCCTGCCTGCTGCCTCTTGCCTCTGCTCTCCCCAGCACCCACACTGCTGCGATGTGTCACTTAGCCTGGGACTCTGCATTCTAATTATTGCAAATTAGTAATCCACACGGAATGCCACACCTAACTATATCAATGTTATCAATATGTTCTACGTGTAATTATTAAGAACGTCTCTTTTTTCCTTCCTTCCTTCCCTCCTTCCTTCCTTCCTTCCTTCCTTCCCTCCCTCCCTCCCTCCCTCCCTCCCTCCCTCCCTCCTTCCTTCCTTCCTTCCTTCCTTCCTTCCTTCCTTCCTTCCTTCCTTCCTTCTTGCTTCCTCCCTTCCTCCCTTCTTCCGTCCCTTCCCTCCCCTCCCTCCCTCCCTTTCTTCTTTCCTTTTTGAGACTGGGTCTCTGTCTGTCACCTGGGCTGGAGTGCAATAGCGTGCTCATAACCCACTGTAACCTAGAGATCTTGGGCTCAAGTGATTCTCCTACCTTGGCCTCCTGAGTAGCTGGGACTACAGGTGTGCACCGCCATACTTGGCTAATATTTTTTACTTTGTGGTAGAGACAGAGTCTCACCATGTTGCCCAGTATGTTCTTGAACTACTGGGCTCAAGTGAGCCTCTCATCTCGGCCTCCTAAAGTGCTGGGTTTACAGGCATGAGACACCACACTTAGCCAGAATATATTGTTTTCTGACTGGCTTAGGTAAGAGAGTAATTACTTTTTTTGTTGTTTGTTTCTTCAGGGCTGTGGTACTGGGCTGCCTTTATTCCAAAAACAATAAAAAGGCAACTATGACGATACAGCAATTGATGGCTCATTCTCTTCAATTTAATCCACTGTGAATGAGTCTCCGCTATGTTCCAGGTGCTGTGATGGCTCCTTAGGGCTACAGAAGTGGCTGGAAGCGGATTTTATTGTTGACAAAGCGACTAATAAGCTCTCTTTGCCCTTCCCCATGGTACTACCATTCAGCTCATGCCATGAAGCTAATTTTTCCAAAACAAAATGGAAGATAGCACCTAAAAGTGGGAGGACATATTGTAGTAGAGGAAGGCCGGGCTGGGCACACCTATTGTCTCTGCCCACCCAGCCTGGAGGGGTGTTCACGGTTTGAAACACACCACAGTTGTGGAATACTGCCCTTGCAGCCGGTTCACTGAAGCTGAGTTTTCCCATTTGTCCTTGAAGTTAAAATTCAATGAAAGCATTCTCATTGTATCAGAGTCACATTTTCCATGGGGAGCAGCTCAGCCAGGTGATGTCTGACGTCACCAAATAACCAAAACGGGGACAATTGCATTTAGCTGGTCACAGAGATAGATCCCTAAGGTTATGTCAATACCACTCCAAGTTCTCAAAGCTCCCAAGAGGCAGGAATCTAAGCGCAATAAACCACCAAGACCTTGTCTGGACTTGCAGGAGAGAACTGAGGGGCTGCCTGAAGCTCTCTGTTCAGCGCCTCGGATGATCTTAGGATGGTGAGGGTCAGTGACACTGCGAGCCATGAGTCCTTTGACAGTGGGTCCGTGGCCTGCCCTGCTGAATGGCAGGCGTATGGCCACCTTCCTGAAGATCGCAAATTGGAAACGGGGCGAGTCTCCATGATAACATCTAGGTTACAGCATTGTAAAATGCCCCCAATTATCTTAACAAATGGAACTTGGTGGGAATGATTTACGAGGACATGATCTCATAGGGAAGAGAGAGATCCAGCAATAGGAACGAGCTATGCCTTGTCCTTGGGAAACCCCACCCCGGTTCTGGGGTGTTAGGTTGCTATGGAATGGCAAGGTTTGATTGCTGTTGATATAAGGAAAGTCTGACCCAGGACTAAAGGAGTAAAGTAGAGAAAACGCAATAAGCAACCATCCCAGAAAACCGATGCTCATAAAAATGCTTGTTACTGGACACTGATTTTGGCTTCATATTGACTACAAGGGGACCTAAACCAGTCAGTAAAATGGTGCTAGCCGCTTTGTTGTTCCCTGCATTTATTTGATAAATATTTATTGAATGCATATGGTGTGAAGCGTTGTTCTAAACTCTGGCTATAACAAAGTAGAAAAAGGAAAATCCCTGATCTCATTGAGTTTGCTAAATAAATATAAATTCATTTTGACCTTGGCCTGTTTTTATGTTAGTCTAGCAAGTGTTCCTGGGATGGAATGAAGTACAACATGGATATGGTATATCAGTTTATATCCTGCAGACTGATGGATTAGAGAACTTTCTAAAATATATCCAGAGTACCACTGAAAGCTACACATCTGTTTTTTGGTAAATGCAAATCAAGTTACAATACCATTTATACAACGTGATCTCATTTTGCTAAACTATATATACACAGAGCGGGGAAAAAGCACCAAAAGGCTGTACACTTAAATTTTTAAAACTGCCATGGGATAATGGGGACATTTTATTTTTCTCTTTGGGTTTGTCTCTGTTTTCCAAGTTTAATGTGCTGAACGGGCTTTGCTTCTAACCAGAAAACACTCTTTAAAGACTGTATTTTTTGCTCATTAATTAAGAAATGATATTTAGCATTTGTAAAAAATTTTGGAATTATTACTTATTCCTTGCCGGTTCCCTCAAATATTAGATAAGTAAGGTGACCCTGATTTGCTGGTTCATGCACTAGAACCATGAACAGAACTGGAACTTATAAACCTAAAAATATTAGGCTGCCCACGTGATTCATTCAACTGCATTCTTCCCATAGGAGTGAAATGAATGCTAACTCCCTTCTCTTGCAAAGGCAGGGCACTGTGCAAGGGTTGGGGTTTCAGTCATTTATTCGGGAAGTGATCCTGACAAGTACAGTGAAGGAGTGGGATGGAAGGTGGGAAGGAAAGCAAGGAAGTGGGGATTTCCACTCTGAGCCACTGGGTGCAGTCCTGCTGTGGAGCAAACATGCAGAGAGTATCTGACAACCATCTCCCCGCAGCAGGGAAGCTGAGATATTATATATCCACCAACCTCCATCCCTTGTTGGTTGGGGGTTGCTCCTAAAGGGATTAATTCCTTAGCATTTCCTGTGTGTCCCATGTGCAGGATAAACAATCTTCTATGGCCAGAGAGAGACCTATGGTATATAAGACTTTGACATCATAATAGAAATAGGCATCTATCCTAAGCCTCATTTATTAAAACAAACAAACAAACAAACAAAAAAAAACACAGAGTGATGATTGCCTATCAGGTACATGAAACTGTGATCTGTGACCATGTTAAATGGAGAACCCTACCACAGGAAGAGACCCAGTCCTTGAGAAGGGCCTTCAGCCGCAGACTGAAGCTGCAGGAGACCTCTTAGGTGAACTAAAGGGACGTGAGTTAGAGACGCTGCTGTAACAAATACCTCTAAAGGCTGGGTGCAGTTGCTCACACATGTAATGCCAGCACTTTGGGAGGCCGAGGTGGGCCAATCCCTTGAGGTCAGGAGTTTGAGTCCAGTTGGCCAACATGGTGAAACCCCATCTCTACTAAAAATACGAAAATTAGCTGGGTGTGGTGGTGGGCGCCTGTAATCCCAGCTACTCAGGAGGCTGAGGCAGGAGAATCACTTGAACCCGGGAGGCAGAGGTTGCAGTGAGCTGAGGTCGTGCCACTGCGCTCCAGCCTGGGTGACAGAGCGAGACTCTGTCTCAAAACAAAACAAACCTCTAAAGTTGCAGTTTCTTAACATCATAACATTTTCTTTTTTGCTCTTATAGACTGTTTTGCAGGTCACGCAATTTTGCAAGACAGCTCTTCCTCAAACTGTGTCTATGTTCTCCTACCTCAGGGCCCTCTGCTTCTTAGACAGCAGGGAAAAGAGGCTGTGGAAGGATTTGGGTTTAAGTAGTTTAAAGGATGAGGACACAGCGTGGGATATTGTGTGGCCCAGCCTGGTAGTGAGGATGCCACTTAGACACATATTCCATTTCCCAAAGCTTATTCATGAGTCTGCAACTAACTACACAGGAAGTCTGGCCTTCCCACATGCTCAGGGAGAGGAGAAGGAAGTTGGGGAGCCTGTAGCAGTACTCTGAGGGGCTCCCTGTTTCCTTGTCTGAATGCACGGAATATCTGGTACTTACTGGATACTATATTGTTTAGAAAATGAGTTTGAGGCCAGGTGTGGTGGCTCACGCCTGTAATCCCAGCACTCTGGGAGGCCGAGGCAGGCAGATCATGAGGTCAGGAGATCGAGACTATCCTGGCTAACACGGTGAAACCCCGTCTCTACTAAAAAATACAAAAAATTAGCTAGGCGTGGTGGTGGATGCCTGTAGTCTCAGCTACTTGGGACGCTGAGGCAGGAGAATCCCTTGAACTCAGAGGCAGAGGTTGCTGTGAGCCGAGATCGCACCACTGCACTCCAGCCTGGGCAACAGAGTGAGGCTCCGTCTCAAAAAGTAAATAAATAAGTAAATAAATAAATAAATAAATAAAATAAAAATAAAAAGAGTTTGAGTTTTTTATGTAGCCGATTTCAGGTGCAAATGGTTCATACTGAGGCACATAGAAGAGACACCATGGTACACAGCAGCACATGCTTCTGGCTGAGAATCAGAACAACCGAGACCGAATTCTGACCTGCTCTCAACCGAGTATGTGATTTGGGACATGATAGCCTCTTGATCTGAAAAATAATAAAGTCTCTTTTGTTATCACAGTTAAGTGATGATTGTTAAATATTTTTAAAAGAATATATATTTTTACATGTGTATACGACATGCATGCCAGCGTAAGAAGCTATTCACATATTACAAGGCCAGGTGCGGTTAGACCTGGGACTAGGATGTGCACTTCTGAGCATTCTGTTGTCTTGTTGAACTCCTTTTTCCGTCTATCAATCTTTGCATTATCTTTCTCCTGCCTCGGAAAAGCAGTGCGTTAGTGCCGTGGATCTCTGACTGGCCAGGCAGGTGTGTGTCGTCAGGGGTGAGTGGGTGCTGGCAGCAGCTGTGGGTGAAATCCCATTCTAGGTAGACTGGCGTAAAAGAAAGAACACAGGTCTTGTTGTGAAACCCAAAGAAATCACAGCCCTGTAGTCAATCTTGTCTCACCCGCAGGCCATAAGCGTTGCTGAGTTCTACTGTTTCTAGGGCAAGAGGGGCTTTGGACTGTTTAGTAGACACCTGAGACCAGTAAAGTGCATACCAACTAGAAGACTGCATTTTCTAGCTAACAAAACAGCGCACGGGGCCAAAGAACAGGGAAGTCTTGTTTCAGCAAGGTCTGCACAGTCAAAGAAGTAGAGCGAAGGACCATGATTTCGGGAAACTCAGCTGAAAGCATCGGAGATTATTACAGAAACAGCTTATCCATCCACAGCCTTATTTATTTCAGAAAAAAAGACTGGATGATGGTTTCCTATTGGGTACATGAAACAATGGCCATGTTAAATGGTTTTGGTGACTTTTTTTATTCTTCATTTACGTATTCATTTTTCTGAGAATTACTGATTTACTGGTCACAGATCAGAATTTATGCCAGACATTGGGTCACCTCTCCTGGCTGCTTCTATCCGGTCAGAGGAAGCCTATTAGGTCCTGCCAGACCAAAAGAATGGCTGTCACGTGTTCACCTGGATTGTTCCGAGTAACTTGATAAAACAATGACCCATTGGACTCCTATCTCCAGAGACACTGTTTTCTGAATTAAAGCAATAATAGTGAAAACTAAGTTTCTGTCTTTTAGGCAATGCAAATGACCGAAATATGCAATGATTTCCCGTAACTAAACAAGAGGTCATGAGATCCAATGAGGAATAAAAAGCTGAGATAGATGTAGCACGTGCTAAGTGCTCTTCTAAACATTTCACATACATTAACTCATTATGTCTCCCAACTGCACTATAGGGTAAGTACTATTATCGTTTCCATTGCATAGAAATGGAAATAGGTGAGACCAGGTAATTTTCCTGGAGAAACTACTTAATCTTCCTATATTAATAAATTGCCATTTCATGTTATTGCATTGAAAAGAGCACTACCTAAAAGGGAATGATAATTTTTTTTTCACCAAAGCATTGAAAAGTTTGGAGTAATGAAATTTGATCAAAAGTATACAGAGACTCTAGTCAGATCACACTGGTTGATATACAGGAAGACTTTTTGTTTACTCTTTTAATCGACAAATACAATAATTATCTACCCTGTACTGGCGTCTGACATGCAAGGACGAATATGCTTCAAGGAGCTGTTAGGCAGTGGGGGAAAAAAAGATCTGTAAATGGACACTTAACGGCTGGGTGTGGTGGCTCACACACCTGTTACCCCTGCACCCTGCATTTTGGGAGGCTAGCGGGGAAGATGGCCTGAGCCCAGGAGTTTGAGACCAGCCTGGGCAACATAGCAAGACTTCATCTCTATTATTTGTTTACCATAAAATAGAATAAAAGCTACAAATAAAGTATGTGGAAGGTAAGGAAGGGCAAGGTGGAGGATTGATAGTAATAGCTGGCACTTATCACTTATTCTGGGTTAATCCTTTCAACCCTTACAAAGCCTCTATGATGCAGGTACTATGATTATCCCATCTTAAGACACAAGGAAACTGAGGTAGTGAGGGGTTCAATAGTAGGTCCAGGGCCCCCAGGAGAGGCAATCCACCGTGGTCCTGAGTGTCTCTTCCTCGTCCTGTGGGTGTGCATGTCCGATGGCCCATTTTCTGGGCTGTGTCTTGGGGTTGCAGCAAGCAACCTTGAAGGATGAGGTAGTGTTTTTCCCTGGACAAAGAGAAGGCTTTTTCTTTCACTTTAAAGAAATTTTATTTTTATAGATTTGGGGGTACATGTGCCGCTTTGTTACATGGATATATTATGTAATGCAAGGTTTGAGTTTCTAGAGTACTCATCACCCAAATAGTGAACATTGTACCCAATAGGTAATTTTTCAGCCCTCATCTCCCCTCCTGCCCTCCTCTCTTTTGGGATCCTCAACATCTATTATTTACCTCTGTGTACTCATGTGTACCTCTTGTGTAGCTCCCACTTATAAGTGATAACATTCAATATTTGATTTTCTGATTCTGAGTTATTTCACTGAGGACAATGGCCTTCAGCTCCAACCATATTGCTTTGAAAGACATGATCTTGTTCTTTTTTATGGCTGCATAGTATTCCATGGTGTATATGTACCACATTTTCCTTTTCTTAAAATTTTAAGTTCAAAGGTATATGTGCAGGTTTGTTACATAAGTAAACTTTTGTTATGGGAGTTTGCTGTACAGATTATTTCATTAAATCTAGTATCCATTAGTTATTTTTCCTGATCCTCTCGCTCCTCCAGCCTTCCACCCTCCAATAGGCCCCAGTGTCTATTGTTATCCTCGTTGTGTCCATATGTTCTCATCTCTTGGCTCCTGCTTATAAGTGAGAATGTGCAGTATTTGATTTTCTGTTCCTGCATTAGTTTGCTGAGGATAATGACCTCCAGCTCCAGCTCCCTTTGCAGGGACATGATCTCATTATTCTTTATGGCTGCATAGTATTCCATGGTGTGAATTATACCACATTTTCTTTATCCAGTCTATTATTGATGGGCATTTATAATTCATCCATGGACTTAGGTCGATTCCATATCTTTGCTGTTGTGAATAGTGCCGCAATACACATATGAGAGAAAGTGTCTTTTTGATATAATGATTTCTTTTCCTTTGGGTAGCTACCCAGCAGTGAGATTGCCAGGTTGAACGGCAGTTCTGTTTTTAGTTCTTTGAGGAATCTCCACCCTGTTTTCCACAGAGGTTGTACTAATTTGCATTCCCACCAACAGTGTATGAGTGTTCCCCTTTCTCCACAGGGAAGGCTTTTTATTCCACTTCTTATAAAAGGGATGATTTCCCAAGCTCAAGCTCCGGGTTCCTCTCCTGTCAGGTGACTGGCCTTGCATGCAGGCATCCACGAGGAGCCGTCTGCATCACCACCCTAAGACTTGGGGGCACAGGGAATCAGCAACCATGTAGCTCTGTCTACTGCTCTGGTCGTGATTCACAAAGTCCTTTGTCTCTGACCCAGGAGTTCCACGACTTCTGCCAGCACCTGTGAAACAGCAACAGTGAACTAGATAGCTTGGATGTGACATAAAACCTCAAACTCTGCACAGTTCCCATTTCTATGCAATGGGAACGATAATAGTACCTACCCTATAGCGCGGTTGGGAGAAATAATGAGTTAATGTATGTGAAATGTTTAGCACGTGCTACATCTATCTCAGCTTTTTATTCCTCATTGGATCTCATGACCTCTTGTTTAGTTACGGGAAATCATTGCATATTTCGGTCATTTGCATTGCCTAAAAGACAGAAACTTAGTTTTCACTATTACTGCTTTAACTCTGCATACAGCTTGTAAGTGGTGGAACCTGACTTTGAACCTGGACAGTTTGGCTTAGAAACCCACCATCTTTAACACTACTAATAAGGCATCAAAGATAGGCAACTAACTTCCTGGCAGAGTAAAGTCAGATTTTTAAAGACAATGAGGTGTTTGGAGGGAATTTTGAAGCATGAATGGGGATTTAACAGAAGAATAAGGGAGAAAGGAAGTTCCAGGTACAGGCAGCGAGGTATACCAAGGCTGGAAGAAGCACCCAGATGTTCTGGACACTACAAGAAGGGAGTCGTAAGACTGCAGTGCCTGGTAGAATTTTGCTGGGGACTGGGGTGAGAGATGAGGCTGGAGAGACGGGCAGAGGCCAGAATAATATGGGTATGTGTGCCCACTTAGCTTGTAGAATGACTTAAAACTTATAGGCAAGTGGCTCGGTGCAGTGGCTCATGCCTGTAATCTCAGCACTTTGGGAGGCCGAGACGGGTGAATCACTTGAGGCCAGGAGTTCAAGACCAGCCAGGCCAACATGATGAAATCCCATCTCTACTAAAACTACAAAGATTAGCCAGATGTGGTGGCAGGCGCCTGTAATCCCAGCTACTCGAGAAGCTGAGGCAGGAGAAGCGCTTGAACCCAAAAGGCACAGATTGGGTTCAAGCGATTCTCCAGGCTGGGCGACAGAGTGAGACTCTGTCTCATGAAAAACAAACAAACAAAATTGTAGGCAAGAAAGTGACACTATCAGATTTGTGTTTGCAAGATCCCTTGGGAATGTTGTGCAAGACGGATTGGAGAAGTCAGGGAGATCAAGTTAGAAGCAATTGAAGTGATCAAGTAAGATGTAATGAGGGCCTGAACTTTGTAGCGTGTACAGTTTAAGTGCTGATATTTTAATGTAATGCATAATGATAGCAGTAATTAGCTTGCAATTACTCCAGCCAGAGATGCTGTATTTTTAATTCCCAAGTCTTGATCTTTTTACTTTATACGAGAAATAGGAGAAGGTCAACTGAGTAAAGTGATGGTATTTCTTTCAATTTAGACAGGAGAGACTAATGAGGAGAAGCTGGGTCTCTGCCACCCTAAGACTGAGGTAAGCACACATAACACTAAGACAGAGACTCTCTCTTTCTTCATTATGGCAAAGAAGAATGGAAAATGCTAATAGGAATTCCCATCCAAAACAGAGATTCTCGATCCTTTCTGAGCTCACCCCTCTTGGGCAGAGTATCATATCCCATAAGCACACATAAGTTGCTTTTTCTTCTTCTCTTTTTTTTTTTTTTTTTGAGACAGAGTTTCGCTTTTTCGCTTTTGTTGCCCAGGCTGGAGTGCAATGGTGCAATCTTGGCTCACTGCAGCCTCCACCTCCAGGGTTTAAGAAATTCTCCTGCCTCAGCCTCCCGAGTAGCTGGGATTACAGGTGTGTGCTACCACACCCGGATAATTTTTTCTATGTTTAATAGAGACAGGGTTTCTCCATGTTGGTCAGGCTGGTCTTAAACTCCTGACCTCAGGTGATCCGCCCGCCTCGGCCTCCCAGAGTGCTGGGATTACAGGCGTTCTTCTTCTCCTTTTTAAGGAAAAACTCTGCTAACAACAAGGATCATCATGGACACAAGCTTAGGGGTATTGACAATGGTGTTGAGGATGGCGACTTTATCCGCTTTTGTTAGGAGATGCAGACATCTATTCTTGGTTCCCAGTGTTCACAGTCTTTAAGTGTAGTTACTGGAAATTGCAGTTTAAAGTATTGTTGGTGAAGATATGCTTCAATACACATGGTAGGCTTAGCAAAACAATCCACAATAAATAAAATTAATGATAATGAAACTAAACAAATTGTGATTTGTTAAAAAGCAATGATAGCAGCCACTGGAAAATTTAACTTGGGCAGGATACCCTAAATCGCCTAACATCCATTAACTCTTCCTCTTTCTTAAAAGAGCCCAGAGTTTATTGAGAAATATATTCTCCTCTATACAACCAAGCCTCTTAGGAGAGGCTAGCCTATCCCTAGTTCCAGGAGGTAGATTCTAGTTTGTCTGAATAACCCAATTTTTCTTGATGGTAACTGGCTTAGGAACGGGCAGGTGACAAAAGCTCTTCTGAATATTGCAGTGTCTAAACGTAATGCCTGGAAGTGCCTTATCTATCTTGCAAACTTGAGAGGCGCCAGCCTTAGGATAAAGCTGGTGTAGAGAGGAGAAAGGGCCAAGAGAGACCCAGAGAAACAGAGCTACCGTAACCTTGGACTTAAGTATTGTGTATGTGAAAGGAAGGTTTAAAAGCTGAAGGATGGATGCCCATCTTTAGACTAGCTCTTGGCAGAGGGTAGAGTCTAAAAAACATTTTAAAAAGCATTGCCCTGGGGCCAGGCACAGTGACTCACACCTGTAATCCCAGCACTTTGGGAGGCTGAGGTGAGTGGATCACCTGAGGTCAGGACTTCAAGACCAGCCTGGCCAACATGGTGAAACACTGTCTCTAATAAAACTACAAAAATTAGCCAGGTGTGGTGGTGGGTGCCTGTTATCCCAACTACTCAGGAGGCTGATGCAGAAGAATCACTTGAACCTGGGAAGTGGAGGTTGCAGTGAGCCGAGATTGCGTCACTGCACTCCATCCTGGGTGACAGAGTGAAACTCTGTCTCAAAAAAAAAAAAAAAAAAAAGCATTGCCCTGAAAATAACTGGTGACACCCCACCCCTGCAGAGTGGCTGGTGGGCAGTGTTTCCTATAGTAAGTATTCCCAGTAATAGCTACACTGCTATTTGTTGAACACAAGCTATAGAAAAAACACACTGCTAAATGATGACGACCAGGGGACAGGTTATTATAATTACGGCAATTTAGAAAAGATTCTCATAAACTTACCTTGGCTTAAAATGCAGAAAACAGTGAAAAGCCCTTTACTGGCCTTTTCTCAATTGCTCTATGTTGACTTTCACCCAGGACACCTGTCTACATTCTACATTAAACATTCGGACTATCTCATCAAAGCCAACAATCTGTTCTCCTTGAATTTTTATCAACCAGTGGGTGATATTCCATTCTTTCTTTGCATTATCACTGGAGAGAATTTGTGAAAATTTACATAATTTGAATTGGAAGACAGCTAGTCCTCATGTGCAATGAGGAAACAGTTGCCTGGAGGTCTGGGACCCTGGGAAGCCATCCAGTGCTCTTTTCCTCTGTTAAACTGTCTTCCTCTCTCTTTTTAACATTAAATGTCTGTGAAATGTCCCAAAATCTTAGGTGAGAAGCCATCCTGTCTAAAGGAATTATATTGTCAGTTCTTTCTGTTTGCGAGGCCTAGAGACTTTATCTTATTTCAGGTGATGACTCGTCATTTAAAAGGAAAAGAACAGAAAATAGAGGAATCAAGAAAGTATATCAGCAACTAAGCAGCCACTACTCAAGAGAAGAAAGAACAATGGCTTCTTATCAGTCAGGACACAGCACCAGCATTAACGATCCATCAGGAACTCCGGGGACCAGACATCATTTGTGCCCTCAGAATTGGACATCTGTCACTCCCTATGTATGATTGCCACACTGTGACTTTGTTTCTTTTATATCTGGTTTGCCCATCTGCTGCCTCTGAAAGAAGGTTTCACTATGCAGAAGTTCCCAGTAGTTCCCCCTTATCTGTGGGGGATACATTCCGAGACCCCCAGTGGATGCCTGAAACTACAGATAGTACTGAACCCTACATACATTCTGTTTTTTTTTTTTTTAAATCTGATAACCAAGACAGTTACTTTGTGACTAGCAGGCAGGTATCATAGACTGTGAATATGCTAGACAAAAGGATGACTCACATCCCAGGCGGGAAGCAGCAGGACAGTGTGGGATTTCATCCTACTACTCAGAACAGCACACAATTTGAATTCTATGAATTGTTTATTTCTGGAATTTTCCATTTTATATTTTCAGACTGCAGTGATTGTGGGTAATTGACACCTTGGAAAGCAAAACCGTGGATGAAGGGAGACTACTGTATATAGAATTCTAGGTTGATAGTGGTTTTTTCTCTTAGCACTTTAAAGTTATCATTTCATTGTCTTCTGACTTGCATCATTTCTGATGGAAAGTCAGTTGTCAGTTTCATTCTTGACACCATATTGTTTGATTGTTTTTACTCTTTTTTTAAACTCTGACTTAATTGGATAATTTCCATTGACCTGTGTTTAGGTTTGCTAATGCTTTCTTTCAAAAATTCAAACTGCTATTAATGTCATCCAGTGACTGTTTTATCACAGACATTGCATTTTATCATCCTAGAATTTCCATTTTGTCTTGTTTTTTAGAGTTCCTTTTTCTCTTCTGATATACCCCTATCTCTTACTCATTAGATCCACATTTTCCTATAAATTGGTTTAAAATGTATATGATAATTGCTTAAATATTCTTGCTGCTAGTTCCAATAACTGGGTTTAACTACGGACCTGTTTCTATTGACTATGTGTTCTTTTGGTTATTGGTGAGTATGTCTTGTATCTCTGCACCCCTCATAATTTTTTTATAATATCTTTTAGATATTATCAATATTTGAGTAGATGAGCTGCTATTTTAGCTATTTTTTAACTTACTTTGGATTCCCAGTTACATGAGAGGCTGAGGTGGGAGGATCATTTGAGCCCAGAAGGTTGAAGCTACAGTGAGCTATGGTTGTGCCACTGCACTCCAGCCTGGGCAACAGAATGAGACCCTGTCCTCCAAAAAAAAAAAAAAAAAAGGTCAAGGACCATGTGATTTTCATAAATAAAAAGAGTAGGTTATTACTATGTTATGGAATAGGACATTTAGCACTGTTTATTACTCATTTGTATTCATGGCAGACCACATCACATTCCCTTTGAATATTCTTGGAATCCAAGCATTATGGGAATACATGGGTCTTTGTAGTTTTGCCCTGCATCTTTGCCCTTTCTTCATTGACACCTTTTGTCAGTTTGAGGTGGCGGTGGCGATGTGAAAGTGATTGGCCTAATTTGTTTTTGCAATTGGGATACTCCTATATTGCAATCCATGCATCCAGGCTACATTATCATGTCTAGCTCAGCTGATTTTTTCTCCTCCTTGCAAATCTCTGTCTAGGCCAATCTTTCCATGCCTAGGTCAGAAACTCTTGTCAGAAATGGAAGCTGTCCTGGCTTTCTCTTTGCCAATGAAGGACTTAGTTCATTAAATCTTCTTTCGACTCCTGATCTTTGTTAACCCCATGGGAAAGTATGAGTTTTATTTTCTCTTTGTCTTGACGTTACCATGGGAACAAAAGGCTGTCATGCCCTTATGAAGTGAAAGTCTGAACCAAACATTTAAACTAAAAAAAAAAACACACACACACATAAAATCACTAGAAGAAAAATATGGAAGATTTTAAAAAAAAATCTTAGAACAAAAAAAGTGATTTCAGAGCAATATGCAAGTCTCAGAAACTATAAAAAAATTAATCAACCTCTATCTTTTTCTCCCTTTCTCCCTCTTTCTGTATGTATATGTTATATATATATTTATCTTAAACTTGGCCAGCCATGGTGACTCACGCCTGTAATCCCAGCACTTTGGGAGGCCAAAGTGGGTGGATCACCTGAGGTTAAGAGTTTGAGACCAGCCTGGCCAACATGGTAAAAATACAAAAATTAGTTGGGCATGGTGACATGCACCTGTAATCCCAGCTACTCTGGAGGCTGAGGCAGGAGAATTGCTTGAACCCAGAAGGTGGGGGTTGCAGTGAGCCGAGATTGTACCACTGCACTCTAGCCTCAGTGAGAGAGTGAGACCTCATCTCAAAAAATAAATAAATAAATATATATATATCTTAAATTTGAATATGGTAAAATATAGTAAAGCCATATGACAAACTGAGAAAAATTTGCAATGCAAAAGATAAAGATTATCTTATAAAACCTATTAAGAGATTTTTATAAATAATAAAAAAGAAGGGACAAACGCAGGTAGGCAACATAAAAATCATTATATACAGAGTTCCAAGATGAAAAGATGTTCAGACATGCTGACAATTAAGAACTACAAATGGAACTGAGACATGGTTTTTTACCAATCACCTTGACAAAGTTAGGTGCTAGCAAGGGCATGAGAAACCAACACTCACATGCATGGTAGATGAGACTGTAAATTAGCACAGCATCCTTGCAAGTGTTTGTTTCGTGTTTAGAGTGTTATTTGGTGATAGCTAACAAAATTAGAAAATGAATACACCCTTTGATCCAGCAATTTCAGTTTTAGGAATTTATTCTGCAGATATGCTGAAAATGCGCATAAAATTGCATGTAAAAGCAAAGCCATTGCCACACTGTTTGCCACAGCAAGAACAGTAACTGAAGATAACTTGAATATCCATAATGGAGGGCTGGTTAAAAATGTATAGCACATCATTTCAGTGGAGTACTCCAGAATTGGAAGGAAATGAATAGAGCTGTGTGTGCTGATACAGAGAGATTGTCGAGGTGTATCACCAGGCGTAAAAATCAAGACATAGAATAATATGGTTTCTATGTCCCTATTTGTATTGAAAAGCAGATCTATGTTGTGTGTCTGCAGGGACAGTATCTGGAAGATACACCAGGAACTTCTGAGGACAGGAACTAGGGCTCTGAGACAAACGGGGTTTGCTTTTCATTTTAAACTGTATTATTATTTGAATTTTTTAAAAAATCAAGGACTGGCCAGGTGCAATGGCTCATGCCTGTAATCTTAGCACTTTAGGAGGCAAAGGTGGGTGCACTTGAGCCCAGGAGTTTGAGACCAGCCTGGACAACATGGTAAGACTCTGTCTCTACAAAAAAAAAAAAAAAATAATAATAATAATGGGCACGATGGTGTGCACCTGTGGTCCCAGTTACTCAAGAGGTTGAGATGGGAGGATCACTTGAGCCCAGGAGGTTGAGGCTACAGCGAACCAGGATTGTGCCACTGCGCTCCAGCCTGGATGAGAGAGTGAGACCCTGTCCTCCAAAAAAAAGTCAAGGACCATGTGATTTTCCTAAATAGAGGGAGTAGGTTATCACTATGTTATAGAATAGGACAGTTAGCAATGTTTATTACTCACTGACTTATATTCATGGCAGACCACATCACATTGCTTTTGAATATTCATATTGAGCCTGTTCCAAAGCATTTCACATAGGAAACCCAATGTGTGAATCAATGAGCAAATGAAGCTATGAATTTATTGACAGTATTTGTGAGATACGCAAGTGTGCAGGGTCTTCTGATAACCTCAGAATGCGATCCAGTTAGCAAACCTCATTCTTAAAGCTGGCCAGATGACGACTTATTTTGCTGAGGTCGGCAAAAAAGCTAAGAGTTGTGAAGCCTTTGAAAAAGTGTCAATGAACTTTTGCTTTCAGGTGGGGCTGAGCTGTTGTTCTAGAAGGAAAAAGGATGTCTTGTCCTGTGTGAACAGGAACAGCGCGTGGAAATCAAGGAGCATGGCCCAGGGAACCAAGCCTGTGGGCTGTTGTTTTTGCTTCCTCATTAATGAGCATGGGCCTTCAATGCGCTCCTTTCCCTTGCTGGGATTCATTTGTAAAATGTTGGCTGATGGCTAAGGGTGTTTATTCCTCTAAAATCACCTAATTAGAAGAGAAGAAAGGAAAGTACAAAACAAAATTAAATGTAAGCAGCACATTCCACATTTTAGACTTACTTAGATTCTTATGTTTCTACAATAATCCTAAATGCTAATTCACTTCCTCAGAGGTGTCTAGCCCAGGATGGGCTTTGATCATCCGTGGAATTGCTGGTTCCGTAAGCTTTGGTTACTTTGATGACTGGAGGTCTCTATAAGCTCAGAGACATGCATTAAATACATGTTTCTGGTTTTCCCCACATGGCCCATGGATAGATAGGTGTCTGTATTTATTTGGTGCCAAATTTCATCTCATTCATTTAGTTGGAGAAATAGTTATCTGATGGGTTCACTGGTGTAATCATTTAGAACTCCTGAATTTTAGCAAGAAGCTATAAGAAAGTCCAAGTTCTTTTTCTGGTTCCCCAGTGAGTCTGGGGAAGGCCATGACATTGTCAGAAAAGCCTTTCCGTATCTGTCTCCAAGGTTCCTGCACGGCACTGCTGAACGGCCAATTTGCTGCGAATACGCATCGATCGTCTGATGCACGGGACTCTGCACTGGGGACACCGTGAAGATGAACCGTGGTTCATTCCAGGGGTTAGCTGAGTTCTGAAACTGGAAAGTGAACGACCATTTATCAGTAGGTGAAACAGAACTGTGCTGGAACACAGCCAGCGGGAGTTCAATTAGGCAGAGACAAATCGAGGGGGAAAGGAAGGGATGGCATTCTGCATGGGGCTCAGGCACCATCTCCTTAGAAACGGCTGCTGCAAAGCCACCGCAGTAAATGCTCTGCTGAGTCTGTCCCCAGCCCCACCCGGTAGAGAAGCCACGGAGGGACAAAGCCAGGAAACCCAGGCAGCTCTCTCTGCCACAGAAAATGAACTGGTAGCAGCAAGGCTGGTTTAAATACATCTTAGGACAGAAATAGGGAAGCTGCTTCTTGGGGAGCTGTTCTTGGCTTGTTTGTTTATTTGGCAAGAAATACAATGGAAAAAGCCTCGCCTATCAAACACAGAGGATGCTTTTATTAAGCCATCCTTCCTTTTCGTTGGATCAAATGGTTTTCAAAAATGGGATTTCTGATTCAACTAAATGATGTGGGGGAAACTTGGGAGCTTCCAACTAAGCTTATTTTTCTCTCGTCCTTTAAAATTCCCTCCCCCCACTTTTGGATGTTTTATAGTGTACCTAGTATAGTCATGCAATAGTGCATGGTCATTCTCTTTAAATAAATAATTATGAATTTAATGGTGAGCTTAGGCTTGATTAGTTTTATTTTATTATTTTTTTACAGGTAGAGATATGAGGCAATAAAAATTTTTGGTGTGGTGGCTCAGGCCTGTAATCCCTGCACATTGGAAGGCTAAAGTAGGAGGATTGCTTGAGGCCAGAAGTTTGAGATCAATCTGAGCAACATAGGAAGACCCCTGTCTTTAAAAAAAAAAAAAAATTAAATTAAATTAAATTAAATTAAATTAAAGCATTAGGCCAGGTGCGGTAGCTCACGCCTATAATCCCAGCACTTTGGGAGGCCAAGGCGGGTGGATCGACTGAGGTCGGGAGTTTGAGACCAGCCTGACCAACATGGAGAAACCCCGTCTCTACTAAAAATACAAAATTAGCCAGGCGTGATGGTGCATGCCTGCAATCCCAGCTACTTGGGAGGCTGAGGCAGGAGAATCACTTGAACCTGGGAGGCAGAGGTTGCAGTGAGCTGAGATCACGCCATTGCACTCCAGTATGGGCAACAAGAGCAAAACTCCATCTCAAAAAAAAAAAAAAAAAAAAAAAAATTGAAACATTAGCCAGGCATGGTGATATGTGCCTGTAGTTCCAGCTGCTTGGGAGGCTGAGGTAGGTGGATCACTTGAGCCCAGGAGATTAAGGCTGCAGTGAGTTATGATCATCCCACTGCACTTCAGCCTTGGGTGACAGGAAAAGACCCTGTCTCCAAAAAAAAAAAAAAAAAAAAAAAAATTGGAGACCGCTACTTTAGAATTTAAAGTCAGAAATACACTTCTACCACTTGCTCCTTCCTACTTAAGAAGCAGCATTCAGAGGCTAGGAGGCTCTGAATACTGTGATAACTGGAGCGCTGTGATAACCCAGACAAACGTTATGGTGTGTTTTGATAGAAAAATACAAGAATAAGAGTTCAAGGGGAATAAAAAGAAAAATTTAATGTGAGTTATGAATATAAGCATGTAAAGTGAGAATGGGAATTAAAACAGTTTCACATTTCAGGTTATGTAACTATTTACTCAGAAAATGTTTTTTGAAAATTACCCATTTTCCAGTAGACAATACTCGTGTATGACATCCCTGAAGAGTCCACCCCTGCTTCCAGTTTCCTTTATGAAATAGAACTTACTGTGATGAAAAGTGATGGTTAACATAAGCAGTTACAACTATACTAGGAATAATAGTGACAGAGAAATACAAACTGTAATTGCTTTTGTTTTTCAAGGAAAAAGAGTCGTTTTTTAGTGACTTTCAAACATTTTGGTGTGTGTCACCTTTAAACTCATAAAACATCATTAAAAATCCTAGAGTTTTTCTTGTATGTGTGTTGATATTTACCATAGTAAAAATTAAGACCAAGAATTCAAAATGACCCATTTTATGGGGTGGAGAGGCCCCCACATCTTGGATTCCAATTCCTACCTCTGCAGAGAACCTCAGAGTGGCTGAGTGCATGGCACGTTCAGCTTGCAAATGGCTTGCCAACCCACTGGGTACGCCTCAGCCTCCAGTTCATCTCACTTCCGGTCGTTTGACTTGTTTGTGGAACAGGGTATTTTTATACTGAATTCTCCCTCAGACTCTGTAGGGAAAATCAATCATGGATTCTGCGGCCGTGGGACATGCACGGCCTGTGGATGAGCCGGCTCATGGCTCATCACAGAGTCAGCTGTCTACACGGGGTGATTGAAGCTTTACATGGGAGTGCACTCAGACCCCAGCTATTTCCTCCTTTTGTGTGTCGTGGCACCCAGCTCCCCTCCAGCCTGCTGCTTCCTGTGCTGACTTACCAAGTCTGAATCTCAGGCTGGGTTCCCCCAACGATGTGTGCTCCTCTGTGAACCTCCCGCTCCCCCCGCCCCCCACTCCCTATAGCTGCTCCTCCTTCCTCTCTCAAATTCAAGGGCTGCCCAAGCTGCAAGCTCATTGAGCAATTCCAGAAAAGCGTAAATGGGAAGAAAAATGAGAGGGAGGCAAAACACCTGCTTGCAAACTGAAACATGTGTTTCCTTTGGAGAATCTGAATACATGGAGCTCTGGTCACTCCCTGGGCGTGGAGACCAGGCAGGGAATCAGATGGGGAATATGGTAACGAAGTCAAGTCACTGTGCATTTGAAGCAAGGGGCTGATTCAACCAGCCAAGATGAGGGGCGGTCCCCACATCCTGGATCCCAGAGGCACTGACCACGCCTACTACACAGTGAGATACAAAGAGGTGCCCTGCATGCTCCCTTGGCCAGCGGGGCCAGACCAAGTGTTTGGGTTCGGCACTGCTGATTCTCAAACTCCACCTCCAATCCTAGAGAACTCTCCCTGCTGTTGGGCTATAGTAAACTGATCGATGGCCCCCAGATGTGGTGTTACTTCATTTCCAGTTTATCACATGTTAGATTTTACACATTATGGGGAATCCTGGAATGAGTGCTGTTCTAGGCACCCAGGAAAGCCACAGTTACTCTGTAGAAGGTGTTCCAGCAACTTTTGGAGCTTTGGTTTCTAAAAGATTAAAGTGTTCAGTGGACTGCGGATACCTGAAACAATGAGGATTTTTTTTTTCTTGTATTTTGATTTTGGCTTTCAAGTGGGAACTCATTTTTCAAAAGGACTGATTTGAGTTGTGAGTGGACGCAAACCTTGGCTGGAATCTCCTGCACTGATCCTCCTGTCCTTCTCTTGTGACTGCTGACAATTCCATGTGGCACAAATAAGCCAAGGATATTGCAGGCGCGACCTGAAAGCCAGAGCAACACGGGAAGAGCAAAAAGGTCATTTTTCTTCCCTGCCGCCCCCTCCGTTTTCCCTGGCTGCTCCTGTGGACTGAAAGGATGAATTGCACTGGTCAGCCCCTGATGGATCACTGCACAGCTGGGGCTGGGAGGCTGGAGGGAGGGTCCCCATCATCTCCTTTTCCCAGGCTCTGTTCAAATTTCATCTTCGTCCCATTTTACAAACTCTTCCCTCGCTTCCTCATCATAGTTTCATCTGGAATGGGTGCCGGTGTCTTTCCACTGCAAAAGCAACCCAGGCAATTTGTGTTAGAGGCTGGAGCCAAGGTCTGAGGAATGGAGACAAGGAAACATCCCGGGGTAGTGTGGAAGTGCAGCCTTCTCTGTTCCCAGCCTGTTGCAGACAGTCGTGCCGTCTCCTACACCCACAGGTGATTTTTTGGTTCGTTTTGTTTTTTGTTTTCCGTTTTTGAGACAGAGTCTGTATCTGTGACCAGGCTGGAGTGCAGGGGTGCCATCTCCGTCTACTGCAACCTCTGCCTCCTGGGTTCAAGTGATTCTTCTGCCTCAGCCTCCTGAGTAGCTGGGATTACAGGTGTGCACCACCATGCCTGGCTAATTTTTGTATTTTTAGTAGAGATGGGGTTTCGCCATGTTGGCCAGGCTGGTTTGGAACTCCTGACCTCAAGTGATCCGCCTGCTTCAGCCTCCCAAAGTGCTGGGGTTCCAGGCGTGAGCCACCGCCCCTGGGCAGAGGTGTGTCCGTTGTTGTTGTTGCTTCCATCAGGTGACGACCGCCAGGCATTACCATGACTTAGGCAGCACACCTCACTCTGAGCAACAGTGCCCTGGAAAGAACATGAGCCTCTAGAGTCCATCGAACTCAGCTTTGAGTTCCAGGCTCTGTCGCTTATTAGTGGAGGAGTCATTAGGCTTCCCTAAGCCTTCCATTTCTCATTCCTAAAATGAGGTTAAAAGGACCCACCTCGCAGGGTTGCTGGAAGGGGTGTGTTAGGGGTGCCAGGCATATACTACGTTTCCAAACAATGAGCTAGTCCTATGCCCAACTCTTAAACTGTGATGGGTTTAAAAATAGTAAATCATACTTTGTTTTCATTAAAAACAATTTTTTTTAGAGATAGAGTCATCCAGGCTGGAGTGCAGTGGTGTGATCATGGCTCATTGCAGCCTTGTACACAACCAATCCTCCCACCTCAGCTTCCCAAGTAGCTGGGACTACAGGCATGTGCCACCATGCCAGGCTTAATTTATTTTATTTTTATTTCTTGTACAAATGGAGTCTCACTGTGTTGCTCAGGCTGGTCTTGAACTCCTGGCCTCAAGCTATCCTCCCACCTCAGCCTCCCAAAATGCTGAGATTACAGGGGTGAGCCACTGTGCCCAGCCTGAAAGAATGTTTTTGATGAAATGTATGATTGAAAGATTGACTTCTACCCTCCCTAGTCTTTACATGTCTTTGTGTAATAGTTTACTGTGTTTAGGTTCCCCATGCATTTTAGAACCTGAAAATTCCTATGCAATTATCTAACCTTCCTGTATGCAGGAGGAAACTGAGGCATGGGATGCTTCAGGGTCAGCTGTGTCTCTGCCCACTGGCCTTGTCCCCTGCTGTCTGTTCTGCCTTCTGCCTCTGCTCTCCAGCACCCACACTGCTGGCCATGTGTCATTCGACCCAGGGACTCCGTGTTCTAACTGCTGCAAACTAGTAACCGACACAGAATACCACACCTCACTATATCAATGTGCTCCGTGTGTAATTACTAAGAACGTCTCATTTTCTGATCAGGTTAGAGAAGAGGGTCGTTGCTATTTCGTTTTGCTTCCTTAGGGCTGTAGTAGTGTGCTACTCCTGCCTTGGCCTCCCGAAGCTCTGGAATGACAGACTTGAGGCACCGTGCCGGGTCAGATTTTTTTCTTTTAGTTGGAGGGCAAACAAGAAGGAGGAGCTGCAAGGCTGGGCATGGTGTCTCACACTTGTAACACCAACACTTTGGGAGGCTGAGGCAGAAGGATTACTTCAGTCCAGGAGTTCAAGACTGTCCTGGGCAACATCTCTACAAACAGTTTAAAGATGAGCCGAGTGTGGTGGCGTGCGCCTGTAGTCCCAGCTGCTTGGTGGGGGTATGAGGAGGGAGAATCACTTGAGCCCAGGAAGTTGAGGCTGCCGTGAGATGAGATTGCACCACTGCACTCCAGCCTAGGTGACAGAGCAAGATCCTGACTCAAAATAAAAAACAAAAATAAAGAAAAGGAGGAGGAGCCGATACACTGTTGGGTTAATAATTCCAGGGCTTAGACAAGGCTACAGTTGGAGTATTTGATGAATAGATCTCCCCGTCGGCAGAATCCCCGATATCTAAGAAGCGCCCCATGTTTTGTGAACATTCTCCTTCCTAGGGCTCCTGTGCTTGCCCAGTGGAGAGACAAAGGTCCACATATGACGAATTAACAAATAAAATTCAAAGTTCCTTGGCTACTGTGATAGCCCTTGCCAACGTTTCAAGCCACAAAATCACCCCCCCACACACACACACCCACACACACCCCCACACACCTTGCCAAGGCTTATAAAAACTCTGCAGTAGTTACAGAAAATTTCTAAGCAAGAAGTTCTTCATAAACCAAATTATTTGTGAGGGTTTAAAAAAAAACAGAAAATATGTTTTTTGCTTGAACCAATTCCCATGTTAAATGTCTGCCTTCATCACTCATTTTTATTACCAGTCTAAACACAGACTGTTTCAATGGAGGCCATTTACAGCATACAATAAAACGGATTCATTACTCATTTTCCTCTTATTATCTTTCAATTGCTCTAGCTCTCAGCACTGCATAAAGTGGACATTAGGTCCAACTAGCCAGTGCATTACAGGATCGCAATTGATGGCAATCCCCAACACCCTTAAACACACAGGCACGGGAGACGCTCTGTCCCTGATTCATTCCCTTGCGCCTCTTTTTATCACACTTACTCTATTTTTGTCTCATTAAACTTCCCATTTTTCATAGGAAGTTCTCCCTCTCCTAGTCGATACCGCATCTCCCTCTCAGTCTGAGCTCTTCTCAGGCCCCATGCAGTTTGCTTAAGCCATTTCTTCTTTTAAAAAAAAATGCACATGCAAACACCCACCACATTACTCACGTAATTGAGTATAATTTCTCTAGAAACAAGCTGACAACAGCTATTAAAAGTGGAGTTGGAGATTGAATCTTGGTGTGGCCTGCAAGTAATAGCGTTTTGGATGACAGTCGATGGTTATGTCATGATCCGAACAGAGATAAGAGCCCCAAACCATGTGCTGGCATTTATTGCATGGATTAGTACCTTCTCTCCAAACCACCTCCACCTTCCTCTGGGTTGATTCCACTATATTTATCAGGGTGCTATTTCGATACTTCAATGTGGCTTGCTAAAACTGGAATTAATTAGCTGGGCTTGGAAGCACAGGTCTGTAATCCCAGCTACTCAGGAGACTGAGGCAGAAGAATCACTTGAACCTGGGAGGCAGAGGTTGCAGTGAGCAGAGATCGCACCACTGCACACCAGCCTGGGTGACAGGGCGAGACTCGGTCTCAAAAATAAGAATTTAAAATTGGAATTAATGAGTTTCAGAAAAATAGAGTCTGGGGAAAAAAAAAAAACCAGTGGCTTTGGCAATTTGAGTTAATGCCCCTTTACTTATAGATAAAAATATTGGTTTTTATTGATAATAAACATATGGCAGCTTTCTCAATGAAGCTCTAAGTCATTTATAATCTCATGGTTCCTATGGGTGTATTCCTGATCTATTTAACTAAAACATAGGAGTCTTACACAAACCTGGGTGTTGGATTTGAATTCTCATCTACCACTCAGCATCTATGGGACCTAAGTCCTGCCACCTCTCCATGCTTCGTTTCCTGGTCAGTCAAATGAGTATAATGATACCCAGTCTTTCAGGTTGTTGAGAGGAACAAAGAAGATAATGCCCATAAAACACTGACCTCAGTGCCCAGACTTTATTAGGTGCTTCATAAATATTAGCTATTGTGTCTGTTTGCACTAGTTATTAGGTGGCTATTATGTGACAAGAGCTTTCATGTGACGTCTTTGTGAATTCTCACAATACTGTATGGTTGGTATTATTACCCTCATGTTCCCCATGTTCCAAACTTAAGAAGTCTTACTTCTTAAGAACAAACTTACTTCTTAAGAACATGGGAAAGTTTGTTCCCCATGTTCCAAACTTAAGAAGTAGTATGTGTCGGATGCAGATCTGTCCATCTCCAATGCCTTGCATCTTCTCAACGCAGCACTGAAAATGCAGGAACCCGAACCTTGGGTTTGGAAGGCCTTGAAGTCTATGCTGTAGATATCTGGTCCTACCCCAAGTTTTGGTCTGTAGTGGCCATGTCCAGGCATTCCTCAGCCCCCTCCCAGTCAATGGTGAGGCAGGACTGTCCCAGAGATAGCCTGGAGCAATGGAAGGGACTCCTCCAAGTGGGAACTACGTATTAATGATTAAAGTAATAGGAGACTTGGTGCAAGCTTCCAAGGGAAGTACTCTGATGTCTTGGATGATTTATAATATCAGGGGGAGGCAGGGGAGGCATTAACAGCAGAAGGCACATACAATGACATTGATATAAATGATTGCATGTCAGAGAAAAATTACTGTCAGGGTCAACTTCAGTCATGCCACTTAATTCTGCTTTTTCATGATAGAAGCTGAGTTTCAGAAACTGTGGCAGGGATTTGAAATGATTTAAACATTCATTTCCTTAAAAGGTGGTTTCCTGTGTCAAAAAGTTAACGTAGCTTTGATTTCCATCCTTGAATAAATCTTTACAGATGAGATCACTCTCAAAAATTCAAAATGTGCACAAATGAACAGCGAGTCGTTTTGAATGGAAGGGACATCTGGCAGCATTTGGATTTAGAGCATCCTTCTAGAAATATCATTGACTTAATGACTCATCATTTGAAAGCAATGCAGTTGGGTCAGATGGAGTTTTAGCAGCTTCTAGATCCTAGAAGTGGAAAGGGGAAGAAAGAGGAAGAAAAAATAAAAGGAAGAGTTGGGAGAGTCTACTATAAAAATCCAGGCTACATTCCTTTACGTTATCAAATTCTTTAGTCTGCCTTGCCTACCAACATTGCCTTAAGCTACTGCACTAGTCCTAGCAATAGCAAACCTTGTTCTGCCCTTGTTTCTCTCTCTCTCTCTTTTTTTTTTTTGAGATGGAGTCTCATTTTGTTGCCCAGGTTTGAGTGCAGTAGTGTGATCTTGGCTAACCGCGACCTCTGCCTCCCGTGTTCAAGTGATTCTCCTGCCTCAGCCTCCTGAGTAGCTGGGATTACAGGCACGCACCACCATGCCCAGCCAATTTTTGTATTTTTAGTAGAGACCATGTTGGTCAGGCTGGTCTTGAACTCCTGACCTCGTGATCTGCCCTCCTCGGCCTCCCAAAGTGCTGGGATTACAGGTGTGAACCACCATGCCGGGCTGTTTCTCTTCTTAGGCTCATCTTTGGGAGTATGTCTTGCTGCATGGATTTGACACATATGGTTGTCTTCTCGGCTATACAATGAACTCTTCTTAGATTGCTCCACTCATCCTTCTTTCATCTCAAACTTCATCTTGATTTCACCTGCTGCCCTCCCCCAACTCCCCCTCCACCTGGCCCACACTGTCTCCTAACTAGAAGCTGCCCTGCAAGTCCCACTGCTACTTGCCTGTTCTCAGCCTTGAGAATGACCAAGATGATACCTCTACAGCTCAGCAGGGAAAGTGAAACTCAGAGGCGGAAAAAAAAAAAATTAAAGAAAGAAAGAAAGTTGCCAAGGCCACATAGCTAGTTTTGGAGCCAGAATGCAAATCTTGAATTCATGTGTTCGGATTAGTTAGCTAGCTAATTAACATATAAATAAAAGCCTTTCTGATTCCCAAACTCATGCTTTTAAAATCATATCCCACAGAGCACAGAAAACATGTACTGGTTGAATCCTCCCATGGTAATTCTAATCGAAGGTTTCCTCCTCCAGCTCTTCCTTTAGGCTTAGGGCCATGGTGGGTGCCGACAGAAATAGCTGATGGGAATGTGATTGCAATTAGTGGTGGCTATTATGAGTTCCAGTTTAAGGGAGAAAACACTTCTATTGGCAAATATATAATGGACTGAAATATACCAACAATAAAGAATAGGGGAGAGGGCTGGGTGCGGTGGCTTATGGCTGTAATCTCAACAATTTGGGAGGCTGAGACAGGCAGATCATCTGAGGTCAGATGTTTAAGACCAGCCTGGCCAACATGGCAAAACCCTGTCTCTTAATTAGAAAAATTACCCGGGCATGGTGGCACGCACCTGTAATCCCAATTACTTGGAAGGCTGAGGTGCAAGAATGGCTTGAGCCCAGGAGATGGAGGTTGCAGTGAGCCGAGATCATGCCACTGCATTCCAGCCTGGGCAACAGAACAAGACCCTGTCTCAAATAAATAAATAAATAAATAAATAAATAAATAAATAATAAAATAAAACAGAGAAGAAAGGTCTGACTTTCAATTATCCTTAGATTAAAAATCTATGAAGTTGAACATCTAAAGAGAAACAATTAATGTTAATCTCTTTATCCACCATTCTTATTTCCCCAACTCTAAAACCCATATTTCCATTTTCAAGTAAAATGTAGGCCCTCACATTGAGCCAATTCCCTGGATAGTTTGATTCAACCAGCTATTCTCTCTGAAGAATGGGAGGTGCCAGGATGGTATCGGTGCAGTCACTAAATATTAGATGTTCCGAACAGTGTTATGGGACTGGTATGGTTCCGGGAGGATTGTTCCTCAGGCTGGCTCCTGCCTTTGTTGGGTATCTGGTTTGTTATTTTGCCTTTTCTCTTACCCACTCCTCAGTGCCAGCCTTCGTACCTGGGTTCCCCAGGAGGGGAGCACGTGGGTAGGAGAGTGCCAGTCTGCATTCACGAAGAAGAGGGCTTTGCCAACCTGAAGACACCAGCTCATCCGACGGCGCCTTTGCCTAGCTGTGTGGCCTTGAGTGAATTACTAAACCTCACTCACTCTTTGCGTCTTCACCTGTAAAAATGCAGATAATAACTACCTCCCACGGTTTGGGGGAGAATTCAATACAACTGTGCTTGTAAAAACTCCTGGCTTTTCAGATAGACGAGGAAAATGTAGTAGATTTTTAACACATTTGCTTTCTACTTTCTTTCTTTCAAAACCCAGCATAGCAAGAGAGACAAATGTTTTCTAATCCCAAAATGAAAACATATGTTAGAGGTCGGGTGTGGTGGCTCACGCCTGTCATCCCAGCACTGTAGGAGGCTGAGGCAGGCGCATCACTTGGGGTCAGGAGTTCGAGACCAGCCTGGCCAACGTGGCAAAACCCCATCTCTACTACAAATACAAAAATTAGTTGGGCGTGGTGTCAGGTGCCTGTAATCCCAGCTACTCCGGAGGCTGAGGCAAAAGAATCGCTTGAACCCCGGGAGGTGGAGGTTGCAGTGAGCCCCAGCCTGGGCAACAGAGTGAGACTCAATCGCAAAAAAAAAAAAAAAAAAAAAAAAAAAGAAAAAGAAAACAAAGAAAAGAAAACACATGCTCACACAGTGGCATGCAGATATAAACATAATCGCATGTCCTGGCTAGCCCAGTATCTTTTAATAATATACTTTATGCCTAACTCAGCAAGGGAGCCTTGGAGAGTGAATCAATTTCTCTTTATGATGCCCTTACCAAAGGAGTCTGTTGAAAATAGGTTAATAGATTTTCCCGAGTGTAACCAGAATGTGGAAACAAAACTGGACTGTTACGAAGAAAAATGAAGATTAAAAATAGCTAGATTTCTACCTGCCTTCAGGATTTCAAACTTTATTAACCAAACCGTTTTCTTAATTGCATACCTCATTAGAGGACTGTAGGAGTTATTTATAAAACACTTAGGTCTGTTTTTTAATATGGCGTGGATACGTCTGCAACATGCCTATGGGTGTGCACATTTTCACAGGATCTGCTGGTCACTTCAACAAGGAACGCGTTTGTTCTCTTCTTTTCAAATGCAAATATCTGCAGCGGCTTCTCATGTGCTTCCCTTGTGGAGCACGGCTGCTCTCTCTTTGTTTATGCTAATGTAATAAACTGTCCCTAGGGAGTTCTGGCTAAACATAATATTAAATAGTCAGCAACATAATCAATTATTTTACCAGCAGGAATGGCTTGTTTACGTAATCTCTCTTTTAAAAACAGTCATTTCGAAAAAGGCATTTAATACCTTACTTATTTTGACAGCGTCAGGAAACTCCATTGTTAAACAGAAGCATGTTAAATCAAACAGCCCTCCATAGAGGCAACAGCCAAGATATGTCAGCTGGATTGACTTTTACAGCAGAAAGCTGTAAAAACATTTTATAGGAGGGAAAACCTAGAACAGCCCTGGAAGCGACACTATGTGGACAAAAGCTCAACGCAGATGAATCAAAGACAGAATCGGGCATTAAATACCCACTTTCATTTGAATGCACTATTGTTACAGGACAGGAGTACTTGGAAATTAAACACTAATGATGGGAAAGAGTATTAAGAATTAATGAATATAGGGAAAAGATTAAAAGCCAGAGATTCTGAACCAGTAAATGTATTGGTTGATTGATTTTGACAGGTGCCATTTAGTTTTAATGATTTCAAATAACACTTCGTAGTAGGATACTAAAAATCCCGCTGTGTGGGGATGTGTACATGGTAATAAATCTTGGCAATATGAGTTTCACTATAAGTTGTAGTGGCCATGGCCACATTTTCCTTAAGAGTAAGTTGTTCTTTAGATTTGTAGATCAGCGAACTGAAACTACACAGATCTCTCTACTCCTTGATTTAATTTCTTGATCATCATTACTTAGCTCATATTTAGAAAACAATTTCTTTCTGAAGAGAGCACTGAGGACTTTATCTTCTGGATAATATTTCAACCTCTGGTCCTATATTTTTTTTTATGTGACTTCTATATGTCAGTTAGCTTTTTGCCTCAGTTTCCCAAGGATGCAAAATAAGGAGAAGAATTTCCTGGTGAAAGAAATAATTAACATCTGCAAAGAACTTTACAATCTCCTTATGAAAGAACTCTTCATGAGGGAAAATGTGATATGCTGTATGAGATAAAAGAGAAATGACTGAAGATTTCAAACACTGTGGAAGTTATTGAAGAATAAAAAAAAATGCCAGAGGGAGATAATTATCTTCAGAAAGACATATATCACCAGACAGGCTATAATACAGTGATGGAAGAGAGATTAAAAGGAAATTCGATGAAGCCTTCAGGGATTTGGGTCCCATGTCGTCAGCAAGACTCCTGGGGGACTTCTATTGTAAAACTCTAAATCAAATATGATCCAGAAGAGTGAATAAAATATCAGTAAATCAAAATCTAAAACGTGAGGCTAGCCAGGCGCGGTGGCTCACATCTGTAATTCCAGCACCTTGGGAACAATCCAGGCAAGCGGATCACTTGAGCCCGGAAGTTCAAGACCAGCCTGGGCAACATGGTGAAACCCTGTCTCTACAAAAAAATACAAAATAGCCAGGTGTGGTGGTGAATGCCCGTGGTCCCAGCTACTTAGGAGGCTGAAGTGGGAGGCTCACTTGAGCCCAGGAGGTCGATGCTGCAGTGAGCCATGATTGTGTCACTGTACACTAGCCTGGGAGACAGAACAAGACCCTGTCTCTATATAAAATAAATAAAAATAAATGTAAAACATTAAATGTAAAGCTTCTAGCCATCTTCCCAAAACTTTGCATGGCTTCTGTTTTCTTTGGGCCTCTAATGCCTCTTGTACGTACCATAATTGGTGCTTAATTATTGATTCAGACACCTTTTTCCATCCTTCCTTACAGACTTGAATGGCCAGACAATTGAGGAAGGTATGTCCAATTCCTCTCTCCATCGCTCTGTCCCTCTTTGGTAATAGATAGAACTTCTATCTTTTCACTTTACTTAGTGTGTGGGAACCACTCTTGCTCACAAGATAACTTGGTGTTTCATAAATACACAACCCACTCTATGCAGAAAGCATCAAACTTTCATTGAATATTGGGCAATATAATGTTTCATGTTGTCGAGGAATAACAGAAGCCAAAAGGTTCTTTTTGAAGAGGACCCCATGAGCTCTGCTCCTGGGTGGGAATTACAGCTCTACGGCTCCTGCCCCCGATGGTGTCAACAGATCCTCTTACGTAGACTTGCACAGCGACCCACTTGGGAGGCTCGTGTTCGAGTGGGTCCGTGTGGTCCAGGAAATGCCTCAGGCTTTCCACTTTTTTCCAGTAATGCTGATCATTTTCTAGTTATAGGAAATTACAAATTCTCAAATAATAAGTCACTTGAGCAAGAAAAAACATTCTTTTGAATAAATTCTGGATGAGGATCATTGATTTTAGAAACTTGAAACTCACGGCCAATTCAAGAGAGAAATACTGAACTTGTAGTCGGGGCGGCACATGCGTAGTCGGGGTGGCACCTGCAGTCGGAGCAGCACTTGCGTAGTCGGGGCGGCACGTGCGTAGTCGGGGCGGCACGTGCGTAGTCGGGGCGGCACGTGCGTAGTCGCAGAGGCACATGCGTAGTCGGGGTGGCAATGTAAGTGGAAGTGCTGGGTACACGCTAAGCTCAAAAAACACTGTACAGGCCGGGCGCGGTGGCTCACGCCTGTAATCCCAGCACTTTGGGAGGCCGAGACGGGCGGATCACGAGGTCAGGAGATCAAGACCATCCTGGCTAACACGGTGAAACCCCGTCTCTACTAAAAAAATACAAAAAACTAGCCGGGCGAGGTGGCGGGCGCCTATAGTCCCAGCTACTCGGGAGGCTGAGGCAGGAGAATGGCGTGAACCCGGGAGGCGGAGCTTGCAGTGAGCTGAGATCCAGCCACCGCACTCCAGCCTGGGTGACAGAGCGAGACTCCGTCTCAAAAAAAAAAAAAAAAAAAAAAAAAAAAAAAAAAAAACACTGTACAGAGAGGAATGCGTTGCATGAGAGAGACCCATGCATACTGTTACATGGTATGTGCAAATCCAACAAGATTCTCTTATGCAATCTGAATATGAATTCAGGTTACCAAAGTTGGATCTCGACCACCATTACTAAAACTTCAGCCTTGATGCGAGCTAGCAAATACCACATTTTTCAGGCCGGGTGCTGTATACAATTGTGCTCTCTAAGCATACAGGGAGCTATGTCCATTTTTCAATCTGCTTTTAAGTATAAATTAATCATTAACCCCTCCAAAGGCATTAGAAGTGAGATCAACCCTGTTTAAAAACTCTCTAATTACTTTCTTTCCCATGGATGGAAATATGCATGTTTCTTCTTCCAAAAGGAAAAAAAAAATGCTTCTAATAAATACCTGGCTGATTTGCAACTGTTTGGAACATCAATTGAGAAATTGAAATGATGGATAATCATAATGTAGAGCTGAGCTGGTGCATTTACCATTCATAGTTTTCGAAGAGGATTACATTTTCAATACGGCAGTAATTATCATAACGTGGAGAAGACAGCCTAAAAAAGGTTTTTTTGTTTGTTTGGTTTTTTTTCTTTTTTTGCAGTTGCACTGGAGAATTGGCAGAAAAAAGTTGATGTTAGGAAAATTACCCTTACTAAGGAAATACATTTTCCCAAGAAATAGTGAGGGTCTGTGGGGATAAGCGTGGCTGGACATATATTAATTATGGACTTCAACTGGTTATGTGGAAACTGAAGTTATTCCCCATTTCCCTATCATTGTATGATACAATTAATGATACACTTAAACAACCACACACATTATTAACACACATAATGATCAGTGTAAAACAACGTGTAAAACAATTTTGTATTTGTCCTGTCCTAGTTTCCCATTTGGACTTTAATCTGGTCAGTATCAAGAATTCTCCATGTGGCCACGGTGGCTCACGCCTGTAATCCCACCACTTCGGGAGGCTGAGACAGGTGGATCACCTGAGGTTAGGAGTTCACGACCAGCCTGACCGACATGGCGAAACCCCATCTCTACTAACAATACAAAAATTAGCAGGGCATGGTGGCTTGCGCCTGTAGTCCCAGCTACTCGGAAGTCTGAGGCAGGGGCAATCGCTTGTACCCAGGAGGCAGAGGTTACAGTGAGCTGAGATGGTGCCACAGCACTCCAGCCTGGGTGACAGAGCAAGACTCCGTTTCAAAAAAAAAAAAAAAAAATTAAAATTAAAAAATAATAAAAATAAGAAAGAATTGGCCATGTGAGCTTAGCTCCTTTACTTCACTCAATGTTTTCATCATTAAAGCAAGTAGATTAAAATAGATCAGTGTTTCTCAAACTTTCATGTGCATTTGAACCATCTGGGGATCTCGCTAAAATGTGGGCTTGAATTCAGGGGGTCTGTGGGGTGGGGTGCAAGAGTCTGCATGTCCACTCAGCTCCATCATTATGCTAATGATGCCAGACTGAGGGCCACAGTTTGGGTCATAATGGGAATTCACAAGTTTCCTTTCATCTCAATGGTTCTTTAGATGACACAGGGATTCTTGTTTTTGTCATCATGAACATTTGAATTGTTCATGGAGTTTAGCTTACTACTTCTCATCTTGCCTTCCCTTATCACCCTGCAAAAGGCCCCACTTTAGATTTTGCTTTTAATTGTTTACAGTGTGTGTTTGGTATCTCTGTCAGATGCTGGACACAGTCCATTTTTAATGAAAGCCACAAGCTTGGAAAATAATACATTCAGCTCACCCAAGTTGCAGGCCACAAACCGACGCATTTATCCAATTGCCTCACGCTCCAGCCATATTCCCTGTGATACCTTTCCATGTTCTTTGAGTAGTTGATTAACAGCCATGAAATGAAAAATATTCACTGTGTTTCCTTTCTGTCACTTGGACTGTAGTTGTCGCCTGCAAATGAGGCAGCTCTTGAGTTTTCTTGTGAAAGAGTGTGGCCAGAGCAGGGCTGAGATTCAGAGCTCTCAGTTCCGCTGGTGATGCGAGATCATTCTCTTAGGCACAACAATAGCCGTGTGTGCCTTATTAAAGCAGTGGGTCTATTTTTATCTATGCACCATAAAACACTTTCAGATGCCTAGTTGAAAGGTACTGGGCTACTAACATATGGCTAGGCTGCCTGGACCTGGGACCCAGCTTAGTTCTCTCTCCCATGGGATGATCTTGGGCAAATTACTAGGGTGGTGCAAAAGTAATCGCAGTTTTTGCAAAAAAAAGAAAAAAAAAGGCAAAAACTGCAATTACTTTTGTACCAACCTAATGCTTATTCTCTCTGTGCCTTGGTTTCCTTATCTGTGAAACAGGAACATTTTTCACAGGACTGTTAAGAAGATCAAATGGGTTAATTCCGTCAAGTACTGAGAAGTATACTTAGCACACATTGAGTGCAATACAGGCATTGGCTAATGTTACCATTCAAGATCCAACCATTAAATCTTGTTCCAGACCATATCACTTATTTTTCCATGCAACAAGCATACATTTCCTGCTTGCTGTATACAAACTATTATTTAACAGTTTCTTAAATCTTGATAAATTGTAAGTATTAGAAATTAAAATCTTATAACTCTTATATGTAAGCAGTGTGGAAGACATAAAATTGTGTTGCACCTCAAAAAATGTGCAGTCTGGCTGGGTGCGGTGACTCACAACTGTAATCCTAGCACTTTGGGAGGCTGAGGCAGGTGGATCACTTGAGGTTAAGAGTTCAAGACCAGCCTAGCCAACATGGTGAAACCCTGTCTCCACTAAAAATACAAAAATTAGCTGGGTGTGGTAGTGCATGCATGTAATCCCAGCTACTTGGGAAGTTGAGGCAGGAGGATTGCTTGAACCCAGGAGGCTGAGGTTGCAGTGAGCAGAGATCACATCACTGCCCTCTAACCTGGGCAACAGAGCCAGACTCTGACTCAAAAAAAAAAAAAAGTGCAGTCTGCCAGGTGCCATGGCTCATGACTGTAATCCCAGCACTTTGGGAGGCCAAGGCAGGCAGATCACCTGAGGTCAGGAGTTTGAGACCAACCTGGCCAACATCAAACCCCGTCTCGACTAAAAATACAAAAAATTAGCAAGGCATGATAGCTCGCACCTGTAATCCCAGCTACTCGGGAGGCTAGGCAGGAGGATCGCTTGAACCCGGGAGGTGGAGGTTGCAGTGAGCAAGATGGCACCACTGCACTCCAGCCTGGGCAACAGAGTGAGACCCTGTCTCAAAAAAAATGTACAGTTCAGGCCATGTAATCCCAGCTACTAGGGCAGCTGAGGCAGGAGGGTTGTTTGAACCAGGAATTTAAGACCAGCCTAGTCAACAGAGACCCTGTCTCTTAAAAAGAAAATTGTAGTCTTATGGGGGAGAAAAATATATGTAATGTAATAATAATAAAGAAGGGCTATTACCTACTAAGGAGTTGGGTAACACGTTTGGTATTTCTTGCCCACTGCTCTATCGCAAAACAGAAAAAATCCAAGTCTTCGTATTATTGTTTCAGTCCTTCCATTTTATTTAACACCTAAAGACATAATTTTAATATTGCAGAAATTATTTTTTCAAAATGGAGCTACTATTATTGTTTTTTGATTATAAAAGCAATATACGGATCAGCATAAACTATCTCAGGAAGATTAGGGAAGGCAGAAGTAACAGTGATTACCTTCTGGAAGGCACTACGGGAAGAGGGAGCCTTAATTAATATTGCTTCCTCTTTTGTATGCTTCCAATTTTGTACATATGCAAGTATTGCCTACTAAAAATAAATATTTTTTAATTAACAGAGGTATGTTTGTTATAAGACACATGGTATGAAAGTTATAAAGCAGAAAGTGATATTACTTATACTACTACCACAGACTGAGCATTTTCACATCTGTGTTTCCAGGCATATATAAATGCATTTTTTACAAAGACAAGATCATGATATACAAAATGTTTTAAAAATGCTTTTCAGGTCAAAAAATATAAATCTACCACATCATTTGTAATGATGCCCATATTATCTTCTATTGTGTGCGTGTACCTTCGTTGATTTAATCAACTCTGTCTAGGTGAGTATTTTCAACAGTTCTGTGATGGACACCTTTATTCATGCATATTTATGTAATTGTCTTGTTATTTTCTTAGACAATTCTTACAGAAGTTCAATATCTGGGCAACGGATATGCATATAAAGTTGAGATTTTAAAAAGGCACAGAATGACTAAAGAAGTGAGTCATTTCTCCCCAGGTGTCCCTCCATGGAACAGAGGTGCATTGTGGTCTATATGTAGGAGCTAAAGGGATGGTATCTCTTGTCTCCCATAGCTGGAAGGGATGAGGGTTGTTACCTCCAGCATCATCTTTAGAGTGCCAGGTAGGAACATGGTGGAAGGGATGAGATTGGGTCTTGGAGATAAACTACAGTTGATGTACCTGGTTGAATTTCATTTTTGTTTCTCTTCTTTCCGGAAGGAAATCCCTTACTGCACCCTTGAAGCAGCTTGAGTTATTTCTGAGAATGGACTCGTGTGCTGCTAATGCTGATATTGTAGTTAATGTTTTCCTTAATAGCAAGGGGGTAGGTAGAATTGGAAGAGGATCAGAATAGCTTTGTAGATCGCTGAGCCTGGATGACACTATGCATCTAAGTAGGAGAGTGAAATAGGAATTATTAGATTTATAAGGCCTAGTGGCAACTTCAGTTTTTTTCTCTCTTTTTTAATACAAAGAAACTTGGAGTGCAAGAGGTTCAGTCCCTCATTCAAGTTTATAGCCGATGAAAGGCTGAACAGGAAGCGGAATGCAAACCTAAATTGTGGTTCAGCATCCTGCAATAAGCCCAATTGTGTAGAATTATTGTATATGATCATGGAGAATTACTGAAGACTAGACATTAACTAGCAGAATTTACATTAGTACATTTTACTAATCTATGTAGTAGTCATCTTTAGTGTATTCAATGCTCCTGTTTCTCTCTACTTGCAATGACCTATAAAATAAGAAGGAACATGGCCTGCATTTCAACTGTATTGAGATGTAGATCAAAATACTTACATCTGAGTTGGGTGGGAAGCTGGTTTCTTGCTATTTACGTTGGTCATTTTTTCATTTAGGATCTTGCTTTGCTGAACGGGGCAACAAGTGAAAGCTGAATGTCTCCTGCTGCTGAGCCCTGGTCTTCTAAGAGAGCAGAGTTACTGGGAAGGTTTGAGCTGACATCCGGCAGTGACCCTTAACTCCTGGAGGTTCCTGCATGTGTCAGTCCTAATGGAATTCACTGGGTTCTTAAAGGATCCACTCTCTATAAGTGTGGGTTTATAAATGTGGCATTATAATCACAGGACTATTAAGGTAATTGAGGCAAGACTCGGATCATGCCTGCAATCTACTTGGAAATCTATTTTTAAAAATTTGAGAGCAAAAAGTCCTTCAAAACTTTTTTTTTTTTTTTGGAAGCATAGAAACTTCAAGGGAAAAAGGAAGACAATTTGCAACTCTGGCCTCAAATCCTTTTTGGAACCGTGGCAAGGATCAAACAAATGAGGTTATTTTTTCATAAGGCAAAGTGTTTCACTGCAAGGCATCTCTCTGTTTCTCTCATGCTTGTGTACAAGAGCCTTCCTAAACAACAATGCACACCCCGCCTCTCACTCAAGTGTTCTGAAGGCGTGTTGCACTTGAATACGTTCCTGCTTTGTGTACAAATGCGGATTATATGAAATCTATCATTAATCAAAACATTCATATCAGCCTTATTCAGAGATAGGCTTTGTGTTTGCGGCACTTCTTTCCTCTTTTATTCAACAAATATTTACTAAGTATCTACTGCGAGCCAGATCATGTTCTAATGGTTGGGGATACAGCTATACAGAAGATACAGTACTGTTGTAGTGGGAGAGACAGAACTCATCAGGAAAAAGCAACATGATACTGGTGATGATAAGTATCAGTCAGAAAAATAGAGCAGGGTATAGGGCCATGGGGGATGCAGAGTTTGCAAATATACAGTGATCAGAGAAGCTGAAAGCTGAAGGGGTTAGAGGAACAAGCAAGCCAGCATCTTGAGCAAGAGTATCCCAGGCACAGAAGGCAGCAGATGCAGGGGCTCTGAGAAAGGAGCACAGTCCGCCTGTGCAAGGAACAGCATTAGACCTCGACTGGAGTGGTCCCAGCAGCGCTAGGACACGAGTTTACTAGACAAAGCAGCTGGAGAGGAAGCAGACAGCGGAAGCAAACAGGCTGTGCCCAGGACTTCAGCTCCACCTCCAGTCGGGTGGGAAATCACTGCAGCGTTTTGAGCCGGGACTGGTGTGATCTGACTCACTTTCTGAGAGCTCACACTCTTACCTCTGTGTCGTGAACCAACGGTAGGACGTGAGAGTAGACTCAGGGAGCCCAGTGAGGAGGTGTCTGCCATGAGCTCATCCGAGTCTGGGGGTGTTTGATGACTTGGGCCAGAGGGGAGCAGTGCTCAAAAGGTAAAAACTCAACAATTCAGCACGTGTTTAAAGGCGGAGCCCAAAGCACCCAGCAGCATCTGTTGAATAAGGCACCACCATCTGTTTACCGAAACAAGACTAGAATGTACTACGAGAAAAAGGAAACTGTCAGGAATTGTTACTAAAGTAGAGTTATCACTGGTGTGGCCGTTTATAAATATACTGATCAATAAAAAAGAAAAGATACCTGTCTTTAGTGACTGATAATAAAAGAATATGGTATAACATACCGTGAAGAAATATCACAGCAGAAAACTGGGATGGAGTGTGCCCCTGACCGTATCGGGGTTCACCCCCTCAATCCAGCAACATTAAGAGTATTGAGCATGGTTCGCGTTGGGATGGCTCTTTGAAGCTGGCAAAGCTGCAGAGTTGGCCATGAGAACAACTTTGAGATCTTTCCTTCTACGCCCAGGGTTCTCCAGTTTGAGAGTCTCCAGGCAAGCCCCAGCATCCCCCAGATTCTTATGTCACTAAAATTAAGTTGATGAAAATAGCCTTCTTATTCAAAGCATCTGCAGCCCACCCCTGCAGCTTCTCCCCAGCAGGATATCTCCTCCTGTTCCAGAATGACAAAACTCAAAGTAAATAAACCCAGGAGTGCAAACAATGGATTTGTGGAGCACATCACTCACTCGGAAGCTACATAAACAACCTTTGCTTTCAAAAAACAAAATCTTCATTGTCCCTTTTGGTCCAAGAAGCTAAGAAAGTGGTGGAACTGTAATGACTTTCATACCATCTTTCCAAAAAATGTACACATGATATTATCACTCTCATTTACAGAAAGGGAGAAGGAGACATATCGCCACGTAGTTTTCCTTCAGGTCAATGCTAAAGCCAGGACCTAATTCTGCAAACATTCATGGAGCTCATTCTATGTACCAATGACTGTGGTATATAGAACTCAGGTTCTAATTTTCAGACATGTATTTTTTCACTACTAAAAAATTGCTAAACATTTTTTCTTAGTTGGCAAAAGGAAAGCAAGAAAAAAACACCTGGTATTTTTTTTAAACTGGAAAATGTTGGCTCATTCAACATGGTTTAAACTATTTAGAGGCAAGAGAAAAAGAGATGGAGATATTTCTGTCTGCAATAATTTCCTGGCTTTCCAGATTTTCCTTTCTTTATCCTCCTCCCCCCCCTCCTCCTTTTCTTCTGCTTCTTCTCCTTCTCCTCCTTCTTTTCTTTAGGAGCTAAAGGCATGCCAACAAAAGACTCAGGAGAAATGTCAGCCATACCTCAAATTTCTGTAGCTCTGTACTTCCTAAGAGACCAAAGCAGTTGGAAACAAGAGAACACATACAAAAGCAAACCGTGTCTAGCACGATGATTGGAATAAAGCAGTAATAAGTTGCCATGACCCCAGTGATAGCATTGTCTTACAGCATGCCCCAGGTAGGAGGAAGGCACCAAGGTAACCATCATTATCCGTGTCACTTTTCCTGGGGATTATCTTTGACAAAAATAGTTTAAGATGTTTCTCCAAATTCACATGAATCAATATTCAGTTTGGGTTTTGAGACTTTTTGCTAGACTCTTCCATTTCTGAATTCCCGGTTAGCCTGTTCCTATGGGCTAGAATTGGAAACTTATTTTTTTATTAAAGGGAGTGCAAAAAAATGTTTTTGAGCACCCAGCTCAATGCTCTGCTCTGGTCACTGGGCACATTGCACCCTCCTAATTCCTCTCAATCCTATAAAGTAAGAGGTTATTTCTTTTCTTTTCTTTTTTTTTTTTTTTTGAGATGGAGTCTTACTCTGTCGCCCAGGCTGGAGTGTAGTGGCATGATCTCGACTCACTGCAACCTCTGCCTCCCAGATTCACGCGATTCTCCTGCCTCAGCCCTCCAAGTAGCTGGGATTACAGGTGTATGCCGCCATGCCTGGGTAATTTTTGTACTTTTAGTAGAGACGGGGTTTCATTATGCTGGCCAGGCTGGTCTTGAACTCCCAACCTAGTGATCTGCCTGCTTTGGCCTCCCAAAGTGCTGGGATTACAGGCGTGAGCCACCACGCCCAGCCAGTAAGAGGTAATTATGTCCATTTCACAGATGGCCAATCTGAGGTTCAGATAAATTCATTGACTTGCACATAATTTATTTAAGGGCATCATGGGATTTGAATCCAGGTCTCTTCATTCTTTATTCTTTTGTTCACTACTCTACTGCAGTATTATTCTGTTACTACTCATTTCATGGGAATTTTTTTTTAAGAGATGGGGGTCTTCCTGTGTCACCCAGGCCTAGTGCAGTGGCACAGTCACAGCTCACCGAAGCCTCGAACTCTGAGGCTCAAGTGATCCTCCTGCCTCAGCTTCCCAGGTAGCTGGGATTACAGATGCAAGCCACCATGCCTGGCTTCATGTGAATTTATAACAATTTGTTTAGGAATATGCGATCAGTCCCATTGTCTGCTTTTCAAATTGGTCTTTAAAATTAGCTATCCTTTTAGGGTTTGACAAAGATTAAGTTTCACGAAAGTAATAAAGCATTGGTATATGTGAAGGCTTTGTTTTCAATGAGTACAATATAACTCAAGGCCTTTTAATATCTTATGACTCAGCTGCTAGCTACATTCTTGTTTGGAATATTTTATATGCATTGTCAGGAAGATGTAACTATTGACTAATAAAACAAAGAGAATAGAAAAAGCCAGAAAGGAAGGTTGAAAGAGGAATTAGAGGAATTACAGAGGGTGCAAGTCCATGGAAATGTAGAAAACAAATTTGGGATATGATATGATTTATCATCACTATAGAATTATTGGATGTGTATTGAAGAGTATTGTAAGCTTGTGCTAAAATGCTATGAACGATGTGTATTTTAAACAGGTGACAGATGAGTAGATGGGGAGATGGAGGAGGTCGTACTTCTGAAGCCTCCGTTAAGTGCCAGTCTCCCTCTCTGAAAGAGAAATTTAGTCTTTATAATATTTTGGTGGGTAGGGTAGGGGTAGGTTTTCTTAGTCCTTTTTTTTAAGCTGAGAAAACTGAAGGGGGTAAGGAAGAGGAAGAGACGGGGAAAGAGAGAGAGAGAGGAAAGAAGTGAAACTAATAATGGCAGAACTGGGATCTAAGTCCAAGATCATCTATCTTCCATGTACAGGCTCCCTCCACTCTAACACGCTGCCTCATGGTGCATCCAACAGGACCATGGGGGTTTCCAAAGGCCTCTGGTGAATTTTGTAAAAAGACAATAATCACTGGATTTTAGTAGTGCCTAAGGGTAGCCCAAACTTCAATCAACACAAATGATTTTGACTCTTTAATAACATGAACATGAGAACACATATGTGCCATGTAACGTGATGCAGTGGTCTTAGACCTTTTTGGCACCAGGTACCAGTTTCGTGGAAGACAGTTTTTCCATGGATGGGTGGTGGGGGATGGTTTCGGGATGATTCAAGAGCATTCCATTTATTGTGCCCTTTATTTTTATTACTATTACATTGTAATATGTAATGAAATAATTATACAACTCACCATGATGTAGAATCAGTGGGAGCCGTAAACTTGTTTTCCTGCAACTAAACGGTCCCATCTGGGAGTGATGGGAGACAGTGACACCCAAAGTGTGTTGTTTATGTTCAGCCTACTCTGTAATCTCACTTCGGTGGCTGTCACTGCAGAAAACCCTGCTTCCCAAAGATAGGGGATTGTAGATGGAAGCAGGTTCTTCAGTGTTTTTGTGGCAATCTGAGGATATTCTGCCTTGACTTTAACCCAGAACATAGGGAGATTTGAAGTTGTCTCAAACATACTTATAAGGCCACCAGATGCAGTTGTACGATTGAAGTCTATCAACTAACCTGCCACTGTAAAGCCTGCCACCAGATGACGCTTAATTGTCACTTGTCACTCACTGATAGGGTTTTGATGTGAGTCTGCAAGCAATTGATCTATTATGGTGCAGTCGGACCTCTCTACTAACGTTAATCCGTATTTGCAGCTGCTCCCAGTGCTAGCATCACTACATCAGCTCCATCTCAGATCATCAGGCATTAGATTCTCGTAAGGAGCACACAACTTAGATCCTTGGCATGTACAGTTCACAATAGGGTTTGTGCTCCTATGAGAATACAATGCCATCGCTGATCTGACAGGAGGTGGAGCTGAGGCAGTAGTGGGAGCAATGGGGAGTGACCGTAAGTACTGATAAAGCTTCGCTCGCTCAATGGACTTCTGACGTAATGGCTCGGCTACTCTCTAGCTGGTTATGTCAAACAGCTACTTAACTCCTCCAGCTCGTGGTTTCCTCATCCGCAAAGTGGATATGACACCAGTAACTATCTCATGGGATTCAATGAGGTTAAATTACGACAAATGAACATCAGCACTTGGTACAGAGCCTGGCATACAGTGTCGTATTGTTGTTGCTATTATCACATTCCAAATATCCTTGTCACTTTTTATTCTCAAACTTAGTTCCGTTCAGGCCACAGTCATGATTCCTTCTATTTTCAACCCATTAAAAAAAATTAGCATTGGCATTGCTCATGAGCTTGCCCTGGCCCTCCTTTTCATTTTAGCCTTTTCTTCTGTTGCTAAATGATCCACATTCCTTCAATCTTCCATCCCATACATTATCCTCAGTCTCTGGCATCTCTACTCTCATAAATTGTGGGAATGGAGTTTATGGATAATGTGCCCAGGCTCTGGAGTCAGATTGAGTTAAAGTTTGGGCTTCAACACTTACTAGTCATGTATCTACAATGAGCTGGCTTAATCACTCTCAGCCCCTTCCTCAGTTTCTTTGTCTATAAAGTGGGGACAATAACACTGCCTACTATACAGGCTTGCTGTGGGGTTAAATGAGGTAGGATACATAAGGCCCTTGGAAGAGGGCTTGGCACCGAGTATGTGCTCAGTCAATATTAACTGTTGTAATTAATTCCCTGGCTTAAGGAAGTGTGTCTTTAGCAAGTGTACTCTATTGTTTGCTCAGATGCATTTGTATATTTTCTAGATTTTTTCATTTGTGCTATCCCTAAGGAATTGGTTTCTGATTTGGCATAATGCAAACCAAGAAAGAAATGAAAGGTGAGTGAGAGCACTTAAACACTGGGGTCTTTCAGTTGCGTGAACTACTTTGTTTCCATTGGCTTAAAGACCTAGAGAAAACACCGTTCCACTAACCATACTGTACTTGAGGAGTTTTTATGTAGGTGAGATCAGAGTGATGAATGATGATGGATGGATGGATTCATTTCAGGTCCATTACAGTGCCAGCTTTACGTGGACGTTTACATGGGTTTTCTGATCACAGAGGCCACTGTCCAGGGAGGAATAGGAAGAGGGTGACACTTTTGTCTTCCCCCATTGCCATGCAAGCCACCCAAGCACTACAGAACAGAGAAATGGCTTCAGTTCAGTGTAAGGATAAATTTGCCAAGCGGAGTCAAAGATGGAATGAGCTATCTCTGGAGGGAGTGAGGAGTGAGGTGTTCAAACAGACCGCATGGTCATTTGTTGGGCTGTGTCCCCACCCAAATCTCATCTTGAATTATAATCCCCATAATCCCCATGTATTGAGGGAGGGACCCAGTGGGAGGTGATTGGATCCCGGGAGCAGTTTCTCCCATGTTGTTCTTGTGATAGTGAGTTCTCACCAGATCTGATGGTTTTATAAGGGGCTCTTCACCCTTCGCTTCACACACACATGCTCTCTCTCTTTTGCTCTTTCTGTCTCTCTTGCCACCATATAAGACATGCCTCTTCCCCTTCAGCTGTGATTGTAAGTTTCCTGAGGCCTCCCCAGCCATGTGGAACTGTGAGTCAATTAAACCTCTTTTCTTTATAAATCAATTACCCAGTCTTGGGTATGTCTTTATAACAGTGTGAAAACAGACTAACATAGATAATGTAGAGAGGAGTTGGGCATGAGAGAGATGGCAGACCAGGTGACCTTTGCGGCTCATTCAACCTAAGAATCTAAATTCAGGGAAACTGGGTTTGATCCCTTGGGGGAACGCTTGGATTTGCTGTACGTGTTTGAACTGACTACTCTGTTGTGGTTTCCCATCTGGGAATACTAGCACTTCTTGCTTAAGTTAGAAGTTACAAGTTAATAGCTTATGACTATGGTGTTAAATATCATCAAACTTTTGTATAATTTATTCTTTCTTTCAAATGGAGCCAAGACAATACCAGGGTCTTTGTACTTACTGTTCCCATTCTCTGGAGCTCTCTGTTCAAATGCCACTTCCCTGACCCACTTTCATAAAAAATGTCATCCCCCCCAACACCATACTTGTCATTGTCACTTCCTGTGCCTCCCCCTGCTTTACTCTTTTCCATGGGACTAACATCCACATGACACATTAGATATTCATTTCTTTGGTGCTGATCTCTCCTTGATGAACTGTAAGTGTCATGGAACAGGGCTTCGTCTGTCTTGTTCACCGTTATTTCAGATCCTAAAACAGTGCCTGGCACATAGCAGGTCTTCAATAAATATTTGTTGAATGAGAAAAATGTAAGCAGAGATTTGCTTTTATTTTTCCTTAATTTTCCTCTATATCTAATTTATGTAAGTTTCTCTTCAAAAAATTGGTTTGGGAAACCTTGAAAAATCTTTTGAGTTTCCTCCACCCCCAAGGTATGAAATTAAAATGAAAATCTCCAAGAATTCAGCAACAATATCCATTTCAGAGGCACTTACAAGGGTAAAAAAAAAAAATCAGTCTTTAAAGGGATAAGAAAAAAAACATAGTGCTATGTTAAAAACTATTTTAAGTGATTCATTTTAAAAAATGGAAGCAATGTTACTTTTCAAAGAAACATGTAAGTACTCTATGTATAACATTCAAAGGATGAATGATTTGATATGAATACAATTCAGCTTATTTGTAGCCAAGGCTTCTAAGCCATCATCTGTAATCAAATATAGTAAGAACCTAATTCTTCCCTTAGTACTGATATCTGTATCTTCAATATTCTTTATTTTTTTAAAAATAAACAACAACAAAAAACTATCTAAAACATCTAAAAGCAAGTCAATGTCTGTTTCCAGTAGATGGCACTGCAAATCAAGTCTTTGTAGATCTAATAACTATCACTTCTTTGATCATGATAATAATGATTTATTCTGTACTAAGATCATCTAAAGCGACTTACACAGTGAAAATAAATAGGATGGCGATTCTGAGGCTACACGAAAGCTGAGATAGTTCAGTTCTCTAATACTGCGATCTCTCCTCTTGTATATCATAGTTGGGCACTTTTATTAAAGTAGTGGGTGAATGTAACAAATTGCCCATCATGCTTATTGATGAAACTGCTTTTTGATGTGGGATTTTTGGTCGCTTGTTTTAGTTTGTTTAGTCTATTTTGCAATACAAGTTCAATGGGACTCTTAATCCTTTTACACTATGTCAAATTCAACCTCATTCAGGCCAGTTATCATTCACAGAGGAAATACTGTTCTAGGATCACAGACCCACATCCCTGACCTGCACTGTGTTTACTGTTGTTTGTTTGTTGGTTGGTTGGGGCATGATCTTGCTCTGTCACCCAGGCTGGAGTGCAGTAGCATGATCATAGTTCACTGCAGTCTCAACTGCCTGGGCTCAGGCAATCCTCTTGCCTCAGCCTCCTGAGAAGTTGGGGCTGCAGGTGCACGCCACCATGCCCAGCTAATTTTTATTTTTTGTGGAGACAGGGTCTGGATATGTTGTCCAGGCTGGTCTCTGCCTCCTGGGCTCCAGCGATCCTCCTGCTTCAGTCTCCCAAAGGGCTGGGATTACAGGTGTGAGCCACTGCACCCAGTTGGGGTGTGTGTGTGTGTGTTTGCCAATAGATACCCTCAGTCGTAAAGGGGTTAAATTAGAAAGTGTAAACGGTCTAGACAACTCAAGTTCCACAAGAAAAAACTGAGACACAACCTGTGTTTCAATGACAGTGACAGTGGATGAAGACTCAGCTTTATGTGTAAGGAAATATATATTGAAAACATTTTAAAAGCATTTAAAAGGGATATTACACATAATATAGACTAGGAGTTATGAAATGTTATCATAGATGTGAAAACTACCTGGAATAGTGTCTGGAGCAAAGTAGGTACTAAATAAATCCTCTGTCTCCTTTTTGCTGTCTTTAACAGGGCCTGAGAGCCAGTCCCTGCTCTGTAACTCTGTCCTTTAAAAGGCCTCTGTCATTTAATCTCTCTGGACTGCAGCTCTCAAAACAACTGGAATTGAGGCCACAAAGTCTAAAATATGATGCCTAATACACAGTAAGATTCACAAGTGAAGGGTGTGATACCATGCATCCAGAAGTACGAGCCAGTAGCTGCAGCAGTTGGGAATGACTTTTGTCAGAATATTCTCAGTGGAGAAAGAAGCCATTAGTCAAAACTGGAACATCCACAAGCAAACCACCTCGGCTCTTTCAATAAATGTCCTAGGAGAGTTCAGACATCATGTCCTTTTATTTTTTTTCTTGAGACGGAGTCTCGCTCTGTTGCCCAGTCTGGAGTGCAATGGTGCGATCTTGGTTCACTGCAACCTCTGCCTCCTGGGTTCAAGCAATTCTCCTGTCTCAGCTTCCCGAGTAGCTGGGATGACAGGTGCATGCCACCAGGTTTTAGGGTTTTTTTTTTTTTGTTGTTGTTGTTTTTTTGTATTTTTAGTAGAGATGGGGTTTCACCGTGTTCCCTGGGCTGGTCTCGAACTCCTGAGCTCAGGCAATCCACCCGCCTCAGCCTCCCAAAGTGCTAGGATTACAGGTATGAGCCATCACGCCCGGCCTTCATGTACTTTTAAAAATATGCCCTGCAGTCTACTATTTTTTTCTTTTGTTGTCAAGGAAGCTTGAAATTCCTTCAAATTATATAAGAGTCAATTGCAGTAATGTGTTTCTGAAATTTCTAGTAATGTATGAGAAAGTGCTCTGTTAGGTGGTGATATTTTGTGAACCAATACACATCACTACACTCATTGAGAACTCTAGTTATTTTCACAAGCCATCTCAATAACCCCAGGCTTTTCTCAGAAGGACAGTCATAGATACTCTCACCGGAGCCCCCACACTTTTATGGGCAACACAAAACTCATACAGTAAACGCAAAAACACAATAATAATCAAAAGAAGGCAGAAATATGACCTGAACGATACCTTCACTGAAGGGCAGTAAGGCAAAGAAGCCCTAACACCCTTTCCCTACAGATTCCTTTACTTAATCCTTTTGTATCCTCTGTGACCTCAGAATTTGATTGCTATATCAAATTGGCAGAATACCATATAAAGCAATTGATGGCTTTGGGGTGGGGTCTATTGTTCAGCACTGTTTAGGGTCTGAAAGGACCTCACAGAACATCTAGTCCAATCCCCTCATTTTACCCAAGAGGAAAGAATGGCTCAGAGAGGTCACTGGATTTACAGAGGTCACACAGATAACTAGTGATGAAGCAGTGACTGAGGTCATTGGGCTCCCAATACATTAGCCATTAAGTGCTTTAATTGGGGATAGAAGATAAGGAAAAAAGGTGAAACAATAAAAAGAGAGAATGTATTTAGATTTACTCTTTGTGACCTTAGGAGGCTGATGGAAAAATACTATCTTATGTAGCCTAAAAAAACAAGTTTTGGTTTAAAGGCTCTAGTAAAGAGAAGGTTGTACAAATTCTTCAAATATTTGGTTCTGGCCTCCTTTTTTCCTCCTTCGGCTTTCCTGTTAAGCTAGTATGTCTAATAGTTCATTAGAGAGTCTCTATATTAAGAAAGGATAATGGTTTATCATCTGTTTTCTTTGGTTCATTTCCTTTTCCCAGTGGGAAGTGATAACTTAAACATGGAATAGGTATGAATAAATTGAACATTTTTCTTGGGTACGACTAATGCAACAGGATTTAAGTAATCACATGTCCTAAATATAAAGAAAATAAATAGTACACATATAATTTTTCAAACTCCTCTGCAATAGTTTTTGTGATGTAATACTTAGGAATACACAGAAAATGAGATGAAAACTTTTCAATTGTTATATTTCTAATTTGTGCTGTATCATTAGACAAATAGAATAGCATCTAAATATTTTACAATTAACCAATTCGCCTCATTTATGTTAAAGAATTCCAAAGTCCCAACTTGATCTGTAGAGTGATGAAATTCATGGCTTAAACAAAGTTTAGGAATGAAATAACATCTATAGTTAGTGTGACCAAAGGCTTATTTTTGTCAAGATTTTTAGTAAATATTAACAATATAGATAAAAAGTCTTGTAGATAAAAAGTCTTGTGTTGATAATGAGATTTTCATGACCCTGTTTGAGTTGGAGTGCATAAGCCTTCTCTACTTAAAAAAAGCAGTCACAATTTTTGTCAGCGCTTTATGCTTTGCTGACTGTGTGGAATTTTTTCCTATCTTTAATTGATTTAGGGTGCAACCTACATCTGGGTACCTATATCCCTAAAGTGTCTGGTTCTGAAATAAAAATGAAAGTTGAAAGGTATTGAAGTGGGATGAAGGGGCCACTTTAATTGCCTCAGGGAATCTCCTAACCAATTTTCATTTGCCTCATTGGTGCCCTTGGATAAAAGAGAATGGAGGTCGGTTGCAGAAAAGAAAATCAAGGAATCTTCAAAAAGTCACGTGCAAAAAGCAACACAAAAGTAGGAGGGAAAGGAGTTTTTTTTTTTTTTTTTTTTTTTTTTTTTTTTTACAATAACAATGCCACCATTGTGTGCTGCGACTTCCTGATTATATTTCTTAATCACGATAGGTAACCCTCCCCCAAAATCACCATTTTGTGGATCCAGGAGCAAAGTCATACGGGGTCTACGTACCCAAAACATTAAAAAAATTCAACTCCTTCGGAGTAACCAGGTAAGATAATGAACACACAGTCATACACCGTTTGGGATCAGGTGTTCTTTTACATTTGCTTTTATTTGGATGAAACAATGTTTCGTGCACAATAATGACTTAAAACTGGTAAACAAGCCTGGAGAGAGCGCGGTGGCTGGCTGCAGCTCACGTCTCCAAGACTCGTGCAGAAGGAAATTGCGTTCTTCCCCCGCCGCCCCCCACCGCCCCACCGACCCCAAGCCGCCGGGAAGCCCTGCGCTGGCACCTGGGCAAGCGCTGTCGGCTCCCGGGAGCTAAGCGAGGCCGCGCGGTCTGGGACGCACGTGGGAGGGTGCCGCCGCTGTGGCCCTGTGGGGCCAGGGCCACTGGGTAGGCGCAGCGCGGGCCAAGAGCGGGAGGCTTAGGGCAGGGGATCCGCACTCGGGGCCATTCCTGCCGCGGCGCGCCCTGAGCTTCAGCAGTGCACAGGGTGGGGACCCCTCCAGGACAGTGGTGGGCCGAGGGGTGTGCCGGCCCCTCCCTCCCCACGGTCCCCGCAGTGTAGTGAAGGAGCCAGAAGAGGTGACTTGGGTGTTGAGACCCGGAGCCAGAACCGTGGAGAGTGTCCAGAGCCCACACTCCAGATTCCTGGACGCCGCAGTCAGTCCAGCAGGTTCCACCTGGAGCCGCCTTGGGGCTCAACGGGGAGGCGGCGGGGTACAGGCGAGAGGGTTAATGCGCCCGGTTCGGTTGGTTTGAGGAGTCTCTGCTTTCAGCGACCCACAGGGCAAAGAGGCCAGGGCTCCGGCTTGCTGTCCCCAACAGCTGGGGACTGGAGAGCTGGAGGGGTTGCAGACTCAGGCTAGAGTTTAAAGTGCGCCGCACGGCGAGTCGCTGGACCCTTCTGGGTCTCACGTGGCTCCTATGTCACCTGGAGTGACAGGCCGGCGGAAGGAGCTTTAGTCGTTGCCCAGCGTTCTCCAAGGTGTAAGGAGGCAGGATTTTCCCATACTGGGGGCGCAGGGGGCCTCACGGCTGCGGACGCCCGCCCTGGATCTCTCAGCTCGGCCGATCCTTTGGGTGGAGGGGCGCTCTCCAGGGTCGCGGTTAGGCGACAGCGGCTTCCCGGCACGTCCCTCTGTATTTCTTCTAGATCAGCTCTGGCGCCACAGTCCAGGAGAGGGCCCGCCTGAGGACCCCTGCTCGTACCGCGCGCGGTCAGCCCGGGTCCCCTCACTCCCTGGCCGGCCCCTAGCCCTTCAGAGCGGACACCTCTCCTTAGGGATGCAGGGCGAGGAAGGGCGGGTGGAGCTGCGAACCCACGGGAACCTGGAGGACCTCTTGGCCCGCTGGAGAGGGGTACTGTGAGAAGGATTCATGGGACAGAGTTGGGGGACTGAGGAATTTTGCCCCTTTTGGCAACCATAAAAACCCTGAGCAAACGTGTCCATTCGCTATTTCGCAGAAATACACAACGCAGGCCCACACCGGCATCTCTTCAAGGCCCCCTAGTTAAGGGCGCAGCGTTCTTCGGAAGCTCTTGGTCTTGCTACCAGGGCGTCACCCTCTTTTCCGCACTGGGGACGTTTCGTTCGGACTCTGCGCATCCGTTACTCCTAAGGCCCGGGGAGCTCCGCGTTCCTCCCCAGGCGCGCCGCACAAAGTGCCCGCGGGCCCCGCAGACGTCCAACCCTGTCCGGGGTTCACGGCCGCTGGAGCTCTCCAACGGACCGCCGAGGGCCACGTTTTGCTGGGGCGCGAGCGACGTTTCTTTTCCCGCCCTGAGGACCGGACTAGCCAGGCGCCTCATGAGACGCCGTGGCGGGCACGGCTACCTGGCAGCTAGCCCGGGAAGCCCCAACTTAATTTCCTGCCCCTCGGGGCACCTTTCCCTCGAATAGCTCTCCTCGGCCCCTCCAGCCCTGCCCAAGGGGCCTGGAAATGTTCGCAGCTTCAAGAAAAGGCTCTGTTTAAGCGCAGGGTGGGGTGGGGCGGGCGGGGCCAAGGTTGCCCTGGGGATTGAATTTCTCTCCGCTCCCAGCGATCCCCGGCGGATAAAGCGCAAGTTTGTGCACACGGTCGGCTGAGCCATTGGAAACCCAGCGCATGAACCGCGGCCAGGGAAACGCGGAGTTTGCCCAGTTGTCCTTGTGGAGAGGTGTGCGGAAACGCCCGTGATGGGAACTTTCTGCAGATCATGTATGGAGGGAGCTCACAAAAAGGAGGAAGGGGAGGGCGGCGGGGAGGGGGCCGCTTGGGCGTGGAAGGTACCAGGGTCCTGGGGGTACCCGCCCGCTTAGGCGCCTGGGGGTTGGCGCGGCGCGGGCGGAGGAAGGAGCCGATCATGTCCGGCAGGCTAATTGGCTTAAGAAATTTTGCAAGCGCTGGAAAAGGTCGTTGAAGGAGTTCGCTGCACGCGCGCGCGCGCGCACACACACACACACACACACACACACACACACACAAAATCTTAAAAAAAAAAAAAAAAAAAAAAGCGCCGAGCATGCGCACAGAGAGGATGCCATATTGGAATGAGCTGTAGTGGGAGCCTGAGGACCGGAGCGGGCGCGCGAGGGAGGCGGCGGGCGGGGAGCGAGCGGGCAAGGGCGGGCGAACCAGCGAGGCCGGCGCCCTCCCGGGCGGCGCCCGGGTCCTGGGTCCACGCCGAGGGCACGACGAACTTCACCAGGTAGGACGCTGCGCCGGCTGCTGTCCCCGGCGCCCAGCAGCCCTCCGGCCCGCAGGTTGAGTGCGCCGGTCAGGGGCTTTTTCCAGCCTAGGAAAAAAAAGAAAAGGAAGCCCGAGCGAGCCGGGGCTGGAGGTGGGGGGTGGGGGAAGGCTGGGGAGGGTGCAGGGGAGCGAAAGAGAAGGGCAGGAGGAGAAAGCGACTGTACTTGAGCGAAGCCTCAAACTCCTCTGTGCGCTCCAGGTTGTCATTTTTTGCTTCCCGGGTCCCCTTCGCCTGCGTCTCCGGGCTCGGAAAAGCCGGGTCGTGCGGGAGTCCGTCCGGAGTTGCAAAGTGTCCTCCTCCCCCGGGCTCAGCCTGTCCCCTCCCGCCGCCCACCTCTCTCGTTTCTGCACTCATTTTAGCGACGCAGCCGCCGCTGCTACCTACCCCGCGCTCCCGCGTCTCCTCCGCGCTGGGGTCTCCCCTTTCTTTTGGTTTGGGTGGGAGAAAAAGATGGTGAGGACGGGGAATCGGAGACAAGCATGGGGGTAAAAAATCGTGCAGACATTCCGAATCGCCCCCTTGGAAACATTTGCCTGAGCAACTGAAATGAAATGGGCAGTAGTAGTTTTGGAGCGAGCTCCAGCGAGGATGGTCTTTTTGTTCATTTTTTTTTTTTGTCTTTAAAGTAATATCCTGTCACTTGGGGGCTTTCCGGTTGTCTCCTCTTATCCGACCCCCTTTCAAAATTACTGACTTGAGCTGGTTCTGGAGTTTATTTTTTAATATGCGTGTGTGTGTGTGTTTTGCAGAAATCCGCCAAAATGCAACTGTAGGAACTGCTAGATGTATTTATTGATTTTGACCCAGGGCGGTGGGAGGGGGCTGGCGGGAGCTGGGGGATCCTGGAGGGTGGGAAGTGGCTGATTCTTGGTGGCCGGCGCACATCCAGAGCCTGATCCGTACTCGTGTTTTCTTGGAAGCGCAACTGCGGGGACGGAGTCTTTAGAAACCGTGCCAGTTTCAATATGGCGGGCTAAGGTGGCTTTTAAAAACTGAAAATAAAGGTTTTGAGGTGGGAAAAAACCCAGCTGAAGTTTCCACCCCTTAGTTTCGACTCTCTTTGGCTACCCCAGGAAGCGCTTTAGCGAATTAAGTGGGGCAAAAAAGAAGGAATGGGCTGCATTTTTTTTTTTCCGTGGTTAGAGTCTGTGTGTCAAGTCCATTGCTAGGGGGGAAAGGATGGAGAGGTGCCGCTGGCCCCGACCAGGGCACCGAAACGCAACTGTCGTGTGTGCCTGTGGATTAGTGTGCAGGCCTGTGTGTGCGCAGTTTTTTTGGGTGTGTGTGTCAAAGAGAACCGCCCCGAATGTGTGTGTGCGTCTTGGAACCAGACCCTGCCATCATTTGACGTGACAAACTGCGGACACGTGGTGCAAAATACATGAGGGCAGAGAGAGTGATTTATTTTGGCTTTCTAGGAGACGAGCTAGCCCTCGCCTCGTGTGTGCTGGCTCCTGCGCGGGTAGATCCGCGAGTAGGTGGGGCGAGGAGGTGCTTATTAAAAGGACTAACTGTCCTGGGTATTGGGTGCAATCGGGCTGCAGACGCCAGCCGGATTTCGTGTGTGCAGGGGGCGCGTTGCACTTAATGGTGGGCTCCTGCTTTCCTCCACCGCCGCGCTGGGGTGGGAGGTGGGGGACCGGGACCGAGGCTTGGAGAAGACCAAAGTGGTGGTGGCGGTGGTTGTGGTGTGGGACAGAAGGGCGGGAGCATGCGGATCTCGGCAGACAAGCACGTAAGGTCGAGGCGAGGGGTTGCCTTTCTTACTTTTGGGTTTCGCGCTCTAGGGAAGGTGGGGGATGGGGACAGCGGTTTGAGAAAAAATTGTCCCTTGCTCTGCTTAGGAACCTTCTCGGCGCATCGGAGAGGGGCGTCTTCTTGTCTTGGCTGGCACGGAGGCCGGGCGGTCGCCAGGGGATGTGAGTGGGCGGCGAAGTGTGAGGGAAAGGTCGGCGTTCCGGGGCGGGGAGGATCTGGGAGTGGAGTTTGGAGACAAAATTGGAGTCAGGCAGAGGAGCTGGAGGGAAAGCCAGCACACGCGAGCTCGGGTGAGAGCCACCGGAATGCGGGAACGCAGCTTAGCCGGGAACAGGGGTTCCCGACAGGGGTCGCCCGTGGCCAGGACGCGGCCGCTGAACAGAGGTCGCGCGGCGGTGCCTGCCCGAGGGACCTCGTGGGCGGGGGCCACACGGCGGCCGTGCACGGTCCCCGGGGCTGGCATGGGCAGGTGGGAGGACCTCCTCCGGGCCCGCGAACCTGATCTGGCAGCGGCCAGGTGCCTGGAGGCGTTTTTAAATGATAAGGTTACAAAGACATGTTGGCCAGGTCTGTAGTTAGTGCAGCAACGTGGTTTGCAGGAGCGCAGAGCGAGACTGGACAGGGTCCCTCGGACGCCGTGCTGTCGGTGGGTGGGGGCCGGGAGCAAGCGGCACTAGCTTGGAGACCTCGCGGCAGGTGACCCCTCCCACCTGGGCGGCGAGGCTGAGCGATGGCGACGCGCTGGCCAGGACGCGTCCATGGCTCCTCCAGCCTGCGCTTGGGCGCGCCCTCCTGGGGCCGGCTTTCCTATGGGCCCCGCGAGATGGGAGCAGCCTAAAATGGCTCTGTGCTGCGAAGCTGCAGTTTCAGCGGCGAACCCCTCCCCTTGTCCTCCTGACGTCGCCGCTGACAAGCGCACAATTTACTCCAACGCCCCGAAACCCGGGATTTTGCACGGGGCCGTGCCGTGGAAGCGGATGTACAGTTGATTACAAAGAACATTCCACAGGATTCTCGAAGGGCCCAAGTTTTTCCTTTTGGTGGGGAGAAGGGAGGAGCCGAGACGGGGCAGGAGCCCGGCCGACCACCGATCTGGCACCCAGGGGCTCGGGGCGCACCAGTAGCTGGGCCTGGGGAGCTGGATGTGCGAAAAGCCGAGGTAGTTCCCGGGGACGCGGATCCGGACAATGCGGGTCAATAGCCATGGACTCCGGTGCTCGTGCTTGATGGCGTTTGTGGTGTCTGAGAATCCCAGGACGAGGCCGGAAAGCCTGGGAGACCGTTCCCAAACTTCTGGAGACCAGCTCGCAGTTTCGCTTTCGGAATTTTCAGGATCTTTGGGCTTTTAAAGTTGGGATTCCGAGAAGGCAGGGCGAAGCTCGTGACCCTGAAGATCGGCCGCCCGACTTCTCGCCCATCCCAGCGTTCTCTGCCTTGTTTCCCTAAACCTTGCCGAACCGAGCCGGGTTTGGGGTTCCAGGGCCTCGCGCGCCAACCCCAGCCGCGTCCTGAGGGTTCCCGCGGCGCAGCCGCTGCTGATCCGAGGCCATTGGTGGGAAACCAGTTTAGACGAGGCCGACCCCTCTTGGATCTGGCTCTGTTGCGGCTGCCCGCCACTCTCCGTCCCCCCACCACTTTTGCACCATAGAGAAGGGAACTGGGAGACCCACTAGCGTGTCTGCACCAAGGGAATGGACCCAGGTTCCACCAGGTCGCAGAAAAGGAAAAAACAGACTTAAATGTGGCCTCGTTTCCTGGGGAGGCTGTTGGGGGTGGGGAGGGAGTTGAGGGGTAAGTGGGTTGGGGGAGGGGAGAAGCCTTGTTGCTCAGAAGGAATTGTTCCCTAGGCCCTCCCTGAAGATACGAGGTCTGCTACTTTTTCCCTACTAAGCATTAAATTTGCACACACTCTGCTTTCTCCCTTCCATAAATAAATACTCTCTCAGATCTTATCTTTGCTCTTGCTGGGACCAAGCTGCCTGCCTGCAAGAGAGTGGGAGACACCCAGGCATGTCCCCCCTCTGCCAACCGTCCAGGTCCCCACTAAAGAGTTTACTGTTTGCAGGATCCGTTCCTGGGCTAGTGCAGAACACTGTCCCGCGGCAGGGGCTCTGGCAACCCCCATCCTGGAATAGAGAGTGGTCAACCACTCTGTTTTGATGTGTGTTGCTCTAGAAGTGCCGGTGGAGGCCTCTAGGCGGGAACTGTTTCTCATTTCCCCTTGGGATACATCCATCCTGAACCTCAAACAGCAGGTCCTGCTGGCAGATGCGTTTCAGTAATGATGGGAGTAATACATCGCAGAGTTTTTCCTCTTCCTGTGTTCTTGCAGACATTATAGACTTTTTTTTTTTTTTTTAACATTGCTTGTTATAAATAACTGGCTTCACGATTCTTGACTTAAAGTCAAGACTTTAAAAAAGCCAGAAAAGGTTCCTGACTCTTCCCTGTTTTGTTTTCATCATAAAGCTTTCCTGGGAGTACTAAACGTGTGCATTTTCCATTGCTGCCCACTCTAGGTAAGGTGGCATTTTTTTTTTCAACACTGCCCCCAAAGGACTCCCACATTTGAGAGGAAATAGTGAGTGATGGAAGCATTGCTTTGAATAGTAAAAAAATGAGGTTCCATTTTATTGATACACGATGTTTTGGGGATATAAAAAGTCCATAAAGGAAATTTACTCTCTCCAGGCCCTACACTTATGCCTAAAAATTTTTGTCAGATTATCAGAGTTTTCTTTTTTTTTTTTAATAATTTGAACAAAAAGAGTTCACTGTGGGATTTGAATGACCTACAGTTCTAGTATACTTGGGTTGGACATTTCTCTCTTTGTATTTTATTACTCTGAACTTTTGAGGTTCATGGGTGCAGTGGTCAGAAGGAAATTTTACTGTGCTCTAAAGTAAGAACTCATAAACATTTTTGTACCAAAATGACATTGGGACCTGTAATTCAGGATGCATTTTGTGGTTTTTCTAACCATTCTTACATCTATGTTACCTCAGCAGCAACTTATTGCCCCCATCCTACAAATTAAAAAAAAAAAAAAAAAAAGATGTTGGGAAATTATATATCACAACAAACCAGGAAGTCAATGTGTGTATTCAGTTTGGTGATCCAGGATATGTGGACACTAGCTGGTAAGAGGGGAGAGAGAGAGAGAGAGAAAGAGAGAGAGAGGGGTAATCAGGCCTAGTGTCTAGGTGGAGATGGTTCTGTTCAGCTGTGGGATCTGGGACAAGTGAGTCACCTTTCTCAGCCTCAATGTCCTTATCTACAAAATAAAAGTGCTGGCCTGGAATCTCACTCAAAGATCTCTGTGCTTCTATCTGGGAAAAATACATCTGTGATTCAGTACATCTATGCAGATAGGCCCAAGAGATTCCTCGTTCATACTCATGTTCCCCTAAAGGATGGTGACAACATGACTGGCCTTAGGTAACATCCATGGGCAACCGTGCTTGTGAAGGCAGCAGCTGCGCTGTGGGCCCTGCTGCTGAGTAAAGTACTGTTGTTAAGTGAGGTAAGCTCCACATGGGGTCATGTTTTCATTTGTGTTCTGGAAAAGGTGAAGGGTAGAGAACATGGAGGCTTATACGTATGTGGCCTTCCCACATAACCCCATAAAGGTATGGACTGGGTTAGAGCAGTGTGCCTTTGAATACAAGCAGTGAGGAAACACCTGACGTCATCTTGTTCTAATAATTTCCAGGCTCAAAGAGACTCTTCCAGATAGCACAGTGTACCCCACCATTCCAGGCAGGAGGGTGCTTGGACCTCCTGGGTCCGTGTTTATGATATGGATGATGACTGCAGCCTTCTGGTAGCTAGCAAGTGAGTGAGAGCGTCCACTCTGAAGTTCAAGGTTTTTCGTTCCTAGGGTTTAGGTTTGGCCGCTGGGCAGTACTTCCTCTCTTTGTTAGACTAAAAGTTTCTGGGACAGTTCCTTAGAAAAATACTCTTGTCGGCTAAAACAAGTGTTGGCTGTGTTTAAGTCAAGTGTAAATAAGATGTTTACAAGACTGTGTTGTAAGGAAGGGAAGATAGTCTGCTTAGAACTTTCAGTATAAGAAAGAATGTGTCACATGATTCATGTAAGGTTTCCAAGTAAAATCCTTCAGGATTGGTTTTGCATGATCAGTTCATCACTGTGCTGTTGAAAAGATGCCACCTTAACACTTCCCATCTGGTTGGCCTGTAGTAAATTTTAAAAAGCAAAAGTGATAATATGTCAACCATGCACTGATGGTTAGGGTCCCTCACGTTATTGATGAGATGGCACGTCTAGGCTTCCATTCATGTGTGTTTTTGACATTGATTAAAGAAAGAATCCATTGTGTTTCTCTGTTTCATTCCTTTCTCATTTTCTGAGAAGCAAAAATGACACATTTTGATAGATCCAGGGCTTGCTAAAGCATTTGGTGACTTCTGCAAAGTAGGACAAATAACGTTAGCAACTGTGATGAGACAAGAAGTGTATGGAGGTGTGGGACGTGTGGGAGAAGGGGCAGGCTTTCATCTTGTGAATTTTTCCCTGTAGTTTTATTGGCCAAGAAAAAGATGTCTTATAAACAGATGTTAAGGTATGCCTTCCCTGCTTTCTGCCAAACTTGGCAAGTTGGTTTTTCCCCCTCCATTTCAATCAACAGTAATATATGAATGGAATCACTTTAAGGAATGATACAAGAGTGTGAAATTCCAACTCTAAGTTCCTACAAAGTCTTGTTTTAAATATAACTTAAATGAGCACCTACAAGGAATGGGACATTTGGACTGTCGGTCTAGAGACTTAGCAGTGAAAGGGTTGTGAATTAATCTGATGTGAAATTACCTCTTTACTCCAAATACTCTTTATTTAAAAATATTTTTAGATTTTTAAAAAGCTTTTATGGATACATACTAATGGTACATGTGTATGGAGTGCATGTGATATTTTGATACAAGCGTACAGTGTGGGATGAGCAAATCAGAGTCATTGGGATCCATCACCTCAAGCATGTATCATTTGTTTGTGTTACAAGCATTCCAATCCAGTCCTTCCAATACTTTTAAAAATAAAATTAAAAAAAGCTGCTTATTTAAATATCTGCCGTTGGCCAGCAACTCTTCTTATTGCTTCATATTTATATTTCATCTATTTTAGGAGAGTTTTGTTGTCCTCCTTTTACAGAGGAGACGGACTTTAGATAGCTTGAGTTACTTGCCCAGAGCGCCAGCCAGCAGGAGAGAGAGTTATTTGAAATCCTAGTCTTACCTGTTGTCTTAAGATTGTAACTGCTCCCTTTTGATTGCTTACTACTGTGTGTGAGATACTTGCATAGCACTTTATTTATTTTTATTTATTTGCTTATTTTGAGACGGACTTTGGCTCTGTCATCCAGGCTGGAGTACAGTGGTGCGATCTCAGCTCATTGCAACCTCTGGCTCCTGGGTTCAAGTGATTCTCCTACCTCAGCCTCCCAGGTAGCAGGGACTACAGGTGCACACCACCATGCCCAGCTAATTTTATGTTTTTAGTGGAGATGGGGTTTCGCCATGTTGGCCAGGCTGGTCTTGAACTCCTGACCTCAAGTGATCCTCCCGCCTCAACCTCCCAAAGTGCTGGTATTACAGGCGTGAGCCACCATTCCTGGTCTTGCCTTGCACTTTAAACCATTCACTTATTTAATTTTTATAGGTGGGGGTTGTTTTATTTATTTCATTGATTTGGAAATTGAGTCTTTGGAGAGGTTATACAGGGTCATTCTAATAGGGTTTGTGTTTAGTAGTTAATTTTGAAATGGAGTAAGACTAAATCATTCTCTTTTTGGATTTAGTTCAGATGGTTGCAGGAGAGCAGAGCTTTTCAAGGATGCTTACATTACTGTTTTTAAATGTATAAGTGCAGATGCTTAGTTAGGACAGAATGTTGTTTCCTGTCGTATGAACTGACGATTTAAGATTTGAAAAGTGTTGCATTTCTGAAATTTCATCTTTGTTAGAAAATAATTGATTTTAATATAAATCAGTTTTCTCCCCCTGAATGTAGGTAAGAATATGTTTTAAATAAAAGTCCTTGGTAGAAATGAAAAAGACACTATTGAAAGCTAGGGGAAGAGAGCTAGAATTTTCCCTTCCAAACCGTGTTGGCCACTGAAGAGAACAGTCTTTTAGAGTGAACTTCAGTTTTTGGTCTTTTATTGGATTATTTCCTTTTCATGTAGAAAACTGAAGACAGACACAACAGCTGCTCTTTTTGTGAGTCCCAGGTACACACCATTTTGTGCCTCCTCAGTCTTGTCAGCTGCTTCTAGACCCCTTCCCTGGTACTGTTGGCCTGGGACTATGAAGGTGGAGAATCAAAGGCCCTTGCTCTATATTGGTGGAAATTAACTGCACTTCTTTTAATGGGCCAGGGAAAAAGTCAAATTTTGCCATATTGAAGTGGCTGAATTTTCACAGTTGGTATTATTTTTAGGAAGTGCACTAAATTTGAGGTATTATAAATAAAGCATAGTTGGATGGTTAGAGTGAACCAAGTCCTGGGAATTCGCAAACCCCATTTCTGGTTCAGGACTTTTGGTGTGACCCTGACTAATCCCTTTCCTCTTCACCCTCCTCTATATTTGATTTTTCCTGCGATGGATGGCAGGATAGAATATTTACTAGGCACAAGTATAGTTTAAAAACCTGCTTTAAGAGGTGGAAGACATGTTTACTTAAGCTTTTGGCGTTGGGACAAATATACTATCTTTTTATTAGAGAAAAATCTCTCTGACTCTTTTACAAGGTACACGCTTCACAACTGCAGAGGAGGCATTCGTGTTTGCAGTCACTTTTCTTTTTTCCCATCTCTAGATTGGGAAGGACATTTCTTTCCAGGTGGGCTTTATATATATATATCTAATTATATATATATAAATTTAGATATATATTAAATTTAGATATTTATATATCTAAATATCTAAATGTTATATATTTAGATATGTATTTTTTATATATAAATATTTATATATTTAGATATATATTTATATGCATCAATATTTATGTATATATTTATGTATATATACTCAGTAGTCACCATTTTGCCTGTGTACTAAACAGAACTACTCCCTGGTAATGCAAGAGCTCTCAGTCTCCTGTCTGCATTGTATCTGTCACCGGATATAAATGGTACCAATTGGTACGTGGCTTAGGTTGCAGTTCTTCAATTAAAGACAGACATTCGTGGGAGACGGTTCTAAATAGCCTACAGTCGGTATTCCGTTGGAATGAGATGCATGGCTTGTGCGGAACTCATGGAGAAATGTCCATGGAACGGCATGCTGTGGAGTTAGCCACAGAAAAAGTCAAGGGCATAGAATGAAAAGCACACTGCCAACATTTAGGTTGGATTACGGTAGCGTTTGCATTTGCACCTGCAGGGAGAGACTGAGATCACCTTCCTGAGCACAGAGAAGTGGGAAAGAGGAGCCTTTGGAAGGAGGTTTTGGGTAGGAAGATCAGGGTTTATCCTGAGCCCGTCACCCTGGCGATGTCTGAACCAGAGGACAGAGGTCATAAATATGCGTGAGGACATCAGAGGGCAACATTTACTTTCCGGGCAGCCTCCTTCTTTTGTCAATTACTTTCATCGTTGGTTTTAATTCCCTAAGTTAAACTTTATCTGCCTGTGGAGATACTTTAATCACAATTGTTCTTTCGTAGCACAAATTATATTTATAAACAAACAGGAGGTATAAGATGACTCCTCCAGCTCCCTGTGCTGGAAGTTGTGGGTTGAATCCTGGTGTGTCCTTTGACCTGGATGTATTTGCTCAGAGAAAGTCAACATGAATATCATGGTTGAGAGGTGTAGTCTGTATCCTACATGTTTGGTGTTTTCTCATCTCACTTGCAGCCTCAGCCTTAATTTTCCCATTGACCTAACGCAAAGGAGGCTTTTAAGGTCCCAAGTGCGCAAAAAGGTGTGTGCTTAAGAGACTTACCACCTGGGCTCTTTTTGGAGGGGAGAGTCTCACTCTGCCGGCCAGACTGGAGTGCGGTGGCACGATCTCGGCTCATTGCAACCTCCGTTTCCCGGGCTCAAGCAATTCTCCTGCCTCAGCCTCCCAAGTACCTGGGATTACAGGCGTGTGCCACCACACCTGGCTGATTTTTGTAGTTTTAGTGCAGACGGGGTTTCACCATGTTGGCTGGTCTCGAACTCCCGACCTCAGGTAATCCGCCCGCCTCAGCCTCCTAAAGTGCTGGGATTACAGGCGTGAGCCACCGCGCCTGGCCGGAGGGGATGCTTTTCGAGAGGTTTGTTCTGTGGCTGGTGAGATCCTTGGGGCTTTCCAAGGAGAGGACTTTTCTGACTCAGTGGAAGAGGCAGCAGAGGAGGCCCCAAGCCAGACAGGCTCTTCTGAGAAGCATTCTCCTGTCCCTGTGCTAATTAAAAAGGAAAAGAAGTTCGACGGAATGCAGCTGCCAGGGTTTCCTGTTGAAGCTGACAGCTTTCAAGAGCCTGGGAGGCCTGATGCCCTGGAGGAGCTAATCCCTGCCAAGCCTGTGCCCCCTGCCTTTAGGTGAGGAGATGCCAACCGCTGGATGCCATCAGCTTCATAGAAGCCGACAGCTGTGGGGCAATTTGGCGTTTTTTTCTCTTCCTGCCTTCTCCCTAATGCACCCTCTGTGGGATGATTATTGAAAGATAGCCAACCCTGGGATGAGAGATAACCATCGCAGCCCTGCACGCTGCTGCTTGGAGGAGATAGCCCTTGTACAGTAACAGACAGTGTTTATGGCGAAGCTTGGGATTTGGTCCTTGTCATTCATTGCCTTTAAAACTGACCGAACTGTGCCGTGTGCTTCCTAGAGAGCTGTAAAGTGCAGAAAGAAAGAATCCTCCTTCCCTCTTCCTCCCTCTACCGCTGTGAACCTCAGTGGCCTTGGACAAGTGATGAGATTAGGTCTTTGAATAGCTAGCTGGGCACTCAGGGCCACATGTCAACTGGCCACTACATATTTCTCAGGTTCTCCTGCCCATTTCCCAGTGCAGGCTCTGGGACCAGAGAGGCAGAGCTCACCCTGCCTCCCCCTTAGCCTGGAGGAACCTCCCATTCCTCCAGCTTGTCAGACATCACAGTTGTCTCCAGGCCCGGCTCAGATCCACCTTTTTCATGAAAGCTTTTGTGATGTGGCTCAGACCATGGTGACTATTCCCTTCTTTCAGTCTCTGTTCCATCCTAGTGGATGCTCTATTATTTCCTCCTGCCACATCCTCTTGATTATAACAAGGAAGGTGAGTGGAAACTTACCTTCCCTGACATGCTTGAATGGGAGATGAGAGTGAGGAAGCTTCTAGGACAGTCCCTTCTTTTTACAGCTGAGGACAATATTGCTTGGGGCACTTAAAGGCCAGGACCACATTCTGGTGCCTGATAAGGCATTATTGTATGGACGCGGGCCTCCTGCCAGTCCTGCACATTTTTTGAGTTCTTTACTGACCATAGTAAGTGAGAGTGTTTTTATTTACTTTGCATAATGATTTTCAGGCAGACTCTGGTAAACTTCCTTCATGCACTTAAATGATATAATTTATAAAATTTGGTGGATAGGCCAGGCGCAGTGGCTCACGCCTGTAATCCCAGCACTTTGGGAGGCTGAGACAGGCAGATCACTTGAGGTCAGGAGTTTGAGACCAGCCTGGCCAACATGGTGAAATCCCATCTCTACTAAAAGTAAAAAATTGGCTGGGTGTGGTGGCACACGCCTATAATCCCAGCTACTCAGGAGGCTGAGGCAGGATAATCACTTGAACCCAGGAGGCAGAGGTTGCAGTGAGCTGAGATGGTGCCACCGCACTCCAGCCTGGGCTACAGAGCTAGACTCCATCTCAAAAAACAAAAAACAAAACCCAAAAACCTTGGTGGATAGGAGATATCTATATACTCCAGTTGTAGGAATCTCCGACTAGAATGCAGGGCTCCACAGGCAAGGGTTTGCTGCTGGCTGATAACTTCACGGGGTTGGGACTCCTCATCTCTTCATTATTGGTATTTTGGTTAACAGTAGGAGAAGAACTTCTTTTGGTATTTTGAACTTCGTGGCACCTCTCAAGCATTATTGCTCTGCATTTGTTTGGCTTGAAGTCATCAGTTCATAAAATCCACCCAGAAAATTACACCCTAATTAGGCATTATCCATGCATGTCTGACTTACAGAAGCCTTCCTTGTAAGTTTCTTTACTGTTTGAGTCTCATGATGGTATGGACAACACAAGATCTACTTAAAATGACTTATCTGCATTTGTATGTAATGCAATACACAAATCTATTGGGGAATATAAGGTTTACTTAGCTCTTTTGCAAACTTGGGGGGATGCTGTAATTTATTCCTTTTAATATTTATAAGGGACAGGGAAATCCTGTATGTAGGGTTTGTCCAATAGGTTTGAATCCAGTGCGACTACATCTCTGCTAATTCTAAAACTGCTGCATTTTGAATAAGGCCCCATTTACACCATGTACCCACAAAAATTAAAAAAGAAAAAAGGCCCTGTGACCAAACTCAGTCTTCTGCTTAGCGAAGGATGGGGATGACCTCTGTGGCTTGGGTGTAAATTTCTGGTACAAGAACTACCTTGATGCAAAGACCTGTTGTGTAGCAGTGTTTAACTGGATATTGCAAAACCTCATCCTTCTTTATAGTAAATAAAAATTTGTTGGCAAAGAGTAAATAAACCTACTTTCAAGATGGTGCACTTTGATTGTTTTCTTCTCCTGAGCAACTAACTTGGAAGCCTGTTGTTTTTCTCCTTTGCACATGCCCATTTTTGAACAACTGATTTGTTCACCTTATGCTCTGGGGCAATATATGCTGTTTGATTGGGAGGTTAAGCGGTGACAGTAAAAACCATGAATTAGAAGACACCGAATGCTATTGTGTGAATAGGAGGTATTTACTCCTCGAGTGCCTGTTATCCCCAACAGATCTTATTTCCTAGTATTGAGGCATGAATCTGATTTTAAAAATTAGCATTTTTTTTATGCCAGGGCAGCAATTTGTGTCAGATTTCAATCTATTCTGAGTGAAAACCAATGTAAGCCTTGTTGAAAAATGGTGAGTAAATTGCTGTCCTCATCAAGGTAAATCAAGCTCTGAGCATATGGCGGATGACACGATGAACTTCTGCCCCGAACAATCAGCTCGTCTCACTTGATGATGGGATGAGGCAAGGCCTGTCTGTTCTTAGAAAGGCTGTGAGTTGGTTGGTGAGAGTGGGGGAGAGATGTACTTAGTTAGGTATTATTAGCAGAGTGACCTGGGTGACAGGGCGAGTATAAATAGAAGAAAGCTCGCGTTGATAATAGCGCTTGGCACTTAACACCGCTTTTCATCTTCAAAGCCGTTTACAGATGCGGTTCTTCCTGGTACTGCTGCGACTCTGGGCTGTTGTGTGTTGCTTCTTAGGAACATGGAAGCAGTGATTTTCAGAGACCAAGATTTCGGCTCAAAATTTGGTGGTACCTCCTTTCAGAATCCTTTGAGATTTTTCCCTTTTGATTGAAATATTTTGAAAGGTCTCGGCATAGATGCCTGTGCTCATTTTGAAATTCCTGGAGTGTGAAATGAGACAGCTATCTCTGTGATTTAGACGTGCTAAGCAATTTTCAAGGGCGGCTACAGCACGTCTGGAATTTCGCAAGCATTTCGCTTAGACCTTCACGTTTTATTTTCATTGGGAGATTATTATCTTTTCTGAATCATTAAAAAAACCCCAAAAAACCAAAAAATCAACTGTAACCCCTTTCCCTTTGCCGACTGATAAACCTGAAGTTGAGTATGTTATTACTTAGCACAAATGCCATTTTCTTGGACGTCTTGAAGGCAGATCAGTTTGGAAGGTCTGAGTCATTGGTGGCTTTCACTGTAGTGAGTCCTTCCTGAGCCTGGGGAGCCTGCCTCGATGAATGGAGATGAGACTGATTTCTAATGCTTATATAGCTTTGTTATCACAGTTTCAAGTTTCACTTTTTCACTTGAGTTTGGATGACTCCAATTGCACAATGATAGTTTTACATTTCTCGTGTCTAATAAGACAAAATTGAAGTGGAAAATGCTCTATTAGAATTAGCATAAGGGAAGGAGAGAATTTATTGACTCTTATAACTGGAAAGCTGAAATTGGAACTGGACTTATCTTTATTGCTTTGATTTTAAGAGGGAGATCTTTCTTCTAGCCAAATTTGCCTAATATTGGGCAAGAAACGGATTGTGTCTGTTTGGAATGCCGGATTCTAAATCAGGGACAGTAGGCGGGAAACCGTAAGCACTTCTGTACTGGAAACTGAGAAGTCCTTTTCTGTGTAATTTGACCAAACTAAGAGAAAAGTCTTAAACTCACTAATGTTGGGGTTTCCTCCCTGGAAACCCCAGATTTCTATACATTGATTTCCCTATTTAACAACCTCCACCATGTACCGAGACATACCAGTCAGCCTTTTGTTTTGTTTTGTTTGAGACAGAATCGCGCTCTGTCGCCCAGGCTGTAGTGCAGTGGCACAATCTCGGTTCACTACAACCTCCCTCTCCCGGGTTCAAGCAATTCTCCTGCCTCAGCCTCCCTAGTAGCTGGAATTACAGGTGCCCGCCACCACGCCTGGCTAATTTTTGTACTTTTATTAGAGGCAGGGTTTCACCATGTTGGCCAGGCTGGTCTCGAGCTCCTAATTTCAGCTGATCTGCCTGCCTTGGCCTCCCAAAGTGCTGGGATTACACGTGTGAGCCATCTCACCTGGCCCAGTCAGCCTTTTAATTTCCTACTCTGCAACATCAGCAAATATCTAAGAATTACTGGACTACTGAGGGAAGCAGTAATATAAAAGTAGACACCAGAGCTAACAGAGAGAAAAATAACGTCTGTGAAGGAGAGAAGAAAATCTAAAAAACATTCATAGCCTCAGGGATATAACAGAAAATTTTACATCCACGTAACAAGCAGGATAGTATGAAAACAGAGACTGTTATGAGCATTAAAAAAAGGAAGAAGAGCTTTCAGAAATTAAAATGTAAAACTCAATGGAAGGGTTAGAGAGAAAGTTGAGGAAATATCCCAGATGGTGGATTAAACAAAATAAAGTGATAGAAGGTAAAGGGGAAAATTAAGGAAATGAAAGAAGTCTAGCATTTGAATAACCCTTAGAATGAAAGAGAAAACGGAGATGAGGAAATTAGCAATAATTTGAGAAAATATCCTAGAGCTGAAGAACCTGAATTTCAATCTTGAAAGAAGTCGCTCACCAATAGGGTGCCACCAGGCACATTCTTGTGAGATTTCAGAATGTCAAAAAGTTCCCTAATTAGGACAGCATCAGACACCTCAACGATGGAAGTCAGACGGCCATGGAGGGAAACCGTCAAGATTCCGAGGGAGGATGTTTTTCCAACGTAGAATTCTTTTTTTTTTTTCCCCAAGATGGCATCTTGCTCTGTCACCCAGGCTGGAGTGGAGTGGGCTGATCTCGGCTCACCACAGCCTCCGCCTCCCGGGTTCAAAGACATCTCCTCCCTCAGCCTCCCGAGTAGCTGGGATTACAGGTGCGTGCTACCATGCTGGGCTAACTTTTGCATTTTTAGTAGAGACGAGGTTTCATTATGTTGGCCAGACTGGTCTCGAACTCCTGACCTCAGGTAATCACCCACCTCGGCCTCCCAAAGTGCTGGGATCACAGACATGAGCCACAGTGCCGGGCCCAACGTAGAATTCTCTACCCACCTAAACTAGTGGTGAAATAAAATAGGTTACAGACATGCCACCCATCCAGAGTTTCCACGTAAATCCTTTCTTAGGAATCTATTGGAGGGCGTGTTTCTTCATCAGGATCCAGACACTAAGAGGGAAGCAGACAGGCGACCCTCTATATGATAGAGGGAGGGGAGGCGAGACTGCTGGCTAACACTGCTGTCCCAGGCGGGGAAGCAGTTCGTGTAGATTATAGCTGAAAAGAAGGCCCCGGTAGACATTACTTCAAGATGAAATAAATACAGTACCTATATCCCCCAATTTATGGACAGGTGCTTTAGACAGTTTATGAAAAATTTGGATTTGAATTGGTGATAAATACATAGAAAATTCAGGACTTGGAATAAACAAGACCATTATTAATAATGGGGAAAGTCAGGTGCAATGGGAGAAGTAATCACTCTTGGCATGTTTGCAGAGACCTAAGGACGCAGTGGGAGCTGCCAGGGGGGTGAGCGTGTTGGGGAGTTGTTGGGGGCGTGGGGGTCATGTGACCAGTAGGCATCACCTAATAATGACAGATATGGAAGAACGAGGAAGTGGCATGTTCCCCAGAGAGTGGAGAGGAATGCCAGAACAATAGGCTGAGAGAGCGAAAGTTGTCCCCAAGCAGGAGATGACTGGGTTTGTTTTTTAGGGGCTGGGTGTCGATGCACAGGCCTTATAGACTTTGGCTTTCAAAATTATATGCGGATGTAACTCTAATATAAAAAATCATCTCACTGGGTGTGCTGGTGGGTGGATCACTTCAGCCCACGAATTTGAGACCAGCCTGGGCAACATGGTGAAACGCCGTCTCTACCAAGCATGGTGGCATGCCCCTGTAATCCCAGCTACTTGGGAGACTGAGTTGGGAGGATCACTTGAACCCAGGAGGTGGAGGCAGTGAGCCGAGATCGAACCACTGCACTCCAGCCTGGGCGAGAGAGCGAGACCCTTTCTCAAATTAAAGAAAAAAAAAAGGGGGGGGACCACAATACTTCTGGGAAATAGTTGTTAGGATTTGGGATTGGCTGTGTATCCGCGACCCAAAGTTAGAGTGGCATCGAGAAGAGAGTGGCTTATTTTCCTCTGATGTAGTGGCCTGGAGCTGGCAGAACAGCCTTGCAGTCTCAGGACCAAGTCCCTGTATCTTCTGCTTCGCCGTTCGTGGGGACAGTCAGCTGGGTGATCCTAGGTCTAGGGGTCAGAGGTCAAAGGCATGCCGCTTCTACCATGTAGTTGAGCACGTGAATCCTATACACCTCCCATTAGCAGAACTTAGTTGCTTGAATTCATCTAACCACAAAGAAAGCCAGGCAATGTTGTTTTGATCAGCCAGTTACTCCTTACTGTAGACAAAGTAGAAGACAGATGCAGGGGTGGTGGAGTTAGCAGCCTCTGCCACAGTGATTTCTACCTTTCAGATATGTTCTCCTCACAGTAGAATGCCTGGGACGACAAAGTTATTAGAGACTGCAAACAAAATTACTGTTGTCCCTTTGCAAACCTACCTTAAATGACCCCAATTTAATTATTGTTTAACTAGAGGGGTATGTGAACAGTATACAGCATTTCTGTTCCTTCGACTTTTCTTATTGAAGGAAAGTTTGGTGAACTGAAACAGCCCTGTGTGTGTAAAAACGTAATATATGAGGCTGGGCGTGGTGGCTCATACCTGTAATCCCAGCACTTTGGGAGGCTGAGATAGTTGGATCACCTGAGGTCAGGAGTTCGAGACCAGCCTGACCAACATGGCAAAACGCCGTCTCTGCTAAAAATGCAAAAATTAGCCAGGCGTGGTTACATGCACCTGTAATCCCAGCTACTCGGGAGGCTGAGGCAGGAGAATCACTTGAACTGGGAGGCGGAGGTTGAGTGAGCTGATATCACACCACTGCACTCCAGCCTGGGTGAAACAGCGAGACTCTGTCTCAAAAAAAAAAAAAAAAGAAAAAAAAGATAGGCAGGATATAACCATCTAATGAGATAGGAGTGGATTATTTAATTGTGAGGAGGATGAACTGAGAGGTGCAACTGACAAAATATGAGTGTAAATTCCTTGTATGTTAAAACAGTGAATGTAAAACTTGAAATCCCAAAAAAGTTAGACTTCTGGTATCTTAGGGTAGGGGAAGACGTTTTACAAGTTTTGGAAGAAATAAAGCAAATTGATAGATCTGACTAAGTTGACAAAGAAAAACATTCTCTCTTGTCAAAAGAAACCACGAAAAGGAAAACTGGGAAAAATATTTGCAATAGTTTTGTGAGATAAAAAATAATCTAGGTCTCTTAAAAATCCATCACAGATACCAACAGAGTTTAAATATGGGAAGGAAGCGAAAGAGGCATCAACAGGTGAATTGCAAATTACACTGGCAGGATACTATTGTTTTCTTTCCTTTGAGACGGAGTCTTGCTCTTTGTCCAGGCTGGAGTGCAGTGGTACAATCTCAGCTCACTGCAACCTCCGCCTCCTGGGTTCAAGCGATTCTCCTGCCTCAGCCTCCTGAGTAGCTGGGATTACAGGCATGTGCCACCACACCTGGCTAATTTTTGCATTTTTAGTAGAGACTGGGTTTCACCATGTTGCCCAGGCTAGTCTCGAACTCCTGAGCTCAAGTGATCCACCCGCCTCGGCCTCCCAAAGTGTTGGGATCACAGGCATGAGCCACCACACCTGGCCAGGATACTATTTTCTGAATATCAAATGGAAAAAAGGTGTAAAGGGTTTAGATGTTTTCTCTTGCCTTGCCAGTAAACCAGCCTAGCGGACTAGACAGCATGTTTTCAGGGGGGTCATGAACCTCCACTGTGTCCCCATATTTTTGATCCTATAATTGAACTTCTGGGATTCTACATTAAGGAGACATCAGAGATGTAGGATTTCTGACTGAGAGTCGTGACTAGAGTGCTACTTATCATGATGAAAAAATAATATAAACAGCTTTAATGAGCAGCAGCAGAGGCATGGTAAATACATGACCTTATTCATTTTATAATAAAAATTATACAAACATTTCAAGTTACATTTTTCAGAGAATCTTAATGATATGAGAAATTCCCTCTATGTAATGCAAAATGAAAAATGGATTAGAATTCCAAATTCTGTATGAACTAAACAAACAAACAAAAAATCGACAGAGAAACTGTCAGCAGGAGACACTATAGAAACATAAAATTGATTATCACTGAGTGTTAACATTACAAGTGATTTTAATTTCTTTCTTTATAATTTTACTTCTTAAGATTTCTACCAAGAGCGTGTCTGTCTCTTATAGGAAGGAAAAAACTAGATGCTGTTGAAAAAGTCACAGTGGGACACATTGTTTGCCAAAGTGAATCAATTTTGCAGCCACATGGGTGGACGTAAGGGAAGTACCTGAGTGGCACTGCCATTGCCTTCCAGAGTCATGTCAGCTTTCACTCTGCTACTCTTTTTTTTTTTTTGAGACGGAGTCTCGCTCTGTTGCCCAGGCTGGAGTGCAGTAGCGCTATTTTGGTTTACCATAACCTCCACCTCCCAGGTTCAAGCGATTCTCCTGCCTCAGCCTTCTGAGTAGCTGGGGTTATACGCGCGTGCCACCATGCCTGGCTACTTTTTCTATTTTTAGTAGAGATAGGGTTTCACCATGTTGGTCAGGCTGGTCTCGAACTCCTGACCTCGTGATCTGCCTGCTTTGGCCTCCCAAAGTGCTGGGATTACAGGCGTGAGCCACCGCGCCCGGCCGCTGTGTTACTCTTTCAGTGGCTTTCTTGTTGGTCTTTGTATTGTCATTCTTCAGTTTTATTTATTTATTTATTGAGTTGGAGTCTTACTCTGTTGCCCAGGCTGGAATGCGGTGGTACGATCTTGGCTCACTGCAACCTCAGCCTCACAGGTTCAAGTGATTCTCCTGCCTCAGCCTCCTGAGTAGCTGGAATTAGAGACACACGCCACCAAGCCCTGCTAATTTTTGCATTTTTAGTGGAGATGGGTTTCACCATGTTGGGCAGGCTGGTCTTGAATTCCTGACCTCAACTGATCCTTCCGCTTCAGCCTCCCAAAGTGCTGGGATTACAGGCCTGAGCCATCGCACCTGGCCTTGAGTTCTATTTAAAATGATTGATTTGATGCATTTAAATTTTACAGTCTCAGATTACCATTCTGTAGTGTCTAGTTAGAGGCAAATGGATAATGAGGAGTCATAAGACTTGAGCAAACTTTTCCCCTTTTAATAAGTGTCTATGAGCCACTGACACGTAATAAGTGTCTATGAGCCACTGACACGTAACCGATTTATTAATAGTTATATTTTTGGACTTTTCTTTACAGAAAAACTTGGTACTTGACTACATTTTTGAAGTGGAATGATTTTCTTGAATTTATAAATGAATGAAAAAAAGCAAATAGTCTTTGTGTGACACATGTAACAGTTTCTAAGATGTTTCTCCTTTGACATTTTCCATTGATATAAAAATGCAGCTCATTTAATCAAAACCTATGCTGTGTTAGGCATTTTGCCATGAATCATTTGTGGAATATTCGGGGGAAACTGTTAAGTCTCCTTTTGAAGTTTCTTAGATTTAAAAATTCATGAGTTTTAACTAGCTTGACATTATTACATTAAAACTTTTAAGAGAGCCAAGAATTGATGGTTGTTCAGGACATGTTCCAAGCTCTCAAATATGATTCACCAGTGCAGTGGTCTCGCTGGGCTGCCCACCTTCTACCCACATGTGCCTAGTTCAGTTCAAGGTCATTAAAATTAAAATTCAGGTCCTCAACAGTACTAGATACATTTCCAGTGCACCGTAGCCACATGTGGCTAGTGGTTACTGTACTGGACCAAGCAGGTATAGATCAGGCAGTGCTGGTCTAGATGAGTGCAACATAGATAATGAGCCCCCATTTACTTTTGGCTAGGTGAAGAGTAATATCTAATGTGTGTTCTTCCTCACTCGTGTTCTTCCTAACAAAGCTTTGCTTAGCCTGTGCTAGCATTACTCTGTTCTTTGACTATACCTCAAATGAAAGGAGAAGGAAAGATAGGGTTGAGAGGGGATAATGCTTATTGTATTAAATTTGCTTCAAATATAAACGGATAATCTGTAAGGGGGATAATCTGAATGCAGATAATCTGAATGCAGAAAATGTACAGTGAATCCTAAAAACACCTGGATTGATACAATTTTAGATTTGAAAGGGGTGATTCCATCTCATCAAGCCTTCTAATTGAACTGATGAGAAATTCGAGGAACAGAGAGGTTAAGTAATTTGCTTATGTCACACAGCTACATAATGGCCTTGTTATGCCCTTACTCTGCGAGCTCTCAGTTCTTTTCACTGGTCCAAGACAACTCTTGTAAGAAGTTCCAGTACTAGAATTCTGTTGTCCAACAGAGACAAAAGGAGCCAATTATAGTGGAGTTAACTTTGCACAAAACCACCGAGTGTGTTGTTTAAAACAGGAAGTTACCTTTTATAAGCCCAGTCTTCTGAACCTTTTTTATATTGTCTTTGGAAAAAAATGTTACTTTCATTAATAGACACTTTTACCTTGTTCTTGAAATTACATATAGCTTAAGAAACAAAAGGAAATACGCTTTCTTTTAATAATAGCCTTTTTGGGGGGTTAGGGTGTTGTACTTAGGAAAAGGCTTTTAAAAAATATCCTGTTTCTATTTTGCAAAGCTTATGGGTGGAGCAGTTGTTATCACCAAGATTTGCCCTTCTAACCCCCCCAAAAAATCCAATTGAATGTAAATAGAAATTTCTGTGAAGTAGGTTATTATTCTCATATTTGATAGATTTCCCCAATAATTATCTGTTTCCACAGACACTGTGTAGGTTCCATTAATTGCTGTGGAAAGTGAAGTAATTTATTCTAGGAAGCGTGACTGCGTGCTGTGAAAAGATTGCATTTTGTTAGCATAATTTCTATGGCGTTCTGTTGATGGGGTCTCTCAAATACTTCTTGGACCTGTTTCCTTCATTTCTTCTCCACTGTCTTAGTTCAGACCCTCACCTGCATTTCCATGTTTTTAGTGTGTTCCCATTCATCCATCTCACCCATGGCTCCCTGAGTGCTTCTTCTGAAGCAAACCTGATCATTTCACCTCTTGGAACAACACCCCGCCACGTCCACTCCATCTGCCGAGTGACACGCAGGGCTCAGGCCCTTACTGTGGCAAACGTTCTCTTCTCACCTGGGCTCAACCAGCCTCTCTGTTCTCACCCCAAGTCTTTGTTCAAATATCACTTCCTGGCGTCTTGCCTGACTGTCACCTAAATAATTATCATCCTTTTGGCCGGGCACGGTGGCTCATGCCTGTAATCCCAGCATTTTAGGAGCCCAAGGCGGGCAGATCACTTGAGGCCAGGAGTTCGAGACCAGCCTGGCCAACATGACGAAATTCTGTCTCTACTAAAATACAAAACAAAAAACAAAAAAAAGGAAAGAAAAATCAGCTGGGTATGGTCACGTGCACCTGTAATCCCAGCTACTCAGGAGGCTGTGGCAGGAGAATCACCTGAACCTGGGAGGCGGAGGTTGCAGTGAGCCGAGATTGCACCATTGCACTCCAGCCTGGGGAACATCAGTGAAACTCTGTCTCAAAAAAAAAAAAAAAAAGTAATAATAATATTAATAATTATCATCCTTTGTTTGCCTGATTTTTTCTGCTTCCTTTTTCCCTATAGCACTTACCACCATCTAACAGGCTATATCATCTACTAATTAAAAAACTCCATTGGCTCTTTCTCCTGATTAGGATGAGATCTCTACCTGGGCAGGAATTTTTTGTTTTGTTTTGTCACAGATGCCTTCCCGTGCTTAGAACAGTGCCTGACGTGGAATGGGGGGTCAGTACATACTTGGGGATGAATGGGCATGATACCGCTTGCTCCATAGTCCTGTCTCCCACGCTCTCCCTTGAGTCACCTTAGACTTTTTTCCAAGGGTCTGCCACACTGTTTGCTGCTGGTTCCTCCGTGTTTAATGACTTTCCTACCTTCCTGAGTCTCTGAAGCCTGTGCTTCTCTTTGCTCCTTCGATTCCCTCTCTTTTTTTTTTTTTGAAACAGAGTTGCTCTGTTGCCCAGGCTGGAGTGCAGTGGGAGCCATCTCAACTCACTGCAACCTCTGCCTCAGCCTCCTGAGTAGCTGGGATTACAGGTGCACACGACCATACCCAGCTAATTTTTTTTTGTGTGTGTTTTCAGTAGAGACAGAGTTTTGCCACGTTGGCCAGGCTGGTCTCAAACTCCTGGCCTCAAGTGATCTGCCCGCTTCAGCCTCCCAAAGTGCTGGGATTATAGGTGTGAGCCACCATGCCCAGACCCCTTCAGTTTCCTCTTACCCTCTGGGCATTTCCTCTTGAGCGTCTCCTAATTTTCTGTTCCACTTCGATGCACCCCCCGGCCCACCCAAGCTCGCCTTCCTATCCTTGTTGATATTTGCGTCTTGTCCTTCGTGGGATTCCAGGTGCATTCTTGGTGGGCTTGTTGGTGGTTGTGTATGCGGTTGGATGGACAGATTTGCTTTTAGCAGCCACTTGTCCTTGCTGGCATCCACTGGTATTTATATGTCTGTCCCCAGTGCCCAAGGTGGTGTCTGGCATAAGTAAATCAGATGTTCCATTAATACATACACGAGAAAATTGCATGGTATCAGCACTTATCTGTCTGGCATTAGTTTAAAATTGTGTTAGAATTTGGTAAGAGAAGTTTACTATAAGCTCTTGAGGGAAGCTTTTCAGGAGGAATTAATTTGGAATAAAATGATCCATGCCTAGGAGTGTTGGGTGCTCACGGGGCAGCTGACCCTGTGTGGGGTCCCCGCCACTCCCTAGTTTAGTATTATTTCTTTTCATTGCCCCTTCCCCATAATAGGTGCTCAGTTATTAAAAATCGATGGTTTAAGAAAAAATATAAAAGTTATAGCTGCATTATGGGAAATGTGGATAATGGGGGAAAGGGAACTGTGATTGACTGGTTACGGCATGGGTTCTGGAGCCAGCTGTGTGGGTTCAAATCCCAGCTCCACCACTAGCAACTGTGGGATGCTGAGCGAGTTACTTCATCCCTTAGGTTGCTTATCTGTAAGACGGGAACAGTAATATAACTTACATCCTAGAGTTCGTACGAGGATTAAATAAGTGCATGTTTATTAAGTACTTAGTAATCACTGTAAGTGTTGGTAGAATAAAATAATCGTAAATGCACGCTTACCATGCTAACACTTCCATTTCTTCTTTTGGAGGGACAGAAGCTCCTCTTCTTACCAACAGGTTTAGGTTCCCAAGACTGCTGAGAAGTCTGTTCATTTTAAGTTCAAATGACCTAACCAATGACCAGTGGGTACACATACAAATAATAATAATTATTTTTTTTTTGCTCCAACTCCTAGACTGAAGTGCAGTGGTGTGATCTCAGCTCACTGCAACCTCTGCCTCCTGGGTTCAAGCAATTCTTGTGCCTCAGCCTCCCAAAGAGCTGGGATTACAGGCATGTGCCACCATGCCTTAGAGGCTCATTTTTGTATTTTTAGTAGAGACGGGTTGCATCACATTGGCCAGGCTGGTTTCAGACACCTGGCCTCAAGTAATCCGCTCACCTTGGCCTCCCAAAGCGCTGGGATTGCTCGCCCGGTCCATATACCCAGAATTTTACTTTTTCCCCATCATTAGCTTCTGTCTCTTCTCACTAGGACCCTGTTGTTGCTTTTGCACTTACTGGACAAGATGGAGTTAATTGTGTTCTTTAAACATATCAAAAGTAAGCATACACCCACAAAATACACACACACACACAGCACAGGGAAGCTATCCCTGAACATGAGCCAGGACCCGAGATGGCCAGGCTGAAGTGTGGATGGTGAAACACTGCTCGCTTTTGATTATTTTTTTCCTGGATTGTGGTTTTGCTCTTATCTGTGAAAGTTTGAAATCTGAGAGCTCGTAAGGAGAGGGGCTTTTGTACTGGAATTCCTCCCTGCTTTGGCTCGTTTGGGTGTTCTCTGTGTGCCCTCTCCGTGGCTGTACTCCTGTGTCCATAGCTCTAAGCTTCTTGTCGTGGAGCTCTGTGTTTTGTTATGATCGTCATTTTTGGAGCTTCGTCATTTGCCTTCAAGGCCCCTCTCTCCTGGGTACGTTCTGGCATTTTCTCCTCCCTTTTTCTTCCTTGGTTTACCTTTGTTTGCTCCAAGTGTTTCAGTTCCTACATTTTTCCTTCAGTTGCACACCCTTCTGCCCTCCGAATTCCCGGTATTTTCCCTGAGGGATCACTGGAGGGAGAGCTGGGAGAGCCAAGCTTTCCACAGTGGGCTGCCGCCCTCCCCTCTCCAAGCCTGTGCCACCTGTGGCTTCCGGAGTTGGTGATGTTGTGTCTGTTTCTCAGTGACCAAGTGATGCCGTAATCTCATAACCACACTTCCTTACACGGGGCAGGAGTGAGGGGTAGAGGGTGCGCATCTCACCCTTTGTAATATTCCAGTTACCCTCGGGACATTCTCAGTGGACGTTTGGGTATTTGGTTGGATGGACACACTTGATTATCAACAAGTAGTTTGTTGACAGAGTGCCTCAGTGCTTGCTGTCTGCATGCCGGGGCAATCCAGGTGAACTGGGGGTCCTGCTACCCACTGGTTTGTTGACACAGTGCCTCGGCGCTTGTTCTCTGCATGCCGGGCAATCCAGGTGAACTGGGGGTCCTGCTACCCACTGGTTTGTTGACACAGTGCCTCGGCGCTTGTTCTCTGCATGCCGGGCAATCCAGGTGAACTGGAGGTCCTGCTCCCCACTGAAGCTCCAGGTGTAGCGCAGGAGACTTTAGAATGCCCCTGGCAGACAGCCTTTCCTCTGCTGTGTGCAGCCCGTGGGGGTCTCGGTATATTGCCCAGGCTGACCGTGAACTCCTGAGCTCAGATGATCCTCCCGCCTCAGCCTCTCAAGTAGCTGAGATGACAGGTGCAGGTAGGCTACCCACTGCACCTGACATGAACCTTCAATTTTGACAAAACCTCCAAATGGTTTTTAAAAGATATTTTACCAGTATGTGAGTCACAAAATATCCCATTGGTAGTAGATATAGGTGCGCTATATTCGTTTATTTCTTCATCTCTGCCTGCCTGTTGGCTTATTTAAACTTCTAACTACGTGTGAAATGAAAGAGCACGTTGAATGAATGAGAGAAACACCATGTGGCTGTGGGGGTTTGAAACACCGTGTGGGTAGTGTCTGAGCATCAGAGCCAGGTATGGCTGCTCGTTGGATATGAATACTCCTGGTGTCTCCTGGGCCCTGGCATAAAGGAGTCGGAGAGCAGGGTTCTACGGGAACCAGCTCTAATGTGGCTGCTTTTTCCAGCCATCTTATTAGAAGGCAAGTGGGGAATAGCAGTGCTATCATAGGGAAAGCCTTGTCTCCATTTCTACTTTGTGAAAAAGCACATTATTGACAAACATCGATGCTTTAACTGGTTTTGGTAACAGATCATGGGTAACACCTGAGGACTTCTTCCCGAGGCAGGGCACGGCGTGTTGCAGTACCTGCGTGTGGGATGCTGAAGTTGTGTGCGGGGGTGGAGGTTGCTGCTACATAGCTTCAAGGCGGGGGGAGCGTCTTACCCACTGTTGCCATGGTGGATCGAGGACTGAAATGCACGTTTCTGTTGGTGAAAGATGTGTCCGTCTTAGTGGTGATAATGACCTTTAGAACACTGATGGTTTTGCCCTGGTGAGACCTTTATTGTTGACCTTGTTGACCTTGTGTAGAGACGTACTCATTAGTCTTTTTAATTAATTAATTAATTTTTTTGAGATGAAGCCTTGTTCTGTCGCCCAGGCTGGAGTACAGTGGTGTGATCTCAGCTCACTGCAACCCCTGCCTCCCAGGTTCAAGCGATTCTCCTGCCTCAGCCTCCTGAGTAGCTGTAATTGCAGGCGCCTGCCACCACTTCTGACTCATTTTTGTATTTTCAGTAGAGACAAGGTTTCACCATGTTGGCCAGGGTGGTCTCGAACTCCTGACCTTGAGTGATCTGCCCACCTTGGCCTCCCAAAGTTCTGGGATTACAGGCATGAGCCACTGCGCCCAGCCTCAGTGTACCAGAATACTTATTTCTGGTATTTTCTATGATCAACATTACGTTGCATCTTGAAAGTTTTAATGAAATGGTAGCAACACTAATAAGGTTAAGGTTTTTTTAAACAATTTAAAAATAAGTTAATATAATTAATATGATTAAACTGCTCTGATTTTTTTTTTTTTTTTTCTGATTACTCTTAGGTAATTTTTTCTGCAGGATGAATTAAGAGAAGAGACACTTGCTCATCAGGCATGGAGAGCACTTTGTCAGCTTCCAATATGCAAGACCCTTCGTCTTCACCCTTGGAAAAGTGTCTCAGCTCAGCCAATGGAAATGGAGACCTTGATTCTGGTAGGATTTTGTTTTCTAGATTCATCTGGGTTTTTGATGAATTGATCAATATCTTCCTGAAAATATTCAGGAAACAATGGTGCAACATTTCTAGCTCTCACATACTGCCTGGTTCCTGGGATTTGAAGTCCTATTAATAAGGATATAGCAGCTCTAAAATTTGGGTCAAAATTCTTATTTCGAATACTAGACAGAGAGGACTGGGTTATAGTGCAGCAACACATCACTTGAAAATCTCAGTGGTCTGGGTAGGAAATGTCTGTAAATCACTGTTCCATGGAGTCATTGTGCACCTTCCTGCAGGGTTTGTTGTGAGTGAGAAGAGCAGGGTTGGAGGTCTCGGACCGGCAATCACCTGCTCTGGCTCACAAGAGACAAATGCCATTTTTGCTCGGAACCCCTTGACGGGAAGTTAGTTGCATGTTTCTGCTGCAGCAAGGGAGGTTGGGTAAAAGTGCTGGAGAGAGAGACAGGGCATCCAGATCTGCCTACGTAGTAGATGCCGATGACACAGCATCTAAGATGTGGAGCACATCTGTCAGAAAAGCATACGATGTGGAAGGAAGTGAGGTCATGCGGATTGGTGGTGAAGTGCATCTCCCTTCCAGAAATCTGAAAAACAGAACAGCTCCCTCCTCTGACTCAAACACAGCCTTCGATTCAAATGTATGTATGTATGTATGTATGTACGTATGTATGTATGTATGTATGTATGTTTGTTTTGAGACAGGATCTCACCTGTTGGCCAGGCTGGAGTATGGTGGTACAATCATGGCTCACTGCAGCCTTGACCTCCTGGGCTCAAGTGATCCTCCCACCTCAGCCTCCACAAGAGCTGGGACTACAGGTGTGTCCCACTGTGCCTGCTGACTTTTAAATTTTTTGTGGAGATGGGGTCTCACTGTGTTGTCCAGGCTTGTCTTGAACTACTAGGCTCAAGTGATCTTCCTGCCTTGGCCTCCCAAAGTGCTGAGATTATAAGTGTGATTCACCACACCCAGCCTTGATTGGGTTTTAATTATTTAACTAATGAAGTTATAAGCACACAAATGCATCTTTTTCTAAATACTTACACAATAAAGGGTTTATTTAAAAGGATACCTTTTTTTTTTTTTTAAAAAAAAAGAGTTGCATTGTTTATACATACCAGCAAATTACTTAAGGACAGTTTAACCCTCTGAATTGTAAACATTAGCTATGGTGAATTCCTGTAAAAAAAATGTGGCTCATTAAGTCAGCCACTTGACCGTGGTCTGAAGAAGTCACAAAGTTTGTCTTCGCATTTTGATGAGACTAGTCAATGACAGATTACAGGTTGCTCCATATCATTGAATTTATTAGATTAAGTTTATAAAATTGTATCTTTATATGGAAGAAAACCTGGAAAACCCTGACATGAGTGAAGGCCTTACTGTGTTGAAAGATGTTAGTATCTGTTTCCAAATTGGCTCCTTTGTCCCTCTTTCAGATTTTTCTACACATCAACCAGATGTGAGACAACTTCTCCTACAAGTAGAGCTGAATCATTATTCCTCCCTGGAACCATGGAAATTATTTTCTGAGAAGGCATAGTTGTATAGGCTGAAAGTTCATCCTAATTATTCTACTTTACTTAAGTACAGATTTACCTTTTTAAAAAGTCTTTCCTATGTTTGCTGAGTGAAGTTATTTTTCACGTTTTGGAGTTCCTGAGCTTTCAGGGTATTTTTGTAGTATATCATCTGCACACGTCCGATGTCGATTACTGGGTTATTTCTCGTGGTATGTTTTCAAAACTGTTTAAACACCTACTGTGTATTGGCTTTTCATGTGCACACCTTTGCAGTGTATCTCTCTAACTTAAGTAGATTCTGAAACTCATTAATGATCATCTGGTGTGAGGAAAATGATTTGTACGACATTTCGTTAAGGGTGGTTCTAGGGATGGCAGGTGTGAGAGCGAGAATCATTCTATCCTTGGCTGGGGGAGTCCCTGCAGAAAGCCATGTATACTCATGTCATGACTGGTTCCTTACTCTTGTGTCAGGGATGGCCTGAATCATACAAGATGTTCAGATCTTTAATGGAGAAATACTATTTCTAAATGGCTTTAAATTGTCTTAACATTTTTCAGACATTGGCCCAGATTTTTCTCCACCCCCATGTGGCTAATCTGTCCTTTCGCCCTGGGATTTCTGTATTGTGTGGTGAGGAGAGTTTTAGATGACGATACAGACTCTTTAAAGAGGATACAAATTTAAAGCAGAGTCTAGGACTTTGCAGAGGACAGTGGCTGGATTCACTTGAGAAACTCAAATCTAGTTTTGAGCATTTTGATTCTACAAGTAGTTTTTTTTTTTTTTCTAAAATCTAGTTTTGAGCATTTAAACTATTAAGTATGATTCTACAAGTAGTTTATTATTACTTTTTCCAACCTGCTAACCCACGAAATATTTCCAGTCCTGGAATCACTTGGTGAGATATTTGGTTCTGGGACCAGCTGAGACAGGCTTGAGGCTGTGCAGAGTCTTTGTGCTGAAGGTCTTCTCCTGGGAAGCGTTTTCAGATGGGATTTACTCATCCCACGTATAGGAGGAGGCAAACCCGGTGTTCTTCAGCTGTTTCTGAATCGACTTGCGATGATAGGTGTATGAGCGTGAGTTCAGACTGTGTGGCAGGCACAGAAAATGTTAAGTTCTTTGCATGCGTTAATTCACCTAATCCTTCAACAGCCCACAGGTATAGCTGCTTTTATTGCCCCAATTTTACAGATGAGGAGACTGGACAACAAGGTGAAGTGACTCGAGCCCTGTGTTAGAAGCAAGATTTAATTTCAGGCATTGTGAGGCTGTGGAGTTGGTGCTCGGAAACCCTGAGGGGCACCTGCCCCTTCAAGTGCACAGAGGAGTCATCAGGAAATCCCGACAGCCTCCTACTCACCCATCCATACACTCACACCCACCCCACAGCCGCACACACACACCCACACTCACACCCGTCCATCCATGCATACACCCACACACACCCACATTCATACCCATCCATCCACCCATCCATCTACTCACACCCACACACCCACCCACAGCCACACACACACACCCACACTCACACCCGTCCATCCACACATATACCCACACACACCCACATTCATACCCATCCATCCACCCATCCATCCACTCACACCCACACACCCACCCCACAGCCACACACACACACCCACATTCATACCCATCCATCCACTCACACCCACCCCATAGCCATACACACACCCACACTCACACCCGTCCATCCACACATACACCCCCACACACCCACATTCATACCCATCCATCCACCCATCCATACACTCACACCCACCCACTCACCCCACAGCCGCACACACCCACACTCACACCTGTCCATCCATGCATACACCTCCACACACCCACATTCATACCCATCCATCCACCCATCCATACACTCATACCCACCCCACAGCCATGCACACACCCACACTCACACCCATCCATCCATGCATACACCCACACACACCCACATTCATACCCATCCATCCACCCATCCATACACTCACACCCACCCCACAGCCATGCACACACCCACACCCACACTCACACCCATTCATCCATGCATACACCCACACACACCCACATTCATACCCATCCATCCACCCATCCATAACTCGCACCCACCCCACAGCCATACACACACCCACACTCACACCCATCCATCCACCCATCCACACATACACCCACACACCCACTCTCGCACCCGTCATCCACCCATCCACTCACACTCACACCCATCCACATACACATGCACACACACACTCACACCCATCCATCCACCCATCCACACACACACTCCCGCCCATTCACACACACACCCCCATTCACACCCACCCACACACACCCCACACACACACACAATTTTGGGGGCATAGACACAACTTAGATTCTTTGTTGTTCTTTCCTACTCTCTCCTCCTGTGCCACCTCCCCTATGTCCCGTGATACATTACTACAGGGGTTTCCAAATCCCGGCCACAGATTGGAACTGGTCCGTGGGCTGTTAGGAACTGGGCAGCACCACAGGAGGTGAGCATGGGGCGAGGGAGCTAAGGTTCATCTGTATTTACAGCTGCTCCCCATTGTTCACATTACTGCCTGAGCTCCACCTCCTGTCAGATAAGCAGCAGCATTAGATTCTCATAGGAACGTGAACCCTATTGTGAACTGCAAATGCGAGGGGTCTAGGTTGTGTGCTCCTTATGAGAATCTAATGCCTGATGATCTGTCACTATCTCCCATCGCCCCCAGATGGGACTATCTAGTTGCAGGAAAACAAGCCCAGGATTCCCACTGATTCTGTATTATGGTGAGTTACAGAATTATTTCATTATATAGTACAATGTAGTAATAGTAGAAATAAAGTGCACAATAGATGTAATGCACTTCAATTGTCACGAAACCATCTTCCCTTCCCCCATGTCTGTGGAAGAATTGTCTTCTACAAAATTGGTGCCTAAGTCCCCGGTGCCAAAAAGATTGGGGGCCACTGTGTTACTGTCTCCCTAACAAGTGACTACACTTGAGTGACTGAAGTTTTTCCTTGAGAAAATTATGGGATCGAGGAAAGGAAAATCGAATGTGCTTGCGTGTTTTCTCGCTCTCTCTCTCTCTTTTTTTTTTTTTTTTTTTTTGAGACGGAGTCTTTCTGTTGCCAGGCTAGAGTGCAATTGTGTGATCTCGGCTCACTGCAACCTCCGATTCCCTGGTTCCCTTCTGCCTTAGTCTCCCAAGTAGCTGGGATTACAGGCACGTGCCACCACACCTGGCTAATTTTTGTATTTTTAGTAGAGACGGGTTTTCACCATGTTGGCCAGGATGGTCTCCATCTCCTGACCTCATTATTCACCCGCCTCAGCTTTCCAAAGTGCTGGGATTACAGGTGTGAGCCACCACGCCCGGCCAGATGTTTTCTCTTATGTTTGTTTTTTTGCCACTGTCCACCCCGAGATGTTATGATGCTGTGATTCCTTGCAGTGATGCTCCTGTGAAAGGAAGACTTCAGCTGGCCTCAGTCTCAATACCAGTTTCTTTTTTTTTTTTTTTTTTTTTGAGACAGAGTCTTGCTCTGTCGCCCAGGCTGGAGTGCAGTGGTGTGATCTCAGCTCACTGCAAGCTCTGCCTCCCGGGTTCACGCCATTCTCCTGCCTCAGCCTCCCGGGTAGCTGGGACTACAGGTGCCCGCCACCTCGCCCGGCTAATTTTTTGTGCTTTTAGTAGAGAAGGGATTTCACCATGTCAGCCAGGATGGTCTCGATCTCCTGACCTCGTGATCGACCCGCCTCGCCTCCCAAAGTGCTGGGACTACAGGGTAGGGCCGCCTTTTTCTAAGCAAAGCTCAAATCACAGTTGAGATCAGTAACTGGCACCAAGTCCTGTAAATGAAATAGGCACAATATAAAATTACTCCTTCTGCTGGGAACACCAAATATGTGATTAGAAAAAGCCCAGGGAGAGGAAATAGCCCAGGATCTGCGGCCTCCCCAGCAGACACCATAGACAGCATCATCCCGGCAGACACCAAGAAGGAAGTGCGCTGAAATTCCAGTGCTGGGATTCCAGGCGTCGTCAGTTGCTGTGATAAAAGCAAGCAGAACAATATGCTGACACAGTGTTCAGTAGATTCCTTGACATTATTTTTATAGGCCTGCTACATGAAATTTCCTGATGAAGTCTGTAGATAAAGCGGTGTTGCCCATTTAGACAGAGTGAGCCTCAGAAGAGAGAATGACGCTGAAAACGTGGGCTTGATTCTTCTTCTTGGCATTTGGCATGTGGAATGTATTCACTGGCTCTTCTATTTGGGAAGGAAAGGAGTCAACAGTTTTCTCAGAAAAATTCAAGCCTCACTCTTCACGCTGGGAACTGGTCCTGGGTGACTCAATGGTACTCCCTTTTTTCCCTAACCCTCCTTTGAATAGTTGCGGCCTCCCCTGGCTAGGTGACTTCTATGTTTTTTGTTTTTTGTGCTTTTTTTTTTTTTTCCTCTAGAATAACTCTGGCCATTGGGTAGTCGGACGAGCCGGGAGGACCTTTGTGCCGTGAGGACTGTCCCTGCCTGTGGGGTGGCTCTGCAATTGTGAGCTCAGATTCCAGGCAGGTGGCCACGGTTCCTTTCTGAGTTGTTTGCACAGATGCTTCTGATGAAGATACTCACGGTGGAACTATTTTCTAAATCTTCTGATAGCATGAAATCACTATCGGTATTTACAGGAAGAAAGACTTCATGTCTTCTTTCTTTCTCTTTCCACATTAAAAAAAAATATCTAGCATCTAAGAAGGTGCTCAGTAAGCATTCACCCGGAATCTGCCAATTCCCAGTTCCTTTATTGGTGTAGTGGGCACAAGCTTTAATATTCAGCCTTGTAAACTTAGCCTTGTTTCAGATTGTAAAATTGTACAAACCCAAGACTTTATGACTTAAACGAAGATGTATGGGCCGTTTGTTTATTCCATTTTTCACTCTAACGTCACTTACACTCCAGCTTCTAGTAAGGTATAGTAAGGTATTCTTTTTATGTTTGTTATGAAATATTCTTGCCTCATCAATAGCTTTCTGTTTTCTAAAACTGGATTGCTGCTAATGAACATGCCTGTTCCCTTTTAAATTGTGAAATTTTCTTAGTAGCTTTTCCTAGTTGGTGTTCATGACATCATGGGGAAATACCGCCCACTGGGTCATTTACAGTGGAGGGAGATTGTCAGAATTTCCTTGATAAAATGTTTATGGGTTTAAGAGGTTTATGAATCAGCTATAAATATTTGCTTTGGCTTTATGAGGCCTCTCCCCATAAACATTTTGTGTGTTTTTCTATGGCTCATTGAAATGTCTTTGGAGAATCAGCTCCTTGGGGCACATCGGCCTGGGGAAGGGTTGGATGTGACACATTTTAAAAGGCTGTATTGTGAATAACCCTACATTTTGTGCTTGACTTTGTTATAATGCACAGTTCAAGTCATCAGTGCTGGGCATGAAGGTTTGAATTTTGTAAAATCCCATTCTGAGTCTGACCTTTGGTTACCTTTTTAAGTGTTTTCTTTAGACCAGCAGAGAGTGACAGAGCTGACTGTTCTACTGGTTCCTGCAGGGGAGACACAGTGGCACCCTCTGACCTCCTGGTTATCTTGACTGAATGAAACCGTGTACGCTGAAGTCTGCAGAACCCATTATATTGGGAAATGTAGTTGTAATGAATTAAAATTGGACGGAAGCATAACTTTTGGTAAAATTCTAATAGCATAGATTAGGATTGTGTGGCGAATAAAGAACTGCAACCAGTGGTCTCAGTGTCGAGGTTGGAATTGGAGGAAGTGATGGAATCATTGAATCTTTGTGAGTAACGTGGTGGGTTCACTAAAGCCTCTCATTCCAGGTGCTGGTGACTGCAGGCAGTTTCCGAGGTTCTGCCTCAATGTGCCTGTTTCCTTTTTTTGTTTTGTTTTGTTTTGTTGAGATGGAGTCTCATTCTGTGACCCAGGCTAGAGTGCAGTGGCACAATCTTGGCTCACTGCAGCCTCCGCCTGCTGGATTCAAGCGATTCTCCTGCCCCAGCCTCCTGAGTAGCTGAGATTATAAGTGTGCGCCACTATGCCTGGCTAATTGGTGTATTTTTAGTAGAGACGGGGTTTCACCATGTTGGCCAGGCTGGTCTCAAACTCCTGACCTCAAGTGATCCACCTGGCTCGCCCTCCCAAAGTGCTGGGATTACAGGGTGAGCCACTGCACCCAGCCTCTATTTGCGTGTTTCTGATGCGCAGGAACGAGTCACCCAGGACAACTTGTTCCCTTTTTCAGCAGCCATCATTCTCGGAGTCCTACGCAGAACCTCGTGCCTCATTCGGCCCAGGACTGAGTTTGATGCTGATGTCTCTTCCCAGGTTCTCTTCTTCTTCCTCACACACATTCTGGGAGCTCAGTCCACTCTTTTCTCCGCAGGTGGCCATGGCTTCCTGTTTCTTCTCTTTTCCTGCTTTTTTGGCTGTAGACTGTTTCAGGGTTCACCAACATGGAGAGACAGACTCATCACTTTAAAACCTCCCTAGGATTCTGCAGAAGACATGAATGGTGGTGGTGGTGGTTTCTGGTGCATGACACAGGTGGGAGAAGGAGGGGGAAAGTACTTCATAAGAGCTCCAGCTTTGGACTCCTGACCCTGAGGCTGGACAACAGTGACTCAGGGTGATGCCCTGTGCTTTCTGAGCTCTCAAGATTGCCCCTGTGAGTATGCATCCATTATGATTCTTGGGAGGATTATGAGGAGATACCTGTAAACCACTGTTTCAGTCTGTTTTGCGTTCCTATAACAGAATATCTGAGTCTGTATAATTTATAAAGAAAAGGTTTATTCAACTCCCGATTCTGGTGGCTACCAGGTCTAAGACGGGCAGCTGCATCTGGTGAGGGCCTCAGGCTGTTTCTGCTCTTGGCAGAAAGAGGAAGGGGAGCAGGTGTGTACAGAGAGATCACATGGAGAGAGGAAGCAAGAGAGAAACCAAGGAAGCCAGGCTCTTAACACCCACTCTTGAGGGAACTCATCCATTCCTTGGAGAGCCAGAACTCACCCCTGAGGGAGGGCATTAACCTATTCATGAGGGATCTGCCCCCAGGACCCAGACACTCCCTGCTAGACCTCAGCTCCCAGCACTGCCACATTGGGAATCAGATTGCAACATGACTTTTGGTGGGGACAGAGCACCTTCAAACCGTAGCAAGCCTTGTAGCAGAGAGGTGACACTCGAACACAGCACAGCTCTTAGGATGTTCCCAGGAGGGTGGTGGCTGCTTTGTAGATCTGGAAGTTGCTGACACAGGCTAGGGCAGGCAGGGGCTGCAGGAGGGTCTGGTTCAAGCTGAGGCCAGACAAGGAGGATGGAAAGAAGCTCTGGACTTTGTCTGCAGCAGGCTTACTGTCCTTAGATACTGCACCAGGACGTTGGGGCAGATCAATAGTGCTGAGCGTCTGACTAGTGCGTCGGAAATCTAATTCGGTAAGAGGTGCCCAGTGCCGTTCGGAGGCAGAGGATTGTCAGCAGAGCCACCAGATGCCACTCTGAAGTGTTTTCCGGAAGATGACTGCTTTCTCTCTCGTTCATTTCACTGTGTCTGTGAAGCTCTAAGCTTCTTGGTGTCATCCATTCTTCACTGGAGGCTGTGGGACCCGTTGACTTTTTTTTTTTTTTTTTTTTTACAGGAAGCACATTTCTGCCTGAGGGGCTTCAATCCCTGGGTGGGACCGAATGTTAGAGCGCCACCAAGAAAAGATTTTCTCTCCTGGTGGCTTTTCCTTTTTCCTTTTTGAATGTTTGACTTACAAGTCACTTTATTGAAGCAAAAGTTGAGGAGGCCATTCTACGCAACTTGGGCTTAGAAAGCAAAATTTAAAATAGCCTTTCAATTCAGCCTCTCCTGACTTTACAAAAATGATCCTCTTCCCTCAATTTCTAAGAGTACACAAAGTATTAAGAGAGACTTACTTTTCCTACTTATACTTTAAAAATTTCAAGAAGGCCAGGCACGGTGGCTCACGCCTGTAATCCCAGCACTTTGGGAGGCTGAGGAGGGAGAATCACCTGAGGTCGGGAATTCGAGACCAGTCAGCTCAAGATGGCGAAACCCCGTCTCTACTAAAACTACAAAAATTAGCTGAGTGTGATGGCACAAGCCTGTAATTCCAGCTACTTGGGAGGCTGAGGCAGGAGAATCTCTTGAACCTGGGGGCGGAGGTTGCAGTGAGCTGAGATCGTGCCACTGTACTCCAGCCTGGATGACAGAGCAAGACTCCGTCTCAATAAATACATACATACATACATACATACATACATACATACATACATAAATATATAAAAAATAAACATTTCAAGTAGACAAAAAGTAGTGATAGTCTCTAAAAGAAGGCATTCTTATTTGACCCCATTTTCCCTGGCCCATCTGATAGGATTGGATATCCGTTTTGCACAAGCCACAAGATGGAAAGCAGTATTTACTCTTGGCCGTTGACATAGGCTTTTGTTTCTAGAAGATAAATGGGTCGGACATCAGCATCCATTGGACATTATTGCAGGAAGATAATCTAAACTTTTGAAACTCTTGTGTGCATTTTGGACAGCTCTTTTCTGTTGTATGTTCTTATGACCTTGCCAATTGGTTCAAATAATGTTTATGGCTTATTATTTCCATTTAAAATGATGCAGTCACATTTATGCTCTGTGCGTGTTAAAATGTGTTATTTGATGCTTTTTGACTATACAAGTTTTATCTTATATGTAGCCTTAAATGTTTGGGGAATTTCTTGATTTCCTTCAAGCTGGGTGTGTGGGTTTGTGAAATTCAAATAGTTATGATTTTGGCCAGGTGTGGTGGCTCATGTCTGTAATCCCACCACTTTGGGAGGCCGAGGCAGGTGGATCACCTGAGGTCAGGAGTTTGAGTCCAGCCTGGCTAACATGTAGTGAAACCCTACCTCTACTAAAACATACAAAAATTAGTTGGGTGTAGTGGTGCATGCCTTTAGTTCCAGCTACTTGGGAAGCTGAGGCAGGAGAATTGCTTGAACCCAGGAGGTGGAGGTTATAGTGAGCCGAGATTGCACCACTGCACTCCAGCCTAGGTGACAGAGCAAGATTCTGTCTCTCAAAAAGACAAAACAAAAAACAAAGAAAACCCACAAATAGTTATGATTTTGAGAGCCATGTTGTGCATTTGATTGTATTTCTCTTTATTCCTTGTGATTGGAGAAACACATGCTCTGTTGGTTTCTCCAGAGTGTCAGGCCCCAGCAGCTCTGTCCCAGCAGTAGGCAGGAGTTGGGAGCCCTGGACTGGCCAGGCATCGGGGGTGTGGGGCAGCTGGTTGGTTTGTCTTGTTGACTGGCTGGATGGCCCCACACACTCGAGCAATTCTTTTGGGCCTCATTTGCTCTTTTTCCCCTTAAAATGATGCCAGAGTCAGTGCTTTATCTTTATAACAATTAGTGCCGTTCTCCGTATACGTCATAGCCTACATCACAGCCCTTAGTCAGTGCACGATGGGTTCCTTTGTCTTGTCCTCCAACCTCCCTGCAGACTGGGGTGTCTACTGCAGCTGATTTCGAGCTAATACACGAACATGTAGCATATATGCATTGGAACACGTCTCATGTTATTTACCCCAGAGAACCCAGTGTTACTCTTGATTTCATCAGTGCAGTGTCAAAGCGGAATGTCCCATGTTTTCCTTTCTTTAGTCAACACCTCTAAAATCAGCAGAATGAAGCTTTGCAAAAAATTCTGCAATATCCTTCTAAATTGTGGAATTAGCTTGCGTCTTGCATGAAGGATTTTCTGGTCTCAGTTGCAGACCAGCACCTTTCTGTTCTCCACTCCAGTATTGATATTCTGCTCTTTTGTTTTTCAACAGAAGAAGGCTCAAGCTTGGAGGAAACTGGCTTTAACTGGGGAGAATATTTGGAAGAGACCGGAGCAAGTGCCGCTCCCCACACATCATTCAAACACGTATGTAAAGCAGCACGCGTCCTCTGTGTTTAGAAAGTGGGACGGGAAGGAAACTACAGGCAGAAGCCGGAGACCCCAATGGAAGAAGGGCAGTGGAAACAGGGAAATTCGTGGCCAGGCATGGCGGCTCACACCTGTAATCCCAGCACTTTGGGAGCCTGAGGCTGAGGCTGGCAGATCATTTGAGTTGAGGAATTTGAGACCAGCCTGGGTCACAAACAGGCAAAATCCCATCCCTACAAAAAATATAAAAATTAGCTGGGTGTGGTGGCACACACCTGTGGTCCCAGCTACTTGGGGGGCTGAGGTGGGAGGGTCCTTTGAGCCCAGGAGGTGGAGATTGCAGTGAGCCAAGGTTGCGCCACTGCACTCCAGCCTGGGTGACAGAGTGAAACCCTGTCTCAAACAAAAAGGAAAGAGGGAATTCAGCCAAGATTTTTTAGGAAGAAGGAGGAGACTTGGAAGTTAGCTTGGTTTCCCCGGATAGCTCCAGGGAATATAGACCACAGGTAAGGTCAGCTTGAGTAAGTAAAGAGCCAGAAAACTAAACCAGTAGGTATAATGTATTCTTAGTAGGTGTAATGGCTTTATGTTTTCAGCTTCAATTAATATTTTGATTTTGAAAAAGCTCATAAAAAATTTCCAGCCGTTTATTGGCAGATGAGTCAGATTAGAGGAACTAACCATAAATATGATGAAAACATTTGGATCCAACCAAGAAAAAAAAAACATTCTCATTAATAATATTTCTTTGAATAATGCAAATAGCATGCCCAGTACTGGGCAAGTCCCAGAAAATTTTTAAAAAGTGAGTTTTCATCAGGTTTTTGCTTTGGTGTAAGATATTGGCAATATGTAATATCATTAGCAGGGAAAAAAAGACTAACTCACCTGGGTCCTAAGAAGTTTGGTCCTGGAAGTTTAGTCTTTAATTGTTGTTTTAATACAAATAGAAACGGAGATTTAACTGAGAAACATTTTTTACTTTGTCCATGCAGGACAAAGGTTCAGCCTGAGTTTCATCAACAAATTGGGGCACTTTTCTTAACCTGTTCTTCCTTTTGGCTCCTTGGCTGAATGAGGAAGCCAGAACTTGTGATTCCTTATTTTTATTTATTTATTTTCTGTGAGCCGGGTCTCGCCACGTTGCCCAGGTTGGCCTCGAACTCCTGGGCTCAAGCAATCCTCCTACCCCAACCACTTAAGTAGCTGAGATTATAGGCATGCACCACCATGCCTGATGTGATTCCTTCTTTTAATACAACATTTTATTCTTTTTGGAGGTGCAGCGTTCTCTCCAAAAGAAATTTAAGATTTTTATTAAATTTCCGTGACCCTGAAAAGGTAGATCGTGTTTCCATTTCTCTTTATACTCTTTATGCTATGTTTACTAGTTTATTTTGAATGTGATTGTGGCTGTGTAGTGAAACCAAGAGCTAAATATTAAAACATAGCAAAGCTTTCAAGCATACAATGTGGTTATGGTCCCGCAAAAGCCATTATAACATTTACATCTTAAGATGCTGAGATGATTTGGCAGTTGCCTTAGGCAGGTTAGGAAAGAAACATTGATCACAACTTTTTCCTTCCTTTCTGTACTAAGAAGTTATCAAGTTCTTTCTGTATGGAGTCACTCCCATTTTCCTTGATTCAGTCAATCCTCCCACCTCCCTTTTAATCACAGGATAGTGTCCTGGGGGGCGGAGCTGGAGGTTGTCCTTCAGGATGCAGAAGCTCCCAGGTCTATATGCCAGGTTTAAAGGAAGAGTAGCCTCAGACTCACATAAGTGTGATTGATAATTCTGTCATCTCCTTTAAGCAGTGGCCACTTATGGACAGCGGATATGTCAGCTTTGCAGTGTTAAGACCCACCAGGCTGGAAAGCTTTTTCTGGGAGTGAGGGCTGGTAGATATCAATAGACTGTAACCCTTAATTAAAAAACAAATCCAGGCCGGGCGCGGTGGCTCACGCCTGTAATCCCAGCACTTTGGGAGGCCGAGACGGGCGGATCACGAGGTCAGGAGATCGAGACCATCCTGGCTAACGTGGTAAAACCCCGTCTCTACTAAAAAAATACAAAAAACTAGCCGGGCGAAGTGGCGGCGCCTGTAGTCCCAGCTACTCGGGAGGCTGAGGCGGGAGAATGGCGGGAACCCGGGAGGCGGAGCTTGCAGTGAGCTGAGATCTGGCCACTGCACTCCAGCCTGGGCGACAGAGCGAGACTCCGTCTCAAAAAAAAAAAAAAAACGAAAAAAAAAAATCCATTTTCTAGGGCCGTGTTGTTCATGGAATAGCCACTATCATGTGGTCCTTGTGAGCCCGTGAAAAGCGTGTAGTCCACATTCAGATGTGCTCTGAGTGTAGAATACACACCAGGTTTTGGAGGCTTTATTTAAAAAGAAGAAAGTTGGTCGTTTCATTAATGTTTTTTATATTGATTACATGTCAAGGTGATAATATTTTGGATATATTGGGTTAAAATATATTGTTAGAATTAAATTTATTCCTTTTTTTTCTTAAAGTGGCTGGCTGCAGATGTAAAGTTTAGCATTACATTTGTGGCTTCCATAGTATATTACTTAGATAGATACATGCCCGTTTTAGAGCACCAGGAGTATTGTTTGTAAGTGCCATGGTTTTGGTGGTTTTTGCCATCTTCTGGATGTATGTGTCTAGGGTAGTAATGGGTTTTCTCTATTTCTGATTCCTTAAGGTTGAAATCAGCATTCAGAGCAACTTCCAGCCAGGAATGAAATTGGAAGTGGCCAATAAGAACAACCCGGACACGTACTGGGTGGCCACGATCATTACCACGTGTGGGCAGCTGCTGCTTCTGCGCTACTGCGGTTACGGGGAGGACCGCAGGGCCGACTTCTGGTGTGACGTAGTCATAGCGGATTTGCACCCCGTGGGGTGGTGCACGCAGAACAACAAGGTGTTGATGCCCCCGGACGGTGAGCCCCCGTTTCAAAGGCTTCGATTTACAAGCCGCCATCCTTCACGATGCCTGTAGTTTGCAAGGAGCAGAGAGAACCTTGCCCAGAATCCTTAACGGTCTTAGTGCAAAGGTCTCACAGTTCTTTCGGAGTTGTTTCTCGGGCTTCCTTAGCTGGAGGGAGATGGGTGCATATTCAGATGTCAGAGCTGGTGCTGACAATGGAGCCAGCCTTGGCTTTTAGGAACTGAAAGTGTGCCTAATCCTTAAATTACTTTTGGAGGGTAAGAAAGGAAGGCAGAGAGGACATCAGGAATTGAGGTCTTGTGTTCTGCGATTGGCCATGTTGCTTTTCTTCTGCTTTAGCAAGTCGACATTTTGAACAGTAACATGGAGCGTCTTAAGCAGGCTTCTCTAATCACTTTTCATCTGTCTTCTTGGGAGGCTGTCAGGGTGTCAAGCTTTCAGAAAACCACACAGATGAGAGAAATGACATTGGTCTCAAGGGAATGGTCAAAACCCATATAGATATGATCAATTTAGTTGCTATAAAGCCACTGTTCTCTATGGGGGCAGTTTTACCCCCCAGAGGACACCTGGCAATGTCTGGAGGCATTTTTGGTCAGGGCTATGGAAGTTGCTACTACCATTTAGTGGGGAGAGGCCAGCGATGATGCTAAACCCCCACAGTGCACAGACAGCCCCATAACTAATAATTACCAGGCTCAGCCTGCTAGCAGTGCTGAGGGGGAGAGAGCCTGCTGGAAAAGAATGGGCTGGACATGATAAATGCATCGAAGGAATTCGTCTGATCCCGTAAGTGAGAAAACTGAGGACAGCCAAGTACGTGAATCTCAACACACCACTCTCTGTTTTATTGTATGATAATGGCAGCAGTGATACTTGCAGGCTCTTGATGCCACCTTGCAAATGTGTGTGGTGTCCTCTTCGTAGCTAGCTGCCTGTTTTCATCTTGAAGTGACGTGTAAACTTGGAGAGGTGAAATCCCCAGGTTCATTCTGTCCGTGGTATTAGCAGTTGCCTTACTTAGCCTTTCGCAGTATTGGAGCTTTATCTTTTTTTTTTTTGGTTATGATATATTGTTTTTCTGATTATTGGGAATAGCCTGTGGTTTTTAACTACCCTTTGTTATGTGTAATTGATAGTCTGCTAAGAAGGGGGTCATAAAATGGCTGAAGTTAAGAGTTGCATTTATGCGACGTTTGTCAGGATCGAACCCACTGCCATGGCGTTAGCTGATATTTTGACTCTTTATTGTCTCTGAAGAAAGAGAAAAAGGTTGTTCTTTCTTTCCTTCCTGCATTGGGTCTTTGCACCCGCTCTTTCCTATGCCGAGAACCTCCTTCCTTTCTGCGTCCTCCTCCTCCTCCAGCTGTCAGCATAGCTCCCTCTTCCTCCTGCACCAAGGCTGACACTGTCCGTGCTCACAGGCCAGGTCATACCCTATCTGCACCACGTGGCTGCCTGCACCTTCAGTGTGCATCACGGTTGCAGTTGTACTGTCTTTTCTTTTTTGTTTTTCAATATCTAATTTACATGCCATAAAATTCACCACTTTAAAGTGTACAGTTCAGTGATTGTTTCACAAGGTCATGCAACCATTATTACTACCTAATTCCAGAACGTTTTTTATCTCCTCCAAAGTCACTCCCCATTCTCCCCCTCCCCAGAAAACCCCTGGCAATCACTAATGTACTTTCTCTTTCTGTAGATATTCCTATTCTGGGCATTTTACATGCATGGAAGCCTATGCTGTGTCACCTTTTGTGTTTGGCTTATTCTCCTAAGCATAGTGTCCCCAGGGCTCATCCCCATGGTAGCTCGTGTCAGAATTTCCTTCCTTTTTAAGGCTGAATCATATTCTATCATATTCTCTGGCATGGATCGATCACATTTTGTTCTCGTTTCATCAGTGGGTGGACATTTAGATGCAGCTGTACTTCCACTTGGGTGGTTCTTTGAACGGAGTACACTTTATCCCCTTAAGACAGTAAGCCGCATGGTGTGAACCCGCTCATCTGAGTACAGCAGCTCTAGCACATGCTGCCTGTGCTTGAGGAATTCTCAGTAAAGGTTCACTGAGTAATTGAGTGATGTACTGAAGAAGGTGAAAGTGCTGCTCACATGGTAGTCAGAAATAGCAAGGAAAAGAACAGTCGTTGTTACAAAGGTTGGAAGCACGTGCGCTCTCCTTCACCTTTCCTCCCTGAGCTGCCAGTAGAGCCGTGTGCACCTTCTCTCTGGACGTGCGAGCCTGGATTTCCAGCCTCTCTATTCAGGTGAGTGCTGGAGAATGGCTGTTACTAAGTCAGGTTTTATTTTTAGTTCCCACTCCAGCTCTGCGTAAGCAAATCGTAGGGTCAGGAGGCACACCCTGGGAGGCACAGTGCATGCTCATGCTTTTGGTAATGTCTGATTCACTCAGCCCCAGACCCAGCCTAAACGGGTCCTGAGTGACACTGTTAGATCTGCCTTTGAATTAAAACCGCCACTGAGATGAGAAGCTGTGGTGTGACGTTTGATTAATTTACCTATGATTTCTGATCCGTCGTGAAATAAATCAGCCTTGATGGATGAATTGTACTAATGGAATATTGAGGAAATACCAGGTCTAGTTAGAGATTTAGAGACCTTCCCCCATCCCCAACTCTGCATGCAGGTGCCACACGTTTATGCCACCGCACACTCGGGGGGGTGCATTCATGCTGGGGGCCAGGTACATGCTTGGGGGCACCAAGAGAAGGGCACACAGAGGGGGCACATAGAGTGGGTGGGAGCCTCAGGCCCCATCCTTGTTGCCGACGGTTTTACCATCACATTCATGACTCACTCTTCAAGTTTGACACTTGAGTCTTGAAAGGCCCTTGGAAAGGATGTAAGATGATTTCACTTTGTAATAGCTTCTCTAGTGAACGGTTTTAGAGACAAGTTCTGGGGTCTTGAATCTGAATACTCTAAGAGCTAATGGGTTCATTTGGTAAAAATGTATGCTGTTGCTTGAGAAAGAGGGCAGACTTTATTAATCAATTCTTCCTTCTCCCTCAGAAGACAAATGTGACAGCAGTCACATTCTTGGAAACACCATCAAATTTGTATCCTACTGACTTTGTGCTATTAGACAAGACACAGCCACACTTAAAATGACAAGTTCAAAAAGAAAAATGAGAAAACCCTGGAAAAAGGGAAACCGTGAATGTGATGGAAATATTTAAAGTCTATTCATTTGTTAACAACTTATGCTAATTTGAGGAATTCTTCAGTGATTTTTTTAAAGAACTCAAAAAAATTTAGTGAATAATCAATATGACTTGGAGATCTTTAGTATGGAGAGCAGAGTCAGGAAATAGCAGGTTCATGGGGCAAGAGGTTTTATTGATTGCTGTAGGACAGAATAATTATTGCTTTGTAGCCAGAGGCGGCAGTTGTTCCGGAGGGAATAGTAGAATCTATTTTTTGAACAAGGATTCTTGTTCTTGTGTTTTTTTTTTCTGTCTTAGAGAGCTGATACCATTGTAAATTCTGCAACTGTACCTGGTCGATCTTTGCTGTGGTTAAACTTGAAAGGCACTGCAGAATATCAACAGGAGTTATAGCAATCCGGGGTGCATAATGTTTCTGTTTGGGAGGCTTCTTGGTGAGAGGGAGATTTTCTTACTGATTCCAGGAGTCAGAGTGGTAGAAAGGGAAGGGGCCCGTGGTTGCAACCCAAGATCTGAGTTCCTATCTCGCCTTTGCCATTAACTTAGCTCCATGGGTGAGTCCCCTTCTTGGGGTTCTCATCTTTTCGGGAGGGGTGTTTTAGTCTGTTCTCACACTGCTGATAAAGACATAGCTGAGACTGGTAATTTATAAAGAAAAAGAGGTTTAAGCAGGGCGCGGTGGCTCACGCCTGTAATCCCAGCACTTTGGGAGGCCAAGGCAGGCGGATCGCGAGGTCAGGTGTTCGAGACAAGCCTGGCCAACATGGTGAAATTCCGTCTCTACTAAAAATACAAAAATTAGCTGGGCATGATGGTGTGTGCCTGTAATTCCAGCTACTCAGGAGGCTGAGGCAGGAGAATCTTTCGAACCTGGGAGGCAAAGGTTGCAGTGAGCTGAGATTGCGCCGCTGCACTCCAGCCTGGGCGACAGGGCGAGACTCCATCTAAAAAAAAAAAAAAAGAAAAGAAAAAGAAGTTTAATGGATTCACAGTTCCACATGGCTGGGGAGGCCTCACAGTCATGGTAGAAGGCAAATTAGAAATGAGGAGCAAAGGCACGTCTTACATGGTGGCAGGCAAGAGGGCTTGTACAGGGGAACTTCCCTGTATAAAACCATCAGATCTCGTGAGACTTATTCAGTATCATGAGAGTAGCACAGGAAAACCTGCTCCTATGATTCCGTTACCTCCCACTGGGTCCCTCCCACAACATGTGGGGATTATGGGAGCTGCAAATCAAGATGAGATTTGGGTGGGGACACAGCCAAACCATATCAAGGAGGTTGTGGTATAGAATCTCTAAAGAGCTTTCCAGTCGGAAATGCCTGGGTTTGTGATCCTTGTGAAGGAAGAAAGGAAGGAGGGTTTGGGTGCTAGTTTTCCTATATAATGCACGAGGAATGGAGTTTTTTTTTGGAGTTAAGATCCATGGATGTCTAGCCTAGGAATCTGTCCAAAGCATGGACATCAAGTTTCTGAATTACTGTTGGAGGTGAGGACAGTTTAACAGATTGGGAGACACTGTCATTAGGTCAGCAAGTTATGGCGTGTGCCTGGGTAGAATTTTCCCCCACAAAGAATTGTAGGCCCGAGTTCCCCATTGGAACCAGAGAACTGAGAGTCATTAGTCCTTAGCTGAGTAATCAGCAGAATCTGAGTCAAGTCAGTTGGTTGTGGATAATAGCCTGGGAGTGTTTGCGAATTTTGTCCTTGTTTCATGGGAGGAGGGAGAGAATACCTTTCTTTGTCAGACGGAGGTTGCAGAGCTCCAGATCTTCGAGGACACTTTGGGATTCTCCAAAGTAGTTTTCTAGTACCTGGAGTCACTGCATTGAAAAACAGTGGTTTTATTATCTTAGATGATAGTTTTACAGAGCACCTAGGACCCTGTGCAGTCCCATGTTTTCCTGCATTGCTATTTTAAATTAATATAAGCTGTGAATTAATGCAAGCCTTCATTAGTCTGTGAAATGGTCCAAGGAAGGAGAAACAGCATGGCGGCAGCTCCAGGAGATGTCATCACCGGGGGATTCCCATCAGCAGGCAGAGCTCCATTAATAAACTCGCGTTTAGAGACCCAGGCTCCATGGCCAATTGGCCGTTCAGGGAGCAGTGTTCCTGCTTGTGAGCTAATCGGGGCTAATCTTTCATATTAAAAGTATTAAGGAACATACTACATTAAAGCGTCACTCAGTGCTACGGAGGATTATGGCTCTTATTAGTGGAGCAAAATGTAAAACGTTTTGGTTTAGTAAATCCGTAAGACTTGATTTATTCATAAGCACACGCGATGCTCGCAAAGGGCAGCTGCCAAATAATTATTGTTTATGGTGAGAATATATGGAAATCATTTAATCCAGTGACGACTTCATTGTTATTTATTGAAAAGCAGCGACATTACCTCTTAATGTGTGGGACCGGGAAGCTTTGGAGATTTAGTCGATGCCTGCCGAGCCCTGAAAAGGATGCTTGTGGAAGATTGCAGGTAAGTATGTGGGATGATGCGGCTCCAAATAACACCCCTTGGCTTGTAAATGGAGATGTATTTATGAGTGCTTTCTACCGTTGCAATAAAAGTATTGGAATTATAGTGCCTTAGGAGTCATGCCACTAATTTTTATTTTCCCTGTTATTAAAATTTCTGTCGTTTGAATTGCGTACTCTGCAACCTTGCCAGAATGACTCAATTTACCATTCAAACTTAAATCAAAATTAGTGGAGTTAGTTAATATACAACTCATTTGAATAAAGGAATGTTTATTCATGAAGTGTGAGGAGAAAGTGTGAAGATGGCCTTATGTTTATGTGGGCAGCTCCTGCCAAGTTTTAAAGCCTGGTTATAGGACTGTTTTTGGGAATTGCCATTTTTACTATAGTTGATTGTAGAGGACAAGATGCTGGCAGGTGGCACATGGCACAGGAAAGTGACCAGACAGCAGGACTTAACCGGCTGCGACATGGCTCAACTATGGACTCCGAGAAGTAGAATTAGGCTATGTTTTCATGAGACTGACCATTTTTAAAATTTACATTTTATAATGTCAATGACATTTTAGTAATATTAAGGGAACTTAATCACATCGTTTTCTTTGGCTATCTGACATTGTAACTGGAGTTTCACTTGTTTATCAATAAGAAAATTTAGTACATATGCTAAAAACTCAAAGAGCAAAATGAATCCTAACTGGGCACCCAGGGTTGAGGCAAGCAGAGAGACCCTCATTAAATATTAGATAGCTCAGTATAAAGAGAGCAGAACACATTGGTATAAGAAAGGGTAGGATTATTTGACAAGTATGTCTGTAAATAAGCCAAAAGTCATAGATACTTTATTTAAAAATATTTAAATATTCTAAACTTTTTAAATAAATATTTTAAAAAATGAGCTAGTATTGTATTGTCAAAAAGCCATTTTTGATGATGGTGTGTGAAAGAAGGAACATTCAGAGAGGAAACAAAGTAACCCTTTCTCCGAAGGCACCGAATAGACCTTCTACAATAATTCCCATGGTTTTGAATTCTATCTGATCAAGTAGAGAGTCTGTGAACACATTCATCATGGTGTAGACCAGGATGGGCTTGGCCTGTAGATGTGTGTGACAGAGAGAGTAGGTATGTGTGTGTGTGTAACTGTTGGTGCAAACAGTATTTAATTTTAATTTCTGTCATTTACACATCACATCATGAAAGAGTCCTCCTATGAATCAAAACCCTTCATTTAGGTAATGGTGAATAACTTTGTGTATTAGTAAAAAATGAAAAATTTTTTTTTTTTCCCCCAGAAATCCCCATTCGGTGCTTGTATTTGTTTTTCACTGCTCACAAGATGCCACCTACTCTCTTTTTTATTTTTTATTTTAATTTTTTTGAGGCAGGGTCTCACTCTGTCACCCAGTCTGGAGCGCAGTGGCCTCATTTTGGCTCACTGCAACCTCTGCCTCCCGGGGTCAAGCTATCCTCCTACCTCAGCCTCCTGAGTAGTTGGAACTACAGGCACGCACCACCATGCCTGGCTAATTTTGTATTTTTGTAGAGATGGGGGTCTTTGTGTGTTGCCCAGGCCAGTCTTGAACTCGTGAGCTCAAACGATCTGCCTACCTCAGCCTCCCAGAGTGCTGGGGTTACAGGCATGAGCCACCGTGCCTGGCCCCATACACTGTCTTTGGTCATCTTGGACAGTGAATGAATGAATCACGAATTTCATTCTGTTTGTGTCATAAGCTCTCCAATTAGAAGATATTTTTGTGTGCACCTCCTGTGGTACCGGGTAGTGACATTTAATCCTGTCAGTCCTCAGAACATCCTTATGAAGTGGCTGGTATTATTTTTATTTCATAGTTGAAGAAAGTGTGTCTGTTCCCCGATCAGGCAGTTGGAAGTAGATTTTAAGCTAAGAGGATTCTGGCCAGTTCTGAAATCCTTGCTTTGAAAATAGCAGGGGGTCTGTAAATATTTTATTGATTCGATGATATCGTTAAGACTTTAGATTAGAGTGGTCAGACTGACTATCACTGAGAAACGTTGTAGGGTTGGTTTCTTGGTGATTTTTAAGAGTAGGGTAGAAAGCTGCTGTCCAGAATATTTTCCAATTTGTCTTTTTTGGCGGCAAATACATGGAAGAGATGCGGTCTGGAAGTTCTTTGCCGAATGGTAACCATGAAATTATGTAAAGTTATGTAAATTGCATCAGATGCTATTTGGGTTTTTCTGCACTACATGAAAACTGTAAGCACGAAGCAGTGACTAGAAGGTTTTCCTTTTTAGTGCTAGTCATAAATGAATTTATTTTCTCCTGCTTCTCAACCCAGCAACATATGTAATTTAAGTCAAGCATGTGTTTGATTCTGAGTGGAATTCGAGGGGGAGTTGGTGCTGTGTGTTTCCATGGCCTCGTGGCTCATTTTTGCCTCCATGTTAACTCCTTCACTTCCGAAATTGTCAGAGCCTCCAACTCATCTGGCCTCTCCCTCCCTTGGTGCCCCACCTCCCCTTGTAAGGATCCTGGCCCCGGCCTCCTCCAGATGCAGCTCAGATGATCATGGCCTTGAGTGCATGGAGGGCTCAGCTCCCATCCAGCCCCATTCCTGCTCTGGGTGGACCCTGGAACGTCCTGAATGATCCTCGGGTGTCACTTGCAAGGGAAGCCCCATGTCACCTTTACACAGACAAGCCCCCGTGGGCACAGCTCAGCCTGTAGGACATCTGGCTGTTCCAGGCTTGACCCATCCTCGTTGACCTCCCTTTATTCCCCCTTCACCTCCACTTGTTCACTCTTCATCGTGCCACTGACCGTCCTCTAGTTTGTTGGACTGGGGAGCTTCTCCCACTGTGCTCCCAGCTCTGGCCTCCTATACAAGCCTCTGACTTCCCTGCTGCTTCTTATTAAGTCTCCTCTCGTGGCTCCATGTTTCAGGGCATACCTCCATTCCAGGGCCAAGCAGATGTTCCAGGGCCATGCTGGTGTCCCAGGGCCATGCGGATGTTCTGGGGCCATGCCTCCATTCCAGGGTCACCATGCCTCCATTCCAGGGTCACCATGCCTCCATTCCAGGGCCACCATGCCTCCATTCTAGGGCCAAGCAGATGTTCCAGGGCCATGCTGATGTCCCAGGGCCATGTTGATGTTCTAGGGCCATGCTTTCATTCCGGGGCCACCATGCCTCCATTCCAGGGCCATGCTGATGTCCCAGGGCCATACCTCCATTCCAGGGCTATCATGCTTCCATTCCAGGGCTACCATGCCTCCATTCCAGGGTCACCATGCCTCCATTCCAGGGCCAAGCAGATGTTCTAGGGCCATGCTGATGTTCTGGGGCCATGCTTTCATTCCAGGGCCACCATGCCTCCATTCCAGGGCCAAGCAGATGTTCCAGCGCCACGCTGATGTTCTAGAGCCATGCCTCCGTTCCACAGCTGTACAGATAGTCTCGGGCCATGCCTCTGTTCCAGGGCCATGCAGGTGTTCTAGGGCCATGCTTTCATTCCAGGGCTATGCTGATGTCCCAGGGCCATGCTGGGTTCCATTGAGTTTCACTCCAGGGCTGTGCCAACATTCCAGAGCCATGCCAACGGTCATGCCTCCAGCTCTAGTCCTTCAGTTCTGCTGGTCATTAGGGAGAGTCTGCCTTTTTGAGCCTGGCTCTTAGGGAATGGTTGCTTTGTGCATAACTTGTCTCCTGAGTCTAGAATCATGTTCAAGCTTGGCGAGTACAACTTCAGTTCAAAGTCTTGGGAACTTAGATGGTTCCCAAGGATGATTCAGAGGTGAATTTGGAATTGTTTGAGTCAAGGTTTTCCAGAGAAATAGACCTGATAGGATCGGTACATATGTAGCAAGAGATTTTACATTTAGGAACATGTGATTGTGGATGATGGGTGAGCCCAAAATCCAGTGGGGGAAGATCTGTATGCTGGAAACTTAGGAAAGAGCTGCAATTGGAGTCTGAAGACCATCTACTGTAGAAGCAGGGGGAGCCAGTGTTGCAGATGAAGTCCGAAGGCTGCCTGCTGGAGAATCTTCTTTGGCTCCCGGGAGGTCAGCCTTTCAATCTATTCCGGCCTTCAACTGATTAGACGAGGCCCACCCACACGCAGGAGGACGATCTGCTGCTCAGTGTGTACTTACTTAAATGTTACTCACCTCCAACACCTTCACAGAAACACCCAGAGTAATGTGTGACTAGATGTCTGGACACCGTGGCCCAGCCAAGTTGACACATAAAATTAAACCTGCCAGGCGTGAATTCAGAGCTAGAACTGCATCACCCACTTGCTCTCCCCTAGTGTCATCTTAATGCCTTCTGGAGAGGCAGAACATTTTGTGTACACTTGGAATCCCTGTGCTGATTTGCCTTAAAAGACACTGTTCAGTTGATATTTCTGAATATAGATGCCCTTAACAGAAAGCTCTGGTAGCAGTTCGAGAGATTGTGAAGTAAATGCATGGATTATCTTTAATTCTGTGAAAGTATAAATATCAGAGTGACAGGTCAGAGATTCTCTTGAAAACCAATACAAAGTGGGTAGGAAGAAGAGGCAGAGATATTTCACCTATTTTTAGGCTCACTGCCTGCTGCTCAGTAGGGCCACCATGATTTATCTGAGTTCAGTGTCAGTTTCCATAACTGCTTATTACTCTACAGGTACCCACTGGGATTACTTACAAGGGATTTTGCTAATGAGGATGTACTTCCGGATACAAGGTTCTGTGGCATGCATTTAAAAAGGCGGTAGCTGGCTGGGCGCAGTGGCTCACGCCTGTAATGTAATTCCAGCACTTTGGGAAGCCAAGGAGGGAGGATCCCATGAGGCCAGGAGTTTAAGACCAGCCTGGCCAACATAGTGAAATGCTGTCTCTATTAAAAATACAGACAATAGCCAGGCGTGGTGGCAGGTGCCTGTAATCCCTACTTGGGAGGCTGAGGCAGGAGAATTGCTTGAACCCAGGAGGCGGAGGTTGCAGTGAGCCGAGATCACGCCACTGTACTCCATCCTGGGTGACAGAGCAAGACTCCATCTCAAACAAAACAAAACACAATAACAACAACAAAAACGCAGTAGCTAGTGTGCTTTCATCATGGGTTGCCTTGAACTCCTTTGAGAGCCTGCATCTTAATCATTATATGGCCTGTCCTCAACCCTGAGAAAAAGCGAACACGTGAACAGCCTTTGAGGTTAGCATTACACTTCCACCAGGATGAGAGGGGTCTCCAGCCTGGGGTGTGTCTTTTAGAGAATGCAGAGAATCACATGCACAGACAACTATGTGTATTCAAGAGCACGGAGCTGCCTCTCCCTCAGATCCTGTTTCCAGGACTGTTCCCCAGCAACTGTACCTACACATCAGGCTCAAACGGAGAGATTCTCTGCATCTCTCGTGCCCTTGGGAGAAAAACAGCTGTGTCTGAATGCTGTGATTTTGTGAGCTGTGGTGTTGCCACTGTTAGAGTAAAAGATACATTAATGGTCAAATTACTTCTTTCAGAAAGCACAAATATAATGCATTTTTTACGTAGTGAAGAATCACTTTGCAATAGTGCTGAGCAGTTTCTATTCTAGAAGAAATTAGTACAGAATTTCCAACAGTTATATACGTTGACTGGGGCTTTTTTTTTTTTTTTTTTTTTTTTTTTTGAGATGGAGTCTCACTCTGTTGCCCAGGCTGGAGAGCAGTGGCTCTATCTCGGCTTACTGCAGTCTCTGCTTCACAGATTCAAGCAGTTCTCTGCCTCAGCCTTCTGAGTAACTGGGATTACAGGTGCCTGCCACCACGCCCAGCTAATTTTTTTGTATTTTTAGTAGAGAAGGGATTTCACTATCTTAGCCAGGCTGATCTTGAACTCCTGACCTTGTGATCCACCCGCCTTGGCCTCCCAAAGGGCTGGGGTTACAGGCATGAACAAAATTAACTTTGTTTTACAAAATGAAAATGAAATATTTTACCATACAAATTCACACTATTTTCACACATGGGAATCTGGAACCCTAGACGTGACATGGATGAAGCCGATGTTGACTTTTTACATTGGCAACTGAGTGAATGTTGAATGCTAGAACTGTGGATAGTTTTATTTCTTTATAAACACGCTTAATGAGATTTGGTGCTGAAAAAATAAAATATTTAATTTTATTTTAATATTTTAAATTAAAGTGTTTGATATTCACTAATTTTAATTTGCATTTTCCTGTTAATTTTAGTAGATACTTTAGAATCTTAGAGTAGGAGGACATTTGGAATCGTCGGACACTTAGAAGGAAAATAGCATTTTTGAACAAAATGATTAAAAAATTTGAATTTAGCATTTTCTTCAGTTTATGTATTTTGATGAAAAGAATTAAGATGAAGTAGATTGGGTATAATGATATTTTATCTTCTAATCTGTTAGGCGATTTCTGTGACTAGAACATAAATTATGTGAAAATCTAGATTTTTAACTAAATAGTTAATTTTGCTGAAAGGAAAGCCAAAGGGATAAAGATATAATCATTTATGACTTATGTAAGTCTTTATTTGATTACTCATCTAAACATTGCTGGCCCATCAGCAGAACACCCAGACTCATGTTGTCATAATTGAATTTAGTCATCTCTGGCTTTTTGCCAACTTTCTGTCATCTGTGCACTAGCGCTTTTCCAGACTTTTTGATTGACATTATGAAGATATATTTGTCAGTGTAGGAGGACAGAGCATACTTTACTTAAAAGCCTGTTTGCTTGATTAATAACTTGTAAATCTTAAACATGTGCTACGTGAGCTACATTTGTATTCGCACCTGGTGTGTCTGGGCCCGTTTTAGGGTTCAGCTAGAGCCCCTGTGAATTAGAAGTCTTTCTTAGGATGATTTGGGCACGAATGGATTTAGGGAGCCAGTTTCTACATCCACCAGGCCTGTCTCTTCCATGAGACTGAGCTGCCTGAGAATAAACCAGTGCTGTCCTTTCCCTCCTGTCCCGCCCTCTCTCCCTCTTTCCTCTCCCGCGTTAGTTGAGAAGGATGCCACCATCTGAGGTATGGAGATCTCATACCCACCATGCCAGCTGTGACATCCAGACACACCAGCTTATCTTTTTATGTTTACTCGTGACACTGCCATGTTATTCATATTGTTTTGACCAAGACTAATGACAATTTTAATAATCTAAGCCAAAAGAAAATTTTTCTTTTATGGTCGAAAAATTTTTTTTAAAAGTTGAATTATATACTGCCTACTTTTTGTTGTTGTTGCAGAGAAATTGGATAGGATAAACATCATGAGACTGTTGGGATAAGAGTCTGCTTCTATAATTTCAGGGAGGAAAAAGAACTCTATACAGGCTATTAAAGTAGTACTGATACATGTATATTTTTATTTTTATTTTTTGTTTTATTTATGTTTTTTTTTGGAGAGGGAGTTGTACTCTGTCACCCAGGCTGGAGCGCAGTGGCACGATCTCGGCTCACTGCAACCTCCAGCTCCCGGGTTCGAGCGATTCTCCTGCCTCAGCCTCCCAAGTAGCTGAGATTACAAGCACGTGCCACCACACCCAGCTAATTTTTTGTATATTTAGTAGAGACAGGGTTTCGCCATGTTGCACAGACTGGTCTTGAACTCCTGACCTCAGGTGATCCGCCCACCTCGGCCTCCCAAAGTGCTGGGATTATAGGCGTGAACCACTGTGCCTGACCTTTTATGTATAATTTTAAATGTAGGATGGAAGGTATCAGATCATTTACTGAGTATATTTATGGGAGTAATATGGGAGTTTTATTCCAAATGTCAGAGTTGCAATACACAGGAAATTACATCCTTTGTGACTATTGAAATGAATGAAACATTTCTCAATGCCACATTGAAAATGCATGATGGGAGGACATGAGGTTTTCAAGATTCTTGTATGGGGGGTATATGAACAAGAAAGTTTGAGGACCAGTTTTCACAGATGGTACTCAACCACAGCCCTTCTCGTTCATCCATTAAGATGTTGTTTTCTTTATGATTTAGATGCTTAGACGTTCTCAGGGCTTTGGAAGGATTTATCATAATTGAGCATTTGCTGAGTTTCTATTTCCGTCATTGGATTCCTTTGGTAATATATTTGTAAGTCTTTCTCTGAGTTCTTTGCTAATAGGAAAACAAGAGCTGACAGGAAGATCTTGGGTTGATGGATAAAAATGGCTACTGGCTGCTGATTTGGTCCACTGTATCACCACATTACTGTTGCCATAGAAATGGAAACACTTTAATATCAATCAGTGCATATTGGGGTTCTACACTGTGCCTGGTGTTTTTTGGGTGGGAATTTATGATATGGTTGTTATTAAGCATTTTGTATTGAAGCACACTGCTAATATAGTCAACTCTTGGCTGATACCAACTCAATTTTGGCAAAGTGTGTTTTCTGTGATGGTCCCCAGTGTACTTATTTATTTGTTGGCCATTTCTGCCCTGCTCTTGATTGTTTCACTCCTTGGTTTAGCAAGAGGTGTTGGGAGCTGATTTGAAACTCTGATCTCTGGAAGCGTGGGGAATATGACTCCTCTAGTCTGGGTAGGAACTTCTCTGAGATAGTATTTCTTTTCTTTTGAGTTTTTAAAATGTGTCTGTCTAAGCCTGGGCAACATAGCAAGACGCCATCTCTAAAAAAGAAATTCACCAGGTGTGGTGGTGCACGCCTGTAGTCCCAGCTACTCAGGAGGCTGAAGCAGGAGGATTGCTTGAGCTCAGGAGGTCGAGGCTGCAGTAAGCTGTGATTGCACCACTGCACTCCCACCTGGGTGACAGAGTGAGCCCCTGTCTCAAAATGTCTTTATGCCAAACATTTTTAGAGGTCTGTTCAACTGCTATGGAAACTTCCAAGAGCCGGGCGCTGACCTGACCCTGGCACCTGGAGTGTTCCTTCTGGGAGAATCCGCCTGTGGTTGAATAGAAAGACCCCTGCTCTCTGCTGGTATTGAAACAAAACATGGGCATCTCTGGAACTGAGTTCTGTATAGTAAGTGACTCCTCCGGCCAGCATACGGGGGGGGAAGTGCTGGTGTGAGTCGCGTGGCCTGAGCGAGGGGCTCAGGCCTGCCCAGAAAACAGCCACTTCATCTGCTTGCATCACACTGTCCTCATCTTCACGGTGACGAATTGACATAACCTTGCTCTCACTTTGATGGCAAACGCTGTCTGTAACCTGTCACATGGAAAGTTCCCTCCTCATCACATTATCAGGGAATAAGAGGGTTTTTTTTTTTTTTTTTTTGGTAAGAGGGTTTAATAGACCTTGACAGAGGGCTGTATGAGTGGAGAAGTGACTGTGCCCTAATAGCAGGACACTTGAAATACAGCCACAGGGCCATAGTATCTTTCCCTTAGTCAGTAGCTCCTCACCCAGCCACGTCCACTGTCCAGAATACTGTCAAGGAGTTACCTGTTTACCTGCTGTGAGCTCAGAGAATTTTGATCATACTGCCTTTAAAATGATTATTTTTGTTCTGTGCTATACTTGTTTGTGGATACCCGATCTCAGCCATTTGCTTGTGAAAGTGAGGCTGTGTGAATGTTTTGTTATCAGAAATACACATTTTGGATCCTAATGCCACCACTTAGTTAAATATGCGAACCTGGGCTAGGTATTTTCTCTCTCAACTTTGTGACCTGCAATATTCCCGTGTGTAAACTGGGGATAATGAGGCCCGCCTTACAGGATCGTTTTGTGCATTCAATGGGATTCGTGGAAACTCCTTAGAGCAGCGCTAAGAATGAAGGTGGTAATGAGAAATGCAATTGTTATCCATCCTCATTCTTCTGGTTAAGGATGGTATTTTATTCACCTTTTGATTTCTTATAATGCCTTGCACATAGTTAAAGCTCAGCAGTTGTTAAATGAATAAAGAACAAAGCCTCCATGCAAAAACAACAACACACAAAACTAATTAGTACTAGTGTTTGTGTATTATTCACTGGAGGGCCTTTTCAAATCCTACTACATGCATAGACAACAATCACGTTATTTGATTTTGAAACCCAGCACATGTTGGAAGCAGAAAATTAGAAGCATGAGAAGACAGCTGTTAGTCGTGCATATTGATATCACAAGTAAATCATAGCGGGCCACCCAATTGCAAGGAAGGAGGTAGAGGAGCTGGGAAAAATGGTATCAACAGTAGAGCAATCTGATGCCATTTACCACAGGAGCAGATAGCCCCATCCACAGATCCAGAGGGTGTGTGGTTACTACCAAGGGAATTGCCAACTATTGCATAGTAAAGCAGAATAATTGATTTATGGCACTCAATCCTCCAAAAAGTTGTAAATTTCTTTGATATCTACCAAGTAGGTGGCAACAGCAAAGGCTAACCTCAGGGGGATTTGCACGGAGGAAAAGCAAGATTGTGAAAACCTGCTGTTCTAGGAGTTGAAATGTATTATTATTATAGCTATGGTAGAACTCTTCTCTTCTTTGTCAGGCAGACTTAAAGGATAGAACAGTCTTAATTCCAGTTTGCTAAAAGTGGGAACTCTGTAAACCAACACAGTGAGCCTGGAGCAATGACAAGCTACACAAAAATTAAACGTATTTGTATTTCAAGATGTGGCGAGCTATCGTGGCCAGTTCATGGCCACTTTGGGAAGGCATTTGTCAGGAGGAAGCAAGATGGCACTAAAGTGTGGCAGAGGACAGATGTTAGAGCCATCATGGGTGCAGAATAAGGCAGGCCTGGAAGGGTGGCTGGTTGGGGTCACACCTGATAGTTCAGATATCTTTTGCTATTGATTTTCTAATTTTCTAAGATGAAGTGTTAAGGTCCCAGCATGTGGCATGTGCCTCCAGATGGACAATTCAGGTTGCATGCCTCAGACCTGGGGATTGGGACTGGCCAGAACAGAGAAGACCCCATCAGCAGGATGGACAGGATCCCATCAGCAGGATGGACAAGATCCCATCAGCAGGATGGACCCCATGGAAAAAAAAATCTAGGAACTAAGACACAATTGGGCAGGAGTCTGGGAAACTTATTAGGAAGGATCAAGGCTGACTTTGCCACCATGACCCAGCCCCGAACACGATGGGAAGAGGGCTGTGGAGTGGGGCTGTGGGCGGCACTTCCCGGGGCCCTGAATGAAGCAAGCTTGGAGAGGGAGCTGGTGTGTGGGTCTGAGTGGCTCCTTGAATGTCAGCATGCGCCTATGAGGTGCCGATGTAGCCTTCCTGCCTCTTTGAGAGTTGGCTTCCCATAGGGACATCCTAGACACTGGATGATTTTTGCATCGGCATCTTCAGTCCATCAAATACAGTCCTTGAAATCCCAGTGTCCTCAGTTGGTGATGGGCAGGGGACAGACATTTGTGGTCTCACGCTGAGGGTCTTAGGAAGCAAGACGTGGATAAAAGAGTCAGGGATTGAGGACCAGGCACGGTGGCTCACACCTGTAATCCCAGCACTTGGGGAGGCTGAGACAGGCAGATACCTGAGATCAAAACCAGCCTGCCCAACATGGCAAAACCCTGTCTCCACTAAAAATACAAAAAATTAGCCAGGCGTGGTGGCGGGCACCTGTAATCCCAGCTACTTGAGAGGCTGAGGCAGGAGAATTGCTTGAACCTGGGAGGTGGAGGTTGCAGTAAGAGCTGAGATCACACCACTGCTCTCCAGCCTGGGCGACAAGATCAAAACTCCGTCTTCCCCACCAAAAAAAGAAAAAAAAAGAGTCAGGGATTGAAAGTGAGAGGATCCAAACTGCATCCTGGTCTGCCCATAGGGTGTTCTGTGCACTTTAAGTTTGACATGGTGGTTCTGAACCAAGCCTGAGACTGTGTTGGGGTGAAATTCTGGAGGGCTGCAGAGTTAGGCAGTCTGTGCTGAGCATTCCATCACACGTGCCATTCCACACCATTTGGAGATTGAGCAGAACAGCTCTGATTGATGCTGGGCCATTTTGTTTTAGATCATTTTCACATTTATGAAATCTGAGGTTATGGAAAGTTTCTGTGATTCTTGTGATTTCAGGAGAGGGGATTTAAAAATGGATAGGGAGGTTCGTCACAGATTCATGAGATTTAGGAGTGAGAAGGAAAGCAGAGTCGGAGAGGTGGAGAGTGGGTAAGTGACCATCCTTGACCTGGGATCTCTGTGACCAGGGCTCTCTCTGTTTCTCATCCAAATGTCCTTTGTGGAGGTCTCATCCTTGTCATGGTGGTGACAAGACACCGAACTTACCACTTCTAAGGACTTGAACACCCTGAGAGCCAGAGGCTGCAGAAATGACTGTGGCAGGTTCCCTGCCACTCACGGAACTGAAATGTACCAAAGAGCTTATATCCAGGCCAAACAGCACTTGTGTTGGAGAAGTTGCCTTTCTCTCAAAAAGGATGGATAGGAAGCAGTTTTTAAAATCGATGTGCCTGCTTTCTGAATATTAGCACAAATCTGGTTATATCCAACAGAAGATAGAATGATTATACAACACGAGGCTTAAATGTTTGTCTTTTAAAATGTTCTTAGGGTATGCAGCAAGAATTCACAGTGGTTAACCTGTATTTCCAAAGAGATTTAATCAGAGGAAGTATCAAAGAATTGAAGATTAGTATGATTTTGAGGGTTTTCCTAATTATTTTTCTGATGATTTCTTATCAACTAACAGAGCTGTTAAGCAGAGTTGATTAAACAATGCCAGTTTTTTGAAAAGCCCTTAATGACATTTACACAGTGGTTACCAAGAGCCCCCGAAAGCCCATCATGGATTATAGGAACAAGTTATAGCCATTAAAACGATCTGTAATTATTTTTTTTTCATAGTAGGGAGTGATGTCAAGTCATTAGCTTCTGTTCAACATATTTCTTAGAAAAGGATGTCTCACAACTTCTTCTTTTGAGACCATCACAAAGTGAAACAATTCCCTGATCCCACACGAACCTCCCCCACCACCCTCAAACATAAACCGACCCAAACTCTTTGAAGAGCTCCAAAGAAAATAAAATGTTTTTAAAATATCTTTTCTTGTTCAAAATGTTTTATGGACTTGTAGGGATGAAGAGATGATGATGATTTATATGCCTGGTGTAGCGTTACTTGGAGTCATGTTTCATTAGATTTGTTTTGTGAAATGAAGAAAGCAGTATGTACTTTACGTTTCTCATCTATACATCTAATGTGCAATTTGTTAGCCCATCAAAATTAATTTTAGATCCCAAATGGATCTTTAGATTAATTTGTAAGTACCGTTAATGGTTTTTTCAGTTAAGTGTATGTATTTATATGCCCTTCTTGGGTGAATTTCTCTGAAGGATTCTGCAGGGTGAATGTTAACATAAATAACTAACCAGCAAATAAGTGTCAATTAAAAATTCTATTACCATAATTGGCTGTGGCCCTTTCTCATCAAAGTACAGTATGTTTAGATCAAATTTAATTTTTTTGAGATGCTTGCCTGCTTAATTTCCCAATTTAGCTCCTCTTTCTGCTAACAAAAGAAACTGTTTTCCATTTAGAGGAGCATCTTTCTACTCTACCTGCATATGAATACTGTGTTCAAACACTACAAAGATTTTTAAGAGTTTTTTAAAAACAAAGAGATTTGGTCATTTTTGCGGGTTTCTTTTTTCCTTCTAAATTTCATGGTCCCTTTTATCCTTTCTTTCTGGATTCTCTATTTTTCTTTCTCAAGATTTCCCCTTTTCCTGAGGGATTTTTGCTTCCAGCTCATGTGAGGGCTTTGATGGTGTAGTTTATGTGTTAGGATTACAACTGCTGTTCCCAAAAGGCGCTAAAATGCTGTGGCTCAAGTTAATTTAGAAGTTTCCTGCTCTTTCTTCCAAATGCCATGTCTGCGTGGTGAAAGGCTGGTTCTCCTCCAAGTTGCCCAGCAAGAAAGAGGGAAAGGGAGAGACTGGGGACAGCAGCTCACCTCCCACTAGCAAAACTCGGTCTCCCGGGAGTCTACCAGGCCGTGTCTAGCTACAGAGAGACTGGGAAAAGTACCCCGTAGCTGTGGGGCTCCTCTTAGCTAAAATCCCTGAGGTGGGGAGGCTGCTTTTCCTAAAACAAAGAAGGGAGAGAAAAAAGCCCTGGGGGACAGTTAGTTTCTGTCACAGCTCATTTAGCTACACATTTTTGTTTTGTTTGTTTTGAGACAGAGTCTGGTTTTGTCGCCCAGGCTGGAGCGCAGTGACGCAATCTCGGCTTACAGTAACCTCCGCCTCCTGGGTTCAAGCAGTTCTCCTGCCTCACTCAGCCTCCCGAGTAGCTGGGATTACAGGCGCCTGCCACCGTGCCTGGCTAAATTTTTTTTTTTTTTTTTTTGTATCTTTAGTAGAGAGGGGGGTTTCACCATGTTGGCCAGGCTGGTCTCGAACTCCTGACCTCAAGTGATCCTCCTACCTCGGCCTTCCAACGTGCTGGGATTACAAGCGTGCACTGCCTTGCCCGGCCTACAAAAAATTTTTAAAGATAACTGTTTCATCTTTGGAAAACATCTAAAGGAAAATGTAAAAGTGTTAAAATACAAAACAGAATGGCTTTTTTTTTCTTCATTTGGGAGTCAAATTGTATTGTCTATAGTTTATATAACAGTATTGATTTTTAACACATGATCTCTGCTGTCAATGGAATAGGGTATGCACTTTCCCTTGCATTAACATTTAAAGAGATGAATGTTATCTGTGCACAATATTTGTAAGAGATGGTTCTAAAAGGTTTGTTTTAAAAATTACCTGTGTCTTGCCTCACACCCTTTACCATGTCCTATGTTTCAGTCTGCTTTTTACTGTTTAAGATGAATGCAAGCAATCACCAACACACAGCATCATAAAATTTTAGAACACTGGGGTCAGAAAGATCCTACAAGTGTCTAGAAGTGAAACAAAACACAACATATTATAAACAAGGCTGGTGATTTGATTCAATCACTTTACATAAGGGGATAAGAGCAAAAATTATACAGTGTGTATTACAGGATACATATAGTCAAATGTCAGGCTCAAAATTAGGCCAGTAGCTTCTGCTGCTTGGACTTTAATCTTGAAGCAAGGAAGAATGTGGGAATTTAGCGGGGTGAGGATGACAGAGTTAAGGTGTTCTGTGCTTTTATTTTTGTCCTACACGAGGTAGCATCTGAGCGCTCTGCTAAATAGTGGTGATCCGTTATTTCAGAGTCAGGGACTGTTCTTGGCACTCGAAGTGGAATGTTGAAGTGGAAGTTTTGCCTCCCAGAGGATTTCTGTTCTAGTTAGTGTCTGTGTCGCTGTGAAGACGTGGAGGATGGGTGAATGCCATTTATGCAGGAGATAGAACACTTAGTTAAGACCGTCTGTTGATGGGTCTGGGGAGACGGGAAGAACACACTTCTGTGTTTGTGGCTATTTACCGCTGGGCAACTTGTTGATACTCCAACTCTTCTGCAGTTGTAGACTTGGCCATAGAATGAAGGATGTAAAAAAGATATTTGGGCCGGAGCGGTGGCTTACGCCTGTAATCCCAGCACTTTGAGAGGCCAAAGTGGGTAGATGACGAGGTCAGGAGTTCGAGACCAGCCTGACCAACATGGCAAAACCCTGTCTCTACTAAAAATACAAAAATTAGCTGGGTGTGGTGGCACATGCCTGTAATCCCAGCTACTCGGGAGGCTGAGGCAGGAGAATCACTTTAACCTGGGAGGCGGAGGTTGCAGTGAGTGGAGATCCTGCCACTGTACTCTAGCCTGGGCAACAGAGCTAGACTCCATCTCAAAAAAACAAGTAAAAATAAATATTTTTGGAGTTATTAGTTTATTAAACTGTAATTTTCTTATTTCCGTAGGAGATAATTATGTATTTAGAATGGTCTTGAAGGGATATCATGACATCTAGAGAGGTGATTTGAAACTACAAGGTCTGGGACGTGGAATTGTCTTTTATAAGCCCTGACACCTTCGAAGGTGTCTCACCTGCAGACCCCAGGGAAGCCGTTCAGCTTTCTGATTCTGTGGTGGTGCATCTCCTCCGTGGAGATTCCTGGCTCCATCTCTCTGTGAAGCCCTGTCAGGGTTCTTTCACTTTTCTTGTTTGTCTCCTTTTTCTCCTGATTGCCTGAAATCACATTACAACCCTCTTGTATCATCTTTATCCATGTGCCATAGCTCTTAAAAAAATAGTAATAAATTATAGACAGAACAGCCAAATGAGAGCTTCCTTGATTCCCTCTCTTCTTTCATGGTGGTTGTATTAGTCAGTTCTCATGCTGCTAATAAAGACATATCCAAGACTGGGTAATTTACAAAGAAAAAAAGGGTTTAATGGACTCACAATTCCACATGGCTGGGGAAGCCTCACAATTATGGCGGAAGGCAAAGGAGGAGAAAGGCATGTCTTACATGGTGGCAGGCAAGACGGAACTTTCCTTTATAAAACCATCAGATCTTGTGAGACTTATTCACTATCAGGAGAACAGTATGGGGGAAACTGCCCCCATGATTCGATGATCTCCACCTGGCCCCACCCTTGACACATGGGGATTATCATAATTTTAGGTGAGATTTGGGTGGGGACACAGCAAAACCATATCAGCTGTCCACCCACACGGAACTCACCTTCCTAACTCATGAAATGCAAACATGCCTAATACTTGAGTGTTAGGGATATGAAAAGACAGAAAAAATATTTCCTGTCTTCCCCTATGAAGCTGACTTGTACATGCTCAAATAGGACAAGAGGTTAAACCAGGAAGGCACAAAAAAGCCCCTGACTACTTCAAATTATAGCTTACTGTAGTATCTTTCAGAGCACGTGAATAATTGTGAATTGGCCTATGATCTTTGGGCCAGTGGAAGAGAATATTAGGGATGAGTATTTTCTCTTCTCATCTTACCTAAACTCTCAGGAGATGTTATCCAACAACCATGCCAAGATGATTCTTGTCTTTCTTGGAGGAACAGAACAACCAGTGTAGATGTTGTAGTGATAATGTCACATTTTCTACCCCCTCAAACCCAAAGTCCCCAGGATCTTAATGGTTTGCCTCTAAGTTAGAACCGTCAGCTCGTTCCACCAACATCAGTATGGTTTTCTTGTGTAGAAAGGCTTCTAAAAAAATGGGCAAAGGACATGAATAGATACATTTTGAAAGAAAACATACACATGGCCTACAAGTGTATGGAAAAATGCTCAATATCATTAGTCATTAGGGAAATGCAAATGAAAACCACAATGAGACACCATCTCACACCAGTCAGAATGGCTATTCTTAGAAATTCACAAAATAACAGATGCTGGTGAGGTTGTGGAGAAAAGAGAATGCTTAAATACTGCTGGTGGGAATGTAAGTTAGTTCAGCCACTGTGGAAAGCACTGTGGAGATTTCCGAAAGAACTGAAGTTAAAACTACCATTCAACTCAGCAGTCCCTTACTGGCAATCCCCAAAGGAATAGGAATTATTCTACCATAAAGACACATGCATGCGTGTGTTCACCACAGCACTATTCATAATAGCAAAGGCATGGAATCAACCTCAATGCCCATCAACAGCAGCCTGGATAAAGGAAATGTGTTACACATACACCATAGAATACTACGCAGCCATTAAAAAAAAAAACAAGATCATGTCCTTTGCAGCAACATGGATGTCCCTGGAGGCCATCCTTTGCAGGAACAGAAAACCAGATACTGCATGTTCTCATTTAGAAGTGGGAACTAAATATTGAGTACAAATGGATGTAAAGATGGGAATCATAGACATGGGGGCCTACTTGAGAGTGGATGGTGGAAAGAAAGTAAGGATTAAAAAACTACCTATTGGGTACTAGGCTAATTATCTGGGTGACAAAACTATCTGTACACCAAATTACTCTGACACCCTGACACATAGGTACCTCCTCCTTCTCCCCACAAAAAAGTCTAATTAAATTCTTCAAAAGATATGGAAATGTTAGTAACGTTGCTTTCGACAGTTTTTGAATCCAGGTGGTTTATGTTTTGGCTCATTTCCCAGTTGTTTCCTGATAGTTTTGGGTAAAACAAAGGAAATATGGACATGAGTGATTACATTTTTTGATACCGGAGTTGGGTAAATAAACGTTTTTTGGTGATTGAAAGACTCACTCCAGTGTGATACCTAAATTCTGTAGGCTATCCTTCCCTTCTAGAAGGCTATTCTGGTTCCCCCATCCATTCGGTTTACGAGTCAAATTTGCACAGGCATGTATGCTTATGTGTGCTTAACATATTGGCAGAAGGTCAATAAATGTGCTCTAAACTCACATAATAACCCTGTTTGCTTGTCGTAACAGTCACATATATACTGAGTTCTCTTTAGTACCAATTTGCTGGTATTTGGGTTCTTTCCCTTGGAGACCTTGGAGCCTTCACAATGAACACATGGTAGCATTATTATTATTATTTTTTTAATGAGTCAGTGAGCTGTGGATCCAGTAGATTTAAGAAGGAAAAAGGGATCAATGAAGGTCTTCAACTTCTCAACTCTTCATTGGCACACTCAACTAAAAACTGGAGCTCAGATAACTATTTGCTCTGGTTGGCAGCTTTCCTTTTGCTAAAAGAATGGCAAAATGCCCCTCCATTCTGCTTTGAAAACTTTTTTATTATGGGAAACTCAAACATAACCAATAGTAGACAGAATATATAGTGAACTTCATATGCTCATTACCCGACTTCAGCCATGAGCTATTCAAAGCCAACCTTGTTTAATCAATATTACCACCCTCATTTTCCAGACTCTATTGCTTTGAAGCAACTCTTAGACATCATTTTATTTCATCTGTAAATATTTTAGTATATGTCTCTAAAAGATAATTCTGCACATGTGTGTGTAGAATAATTGCAAAGCTCTGGTATTTAAAGAGAGTCTTTGTTTACAAAATGATTTCTACAAAATGGAACCAAAAATGGATATAAAAAATACCCTTCTAGTGGAAGTTAAATGCAATGTATCTTCTTCTATCTCCTCAAAAATTTGTTGAATGAATAAAAAACTAAAATTAGACCAGCACCCCTCTTCCTCTCCAAACAAAAGCAAAACAAGAAAAGGAATGCTTTTCTTTTTATATTTTAAATGATGTATTGGGAACGGAAAATTTGCATTTCTCTTCCCTTAGTAGAACCAGAATGAACTTTAGATTTAAATGCAGTAGGTTTGGGTTTGACTGTGGTGGTGAAAATGGGTTTGTGTTACCGAATAGCTGTAGTGGTCCGATGTTTTGCATTTTCAGATGTCCAGTCAAGTGAGCACTTAGTGTCCAAAACAGGAACATTCCCGCTCTGCTCCAGATGTGAGCTTGCATGGCCGTGAGCCTAGAGGAAGTTCACTGATTGCCTTAGGTGAATGGATTACATGCTAATATTGGGATTACTCTTTGTAATGGCTTTTCTGTAGAGACATATTAGGAGTAGAAAACATGGAGGTGCGCTCTGCTGCTTTGCATTTCACGTTGCAGAAAAGATGAACTTATTCTGTCCTGGGTGCTTTGCAACTGGCATTTGGTTCCGTCGAGTGCTCCTGGTTATCTGCATGGGCTTTGTTTTTCAGCTGGAGTGATGGTTAAATCAAGTCATGCTCTTCCCCAGACATGCCTTTAGTTTCTGTGTACCCCAAAGAATTCCTGCAGTTTCTATCCCAGTTACTTTGTTTGTTAATTTTCTTTTCTTTTCGCTTTTTTTTTTTTTTTTTTAAAGTCAATGACTGCTGGGACCTCGCACTGGTTGGCAGTGTGTTCCCATCTGCTCTTTTCAAGCTGAGGTCACACATAGGCTCCTAAGGACGTGACACCTCATCTAATGATATTCAGAAGCTATTGTTTTGCAGTATTTTTTTTTTTTTTTTTGAGATAGGGTCTTGCTCTGTTGCCCGGGCTGGAGTGCAGTGGCAGGATCATCAGGGCTCACTGCAGCCTCCACTTCTTGGGCTCAAGCCATCCTCTTGCCTTGCTTGAGCCTGTTGGTTGTAACAATGAGAGACAAAATAACCTGGGAAGAATGCAGAGTGTGTGTAGGACTGACTTAGGGAGGATGTGTCAGCTGGGGAATGGGGATGGAGCAGACTTAGAAGAAGATGCGAGCATCTTAAAAACAACAACGGTTGACCGTTGAACAACACGAATTTGAAGTGCGCAAGTCACTTATACATGGCTTTTCTTTGCCTCTGCCACCCATGAGACAGCAAGACCAGTGCTGCTCCTCCTCCTCACCTACTCAGCATGAAGATGATGAGGATGAAGACCTTTATGATCATCCACTTCCACTGAATGAATACTAAATATATTTTCGCTTCCTTTTGATTTTCTGAATAGCATTTTCTTTTCTCTAGCTTACTTGTTGGTAAGAATACCGTACATAATACATAGAACATACAAACATAACAAATCCCAAAATGGTGGAATTGAGGCCAGCCATTGATGGATCCCCACCGACTGTGGCTGTCTCAGGAACCTACATGGCTTTCACTTGCACATTCATGCCCCATCAGACCTGCATGAATCGGTTAGTGTTAAGGCCCTAAGCACTCACTGAGTAATGAGAGTCTTTCACTTGGAAACTAGCTCATCCTGCTGACCTTCTGGGCCATTATTTAGTACCTAACCTGGAGGCTTGGCTGTGGGAACTCTGGCCACCAGCCTAGCCATTATGATGAGGGGAGCCATGTTAGTACAGAGGAGTCTCGAAGGCTTATTTCTTCCCTCTGACAGCCATGAAGTGGGTTACATTCATGTAAGTTGGAGGAGGTTTATTCAGTGCTTGCTCTGAATGACAAAGTTGGCCTAAGAGTAGCTCAGATGCTGTGGAATGCAATTCCCAGCCCACATCACTCCCTGTGAAATCTGTCAGCGGATGCCTTTTAAGGACGCAGTCTAATTTGTGGAGAGTAAGAGACAAGGCTTAGGGGTGATGAAGATGACAGCGCTAAACTGAAGCAGATTTTAGAGCTATTAGAATCCTGTGCAGTGCACCTATCAAAACATACATTTCTGATGAAAGAAATTTTATTCTGAAGTCAAATTATAGTTGTTTCAAAATAGGAAGAAAAGAAGTATCTTGAGCTCTTAGAATTTTTCTGACGTTAAGAACATACCCATTTATTTTTGCCCTAAAGAGAAGTTACAAAGCATCCAACTCTTTTGTGTGGAATTGATTTGAGTAAGGGTGAAGCAAAAAGTCAATTCAGTTATATTGAAACTTATTTGTTTTCATTGAAAAGCCAATATTTATTTATTCATTCATTTATTTATTTATTCATTGAGATGCAGTCTCGCTTTGTTGCCCAGGCTGGAGTACAGGGGCGCGATCTCTGCTCACTGCAACCTCTGCCTCCCAGGTTCAAGTGATTCTCCTGCCTCAGCCTCCCGAGTAGCTGGGACTACAGGTGCCTGCCACCATGCCTGGCTAATTTTTGTATTTTTAGTAGAGATGGGGTTTCACCATGTTGGTCAGGCTGGTCTCAAACTCCTGACCTCAGGTGATCTGCCCACCTCGGCCTCCCAAAGTGGTAGGATTACAGGTGTGAGCCACTGCACCTGGCTGCCAATTCAATTTTAAATAGAAGATTTGAAATTAAGCAAGCGTCCCCGTACCTGAACAGCAGACATTACCCTGAAGAGCCTGTTGGTTATAACATTGAGAGACAAAATAATCTGGGAAGAGTGCAGACTACATGTAGGACTAACTTAGGAGGATGTGTGCGCTGGGGAATGGGGATGGAGCAGACTTGGAAGAAGATGTGAGCATCTTGAAAACAACTACAGTTGACCCTTGAACAAGACAAGTTTGAACTGCGCGAGTCATTTATACGTGAGTCACTTATACATGGGTTTTCTTCTGCTTCTGCCACCCTGAGATAGCGAGACCAACTCCTCTTCCTCCTCCTCCTGACCTATGTAGCGTGAAGATGATGAGGATGAAGACCTTTATGATGATTCAATTCCGCTTGATGAATACTAAATATATTTTCACTTCCTTATGATTTTCTTAATAGCATTTTTTTCTCTAGCATACTTGATAAGAATACTGCACATAATACCTAGAACATACAAAATATCTGTTTATCAACTGCTATCAGTAAGGCTTCAGATCAACAGTAGGGTTTTAATAGTTAAGTTTTGGGGGAGTCAAAATTTATATGCAGATATTTGACTTTTGGGGGGTTCTGTGGAAAAACTGGAATTTCAGTTTTACAGGGTCAATTGTAATTCCAGTGAAGTTCCTGCACATTTTATTCATTTTTCGAGGTATGGCAGAAGTGATTCTCTCAGGGCAAATGTGGTCTTTGTGAGATGACTTAATTTTCCCTCTTGGTGGATTTTCTCACTGGTTAGCACAGAGCAGGACAAGCCAGCTTATTGTTACTTTTCCCATTAGCTACTGTCATTTCTGTACCATGGAAGACAATGAGAGCAGTTGGTTTGGTTTAGGAGGTCACGTGTGGAGGGCTGGGTTAGCATGGATAGTGGAGACACGAAAGTGTTAAAGACCTTAGTGAAAAGCTGTGAGTCAGCAGATGGTGCAGCAGAGTTTGCTGTGAGGTGAGGACGAGCCGTGTTTTGGGGGCCAGGCTGGCAAGGATTGGTGCGCCAGAAAGTATTTGAAGATTGATTTGAATTGAACTGGAAACATGACTCATTGTGGTCCGAGTGTGACAGACTGAATCTGCCATTTTTGTCTGCAGTTGATTCCAGGGCGGGTACACAGGGCCTGATAGGAGTTGGGACGGGAGCTCTGATGATCTTGGGGGCCTGTGTTATTATCTATTCTTGCACCACTACACAGAAATACCCAGGACTGGGTAATTTATAAAGAAAAGAGGTGTAATTGGCTCACAGTTCCACAGGATGTACAGGAAGCATGTCTGGGGAGGACTCAGGAAACTTACAATCATGGTGGAAGGCGAAGGGGAAGTAGGCATGTCCTACACGGGCTAGAGAAACAGGAGGAGAGAGAAGGGGGAGGTGCCACACACTTTTAAACAACCAGATCCTGTGGTAACTCACTTTTACCATGACAAGACCAAGGATGATGGTGTCAAACCATTAGAAACTGCCCCCACGATCCAGTCACTTCTCACTGGGCTCTGCCTTCAACACTGCCTTCAGCACATATACAATTGTGTCTGAGATTTGGGTGGGGACACAGATCCAAACCATATCAAGGTGGAACCTTGGAATAGAATAAAATGATGCTTTTGCAAAGAAACGCTATCCTCTTGCAGGGGAGCAGCGTACGTTTTCTATCTTTGGGCCTAATAGCAGTGGCTTTCAACAGATATTAATACGTTTAGTAGGACATTTGACTACCATGGCATTTTGCATTCTTGTAAACTTTCATCTAAACCACAGTTTTATGAAAGCTTCCCTTAGGAATAGAGACACTCCCTCATTAAATCACTGTATATATTAAGTCAGTGCACACAGTAAGTCATGGTGCATCTTATCAATGAAAAGAAATGGGCTATTTTATTCTTTTCATTGAGTTAAATCTTACTGGCAACAGAAAGTACTCCAGCAGTTGATATTGTAAATAGTTGAGTCTAATGATCCTTTGCCTGTCTTGGTTCTTTGCGTTTTTCTCATTGAATACCTTCTGTCTCTTCTGTCTTCACATATTTTATTCCTGATCTTCAGTTTTCTCTCAGTTATTGTGCTAAAATTGCATGTTCTGGTGTCCAGCAGCTCTCTTAGTGTGAAACTCAGTGGCCTTTCCCTGTTAACCTACTCATAAATTTGTTGCATTTTTCATTTGATTACTCCCTCAGTTCCCCCAACTTTCTTCTTTTAGTTCCCTGGTCATTTACTATCCTGATCTCTCTGATTGATTGATTGAGACAGGGTCTTGCTCTGCCCCCAGGCTGGAGTGCAGTGGCATGATCATAGCTCACTGCAGCCTTGAACTCCTGAGCTTAGGGGATCCTCCTGCCTCAGCCTCCCAAAGTGCTGGAGTTACAGGTTTGAGCCACTGTGCCCAGCCTTACCCTGATATCTCATTACATCTAATTTCCAGTGATTCTTCATTCTTCTACCTCATGTTAATTTGCTCATATGATGCAAGACAAAATAAAACATTCTCCAAAAGTTGCCTTGAAGTTTGGTGCTGTGGCTCTGCCATGAAGACCCATGAGTGTTGATTTTCTTAGGCCAGCCAGTCTAGAAATTCTGTGGTCAGCTGTGGGTTTTTACTATTTGTAAAACTCTTGCAGGAGCCAAGTATTATTATTGTATCCAGATAGAATCCTAGCTAATTCTAGTGTAAAGAAATCAGTGAGGAGAAAAGTAAAACATAATTATGCAGGAAAGTAGGCTTTTATGACTCAATTAACATATTTTACAGTGTTTTATTATTTCAAGGCAATATTTGATTTACAAATGATTTAAGATTTTAAAAACTGTTGGAACTGAGTTAAGATGGGTGGAAATATTAAGTACTTCAGTTTTTCTGTGTTGCCTGATACTTTGTACTAGCAGGTAAAATATTAAAGAAGTGTTTGTCCTTCCTTTGAGGTATTTTCTTTTTTCTTTTTTTTTTCTTTTTAGTGACTGAGTCTATTGGAAAGGTCTTAGTTATGCATCATGCCATGTGGTATTAGTGACAAAAATGTTTTGAGGATAGATTTAATAACTAAAACAATCAGGTTAGAAGGCCATTGTGAGAACGCTTGGCCAGTTGCTTTCAGATTTAATCCTTTGTTGTATTACAGTCCACAGAATGTAGTGTCTTTTGCTGAGATGCAGAAAGCGTTATTTCTGATGTGGATTGGATTTTGACTCATTTAGAGGACATCACCAATCCTATATAACTGAGCAGGATGGATTTCTTTTCTCAGTTAATGTGAAGTGTTCTGTGCCGTTTATGTATATGTGTTGTGTGTGTGTGTTTCTGTGTGTGTTTCTGTTTCTGAATATCTTTTAAGGATGTTACTTTTTTGAGAAAGAGAAATTTATTGGACGATGTAATTGTGGTGGTCTGCAGATTCTCCATAGCAACCAGGGGGTGCAGGCTTACTCCAGAAGCAAGTAGCAATTTGGGTCACCAAGTAATGCTGTTCTACAGATTATACTGGTGAGCTGCATCTGCATTTGATGCCTCCTAAGACGGTGTGACATAGTTGGATTACAAGAAATTGGGTCATGGTTTTTTTTTTTGGATTTTAAAAATTGTCAAATAGATGTAACATACAATTTGCCATGTGGACCATTTTTAATTGTGTAGTTCGGTGGTATTAATTATATTCACGTTGCTGTGCAGCTATTACCATGGACCATCTTCAGAGTGCTTTCCTCTCCCTCATTGGAAACTCTCTACATGCGGAACGTGGTTCCCAGTCCTTCCCCCTCCTCTACCCTGGGCAACCATCATTCTGTTTTCTCTTTCTATGCATTTGACCACTGTAGAAAAAGATCAGTTTCTGCGAAACTTTGCCTAAATCCCCAAACAGATTCCTTTTGTTTCCCCTGCTTCTTTTGAACATTAAAGCATCCTGGTGATTTATGCTCCTGCCTCAGTTCCTCCTTAGCTTCTGTCTGGCTGTATCAGGCCTATTTCCAGTGTTTATTTCTGTGATCATTTTCCTGGTAAACTCCTGGATGGCAGGTTCTAGGTTTTATTCCTGTTGTCCTGGAACTTCACGCTTGTCTCTGATGCGGTGCAGGCCTCAGCTCAGTGGGGAGGTTAACAAATGAACTCGAGTTACAATTGCAGACCATGGGAAACGGCAAGTCAGAGGAAAAACGCTGGGACACTGGGCTGGATCTGTGTTAGTGTGTTCGTCAAAAGCCATGGAAATCCTTTTACCCTGCCTCTCATGGACTAATGCTTTAGTTAATGTCTGTATTGGTGACAGGTCCCGCTTTTAATGAGCAGCTCACTTTTAAGGTCTGAGTATGATCAGGAACCTTTAGGAACAAACACTCTGTTGTGGTCCTGGTTGTGGGACTCAGGGACACAGTGCTCTAGTCCCCGTTTAATGACACTTCTCGTTTCCTGTACTGTTCCATTTTGGTACAGTTAAGGATTGGGAGCTAGTTCCAAAGCGGTTTCGTTAGCTGTGATGGGGAGCTGATGAAAAGGCAGCCTCTTAGACCCGGGAGGCTGCACACAGCAGGCCGAACTGTGTGTCTGAGCATGAGGCTCCTGGCGGTGGCTTTGGCTCTATCACTGGGAAGGTGGAGGGGTGGCCTCTCGGAGGCTGCACAGTGGGTTTCTGAGCCTGGTTCTCCAGGACAGGCGGATGTGACGGGGTCTGGCTGTCAGTGGCCGGGCCGGCTGTGGATGACACTTGCCTTGTTCCTCTTGATAGACCATCACGTTGCTCCCATCGTCAGCAATGAGGTGTCGTGTCCTGAGATGAACCCCCTGTTACCGGAGGCTGAGGAAGAGCCGTCGTGTAGCACATCCGGAGTGTGTGTCTGCTTTGTCAGGCCTGCGTCACAAAATATGTTTCAAATATGAAGTTTCCCCAGATAACCTGTGAAGGGTGAAGAGTGCTTTAGATGTGTGCTTTCCCCAGATTTTATTTGCTTATTTGTTCCCAAACTCATTTCCTGCCTTCCCGTGTTTCCGCAACACCAGCGCTTCCTATTGTGAGCCTTAAAGGAAAACGAGATTTAACAAAAGAAGAAGGGGAGGAAGGAAAGAAAGCAGGAGTGGGGGACAGAGAGAGAAAGCAGGGAGGCTGCGTGGGGAGTTGGGGTGGGGAGGCTTTGTGGGGTGTTGGGGGGAGAGAGAGAGAAAGCGGGGAGGCCATGTGGGGAGTTGGGGTGGGGAGGCCTTGCGGGGTATTGGGGAGAGAGAGAGAAAGCGGGGAGGCCATGTGGGGAGTCGGGGAGAGAGAGAAAGGGGGATGCTGTGTGGGGAATGCAGGACAGAGAGAGAGAAAGCTATGTGGAAGGTGAGTCAATTAAAACTTTTTCATTTATAAATTACCCAGTCTCCAGTATGTCTTTATTAGCAGCATGAGAAAACACTAATACACCCCATCTCTACCAAAAAAAAAAAAGAAAAATTAGCTAGGCATGGTGGCACACACCTGTAGTCCCAGCTACTCGGGAGGCTGAGGCAAGAGGATTGCTTGAGTCCAGGAATTCGAGGTGGCAGTGAGCTATGATCATGCCACTGCACTCCAGCCTGGGTGACAAAGTGAGACCCTGTCTCTTTAAAAAAAAAAAAGATAAGCCTCAAAGTTATCCTCATCCACCAGATATTTACTAGGTGCCTATAACAGGCCAGGCATTATGGTGTGTCCTTAAACCTTTATTTGAAGAAGTTATTGGGCTCAAAAGATATTTGAATTGTTCTACCCATATTTTATTTGTGCTAGTCTTCCATTTTTCTTTATCTCTCAAGTTGATAAATTTCTCATGAAGCTAAAGTATGATCAGAAAAACTTGTTTCTGGGAAGGCGCAGTGGCTCACACCTATAATTCCAGCACTTTGGGAGGCCAAGGTGGGCAGATCACCTGAGGTCAGGAGTTTGAGATCAGCCTGGCCAACCTGGAGAAACCCCATCTCTACTAAAAATACAAAAATTAGCCGGGCGTGGTGGCGCATGCCTGTAATCCCAGTTACTTGGGAGACTGAGGCAGGAGAATCACTTGAACCCAGGAGGCAGAGGTTGCAGTGAGCCGAGATCATGTGACTGCACTCCAGCCTGGGCGACAGAGAGAGACACTGTTCAAAAAAGAAAAAAAAAAAAAGAAAAGAAAAAACTCATCTCCGTTAGATTCACTGTAATTTCTCTTTGGCCTATTCTGAGTTCCTTTGTTAAGGCTTCCAACGTGCTGCCTGCACCCTGTGCGGTGTTGTGAATAGTGACCTCAGACTGGTTCTCTATTTGTGTGTTTGTTCTTGCAATTCTGTCATAGACCTTAATGGAAATATTTAGGTTTTAGTGAAATAATCTTTTTTCCCTAAGACAATGAAATCAATGGGCCCAGTAGACTTGTTTTCACTTTGGCTTGTTTTAATAAACGCATTTTTATAAGCTGGGTGGGGGAGGAAGTGAAGATTGTAAAAATTTCTCAAACATTTGTTATTTTACAAGGGCAAATAAATATGTTTATTTAAGAAGTGAACTTATTGAACAATTCCTAACTTTTTCTGCACCTTCTCTCCCCAGTTAAGGCAGACTATTAAAGAATATGCATAAACAGTAGAGCTTTTAATTGCTATTGATGAATAGCACTGTTTTACATTTGTTTTATGTCAAGCCTTGGGTGAGCCCTGTTTTTGTCTTACTGAAACACATTTGTAGCGTCCTCTCTCATTTGGATGTAGATTTAGATGCCTTCTTAGCCACTCTTCCTAACCTTATTAAAGTTCGTCCACTGAAACACTTGCAAGAAACAGAATAAAGTAGAAAAGTCTCAGCTGTGGAAACCTACAATAAAGTACAATTACACACAGAAACCCAGTGGCTCACTGGTACCAAGAGCCAACACCAGTAGCCTCCATAGGTGACCATCACTCTGCAGATGACTCCGGTGGTAGATGACCTGTAGGTCTGGAAGAGGTAACCATTCACCTTTTTTTTTTTTTAATTCTTTTTTTTTTTTTTTTGAGACAGAGTCTCGTTCTGTTGCCCAGGAGGCTGGAGTGCAATGGTGTGATTATCTCAGCTCACCGCAACCTCTGCCTCTCAGGTTCAAGTGATTCTCATGCCTCAGTCTCCTGAGTAGCTGAGATTACAGGGGCGCACCACCACGCCCTGCTAATTTTTGTATTTTTTTTAGTAGAGACGGGGTTTCGCCATGTTGGCCAGGCTGATTTTGAACTCCTGACCTCAGGTGAACTGCCTACCTTGGCCTCCCAAAGGGCTGGGATTACAGGCGTGATATGCACAGGGTCCCATGTGAAGCCCAAGTCATGCTTTTCTGGGTGTCAATCATTTCATCTGTGACGTGAGTGGATGTGATTAGCTTGCAAGTCCTCATTGTTGGGGGTGCAGGAAGAGAGGAAGGATCTTTACCACCACAGTGGACAGGGCGCAGCGGTGGGTGCGGGAGACAGGTGCTCTTCTCAAAAGCTCTCCACGTGGGGATGCCTTGTAGTCTCTGATCCTCTCCTGGGAAGATGCCTGGGTTCCATGAACTAAAATGACTTTCCGACTCTGACATCCTGTCTTTATAAGGTAAAGACCGCTGGATTCAAGAGCATAATTGGATACATATGTTTAAAGGTTGTCTTTCAAGATTATTGTGCGGATCACAGTTTTCACCTGGCGTTCCTGTCCCAGTGGATGGTGAGAATGATTTCCCTATTAAAAAATTACCCATCGACAGACTCCTGGTTAGACGGTGTGTTGAGAATTAATTGTGTGTGCCATCGAGTGATGAAAGGCAGAGAGAAGGTCTTAGCCTATGGGGGAATTCTCAGCTAGAGCTCACAATGTAATTCTTCCTTCTTTACAATGACATGGCTTATAATGAAGCCTTGGTAGGCTGGAGGACTTGTGTCAGAATACAAGTACCAAAGAAGTCACAGAGGAATATTAACTGATAAGGCTTTTAAGAAAAAAAAAAAAAAAAAAAAACCTATTCTTGTGCTGGGCCAGGCGTTGAGGAAGGGACAGAGGCCTGGCTGCATCAAGGTGTCCTGACATGTCTTGGAGCTGGACAGTAGCTGGGCTTGAAGATGACCTCAGACTGCTGCCTGTCCCCCTCCCAGGGAGGACGCTACGGTGGGATGGATTAGACAGGGGAAGAAGCATCAGAAGGCAGATGAGAGACCTTGTCTTTGTTCCTCTGTTTCCTAACAGCAGCAAAGATTTTGATTAGAGGTGGGTTTTATGAAAGTATAATAGCGAAAATTAAAGAAGCACATCTGAACTGGGAAGGGGCATATTATATGGGAAGTGAGAGACAGGGAGTGATGGGGGCTAGAGATGAATAGAGAGAGATGGGAGGAAGATAGGAGCAGAGAGAGAGGGAGAAAGAGAGAGACAGAGACGGGGAGCTGGAACTGCTTTAGCTAAGGTGGCTTGGCGGAGTTTTTCTTGCTTGTATAATTATGGTGACTATTAGTTTAAAGCTTGTCCTTCCCGAGTGATGCAAGTACTTGCTCCTGGGCCATCCTGTGCTAAGGTTGCATTGCTGAACGGATGACAGGGTAGGTGGTGTATGTCCTAAGGCCACCAGGGATGGTTTACTCAATTCACATGCTTCCTCCACCTGGGTTGAAAGTGGTTAATTAATGTTTGATCCTAAGAAGTCAGGTGATGTGATTCAGATTAATTATGGGGTTGTGCTGAAGCGTGGGTGGACCTTAGGAGGTGATTTTAATGGGAGTCTCAAAATAGCAGCCTTGGAACTAGCTGGACTAGTTATTTTTAAAAATAATGAGAAATGTTATAAAGTTAGCTGAAGGTATTGATTTACCTTTCAGGTTGTTCGGAAACAGAATCTTGAGAAATAGGCTGCTACGCAGTTGTAAGGGGGATAATAGAGATCCCCCCTCGCTGAAAAATCTTCACAACCCAATCTTTGGGCAGCCTGAGAAGAGATTTTTAGCAGCCGAGAAGGGTTCCCAGGGGCCACAGGTTGTCTTAGGCCATCTCCATCAGTTCCTAGAAATCGTGCAAAAGGTTTCTTCAGGGGCCTCTGAGACCTGTAACAGTGGTATTAAAATCTGACTCTAGCATTCTTTGATATTTCTCGCATTGAGGAGTGAGACCCGTGTTCTCTAGCCTTGAATCTGGGTGGCTTTGGGACTGCTGGATCCAGTAGGGAACAGCCAGAGTGACCGCGGGTGACTTCCAAGGCTGAGTGAGAGAAGGTGACACAGCTGCCACCTTGTTTGCTGGAACCCTTGTCCCGGGCACCGGAGTCATGGGGGAACAAGTGTGGTTCCGTGCTGTGAGGCCGCCATGCTGCATGGAGAGGCCATGTATAGGTGCTCTGGTCAGCAGTCCCAGCCAAGGCCCCCTCTTTTGTGGAAGAGACGAGCCTGCCTTGCTGTGTTCCATCTGGATTTCTGACTGAGGAATCTGTGAGCATCAGCAAATGGTGTTTTGGCCCCTGGGCGCTGGGGCAGTTTGCCACCCAGCAGAGGTGCCTGCAGCAGCAGCGGCGCCTGCAGCAGCAGCGGCGCCTCCGCGCTCCCTCCAGTTCGTGCTCTTTGCAGAACTCACCATGCACATTTCCTCAGTTCCCTCACCGCTTCTGTGGTTGTGGGGATGTCTTCAGCACCCGTGCTGTGCTGAGCTGATGGCTGCTGAGGACTGGGAGCCAGTACCTAAGCTCGGCTCGTGAGAACCTCCATGCAGGAAGGGGCCGCTAGAGCCAGAACAGAGGCTCTTCCTTGTGCTTCCAGCCCTGGGTAGAAACACACGCCAGGCATCATTGACATCATCGTCAGCATCATCACCATCACTCACTGTTGATCTTTTCCATCTGTCCACTGTCATTTTAGTCTCAGCCATGACACTTCTTAGTCCGTGAAATGCTACTGAGATTGTACTGTTATTTGAGGTAGTTCTTTTGGATTTTATTAACCCCAGTATATCTGTTGCTTACAAAATAACACGAGCCACATGCTCATAGAATAGCAGTGAAGGCTCCATATCTGGTAGCCTCATGTGACTTCAGGAGCAGGCAGGGAATTTGGGGGAGAAGTAAGGCAAGCTCTCAAGTTTTCCAAGCCTCATGGGCTGCTTGGATCTCACAAGTAATGCCTGGATTTAAATCACCGGGGAAGGCAGCCTTCTGCTCCTGTGTAGTAGAAATGGGTCCCAGACTTGACAGGCTGCAAGTTTAAGCTTTTCTTAGTCACCTTGTTCTTACATTTTTTTTTTTTTTTTTTTTGGTACAAATGTATTTGTACACAGAGAGACTTGCATTTTAAGCATGAAAGAAAGGTTGACCTCAGAAAGTGAGTTCCGTCTGGGACTATTATTATTTCAGCACTTACTTTATCAAAGAGGAAATTGTTTTATGTAGAATCCTACAGTGGGACAGCCATGTGCAAAAAATTAAAAGTGGGTGTAACACATTATGTAAAAATTAACTCAACAGATCGTAGATCTAGATGTAAAACATAAAGCTATAAAACATTTAGAAGAGGACATGGGAGAACAGCTTTGTGAGTTGGGATTAGACAAGAGTTCATAGATATGAGAACAGACAACAAATTGATAAAGTGGACTTCATCCAAATGAAAAATTTCCTGTGTGAAAGACACTTAAAATAATGAAATGTCAAAGGACAAATACAGACTGAGAGAAAATATTTTCAAATCACATACCTGACAAAGGTCTTTTTGTATCTAGAATAAAATGAACTTTTAAAACTCAACAGAAGGAAAAAATAATCCAATTACAAATGGGCAAAAGGCTTAAAAAGACACTTCACCAAAGCAGATAGACAGATGGCAAATAAGCAGATGCAAAGATGTCGATATTATTTACCATTAGAGAATTGCAGATTAGAACTACAGTGAATATTACTATGCCCCTATTTTAATTAGTAACATAAAAAACTACTGACAATATCAAGTGTTGGCAAAGGATGTGGAGGCACTGGAACTCTTGTATATTGCTAGTGGTGTGATCCCATGCAAAATAGGAAAGCCAATTGAAAAAACAATTTGGCAGTTCTTACAACTTTAAACATACACCTACCATACGACCCAGCAATTGTACCCCTGGGTATTTACCTTTGAGAGATGAAAACTTACGTTCACATAAAACCTGGGTAACATGTTTATAGCAGCCCTATTCATAGTTGCCAGAAAGTGGAAACAGCCCAGATAGATGTCTTTAAGCAGTCAGTGGACAAATGACAAATTCATTCAGGTAATGAAACTGGCTCAGCAAAAAAGTTGAAAGAACTATTGATACAACCATGGAGAAGAATCTCAAAGGCATCATACTGGGGGCAAAATACTGGTCTCAAAGGTTGCATGCTGTTAGATTCCATTTATATGATTTTTTTTTTTTTGAGTTAGAGTCTCGCTCTGTCTCCCAGACTGGAGTGCAGTGTTGTGGTCTCAGCTCACTGCAACCTCTACCTCCTTGCTTCAAGTGTTTCTCCTACCTCAGCCTCCTGAGTAGCTGGGATTACAGGCACATGCCACCACACCCAGCTAGTTTTTGTTTTTTTAGTAGAGATGGGGTTTCGCCATGTTGGCCAGGCCGGTCTTGAACTCCTGACCTCAAGTGATAGGCCCGCCCCGGCCTCCCAAAGTGCTAGGATTACAGGGCAAAACTTTAGATCCGTGGTTGCCAGGGGGTTGAGGTGGAGGCAGGGTGTGACTATGAAGATAAACAGAAGGAGGGTGTTTTTTTTTTTTTTTTGCGGGGTGATGAAACTGTATCCTGATGGTGGTGGTGGGAATGGAAGTCTATACATGTATAAAATTCATAAAACTATATACCCAAGAAAGGTCAACTTTATTGTATAATAGAAATAAAAAAATTAAACAATCTTAGTATTTTGTTGTTGTGGATACGAGAGAGGAATGGGGAGGACATTTTTTTTTTTTTCAAGGAAGACCTGGTTTCCCCCTAGTGGTCTGTGGCCCCAATTAGAGTGACATGAAGGGAAGCACTGGGGGAAAAAAGTCCCTTGTATGAAGGACGGCAGGGAGGGGATGCTGCTTTTCATGTTAGTCCACAGGGCACAGCGACATCCCCATGCTTGTTTTTTATTTACAGTGACTTTCCTAAAATATATTACCCAAAGAATTGCATGGAGAAATTACTGTGCAACCCCTTTCCCCAAGGGGAACACCGAAAGGTAATCTAGTTTGGTTTTAAGGGCACCTTTGGAAGCAAAAGAGCGGTTGCTTTGGGACCAGGAAACAAAGGCTTGACTTGAAATGATTAGAAAGAGCCAGAGATTTGAGATTTTCATTTTCCAGTGCACTTTTTAGAGATTTAACTGCACAGCTCAAAATGGAGGCTAATCAGAGTCACACAATTAAATTACCGTGCACCACTTAGAAAATTAAAGGGTAAACTCGATAGTCTGTGTGATTTGGAGGATTTATTTTGAGACAATGTAAATGACTATTATTAGTATTTGTATTACTGATAATCTTTACATGGGATGCCAGACGTGTTGTGGGTCTTTGCAGCAGTAGCTGCCTAAGCTGATTTCAGAAATGAATACAGAGCCGAGGCTATTAAACGAGATGGCCCAGTGATCTCCAGGGTCTGCTTTTGCAGCTTAGGAGCTTTGGGGAATGTGCAGGGGAGTTATTGATGGGCAGGTGCCACTGGCATTTCCTAGGCAGGGGCTAAGGATGCCAAATGTCCCTCAGCGCCTGGAAGAGCCCCATACAATGAAGAATTGTTCCTGGTGATCTTGAAATGTTCTGCCAGACACAAAGATGAAATTATGTGTGCAGTGAATGGAGCTTGGAACCTAATTCCAACTCTAAGTTGTTTATATATGGTTTGTATAGTTTTAAAATCGTCTGAATTTTTCAAGAATACAGCTGCCTGGTAAATCCGACGAAGATGGCTCTTTTGTTCGGATGCTTAACAAGAGTTGTTTACTGTTAGAAAATCAGGGACTACAATATCCCTGTTGATATTTCAATACAGGCAACACGTACGTATCAGCATACATTTATTTTTTCTGGTTGCATACTAGACAATTTTACATACGACTATTCTCGTCCTGCATTCAAAAGACCTCATAGAAAAGAGTGCCAACAATATTCAGTTTAATACTGTTCTCTTTTATTTAGTTTTTTCTTAACATATTTATTGAGATATAATTTACATACTATGCAATTCACCCACTTAAAGTGTACAATGGTTTTAGTATATTCAGAATTTTGCAATCACCACCAAAAGCTAAGTTAGAACATTTTCATCATCCCAAAGAGTAAACCCTTACCCGATAGCAGTCACTTCCATCCCCACCCTGATACTATCTTCTGTCAAATCCCTACTTATTTATTGTTAAGTAGATAAAAGATTTGACTGCCACGTTGTGTCTTCTGGTAGAGTTGTGCCTGAGCCTGCACCTACTGAAGTGTGCTTCATTTTTTTATGAATTACTTTCCATTTATTTTTTAATCTCTCAAGTTTGGGCATTTTGTGACTTTAAAACAGTTACATGTGAGGGTAGGTTTTGTTACCTCTGAATATGTATTTAGAGCAAGAGAAGTCATTGGCTCTGACTGGACTGAGAAGACAACCGTGGGTCTTCCTTACACAGAGGTGATGACTAAGCAGCAGCACAGCAGATACCTTGTGATAATAGAAGTATTTTAAACTTCTCTGAGTACAGCTTTATTATTTTATTTATTCTCTACCTTTAATATTGGTTATGGCCTGAATGTTTGTGAACGTCCCAAATTTCTATGTTGATGCCCTAACCCCCAGTGTGGCTGTGTTTGAAAGTGGGGCCTTGGGTTGGGCCCGGTGGCTCAGGCCTGTAATCCCAGCACTTTGGGAGGCTAAGGTGGGCGGATCACCTAAGCTCAGGAGTTTGAGAGCAGCCTGGCCAACATAGTGAAACCCCGTCTCTACTAAAAATACAAAAATTAGCCCGGCGTGGTCGCGGGCACCTGTAATCCCAGCTACTCGGGAGGCTGAGGCAGGAGAATGGCATGAACCCAGTGGGTAGAGGTTGTAGTGAGCCGAGATTGCCCCATGGCACTCCAGCCTGGGCAACGGAGTGAGACTCCACCTCAAAAAAAAAAAAAAAAACACAAAAGGGGGCCTCTAAGGAAGTAATTAAGGCTCAATGAGGACGTAAGGCTGGGTCCTTAATCCTTTAGGATTACTGTCCTTAAAAGAAAAGGCATCTGAGAGCTCATGCACTCTCCCTCCACCTCCCTTTTCCCTGAGCACACAAAGAGGTCACGTGAACACATAGCAAGATGGCGGCCACCTACAAACTAGAAGGAGAGGTCTCGGAGTGAAACTGGCCCTGCTGCCACCTTGATCTTGGGCTCCCCAGCCTCCAGAACTGTGAGATACATTTCTGTTTAAGACACCCAGTCTATGCCGTTCTGATGGAGTAGCCCAAGCAAACTAATACATTATCAGTTTTTTTTAACTGGTAAGAACGACCATGCCCTTGAGACTATAGTGAAAGTGAGTACCGCCATATCTGCCTTTGAATAAACTCTGACTATGAGGAGTAACTCAGGAAACTCAGATTGGGGTGGAGTTCACAAGACCCTGGGCTGCAGTTTGGGCTCTACGCCTTGGTTTTTGGAGCTCCTCCGCGTGGTCTCCTCCATGTCTTCTCTATTTTTACTTCTGGCTGTCCCCTTTGTACTCTCACCTCTTACTCTCTTTGTTCCATTATTTTTCAACATTGCATTGTTGCTGAACCGCAGTGTTTAGCAAACCTTTATTTTCTCATAAGTTGAATATGCGGTGGAGAGAACGGTTTCCCACAAACATACTAGAAAAAATGTGTGTGTGTATGTGATTATAGTAATTATTCACACTTATAACAAAACATTCATTTGATTCAGGAAAGGACAAAGGATAAAATGTTCAGAAATCTCAGTACTGTAGAACTAGATGCTATTATCATTTTAGGACTACCTAGACAACTTTGTGTGTGCATAGGCAATATATTTACACAGGCATGTACTTTTACATTCATAGAGTCCTACCATATTCACTAAACTGCTTTATAACAGTTTTTGTTGATGTTTTTGGCAATAAATACGGATGAAATATAACATTTTAAATAGCCATATATAATTCCATTTTATGTATGTACTATGATGGTTGTAACTTGAGGGCCTTTGGGATATATCTCTCTCTCTGCCTCTGTCTCTGTCTCGATCTCTGTCTCTATAACTCTATCATCTTATCATTTCCCTAATATTACATAATATAAAATGTATATATTGTTAAAAAGAAACCTTTTTATATAAAGTTCTTTGTACTTCTGATTTTCTCTGTACTATACATTGTTCCAGGGAACTTTTTATCAATATATACTTTCTTTTCTTAAAAATGTTGAAACACACTTTATTTTTTGGACATATCAAACCTAAAGAAAAAGTACAGAGGTTAAAATAAAAAAAATCTGCACAGCACCTGTGGGGCTTTATCAAATTCCAACATTTCAACATACTTCAGATTGAAAAAACCCCTGTAGTTGAAACCCCACGTAATATCGGGGCTCCTTTCCAACACCTTTTGTCTTCTGTGGCAACTGCCGTCCTGAATTTGGTGTTTATTTTCCTCATTTATGTTTTTTTTTTGCTGTTGTTGAGATGGAGTCTTGCTCTGTTGCCCAGGCTGGAGTTCAGTGGCCTGATCTTGGCTCACTGCAACCTCCGCCTCCTGGGTTCAAGCAATTATCCTGTTTCAGCCTCCCCATTAGCTGGGACTACAGGTACCTGCCACCATACCTGGCTAATTTTTTGTATTTTTAGTAGAGACAGGGTTTCACCATACTGTTCAGGCTGCAAAATCCCAAACTCAGGTGATCAACCCGCCTTGGCCTCCCAAAGTGCTGGGATTATAGGCATGAACCACCACACCCAGCTCCATTTATGTTTTATATTGCATGTATATTTCACCATAAATCATAGTTAGTATTGTTTTTACCTGTTTTCAGACTTTCCATAAATGGTATCAATATAAATAATTTTTCAATTTGGTTTCTCTGCTTATTCCACAATTTCTCTGTTTTCTTCATGTTAGACATTTAGGTTGTTTTTTGCAAATTTTCACTGTTAACAAACAGAGCTATGAAGAATACTCTTGGGTGAATGTTCTGGTTTACATATGATAGCATTTCTCTGATGATAATGAGATAGTCATTTTCCACAGTGGTTATCATCTAGCCAGCAGCATGCAGTAATCCAAGTTTTCCCATGCCCTGGTCAGTGCTTCGTTTTTGGCCTTGGGCTAGATGTGAAATGCTGTCTTTCTGTGGTTTTCATCCATTTTCCATGATTGCTAGTATGATTTTGTGTCTTTTCCTAGACATGAGGGTTTCCTTTGCCCATTCACCTCCCTGCTGTCCCCTCTCCCATTTCAACATAGTCTGTTTATTAGACCTTTCTTTTGTGCTGTGCTTCGTGTGTGTGTGTGTGTGTGTGTGTGTGTCTTCTATAAGTTTTCTTCATTCCAAGTTCATAAAAATTTTCTTGTGTATTCCTTCTAGAATTTCTAAAAAGTAAAGATCTTTAATCTATCTGGAATCAATGCCTGTGTGTAGGGCAGTCATTGTTCCGGGCCAGTCACTTTCAGTTGGGAGCTTCCTTTTTCAGTACAGGTGTGAGTACAAACAGGACCATTTTCCTTGTGTACTGTATCAGTCCATTTTCATACTGCTGTGAAGAAATATCCAAGACTGGGTAATTAATAAATAAGAGGTTTAATGAACTCACAGTTTCACATGGCGGGGGAGGCCTCACAATCATGGCAGAAGGTGAAGGAGGAGCAAAGGTATGTCTTACATGGTGGCAGGCAAGAGAGCTTGTGCAGGGGGACTCCCATGTATAAAACCATCAGATTTAGTGAGACTCATTCACCATCAATAGAACAGTGTGGGAAAAACCCACCCTCATGATTCAGTTCACCCCTACTGGGTCCCTCCCATGGGACACATGGGGATTATTTACAATTCAAGGTGAGATTTGGGTGGGGACACAGAGCCAAACAATATCATGTACTATGATGTGAAAAAGTTTGGGAGGTGCTGGTCCTATTTGTCATTCTTTGACATTCTGCATACATTTAGAGGTCAAGTTTGTCAAGTTCCCTAAAAAAAACTCCAGTGGAATTTTGATTGGAGTTGCATAAAACTTATTAATTGGGGAACTGAAATTATTATGATTTCAGTTTGCATTTTCTAACACATGCATTGCAAATGTAAGAAATTATATTTTAATGGATAGACTCAGTGCTGAGTGCTGAAAAGCATACCAGGTAAGTAATAAACCCCTACTCTCAAGTAGTTCATAGTTTAAAGCTATATGCTTGGAAATGGACAAGGGAGAGTTACAAAATATTGGAGGTATTAATGGGAGATTTTGATTTTATTAAGAAATATACAAACTCTCGTGTTAAAGAATTCAAAGGAAGAAGAGACCATATCAGTGTGTCAGTTTTCTTAATGATATAGTGAGTACCTCTGTTGCGTGCCTTAAGATGGGATATTTTATCCCTGATGTTATTTTACCCTGAATCACTGTTAGGAGGCTCACGAATGCCTCAGTGAAACTTAGGGATACCCTCTCTTTTTCAAAGGAGAGATCCACCTTTTCTTTTTTAACCGAGGGCCTCCTCTTCCCTTGCAGAAAGATTGTTAATTTGTTTTATATAGAAGGAACCCTGTAATAAACCGTGTCATATTATTAATTAAAAATAACACATGCTGAATCCTGAGGGAACTCAACATGGAGAGAAGCAGCCACTGAAATTTTAACAGAAATTTTTTTTTAGGCGATTTATTTAATTATCTTTACTGTTCCGAGCAGTGAAAGAACTGGGCCGTTGGCAGGCCCGTTATGCGCTCAGATGGGAATTGCTCTCTCATAACAGGCAGTTTAGAGTTACAGAGTCAGTAATTTTAATCTCCCAGTGAAAAATGGCATTTGGAATTGGCCTTGAATAGTGGAGGATGTGGGTCGTGGAGGGTCGGAAAGACCCCAGGTCTTGCATCTCCATGTCAGTCCCCAAAACACTGAGATTAGACTCTTTAAGCTTTACTTTCTTCATCTGAAAAATGAAGGTACTTCCTATTACTTAACCTCCCAGAATGGTGGTGAGAATGAAAAGGAATTCCATATATTGGCTCTCAGCAGGTGTGACTCTACTGTTCTCTGCAGTTGTTGATCTTACTTCCTATAGTGAAATGGTTCCTTTCATAAGAAAATACTCCAGTGATTCTCCAGAAAAAAAATCGAAGGAAAGAAGATTTCAAAGGATAAGCTCATTTCTTTCAATCATAGAGAATCAGCATCTCTGCCCTGGTTCTCTTGTCTCAATTGGAGAACAAGTGGCTGTAACCCTCTGGCCCTCTGGCTTATTTCATTTATTCTGCGGGGCAAGATGTTACAGAACACTTACCACACGATTGGAAGTCCTTTGAGGAAGAACTAGATAAAAGTGAATCATTAATTAATTTTTAAGAGTCAGCAGCTGCACACTCAGGCATCTCGTTTGATAGGAAAGGGAAACAACTTGAGTGAATTTAAATCACTTGGCATGTATGACAGCATATTAAAGTAATGAGCAATTCGTCTTGCCAAGTTGGGGTTGTCAAGCTTTGACTTTCTCTCTCTCTGTCTCTCTCTCTCTCTCTGTCTCTCTCTGTCTGTCTCTGTCTCTGTCTCTCTCTGTCTTTCTCTGTCTCTGTCTGTCTCTGTCTCTCTCTCTCTCTGTCTCTCTCTGTCTGTCTCTGTCTCTCTCTCTCTCTGTCTCTCTCTGTCTGTCTCTGTCTCTCTCTCTCTCTGTCTCTCTCTGTCTGTCTCTGTCTCTCTCTCTCTCTGTCTCTCTCTGTCTGTCTCTGTCTCTGTCTCTGTCTTTCTCTGTCTCTCTCTGTCTTTCTCTGTCTCTCTCTCTGTCTCTGTCTCCTCTCTTTGTGTCTGTCTCTGTCTCTCTCTTTGGTAATACCTAGTTTAATTCCTGTAGCTTATATACTACAAAAAGATTTAAAAAACCCCAGCAATAAACAAAATGAAACTTCATGATATATCATCACTGATACCTGTGACTCTGGGACTTTCTCAAGACATCCGAAAATAAGTGTACCTTCGTACATGAGGGACGTTTGTTTTCCCCGAGATCTAGGTCAAATTAAGAACAGACTTGTGTCCCATCCAGTTTGAGATAGGCTGGTTGGCCTTCTCAGGGACCTTGTGGTTGCTGCACCGTGACAGTATTCAGTCTTAAACTTTGGATTGATCTCTCCTGAATGAGCAAAAGTAATGCTTTTGCAGATGCCGGGGAATTAATTGCTGCCAGGATTTGCAGAAAGGCAACGTGCACAGTTCCTTGCTTTGTATTTTTACGCTAGGAGCACTGCGAGCTTGATGATTTTGGTTTAGTGACATCCGTGCCAGCAGACTTCTGTTTTTTGCTTGCACGTTGACTGCTTTGCCTAGAAGTTCTGAGGGACATAGTTGAAAGATGCCTTTCCGTGCACCTGGTTAATGAATTCACCCATGGAAACTCTGCCTCCGCGTCTGTGACTTTGTCTTCTGCAATCCGTCATGTGACCCTGCTCCAGTGGGCTTGGCTTCCTTCCCTTTCGTCAGACGTGCCAAGTTCGTTTATGGCCCAGGGCCTTTGTACAGGCAGCACTCTCTGCCTGGAACACCCTTCCCTCAGATAATTGCATGGCTTACTCTCACTTCCTTTAAGTCTCTGCTAACATGTCATTTTGTCATGAGGATTTGAGGAATTGTGTACAAATATAATCAGCCCTCGTTATGGCTCAAGGCATATTTAACAGAGTCACTATGTTAAATTCCTGCTAATGAAGGTAAATGTGATTTCATTCGTTTAAGTCATAAGATTCTTGACTGAGCCCAGGTGCCTGCTACAAGTCCAAGTACTTGGGCATTGGCTGACCTGGAATTCGGGTCATGCATTTCTAAGTGGGGACAATATCACCTCCAAAGAGGTGAAAAACCTCAACTTGGCAAGATGAATTGCTCATTACTTTAATACACTGGCAGATTTATTTCCCTTTTTAGCATATTTGATTGTCTGATAACATATTTGCCACTTGACCATTCCTGTGTCCTAGCCCAGAATGGAAGATGCGGAGACACGAACCTGTATTATTTTCTCCCTCCAGTTCCCTCAGCATTTAGGCTGTGTGTTTACTGAAGGATTGAATGGATATTCTTCTATCAGTATGACTGATGAGTCATATTATGGCTTAAGGCATATTTAACAGAGTCACTGTGTTAAATTCCTGCTAAAGAAAGGTAAATGTTATTTCATTCGTTCAAGTCATAAGATTCTTGACTGAGCCCAGGTGCCTGCTACAAGTCCAAGTACTTGGGCATTGGCTGACCTGGAATTCGGGTCATGCATTTCTAAGTGGGGACAATATCACCTCCAAAGAGGTGAAAAAAAAATCATGCTTTAAAAATATGCCAAGCACGGATGTCAGTTTAATACATAATAAAAGAAATATGAAGGATGCCTATGGTCTTACAATTTCATGAGGAGGTGTTTAGAACACATATCTAAAAGGGCTTCTTAGGGGCATGATGATGAGAGAAAAAATGGTTGTGAAACCCTGGTCTTTGGGGCGGAGAATATCAGTGAAAACAGGCAAGAACGTTCTGGCAGAATGCCTCCTGTGTCCCCATGAATTTGCCACGCTCTCTCCTTCCCAGCATTAGCCAGAATTTCATGGTCAGACCTGCAAGTACCAGCTCCAGTGGACACTTTTGTGTTACAGTTTATTCTTCTCCACTCAATATTCCTTAGAATTCTCAGAAAACCCATTTTTTCCTTAAGATGGTGCATATCCTTGTGGTATGCAGCCACTGTCTTAGACTGTCCCCAGTTGTGGTTAGGATAATACTGAATTGTGGTGTTCTTTGGCTTGCTGATTTTTTGGAATTTATAACGAAATCAAATATCTTTTTTCATCCAGAGATACACTTTTGTCTTCCAAATGACTCTCACCAGGGGTTTTTGTGCATTTCCTTGGTAGTTTAATAGAATTTGAAACCTAATATTTCATGTCATTTTGATACATAAAGTTGTGTTTTCCTTATGCAGGTTTGCACAGGGGTCTGACACAGATCTTTTACCTTCTCTTCTGTGGACCAGGTCATGAAGCTATGATATTGCTGATATGTACTTTTTTTTTTTTTCTTGAGACGGGGTTTTGTTCTTGTTGCCTAAGCTGGAGTGCAGTGGCATGATCTTGGCTCACTGGGAACCTCCGCCTCCTGGGTTCAAGTGGTTCTCCTGCCTCAGTCTCCTGAGTAGCTGGGGTTACAGGCATGCACAACCACGCCTGGCTAATTTTGTATTTTTAGTAGAGATGGGATTTCTCCATGTTGGTTGAGCTGGTCTCGAACTCCTGACCTCAGGTGATCCGCCTGCTTTGGCCTCCCAAAGTGCTGGGATTACAGGTGTGAGCCACTGACTGCGCTGGCCATGATATGTCTTTGCTTGGAATTGAGAGCAGATGCTTTCATTAAAAATAAGGATCTTAAATTCTGTAGGTTTTTTTTGTCATTAAGCTGCCTCTATTTTCGAATGATGAGAGGAATAAAACCATGTGGCTTCCCACAGCTGCCCACGTGGGTCCCGTCCATGGATTGAACGTGGGCCAGTCCTCTGAGTAGGCTCACGCACTCAGGACATGACCCCGGGGGAGGGGGCACGAGGACAAAGCCCTCTCCTGAAGGAGCAGTGCTTTCCACTGGCAAAGCCCTGCAAAGACTGCAGCTGACGAGGGTGACAGGACCAGAATTTTAGAAGGAAGTACATGCTCGTTTAGTACACCGTGTGAGCTCTGCTACACACTAGATATCACATTTATCAATAGAGAAACAAATAGGTATAGTCCCTGAGTTTAAGGACTTTATAGGCATGCACATATGTATGTGTGGTTTGCATGTGTGTGTGGAGGTACGTTATCATGTTCACCACCAGCCTACATACTATGGCCATGTAATATCAAGAGGTTCATGGGAGTGTCAAATAGGGAATCTTTTTCAGAGGAGTTGATCCTGGAGAAATCCTTGAAGTGAGCACGCATGTTAGACCATCTTGGCAGGCCAGAAATGAGAACCTTTTCATTTACAGCCACCACGCTAGTGACTTTGAGACTTCTCTTCATATTTTGTGTGGAATGAAAGAGAACCGAACAGAGGGCTTGAGTGACTTGTCCTGTGCAGGGTGGATCCAGGTTTTAAACTCAGTTGCATGGGAGAACGATGTCCTCCAGGTTGCGGGCTTCCTTGGGAGCCCTGTGGCTGGCTTGATGTCCCCTGCATCGTTCATTCCAACCTTGCTCTTGTCTGAGTGTTCCCTGTGCTGCTATCCAGCCTGGTGGGGCCCATCACTGATGCATTGGCGCTTCCCTTTCCTGGGTGTGCTGGGCCGACCAGCCTCCATCCGGCACCTCACCTGCCTGCTCATATGGCTTTGGAGTGTGCTCACTGCCTTTCCCAGTCCAGCTGGCTGGATCCCTTGGCCATAGCATCTTTTCTGCTCGGCTCTGCGCTCAGCCTTGTTTCTGTTCTGCACTGCTTTGAGCCCTTCTAACTGCCCTAGCCCAGCTGTAAACATTGCTGTTTTTCTTGCCATTCTGATAAAAATCCAACACAACCCATTCACTAATTAGAACATTGCATAAACATGAGTCCTGTTGAGGGAGGTCATGCATTTTGGCTCTTCAGGGTTCACCATCTGTTCTCAGCATGGTCTTTGTATTTCTTCCCTCTGTGATGAAGTAGACCAAGCTCAGCCTCCAGTTGTTCCAGGAACTCTGAAATTCTAGTGTTCCTGATACTTCCGGTTTTCCCTGTGTTGTACAGATTAGCCTTATCTGTGTAATTCTATGCCGGAACATCTTCTTAATAACAGCAAATGTTCGTAGAGGGCTGACTGTGTCTCAGGTGCTGTTGTACAGGTTTTACATTAAGGCTTCCAGCAAGCCTGTGAGGTGGGGACTGTTCTTGTCCCTGTGGAAACTGATGATCAGAGAGGAAAGGTAACTCGCTGAAGGTCATACAGCTCATAACTGGTGTATCTGGGACTTGAATAGTCTGGGTTAGTAGCAGATTGAAATTCTTTGGCATATGGACTAGTCAGGGTTCTCCAGTCACGAAACCAGTAGGATGGTGATATTGAGAGATTTGTTCCAAGGAATTGGCTCCTGTGATGATGGAGGCTGCAGTCGGCAGGCTGGAGACGCAGGAATGCTGACGGTGGAAGATGGTGTAATTTCCAGTCCCACCCTGAGGCCTGAGAACCACAACTGGTGGAATAGTTCCTGTCTGAAGGCTGCCAGGCTGGAGACCCGGGAAGAGCCAGTATTTCAGATAGAGTTGGAAGGTGGGAAAAAGCCGTCGTCCCATCCCAATGGCAGTGAGGCAGGAGGGATTCTCCCTCACTTGAGGGTGGGTCAGTCTCTTGTTCTCTACAGGCCTGCGATGGATGGGATGTGGCCCACCCATAGCATCTGCTGTACTCAATCTACTCATTCAAATGCTAATGTCATCCAGAAACACCCCAAGAAACACCCAGAATAATGTTTGACCAAATATCTGAGCATCATGGCCAGGCACATTGGCACACATGATGGACCCTCACAGGGGATCGTGACATTTTACTCTCGTGCTGCTGGATTGGGTTTCTTTCTTTGTCTTCTTTTCTTCCTCTCTTCTTTCTTTCTCTTTTTTTCTTTCTCTCTCTTCTTTCTCTCTCTCTCTCTCTCTCTCTCTTTCTCTCTTTCTCTCTGTTGCCCAGCCTGAAGTGCAGTGGCACGATCTCGGCTCACTGCAACCTCTGCCTCCTGAGTTCAAGAGGTTCTCCTGCCTCAGCCTCCCGAGTAGCTGGGATTACAGGCGCCTGCTACCACGCCCAGCTAATTTTTGTATTTTTAGTAGAGACAGGGTTTCACCATGTTGGCCAGCCTCATCTCGAACTCTGGACCTCAGATGATCCACCTGCCTCAGCCTCCCAAAGTGCTGGGCTTGAGATACAAACCCCAGAGATCATGTAATAGTTGAGAAATGTTACAGGTAGTGCTTGTTCATTCTTCCAGGGATCTCTTGTTTCATTTGCATAGCTGCCTAGCAGTTCAACATTTGGATGTGCCATGCTTGTCGCTGTGAATGCTTTGTGGATGTTTCTGGAACTTGTAAATAAGTTAGCAGATTTAGTCATTTTGTGAGGCAGCAAGTGGAAACAACTAAAACTGTTTGGTATCCTATTTGGATTAGCGCTGTGTCATCTGCCTCCCACTTAAGGGGTTGTCCCTCTTTTTTCTGTTGAAGGAAAATGCTAGTTTGTATATAAGAGTAAATCCTAATGTGCAATGATTTTAATTTAGACTCTTACTCAATGTTCTAACTAGGGAATGTTTGAATCAGTGATAATTTCAATAGGGGTTAGTGCTGTTTTTCCATTACTTTTTACAAAATGACAAAAGTAACTTGGAAATGAAAATAGCATGTAGATAAATGTATGAAGTAAAATGTGAAAGTCCTCCTTCCTCTCCCCCCTTCAAACTCACTTCTCGGAAATAACTGCAGAAAAGCTGTGCATGTATCTAGATATTTTCCTATTTCTATAAAGATATTCTTATGAAGGTATTTGACATTAGAAATTTAGATGAGAAAAGTGGTGTCTTGCCAAACACGCAGTTCTGAGACATGTTGGTTTCACTCAACCGTCTTAAAACCTGGCTGGACGTGGTGGCTCACACGTGTAATCCCAGCACTTTGGGAGCTGAGGCGAGGGGATCACTTGAGCCCAGGAGTTCAAGACCAGCCTGGGCAACAAAGTGAGACCCCATCTCTAAACAAAAACAGAACAGCAAAAAAAAAAACACCCCCAAAACCCCAATCATTTGTTTGTTTGGGTGCGGTAGCTCATGCCTGTAATCTCAGCACTTTGGAAGGCCAGATCACTTGAACTCAGGAGTTGGAGACCAGCGTAGGCAACGTGGTGAAACCCTGTCTGTAGAGAAAACACAAAAGCTATCCAAGATTGGTGGCATATACCTGTAGTCCCAGCTACTTAGGAGGCTGAGGTGGGCGGATTCCTTGAGCCCAGAAGGTCGAGGCTGCAGCGAGCTGTGATCGTGCCATCTTATTTCCCTCCGCTGCTTCTGTGCTGTATGGATTTGTCACATAATTTTTTAGTCAACGTTGAATATTATATTTTCCCCTCTAGGTTTTTACCATACATAGTGCAATTGTGTTGTAGAACAATACAATTGAGAACAATTGTATTATATTTATGATATAAATAATGTTATATATTATTACGTATAACTATTGTATTATATTGAGTATAATACAATTGGGAACGATTGTATTATCCTCTCTGTATTTTAAAATCTATTTTCTTCATAACTTATAAGATGTACAGGCTCTGGGCTCAGCATCTTGCATGGAAGGATAACACTGCTGGGAATACTGGCTGCAGGTCATATTTGGGCATAGAACTCAGTGAGGTATTTAGTTTATTTCTCCCGGGGTGGGTGGAGCACCCCCATCCTCTCATTGCAATCCTTTGGAAGAGCCAAACCTGGAAGCGTCCCCAATCCCAGAAGATCTGTCTAGTTTTTACTTTGCAATGCTGTCCCTCTCGTTCTGGAATTAGGTTATATCGTCTGTTTACCTGGTAAGTAATTAAAACTCAATTTCAGCGCATTAAAATTAACCAAAGGGAAAAAATAACTCCAGCATAACTTTCTATTCTGGGGGGTTCAGTAAACACCATTGTGATTCGCTAACTCCCCTTAGGAAGATCGCTAATAGCTAGAAACGAAACAGACCGTTAAGCTGAGGACAGAGGTCTCCAAGCAGTTGCAGTCTACTGATTTGCTAATTATTGATGGGGATTTCTGTGAGTATGTACAGTTAAAGCCCCTGTGAGTGGGTTAAACATGAGGCTATCTCTGGACGGTTGTCCAGTATGTGGGATCTAAGGCAGAATTTCTGGATTCTCACCGTTCTCTTTTCCTCTATTTTATTCTGTATTTTACTTCTGGCTTCAGCATTCCTGTTCCCGCTAATCTGTGCTGCTCGCTTGTGCTTTATTTCTGTCTTGTGAGGATGTGGATGATGGTCTGCTGGACCCATCACACGCGCGTGCTGTTTGCCAGTTGGTAGTTTGGCTGCGTTGGGTGGCGGCCTCGGCTCCCTTGGACTTCCAGAGCCCTGTTGATGCCGTTACTACTCTTACAAGCCTATGGCTTATGCCTTAGGGTTGCACAATTTTAAAAAAAGTTCTAGGGTACATGTGCACAGTGTGCAGGTTTGTTACATATGTATACATGTGCCATGTTGGTGTGCTGCAGCCATTAGCTCGTCATTAACATTAGGTATTTCTCCTAATGCTATCCCTCCCTCCTCCCCCACCCCAAGACAGGCCCCAGTGTGTGATGTTCCCCACCCAGTGTCCAAGTGTTCTCATTGTTCAGTTCCCACCTATGAGTGAGAACATGCAGTGCTTGGTTTTCTGTACTTTTTGTAAGTGCTTAGTAAAAACATTGTGGGCCAGGGAAATGAAAAGATTTTTAGTTTGCGGCTTGTAGAGAGAAAAGAAAGAATTTGAATGAGGTACAAATGACCTTTTCAGGAATTGCGGCACGGGCCTTTCTTCGACTGCCCACTAACTCCGGCACTTCAATGAACCCCCTTTTTTAGAGGCATTAAAAAGAGCTGTGACAAGTGTAGTTACAGCAGATAAATCTAGCTCATGTATTTTATCTACATAATCTGATTGTAATTTATATATCTTCAGCCTAGATAAAGGAAAGCTATTTCTTATTACCAGATTTTTCTTTTTGTCAACATGATGTGAGTCGGATATTGACTTTAACTGAAGGGGGGTGATTAATCATAGCAGCTTGCAGGGAGATCATTTATTGCTCTGTGTAGCTGAGCGACTGCTGGCAGAGTTGTAAGTCAATCAAGATAAACCCAAGTGGGTTAGTCACTCTTGGATGACGATGGAGGATGTGATAGATTTATTAGCCAAGTTCTCCTTTAAAAATCACTTTACATTCTTAGCAGGTGAATTTGCAGATAGAAAAATACTGAGTCGCCGTCAATGGAAGAATCTGTTAGTTTGCAAAGTAGGGTACGGCCATCGAAATGTCACAATGAAAGATGAACTACCGAGAGATAGCCATTGGAAATGTTTAGCTCTAGATTAATCTTGTTAAGTTCAAAGAGGGCAATTATGTTCTTAGTAATTCAGGTGCTTGATAGACTGGGAAGAAGAGATTTGTTCTGTGTACAATTACATGGATTGTATAATGGGACATCTTAAGGTTTAGAATGAAATAGTTTGTTTTTCTTTTTCAGGGGAAACTTTGTAACCCTGGCTGACGGGGTTTTTTTGTTGTTGTTGTTGAGTTGGAGTTTCTCTTGTTGCCCAGGCTGGAGTGCAATAGAACGACCTCAGCTCACTACAACCTCTGCCTCCCAGGTTCAAGCGATTCTCCTGCCTCAGTCTCCTGAATAGCTGGGATTACAGGTGTCCACCACCACGCCCAGTTAATTTTTTGTATTTTTAGTAGAGACGGGGTTTCACCAGGTTGGCCAGGCTGGTTTCGAACTCCTGACCTCAGGTGATCCGCCCACCTTGGCCTCTTAGAGTGCTGGGATTACAAGCACGAGCCACCACGCCCGGCCCTGGCTGACCTTTTTTGCACACGAAGCCTTTTTGTTAAACCTGCCTGTTTCCTCTGCGGAGCTAGCGTGTAGTCAGAAAATGCACAGCAACTTCATATGAGCCTTAGCAAAAGAAAATTCTGAAGAAGATTCATTTAGGAAGAAGAAAAATCAGACAGACTTTGCCAAAAGTAAATGTCAGTGATTCCTGAGTTACCCACCCCTTTCATCAATTTCGTCACTGTTTTTCCTCATTAGAACAGATAGAGAATGGACTACTGTATTAAAATGTTCAGATGTACCCTTTATCACTGTCTGTTTCTTTCATTGCTCGAGGAGGTAGGACAGCAATAATGTTCACCTTTCAGCTCAGGAAGGTAAGTGCCGTGGGCACGGGGTGTGTTAACTGTGGCATGAGATCCCAGCAGTTGGAATCGGCGTCTTGGGACGTGGAGTTCTCAGTACTGGCATTCATGCCTGGTTTTGTACCTTGTTCCGGTTTGGGCATTTCCTCTCTGGCGTGGAACAGCATGATGTGTCCTTGTCGGAGAGGTCTTTCTGTGTACTGAATCAACATGTGGCGTTTGGCTAGACAGCATCAACTTAATATAGATGTTTGAAACTGTTCACCAGGTGCTCTCTCTAAACCAGTGGTTCCCGACTGAGGAGGATTTTGCTCCCTGGGTTGTATTTGGCAATATCTGGAGACAAGTTTTGTTGTCACAACTGGAGGGAGTATTATTGACATTAGAGTGTAGGGGCCAGGGGTACTGCTAAGCATCTACAGCATACAGCGCTGTCCCCTACAACACAGAGTGATGTGGTCCAAAGTGTCAATAGTGCTGACACTATTAAAAAACCCTGGTTTAAACTGGAGCCATCTCTGGGCTTACTAAGGTCATAGTTAGTTCTTTTGGTCTTTACTGGCTTTTCTGGCTGAATTGTCTTTGATTTTTCATTGTTACAGACACCCCCCTCCTCCTCCTCCTTTCTTGAAAGGATTATTATGGATGTAAGAGGCTATATGTAGGACATTTAATGAATTACTATTTTAACATGATAGTAAGGTGTGGATATATGTTCCCTTATAAAAATGTAGTAGGGTAAGTAACAAGGGCAGATCCAGGGTGTCTCGATAGCTGCTGCAACAGGGTCAACAAATCTCAGGGCTAGATGCTGTGATGTTTAATTTTGTTGATCCTGTCACAGTCCAGTGTGAGGGACAGACACCTTTTCCTATACACCCCCATTCCATGTGCCAGCTATCTTCTATCCTGGGGCCCTGCCATCTTTGCCAGGCCATGTCCTCCTCTGCATTCAGCTGGAGATAGGAAAGAAAGCTTGGAGAAAGCACAGCTTCACTTTTCATGGGTGAGAACCAGCGCTATGGCTTTAACCCAGATGCAGCAGACCTGGGCAGCGTGTACCTGGCTGATGAGACCATAAATCTCTGACATGGATTATTTGAACAGATATTGGTCAGTCCACAAATGTTTACACAGCCCCTTCATAACAGTGACAAAGACTGATGTCTTGCTCCAGCAGTCAGGCAGAAGATGGTCCCCCTTCCTTGCAGGAATAAGGTTAGCCCTTTGTTCTATGCAGTTCTTCAACTGATTAGATAAAGTCTATCCACATGACAGAGGGCTGTCCACTTTACTCAGTCTATGAATTCAAATGTTAGCCTCTTTCGGAAACACCCTTGCAGATGCACCCAGAATAATGTCTGGCCAAATATCTGGGCACCCCATGGTCCAGTCAAGTTGACACATAAAATTAACCATCATGTCCATTGAACTTGAGGATCCTTTCACATGTTTTCTAGCCATTTGGATATTCATTTCTGGGAAGTGCTTAAGTGTCTTTGCTCATTTTTCTTCTTTCTACTGATCTGTAGTTCTTTATTGATCCTGCATTAGTTACGTGCTGTAGAATCAGTTGATTGTTTACAGTGCAGGCTTCTGTAGTGTGAGAGAGTTCGTGAGTAACTGGTAAGTAGAGCATTCATGTCTGCATAATGTAAAAGTGAGCCCAGTTTCCCGGTAGCTCCCCCAGCATATTAATGTTTTACATCAAGTAAGAGCTGCTGATCACCAGCTACCTTAGCACGGCTGAAATGAGTGAGCTGCAGGGGAGCCAGGACTATCACATTGCCATTCACCTCACATTCTTTCTGTTGGTGACCTTGGGCCACGTGCTTTTTCTTGGAAGTTTTATGTCCCCGTCTCCTCCATCCTTGGACATTTGTCCTTGTCCCCATTAATGTAGCATTTTCAACCCTTCCTTATATTTCTCTCCATCAAGTGACCTCCACCTTTCAATTTTTTTTTAAGGAAAAGGTCTAAATTTATTGTAGTATTTATTAGGTATGTAACATGCCTTTTAATAGGTGCTAAATTTTTGTTGTTGTTTGTTTTTTGAGATGGAGTCTCTCTCCATCGCCCTGGAGAGTGCAGTGGTGCAGTCGTAGCTCATCGCAGCCTCTACTTCCTGGGCTCAAAATGAGCCTATGGCCTCAGCCTCTCAAGAAGCTGGGACTATAGGCTTGTACCACCAGGCCTGGCTAATTTAAAAAAATGTTTTTATAGAGATGGAGTCTTGCTCTGTTGCCCAGGCTGGTCTCAAACTCCTGGACTGAAGGAGTCCTTTTGCTTCAGCCTCCTGAGTCTCAGGCACTATAGGCAAGAGCCGCTGTGCCTGGCTTATGTGCTCATGTTATGGTGAGGATGTTAGGATTGTTACTATTTTTGTAAGTTATGTGACTTTGAGAATTCTTCCCTAAACCTTAGTTTTCATAAGCTCTCTCATGTTAAGCACTCACATTTGCAAAATGGGATACTTTTCAGGAACAGATATATGATATTATAGCAGAAATTCTTGCTTTTAATAGTTTGTGGCTTGTAGTTTTCTTTTCTTTTTAATGACTTTTTAGTGAATGGAAATTCTTAATTTTACTAAGCTGATTTTATTGATCTTTTATGCTTTCTGTGTCTCTAGTAAGAAATCTTTTCCTCTTCCACATGGATAGCAAAAACGTATTCTCCATTCCTGTTCTCCAACAGCTTTGTAGTTTTGCCTTTCACATGTAAGTCCTTAGTTCAACTGGAATTGATTTTCAGGTAGAGCGTGTGGCAGAAGACTAATTTCTTTTTTCTCCATATGGATAAACCAGTTGTCCCAGAACCATTGCTCAGAAAGTCTGTTCTCTCCCCACTGATGTGTGGAGCCAGTTCTAACCATTAATCAGGTTTGTCTATTTATTTGACTTCTCTATTTCATTTCATTACTTTGTCTATTCTCTTTATCAATACTTTAAAGTTGTTTATGTATGACTGCTTTTGTCATCTGTATGGCAGGGTTCCTAGTTTGTTGGTGTTCTTTAAGAGTGTTTTGGCTCTCCTTGGAACACTTTACTTCCATGTAATTTTTAGAATTAGGTTATCTAGTTCTGCAAAGCAATTATGTTGGGATTTGGACTGGAATGGGGTTGACTAGATCATTTTAAGGAAAATGTACGTCTTTATAATACTGAGTTCTCTAATCCATGAACATGGTATGTATTTCCTTTGTTTACATTTTATGTATTTTTATAAAGGATTGTAGTTTTCTATGTGATAATTTTCTACCTTGTATAAGATTTATTCTTATATATTGTGTGTGTTTTGAAGCTTATGTAAATGGTATCTTTTAAATTTTATATTTTTCTAAGTGCTGTTAGCATGAATATTTTTGTATAAATAGTGAGGCTTAAAGGAAATTTTGCCCTAAGGTATGCCCTATTTACTACCCATGGTTATCAGGGATGCTTTGGCATGAGGATGGTGGCTTGGCAATTTTAGCTGTTCCCTCTCTCCCCATGCCCAACATAAATGACTTGCATTTTTAATTTCAGCCAGTGTAGTAACACACTTATTGATAATCTAGAAATTGCTAGCATTGCACAGAACATCCTGGAGCAGGGACAATGTTTTCTCTCTTCTTTGTCATTTGTCATATCATTTTCTCTTTTCTTCCTTTTTTTTTTTTCCTTTTCTTGGCTTCATATTCTGTATCACTTTTTTTTTCTCCTGTTGCTATTTATGGCATATATTATATTTGTAGATGATTATTATTAATTCTTTTAAAGCATCCTTGATTTGATGAGTTATAGATATGATCTGATAAATCATATCCTACTCTTATAATACCTGCTTCTTCTGGAAACTCTACAGCGGGGGTTAGTGAACTTTTTCTGTAAAAGGCCAGAGAGTAAATATTTTGGGCTTTGTGGGCCATCTGGTTCCTGTTGCTGCTACTCAGTTCACTGTTGTGGCACGAGAGCAGCCGTGAGCAATACATAAATGAATGACGTGGCTGTGATCCAATAAACTTTATTTACGGACACAAAAATTTGAATTTCATATATAATTTTCATATGTCATGAAATATTGACTTTTCCAACCATTTAAAAATGTGAAAAACACTCTTGGCTTCTGAGCCTTGCAAACACAGGCAAGTGGGTGGTGGGATTTGGCCCGAAAGCCACGCGCAGTTCACTGAAGCCTGCCGGAGAGCACCCTGTGTGTGCCTCTAACTGAAGACTGACTCCACGCACTTGTCATTGACTGGGGCATGGTTAATGGCTTCCTTTTTGACCCCTATGAACATAAATTGAATCTTTGCAACATTAAGGTACAGGTATGGCTTAATGATAGGCTGCCTTTCTAAGTCAGTTGGAAAATGAGTCCATTTTAAGTCGATCCGAAATACTTAGAGTTTAGTAAATAAATGAGCTATGTCAAATATGTGTAACACTGAAGGCTAATTTCTTTCAAACTCTGCTTTGAATCATGTTCCAGTAATTGGGGCAACCCGTAGAGATGGTTTTGTTTCACTTCCCCACACTGTTCCTGCTGTGTTCTGAATAAGGAAGGAGGGATTTGGAAAGGTTGAGTGATTTCAGTGGAGTCACAAAACGTGCAGAAATTGGAACATAACCTGTTCAGTCCAGTGCCACGTCTACTTTTATCGCATTGCCTCTCCTGCATTCTTATAGAAAATTGGAGTCTTCTGAAAGGGTGGACCTTTGCTCAGTGAATGGTGCAGTATTGATAAGGCTGCCCCAGACTGCCAGTTAGGTATCTGGTTTTCCTGTTGATTTCATTCTGTCTGCATGATCTTCCTTCCTGACTAGATAGGAATCAATTTTCCTGTTTCCTTGCATCATGCCTACCATACTGGTGCACCTTGGGGATATTTATTTCCTTGTTCAATGCTTATTGAATACTATGTAAGTCAGAAGCACCTTGCTAGGGGGCTGGAGGTGGGCCCAATAAAATATCCCTGTTTCTCACAGGAGTTTACAATATAATGGAGGACCCACAGGTACTTAATTAATAACAGGATGCAGGAACTTGGGGAGACACTGCTGAGTTATTGTTCATGTATGGAAATAGCTGCCATAAAAGAACCTAAATACCATTTGTAGAATATAGCACACTGGCTTCAGTGCTGATAGCCTGTCATTTAATCATCATGCCAAGTACTTTGCACGTGGAGAGAAGACGATTGCAGGTGACGTTGCCTCTCTCATTGTAGGTTGATTCTTGAAGGTGTATTTTCGAGATGCAGTAATTACCTGAGTAAGTAGCATGGGTAGAAATTTTTGCAATGCAGTTTTTTTTCACAGTTTTGCTAAATGAACTTCCAGTTTAATACTTTACTAATGAACACAGGCACTCTTTCTGTAGAAGGAGAGGGACTCTGAGCTAGGAGCTGATGCTCCTGTTGTCACTCCTGAAAAGAAAAGGGAGGAAGATAACTCTGTTGGTCTCTTGCCATGCTTTTTCTGGAGCCTCTCCTCCTGGGGGTGCAAGTGACCTATTTCTTCTCACATAATTAGGAGGTGACTGACGTAGAGAGCTGCCTCCTTTAGGCACAGGGTGGGACCTTATTCCCAAATGTAGATTTAGTAGTACCCGGTGGTGTTTGTCCCTCTTCTCTGTGCAGACAAGAAATTTCCTTTTCCTTTCCTGAATTTGTTTTTGACATGAATCTTTGGGGTTAGAATTTCTGTCTCTGATGGACGGCATCGATAGGCTATTTAGGCATAGTTAAATCATATTCAGTATATTTCATATCTGTAAAGTCTAAGAGCCTGGCCAACCATCCCTCACTGAGCTATCGCTGTTACTCGGATGACTTTGGGAGTTCTGACACTGATTTGTTAAAGATCCCTTGGAACATAACCCGTTTGTTAAGTTAGGGACTCCTTGTAACCATAATGAGAAAACCAAGCCCCTTAGTACGTGTATTAGTCCATTTTCACTCTGCTATGAAGAAATACACAAGACTGGCTAATTTATTAAAAAAAAAATAAAAAGGTTTAATGGACTCACAGTTCCACATGGCTGGGGGAGGCCTCACAATCATGGCGGAAGACAAAGGGGAACAAAGGTATGTCTTACACGGTGACAGGCAAGAGAGCGTGTGCAGGGGAACTCCCCTTTATGAAACCATCAGATCTGGTGAGACTTAATCCCTATCATAAGAACAGCATGGGAAAGACCCACCCCCGTGATTCAGTTACCTCCCACTGGGCCCCTCCCAAGACACAAGGGAATTGTGGGAGCTGCAGTTCAAGATGAGATTTGGGTGGGGACAACACCAAACCATGTCAGCGAGTGATTTGCTCGGGTTCATTCTGCTTCGCGGCTCCCTGTGCTGAAGTACCGTCTCCATGGCCCACCTCGCCCATACAGAGAATAGTTCATTAATCGTGGGCTCCTGCCTTTCGGCCGGCATCTTCTCTCAGGCCTCGCAGGATCCGTAGTGACATACAGGAAGGGAAATGAGGGAAAAGAAAAATGAAACAATTTTTGATTTTCTCCACTCCCATGTAACCTAACTTTTTATGTGGTCAAGCAATATAAGTTCCTAACCAGCATAAATATGTGTGACTATGTTTATATCCCTGCTTACAAAATCATTCTAAAATGGCAATGAAATACTGCTTCTCCCTTTTTCTTCCTGCAGAAAATATTCTAAAGAAATAAGAATTTTGATGAGGAGTGGTTATTGAGAGGGGTATTTCGGACTGGTTTTAAATCTCAGTAGTTTATTGTGTTGGGGTTATTGAAATACTGGATATACTGACAAAAATCACCAAGAGCTTATGATTATTGGGTAAGTGAATTCTAGGTTGTGGTTAGATTAAGTGTCTAAATAAGGCCCTATTTTATTACACCACCCTTTCTCTTTCTCTTTTTCTCTGTCTCTCTCTCTCTCTCTTTTAAATCTCAGATTACCCCATCTTTCCGTGGTGGAAAGAGTAATGGTTGCAAAGTAAGTAGGAAATTTACTTCTCTGTACTCATCTGGCATGAATTGTTTGCTCTACATAAACTGATGAATTACTGCTTCTAAGGCTGACATAATAGTTTTTGTTTTGTTAAACAACTATAAATTTCATCTAATACAGGCTTAGTGTTCACAGGAAGAAAACCATACGTTAATATCTGCTGCATTTCATTGCTTAAAAATAATCGTTAGTAGTAAAGCTTCATTTTCACAAACATAATTTGATCTCATGTAATTGATAGAAGAAAAATTCAGGGAATTTGTTCAGGGTCTGTTTACAACTGACTTTTTCAAGAACGGCCACATGCAATAATCCAAATGTATTCTGTTTATGAAATAAAGCAGGCAGACCTTACAGTCAGCACTCAGAATGACTTATTGACAGCTACAGGTGCAACATTTTTTTTTTTTTAACATATTGTAACCCTTTTGCAAAGTTTTAAAATGTTTTATGATATACTATGATAGTGTTTTTGATTTGTTTGTTTGAAGAATCATAGAAGACAAAACCTTAGGAACTTTACTTATTCTAATGTTCCTGTTCTGTTATTGATAAGAAAGAAAAAGAGAGAGAGAGTGAGGGAGTCAGATATTTAAGTTGTAACCTCTTTTCATTCCTACTGGTGCTTATGAACCAAATGCAGCTTGCGTTTTAGGTGCGGGGACTCCTCAGCTCCACCTAAACTGAGGAGGGAAAGGCCTGTCATAAATTTTTGTTCTTCCTCAACGGTTTTCCTTTAATAACAACCTGATTTATGATGTTGAATCATGATTCTCGCATTTTGGAATGCTCCTTGTAATCAATCACTTTTACTAGACCTTCCTTCTCATAAAAACAAGAATCAAGCCAGTTAATTGCCCAGACATGCATCTCTACTTACAGAATAGTCATGGAAACCCTGGCTTGTTGTGTTTAGGAACTTAGCCTGGGTTATGCCAAGGGTCAGGGGTCGATGTCACAGCCCTGTTTGGAGCTATGAGCTCCCACTCTGCTCCTCAGCATGTGGGGTGACATTTATTCTCTTTGTGACTAACTAGTTAATGTTAATCCCCATAGCATTGCTGTTGAAGCAAATACTATGACTGGGGTAATAGTAACATTGTGAAGATGGATTCAGACTCTCAGAACTGAGTTTGTTGCTGAAATATTTCAACTTCATCGGAGAAGAGGGAGGGTGCCTTGTCTTCTTAGCAAATGAGTAACTATCTGGTTATAGGTTGTACAGGGACTTTGGGAAAAAGGGAGGGAAACTGAGGACACAGGCACGAAGATTTAGGTTGGAATTAAGACAGCATTTACCGCAAGTGGAGAAATGAAAGCAAGTTATCAAGGTAGGGGTCATGTTATTACCTGGCCAGAGGATTTGTGTTGTTTTCTGGTAGTTTTCTGTTGTTATCTGGTTGGAATTGTGGACCTATGACTGGGACCGTATTGAGGCTTATGACAGTCTCTGTGCTTCCCCCAGTCTGCACCTCCCCTGTCCCTTGGGGTCAGTGGAGGTTCTAGTCTGCATAGCTATGCTAGGTTAACTCCTGAGGTCTCCCAGCCCAGAACGATTTTTTAAAAAATTCTAAACCAGTGGTTTTGTCCCCTTTGATAGTCTAGAACCATGCAGTTCTCCCTTCTCTTTCAGCAGCCCCAGGAAAGGCCAGGATGGGGACTCCTGGCGTCTGTAGAGAGGCATGGCTGTCATACTAGGTGACTTCTGGGGAGCCCATGTCAAGAAATACCAGTTTCTGCATCTCAGAACAGTAAATGGCCCAACTTGGAAGCGACAGCTCCTCCCCTCTCTTTGCAATCTCTGGTTTGTCCTGTGGAGGCAGTGGAGACTCCCCTGGCTGGTGTTCCAGGACTTCACCTGTCCCGGGGTCCTGCCCCCGCTGTTTCAGTGGAAAGCGTGCCACTAACTGCTGATGACTGAGTGTATAGATACAGCCCAGGCTCCTTCAGGCCTGCGGGCCTCTGTGCCTGGACTTTGTTCCAGTCTCTGCTGGGTTTCCTCCACACTCATGAGTTCAGGCTTCCTTCATTCCTCACTTGATGACTGGAAGAGCCGCTTGACCCATCGGCCTTTCTGTGGCATCTCTCCTTTCAGAACGAACCCTGTGGAGGGGCTGGTAACTAGTCCATAGTGTCTTGCTAGTTACTAGTGCCTCACGCTGATTTGCACATGACATAAAGACACTAATAACTGTCTCACGCTGATTTGCACATGACATACAGTAATAACTGCCTCACGCTGATTTGCACATGACGTTCTTTATGCTGACTATTCCCTTCCCCGAGACTTTCAGGGAAGGAACTTCTGGTCGTTGAAGGCACAGTTCTCAGCTGCCTCCGTCGGGAAGTGTCCTGGCCCCGGCCCCAGGGCTCCCACAGTATCTGGGGCTGACTCCTTCCCTCTCTGAATTACCCGCTTACATGCCTGTCTTCCTTATGAAACGTCTTGAACATAAGCACTGTGTCTTAATGATCCTTATTTTCTCTCCAATATCTGGACTTTTGTGCGACGCAAAGGAAAACAGCCTGTGTCTTTTCACTGGAAGCAATTTATCACCTTTCTAACTGTATAATGCTAAATTCCAAAGAGTCTAAGCAGCTCTCTTGGAGTTGGCAGCTAACGACAGAAATAGTCCAGAAAGTCGTTTAACCTTTAATCCAGTGCTCTGTCTCACTAAGTATAAAAGATTCTTAAAAATACATTTGTGTATTTGCCAGTTGTTTATTAGATTTCTGCTCAGTGCCAGAGACGATGCTGGGCCTGGAGGAGAAAGTTTGAACGAGAGTAATGCCTTTCCATTCTCACAGAATGCAGTGGGCTGTCAGAAGCGGTAGGGAACAGCTGGGCAGATACTGTGAAGTGTGACATGCACCACATGCCACATGGGACGGAATTCCCGGGCTGGGTGGGCAGGGGTTGAGGAGGGTGTTTTAAAAGCTGTGTGAAGAGGGCAGTGTGAAATGCAGGCACGCTGAATGAGAAGCCTCAGGGTTGACCAGGAATGTTGTCAAAAGACTACCTTGAATGTTGGAATCAACCACTCAACATCATGAAGTGAGAGTGGGAGTCTGTCATCCATCTGTGGCAGGTACTCCCTAGGATATTTGTTACTCAGTGTGAGTGTAGCCTGCTTAGTCTCTAGTCTTTATTTTTTCTTTATTTCTTTAAAACAAAAGCTGGATACATGTGCAGAACGTGCAGGTTTGTTACTTAGGTTGCGTGTGCCATGGTGGTTTGCTGCACCTATTGACCTGTCCTCTAAGTTTCTTCCCATCCCCCCACCACCCCCAAGCGCCCAGCAGGCCCTGGTGTGTGACGTTCCCCTCTCTGTGTCCATGTGTTATCAATGTTCAACTCCCACTTACGCGTGAGAACACGCGGTGTTTGGTTTTCTGTTTCTGTGTTAGTTTTCTGAGGATCATGACTTCCAGCTTCATCCATGTCCTCGCAAAGGACGTGATCTCATTCCTTTTTATGGCTGCATAGTATTCATTCCTTTTTATGGCTGCATGTTGTATATGTGCCACATTTTCCTTATTCGGTCTCCCATTGATGGGTATTTGGGTTGGTTCCATGTCTTTGCTATAGTAAATACTGCTGCAATAAACATTTGTGTGCATTTGCCTTTATAGTAGAATGATTTATATTCCTTTGGGTATATATTTATATATACCCAAAATAAATATACCCAAACTGTGTGTGTGTTTGTGTGTGTGTGTGTGTGTGTGTGTGTGTGTATATATATATATATATACACACACCCAAAGGAATATAACTCATTATCCTATAAAGACACATACAAAGGTATTTCTGGTTCTAGATCTTTGAGGAATCGCCATACTGTATTCCACAGTGGTTGAACTAATTTACACTCCCACCAACAGTGTGAAAGCATTCCTGCTTCTTCACAGCCTCGCCAGCATCTATTGTTTCCTGACTTTTTAATATTCACCATTCTGACTGGCATGAGATGGTATTGCATTATGGTTTTGATTTGCATTTCTCTGATGATTAGTGATGTTGAGCTTTTTTTCATATGTTTGTTGGTCACGTAAATGTCTTCTTTTGAGAAGTGTCTGTTCATATCCTTTGCCCACTTTTTGATGGGGTTGTTTGTTTTTTTCTTGTAAATATGTTTAAGTGCCTTTTAAATTCTGGATATAAGCCCTTTGTCAGATGGGTAGATTGCAAAAATTTTCTCCCATTTTGTAGGTTGCCTCTTTACTCTTAATGATAGTTTATTTTGCTGTGCAGAAGCTAGTTAGTTTAATTAGAACCTGTTAATTTAGGCTTTCGTTGCAATTGCTTTTGGCTTCACTTTGTCATGAAGTCCTTGCCCATGCCTATGTCTTGAATGGTATTGCCTAGGTTTTCTTCTAGGGTTTTTATGGTTTTAGAATAAGTGCCATGTGACACTGAGAAGAATGTATATTCTGTTGATTTGGGCTAATTTTTGTATTTTGTAGTAGAGACGGGGTTTCACCATGTTGGCGAGGCTGCTCTCGAATTCCCGACCTCAGGTGATCCACCTGCCTCGGCCTCCCAAAGTGCTGGGATGATAGGCATGAGCCACCACGACCAGCCCAGAGCTACATTTTAATGTAATAATATTTTCTATGCAGTAGTTGTTCGTAATCTTTCCGGGGGTCGTGGAGTTCTCTGAGAATCTGATGAATCCAATGAAACTTCTTGGAAGAGGTGTTAGACCCACACACACAGACACACATATACACATATACACACACACACACACGCACACACACAGACATATATATACACATACATAGACACACACACGTACACATATACATACGAGCATATGCACACACATGCAAATACGTGTATACACATGCACATATACACGTACATACATACACACATATACATACACATACACACATAGACACACATACGCCATATGTATACACTCACACACACACTTCACAGCCTTGTACTTCATTGTATGGGCTCGTGAACCCTGGGAATCCTATCCCAGACCTGTTGACAAGTTAAGAACCTTTGCTTTAGAGGAGGCGATAACTGGTCAGACTGAGACTTCAGGAACAGGCCTGTCCGGAGCCAGGGAACTGGCCTGGCTGTTGGGCTTTCGGGTAAGTGACATTCCAGCAGTTCACATGTGGTGACCCAGGATGGAGAGTCTGAGCATCAGTTGGACTAGATCACGTGCACAGGGTGGAGGTCTCAGTCTCTCTGGGGAGTGCTCGGGACAGTGAGTGGGGACATCATGGTCAGGGTTTGGAGTGAGACTCTGAGAAGAAACTGGAAGTGCAGAGTGTGTTGACCTTTTTTCTGCTCCCTGGACATACCTCGCAGAGGATGGCTATTAGGGGAATCCCGAGAGACAGGATCTCTCCAGTTGCCTGGAATTCCAATTATTTTCTGATGCAAAAATCTGGCACTCATTGGCGAAGGGCAAGCTGCAGTTGATTGTGAGTGAAGGCCTCTGGGTGCCGGGCGAGCAGCCAGCAGCAGCACGGCCACCTCCAGGCCTCACCTGCAAACCCCACTGAGGGTGGATTCCATCTTTGGGCAAAAGTGAGAGCCCCCTGGGTTGAGAATATGAATCAGCCCGTGGTGCTCCCATTGTGGAGGTGGTGGGGGTGCTGATAACAGGGAGGGCATGGGAGGCAGACACATTGCAGATACCATCCTCAGATGTACAGGTGTTGAGGCCACATTTTCACCCAGGTCACACCCGTGTGTGTGCTGAGTGTGTGTGTCGTCGTGAAGCAAAAAATTATAACAAATTTATAATTTAACACTGAATTCAGTTTTCTCTTCCTATTTGAAACAATTATATGACTTTGATCATTGTTTGGCTTTTGTTTCAAAATTTTAAAATGTAACATTAATGAAAATCTCTCCAAGTAGTTTTTAAAATCGCCTTGTTTCTCTGCAGTAGCTCATCAGAGTGGTTGGGGCCATGGCCTCCTCATCCTCCTCTGGCTTCTCCTCCCACTCCTACTCCTCCTCCCCCTCCTTTTCGCTCTCCTCCTCTTCCTTTATTTAGCTCTGAGCCCCTGCCCAGCCCTGTGCTGAGAACCTTCTTGTGCATGGTTATTTTACTTAGTGTTCAGGAGGACCTACCAGGTGGTCCAGCTAGTAGGCTTGTTTTACAAGTGAGGAAACGCACCTGGAGAGGTTAGACGGCTTTTCTGATGTCACACAGCCAATGTGGATGTAGCTGGGACTCCAACCCAGGTAGTGCCATCTGGATCTTGCCATTTCCTGTGTTTTGCAGCTTTCTCAGTGAGTGCAAGGGTATCTCAGTATTCCTTCTGTGCACCCTCCAAGGCACAGCCTACAAGAGCTGTCTGATGACTGATTCATTGCTGTTTTCCCTTTTCTAGGAGTGTTTTTGTTCTTTTTGCCTGCTGAACCTTTAGAATAGTAACGGTAAGGCAGTGTGTTAGGAGTCTCCAAAGAAATGGAACCAATATAATGTGTGTATATATAGATACTGTCATGACTGTGGAGGTGTGGTGAGTCTGAGCTTTGACTGGGCAGGGCGGCAGGCAGGGCACTCAGGGAAGAGTTGCAGTTCCAGTCCAAGGCCGTCTGCTTTAGACCCAGGAAGAGCCGCTGCTGGGATGGAATCTGGTTGCCTGCTGGAGGATTCCCTGTTGCTCAGGGGAGGTCAGTCTTTTGTTCTAGCCAGGCCTTCAACTGAACGAGGCCCACCCACACCAGGGAGGGCGGCCTGCTGTACTCAAAGCCCAGCAATTAAGATGTTAATCTCACCCAAAATCACCCTCCCAGAAAAATCCAGAGTAGGGTTCAACCACGTATCTGGGCACTGTGGCCCAGGCAAATTGACGTAAAAGTAACCATCACAGACAGCAACCTAAATCCTGTTGGAGAGGCCGACTCATTTCGTCAGATACCTAAGGGCATGTTAATGTCAGATACCAAAGGGCATGTTAATGTAAACTTGCTGCAAGTTTGTCTCTTTCTCGTAGACCTGAGGGGAATATTGGGAAAAATGTGAATGGAAGTTCTTTTGCTTCAGGAAAGGAAGTAACTTTACAGGAAGAAGTAAGTCAAGTATGAAAAATAGAGTGAGACCTAGGAGAAGAAAATCTTTAACAAGCGACTGTCTTATTCCATTGAACTTAGAGCCCTGGACCTGTGTGATATGTCAATTCAGTCTTGACAGTTTCTCTGCAGAGTGAACTAATAAAAAGAACTGTAAGAATTTTTTTTTTCTTCTTTTTAGTGGAGAATGGAAGAAAAGTGGCTGACTCTTTGGAAGGGGATTCTTTAAAAGCAGGAAAATGTTTAAAAGCAGGAGCAGTAACATCTATGAAAGTGAGCTATTGGCAGCTAGAGAAGGATTGCAGAAAATGTGAAAGAATGAGAGATTCCATACTTTATTGGATAAAAATCTTTAGCCAGTGAACAGTGATAAGGTGTTAAATTTCATCTGATAGTTTTAGAGGTTATTTATCTCGTAGACTCTTAAAGATTCCTTGCAGAGTAGTGTGGGTTGTGCGTTTCGAGAAAGTCGTAAATGGTTTCCATCTCTGTGGCGTTTCTTTAGCAAATTCTGGTTGTTTCTAGCACTAAGATCTTCTTGGGAACTTCAGAGAAAGCGTTAGGTCCTTTGGGATTAAAGCCCTGTTGTGTAGTACCTGGATTTTCTTTCATCTCTGGGTGTTTCCCTTGTCTGACATGAACAGTATTGGTGTTACCTAATGGGCTAATCATACAGCAGAGAACTCCAGAAAAATATTAAATGTGTGTCTTTATCACACAAGATACTAAGTGACAAAACACTTAAACGGACTGATACCTGGCTTTCTAGGTTACACATGCTGAAACAAACATTGCAAGTGATAATTCACTTATGTAAGCAGTTACACACTATGCAAATACAAAAAAAAAGAAAAAGAAATGGCAGTACGTTTGTGAATGCCGTGGCATGCTGCTGAGTTAAATCGTATTTCAATGAAAGGTCTGTGCAGTGAATATTTATGGTCACGGTGGCTCTTAGTCTGAATTCAGCAAGTTGTATGTCATCAAAAGATTAGTGAAACAGATACAATTTCTAAAGCTGTCTAAATCTGCCAGCCTTTCCTTCTTGTGACTCAAGTTCATCTGTGGCCTATTAGTTGTTGGAGGTGTAACCTACTATTTGTTGGCCAGTTGTTGGAGGTGTTGGGTGTGTGGTTTTGGACACAGTGGGCGTAGGTGGTCCCAGTCTCCTGGAGTGGGCAGCCAGACGAATATTGTAGACACAGGAACACAAACATGTTGTTGGAGCATTCGTCGTATCTCTGGGGGTTGCAGCTCTGTCTCAGTTTGCTGTGGCTGAACCAAGGAAAAAGGCAGATACAGACTTTTACAAGAATTATAATTCTATGAAAGATTTTGAAGAGATGAGAAAGGCTGGCATCTTTCAGGATGCAGTGTGATTTTGGAATATAAGGAATTTATTTGGGTTGAATTACCTAGAAGTTTGTCACTGACCTGTGTTTCTGAACCATGAAGCACAGATATGTGGGCTAACAAACAGTTTCTCTTGATACATAAACCATTAACAAGTATATTTTAAAAAGAGTCTGTAGAGAAATATATACAGGGGATGTGAATGGGCAGTTCCCAGAGGGGAAGCCTGAGTTGTCATAGTGTAATGATACTAAACAGCACGACGATCTGTAAAACAAAAAAGCAAAGGAAAAAGGCAGTTTCATATGCTTCAGATTAGTGAAAATTTAAGAAGTCTGATTATATAAAATACTCCCAAGGACGGAGAACATTGGGGATGATGAAGTTGTGAGAATGACTTTGGAGAGCAGTTTGCTGATAACTAGGAAGTCCTTTGCTGTTCTGCACCTAGGAATTAATTTTAGAGTAACAATGTTACAAAAATTAACCATCCGAATTAATTTTAGAGTAACTGTGTTACAAAAATTAAGCATCTAATGTCAGATTTCACCTCACTTGTCCTATCAGCAGCCTTTGACAAGATTGATTATTCCTTCCTTCTTGAATATTTTTATTACTTGGAAAGAGAATTAGCTGGGCACATGGCTGTCCAGATAGAGTCTAGATACTTGGACAATGCAAAGTGGGTTCTGTCCAGTCTTACTGTTACATGCTAGGGTCAGAGACAAATTCTATATCGTATGTTACAGGTTTAGGATGAGGTTTCGCCGGAGGAAAGCAAAATCTACATGGACCAAGGGTTTACATCCCATCCTCTTACCCCATAGAGATGCCTCTGGGTGAGTGGGCATGCTTTTTATTGGAAGCATCTTTCCATTTTGTGGGTTTCCTTTCTTGTAAGCATAGAAAACAGCCATGATATTAGGGGATAAACAGTAATTACAGTACCTTCCCCCGCCCTAGCAGTGGGGCAGTATGCATTTCATGGGGAACCTGAATAAATGTGGGTTCAGTACCTCCAGCTGGGCTCTGTCCTAGCTCACTGCTCCAGAGAACTCCCTTTGGGACATACCTCCTATTGTACTATGAAGATGTGGCCATGCCCGGCGAGGAAATGATCTCTGTGATATACATGTAACTGATGAGATGGAAATTGTTCATCTTTACTTATGTTCTTTCCCTCTTTCCGTGGGCTGGGATGTGTGAACCATCTGTTTCCCTGCCCTCCCTTAGAACAGAGTGACAGGATTGAAGGACCCAGGACTCCTAACACATCTTGGGAAGCAGAGCTCTGTATCACCCTGTATCAGCTGCCCTGGATGAGAGAGAGAGAGAGAGAGAGAGGAGACAGAGAAAGAGGGGAGAGAGAGAGAGAGAGAGAGAGAGAGAGAGAGAGAAACTTTGTGCTTACACCATGTTTTATGTTTTTGGGTCTCTTTATTATGCAGTCTAGCTGTGATGCAGTATCTCATAGTCATCTTAATGATCTTAACGACTATGAGGGCGTGTGGAGCTTTCCCTTGGTATTTGCGTCCCTTGAATCTGTCCCATCTCAGTAAAGGCCTGCTCCATTCCTCAAGTGCTTGGGCCAGAAAGCCTCAGGGACATTTCTGTGTTATACTTCTCTTGCAGCCCATCAGCAAATCCCATTAGCTTTACCTTCATATTTAAAAAAAACAAATACTTTGACCAGGCGTGGTGGCTCACACTTGTAATCCCAGCACTTTGGGAGGCCGAGGTGGGCAGATCACCTGAGGTCAGGAGTTCAAGACCAGCCTGGCCAACATGGTGAAACCTGGTCTCTACTAAAAATACAAAAATTAGCTGGATGTGGTGGGGCGCGTCTGTGGTCCTAGCTACTTGGGAAGCTGAGGCTGGAGATGGTGGTGTGTGCCTGTAATCCCAGTTGCTCGGGAGGCTGAGGTAGGAGAATCACTTGAACCCGGGAGGCGGAGGTTGCAGTGAGCCGAGATTGCGCCAGTGCTTTCCAGACAGAGTGAGACTCCATCTCAAAATAAATACATAAATATTTTCAAAATTGACAGATAACAATTGTATCTATTTATGGGGTACAATGCAATGTTTTGACCCGTGCATACATTGCAAAAAAATTAAATCATGCTGATTGAGATATCCATCACCTTAGCAACTTAGTGTCTTTTTTGTGTGTGTGCTGAGAATGTTAAAAATCGACTCTTAGCAACTTTGAAATACACAATGCGTTATTATGAACTACGGTCCCCGTGTGATGCCGTGGGTCTCTAAAGTCTACTCCTTTCAAGCTGAAATTTTCTACCCCTGCTGCCAGCCTCAGGTACCCATCCCCTGACTCTGTTTCTATGAGATGATTGAAGTGGCGAATCTGACACAGTCTCGTCACCTCTGCCGTTGAACAGCATGCTTGCCAAGCTCTTGGCTGAGGAACCGCAGTGGCCCCCTTGCAGGGCCTCCTGCTTCTGCTCTTGCCTGGGTGCAGATAATAATGTGACCAGAACCATCTTTTCAAAATATGCCACTTCTTCACTTCATTCTGCTCCAGACCTACCGTGGCTATCCCTCTCAGGGTGGCAGTGGAAGTCCTTGCTGTGTGCTAAAGCCAGCAGGAAGCTACTGCAATGTCCAAGACAAAAATACCAAGCATATGAAATGCTAGTGAGGAAGCACAGCTCTCCTCTGTGTGTCCCCGCTGAGGGCAGCCCTACCGCTGCTCTGGTGGTCAAAACTACAGATTCTTCCCAGGGGCTGGTAAAAGGTGTCACACAATTCCCCCAAATTCCCTCAATAAAACATTGCTAGCTGGGAGTGGTGGCTCACACCTATAATCCCAGCCCTTTGGGAGGCCGAGATGGTCGGATCACCTGATGTCAGGAGTTCGAGACCAGCCTGGCAAAGATGGTGAAACTCCATCTCTACTAAAGATGCGAAAATTAGCCAGGCGCGGTAGTACACGCCTGTAATCCAACTACTCCGGAGGCTGAGGCAGGAGAATTGCTTGAACCTGGGAGGCAGAACCTGGGAGGCAGTTAGCCGAGACTGTGCCACTGCACTCCAGCCTGGGCGACAGAGCGAGATTCTGTCTCAAAAAAGAAAACAAACAAACAAACAAAAAAACCCTGCAGATACATACATACTCAGGCAGGTGCCTTATTTAAACAGGGAGAATAATGAGAGTGAATTCCTCTTCTATGCAGTGTGACTTGCGCGCGTTGCTGGAGTCACTGCACTGATGAAACGGAAAGTTGCAGGGCAGCCAGACTGAAGCATAGCTGTGGAGAAATCTGGTTTGCATTCTAAGTTTTACAATGATCTCAAGGATACTGTTTTTCTTTCTCTGTGCTCTTGTGCATAAAATGAAGAAGAAAAGTTTGGTTTGGATGTGGAAGGAATCTAGACTACAGAAACTGCTGAACGATGTGTCATGCAAATTAAAAACTAAGCAGGTAAATAACCGCGTGTAAACATTCACATTGCACACCATCTCTTCACTACCGATCCTGCCCTCATCAAAAACACCCGCCAGCAACGGCCGTGACGCTCTGTACGCACAGCGTACCCTGCTGTGTTATGAGTGGTTTTTGCTAAGTTGAACCAGGGAGGTTGCATTTTACTGCCATATAACAAGTGATTGATTTTATAAGAATGTGAGGAAAGGGAATTGAAGCTAAAAATGGATTGGATTCCTGTGACAGTTTACCCTGGACATTATTTTCTGTGAGAGATACTTCATTTTGGTACCAGTTTGCAGATGTTTAAGATGTGATCGTGGTGACAAAACTAGCATTAGTATCCAAGTTAGGGCGAGCACATAAGAGACTAGAAGGCTATTAAGGATCATCATACTCTGGAAGGAATTTTTACTCTAATCATAATTTTTCAAATTAATATTGCTCTGTGATTTTATGCTGGTGACCATAACTTTATATCCATGACCTGATGTACAAGTTTACTAAAAGTTAATTTTGCTTTTCTTTAATTTAATTTATTTATTTTTTTAAAATAAGAGACAGGGCGTCACTATGTTACCCAGACTGGTCTCCAACTCCTGTGCTCAAGCAGTCCTCCCACCTTGACCTCCTAGTACCGGGATTATAGGCATAAGCCACTGTGCGTGGCCTTTAGAAGTTAATTTTGGATTGTAGGAAATCATTAGGTTATAATGAAAACACCAGTTTAAAATATTTTATATATGTTCTTCTCAAAACAAACAGTATTAAATAAACATTTGAATGAATCGTAAGTATTCTTCAGTAATATTGCATCATCAAAGAATATTTACTTTTTTTTTTTTTTTTTTGAGACGGAGTCTCGCTCTGTCGCCCAGGCTGGAGTGCAGTGGCCGGATCTCGGCTCACTGCAAGCTCCGCCTCCCGGGTTTATGCCATTCTCCTGCCTCAGCCTCCCGAGTAGCTGGGACTACGGGCGCCTGCCACCTCGCCCGGCTAGTTTTTTTGTATTTTTTAGTAGAGACGGGGTTTCACCGTGTTAGCCAGGATGGTCTCGATCTCCTGACCTCGTGATCCGCCCGCCTCGGCCTCCCAAAGTGCTGGGATTACAGGCTTGAGCCACCGTGCCCGGCCTAGAATATTTACTTTTTACAAGGACTGATACTGCACTTGAGTAAAAAGTGTTAGGAAGTTTATGTTTAATTTCTCATTTCATTCTCACAGTTGCCTAATGAAGTAGTTGCCGTTAAAAATCACGTATGACTCTGTAGTGAGCTAATATCAGCCAACGGCAACTCTCCTGTGTTCATTTCCAACCCTGTAGAAAACCCTAAGCGATGAATAGAAAGAATGTTAGGTAACAAAGGCCTTTTTAAGGGTGTGCATAAATCCTGTCTACAGTTTTAATGATTGTGGCATAAATATTAAATATTCATATGATGTGGATTATTCCGAGTTTGATACCACTTGTTTTTCTCCTTTCACCCTAATGTCATCACTGATAGGGCTGTGTCGTTTGCTTCCAGCAATTCTTAGATAATGTCTTTGTTAAATCCTATTCTTTTTTTGTTTTTTTTCTTGAGATGGAGTCTTGCTCTGCCACCCAGCCTGGAGTACAGTGGCACGATCTTGGCTCACTGCAACCTCCCAGGTTCAAGCAATTCTGCCTCAGCCTTCCTAGTAGCTGGGACTACAGGTGCCTGCCACCGTGCCCAGATAATTTTTGTATTTTTAGTAGAGACTGGGTTTCACCATGTTGGCCAGTATGATCTTGAACTCCTGGCCTCAGGTAATCCGCCCCCCTCAGCCTCCCAAAGTGCTGGGATTACAGACATGAGCCACTGCGCCCCGCCTAATTCCTATTCTTTACAACAAAATGATACTATTTCTTTTCTTAATCATACAAGTGTATTTTTACAACTGAAAGAGTCTTGAAAGGTTGAAATGAAACTTGTCCTCCCAAAATCTTTATATGACAGGTACTAAGGGGTGTGTGTGTGTGTAAGTGTAATTTTTCTGACATTCTTCACAAGTTATATCTTCATCTGGGTTACATTCATTATTAAAGACAGCAACACTTTTATCTATGTGTTTGAACCCCAGTAGTAGGTAGCACTAGAAGCTTGTCAATCCTGTTGAATCATTTTGTGATCTATCCTTTTGTTTGTAGGAACAATCTAATTTGAACCTTATATGAAAAATTAATGTAGGTTCTTCTTTACAAATCTCCAAGGGAAAGAACTCTGTCATGCTTTTTTCTTAATAGTAAGAGCAAGTGTTTCCTTTTATCATTTGAAGTCTACTGTTGCCTCCTTTTTCCTTTAGCAAAGTCAATGTTAAAAACGTCTTCCCCTGAGAAGTCAAAGGCTGCTACCTGACATCTCGTGGAGAGAAGGCTCGGTTCTCTTGTGAGCTAGGAGGAGTTTCGGTGGATTAAGCACTCTTATTTATCTCTTTTTCCTCCAGAGACCCCATTAAAATGGTAGTGAGAAAATAAAAAGTACATATACCAACAACACAAAGAACTTAAAGGCCACCAGCATGGAGAAGGGATTTCACAATGTTTCTGGCAGCCTGGAAGCTGATAATGCTCCATGACTACCAAATTAGTGTGGGGGCTGCAGCTGGGGAGGCTCACCTTAGAGACTTTGAATGCCGGGTGGGCGGGAGTCCCATGTGAGGCTGAAAATAACAGGGTTCCGTGGGATACCCATAGTCAGATCACTTCATGGATTCTGTCCTTCTTCCACCCCTGCCATGGCTACAACCAAGGACTAGAAGCCAGATATTTATCCCTCTGCCTCATCTCTGAAAAAGTAGACCGAATTGTCTGGGGAGAACCCCTGTTGCTAGTTTGGAAGGCAGCTTCTTAGAAGGGGAATTACTCCAGTGCCTACGCTCTGAGTCAGACCCCTCTGCCCAGGACACCAGCCTCTCCAGGGTTTCTGTTGTCTCATATTTAAGTCTGATGCATGACCATTGTTGGCTAGACACCCCAGGAAAGCTTCTGATCAAAGAGGGCAGGATGAGATGAAGAAACAACAAAACAGCCCCCAGGAATCAGAGAGGACCCGGGGAATAGGGGAAGAGAAACACCTCTCATTACCATAATGAGAGGTTTTGAAAAGGGCACCTTGTTAAAGAAAAGGTTTTAGAAGGAAGGAACTACCAGAAGCAAGAAAGAAACATTGCAGACTAAAACTGTGACCCACGGAATGAATTCAAAGAAGGGTTGATTGGAAGTAAGTTCAGAAAATTGCCCAGAAAGACAACAAAAAATGAAATACCCTTGTGTTTAAATGCTAGCACATGGAGATGGGACTCGAACTCCCTTCCTGTGGGCTAGCGTGGGTTTGAGTGAAAATGGCCTTTGTCTTCATTCTAATTACTCTCCCCATCTCTCAGAGAAAGGGTAGGCATGGGGTGGCTGGTCTCAGCAGACCTGTCTGTTCTACTGTGACATGGGAAGGCATTGAGGAGCCTGGGCCGACAGTGCTTGTCCTCCTGACCCCAGCATGGGTCTCCTTGTTCATCATCTCCCTGCATGGGCAGTCCTGACCACAGGCTTTGTACCCACAGCCCGGTCTATACAGGTCGCGTCCCTGAGAGGTGACCCAGCTTCGGACTCTACGTTATGTGCACTCGATAGGGCTCGAAATCCAACATTAGTGATGTTTCCCCAGTTTCTGAAAAAGTGATGCTAATCTTCTGCCTTTATCTGGGACTCGATTTGTAGATAGCTTTCTTTCTTTTCCTTTTATTAGAGACATGTTCTTACTCTGTTACCCACGCTGGAGTGCAGTGGTGTGATCATAGCCCACTGCAGCCTCAAACTCCTGGGCTCACACCATTCTCCTGCCTTAGCCTCCCAAGCAGCTGGGACTGCAGCCACCCACTACCATGCCCAGCTAAGTAAAAAAAAAAAAAAATTGTAGAGATGGGGTCTTGCTGTGTTACCCAGGATGGTCTTGAACTCCTGGTTTCAAGAGATCCTCCTGCCTCAGCCTCCCAGAGTGTTGAGATTACAGGTGTGAGCCACCATGTCCAGCTCGGCAGCTTTATAATCCTAATAAAGCATTTGTGGGATTTGGGTCCATCTTTACATGTCCTCAAGAAGCATATGTGTGTGTAACTCAAGCTCAGAACTTGAGTTCTGAAACCTAACTTCATGATTCCTTCCTTCACTGTGATGTGGGCACGTCTCCAAGTGGGGCATTAGTGGAATGGAACTTGGATTTTTAAAAGGTATAGTGGAATGCTTGTGTAATATTATAACTAAGTAAAACCTTGAAAAAATGTTCATGAGAATGTGGTAAAAAGTTTCTGATTTTTTTGTTTGTTTGTTTCTTATGACTTTCTAGGAGTTCGCCTTTATCAGTTGAAAGCATGGAGCGATGATTACCAAGTTGTGGGTAAACCTTCCTCCACCTGAAATTGCGGAGTGTTTTTCTCCCTGATCATTTCTTTCCTGCTGTAGAGTTCTCCTTTGATGCCGTTGTTGGGTGCAGGGCAGGTTTTGAGTTTCGCGATGTTTCATGTGTGGATTGGTCCTTCAATTTGAAGAATAAGATCATGATCATAGACAAGGATTTGGCTTACAGCTGAGAGCACTGAGTTGGAGTCTTGGAAGAGAGACGTGCTGCAGAATAAAGTTTATAGTTTTAAAATTTCGAGTTAGAAGTTTAATGGTCACACTAAGCAATGCCAATTAGCTTCTATTGCAGTGAATTCTAAGGAATTGCGAGGCAAATTTTATTTACCAGGATTTAACTGAATTAATCAGTGGTTAAGGTAACTCCATGGACTCGGAATTGTAAATTGATTATACTTAGTTTTTATTTTATGGCAATATTTATTGTAATAGGTTTATGGTACATTTGAACATTTAGAGCTTTGAGAGCTAAATGTTGACTGATACAGTTTTTCTTATAAAATTAGCCAGATTCTTGAGAACATTTCTTTTCTACTTTTTAACCTAAAGTGGTCTGTGTACGTTTATGGCTTTATAGATACATCTTTCATGGAGAGCAATTCGTTTAGATAGTCTGACTCATAAAAGATTGCTTGAGTCTTGTGCAGACGCATATAAAGGAAAGCTATAGGACTTCTGGGAACTCGAGGCTCGTAAGATGTAAATGTCAGCGCTCTCCCTGGAGCTCCCTTGCTGTGACTTGGACAATTTAAATTTCAGCATTGTGCAGTGACTTCATAGGGTGCTTGCATATTTTAAAAATTTTCACTTAAACATGAACTTGGATCATACGCATGTTAGAAACAACCCTGTGGAAAATAGAGCTTTCTTCCTGTAGTTGGATATAGACGACCTGTGTTAGGCACAGGACCATTTATCACTGGATTATAATAATTGTTCTTCTTTTGTAATGAGATACGAAATGCGTATTTTTGGGGTACAGTTGTAGATTTTGTCCCAATCTTGAAACTTATGTGAGTCATTTTCATATGATCTCCATCATGCCTGCAATGTAAATTACTGGTTTATCTGTTTGCAAAAGCTTTGGAGAATCAGAGAATCTAGTGGAAAGACTCCATGTGAGATCGGGCTCTGAACACTTGGGGGCTTGAGGCTGTTTCTAGGTTTTTGTTTTGTTTTTTGAGATGGAGTCTCGCTCTGTCGCCTAGGTTGGAGTGCAATGGCGTGATTTCGACTCACTGCAACCTCCACCTCCTGGGTTCAAGCTATTCTGTTGCCTCAGCCTCCCAAGTAGCTGGGACCACAGACACCCGCCACCACACCCGGCTAATTTTTCTATTTTTAGTAGAGATGAGGTTTCACAATATTGACCAGGCTGATCTTGAACTCCTGACCTTGTTATCCACCTGCCTTGGCCTCCCAAAGTGCTGGGATTGCAGGTGTGAGGCACCACACCTGGCCGCTCTGTCTAGTTTTTTTCTGTGAACTTGGGCAAGAGTTAGTGAAGAAGAAGCCCCTGTTAGCATTGTTAGGAGGAACAAAACAGAGGGGGTAAATGAAAGGTCTTTGTAAAGCATAGCGTGAGTCCAGATTTTAATTCATTTGGCCTGTGTATCTTTGTTTTCATCTCAGTGACCCTAGCCATGCAAGAGGGCCACTTTTGAAAAGGGTGCAGCATTTGAAAAATGATGACTACATTTATAACAAAGCAAGAGAACACAAGAACACAGTTTTGTGCTCAGCTTCCCAAAGTGCCGAGCATACAGTATTTTTTGTGTCTGTATTTCCATGTGAGTATGTATGTATAAAATAAGGAAGGTGACATTTTATTTGAGAAAAAAATGTAGTGATAGAAGTGGACAGATGAGTTATTCTTTATTATAAGCGGGGTGAGGCTAAGACGTTGCCATATAAGGTAAAGCTGGACTCAGCCTTGTTTGCCTGAGTTCCGTGCATGCTGGTTTTGCTCTTGGTCTGATGATCGTCCTTGGGCGTGGGTGGATGTTGACTTGAGAGGCACGTTAGTGATGAAGCAGCAGGTCTGGCCACTACTTGGCTTGTATGTTGGCCTCCATTCTACTGGCAGTTCTGCCAAAGCTCATTGGAAGTTTCAGTCTGGATATCATGGGTATGAATAATCAATAACCAGCAGATTACAAAGATATATGTAATAATTTAGTACATGTTTTTAATAAAACAAGAGCTAATACTTGTTAATTGGTTGGTGTGTGCCTGGGTTGGTTATATTTTATTTGCATATATCTCTCCTTTAGTCCTTAGAACACCCCTTAGAAGCAAAATATTGTTAGCAACCTGGTACCCTTTGATTGGCTAGAAAAGAGTCTAAGAGAAATTGAGTAAATTATTCAAAGTCATGCATCCAGTGATGGTGGAACCCCCGTTGGGGCCCAGATCTGCCCCACACCCTTATGGCCAACTTCCCTTTTATAGTAATTTCACTGCTTTAGGTTTGAGCCAGAAGGGTTGCATCAAGCCTTTGAAGAACCTAAACAATGCACAAACGACTTGGGTCTTGGACCTTTACTGGGGCTGAATAAAGTCCTGGGTGGATCCCGGGCTGCCCACAGGGAGAGCCAGTTGTGGTGGGTGGTTAATCTGGGGCTAGGGTCTCGCTGTCATTTATGCTGACTTTGCACATCCATCTGTTGGTGCCCTTGGAAGGCTCAGGTCCCTCAGGGATGCGGGTGTAGCCCAGTGAGGCCTTTGGAGATCTGTCGCTTGGGAGACATGCCAAGGAGATACGCTTTTCTCAGGTCTTGGGTTCCGAGCACTTGTAGAATGTTGCCCTCCACAGTCGGGTATTTCTTTTTCAGAGGAGGCCTCAGATACATTCCTTCCTTATTCACAGGGCTGTCACCCCTATTTTGAGTCCTGTCACTTTTCTACTTAGATAACTGAAGCAGCCTCAGTTTCCCTGCTTTTAGACTCTTTTCTTTCCATTCAAACCCTTATAGTATTTGCCGGATTCATTTTATACAGAGATGTCCTGTTTGTTAAGCGTCTGTGTTGACTTCCTGGACTGTCCATAGTTTATTCCTACCACTCAGTATTATTGCCCAGTGCTGTGTGCCTGGAGTGTGCCTTAGCCTGACTGTTTACTGTGCAGTCATCCCTTGAGATCCCCTGGGGGACTGGCTTCGGGACCCCCAAGGATACCAAAATTTGCAGATGCTCAAGTCTCGCACAGAAAGTAGTATAGCTCACACATCACCTATGCACATCTTCCTGCAGACCTTAAACCACCTGTTGACATAGATGCTGTATAAATAGTGTTACACTGGAGATTTTAGCGAATAATAACAAGAAAAAGTGTACATGTTCAGTAAAGATGCATTTTTTCCCATGTGTTTTTGATGTTCGGTTGAATTGAACCCAGGGATGGGGAACCCATGGATATGGAGGGGACTACTTATTTTCCCCGTTTCTCTGTTTCTCCATTTCACCTTCAGTCCACCCCTCTTGTTATTTTGTGCCCATTTCTCTGTCTGCAGATTCCTTCCTCTTCTGCAACTGTATAAACCTTTTATGTTAACTCAGGGCCTGCTTTGATTCTCCCACCTGGAAAGCCTTTCTCTGATTTCCCTAGCCTCACTGCTCTCTCTCTTCTTGGAACCTCCTGAATTGTATACTTTAGCATTTCTTTGTGATCTGTGAAAAGTTTCTAAATAGGTTGTAAGACTTCGGATTCTTTCATCTCCTTGGTGCCCAGGCATGTGGTACGTGTCAAGTCACTACTTAGAGACACATTTTCGGTCTCAATTTTAGTATTTACTTAAGCATGGTGATGAAGGTTTAGTATTGACTTAAGCTTGGTGATGAAGGTTAAGAAAAACATTGAAATCAAACCTACATAGAGAAAACTGCTGTGATTTTAAGTTGATTGGATACTTAGCTGCTGTGTTGAAGTGTTGTTTTTTTTTTTTCCTCCTTTGTCTTGCCAGCAATCAAAGAGAAGTATACAGACTGGACAGAATTTCTCATACGTGACTTGACCGGTTCGAGGACAGCGCCCGCCAACCTCCTGGAAGGTGTATGTATTGTTGTTATACATCTAATGTATCTCTGAAGCACCCCAGTTACGTGAGCTCAGACCTGACAGCACCTTTGCATATATCCTTCAGCAGATTCGTGCTTTCCGCAGACACTGCCATCCGAATAGCCTCCCCTCCTGTTTTGTCCTGAATAACTTAGGTGACTGATTTGAAAGGCATTGCTGAAACCTCCCCTGTGATGCAATCAGCAAATGGAAAAATTCACTCTATGCGAATCCAATTTTTAAATCACGATATGCCAGGACGTCTTCCTACTGTCCTATATCTTTAAGCCTCTTTCCTATATGAGTGAATGTAAATCAAATCCTGTAGAATAACTGTTTTGAACAGGTGACAAGATTATGTATGTGCTAATATAGTCTCTTGGAGTACGTTGATAAGTGGTTCCGTTAAATGTTCTATTTCGGATGCATAACCCCAAGATTTGAACATACACACATTAACCAATAATTGAATTAACTTCTCTTGTAAAAACAAGAGGAGGAATGGCAGATCGTATTTCAGTGCAGCCAAGGAAATTTTAATGTATTGAAGAAAAGAAATAGTTTAATCTGAAATCTTGATGGTTTATTTGAAAATAATTTTATGATGAAACATTTTAGTATTTATATTTATATAATAGAACAGGAAGAGAAAGGCACTGCGTCATAAGTAATTATTGAATTACCTAGTCTGTTTTTCTTAAGAATACCCCTAAAAAGGGGAAAACTTAGTGAACAACAAGTAATAAGTAATAAGGTGTGGATTTTGACAGTATCATATTCTCTAATCAGGTGTGGATTTTGACAGTATCATATTCTCTTAACCGTAAACTTTCCCTCTTTTCGTAAATGATATTGACACTTTAGAATGTCATTGTCTAATATAGTTAATGGGTTTTATTTTGTAAAGATTTTGCCTGATGTATTTGTTATATATCTTTAGAGCTACTGTTTTAATTGTTCATTAACAAATCAAAATGATGATAGTTCATCCTTTCAAAAAGGACAAATTGTCTCACTATGTTAATTTTCTAAAACATATTTGCCTTCAAAGCTGGCTGAACAAACACCCTTTTCATATGCTATCATATGCTAAGAAGGTTTCTTACAAGGGGCAGTAATTATAAATTATCTCAACCAATTATCAGGTTAAGTGTAGAAATAATTTTACATAGTAGTCTAATTTAGCTGATCATTACTGTGTGTTCGACATGTTATCAACACACACTCGTGCCTTCATTACATAATCAAAGTATGAGAGCATCTTGGTCATCAGAGTAGCGGCCAGTAGAGTAAGATGAATGTCTGGGAAAGAGTCATGGTGTAAATTGAATGCTCCATATTAGAAATATCTGTCTATTGTAAAAGTAGACCGTTTGCTACCACATGTTCTCTAGATCCAGGCAAATTTGGGTAGAACTCTTCTTGAAAGCATACTGATTGTTAACAAAAGCAATTTTATCTGGGAAGGGTGATTTGTTTGGTGAGAACTTAGCATAAACTGTTATTTTCTATTGACTTGTGATTTTTTTGTTGTTGGATATGGAATGGGGTACATGGATGTGTGGGAGGGAGGAAAGGGAAGGGGCGGGGCATGGGCTGGGCAAGGATGGGGTGGAGGGAACGCCAGACTGTTCACCAGTACCTTGGATGATGGTGTGAAAAAATATTATCTTCTGCTGTCATCTGTTTCCATGAGAACCTTAAAATAAAGTTTAAAATAAGGAGTTTTGCTTCTGTTTAAACAGCCTCTGCGAGGGAAAGGCCCTATAGACCTCATTACAGTTGGTTCCTTAATAGAACTTCAGGATTCCCAGAGCCCTTTTCAGTACTGGATAGTTAGTGTGATTGAAAATGTTGGAGGAAGATTACGCCTTCGCTATGTGGGATTGGAGGACACTGAATCCTATGACCAGTGGTTGTTTTACTTGGATTACAGACTTCGACCAGTTGGTTGGTGTCAAGAGAATAAATACAGAATGGACCCACCTTCAGGTAAGGACCAAAGCTTTTGCTGCTGTAAAGTATTTTAGAAAAAGATGTGATGTTTTCCTGGGTGTGTTTCTAGAAAATGTTTGAGCTCTCTGGTACCTTTTATATCTGAGTATGTGAATATTAAGCACTTTAACTTCACAATGCTTTCCGTAGAGACTACAACCTAAGACCTCAATCAATAGTGTTCTCAAAGGAGAAAGCAATGTTGGGGGCCTTAGGGAAGTTGATCTAGTTCCTTGGGAATCACTGGTTCAGAAAGGAAAGACATAGTAGATTGGGACTTGAGCATATTCTCCATGTTTTTCTTTAGGAATTTTGATAGTCTTGTAAGTAGGTTTGAAAATCTCTGTCCATCTGTGTACCCAGCTCTCTGTCCATTCACCAGTCCATCCACCTACTCATCCACCCATCTTTCCATTTATCTATTTATCCATTCATCCATCCATTCATCCACCTGTTCATCCAGCATTCATCTATTTTATCCAACCATCTGTTTATCCACCTATTCATCCAGCATTCATCTGTTTATCCACCTATTCATCCAGCATTCATGTATTTTATCCAACCATCCATTTATCCACCTATTCATCCAGCATTCATGTATTTTATCCAACCATCCATTTATCCACCTATTCATCCAGCATTCATCTGTTTATCCACCTATTCATTCAGCATTCATCTGTTTATCCGTCCATCCATTCATCCATCCATCCGTCTAAATATCCAAACCACAATCCAGTCTGACCATGAAACAGCACTGAGTAGATAGATCATCATGTTTTCTCCTGGCATGTAAGATTTTAGTTAGCTTCAAATGCACCGTCAAATGGCTTTGCAGAGGCTTAATTGGGAAGAATCGTGCCTTATGGTCTATGTTATACCTACCTAGTTAAAAATCTCAGTATTTACAAAATAAGCATTCTTGAATGTTTACTATGTGCCTGGTGATTTTACATCTGGTACATTGTTTATTTTGATTCTAAAAAAGTGCTGCATGTTTGTTGTGAATTTTGTTTCACAGCAGAGAAAGTTGAGACTGGAGTTCAGCTAGTTGTCCAAGGTCCCCGTTTTAGGGGACAGGCAGTGAAATTCAGATTCCCAGGTGCTGGCCCGGGCCCCTTCCACCCCACTCCCCCTGCTGCTTCCTCTTGTCAGTCTTTGAATGGGAAACCTCAGAACAGAAATATTGGATTCCTGTAGAATTAGAGATGCCAAGGAAGAAATACATATTTTTTCAGAAATTGGTAATCTTCATTCCGGTGAGTTTTGTAGGTATATTTGGAGTAAGGACGTGGCTCTTTGCTTTATTAAAATCACCAGAGAATTTCCTCCCGTATTAGTTGCCGATATTAGTCTTGAGTAGATGAGGGAGAGGAGTTATATTTGTCTTTTCTGTCACTCGAAGGCTTTAATTGAAAACACTTCCTGGTCCTGTGTCCCGTGTGTTTGCATTTGCGTTAAGTTTGACAGGCATAGAGACGTGTAACGTGGCATTTTATTAGTAGTATTGCCGTCAAAACGTTGAGAAGCAGCCAACACCTCCATCTCTATCCTGAGTAATTTTTGACTCTGATGACAAACAAAGAGCCTGTCATGTTGTGAGGAAGGATGCAAGCCCGGGTTTGCCCTGGGATTCATAACCCAGCAGGAGAAATTTACTTTGTGCGTAAAGTTGTGTGTATAAATCTCTGCTGAGTACCTAATTGCTTTATAAATTTTAGGAGCAATATCTACCTGCCAGCGTACAAATTTATAGCAAAGCAAAGGATGGCTAGTGGCTTCTTATGTTCTCTGTGATGTTTCTTTCCTGGGAAGTTATGGGACTCACGCTCACAAGCGGCAATGGAATGTGCCTCCGTGGAAACTTAGGAAATACTCGCTTATGAGCCGTCTCCCTCTTTCGATAATTTGGGGTCTTTATAATATATGATTAAATTGTGTTTACTTGTCGTAGCATTTTCTGGAGATTAGTTGTTCATTTAACTGGAGAGTTCTTGGGGGCCCCTGAAGATTCTGGAACAGGCAGGGCACGATGGCTCATGCCTGAGCTCAGGAGTTTGAGACCAGCTGGGGAAGCATGGTGAAACCCTGCCTCTACAAAAAATAGAAAAACCTGGCTGGGCACGGTGGCGTGCACCTGTAGTCCCAGCTACTTAGGGGGCTGAGGTGGGAGGATCGCTTGATCCCGGGAGTGGAGGCTGCAGTGAGCCAAGATTGCTCCACTGCACTCCAGCCTGGGTGACAGAGTGAGACCCCATGAAAAGAAAAGAAAAAAAAAAAAAAAGAAGATTCTGGAAAAGCCATTCATCCTCAAGAACTTACTTCCCCAGTATTTAAATCACCAGCAGGAAAGGTTACGTACAGGAAGAAGAACTAAAAAGTGACAGGACACTCAAAGTGTGAGTTTTGAGTTCCTCAGATCCAGTGGTTTCAAGATGGAAACTGGATTCTGCTGCCTCATTCAGCAGAACAGCATCCCCGGGAAGCGAGGCTGTTACTACCCCTGTTGTGCTCATGGGGACAGATTCTAGTACTTTGGATTTGTAGAAATTGATTTCAAGTCCCACGGTGACTTGTGTAACTTATGTGGTAGCACCACTTCCTTAACTGGAATCTAGGTGAGAATAAAACTTCATACTTGCATGGAAAATACTAGGCTGATTTTGTCGTTTTCCCAAACACCATGAAGTCACTGGAAAGTGTTCTGCTTCCGTGACTGATGCGGAGAAGTCCAGTGGGAGGGGGGTGTGCAGGGGAGATGAGCACATTCCCCACGAACTCTTCCCTGCTGCCAGGACTGTCTGCTGTGCGCTCCCAGCACCACCACCATTGTTCAAAATAATCGTCCTTTAGTTTTACTGACTATTTATTTATTTATTTATTTATTTATTTTCGAAGCAGGGTCTCGCTCTGTCTCCCAGGCTGGAGTGCAGTGGCATGATCTCAGCTCACTGCAGCCTCAACCTCCCAGGCTCAAGTGACCTTCCCATCCCAGCCTCCCAAGTGGCCAGAACTACAGGCATGGGCCACCATCCCTGGCTAATTTTTTTAATTTCTTATTTTGTAGAGATGGGATCTCACTATGTTGCTCAGGCTGGGCTTGAACTCCTGAGCTCAGATGATCGGCCCACCTCAGCCTCCCAAAGTGCTGGGATTACAGGCATGAGCCACTCCTCGTGGCCCTCATTTTACTCTTCAGAGGGCACAGATTTCTCAACTGTTCAGCAACATAGAAGAGAAATGGGTCATAGAAAGTAGCTACGAAGTTAGCCTTCAAAAACCTGGGAAAAGAGACTAGATTTTATAGTCTCCACCTCTGAGAAACATAGGGCCATTGAGCCTTTCTCTTTCTGCCCTGAATCAGAGGAAATAGCATTCTGGCGCTTGGGGAAGGAGGAGGGGAAAGAAGCCGCCTTACGCTGTACAATGGGGATAAGGATATCTTGCTGGGCTGCTGAGTGGTGTAATGTATACCAAGAGATTGGCCTTTTCTAGACATTTAATCTGTGATCACAGTCTTAAGGTTAAGGAGGGTAAGTAGGTCATTAAGGTTAGGGTCATTTAAGAAGCCCACTGCTCTCCTATTTCGGGATGTTTAGAAAATAAGATAGACTTTTAGATATTCTTGCAGATGCTAAGGAGATAAAACTTTTTGAGGTTTTTTTCTTCTCTATATCTACAATTTATTCCCTTGTTTTTTTCCTTCAAAATTATTTTATCCACCCCCACTCCCCCCCCCCTTTTTTTTTTGTTTTAGTGCTTGTTTTAGATAGTTCTTGGAGTCAGGGAGTTTCTGAATCCAACTTAAATACTTCCTGCCTGAACTGTTACTTAGTCCAAAAGTGAGCTGGACTATATTAATCTGTTCAAGCTGCCATAACTAAATGCCACAGCCTTTGTGGTTTAAAACAACAAACATTTACTTCTCAGAGATGTGGAGGCTGGAAGTGTGAGATCAGGGTACCAGTGTAGTTGAGGTCCAGGGAGGGCTCGCTTCCTGGTTTGCAGACAGCCGCCTTCTGACTGTGTCCTCACATAGTAGATCAAGAAAGAACTCTGGTGTCTCTTCTTTTAAGGACACAGATCTCGTTTAAGGGCCCCACCCTCATGACCCTATCTAACTCTAATCTCCCAAAGGCATCCCTTTGGGGTTAGGGCTTCAAGTAAGAAGTTTGGGGAGACACAAACATTTAGTCCATAACACTTTTCTTTGACGTTTACTATCTCTTAACAACGTAGACTCATCTTTCTTCACTGGGTAGGATCTGGAGGAGCAGGAAGATACAGAAGTTTTTTGGAGGGAGGTGGATAAAAGAAGGGTTGTTTCTATAGGCCTTTGTTTATTGATGATTATGTTATGCATTCCTGCTTCCTGTGGCACTTAATAGGAAATGCCCCACCAAACCCTTGCACAAAAGGAGATTGCCTCGTTTTTCTCGTAGGCTTCTAGTTTCAGAGGAATAGGGACATGTTTTAATTGCTCACGACCTTCCCAGAAACAGAAACTGGCATGATGTACTTTATTCAGTTACCTGCAACATGATCATTTTAAGAAAATGGTCAATGTTCTTTGAATGGTACTATTTATTGTCCGTTAATTTGCCAGTATGACCAGCGTGCCTCCATCTCACAGAATGCACACGGGGACTGTTGTTCTCTGCCGGTTGTGTCAGGCTGTCAAAACTGCAGCTGATTTTCACCTTGTCATGAAAGAAATCTGCCTTGCTGTGGGCTGGATTCATTCCAGGATTTAACACCATCAGAAAGAAAACAGAGAATCTTCAGGTTGTAGGACAGAGGCAGGGCCCACCTGGCACCTGGGCTTCTTGTTACCTTTGTCTCTGATGAGGAGGAGAGATGGCATCCTGTGGACAGAGGAGTTCATTTTTTCAGAGATTACTTGGTTGGTCCACCTTCCTGGGCCAGCGTGCAGGCAACCCCACTGGGGCCGGGGCATCCCCTCCATGAGTTCTCATAGCTTAGATCTAACCCTGGTCATGTTGGATTTCCATTCCTCCTGGACTTAAGGTTTTTTTTTTTTTTTTTTGGAGACAAAGTCTCACCCAGGCTGGAATGCAGTGGCACAATCTTGGCTCACTGCCATGTCTGCCTCCCGGGCTCAAGCGATTCTCCTGCCTCAGCCTCCCGAGTAGCTGGGATTACAGGTGCGCACCACCACACTGGCTAATTTTTGTTTTGTTTTGTATTTTTTTTTTTTTTTTAATTAGAGGTGGGATTTCACCATGTTGGCTTGGCTGGTCTCGATCTCCTGACCTCAAGTGATCCACCTGCCTCGGCCTCTCAACGAGGGTGTTGTTTGACCATTCTTTTACCCTCTCCTCTGTCTCAGGGCATCCCTCCCGCGCTCGGAGACCACCATCAAGGGTCAAGGGTATAACGAGTCCTAATTCCAAAGCAAGAGGCCAAAGGTGCCACCCAGGTAGATCACGCTTTCCTTTTCTGTACCTGTTGAGTCTTCAGATTCTTTCTTTGGTGCAGGCTTTGGAAATCCCCATTGTTTTCTGTGAGCTGGTCCTTTTCCTACCGTGCCCAGGTTGAACTCTCCGTCTGACTACCCGGCTTGCTGGAAGCAGCCGTGTGTTCACGGTCCCTGTCCCGTCAGGAGCTCCAGTCTGTTGTTGGCAGTCTCTCTCCTGCTCCTGCATTGGTGTCCTCAGGGCTTTGCTCCCCGGGCTCTGCTGAGTGGCCTCCTGTTTCTCTGTAGTTTGGATTCAGTGCCCATGAGCTTGCCCGAGTGCACAGGTGTCCCGCTCGCCCTCATGGAGCAGCTTGCAGGGGGCTCTGTGAACTGGTCCCTGTGCCTGCTTTTGGGGGCCCTGTGATAAGCAGTGTCTTCCTGAGCGCCCCCTTCTCACTGTGGACATCAGAGGCCCCGTTCTTTCAGTCTCCGCAGAAGTGTGTGTTGAGACCCCACTGAGTGTTCTCAATTACGTTAGTTAACTAACTAAGAAGAATTTAGAAAGGCCAAACCAGGGGAAAAAAAAGTTCAGCAGACAGGAAACACTAGAAAGGATTATAGACAATGCACACACGCAGAGGATGTGTGGTTGTGAATTACCCTTTGTGTGTCTTTGTGTAAGTAACAATGACTTCGGGCGGTGCACTGATGGCTTGGCTAGTTCTGGCAGGATCTCATACGTAGCGTAATTATGACTGAATAAACTGCTGAAACGGGGGCTTAAAGCTCAAGGTGAGTTCAAAAGCGATGAGGATCAAAATAGATGGCTTCATGCTAAAAAGCAGACATGCAAGAAATTAAAAATATAGTCCCAAAGGTCTAATGTTGACTTTTAACTGTGCTTAATTTCGTATTCATATCCTAAGCGTCTGTCTGAAGTAGCCTGGGGTGATATAGTGAAGGCATAAACATGCCCTACTTCCAGTGAGGGCTTCTGCAAATCCTGTTTTGATAAGGTCTTAAATCTGTTGAGATCAGGCCATAAAATTCTCCTGCAGTTTCAGCAATAGGTAAAAACAGTGCTCAAAGTTTTTTTTTTTTTTTTCTTTTTAATTTTGCATTCAGACTCTGTAACCTCCATCTGTAAATCTTGCCCCCCCTCCCACCGCCTGGGGAAAAATATGGGCAACATGCGGTGTGTTAAGCAACATTTCAAGTGTAAATATTAAACTTGGTTGGTAAATTTTAATTTACCTTTTAATAATTTTCTGACTTACAGGGACTATTTTTAGCAGATGAGAGCTTAGAGATTTAGTGAAAAAATATGTTGTAATAACCGCAAATGCCAGACTAGAGTCGTTTGTAGTTTAGAAATGTATCAGATAAAAAGTTCCTCATCACTGGGCATTGCTTTCCTAGGTGATATGTGGAATTTTGACCCACGGATGACTGAAGGTTTTTGCTAATGTGATTAATACCATTAAATTACTTACAGAATGCCAACTAAATGCATACAGATGTTCCCTGAAGAAGAGGTCTATTAAGTTTATTCTTCATTTCTGACAGCAGAATCCCAAGTTGCTATTTAATTTCAGAAAGTTCTTTCAGCAGGTGTTCATGGCGGGTAGGGGGTGTGAACACTCACGGTCACTGACCGCGCTGAGGTATCAGGAAAGCTTGGGAATTAACATGCAGGAAAGGGCCACCCGGCAGAACGTGTTAGTCCTTCAACTCTTCTGTGATTTGCTGTTGATACAGAAATCTATCCTTTGAAGATGGCCTCTGAATGGAAATGTACTCTGGAAAAATCCCTTATTGATGCTGCCAAATTTCCTCTTCCAATGGAAGTATTTAAGGTAAGATGTTGATTCTTAGCAATGTATCTACTCTTTTTGAGAATAAAACCATCTACCAAGTTTTCCCGCCGGGTGCGGTGACTCACGCCTGTAGTCTCAGCATTTTGAGAGGTCAAGGTGGGCGGATCCTGACGTCAGGAGATCGAGACCATCCTGGCCAACATGGTGAAACCCCCTCTCTACTAAAAATACAAAAATAAGCCAGGCGTGTGGTGTGCGCATGTAACCCCAGCTACTTAGGAGTGTGAGGCAGGAGAATCACTTGAACCAGGGAGGCGGAGGTTACAGTGAGCTGAGATCGCACCATTGCACTACAGCCTGGCAACAGAACGAGACTCAATCTCCAAAAAAAAATTAAAAAATGTTTTCCATACCAAATCCTTTTCCACTTGAAAAAGGCACCTTCTTAACCAGTTTACATTTTAAATGCTTAAGGTTTTGTCTGTTTCATGTTGCTTTTTAAAAAAATAATCTTCATAATGACCCGTATTATAAGATGCTGATTAAAATTGTTTAAGTTTACTGTTTTTCTTTGTAGCGTATTGTTATGGAAATATTTTCACCCCCTCACTTCCTGCAACAGAAACAAAAGGAAATATAGCAAGTCTAATTTTGACGTTTAGTAAAAATGACAGAAAATGATGCATCTTGTGGTGGTTCAATTTTCTTAATGTCCCGAGGTTCTGCTAAGTACTAGGCCTTCCACCGGGTGCTCACACGAAAATGAAGGGCTTGTGAAATGCATCTCCACCAAAACGGCCACCAAGTTCTTTACACTTCAAAAATTAGACTTCACACTTACGTGAAATAGAATATTGGTTCTGGACAAGGATGGTCCATTCAGGTTCATCCAAGGAAATCATAAAACAAGCCCAACGAGTGTGGGTGGTGACCCAGCACCATTGGCATCCTTGGACAGTTCTCAATGTGGTTGTGATGGGCAGACATCCAGTTGCTTCCCAGCCCTGGGGTGGCACGCGTCTGCAGAGTCATAGAAGTTTCATATAGAAGATGTACTTAATGTGGTGGTTGGACACCCCATACAGCAGGAGTTTAAGGATTTAGTAGGGGACGTGGGCTTCCTGGATTTTATGGACACCCGAGTCCTCACTCAGCCTTTTAAGCAGTCATGGCTAATCATTGACCCTTTCGTTCAGTACTTCCCCTGCTTGTAAAATTGGGCTATTAAGACTTCCTCCTCAACTTAGCCATGTAATTATGTCCTGATGTTAACTGAATGATGATTTTTACAGTGTTTGGGGGCTCCTGTACTGGAGGAACAGTGTAAATATAATACACTGTTAGCATGATATTGACTGACAGTGAGGCTGACAGTTATGGTGGGCATTGTTGTTATTTTTTGCCTCACTGACCAAATCCTTCTCTCTCCTCCTCTTTGTCTTTCTCTTCCTCTCCTTCCCTCTTCTCTCCCTTTTCTTCTTCCTTCTTTTCATACTGTCCTGCCCATACAAAAAGGATCAAGAGAAACAGCCTTTAATGTTGGACCTCTCAGCTCTGCCACCCACACCAGAGCCAGCCTGCCCTTGTCACCCCCGCCCCTTTGTCTTCACCGTGGCCTCAGTCATATTCGAATGTGAATCAAATCCAGTCACATCCTTCACCCTTGAAAAAATAAATTTTATTTTGAAGTACCTTATACACACACGGGAGGAGTTGAAGGAGGGAACCAGCGGAAGAATACAGATGCCCACCCTCTGGTCTAAGCCTCAGACCTGCCAGGCCAGCAAAGCCCCTGCCACAGCCCCAGGCCTGCCTCCCTGTGGGGCCGGGGCACCCAGGATCCCACAGCTGTGCGGGTCCTGCCCGTGCCTCTCTTTGTGGTGTTCCTGCCTGCGTATGCTTCCCTAAGTGGGATGCTCAGTCCTGTTGATAGGACGGGAAGTGGGTACCGTCCTCATTGTTCAGAGAGGGCCCTTTCCCTGCTCCGAAGAGGGAAGAAAGCTGGATGTGGTCTGGGCACCAAACTGGCTTTGCTTTTCCTCAGAGTAGATGAGGATTCAGTAGGTGAAGTCGTGAGCTAATCTTTTTTTTTTTTTTTTTTTTTGGAGAAAGGGTGTCACTCTGCCACCCAGGCTGGAGTGCAGTGGGGGTGGGGTGACCATAGCTCGCTGTAGTGTCAAGCTCCCAGGCTCAAGCCATCCTCCTGTCTCAGCCTCCCAAGTAGCTAGAACCACAGGCATGCACCAGCACACCTAGCTAATGTATTAGTTTGTTCTCACGCTGTTAGCGAACACATTCCTGAGATTGGGTAATTTATAAAGGAAAGAGGTTTAATTGACTCACAGTTCAGCAAGGCTGGGAAGGCCTCAGAAACTTACAATCATGGCAAAAGGGGAAGCAAACACCTCCTTTTTCACATGGCAGCAGGAAGGAGAATAAGAGCTGAACGAAGGGGAAGGCCCTTATAAAATCATCAGGTCTCATGAGAGCTTACTCACTATCAGGAGAATAGCATGGGGGAAACCGCCCCCATGATTCAATTGCATCCCCATGACATGTGGGGATTATGGGAACTACAATTCAAAATGAGATTCGGGTGGGGACACAGCCAAGCCATATCAGCTAATTTTTAGATTTTTTTTTTTGTACAGATGGGATCTCACTATGTTGCCCAGGCTGGTCTCAAACTCCTGGGCTCAAGTGATCCTCCTGCCTCGGCTTCCTGAAGTGCAGGGATAACAGGTGTGAACAACTGTACCTGGTCTGTGAGCTAATCTTAAGAAGATGAGGGGTTCCCACACTTGCTTCTACTGATGTTGTAGCATGAACTCTCGGTACTGGAGGTCACATCCCTTAGAAATGTGGGCAGGGGTCGGTTGCTTCTTGTTTTCTGATTTTACAGCTTAGCTCTCAGGAGCAGGCTGAAGTTCAGTGTTTCCCTGCAGTGAGATGAATGTTCTCATCTTGTCCAGGCAGCTTAGGACTCAACTCAGGAATCTCTTTAGTGTAGTCAAAATAAGCTGAATATTGTTAACAATCTTGGTCTGGCTGACTTCGGCATTCTGTCCATAGGTTGCAAAGATGATAAAATGCTGTCTACATTTCCTTCTCACTAAAAGTGGCTAAGAAGGTCTATCTTATCCATACTTTATTGATAGTTTGTGTGGGTGTAGAATTTTAGGTGAGCTATCATTTGTCTCAAGAATCAGAGGTTTTGGCTGGGGCATTGGTGGCTCACATCTGTAATCGCAGCACTTTGGGAGGCCGAGGCGGGCAGATCATTTGAGGTCAGGTGTTTGAGACCAGCCTGGCCAACATGATGAAACCCTGTCTCTACTAAAAATATGAAAAAATTAGCCAGGCATGGTGGCATGCATCTGTAATCCCAGCTAATCAGGAGGCTGAGGTAGGAGAATTGCTTGAATCTGGGAGGCAGAGGTTGCAGTGAGCTGAGATTGTACCACTGCACTCCAGCCTGGGCAACAGAGCAAGACTCTGTCTCATATAAAGAAAAGAGGGAGGGGGGGATTAGAATGTGGTGGTCAGTCCCTGGAGGGTGGCTTGTGGGCTGCTGCTTGTGCTGTAGTATTTCCTCTGTGACTGGTTTCCAAGGGAGAGTTTTTCAGTCTCCCAGTGTCCCACCTGGGGCTCCAGGTCTGACTGCCAGTGTTCCAGGAGCCACGTGGGGAGAAGAGGGCTGAGGTGCTGGCCTGCAGTATTGGTTCCTATCCCAGCCTCTTCAGAGAAGGCTGAGACAGGGATCAGGGAGACTGTGGAGGGGTCTAATGGCCTCTCCTTCCCAGTCACCTCCCCATGCTTATATCTTAAACTCCTATCGAACTCCCAGTTTCAGACATACCTGGTGGGACTCGTTTCTGAGCCTTTCAAGGCTTCTGCAGGAGTCACTGTGTTGGCGCTCAGCTTTTCTGCTGAAGGCCTGGGATTTGGCTTTGCTGAATGTGTTAAATTACTCGCTTCTTCTTCATCAGCTTTTTTACTTCCTTACCTTTGTGTGCTGAGTAGGTTTGTGTCTTTTTTTAAGAAAGTCTCTGGACTGTAGTTTTGGTTAGAGTTTAGGAGGAGGTGAAATGAATGTGGGTTTTCAGCCTGCTGTTTTAACCTGGCACTGCCATTGAAAAGAATCTTGTTGTTTGGACTCTAGGGTATGATCACGCCACCACATCCTTCCTGGACATGGTGAGCCTGGGGAGATTTTTCACTCGCTCCTCTGTGCAGTGTCTCCTTCTGTGCCCCTCCTTGCTGTACCAGGAGGTGCACTTGTTATGTTTCTCTAACGCCCTTTGTACCTTGATATGGTTTGTATCCTCACCCAAATCTCATCTCGTAGCTCCCAGAATTCCCACATGTTGTGGGAGGGACCTGGTGGGAGATAACTGAATCATGGGGGTGGATCTTCTCCGTGCTGTTCTCGTGATAGTGAATAAGTCTCACGAGATCTGATGGTTTTAAAAATGGGAGTTTCCCTACACAAGCTCTCTTCTCTTGTCTGCTGCCATGTGAGACATGCCTTTCATTTTCCACTATGATTGTGAGGCCTCCCCAGCCATGTGGAGCTGTAAGTCCAATAAGCCTCTTTTGTAAATCGCCCAGTCTCGGGTACATCTTTTATCAACAATGTGAAAACGGACTAACGCATACCTGTTTTGTTCTCTCTGTTAAAGTCTGACTCATCCTTTGTTCTCTTTTTTTTTTTTTTTTTCCGAGATGGAGTCTCGCTCTGTCGCCCAGGCTGGAGTGCAGTGGCCAGATCTCGGCTCACTGCAAGCTCCGCCTCCCGGGTTCATGCCATTCTCCTGCCTCAGCCTCCCGAGTAGCTGGGACTACAGGCGCCTCCTCGCCTGGCTAGTTTTTTTGTATGTTTTAGTAGAGACGGGGTTTCACCGTGTTAGCCAGGATGGTCTCGATCTCCTGACCTCGTGATCCACCCGCCTCGGCCTCCCAAAGTGCTGGAATTACAGACTTGAGCCACCGCGCCCGGCCCCTTTGTTCTCAAATATAGATTCCCTAAAGGAATCCTTCCCCGGACCCCTGGACCTGGCCCAGATGAACTTGAGCCTCTGTTGGTGTCCTTCAGCAGCTTGTTCTGTCACAGTTATGCTTAATCATTTGTGCAGCACCTTGTATAATACCGACCTCTTTTCACCTAACTTTGAAGCTCTGGAAAGGCAAGGACTGTGTCTTTCTTGTCCATTCTTAGAAGCACACTTTCTTGACCATAGTAGCACTCATTAAATACCTGTCCAATAAATGCATGAATTCATGGACATGTGTCTTCAACTCCTTGAATTTATTTTTATTATTATCATTTTTTTTTGGAGACAGTCTTGCCCTGTCACCCAGGCTGGAATGCAGTGGCATGATCTCAGCTTGGCCCCTTGCAACCACCGCCTCCTGGGTTCAAGCGATTCTTCTGCCTCAGCGTCCCAGGTAGCTGGGATTACAGGCATGCACCACCAGGCCCAGTTAATGCTTTTTTGTATTTTTAGTAGAGACAGGATTTCACCATGTTGGCCAGGCTGGTCGTGAACTCCTGAACTCAAGCAGTCCACCCACCTCGGCCTCCCAAAGTGCTGGAATTATAGGCGTGAGCCACCATGCCTGGCTTGAATTTGAAATTTTTGAGTTCATGCATATAGATTAAATGGATATGCACACTTGTTTAGAGGTATGAATACTAAGACTCAAAAGGTATACACATTAATCATCCCAATATATTTGTAATTAAAAATTAACTAATTCATTAAACATTTATTGTCTTTGCACAAAGCTATTATGTGATGTTGACCTGATTCCAGAGTTTAATAGTTTGTTCATATTTTCCAAAATATAATTACCTTACCTTCTTCCCTCACTTTAATTTCTTCCCATGAGAATTCAGACTATTATTTTGATAGGCTATGTGAGAATTATCATCTTATTCAATATTTTGTGCATAATTAAGAAGTGCTTTAAGAGTAGATACTGAATATTACTTTTGGGCCTCTCATGAGGCAGGATGTGGGGTTAGGCACTTTATAAATAGACATCAGTTGCTTTGAATATTATGTGTTCTTAAAGCTGATGAGATACCTTCATAAATGTTTTCTCTTAGTTCAATGGAAGAGACATGGGAGGTTTCTCAACTATATTTTGTAATGAGTGAGAATCTACACGTTTAATTTGGAGGGTGTGAGAACATGTTTGCAAAGGCTACTGTCACAAATTCCCATGGACTGGATGACTTAGAATGACAGAAATTTGTTGTCTTGTGCTTCTGGAGAGTAGCGTGTGAAATCAGGGTGTCGGCAGGACCACACTCCCCGAAGGCTCAGGGTGGAAGCAGAGGTCGGCTCTGGCTTCCCGGGTTGCCTGTGTCCTGGGCTTTGCTCACCTTGTGGCCACCTTCCTCGGTTCCCTGCCTCCATGTTCACATGGCCTTCTCCACATCTGTCCAAATTTCTCTCTGCTTACAAGACAACCGTTATTTGACTGGCCCTGTGTGAATTCCGTCCAACTTTGTCTTCACTCTATTGCATTTACAAAGACCCTATTTTCAAATAAGATTGCATGATAGCTTCTGGGTGAGTACAAATTTGCAGGGAGACACTCTTCAACCCAATCTGATCGCATTTCGTGTATGTTCAGAATCTTAGAAATAACACAGTGGTACTCTCTACTGAGTTCCTCTGGTTACACGAAGTAAAGTTCAGAGAAATGGTGTGGATACACGAGATGAGGATCAAACTGTCTTAGCCGTTGCTTCATTTATTAAAACAACAACAAAAAAAGAAAAAACCAAAAAAAAGCAAGAGAAATTTTCTCTCTCAAGTTTTTAGAAGTTCCAGCAAGCAGTATTCTTTTTGCAGGATCCAAAAAGAGACACACACACACACACACACACACACACACACACTTGCTTTTTTTCTCTGTTATCACTGTTTGATCATCACTGTTTCTCAGTAGGCAGACTTCTTTCTAGTTTCTTTCATTATGGTAAAAGGAATATGTGTTTGAATTCAGCAGTGAAGTCATCTGAGATGCATGTTGTTATGGAAAATTGCCATAGTGTTCAGCTGTTACGAGACAGAAGTCAAAGCTAAGCACATTAATGGCCGGAGACAAGCAGTATTTCCAAGCAGCTCTTTTTATTATTTTTATACTTTAGATGAAATGGGTATTTGGATGGGATGAGTCCCATTATGCTGCGGTTGCTCACGTTGGGAGATGTGTTCACACGTCTGTGTGGTTGTCTGTTGGTGTCTGTGCGTGCAGTCTGATCCAGCTCTTGGGCAGGCGTTCCTTTCTGTCTTGAATGCAAACAGGAACAGTGTGAAAACAAGCTCATGATTAATATTTCTACTGTTATTTACCTTTAAGAGATCACTCTGAATAGCTTTGGATGCTGTATTTTAGTGGGAATTCTGACTTCCTTATTTGGAAAATACAGATCATTTCCAAAATGTACACTCAGTTGAAGGATAGACAGTTGATGAAATAGGTTTTAAAAAACCCAAAGGACATTAAAAGCCTCATTTGATTGAAAAATTAATAATGACTTTTTTTTTCTTGAAGACCAACCCCATTATTTAGAGGCCTAAAAGATTTGCCAGAACTATCCATACACTATCCACGTCCATAACAAGTCTGTAGAGGTGACTGCACTGCACATCACCATGGCTTTCAGTGGATTTTAATGTCTCTGCATCACACAGCTGGGTGATTCTCAGCTTTTGGAACAAAACGAAATTTTCCTTTTAAAAATCAACTTAAGATATGTTTAAAAAGTAGATAAAGGCCAAGTGCGGTGGCTCATGCCTGTAATCTCAGCACTTTGGGAGGCCGAGGTGGGCGAATCACCTGAGGTCAGGAGTTTGAGATCAGCCTGGCCAACATGGCGAAACCCCGTCTCTATTAAAAATACAAAAATTAGCTGGGCATGGTGGTGGGCACCTGTAATCCCAGCTACTTGGGAGGCTGAGGCAGAAGAATCACTTGAACCCGGGAGGTGGAGGTTGCACTGAGCCGAGATCGTACCACCGCACTCCAGCCTGGGTGACAAAAAATAAAAAAGTAGATGAAACCTTCCTTTGACTTAGTCACATTGAGCAATTTTGCAGCCTCGGGAAACCATCATTTGATTAACTTATGACATATCCCAATGTCCACTCGAGCAAAACGCCCCAGTTTCCATAAAAGCTTTTTATTTTTGTCTTTTGCGAAGAACTACTAGGACGGGTTTCTGTCAGTTGGTTTCTGTCATCAAACAATGAAGTTTATTACAGGACAAACTCAGTCTTTTGGCCAGTAATGTCTTTGTTGCCTCAGTTTTCCCGTTCACTAAGTGTATACTAAGAGACCACTAAAGGATTTTTGGGGGCTTGGTAAGTTTTAAAACTAGGGCTAACAGAGACTAGAAAATAAAAACCTATCAGTAATTGTAACATGTCACGTGTCTGACATTTACAAGCCTCCCTATTACTTTTCATTCCCAGCAGTTCTTATAAATGGTATTCTACATCTGAGATCCTACATGTTTGCAAATGTTAAATTGTACAAGTTTCACTGACAACTCATTTGTCCATCAAAAAGATCTACAAATAAGAAACAGCAATTCCCAATTTTCTAGTTAATGGAAAGAAAATACTATTTCCTTAGAGGAATATAGAAATACAGCCCGGAGAAGACAAAAGCTCTCCAGCTCACTTCACTCATGACCACACCTTATAACAGCAAGGAAGGGACATATGTGAAATGTCACTAACATCTGTGATCCTTTTTTTATCCTTTAAAAAAGGGAAATCGTTGGAACCTTTTTGTGTTACTTAAAAAAAAAACTGAAAATCTCAGTGTGTTTGAGATTCTAAATGAGCTACTCAGAGATTTGCCTTCGAGTGCAGGGAATTATGACTGCAGTTCTTTGGGAGGCTGAGGCGGGCGGATCACTTGAGGTCAGGAGTTCCAGACCAGCCTGGCCAACATAGTGAAACTTCGTCTCTACTAAAAATGCAAAAATTAGCCAGAAATTACTTGAACCTGAGAGGTGGAGGTTGCAGTGAGCCGAGATCGCGCCACTGCACCCCAGCCCGGGCAACAGAGCGAGACTCCGTCTCAAAAAAAACAAAAACAAAACAAAGGACAACTGCACTTGAGTCCAAACCCTTGGCATCCTCCTTGTAGCCACTCTCTACCGCACACCTCTGCGTGGGGGATCCCCATGTCTGCCCCAGGTTTGGTAATTTACTGAAAGTACTCACAGGATTCAGAAGTCGTTACACTCACGGTTGTAGTTTATTGCAGTGAAAGGATAGAAAGCAGAATCAGCAATGGGGTGAAGTCCAGAAAACCAGACAGAAGCTTCCAGAGCCCCCTCCTGGAGGCGTCACACAGCACCCAGCTGTGACAAGAGGTGCCAGATACTCTTTTACCAGGGCAGGTCCTTAGAGATTCAGTGCTCTGGGTTTTTTCTGGGGACTGTTCCCATAGGCACCCTCTGCCAGGCACAGACCAGAATTCCCCGCTCTTAGAAGGAAACCATAAACCAGATTGTTTGCACACACATTTTAGACACAGCGAACTACTCTTATCTTTAGGAAAAGTTTCAGATTGGAGTAAGCTATTTTTTATCAGTCACATTTCCAGGTTGCAGCCACAGACCCCCCTTGCAGGCGAGCCCCGTCTGTGAGGATCACAGCCTCAGGCCTCCCAGGTGAACCCTTCTCTGCACGCTTTCATTCCTCCATCTGAAACTGAAGTCAGATGGAGCCCCACATTTGCTCCTGCCTCCCTGTGGCACGCCATCTCATCAGGGCGGGATGCCTGGGTCCAGGCGCCTGACGCTGGAGGCCTCACGTACCTGCCGTTCCCCTTCCAGCTCCCCACTGTCCCAATGACACCTGCTTACTCCTGCCTCAGGCCTTTGTATAATGCCTGGTCTGCCTGGAAGGTCACCCCCAGATTCCTGCATAATCCCTTCCCTCACATCCTACGGGTGTCTGCTTAAAATTAGAAAACCCTGGACTGGGTGCGGTGGCTCACACCTGTAATCCCAGCACTTTGGGAGGCTGAGGCGGATGGATCACCTGAGGTCAGGAGTTCGAGACGAGCCTGGCCAACATGGTGAAACGCCATTTCTACTAAAAATAAAAAAAATTATCCGGATGTGGTAGCGCTTGCCTATAATCCCAGGTACTAGGGAGGCTGAGGCAGGATAATTGCTTGAACCCGGGAGGCGGAGGTTGCAGTGAGCCGCACTCCAGCCTGGGCGACAGAGAGAGACTCTGTCTCTAAATAAATAAATAAATAAATAAATAAATAAATAAATACCCTGCTCTGTGCCACTATCTCCCCTTCTGTGCACTCTCCCTGCTATCCTGGTTCGGCACTGATCTCAGCGCTTATCTCCTCGATTGTTATATAGCACTTTGACTTTGACTTTTTAAAATTTAATTTAAACGGTTTTTTGCATACGACCTCCTTCCCCTAGCTAGAACGCAGGCTCCGCGAAAGCCAAGTTTGTATTTTCATGACTGCTTTATCCCCAGGGCCTTCAGCAGTACCCAGGACATCATCAGTTCTCAGTAAATATTCTTCAGTGGGGATTCATGAAGAAATAAGTCCAAAAATTAACTTAGAAGAATCAAAGCATAGGAGAGGTCATCACTATAACTTAAATTAAGCAAGCCTCCTGTGAGTGGTTCTGAATATTAGGGATGACTAGCCTAAGAGGAGAATGGCCCCATTTATGGGATGGTGAGTTTACATCTAAGGATGGCCCTTTTGTAATCAGCTAAAAATACCCCAGCTCAGTTCTTTGCTAAGAAGAGAAAAAAGTTGAGAGCACTGAGAAGAATGTTTGGGAGGAATTGAAATTAAGACGTCGTCTCAGGGGCCAGGCGCGGTGACTCACACCTGTAATCTCAGCACTGTGGGAGGCCAGGCTGGAGGATTGCTTGAGCCCAGGGTTTCTAGAGCAGCCTGGGCAACATGGTGAAACCCCATCTCTGCGCAATATACAAAAATTAGCTGGGCGTGGTGGCGTGTGCATGTAATCCCAGCTACCTGGGAGGCTGAGGCAGGAGAATCACTTGACTGCAGGAGGCAGAGGTTGCAGTGAGCTGAGATCGTGCCACTGTACTCCAGTCTGGGTGATAGAGCGAGACTTCATCTCAGAGAAGGAAGGAAGGGAGGGAGGGAGGGAAGGAGGGAGGGAGGGAGATCTCAGCGTTAAAAAAGAAATCAAAACATAAACAATTAAAATCTCAGCATTAAAAAAAAAAAAAGATCATGTTCCATGAAATCCCGTTGCTTACAAACCTGAAATGTCAAGGTTTGTTGCTTGTTGAAAGTGATCACGGACTAGGCTTAATGTTGTGTACACATGTTGTATGTGAGCTTTTTTTCCTCTCTTTTTTAAAGTGTCCGACTTTTCAGATTGTTTGATCTGGGCACTGACCTGCCACTGTATACTGTTTTCTAACTAAACAAAGAGAGAATAAAGACACAAGGAATTCGAGAAATAAGCGCAGGAGAGCACTCTGGTCCGGGGATACGGTTGGCATCGAGGGTTTCTGCTTTTTTATAGGCAGCTAATTCTTTTCTGCTGAATCGATCGCTCTTTCATGTCATGCTTCTCAGTAGTGTATGTAACTGACAGGTGAGGTGTGGCTGGGCAGTGACTCCCTAGTGCTTCCTGCTTATTTCCATTTTATTCGAAGCCAAGGGGAAGTTTGTTTTTAATGTGAATCGTATGCCCAGGATACTAATTCCAATCCATTCTCTTATCACCTCCCTGACCAGTTCCTAATCAGAATCTGCACCTCACGGAGGTTACAGGGATCCAAAGTCACGATAACTGAGGCTTGTACTTCATCTGGACTCAGAACAGAGCAAATGCGTGCCTGGTCTAAGTACTTCTGTGAAATACTCAGCGTCTTGGTGTCCTTCTGTAGCTCAGTCTCTGTCGTCTTTGACATAAGTATCGAGATAATACACACATCACTGATAAGGGATAAAAGGCACCCTGGAAATCCGTAAACAAAGGACTAGCAGTCATGGCAGTGCACTGGGTTGAGTCTGGTTTGGTTGGGTCTGAAACTGTACCTGGAATGCTTTCTTTTAGTATCTTGCTTTCTCTCTTTCTCAGTGTTTAATAAAGGAAGGGACGCAGACATGGAGAGAAGGCTAACTGATAGAAGAAATGCTGTGTGAGGCCGTTTTTCCCCACACAAACAAAGAAATAAAGGCCTTCCCTTCACGGATGCCCTCTCTACTAAGAGTGTTCACGCTGCTCATAGCACTGAAGATTCCACATCCAATGATTTTTTTCAGTGTTTTCTTAGCTTTGAATGATGTACCTGTCAGTGTGATTATAGATTTAACCCTTAGGAGGGAATCTCTCCTATATTTTAGCATCGGAGACCTAGATTAAAGGCTGAGGAGAGAAGATTAAATGTGGCCAAGAGAGAGAAGCTTTTCTTTCTCATTCTGTCTGGTACAGCCAAAGGGGTAAGGAAGATGCAGGCTTCTCTTACGATAGACTGTGAGGCTGCAGTTTCTATGGTGACTGGTTTCTTTTTCCCTTATTCAGCAGCTAAATGCAGCAGCACTCAAACACTTGTAGCTTAGTTTGGCCTTCAGGTGGGACACTTACGTTCTCCCGGCATTTACCTTAAGCCCCTATGTGGAGACAGAGCTTAATTTTTTGCCCAAGTCATTTAGCAAATAATGTTTGTGGGATACATGATGGATATCTCCTCCTCATCACGTTATCCCCAACCCAGGCGCCCGGCCGTCTTCTGGGTTCTTGCACTGAAGCATGTGAATTCCGTGGCAAAAAAGGACCAGCAGGGCCATCTAGTTTTTACGAGTATTGGAGAAAATCTTATAAGAGACGCACTAAAGAGGGTAACATTGGTCAAACAATAAATGTAACTATAAAAAATCGCGCCAGGCGTGGTGGCTCAAGCCTGTAATCCCAGCACTCTGGGAGGCCAAGGCGGGTGGATCACGAGGTCAGGAGATCGAGACCATCCTGGCTAACACGGTGAAAACCCATCTCTACTAAAAAAATACAAAAAACTAGCCGGGCAAGGTGGCGGGCGCCTATAGTCCCAGCTATTCGGGAGGCTGAGGCAGGAGAATGGCGTGAACCCGGGAGGCGGAGCTTGCCGTGAGCTGAGATCCGGCCACTGCACTCCAGCCCGGGCGACAGAGCGAGACTCCGTCTCAAAAAAAAAAAAAAAAAAAAAAAAAAAAATCGCAAAAACCCAGATCTATATAGAGTTTGCTAACGCAGCTGCTTGATCACTGGGGCCTGAGCTCTGCTGCCTGCAGTCCATTAGATAGCAACTTGCTTTTAATCCTAAACGTTAAGAATTTAAGAATTTAGTCAACTTTCAGTTTTCTGCTCCGGGAATTCTCACTCCCAAATAGCTTCTGCTTACCGTGGATAATTCTGGCTCTTGCCAGTTCCTGGGATTGCAGAAAGGGTGAGATAATATTAGCATGAACTTACTGGAATTGGTGTATGGGATCTGGAGGTGTGCAAAGGGGATACATCTCTTGTTTATAAAACTAGACACATTTCAAAGTGATCATTGTGCCAGATTTTTATTTTTTGGGGGTTTTCTATTCCATGGTCTGTTAATAAAAATAATTAAGAAAAATTGTAATTCTTTTACCTACGGAAGATGTTATTGTGAATTTAATCCACAGTAAAATTGTTTAGAGGTGGCTCCCCTACCACCCCCCCTCTAAAAAAAACCACACCAATCCTTTTGCAAGTTAGGCCACCCGTTTAAGCCCGGTAGTGCCTTTCATGAACCAGACAGTTGCCAATAGCAGTGTCTCCAGTGAGGAACGTGATGTAAAGAGAAGTTTGAGCTTCTCTCTTTTAACTTTAGGACTTCAGAGGTTTGAGAGCTAATGGAAATGAGGACCCCATGTAATCAGGGAGCCCAGTGGTGCCGCCATGCCACCGGGCCTTGCCCTTCAGCACTCTCCCTCCTGCCCCCAGGTAGGGCACGCTGAGGAAGTCGGCGTGCTTTGCTGGGTGTCAATAAAAGATGTGGAGACTGTTCATTCCCGAACTTTCTCTCTTCTGTCCTTCCGACAGCCACCCCTACTTTGAATCTGCCTGTCTCAGTGACATAAAGTCAAGGATAAGATAAAATCTGCCTCCAGTTTTGTCGCCAGTGCCATGTATAACCAGAAAGGCCAGCACGAACATGTCCGATAAACCTTTACATGAATATATGATGTCCTGCATTTAACAACTTGATAAAAGGAATGGCTAAGTTTAGGAGAGTGGAAACCTGCTTTAAAGCTCCTCAATATTTAACAAGATCATGCACTTGTGGTGACCTGCGAAGTCTCTAGATCACAACAGGATTTATTCTTTCCCTGCCGGCATCTCGATCCTCCTGAAAGTAAATCCATCCAGACATGCCTGCATGTGTAACGCCACTCGGCAAAGGGATCAGAACATTTGGTCATTCTGCTTGTGAGTCTGTCCCGATTCATGCACTCCCTGAGCCTCAGTCATTGCTGAGCGTCTGATGATTCTGAGAGATTGCAGGTCTGTAAACAATGAGACAGGGAGCAAGGCATGGCCAGAGTGTTACAAACCCTGGCTTTCTGTGTGATAAGCCACTCACCTTGAGGCCATTTTTGGAATATGTATTAACTTTTCAGACCTTTCGGGATAGCATAAAAAGGTACAGAAGGCAAAACATAATTGAAGCCGTAGGTGAATTAGAGGAACTCCAACACCATTCTCCATTGGAAAGTGTTGCAGTGAATTGATGAGCGTTTCTAATGATTCGCACCCACAGGCTGCAGACCTTGTGCTGGGTACTGTGCACATACTATCTCACATCCCCACAGTAACTTGACTTGGGAGGCGCTGGGAGTCTTACTGGTTAAGCTCAGGAATTGCCAGGCTCAGAGAAGTTAATTTCTAGTCATACCTCATGCAGAGAGAACATGGGTGAGCCAGGATGCACAGATGCAACTCAAACCCAAGGTCACACTTTTTTTTTTTTAATGTTTCTTTTGTCCCAGTTTTCAGAAGTAAACTGGGATATTTAAAGGCTGCACAAACTCAGTATTATTATAACAAAGAGCCAGAAAATGGATTCTGAGAGTATTAAGTGTTGCCTGTTCAGTATGGTATTTGACCCGGAGTATGTTGCTCAACTCCTTATTACTCAGTTGCTTTTGACAAGGGCTCTCCTGGGATTTTGGCCAGGATGATTTTTTATTGTACTAAGTACAGCTGCCCCTGCCGCTTGCCAAATAAATATCTGCAGCGGGGAATGTGGTAGATGCTCCCTGTGTAGAATTAGAACCAGTGGTGTAAGCCCGAAGAGCGGCCCCATTTTTCTTGTCAGTGATTGGCTTAGGAAGAGGTTTGTGACCAATTTGGGTCAAAAATACATGAGGACATCTGCTGGTGGTTTCTGGAATAGGTTTCCTTGCTGTGAAGAAGCAGCATAGGGAAGAGGGGACCTTGCTCTGCCTGAGAGGCCTGGAGCTTCTGCAGCCATCTTGAGCCCACGAGGGAGGAGCTGGACTGGGGAAAGCTGTCATATCTAGGATGTGGAAGCAGGAGGATAAAAAGAACCGGGGCTGTTTCTGACATTGCTTATGGCTCTGTTCACCAGTCTTGAGCTGCCTTTTCTCTGGACCTCTTTGCTATGTGAGATAATGGATTTCCTTATGGTTTATACCAGGTGGAGCAGGGTTTTCTATCTGGTCTTTGCATGAGAAGGCTCCTTAATAGATAAAGGCTTCCTTGGGGACCAGAACCATTTTAGGTGACTAGTCTGCTTGTCGGCAGGTTAGAAACGATTGCTTACTCCTTGCAAACGGAGAACCCATTGCTGCCGTAGTGGTAGTAGGCTAGTGGGTTAAGGAGTACTTGAGTTTATTGTCATCGTCCTATGCATGCAAAGCACCTCTTGTACCACCGTATTGTGGTCACCATTGTTTTTGGTTATTGCTGTCATTCATAACAGCATCTTTGAATTTTATACACTAGACATTCAAAGTGGAGGCAGTGGGAGGGTAACAGCAGCACCAGGTCTGCAGTGTAGACTGGCACAAATGTAAGTAAGGATTTCCAGGTCTTGCTGAGACAGCATCAGAGTGAGTCGAGATTAACAGGGATGGTTGGCACCGCTGATCACACCAAGGGGCTGAAGGGTAGGTACTAGAGTGAGTTGATGCTGGAGACAGGCAGAGAGGATCCATTGATGCTGAGGAAGCTCATCAGAAGTGTAGGGGGAGGAGACCACAAGGTCAGGTGTCTCATCAATAATACCTGACTTTTCTCTCAACCGAATCTGAATCAGTGGTTCTCAACTCAGGGGCCAGGGGCATGTGCCCTTCAGTGGACATGTGGCAAAGCCAGGAGACATTTCAATTGTCCCAGGTGGGGGATGCAGTCAGCATCTAGTGGATAGATGCCAGAGATGCAGTTGCAACATCCTGCAGTGGTAGAACAGCCCCCCAACAAAGAATCTGGCCCCAAAAGGTCAATACTGTTGAGGGTGATCATCCCTGTTTCTCACCTGGGAATGGTTGGTGGAGGGAAGCTGAGGGCAGCTGGGGTGTGAGGAAGGCTCTGGAGACTGAAGCTGTTATTAGATCCAGTCCAGGCTGCCTGGCAGTGGACACTTCCCAGAGGGGAGGCTTCCCACCTGTGGCAGAGCACGCAGAGGGGTTTGCAAGCTCTCCACGTTTACTGGCCTCCACATTGGTGTCTGGGAAGGGCAGAACAGAAGCTCAGACTGGTGGGTGGAGAAGTTTTGCACCTTCCCAGCTCTTGCTTCTTTCTCTGAAGTATGCTGGCATCGTGTTTCCATGACAGCAGTTGAGTTAATGCATTTAGGGGCCCCTCAGCGTCCACTGCATCCTGCCTGTTACAAATCGTGTGGTTCAGGTTGTAATCTATGATACTACGGTACTACGTTTCTCATTACTATTTTTTAATTTGCTTGAACGCATAGCTACTAGATAAAATCGCTCTTTACATCTGTAAGTAAAAAATAGAAATGCTTATTAGTGTTCAGCAATAGATTTTAAAATTACATTTTTGTTACAAATATTTCACTGGCTAAATTGAAATCAGTGTAATCAAATTGAAATGTCATAATACTATTGATTTAATAAATGCTGGCCTCCTAATATCTGTTTTTCAATGAAACTAGTATTACGGGAGTAATTTTCTAATGAACATCTGAGCACGAAATCATTGGTAAAACAAAAGAAGAATGGTATCATAAATGGCTCTGGATGGTTTTTTTCAGCGGGACCTAGCATGCTGGTACGAATAGAGGAATTAAAGCGTAGTTCATTATATATTAATCTGAATGTAATACTAACTAAAACCTTCCATTGACTTCACTGAAGCCTAGTCTTAGAAATTATGCAAATTAATGGAGGCCTTGAAAAGAAGCACATGCAATATTTGAGTTCCCTGTGGACCAAAAAACTGGCATGTTGGAACTGAAAAAATTATACTGTGCAGTATTTTTGTGTAAGTACAATACACTAAAAGATTTTGGTGCTTAAAAAAATTGGGCAGGGTGAATCCTATATCTGTTTTTTGTCTATTTTATTTTATATCCAAATGAGCCGAAAGGAAGAAGCAAAGAATTGAAGGTTGACACTGAGATTGCTGCTGCAGAAAGAGAATTTCATGTAGCCTTTGATTGTGGAACTTGGGTTAAGAATTTAGTTCCTGGAGCCAGGCATGGTGGCCCACGCCTGTAATCCCAGCACTTTGGGATGCTGAGGTGGTTGGATTGCTTGAACCCAGGAGTTTGAGACCAGCCTGAGCAACATGGCAAAACCCCATCTCTACAAAAAAAAAAAAAAACAAAAAATTAGCCAGGTGTGGTGGTGCACACCTGTAGTCCCAGCTACCCGGGAGGCTGAGGTGGAAGTATTGCTTGAGCCTGGGAGGCGGAGGTTGCAGCAAGCCCTCATTGCATCATTGCACTTCAGCCTGGGTGGCAGAGACCCTATCTCAATAATACAAGAATTTGATTTCTGCATAAGGATGATTTCACTGCCTTTTTTTTTTTTACATGCAAATCCTCCCCAAGTACATTTTAATTTTGTTGTTTTAATTAACGAGAACTTGTTCTCCCCTGTGCCACATCTTCCACAATTTTTTATCATGTGAGATGTGTTTATCTAATGAAGTGGGGATGGGAAGAGGCATTAGCTATTTTCGGAGTCTGTGATAGCCACATAATGACATTTTAAGAGCATAAGCTTCAGTTCTTCAAGCCCCTCAAGTGAATGTGGAGATGAGTCAAGTTCAGGCAGGCCTGGCAGACATGAATGTTCTTTCTTTTCTGTCTTCCCCTTCTCCTGTCTCCCCATTAGTAATACTCTCCATTGCTGTCTGTAGATTAATACTCACAGCCACGTGTATGCTGTATTTTATAAAGAACTTGACTGTTCACCCTGAAGCTTTGGCACCTGCCAGAGACGTGAGTTGCTGCTGACTCATGATGACTATATCCAGGCAGGTGTGTTTCTCCCGCAGCGATGGTTCACTCCTCCTGAATCCGGTGCTGTCCCTTGCCAGGCACGGCAACCACTGCCAAGACAAGGACTTCATCGGGGCAGATGTTGAAAGCAGTGGGTGACCGTGGGCAGTGAGTGCACCCAGGGCGGGCTCTGAGGTTGCAGGATCCTCCTGACCTCTGTTGAAAAAAGTAAGACATAAGCCAAAACTATAAAGTCAGGACACCAAGATATTGAAGTTTGTCCATACTCCTTTTTCCAGCATGATACTGTACTTCCTGTTTCTCACTGCAGTTTTCTTTTCTTTTTTCTTTTTGTTTTTCTTTTTTCCTTTTTCTTTTTCTTTTCAGATGGAGTCTCGCTCTGTCGCCCAGGCTGGAATGCAGTGGCGTGATCACGGCTCACTGTAACTTCTGCCTCCTGGGTTCAAACGATTCCCCTGCCTCAACCTCCACAGTAACTGGGATGACAGGCGCCCACCACCACACCCAGCTAATTTTTATATTTTTAGTAGAGATGGAGTTTAATAGTGTAGGCCAGGCTGGTCTCGAACTCCTGACCTCAGTTGTTTTCTAAGTAAATTTCCAGCTTTTCAGGGTCAGGAATCACCTCAACTACTTTCCTGTCCGTCCATTATAGGATGGTGCCTATCACGTGGTATTTAAAATACCAGTCACAGGTTGGGGTTGGTGTGGGCTTTGCAGCCATCCACGTGTACTAGATTAACCATGTTGATCAGAGTAACCTGTCTTGGTTAACGTGGATAACATCGTGTGGAAGTAGGTATCGATAGAGGATAATTTATGAAGCACCGTGAACATTTTGCTGCACGTATTTCCTAAATCTTCATTGCTTAATGTACAAACACACGAAAGTAGTCATGATATTTGCTAATTGTTGATGAAGGCTGTGACTGGCTCTAGATAAACATTTTGGAAGTAACTTTTAGGGCCGGAATGCACTCACATACTTTCTTCTTAAGCCATTGAAAAGTGCGAGGAATTAACAGCAAAACTTGGAGGTTTTAAGTAAATGATCAGTGTTAGTAGCTATCACTTTTTACCTTAGTAATAGCTTTCTTTGAAAGAAAATTTTAGGGGGCTCTAGGTAGATTGTAGTAGTGTTGTTTGCCTGTATACACTAATTATTGATTTTTAAAAAGTCCTTTTTGGTCTTTGTTCCCTGGTCTGTTATATAACCTGGTGGCTAGAAGGTGGGCTCAGACTGAGTCAGGCTGCTTGGGCTTGAAGCCTGGCTTCTCTTGGTAGCTGTGTGCCCTTGCGTGGGTAACTTCGTCTCTCTGTGTCTTAATTTCCTCCCACAAGAGGGATTCCACCCCACAGTCTGTGTCAGCGGAAAATGACAATACAGAGAGTATGCCTGCCAGTATTTACAACATGTTAGCTGTTTCTGTCCACTTGATATTACAGCCTGAGCATCTCTTATCCAAAATGCCTGGGACCAGACGTGTCTCCGGGTTCAGATTTTGGAATATTCGCAGTACATTTGCCTGTTGAGCATCTGAAAACCCGAAATCGAAAAGGCTCCGATGAGCATTTCTTATGAGTGCTTGTTGGCCCTCAAAAAGTTTCGGGTTTGGGGCTTGGGATTTTCAGAGTTGGGATGTCCAGTTTGTATACACAGAACCTAGTTAATCTCAGCACAGATTTACTACATCTTAGTAGGGGAGTGAGAACTGCTCAGGCTCTGGAGGGAATAAAGCTGATGAAACCTGGGTACAGAAAGGAAGTTGATGTAGACAGAACCTCTTTTATGATGTCATTCCACTGAAAATAAGGTTCCCTGAAGAGAGATTGCCACGGTAGCCTGCTAAGACAGTCCTCCAATAAAATGAATGGCATTTTACTTTTGATCAATATGAAACTACTTTAGGGCAAAAATAAAAATGGGTAGTGATGAATATAGATGGGAATGACATTGCTGGCATTTATTAAAGGAGAGTAGTTTTTCTGTAGGCAATTTGACTGGACTCCAGTACTCTTAAGTAAACAGTATTTCTTGAATGTGACAGGCATATTTGTAAATCTACTAAGGACTTAGTAATATATCCTGATAACAGGAATAACATCATTCTTGATCCAATAATTGCAAAGTGTGAATGATTCTCTAGAGCTTTGCAAAGGCCAAGAATGTCTCTTTCAAACGACAGTGGATTTTCCATTATCTCTCAGTACATAATTGGTTTGGCGAATCATCTTCAGGACCCAGGAACTCTCTCTGTCCTTAATATTGAGGATGATTAGTTGGGTGTTTGTGTAAATGAATGCATGCCCTCTGACTGCATTAACAGCCCAAAGTAAGTGGTCTGGGGTGAATAGATTTGTTTTTCAATGAGAAGAGCTGCATCTTTTCTCATATACTAATACGGATGTACACTTACACCACAGAACTCAGCAGTTCTGTCTGTTGGCTTATTTGGAAATTTTGTGGTGTTGAATCCTTCAATTATCATAAAAACTTGTTATTCCTTAGGAGTATCGAGTGACTTCTTTTGCCTTTTAGATCATATTTAAATGCTTCTATCCAGTATGCAGAGCCCAGTCTCTGTGCATAAATTCACTGTGCTACCTTCCCACAATCTTTTTTTTTTTCTTTTTTTTTTTTTGTTTGAGACGAAGTCTCGCTCTGTCACCAGGCTGGAGTGCAGTGGCTCAATCTCGGCTCACTGCAACCTCACCACGCCCAGCTAATTTTTGTATTTTTTTTTAGTAGAGACGGGGTTTCACCATGTTGGCCAGGATGGTCTCGATCTCTTGACCTCGTGATCCACCCGCCTCGGCCTCCCAAAGTGCTGGGATTACAGGCATAAGCCACTGTGCTCCACCCCCAGAATCTTTTATCATTCTGAGTCACGTGGTTTTCATCTTCCAAATTAAGCTTCACACCTATGAATCCTTTGACTGCTGTGATCATAGTGATACTTCATTTTTATATGCTAGAAGTAAAAAACATTTGTTGTGACGTTCCTTCTCAGTCTGGATCTTCCATAGCTATTCTTGCCTGTCTTTTCCTTCTCCCTTTGACAAGTGGAGGTGTTCTGTGTATTCCATGCAATAGCTGTTAGTCTCCTGTGTGGTACCTCAGTGGCTTCTGATCAGTGCTTATTGGATGAGTGACAGAATATAGGATTGGAATGGATGTCAAGAAATCATCAGGTTTCTGTCATCCCTTCAGTTTAATTCAATAAATATGTATTGAAGCCTTTCTTGGGTGAGCCACGTAGCATAAATGAGGGAGTTTGGCACTTACTGGAAAGTTCTGCACCTACAGCATGGTTATCTTTCGTGTTTTTTAAAGTTCTCCAATGGCCAGAAGTTTCAGTGGCAAACCCCATCAGAAAATATTGTCGTGCTCTGGCAGTAAAACGTTTCTGAAATCGTCATTCATGAGTAATATAAACATTAGAGTAGCAGGTTTAGCCAAACTCTTAATTGTTATGTCTTTATTCTTGAGTCTTCTCAATTTCCATTATGTTGACTTAGCTTTGAAACTGGTGGGGTTTCTACATGGTCATAGAGGGATTTTTTTTTTGATGTTGATTAGGAAGTGATTTTCAGAAAGTGGAAGTTAGGGCTGGAAGATACAGCAACGTATTTTATAGTTTCCGGATTTATTTATGAAATACAGAGTTGAACTTTAATAGGATAAGATATGTGGATATTTGAGGCCATACTACAAATACCTATGTTTGGATGTTGCGACCTCTCAGAATGTCTGGCTTCTTTTTTCAGTATATGAAACAAGAATGTTTAAGGGGTTTTGTGTAGTTTGGAAAGAAAAGCAGATGCATTTCCGTGAGTAAGAAGTGTCTTGACTGTAACTTAGGAACTCTTTTTACCCACAACACTTCTAATGTCACGTGTGTGGGTTTTTCCACACCAGCCAGTTCTTCAGCTCTCTGGACAGCAAGTGAATATTCTGCAGTTTAATTAGTTTCTGACACCATCTGAAAGCAGTGCAGACCCCACAAGTGAAGGGCTCGGTACCACAAGATTCCTCCACTTTGGTGCCAGTCACAAGTCCTGGGATTCCTGTACTTGATGGCTATAAATTAGGGTTCCTAAAACCCCCTTCTCAGATGTGATAGTTTTCCAGAACGGCTCACAGAGCAGTTTCCTTACTATTACCTGTTGATTGTGAAGGGTACCATACAGGATGCAAATGACCAGCCAAATGGAAGAGGTGCCCAGGGTGAGGGCTGGAAGGTGGTACCAGGCACAGGGACTTCTGGCCATGTGGAGTTTGGGTGTCCCCACCCCCTGGCACATGGAAGTGTTCATCAACTGGAAAACCCCAACTCTGTCATTTAGGGTGTTCATGGGCGTTTCATTATGTAGGCACAATTGATGAAATCTTTGGCCATTGGTAATGAGCTCCATATCCAGCTCTTCTCCCCTCCCTAGTGGTTGTGGGGTGGAAATGAACTTACAGACCTCTCTAATTATGCCTTGGACTTTCTGGACACGAGCCCCCACCCTGAAGCTGTTTAGGGACCCATCAAGAATGGACCGATTAGAACAAAAAAGCTCCTATCACCTGGGAAATCCCACAGGATTTAGGAGTCCTGTACCAGAGACAAAGACCGATTACATTTACCACACAGCTGAAACCTGGGAGAAATAATTTAAGTTGTAGGAGATCTGAGCTAAGACTGACAGAGGGGAAACTAGTTTCTAAAGTTTTTGGAATAATGCCCACTGAGCATTATTCTTAAACTGTTTAAGAATATTTAAATGTCATGCTCTTTTTATTTTCATCCCGTATTCATGCGTGGTTTTGATGTTTATGTTCGTTGTTACAGATGAGCAGAGGTGGGGAGTTTAATGATGAACATTCGAGCGCAGGACACTCTGGGAGAAAAGGAAGAGATTGTGTGTTGTCTGCAGGAAGCGGAAGTGATCCCCTCTTAACCTACAGATGTAATTAGATGCAGAGGATGCTGAAGTCATTACCCATAAGCATTTCCAATACAGTCCGCAACCCTGAGTGGGCAGGGTTATCTCAGGGACACATTGCTGTCTGCTGTATTTCCAAGGAGCGGCAACCACTGCCTGGTGTCTGCTAGACAACTGTGAACACAGGAAGTCCGCAGAGAGGGCAGGGCTTCTGGGGCCACAGAGTTTCCACACAGCACGGGGAGCTCTGATTGACAGACCTTCCCAGAGGGCTTGGAGTACGGAATAAAGGTTGGGGGTGGATTTGGCTAAAGACTCCAAGTCAGTGGTCAAGGTCAGGCTGAGGGCCTGGGATGTAGACAGGGCTTAGGGTTGTGGGTAAACCCTACTTAGAAAGCTGACTCTACTCAGAGAGCAAAGGTTGGAGCAAGAGTTCTGTGGAGGAGAGAGAAGCACAGAATCTGGAATGGAGGGAATGAAAGAGGGCAGGTAGACCAGAAGCCCCATGGCTGTCAGGACGCCCCTACAGCGGAGGCTCTGAGTAGAGCCGTGGCGATAGAGGCAGCCAGGGAGAAGACCCATGCCTGCCGCCGTGCACCAGACCTCAGGAATGCCTCGCCCTGTGGCTGTGGCTGGTGAGGGGCAGGCTGCAGGAAGAAGGGGGTCCTACACAGAGAAAGAGTCTCCTGAGAAACACTGACATTCATCTGTTAACCATTACTTACAGTTATGAATGTCCTGGGAGTGACTGAGGGCACCTCTGATTGTCAAACAGCGTAATAATGACTGCTTAGACTTGCTGAGTACATTCAGGCCATGTTTTATTATATCATAATTCTATAATAATTCCCCTTTTCCAAAGATGAAAGGGTTTTGTACTTAAATGGGGAAGGATATTTACCTGCAAAAGCCATGATCAGGACTCACTTCTCGCTGATGGGTACTGGGGACATGGGTGTCTGACAGGAACATTCACTTTTTGAGATGAAGTCTTGCCCTGTCACCCAGGCTGGAGTGCAGTCATGTGATCTCGGCTCATTGTACCCTGTGTCTCCAGGCTCAAATGATTCTCCTGCCTCAGCCTCCTGGGTAGCCAAGATTACAGGTTTCCACCACCACATTCAGCTATTTTTTGTATTTTTAGTAGAGACAGGGTTTCACCATGTTGGCCAGGCTGGTCTCAAACTCCTGACCTCATGATCCGACTGCCTCAGCCTCCCAAAGTGCTGGGATTACAGGCAGGAGCTACTGCACCCAGTCCACTTTTAATCCTTTTTTTTTAATGTTTAAATTTTTTTATTGGTATGTAATAGATGTACATCCTTGGGGTACATGTGATTAATACATTCATATAATTTGTAAAGATCAAATCAGTGTAATTGAGATACCGATCACCTTAAATATTTGTCTTTTCTTTGGGCTAGAAACGTTCAAATTAACTTTGAATTCGGATGTCAGCGAGTCAGTGTTGGTTTAGTTGTGATGTCTCCTCGCCTGTGGCTTCTGGCTCTGCCTGGGCATGACGGCTGCTGTGTGTTAATCCGCATTTGCTCTCTGTACAGTAGCCTTCGATTCCTTCTCTTTCCTGATTTGCCTTCCCCCAGCCACCTTTAAAAGTAAATGTTTTGAAATCAAAACCACGAGGAGATACCATCTCACACCAGTAAGAATGACTGTTATTAAAAAGTCAAACAGATACTGATGAGGCTGTGGAGAATAGGGAACACTTACCCACTGCTGGTGGGAATATAAATTAGTTCACTCACTGTGAAAGCAGTTTTGAGATTTACTGACTTGAAACAGCTACCATTCGACCCAGCAATCTCATTGGTGGCTGTATACCCAAAGGAAAACAGGTCATTCTGTCAAAAAGACACATGCACTCACACGTTCATTGCAGCACTATTCACAATAGCAAAGTCATGGAAGCAGCCTGAGTGCCCATCAGTGATGGACTGGCTAAAGAAAATGTGGTACATATATACTTATGGAATATTACACAGCCATAAAAAAGAATGCAGGTATGTTCTTTGCAGCAACATGGATGGAGCTGAAGGCCGTTATTCTTAGCAAACTAATGCAGAAAGTTTGCTAATGCAGAACAGAAAGCCAAATACTGCATGTTCTCGTTTAGAAGTGTGAGCTGAACATTTAGCACACACGGACGTAAACATGGTACCAATAGTCACTGGAGACTACTAGAGGGGAGGGGGGAAATGAGTCATGGGTCAAAAAATTACCTATTGGGTACTATGTTCACTAATCTGAGTATAGTATGCCCATGTAACAAACCTGTGTATGTACCCCGTATCTAAAATAAAAGCTAAAAATAAATAAATAAAATGCTTTGTTTGCAACATAAACAGTGCAGATCATCACCTGCACCTATTTCCTTGTGCTTTTCCTTATGCATATAATTTTTATAAAGTGTGGATTGTAAGTTATTAAGGAATTTGTAAATGTTCAGAGTGGCCAGTTCCTTTGATTGGGTTTTGTCGTGTTTGACCACGTCCTGTCTTGTTCTGATTAATGTCCTCTTTGGACATGGCCCCAGCATTCATCATGCATCCCCCAGTACAGAGACCTTTGCAGACTGCCCTGGGGACATGAAAAATGAAAGGGTCCATGTGGTTCTATAGGCGTTTACATTCAGTTACCTTGGCAACTCGGTGCACTGGTTGAGGGTTTTATAAGCAGTTCTTGTAGTCTGATCTCCTGTCGGACACTGACAGTACTGACCAGCTTTTGGGGGTTTTGGGGAAACAGGCACTGTCCGTCTGGGTTCTGTGCGGTCCTCAGAGTTGGATATAGAGTGATGTGGTTGGAGTAATTAAAAACCCACTTTCGATTCGCAGGTCAAAGAAAGTAACAGGTCCCCAGATATTTTCGTACTTCACACCCAATTGATGTATTTGGAAATCACAGGATTTATTTGCAGCTATTATTTCCTCAGGGACAGACTGCAAATACATTTATTTATCCATGCTGTTTATCCAGACCGTGAGTTATGAGGTGACCTCCATCTCCGCAAGATAAATTCTGGTATCCGGAGTCCAGCCAACCTCCTCTATTGCTGTGTAGCTGAAGTGGATATTGAAATTTGTTTTCTTAGGAGGCAGGAAAGCCCCATCTCTCTCACATAAAGGTTGCTGTGAGCGGGTTATAAAACTGCCAGACCCCTATTAGGAAAGGAGTGTTGCTCCCCTTTGCTGAGTAGGAGTCAGGTTCTAATCGTCCGTGGGGCAGGTTTGGATTCTGACCTCCAGGCATCTCTAAGATCACGGGGATTATGGGATCTTGACTACCCCTACCTGTACCATACTGGTAAGCCGTGTGCCAGCTTACTCCCAGTAACTGGTAAGCAGTGTGCTCTTAGACACAGGAGGTGGGGGCAGACCGTGGGTACAGGGTGCTGACTGAGGCTCTGAGATGTGACTCCAGTAGCGAGAGGCCTCGTTTTCTGAAGACACCCTGTTGTGTTAGGATGTTGGATTGCCTCCCTTACTCTGCTGTGCTTCAGTTGATAGCACCGAGGATGAGCAAAGCAGTGTAATGTGAATTTTTGCTTAGGGTAAATTTAAGCCTGGCCACGAAGCCTTGTTGCCTCTCCCTTGGAAAAGCAATTTAGCCTGCAGAAAATAATTAAATCTGCGGTATCTGGCAATAATTAGAAATTCTAAACGGGGAGGGTTAATTGTTTCCATCAGATTTCGGTTGCCCAATAAAATGGGAGCGCATCCGGACCGTGGCTTTCAGTATTTTCATCTTTCTCCCTGCAGGATCACGCAGATTTGCGAAGCCATTTCTTCACAGTTGGGATGAAGCTTGAGACAGTGAATATGAGCGAGCCCTTTGACATCTCTCCTGCGTCAGTGACTAAGGTGAGTTTTCCTCCCTCGTTCTTCAACCCAACTCCTAGAGTGGATCAAATTAAACCTTTCAACTCAAAGACGACCAGATGAAATATATTCGTGCAAGGCTATCAGCAATGCCAGGCGAAGCTAAGGAAGATTGCCGCCCCTCCAGTCCAGCGCTGCTTTAAGCTGTTTTTATTACTGGTGACACAGAGTGACTCTAATCAGATGCCCCCTCTTATCATGGATAGGGTGAATTTTCCTTGTCTTCTGCTAGTTGTCCACTGACGAGTTGCACGTTGTAATCATTACAAGGGTAATTTGTTCTTCCTGCATGGGTAGTAAATATGATCTGTTTAAACTTGGAAAATACATGAAAATGGTGCAAAGCAAATTCTCACCTCCCATGTCTCAGCATTTCTGTGTTATTTTTCTCATGTGCCCTCATTGACTAGAGAAAAACTCATGCTTCTAAGATCTACAGATTCAGAATAAAATTACCTTTTAACATAAAGGCATTTTTATAATGATCTGTTAGTCTTTGAAGATTGTAATATCCCAGCGGGTCATGGTGGCTCACATCCATAATCCCAGCACTTTGGGAGGCCAAGGGGGAAGGATCACTTGAGCCCAGGAGTTCAAAACCAGCCTGGGTAACATAGGGAGACCCTGTCTCTACAAACAGTAAAACATTTTTGAAAAAGTATAATATCCATTCCCCATTAAAGAAGTTTTAATGACAAAACCTCTGGTAAAATCAAAATTGCTTGTTTCTACCTTAAATACTCTCTTACAAATAGTGTGGGAAACTTAGCATTCTTGGCCGACGTGTGTTTTGGTGAATGGTCTTTTGTGTACTTCAGTAGGAGAATTTAATTACAGATTTAAATCTGTTTTAATTTCTTTTTCTTAAGGAAATGGGATTTTCGTTAAGGAAAATCACTTTTCATGCAGTGATTAGTATTTGTTATGTGAGTCATGAGTTTTTAAAAATTTATGATTTGGTAACACTTGAGAAATTTAGTAGTGATAATGTATTACAGAATATGGAAATTGGTTATAAAAATGAAATGCTTTCTAAACATTTTTTCTTGTAAACGTTTTTTCTTTAGTGAACATAAATTGTTTTTATAACCATTAAAGTAGCTTATTTCAAGGATAACTTTAGGAGCTGGGCACGGTGGCTCACGCCTGTGATCCTGGCACTTTGGGAGGCTGAGGTAGGGTGATCACCTGAGGTCAGGAGTTTGAGACCAGCCTGGCCAGCAGGGTGAAACCCCATCTCTGCTAAAAATACAAAATTTAGCCAGGTATGGTGGCGCATACCTGTAACCCCAGCTTCTTGGGAGGCTGAGGTAGGAGAATCGCTTGAACCTGGGAAACGGAGGTTGTAGTGAGCCGAGATCTTGCCACTGCCCTCCAGCCTGGGCGACAGAATGAGACTCCATCTCAAAACAAACAAACAAACAAAATCAGAAAAACTTTAAATATTTAAGGTTATTTATTTAAAGAAAAATACATTGGCTTTTGCTTTATAATCTTTGAAAGTCATGTACTCCTGATTATCTAGCATCCGTTAAAAAACCTTTTAATTTGAAATGGCCTTTGGGGTTCTTTACTGTATATCCTGCCAGTAGTCGGATATTTTTCCAAAATGGACAAATGGTACCCTGTTGAATCCTAGCCAGAATTCTCCTTTGTTCCGTTAGTGGGTGCTGCAGTCATGCCAGCTGCCCATCTGTTTGCAGATGTAGCATGCTACAGAGTCACTTCACCTGGTATTTATCAATTAAACTCAACAGAGTTGATGTGCATAGACTGTCAGCGGTAACCTCTCTTACATTCTTTCTTTTTTTTTTTTTTTTTTTTTTTTTGAGATAGATCCTTGCTCCATTGCCCAGGCTAAAGTTCAATGACGTGATCTCGGCTCACTCACTACAACCTCTGCCTCCTGGGTTCAAGCGATTCTCCTGCCTCAGCCTCCCAAGTAGCTGGGATTATAGGCGCCTGCCACCGTGCCTGGTTAATTTTTGTGTTTTTAGTAGAGATGGGGTTTCATCATCTTGGCCAGGCTGGTCTCGAACTCCTGACCTTGTGATCCGCCCACCTCAGCCTCCCAAAGTACTGGGATTATAGGCATGAGCCACTGCACCCAGCCTCTCTCACATTCTTATTCCTTTAAATAATTCTTATGCCTTTAAATAGTTGTAATATGTAATGTTAGAATGTGTCTACTAATCAAAATTAATTTCAGCCCAAATATCTTTTTCTAGTTGGATAGACTTCCAGTGATAGTTGGCTTTTCACAGTAAATAATTTTCTCTAAATAGATCTTATCGAGGGGAGGGAAGAAGTATTTTTACTGATTTCTAAATTGTGTTTCCCTTTTTATTTTGCTTTTTCTTACCCTTTGTAGCAAAGATAAAATAAGTCATGCTGTTTCGTGTACAGCCCTCCTTCTCTTATTGACCATGTTTTGTATAATGCATGGACTGGGATGTGTGCATCTGTCTTTTAGAACCTAGGTAGGCACCTCCCCAGGTTCAAGACTCATCTTCATGTAATGACGTATCAGAATACTCCTAGCGTAGAAGATATTTACAATTAAATATATTTCTGTAAGTATGGGGAAAGTACCTTGGAGTATTATGTTTGAAAATATAACACACTGTGCTATCATTACTCATCACAATGAAAATTTCATTTTTTTTCCCACCTTGGGCCTTTTCTTGGTGGCATAACTGTTGAAGAAATATGTGAATAATGTTACAACAAGCAGACAAGGATGCAGACAGGCGTGTAGTGGATCGAGTATTAAATGGTGAACCTCCAGCAGTCCAGCCAGGGTGTGCTCTTGGTGTTGAAATACTGGCAGATGGTGGTGATGTCATCCGTGTAAGCGAAGGGCATTGTATTGATTAGAGGAAAGGCTGCTGGCATGGGAAGCCTTGGGTTCTGTTTCTGTGTCTGCCATCTCTTAGCTGTGCAGTCTTGGGCAAGTCAGTTAACTGCTCTGGGCGTTAGTTCTGAGTCCTGTAGGTTCTGGACTGGATAGAGCACAAAACACTGCTTCGGACCATTTAGGAACATGAGCCCTGATGGATCTGATGAAACGTACTAAGCTTTTCCTTTGAAGCATTCCCACGTGAACATGCATTTTAATGGTTGTGGAAATTCCTTCTTTATAGGGTACTGCGGCTCACCAAAATCACATGCTCTTTGTATACGTATGTGTGTGAGTATGTGTATGTATGCGAGACAGACTAAATAACAGTAATTTAACAGATACTTATTGAGCATTCATAGGCTGCATTCTGGACAATGTTCCCATTGTGGAGCTTATATTTTAATGGAGGGAGACAGACTATAAACAGAATCAATAAGTAAATAAATCTAGTATGTTACATATTAAATGCTAAGAAGAAAGATACACCAGGCCAGGGATGTTGGGTTCCTGGGACTGTGCCCACCAATAGCAGTGAGGACTCCAGGAGGCCTTGGTGTTAGTTTCCCTATTGGTACGCACTTGGCTTTGCACCCTGAGCCAGATCGCCATGCATCAGTTTTCAAGACTGTCCAGGGGAGTCCAGGTGCCCAGAGGAGTGAAAGTGATAGAAGTCGAAGGATTTCCATAATCCTTTCAGGTGGAGGAAGGATGAGATTCTCAATAGAGCTCTCAGAGATGACCTTACTGGGAAGGACCCATCTGATCCTTTGTTGCTTGAAGTTGACTTTCACAGGCAAACCTACAGTAAACTATTTACCAAAATTAGCCCAGAGAAGAACAGAAGTGAGTTTCCTCTCCTGCTTTGCTTTGAACTAAATTGCTTCCAGAAAAAAAATAAAGGAGCCGGGAATCATAGCTTCGGAAAACTCTCAGGGTTTCCTAAGAAAGACTGGGTTATGTCCATTGAATTGGGAAAGGGATCTTTTTTTCTGGCCTGGTTTAGATACTAAATTATTTAAATCCATCATGCTTTTCAGTGATGGCCCGTCTGATTTTTACCCTCTGCTCTGTTTATCGGCATGCCTTGCTCTTATTTCTTCATTGATGTTTCTTCTTATATTCAGTGGACATTTATCCAGTTCCTATGTACAAAGCACTTTATATGCATTTGGGAATACTTGTGTTAACAAAAAGGCATCACTCTCCTCTAATAACTTACGCTGCATGGCATTGGAAGACCAATGTGTTATCAGTCTAGAAAGGCGTAAGAGTTTTCAATACAGAAGTTGAAGTCTGAAATTTTAGGAGCACAGAGTGAGGGCGGTTTATTCCACCCAGATCAGCAGCACTGAAGTACGAGATGCACCTTGAAAATGCACTGTGTTTTGATAGCTCAAACGTGGCATTGGGGGTGTCGTAGTTGATGAGGCTTACGGTGAATGATTTCCTCTCGGCCTGGAGGGTGGGGTGTTTTGAGGGATATGGTACAGGATGAGGCTAGAACGCTCCAAGCCAGATCTTGGAGATTGTTGAATGATCTGGTGTAAAGAGTTTGGTGCTGGCTGTGGACACTGAGAGATGGTTTCACTTTTCAGTTCCTGTCTTGGCTGTCATCGAAGCTGGGGTTTGTCTGTCTGACTTCCTCCGTTCATTCTTCTTCAAGCTATGGCCATTGGTTTACTTCTCCACGTCTTTAATTTTGTTCATTCTCAGTCTTCCATATCACCTAGTTATTTATCTTTCCATTAATAGGAGCACAGTGGTCAATTCTAACTTTTTATCAGCTGAATTAATTTAGTAATAGACATTGAAAATGCCAGTTTGTATTCAGATCATTTTGATGAACTATATTTAATTGCCTTTGGAAGCTCTGCCACTATTTTATAAGCTTGCATTATGTGTAACTCTAAAGAATTAACCTTTGGCTCCCCGCCTTTTTTTTTTTTCTTTTAGGTTTTTAACAATCATTTTTTTCAAGTGACTATTGACGACCTAAGACCTGAACCAAGTAAACTCTCAGTGCTGTGCCATGCAGATTCTTTGGGGATTTTGCCAGTACAATGGTGCCTTAAAAATGGAGTCAGCCTCACTCCTCCCAAAGGTTTGTATTCTGTGAGGGTGTGCAGGGTCTGGCGATTCAGAAGGGTGTCTTACTGTCATTGAAGTAACGCTTGCATTACTCTGGGGAGGCTGGTTGTGTAAAGGGTTTAGATGTAGTAGAAATAGGGCGTTCTCCATCAGCTTGACATAGGTGTCAGTTACAGCTCCATCCCTGGGCGAGGCGAGCGGCCTCGGGCTTCTCACTTCTGTCCACAGGAGTTTCCCTATCCATTACGGCATTATTGGCAGACGTGCTGCTGTTTTATAGGCATAGAGGATGCAGCATTGCTAAGTGATTGAGCTCAAAGACTTCAAAGTGTCTGAGAAGTGGCTTTACAAATGTAACACAGTGTTGGTGAAGCATTTCTTTGGAGTTTTTATTTCCAATAAGCTAAGCTTTCTCCAGAGTCCATTTGCTTTCAGATATCCAACAATTAAACGGTATAATACTTTAAAATAATTACACTGGGAGCCAGGATGCATTAAAATAATTTTAAATTGGGATTCAAGAACCACATTGTTAGTGAGTACCACTCTTAGAGTTTACCAGTGTGGTTTGTTGTCCCCTATAGGCCTAAGGTTAATTCAGGAAGAAAGTAGTAAGATGAGAGGTGAGACTAAAAGAAGAATAATAAAAGTATAGTAAGAAGAAGAAAATTGGAAAAAGATGAGACAAGTAAACTTACTGAGGAGGATTTTAACAGACAACCTTGAATAATAAGGGGTTTTGTACTAACCTTTCCAGATCTCTAGGGATTGGATAGCTTGGGACATTAACCCTACTGGGAGAATCATGCACTTCCCACAGGTTAAGTCCCATCTTACCTGGTGGCCTCGCCCCTCTGTTTGCATCATTTAGTGGTGCCTGCCTGCTTACCTTTCTTATGACTGTACTCTGCTGGGCTTTTATCTTCATTTTCCCCATATTTGTCCTTATGGAGGAGATGCTTTTGAATATTTCCATTTCTGCTGTTGACTCTTTGGGTTAAAGTTGTGCAGTCGTGGAGTTTGGCCTAATGGCATATAGTAAACTTACACAGAACACAGCCTACCAGTCACTGTTTTTAATGCCTAATTCATTCACTCCTCAAAGTGAACTATGAAGAATCTAAGTCCCAAAGAGTTTATATAACTTCCCCAGGGTCACTTGGATCGTAGGTCTCCGGGCAGAGCTTGGGACTGTGTCCCCTGGTAGCAGTGAGGATTCCAGGAGGCATTGGTGTGTGTTTGTCTGTTGGTATGAAGTGGCTTTGCACCCTGAGCCACATCACTGCTTCAGTTTTCAAGACTCTCCAGTGGAGACACCTGTGGGAGTCTCCAGGTGCCAGCAGAGTTAAAATGATAAAAGTCGAAGCATTCTCATCCCTTTAATATGGCCTTGCAGGAGTCATATTATCAACGACCTATTGGTAGTAGGTGGGAAGTCCTTCCCTGCTGTGGAATTAGCCATAGGTCCTGTAGAGTCTGAACACCCTGTGGGCCATCTTCCTTTGCTTGTTTTGAACTTTTCTCATGGAAGCATGTGTGGGGAATGGGTCCTGTGTCATTGATGGAAAACTTTTTCTAGATACGTAAATGCTACTTGGTTAGACTTTGCTCATTCCTCGATAGTATTAGGATCTATTATATTTAAGAATTTTGAAAAAATGGTTGGCTACTTCCTCATTGAGTGAAAAAAAGGAAAAGTATTTATATCAGCATTTTGGCTGCTTGATCACTCCATTATGGCAGAGGTTTCATAGTTGTCAATGTTTTCAGAATTTTAAAATACATTTTCTATGAATTACATAAAAAGATCATTGACATAGCTTAGAAGTTCACCAGGAAAATGGATGTGCCTATTTGGATGTTTGAATTTTATGATATTTAGAAAATTGTTTTACATTAATGTAACTGAACTGTTAAACATTCAATGAAAGGACTATACAAAGATATAAAATTAAATATTTTTATATTTTAAGCTTTTTATACCTAATATTTAGTTATGATGATCATTTTTTTTATCCAAATATTTGTGATATTTGGTGAGATGAAATTATCTTCATGCATTCTTCCAAACCATTCCTCTCTCTTGTTGAAAGTGAAATTTTCTTTTTCAAAAACTCAAAATTTTCTTTTTCAAAAAAATTTCTTCATGGATATTATATACAAATACATACTGCACATCAGTAGAATATTGAGTAATGGTGGCTGGTACCTTCCAATAGGAAACTATAATTCTTTTTAAACCATTAAAGCATTCGGGAAGTGGTAAATATCATTAGTTCATTGTACTAGTCTGTTTTCATTGCTGCTGATAAAGAAATACCCGAGACTGGGTAATTTATACAGGAGAAGGGGTTTAATGGACTTACAGTTCCACATGGCTGGGTTAACCTCCTAATCGTGGAAGGCAATAAGGAGCAAGTCACATCTTACATGGATGGCAGCGTGCAAAGAGAGAGCTTGTACAGGGAAACGCCTGGTTTTGAAACCATCAGATCTTGTGAGACTTATTCACTATTATGAGAACAGCACAGGAAAGACCTGCCTCCATGATTCAATTACTTCCCACCAGTTTCCTCCCATGACATGTGGGAATTGTGGGAGTTACAATTCAAGATGAGATTTGGGAGAGGACACAGCCAAACCATGTCATTCAAGAATGTGGTAAATATCATTAGTTCAGGAATGTTTTCTTGAAATAGTAGAATTTTTACTTATAAACCAATAAGAAAAAGACCAGCAACTTACAGGAATGTGGACAAGGAATAAACTCAGAAGAGCACACAAGAAGCTCAGTGACTTGGGCAAACTTATCATAATAAGATAAACACAAATGAAGAGAAATCCTGTTGATGTGGTATCTGCTTATCAGATAAGATAGAAATCCGAAGGAGAAGGAACAGGAGAACCTCAGCTTAGTGAGACGGTGGAGGAATAAAGATTCCTAGACATTGTTGTTGAGAGTGCAGGAAGGGTGCAAACTGTGTGGAAGGCAGTTTGGCAGATTTTGCTAAACTTTTATTTTCCCACTGACTCAGTAATTCCACTTCTGGAAATTTCTCCTTAAATTATAACGTAGAGATCATCTGCGCAAAAGTTTGTGTTTTTTGCAGCATTATTTGTAATAGCAAAAGAGTGGAAAAATTCAAGTACTTATCAGTAGGATATTGATTAAGTAGACTTTGGAGATCTTTCTAATGAAATCTGTGCCATTGTTGAAAAGAATGAGGGACATCTCTATTAACTGATGTGGAAGGCTGTCTGAGATACACTGTGAGCGGTACAGTAGGTATCATATGACACTTTCTATGTTAGAGAAGAGGCAAAACAGTATATATTGGTGTTTGCTCATATTTCTGTAGTTACATAAGAAACTAATGAGAACAATTAGTGTTTGGGGTATGGGCGACAGTGGTGGGGAGTGTGGCATAAGGGATGAAGGTAGACATGGCGTGTAACAATACTATTTTTATCTTTTTTTCTTTTCTATCTAAATAAATGTATTACCTATTTAAAAATAAACATATATTATTAAAAATGGAGGGTTTTTATAAGTGAAAGGGATCCTAAAGATGATTTCATCAACCTTACTTATTTTCTGTCTAGAGAAATTGAGGCTCAGTTGTGTTAAATGACTTTTCAAATCCTGGTGCAGGGGTGTTGGGTTAAAAACCCCAGCCTTAAGATACCAAATCTAATGCTTTTCCTACACAACCATATCCACACTTCACTGCTGTTCTGTCTTGCTGATGTTTTGTAATGTTCATCCTTCTTAGTAATTCTAGAGCGTTTGGGGGGCCTAAAGCAACCTAATTCATGTCAGTGAACCATGGCTTTACACGATTCAGATGGTCAATATGTCAAATCAGTCAGAGAATTACAATTTTAGGGAATAATTTTACAAGGGTGTGTGATTATAAGACAATCATGGCTTCATTCATTGACTTCCTTACTCTCTTGTGAGAGTGCAGTATTTTTATTTTTGTAATTAAACTGAATGAGTGTTTAGAGGAGGAGGTGGTGGTGGTGATTGTAGTAGTGGTGTTTTACGGTTTCCTTTTGAGGTGGTTGATTTCACATCTTACATCTCAACACCAGGATTAAGAGTCATGCTATAGAGATGTTTCAGAGACCATTCTTTACTTTATGAATGTATGCAAATAGAAGCTTTTTTAAAAATAAAAGGTTGTTGTGTCTAAATTAAATTATTAGGTTGACATGTAGAATGTGTGGGGTTTATTATACATATTGCCAAGTGATTTCAGATGTTTTCATGTGTGTGTGTTTCCCATGAATGTATTGGGTTGTCCAGATTGCTGTTAAAAACAGGCATGCTGCCTACAATTACAGTGTGTTGCTTGATTCTAAAAAGAGGTTGGGAAGCAGCTGTTGAAATGAAAGACTTCTGGTGGTGTAGGAGAGAGATATGCAAATAACACAGACATTTTATTACATTGTTTTAACTCTGTTCCTACTTAAAAAAAAAAATCTGTCCTCACACCTTAGAGACAAGAGAGCTAGAGTGGATGGGAGTTTTTCAGTGTGGCTTTCTGTGTAGTAAACATTTTCCTGGTAAGCAAAAGCTAGAACCTTGGAAATTTTACCCAATTAGTTTAAATCCAATAAACAGCAAGTCAGTTTCATAGGCACTATGAAAAGTGATCAACAAGTGGATCAGCTAAGCAAAAATGTGTATAGGTTATCAACCATGACTTGCTATTTTAAAATTATTTCATTAACCTTTCTTGTGTAACATGAAAGATTAGTTGTAGAATTAGTGGAGGAAAAGTTCCACCCAGGAACTTTTGTAGAAAATGTTCAGCCTTTACATTTCTGCTGTAAAAAGTGTGAGCAAAGGCTGAAGTAATTGGCTTACTTTAGCAACTTTGATTTGTCTCTGTTAGGCTGACCATTTAATGGACACATAAACTGTTAACACAATTCAGGAAGTAAAGGTGTATTTTAATTATTATTGAGACGCAAAGCAGGGAACCCTAAGTGGTATTCTGTTTTCCTAAAGAGAAACCTCAGACACTGACCGATGAGCTTAATCCATTTTGTCACTCATGTTTCAGACATACCAAAGGGGGCAGAAAATAACATGTGGACACTCATGGCCCTACCATCTTGCTTCAACAGATGCTAACATTCTGCCTTGTTTGATTCATGTTTTTCAACAACAAAATATAAAACATGAAAGTGTTACGGATATAATGAAGGCCAAGTAATCCTTAAGTCCTTTGTTTCTTATGCCCCATACCTCATCCATCAGGGACTTCTGTTCACATTTTCAGAGTCTCACTGCTTTTCCTCACGACCACCTGTCTCAGGCCGCCAGTGAGTCTCATCTGGTTCCTGCAGCGGCCGCTTGTTTAACTCAGGGGACTCTCAACACTTCAGTCAGATCGATCGTGTTAGAACATAAACCACAGGTCCTTTTGCTTGGACTGTCCAGTGCCTTCCACCCAACCCAGTGTCCAAGTTAAGATTGTGGCAACAGCCTATAGCACCCAGATGTGCTGACTTCCGTTGCCCTGTCCAGCCTCATCTCTCGACTCCCCACTCAGTCTGTCCTAGTCACTCTCATCTCCTTGACGTGGCACGTGCTGTTCCTTCTGCACAGATGCCCTTAACCTGATTTAGTCTTGACTCAAGTGCTACCTGCTTGAAGTCATCTTTCTGGGCTTCCCTGTTCAATCTCAATAGCAAACCACCACTCCCAACATTTGCATCTCTTTCCCTTGTTTGTCTTGTTTTTCATTCACCTCCCCCACTAAAATGAAAGATCCAGAGCAGCGTGGGTGTTTGTCAGTCACCCACCAGTGATCCTCAGTAGTTGGAATAGTGGGTGGCACTTGGTAGGTATTTGTTGAGGTTGAATGAATTGAAGCTCTGTCCCCATTCTCTTCTACCCCAGCCCTTCACCCCTCATCCTCCACAAGGTGAGCACCCTCCTAAAGATTACATGCTTTTATGACATGACTGCATAGGCTTCTTTGTTTATGCCTTACCAGTATCATTGTTTTTATTACAGTCAAATTAAAATAGACCTTATTTGACTATGTACGTATATAATGTGCTATGCATATCTTTATGTAACTTTTTATTTATTAACATTTTTCAGATTTTTTTTTCCATGTTGGGGCATGTAGATTGTTTATTCATTTTGCCTGCTTTATGAATATACTGTAATATTTGAAAATTCCATTTTCTATTGGTGAACGTGGAAGGCATTTCCAGGTTTCCCTATTGCAAGTGATCCTCAAAGGTACATCCAATGTCCCCAAGTGTAAGAGGTGCTTTCAGGGGATATTCCTAAAAAATGTGGAATTGCTGGAATTCCGTAGATAGTACCAAATACCCTCCATGTTGTGTTAGTTTACATTTCTAACGTGGTGTTTGAGCATTCCCATTTTGTGTCACCCTCACTGTTTTGCGGTGTTCCTAGGGTTAAGCATGGCCCCTCCAAGGGGAGTGAAGCAGATCTCCTTGTTTCAGCGAGGTGGTCCTGATCACTAGGATGGTTGAGCGCTGCATCCTACCCTTATTGGCCATTTGTGGTTTTCTTCCTCGACCCATTTTCTTTTGATCATAGAAGTAGTTTATATATTCTAACATGAATCCTTTCTTAGCAGTGTGTTTCACACATATAATAACCTAGTCTGGCTTGTTTCTTTGCTTTTTAGTGGTTTTTGTAATGGCATATTGAAGTCGTAAATTGTAATGTAGTCAAACAGCCATCTTTCCCTGTATGCATTGTTTATATATCTTTAGAATCCCTTCCTACTGATGTGTTTTCTTGAAAACTGTTGCAATTTTACTTTTCCATGTTTAGATCTGCAACCTACTTGAAATTGATTTTTGTATTGGCATGAGGAAGGAAAACTATCTTATTTTTCTTGCTTGGATAGAATTGAAGTTTTTCATTTCTCCACTTGTCTCTGCATCGTTTGTTGAATGGTCTGCTGTTTCCTCTTTGATTTATAATGCCACCACTGTCATGGATTCATCCCTTTGTGAGTGTGACTCTTAACCCTGTTCTTTGTTATTCTGCCTCTTCAGGCTGTTTGTATAGCCCTGAACAAATTGTTATTACTTTATAATAATATAGTCTTGATATCTCTTAGTTGAGTCACTTTTTCTTTATTTTTGTTCAACATTTCTTGGCTATTTTTGGCAGGTCATTCTTGTACATGAATTTTAGCATTGGTTTGTAAGGTTCTGTAAAGAGACACATTGGATTTTGGCATTGCGTTGAATTTACAGATTTAGAAAAATTGATATTTTCTTATATTATCTTTTTATAACTTGCAATCTTTTCTTGGAATATTTCCTAGGTACCTTATCCTTCTGCTTGCTGTGGTGAATGGGATTTCTTTTCATTTCTTATTGGCTGTCAGCTGGTAGAATACCACTGATTTTGTATATTTATGTCATATCTAGCTACCTTTCTAAACTGTCTTAGAAACAGTTTGTGTGAGATACGACTTATGTTATACTTGACAGTTTGGAAAAACTGTTTTATAAACCTATCTGGATCTGGTAATGTTGGTGTTTTATTGAGCGTGAATTTATTTCCTTTAGTGGATATAAGTTTAGTCAGGTTAACCATTTGTGAGATAGTTTTGGTAATGTACATGTATTTTACAGTAGTGTCTGTTTTAGCTGTATTTTCAGATTTATTGTCACATCATTGGTCAGGTCAAGTTTATTTATTAAAGTATTCAGGTTTTCTATATCCTCACTATATTTTTATCTATTGTTCTGTAAATTTCCGAATGGTACTTTAAAATATTATTTTGAGATTGAGGATGTTAGCTTCTCTTTGTTTTTGTGATGGATATGTTTGTGCAGTGTGTATATGTGGGTTGTGTGTGTGTGTCTATTATGTGATGTGTATGTGTGGTAAGTCTGTGTGGTATGTGTCTGTATGTGTGTGCTGTGTGGTGTGTGTGTGTGGTGTGTAGTATGTGGTGTGCATGTGTGTGTTTGAAGTTGTTAAGGTGTTCAGATTCAAGATCATTAGACTGGTGGAAGCTCTCTTTTTTCCTGATAAGGCATTTTGTGTTAAAGTCCATTTCTCTGGCCCTCCCTCAGATTGGTTGGTTTCCTTATGTGGTTTGTGATTGTTGATTGTCAACTAATTTCAGTGGTGGTTGTTATTTATGTGGCAGTTCCATGTGCCCTGGGTTGAAGTCATCTCTTCAATCTATATTTATTTGTTACTATCTCTATCCACCCACTAGGAAATAAACTTTGTAGGGTCAAGGGTATTTTAAAAATATCTTTTGTTCACTGCTACATCCCCAACAACAAAAACAATGTCTGGTCCATGAAGGTGTCCCTGGTTATTCCAGGAATGAGTGGCTGAGTTTGATATTAATTTCTTAGTCTGTGTCCCGTGGAATTGGAAAGCTAGACCCCACATCCATGTGTGCCATTGCCCTGGGGAAGTGCATGATCTCCTTTTTTCTTCTTCAGAACTGCATGTACGTAGCCCACCTCTGTTGCCTCTCTGATCCAGTCAGCTTAGTTTGTCTGGTTCTATTTTCGTAGACTGTGCTGCTGCCTGGGGCCACGTGTAGGTAGTAGCCTCGGGTCCTCCTGCTCATCTCTCTTGAGCCAGGCTGTCCTCTGCCCTCTGGGCTGGGCTGCTTAGCTCTGGTTTTCAGGGCTCTTTCAGGTTTTGTTTTTGTTTTTGTTTTTTGTTTTTGGTGTGTGTGTGTGTGTGTGTGTCTGGAGATTTTCTTCTTTTGACTTGGGCTGTGTAATTTTTCAAAAATGTGTTTCTTCTGAATATCTGTAGGGAGACTGTCAGATCGTCCCACCTGGCTACTGGACTTGGAAGCAAGTCTCATTTCTAGCTTTCTGATTCATTCTTGAGCAAAAAGGTCACTTTTGATTGAAAAGAGTTGGGATAGTAAACTCTTTGGGTAATTTTTAATATCTGAAAATACTTCTGGTTGTTGAAAACTAAGAACCTTTTGTGTTTATCCCTAAATTCACTTCATTCTTCAGGGTATGTAAGATGTTTTTGTCCATTGACAGCTGATATTTATATGTTAGACCCCATCCTGGGCACATACCTGTGTCCCCTAACATTTTGTTTACAATTCAAAATAACATGTGGAACATTTCCTCAGCGGAGAAGTATATGTCATGTCATACCATGATCAAGATTAAGTATTTCTCAACATAACGTTTTAAAAGATAAGGAAGGTGGTATGGCTAGTGCTTATATTATTGTCTTGTTTATTTTCCTTATTTTCTGGTTTTTTTTTTTCCTGCACTGTTCCATGCATGAACATAAAAACACAGAATAATTCAATTGGGAATGAATGAAAGTGTCACTTTTAAAGCTCAGCATCAAGGAGGGCTTAAAATTGAATATCACCCAAGAATGTGGAGGTAGCTAGAAGATTTCAAGAGGGAGGTTGTAGGTTTTTAGCAAACAGCATGGACAAGAACAAATGCTTTAGTCAGTCGCTGGTGATTTTGCTGTCCTGCCTATAAGCCTGCAATGTACAGAAACTCCTTTGTGAAACAGATGGAGGCAACGTTGAGAAAGTTGTTTTCTGGAATAGACAGACTGGCTCCCAGGACTGGTTCTGCCAGCTGAGGTCTGTGCAGTCTTGCCTCCCTTCCTGGGCCATGGGACATTCATCCCCTAAAGTGGTGCCACAGAGCCCCTGGCTTTAGTGGGTGTTCAAGGAATGTTGGTTGCCTCAAAAACATTAAAAACTTGGGGCTTGAAAGGAGAAAGATCAGCTTTCAATCGGAAGAGTAAGGCATTGCAAAAATGCCCCGAAGTGCTGCTCTGTGAGTTGTGAAACTTTCTGGGAAAGGACTGAGAACCTGTTCTTAGAACTTATGTTCTGTGGCATCAACATTTATGCACATATCTGGGTCCTGGTATTTGCTGACTTTGAAGATGATTGTATCACTTTTCCTTTCCAAGGAAGGTGGAACTGAAAACTAAATACGCTTGCTATTTACTCATGCTCTTCTAACATTTAATAGAGTAAACATTCTCCGGAGTGAGGAAGATCACTCTATGGAGCTGTTTGCTCTGCCGTGGTGAGATCTTCAGAGCCTTCTTTCCTCACTCTCCAAGTGCCCCTCCATTCTTGCTTTTACCTCACTGTGTTATCGGCGTCAGGCTGTGTGTCTGTTACTCCCAGTAGTTGCTGGAGCCTGAGGATTTTGACACATTACCAAATTGACATTACAGTGGTTTTTAAAGTTACACTCCAACCACAGACACATAAAAGCACCTGCTTCCTAACAGCCTTTAGAATGGTGGATTCTTAGTGTTGCTTTTCATTTTGCTAGCCAGGTAGATGGCAAACATGGTATTCCTTTGCTATTTTTATTTTTTATTAAGATTGTGTATGTTTTTTCATAGCCACCCAGGATAGAAGAGGAGTTTTTATTCCTGCATGTCTCTTTTGTTAGAGAGAGAATTTTTTTCTGTAAACCCATCTCCTACCCATCTTAAGCCTCCTGAAAAGGGCATATGGCCACCATGAGTGTCTCAAGATTGTCTCGATTCACTTCCTCCAGGAACTGGATATCAGGATTCTACTGGCAAAGCTGGAGGAAGGCTGAGGGGAGGCAGTCATGGTATATTTCATGTGCTGAGTGGACTCTGGATTGATCAACCATGCCTTAATTATCATTTAAAATAGGGCAAAGATTCTGTGTTTTCAGATACTTTTTTATTAATGAAATAATTTTGTGATCATTATTGAAAACTTGGAAAATACAAAGAAGTCAAAGAAGAAAGTAGCCAAGAGTTCCACCACCCAACAATTATTGTAATATTTATTATTAGGGTTTTTGTACATTTTCTCTGGTCTTCATCTTTGCATATTTTATGTGAATCTAATATTCTGTATATGTTTATAGCAGTCTTTTCTTCTAAAGCCATAGCAATTATTTTTATGAATTTTTTAAAACTACATGCAGTTTCATGCCTACGTGGCATTCCACAGACTTGGAGAAGTCTCATCTCATTTTCTATTACTGCACAGAAAGTTATTTCATTTTTTTTCCTCCAGTGTTACTAATCATAATACCGTAAGTGTCTTCCTGTGTAACACCTTTTTCGGCTTTTAGGGTCAGTTTTATGGGATAAGTTCCCAGAAGTGAAATGGTTGTGTCAAAGGATAGGAGTTTTTTTAATGCCAAATAGTTTTTCCAAAGAATTGTCCACTTGCACTGCCAATAATGATGTGTGCAAATAGAGCTGTTTTATGTCAATTAATATGTATCCAAGGGAAATGGGTCATCAACCTCTTCCCTTTTGGACCTGTAAGGGTTGAAACTTCGTTCAGAATAAACACTAATAAAAGCTTAAATAAATCTAATGGTTGTGGTTCAGCAGTCTCTCAGGGAAGCTTGCTGCAAATTTTAATTGCCTAAGGGGTTTTATTTCCTCTCATTTTCTTCTCCCCTCTGCTATTTTCCTCCCTCCCTCCAGGTTTAAAACATGTTTTCCTTTCCACAGTTAAGCCTTAGTACTTCTTGTTCTGTCTTTGTTGATTAATGAGTATAATTGACCCTGTCGTCTCTATTACACCATCCACAGCAATTTGTTTTTATGTCGCAGTTATTTTCTGAGCTGTCACAAAACTGCCTTACCAAGAGAGCTCATTATCAGCCCAAAGGAGAAGAATTTGAAGGGATGAAGTGAGTAAAGGTCCCGAAGAGGAGGAGGAGGGGAAGGGGAAGGAGGAGTCTAAGTTGTTGGAATGTCAAGGAAATGAGCATGTTCTAGGGGCAGAATAATTAACTGTTGCTTAGGACGTACCCAGCAAGACTTGATTTTATCTAGAAATTATCAGATTAGAAATGGCTCTCCATAGACAAAGTGTGGAGGACTGGATGAATAGCTAGAAGGCTTGAATGTAGGTCCAAGAAAACATGGGGCATGACATTTTATAAAATGGGTTGAAGCTCATTAGAAGTTAATTATAGAAAGCCCAGCTTAACGTCTCTGTGTAGGAAATAGCGGTGACTTCCAGGTTGGAAAGTTTTATCTGAACATATATGGACCATAAAGATTACCCACATGCCAGACTGTATCAGAAAATGCTTTGCTATTTTTCTATATAGTTTCCTCTCATTTCCCTCCTCCCCACCCCAGTGATCTCTTCAAGTTTTCTTCACTCTTAAAATTAACTCAGGAAATAGCAGAGGTCCACGAAGAGATAGTGGAACAGAAGGAGATCTTGACTTTAACAAAGTCTATCTTCCAGAACCCCAGACAGACGAGATCATTGTGTTACAGAGATGTAGCTTCACGGATGGAGTCATGAGGTCTGCTTAGAGGAATGCCTTGTTAGGTAACTGCTCATCATCCAGTCACATTACACTTTTCTTTTAGGAGCAGAGAAGGGAATTAACCACGGAGAGTTGGGGGAAAAAATCCTTAGTAGCAACAGTAAAATAATTAGTAATGGTGGCTCTGAATCAGAATGCAACGGCAGAGGGATCTAAAAGCTTTTCTCTTTATTTACTTTATTTTATTTATTTTTATTTCGTTTTTTGAGAGACAGAGTCTTGCTCTGTTGCCCAGGTTGGAGTGCAGTGGTGTGATGTCAGCTCACATCAACCTCTGCCTCCGGGGTTCAAGCAATTCTCCAGCATCAGCCTCCTGAGTAGCTGGGTTTACAGGGGCACACCACCACATCTGCCTAATTTTTGTATTTGTAATAGAGACGAGGTTTCACGATGTTGGTCAGGCTGGTCTCAAACTCCTGGCCTCGTGATCCACCTGCCTTAGCCTCCCAAAGTGCTGGGATTACGGGTGTGAGCCACCACGCCCAGCTGCTTCTCTTTTTAATTTGTGAATTTGTGGATGAGGAAAGTGGGGCACAGAAGATTTAATCTACTTTTTCCTGGCTCCATCCCATTACTGGGAGAGCTGGGTCTTAAACCTGGATACCCTCTTCTCCAGTTCCAGGCCCTTTGTCCTGTTAGGAAACTTCTCCGTTTGGTGTGTCTTGAGGCTAATTCTTCTACAGTAATGCGAGGCTTTGATCCAGACAGCTCCAGAGAAACTACACTCAGAGTGGAAAGTTTTCTTAATTGTAGAGAAACTTACATTACATTACCTTGTTTGTGAGATGTGTTCTGTTGTGTTTAAAAAGCTTTAGAAGAAAGTTGACTTTGGTCCTGTCCAGAAACCTCTGATGCAAGAGCCATTTAGCTGGAGGGGAGCTTTGGAGAGAAGGGCAGGAGAAAGGGCAGGTGGAAGAACTCGAAGAACTTCTTTGAAAGTGGCTGGAAAGAATTTTCAGTCTTTATAGAATGAAACAGCTGTTAAGAAAGAAGGGGACCTGCCACTGATGGTCAACGGGATATGGGAAGGTCATGGGTTGGTCTCTGGTACCCGAGAAGCACAGCTGCTTTTTTGGTTAACTGTCACCCTTCCTATCTTAAAAAAAAAAAAAAAAAAAAAAATAGGGCTTGGCAGGGTGGCTCACGTCTGTAATCCTAGCACTTTGGGATGCCAAGGCGGGTGGATCACAAAGTCAGGAGCTCGAGACCAGCCCGGCCAATATAGTGAAATCTTGTCTCTACGAAAAATATAAAAATTAGCCAGGCATGGTGGCAGGTGTCTGTAGTCCCAGCTACTCAGGAAGCTGAGGCAGGAGAATTGCTTGAACCTGGGAGGCAGAGGTTGCAGTGAGCTGATACCGTGCCACTGCACTCCAGCCTGGGCGACAGAGCAAGACTCTGTCTCAAAAAACAAAAACAGAAACAACAAAAAGTAGGATATATTGAGCTTGCTTAATGAAAATAATTCCAATTTTTTTGCTTGGGAATACAAGTAGAGGCAATCAGTATCTTCAGTATCTTGAGTTTCCTTAATAAAGAATTTCCATAGTCTCTCTGCATCTGACTTAGTAACTAAAAGTCCTTATCATAAATGAATCTGCACTCATAGAATCTGTGACAATATGGGGAAAAGAAACTGGGGGATTTGGATTAAAAAACATAAGAAATCCCTTAGAGATTTACTTCATGTAGATTTCAGCCAACAGAGAACACCGTCAATGAAGATACTAGGGGCATTTACCCACGTCAGCGAATCACAGTTGGGCTGTGTTTTTCCTTTGCTTGTTTACAGGAAGGTTTTGACACCTCACTCCTTATTCCTTGCCTGTCCATTGGTTTGTTTTTGTGCCGATGAGACTCCCATTAAGAGGCATTTTCCTCCCTGGGTTATGCCTTTCTTAGGTATAATTCAGGCCCCTCTCCTCTCACCTTTTCTCCTGTCTTGCCATGGTCATGATGGACATTATGTAGTTGCATCTTCCACCCCTGCTACAAAATGAAGTGACTATAAAGAGAGAAAGAAAAAAGCCACTTTAGTAGGATCTGTATTTGGTTACATTCAATGTATATGAAGAGTTGTTGTTCAGATGCCTCTCTCAGTATATCCAAACTGCCCCCAGAGCTTTGCAGCAGAGGGCTGCGTCCCGCGATTCTCATGTTCCTTCAGTCTCAGCAAGTCAGGGCAACGTTTGCCTTCCTCCCCTTCCCTCATTTCTCTGGGAGCTTTCTCTCCAAACCCTCTAGTATCTTCTGTTACTTTTTAAAAAGTCGTCCCTGGTACTGTTCCCCGCCCCGTAAAATCTCCTGTTTTCCATAAAGACACTGAAAAGTAAGCTCCCATGAACTCAGGCTTCCCATAAGGGAGATGTCATTGTCTATTTCTGCACAGTGAGTGGTGAGAGTGTGTTTTATGTCATATCCCGGCTCAGCTCTTCCCCCTTATGGCAAATCCCCCCACTGGCTGGCGCTGCCATAGGTAAGTTCCACCCTTCCTCACCTGGCTTCAGATACCGTGTTATGGTAACGATGGTTTACCTGTGTTTAGTACTTTAATTTATCCAAAATATTTCATCTGAGCTTATGGAATCTAAAGTGCTTTTAGGCATCAAAGGACATTATCTTTCGGGGGCCTAAACTTACACCCCTTCTGATTTTGCTCATCTGTCTGGAATTTTGCTTAATGTACGCTGTTTTCTCTGTGTTTTTTCATTCCCAGGTTACTCTGGCCAGGACTTCGACTGGGCAGATTATCACAAGCAGCATGGGGCGCAGGAAGCTCCTCCCTTCTGCTTCAGAAATGTAAGAAGCTTCTCTCTTACCTAATTTTTAAAAATCATAGATCTTGTTTACCATGAGTTTTATAACTTGCTTTGTATTGATGAAGCAAGGTTGGAGTATTACTGTGCACTGGAGAACTACAAAATGTCTGTAGTTTTTAGAAAGCTCTGCTTTCAGGTTGTGTGTTTGCTAGGGTGATGCGGTCTGTGCTAACAAATTGACTAGTAAATGCACAGTTGCTGGAACATGCTAAAAGGTGATGGCCAAGTCTCACTTACGGAAGAATCCAGGGTTTTCCTGATTAATAGGTGGTTCTTATCTTGGTGAGTAACCTAGCCGGCAGAAGGAAAAGAGATGAAGGAGAAGGTATCACTAGTTTTAAATACTGCAGCCTGATAGCAGTGTATGTTACTGCTGTTTGCTTTCTACTGGTGGGAGCTCGTTGCTTAGCTGCACCATGTCACAGGTGAGGCCAGTAAGTGGGTCCTGCCTGGGCTTGCTGCCCAACTGTGATTCTGGACTCTGGAGCGAAGAGAACACGTTTTGGTGGACAGCTGGCCATCTGTGCCCCTGTTAGAGGAACACTTGCTGTGTAGCATCTTATCCATGAGCCCACTGATAGGAGAGCGTTTGCTCCTGAGGCCTAGTCTTAAAATGCAGTCTTACTTATTTTGATGGCTTTAATGCTTTCTTTGATGTCCAGTAAGGTGCTAGTGACTTCTGTGCTTTGCTAACTTTAAGCAACTACCTGGTTCATACAGAGCTTATTGGAACATAGTCATAGGATTTTTGTGACACATAAAGTAGCAATGAGTGTTTGTGCACGTGCGTATACTTACAGAGGTATAGAAGGTCATTTTATAAACTACAGTCATGCATTGCTTAATGATGGGGGTATGTTCTGAGAAATGCATCATCAGGCCACTTCATTGTTGTGTGAATGTCATAGAGTGTACCTTGTACCTACACAGGCCTAGATGGTATAGCCTGTGCTACATACAGCTTTGAGATTCATCCACGGCCTGGATGGTATAGCTTATACCACATAGCCTAGGTTACGTGGTACAACCATATAATCACATGGGACCACCATTGTATACGCAGTTCGTCATTGACCGAAACGTCACCATGCAGTACGTGACTGTAGTTTACAAAATTATCAATAATTCTTCAACCCTAGGAACTATGAGTAGAGATATCAATTATCTCTGTTTTAAGAATTAGGCTTAAATGTATAGTCTACTGTGTTCAATGCGCTTTTAGTTAGGAGAGTTAATTTATGTTAAGACAAAAAGAGGATAGTCTCCTCTTAATTGAGATCTGTAACGACAATGCACAGCCCTGGCTGGTCAGAGACTTGTTTGCTGAGCATGTGCTCCTGGAGCTTGCCGGTTCATTGCTGCTGCACCTGTCTTTGCGCTCTAGACATAACGATATGAAAAATGAAGCGAGAAAGGGGTGGCTGAATAGGGAGTTCAAAAGTGAGCTCAAGTCAACATCAGAGTTTGGAGGGTTCAGTACGTTGATGATTGGGTCAGTTGGTACCTGTAAATACAGAAGCACGTCAGCAGCAAGGTTGGAAATCAAGGATCCTTCTGTGATTGAACGACCTTGAGAAGCAGCTCAAATCTCAGCTGAGTTCTCCCCTTATCTAGGCTGCTTGGAGTCTGCCTGGCACCTGCATGATCCAGGGAACAGTAAAAAAATCTAGGCGGAATTTACACATAGAATTTGTGGTTCCCATTTGTGGTTCCCAGTCCTGGCTCTCCCCAGGATTGCCACCAAATGATGTTGCCTTTGCACAAGAGCAGTTTCTCCGTATCTTGAAGAACCGAGTGGTGTGTGTTTAGGTGACAGGGCTGGCTGCATAACCATGCCCCCATGAGGACTGCAGCTGGTTAGCTCTGAAAGCTTTGATGTCCTGTGCTGTCTTGACTTCTCATCATATTGATGTCGCAGTCACAGAATCTGTTGGCTTGTCTGCTTTCATTTAGGGTCGCAGAAACATCTTATAGCACCCTAAAGCCCTTTTGAGATTGTGCTTTGTACCTGACAAGGTACAAAGAGAAATATTCTTTCCCCGAATCATTAACTTTTAGAAGAAAATCCTTCTCTCTCTCTTTCATTCTATATTTAAAGAGTGATTTCTTCTATGGCAACATAGTCCCACTAAAGCTTCTTTTTATCAGTCCTCTGTTCCCATTCGCAGCCAGGAGTTGTCCACATGGCTTTGAGTGGTAGAGTAAGTCACCACGTTCCCAGGTGGCTTCTGAGCTTTCAGGATTTGGCCACCAAGATGCTCTCTGTTTGGATGAATCTGTGGGCATGTTCCGTAGGAACGCCTTCGTTTCTGGCACTCCGTTTATGTAATAGAGAGGATTGTTGACGTATGCACTGCATTGGCGGTGCTTTGCTGAGTTTGTTAGCTTGCTACGAGTGCTCTTTAATGGAATGCATGTTACAACTTCATTTTTTAATCACATATCTCCTGTGTATTAGAGGAGAGCTAGTGTGGAATTGGATATGTGGAAGACATTTCCCCAGGGATGTTTAACAGAGGCTGTTATGAAAGGGATTGACACAGTAAAATGCTTGGTAAATAAATTCACAGGTAACAGTTTTGCTATTGATCCTTTATAAATTACCCTCAAGTGGTGGATTGAAATGAAAATAGGTTATGTGGTTGTAGCTTTCCCTTGTTAAGAAGGATAAATGCATTTTAACTTACTTAGAGGTTTTTCAAGCGGCCAACGGAATTGTATTTTCAGAAGGAAGTTCAGTCCATAATAGCTGTGGGTGAGACCAGGTAACTTACAGAAACAAATAACCCACCTAGAAGATCTTTGCTTCCTATTTCCAAAGGAACGTAAAGGCATGGAGCCAGTTGATTTCTTAACATGCATTGGATCGCTTTTTTTCAGGTTACATAAAGATGTAATTGTATTTTTCAAATTAAGTTTTAGAAAAAGACATGTAAATGTGAATTACCTCGATTTCTTTCCGTAAGTCAGAAAAAGAAGCAGTCTCTGTTCCTATAGGAGCCTGTTTATCTCGGTATCCACAAGTGTATAGATCTGTAGTTCCTTATAGGAGCCTGTTTATCTCGGTATCCACAAGTGTATAGATCTGTAGTGTTGTAACATGGCTGGTGATAACTTATAGCAGTTGGCAATTTGGGAAAATTTCATGTTTATTTTACAATAATATTTTCAGTATTGGCTGAGTAAGCTCATACTGAACTTGACCCTTCTGCATGTAGAGCAGCTCTAAGGTCTGGACACAGGACCAAAAACGACTATTTAAGGGTAGTGGAACGTGAACAAAAGCAGGCAAGAAAACAGGAGACTGGAAGAAGGGAACAGCATGGGGGAATTGTCCCATTTTTTTCAGACTTTTAGCCTGAGGGCAGCCACAGTTGACAACATGTGGGATAACTTAGAGAGTGATGTAAAATTCATGGTCTCTCTGGCCTGATGAACCACATTACAAAATTTGGGCAACCACAGATCCTGGAAAGTGAGGGGAGACTCAGACAGTGGAAAACCATGATTGGGAACCCCAGATTCTATGTGTAAATTCTGTCTAGGTTTTTGTGGTGATCCCTGAATCATGTAGGTGCCAGGAAGACTCCAAGCAGCCTAGGAGAGGTGAACTCAATTGAGATTTGAGCTGCTTCTCAAGAGACAGAGTCTGTAGTTTCAGTCCAACCAAGGTGATAGCTTGCTAAAATAGAAAAGTCGACATTCTTGATAGGAATATAACATAATCCAGACTAGCCACAACATAACGTTTAAAATATCCACTCTTTAATTCCCACATTGCTCAAGACAAATGGGAAAATCAGCCTCATTCCCAATAGAAAAGAAGAAATGGGAAAATCAGCCTCATTATCAGAGAAAAGATAATCAGCATAGACTAAGCCAAGCATAGACTAAACCCATCATGACCCAGATGTTGGAATTAGCAGACAAGTATTTTCAAGCCTCTATTATAACTAAGTGTGATGTAAAGCAGTGGTCCTTAAAGGGTGGGCCTGAGACCAGCAGCCTCAGTATCACCCGGGCACTTTTCAGAAATACACATTCTCTGGCTCCACCTCCAATCGACTGAATCAAAACTTCGGGGAGAAGCCCAGAAATTTATATTTTTAAAAGATTTTCAAGAGGATTCTGATCCTACAATTTAAGAACTGTAGATATAAAGGAAAATATTCTCTAATGAATGAAAATATAGGAAGTCCCAGAGAAGAAGTAGAAACGGTAAAAAAGAGAGATTCTAGAACCCAAAAATACAATATTTGAAATAAACAAATTTATTGGATTAGCTTAATCGGGAAGATAGAGGAAAGAGTCCATGACCTTGAAGATAGAAATTATTTTGTCTGTAAAACAGAAGAAGATGGACAGGGAAATGAAGGACAAATGGAATGTCAGGATCTGAGGGACAATTATCATGTAGAATTGAAGACCCAGAAGAGGTGGCTGAATAAGAATAAAAAAAGACATTTCACCAAAGAAGATGTATGGATGACAGAAAAACACGGGAAAGCATGCTCAGCATCAGTAGTCAGCAGGGCAAATGCAAGCTAATACCACCATGAGACACCGCTAGATACCTATTACAATGGCTGGATTTGGAAAAACTGGCAATACCAGGTGCTGATGAGGATGTGTAGCAACTAGAACTCTCATACACTGGTCATAGGAATGCAAAATGCTGTAGTAACTTTGGCAAACATTTTGGCAGCTTCTTAGAAGGTTAAACATTCATTTACTATATGGTCTAGCAGCCCCATCTCTAGAGAAAGGCAAACTTAATGGCATGGGTTGAATTGTGCCTCCCCCAGATTCATATGTTCAAATTGTAACCCTCAATACCTCGGCATGTGAGTATCTTTGGAGATACAGTTTTTAAAGAAGTGATTAAAATAAAATGAGGTCCTGTGGGTGGACCCTCATCCAGTGTGACTGATGTCCTCATAAGAAAAGAGGGAGCCAGGCTCAGTGGTTCACACCTGTAATCCCAGCACTTTGGGAGGCCGAGGTGGGCAGATCACTTGATATCAGGAGTTCAAGATCAGCCTGGCCAACATGGTGAAATCCCAGCTCTACTAAAAATACAAAAAAAATTAGTTGGGCGTGGTGGGGCATTCCTATAGTCCCATCTACTCAGGATGCTGAGGCAGGATAATGGCTTGAACCCAGGAGGCAGAGGTTGCACTGAGCTGAGATCATGCCACTATACTCAAGCCTGGGTGACAAAATGAGACCCTGTCTAAAAAAGAAAGAAGATGAAGAAGATGGGGATTGAATCCCAGGCAGATCTTAATGGCTTGGCTAGTTTCTCCACCTATAAAAATCAGGACACTGTTACTGCTGTTTGTGTTAGGTAATTAACAGCCATAAAGCATGCTGAAAGTAGAAACTGCTCAATACACACAGAGGCATGACCACATGAGGACACAGGGAGAAGACAACATCTGCAAGTCAAGGAGAGAGGCCTCCAAAGCAGCCAGCCCTGCTGACACCCTGATCTCTGACTTCCAGCCTCCAGGACCATGAGAAAATAAATTTTTGTTGCTTAAACTTCACAGTCTGTGGTATTTTGCCACAGCAACCTGAGCAGATTAATGTACTTATGTTTAGATGAAAAGTTGTACCAGAATGTTTACAGCAGGTTTAATCACAATCACTGAAAACAACTCAAATGTCCTTTAACTGGTAAGTGGATAGATAAGCTACAGTGCATCTGTACAAACTACTCAGCAAGAAAGCAGGACAAACTTCCATTTCATGTACTAGCATGGATGAATCTCAGTGTATTATGCTAAGTGAAAGAAGCCAGACTCAAAAGACTACAAGATAGTGTGAGTCCATTTACATGACTTACAGAATAAAACGGGGATTCTGATCCTAAAGTTTAAGAACTGTAGATATAAAGGAAAATTTTCTCATAATGAGAATATAAAGAAATATAAAGGAAATTATAAGAACAGAAAACAGATTGGTGTTTGCCAGGAATTGAGTGCTTTGGAGGGACTGATTACCAAAGGACCCCAGTGCAAGGGTATTTTGGGGGTGAAGGAATGGTTCTGTGTGTTGATTGTGGTTATAGCTGCATAGTGAAATGCGCTGGTCTCACAGCCCTACGCTCAGAGAACAGTATACCCAAAAGACTGAATTTTACTCTATGTAAAAATGTTTAAAGTGATCTTAAAAAGATAATAAACAAAAAGCAATAAATAATAGCGATAAACAAAATTAGCAATGGACAAAAAGAACAAAGGAAAATAAAGATAATTTCAAGTAAAACCACAAGAATTCATCATCAAAAAGACCTACACTATTACGAAAAAATCTTTTTTTTTTTTTTTTTTTTTTTTTTTTTTCGTTTGAGACGGGGTCTCACTCTGTTGCCCAGGCTGGAGTGCAGTGGCGAGATCTCAGCTCACTGCAACCTCTGCCTCCCAGGTTCAAGTGAGTCTCCTGCCTCACCCTCCTGAGTAGCTGGGATTACAGGCGTGCGCCACCATGTTCAGCTAATTTTTGTATTTTAGTAAAGTTGGAGTTTCATCATGTTAGCCAGACTGGTCTTGAACTCCTGACCTCAAGTGATCCACCTGCCTCAGCCTCCTAAAGTGCTGGGATTACGGGTGTGAGCCACCGCACCCAGCCTTTTACTATGAAAATTTCTAAAGGATATTCTTCCCATTTCCTTTAAAGGAAAATGATGCCAGATGGAAACTTCGTGTACCCACTTGAACTGTTATCAATGGGTATAGGAAGGTGGAGGAAATGGTGTGTGCTTCAGTGATCCCATAGAAGGAAGGGTGCATATGGAACTGGAAGGAGAATGAATTCATACTCTCACTCGTTTAACAAATATTATTAGGCACCTACTATGTGCTAGGCATAGTTCTAATTTCTGGGAAACAAAAATGAAGACCACCTGGTTCTTCATGAACGGTGGGAAGGACAAACACGTACGTGAGCCTGTCTTGTTGATGTGAGATGCATGTGCATGCATTTCTTTCTCTTTCTTCATCTGCCCAGCTTTGTCCTGCTGTGTCAGCACTGGTTCAGTGTTGGTCCCATTTCTCTTGCAGACATCATTCAGTCGAGGTTTCACAAAGAACATGAAACTTGAAGCTGTGAACCCCAGGAATCCAGGAGAACTGTGTGTGGCCTCCGTTGTGAGTGTGAAGGGGCGGCTGATGTGGCTTCATCTGGAAGGTACGTACTCGCTGGGGGTAGCAGTCGCTGGGGGGATTGTAGAGTTTGTCGAAATGGCAACGTGTGGAGGAATGCAGCCCTTCTCAGAAGTCGCCTTAGTTCTCTTTCATTTAAACAGATCTTAAATTATTCCGGGTTCTTAAATAAGTGAAACTAATCAAATATGAATTTATTCAGAGGCTCTCATCTTAACTAATAATTTCATGCAATGAGATGCTGGCAAGATAATTATGTTTGGAACACAGTGGTCTTTTTACATCTATGATTAGAAAAGCAAATGTCACAATTAAATTAATGTGAGTCACTAAAACTGGGATTCCAGGTCTTGGTTATTATGAGGACAAAATTGTACATTTGTATTTTAATGTGGTAATATCCTTTAATTTGATGTAGATGTTCAGTTCCTCCTCAAAATAGTACCTGGAGGATGACTTTCTCCCCAAATGTCTAATAAACAGAATTTAGGCTTCTTTGTTCAGTGATGTTGAAACTACCCTTTATAGCTGTAGCATATTTACAGGTGTAAGAAAATTCACAGAATGCTGCATTTTGTGAACAGAATCCTGATCAGACTTTATATTTAAGTAGAAAACCATATTTTGCAGGTAGTGTGTTTTCAGTGAGAAATAATTACAATGGATTTGATCTCCAAGGCTTTCCCATCTTTCTGTGATTTATAATTCTTTCAATTTTTTTTTCGTAGGATTTCATAATACTCAGTAGTTGTTTCAGGTATATATGCAAAAATGAATAGATATGAATAGTAAAACAAAGTTAGCTCTCCTAGTTCATAGTTTAAGTTAGCTCTCCTAGTTCATAGTTTAAATCTTACGACTTACTCAATATCACGCTTGGAATAAAAAGTTTAGAAGGGGCCGGGCGCGGTGGCTCAAGCCTGTAATCCCAGCACTTTGGGAGGCCGAGGCGGGCGGATCACGAGGTCAGGAGATCGAGACCATCCTGGCTAACACGGTGAAACCCCGTCTCTACTAAAAAATACAAAAAACTAGCCGGGCGAGGTGGCGGGCGCCTGTAGTCCCAGCTACTGGGGAGGCTGAGGCAGGAGAATTGCGTGAACCCGGGAGGCAGAGCCTGCAGTGAGCGGAGATCCGGCCACTGCACTCCAGCCTGGGCGGCAGAGCGAGACTCCGTCTCAAAAAAAAAAAAAAAAAAAAAAAAAAAAAAAAAGTTTAGAAGGAAAATCATAGAATTGATACTAAGATCTCCATTTTTATTTCCTCACTATGCATCTATAAAATGCCTGCCAAGGTCTTAGGCCTACAATCTCATACATATTGTAGTACAAGGAATTGGAAATGTGGAAAGCAGTCATTGTGGCTGACATCATTGTGTTGCCAATTCCCAGAAAATTGTTTAAAATGTTACTGAAGTTTAGGGTTCCAAAATCAATGTGAAGTAATTGGAGATTCCCAAGAAGTTGATTGCTTAGTGGGTTTTAGAGTAGAATGACCTCTGTCTGGAGTTAACGAAAGTGTAGACACAGGCAACGTGGTAACACGTCTGTAGCTTACAAGAATAGAACATGGCTTTATTTTCACAGCTCCACCTAGAGTTGGGTGAACTGCTCTTGGAGAAGCAAGATTCCTTGTGTACTTTGTAATGACTAAATTTAACTTGCTGTGTAACACTATGCTGAGCCATCTTCATGAGATCAGACTCTTGTTTGCATTATTAATTTGAAAACAAGAATGGTCAAGTTAAAAGCCCATGTTTTATCCTTATTACTTAGCACATTATGGTTAAAATTCTTTGGCAGTCATTATTTATTGAGCAGTTTCTACTTTCAGCATGCTTTATGGCTGTTAATTACCTAACACAAACAGCAGTAAGAGTGTCCTGATTTTTATAGGTGGAGAAGCTAGCTAAGCCATTAAGGTCTGCCTGAGGTTCAATTCCATTGCTCTTGACATTTTCTCTGTTGCTTCATTCACCAGACCCTACGGCTTCCCGCGTCTTAAAAAAGAGTGATGGACAACATTTAGTGTATCTGTAACATTTTGGGCAGTGTTTTCTTCTTTGGCCTGTTCTCTTTGAATACAGATTTTCGATTTTCTCGCAAAGAAATAGAAGTCAGCTCATGTCAGATCTTTTCCTTATTCCCCGGCGTATTTTCACTGGGTAGTAATGGAAACTAGTTAGTGTTAGGAAACACATCAGAAAATGTACATTGACCGTTTTTCCAGACCTGATTCATTGTTCTAAAAAGTGTTTGTAGCCAGGTGTGGTGGCTCACGCCTGTAATCCCAGCACTTTGGGAGGCCGAGGCGGGTGGACCACGAGGTTGGGAGATCGAGACCATCCTGGCTAACACGGTGAAACCCCGTCTTTACTAAAAATACAAAAAAAACTAGCCGGGCGAGGTGGGGGGCGCCTGTAGTCCCAGCTACTCGGGAGGCTGAGGCAGGAGAATGGTGCGAACCCGGGAGGCGGAGCTTGCAGTGAGCTGAGATTGTGCCGCTGCACTCCAGCCTGGGAGACAAAGCCAGACTCCATCTCAAAAAAAAAAAAGGGTTTGTAAACAGTCTGTGGAGTATTATCTGTTGCATAGGATATTACCTGTAGTTATTACTCAAAATCATACATCTTTTTCATCACTTACAAAAGATATGGCATACAAATAAAGTAAAATTCCACTCAGTTTCCTGGGTCTTGCTTGAATTGTTTTGGTTTCGGTTTTGATTTTGGCTCTTACTGAGCTCCGACCTTTCAAAGTGACAGCTTAATGGCACTTAGCTCTCGTTATTTCAGTTTTATCTATCTGATGTTTCCTTTCCTCCATGTTGGGGATAAAATGATGGAGATTCATCATGGTCACTTTGTGGCTGTTAAATTTTTTTATCTAATGATGATTATTCCGATTATAGGCCATTTATTTGACACTTTAAATTTATGAAGTACTTTGTAACAATTTTATTCATTATTTTCATGCATTAAATTGATTTGAAGTCTTTTCAACACTAGACTGATTGACCACTTTTAGGTAATTAAAATGATTCTTTCTAGTTAATATCTGACTTCCCTTGAAGTTGATTCATTCTTTGCATGTCTCTAAAGGGGCTGTTGTTGAAGAGGGAGCAATGAATAAAATATATGAGATTAATGTAATATCATTTTAAGTGCATATTTGAAAAGAATCTTAAGCTCTCAGAAACCACGGGTAGTTAGCAAGGATGATTGATGATGATGGGGCCAGCGTTCCGGAAAGGAGGCTGTGCCTTCTCCTAGGTCAGTGTTCTGCTGCAGGTCATCATGCCTGTAACTGTGAATATTGTTCGTATAATACAAGTTACTTTCAGTCTTAGGTCTCCAGTATTGTGGCCGCACACACTGGCTCCCACACTCACAGCTCTGCTTTTCCACAAACTAAGTGACTTTCTATTCATTTCCGGTCCTTTTTTTTATGGGACAAATACACTGGTCCAGCAGTTCTGTGTGCTGTCCTAGCTCTTTAGCCCAGAAGAAGGTTCGCATGCCTGCGTTGTCTTCCTTAGCGTCTTTTTTGGAGTCTTCTTTCTCAGAATTATTTTTCCTGGACACCTGGCTAAATATATGTACATGCACCACTTACATTGCACTTCAAATGAGACCTGGTAGATTTCTAGCTCATGTTTAGCAAGTAATGCAACAGATTGACAAGAACTTTTGGGTGGTTTCATTGAGATATTTTATTGAAAAAAAATTTTCATCTTTAAAAATGGTTTTAAAATATATGTAACATCAAATTAACTACTTCAGTCATTGTAAATTATACAGTTCAGTGGCCTAAAGTTTATTTGCCCTGTTATATACCCATCACCACCATCCATCTCTGGAACATTTTTCATCTTGCAAAACTGAAACTCTCTCCCCATTAAAGTCTGCCTTCCCTCCTTAGCCCCTGAGCAGCACCATCCTCCTTCCGGTCTCTATGAAGTTGATGACTTCAGGTACCTCACATGAGTCAAATCATGCTGGATTTGTCTGAAAATGGCCTTTTACAAGATTTATTATCAATCGTAATGCTTTATGTTTATCTACTTTCATCATAATTTGCCATACTGTCTTTTTGGTCCTCATAGACCTGGCCACCTATTGGCAAGAATATTAAGATGTAGGTGGCTTGTGGTTAATGGAGGACTGAAGAGTTAGTTGATAGAGGGGCTGGTTCTGCTTCCTTGGCTTCCTTGGAAGTGTCCCCAGGGACACATTAAAAGGACTAGGGACACAGAGGAGGAAGAACAGGTTTGGAAGGAGACAGTTTTGAAGAGCGACAGTTGCATTTTAAGATATGGATGGAGATCCCAGCTGAGGAGGCATAGGAAGTGGCAGGAATTTTGACACTGAGGCCCTCATCAGAGGCTACAAGATGTGTGGGGATGGTGACCACAAACTTTGCTTAAACGAGGAGACTTTTAGAAGCAAACGGGGCACTAGCCAGCTGGGGCTGGCGAGGAGGGACAGCCGGCTAGCTCGGTAGTCACATGAGTCACTGTATTAGTCCGTTTTCATGCTGCTGATAAAGACATACTCAAGACTGGTAAGAAAAATAGGTTTAATGGAGTCACAGTTCCATATGGCTGGACAGGCCTCACAATGATGGCAGAAGCTGAAAATCACATCTTACATGGCGGCGGCAGGAGAGAATGAGGCCAAGCGAAAAGGGAAACCCCTTCTAAAACCATCAGATCTTGTGAGACGTATTCACTACCACAAGATCAGCATGGGCAAGCTGCCCCCATGATTCAGTGATCTCCCAGCAGGCCCCTCCCACACCACATGGGAATTTGGGGAGCTGTAATTCAAGGTGAGATTTGGGTGGGGACACACCAAACCATATCAGTCACCATGATCTGGGGTCTGCGATGGGAATGGGGTCAGCTGCAGTCATGGCGATTTGGAGCCAGGCAGTGCCAAGTATGAACACAGGTCCCTGGTGGCCCTGTGGCCTTGGGCACATTACTTAAGCCCTGGTTTCCCCATTTCTAAAATGGCAATCATGGTATTACTTATGGCAGGGGCTTAGTTTGCATTAAAGCAGTTAGCAGAGTTTCCAGGAAGAATTTACCAGTAGAGAGAACAAAGAGGAAATTCTCAGAGAGAAGAGAGAGACTCTGTGATGGACCTGTTCCCTGGAATGTGCTCAAGTCTTAGGCACTGAGCTGCTGCTGGTGGCTGGGATGAACAGACAATCCCACAGGGGTCTATACCGCCCAGTGAGTTTGTCTGCTGTGTTTGATGCATGGAGTGGGGGTGGGGGACATCCCTAGTAGACCCTCAAGCCAAACAGAGCAGGGAGGGAGGAGGGAAGCAGGTCAGGCCCTTTGTATGTCTATGAAGTTGAGTCAGACATCGGCCAGCCGCCCTCTGGCACCTGCAGCAGACTTTCCTCCCTGCAGGGTTCTGTGCTGCCTCTGCGGGGCCCTGCCTCCATGGATATGAGCCGTGCAGGTGAACCCAGGGTCAGATTGCCTAGGGAGGGATTCTAGTGCTTGGTTGAGCAGAGCAGTGCCCTGGAGCCCCCATGTACTTGGTTGGATAAAACAACCCCTGATTGCAACATTCATTAATCTATGGAGATCACCTAAAACAGGTTCAAGACCATAGGAAACATTTGGAAGATGTTCTGTATATTTTTGTTTTGTTTTGAGACAGGGTCTTGCTCTGTCGCCCAGACTGGAGTGCAGTGGTGCAATCACAGCTCACTGCAGCCTCAAACTCTTCAAATGATCCTTCCACCTCAGCCTCTTGAGTATCTGCGATTTCAGGCACGTGTCACCACACCTGGCTAGTTTCTTTTGTATTTTTAGTAGAGATGGGGGTCCCACTCTGTTGCCCAGGGTGGTCTCAAACTCCTGGGCTCAAGTGATCTGCCCACCTTGGCCTCCCAAAGTGCTGGGATTACAGGTGTGAGCCACCATGCCCAGCCTGTTTTCTCTGTTTTTGTCCTCATCATGATTCATACACTTTTCCTTCTATTTAGAAGGAATGTGATCAGCCCTCTCTTCCCCAGTGCTATTTTAGCCTTTTAGTTGAGGCAGAAATGCCTTTCATGTCACAAGAGTTAGGAAGACAAGCAGACTTCCTTACGTCTGAGTTATTTCACTCTTTCAGTTGTTACCGCTGCAGAAATTGTTGAAGAGAGCTTTAGAATGCGAATAACAAAACCCAGTTTTGAATTGGGGAGCCCCGTTATAAATTAAAACAGGCAGGGAATCTGCGTTTAGTGTTTTTGTGCTTTGAATGGGTGGAAAAAATAAATAATGACAAAACACACCCTACAGGTATCAAGCTAGGAATCTGCTGTGTACAGCTTTGGACAGTAAGATTTTGGAGTTTAGGAATTGCCTCCTTGTACCATGAACTTCACATTCCACACTGACAAGCACAGCACTTACATGCAAGGCAGGTCCGGTATGTGTGCAGTTACTGATTTCCGCAAGTGTGTTTGGAGAGCAGTGTGGGGATCCCATAAGTCTGTAGAATTTCCTCATAGGTATTTAAACACAAGAAGCAGTGATAGCTCAGGAATAAATCTAATCTCTCCTTTGCCCATCTTAAGAAATGCATCACTCTGGAATTGTCTGATGGCGTCTTCCCATTTATCTGACTGGGTCTCAGCCCATTGGTGGAGGTGGGATGGTTCTCTGAACTCATGCTGTTACACTGGCCTTTCCTTCTCCACTTGCTTCATTTGTACCCAGCCTCCAAGGCAGGTACACAGCACAGCAACCCACAGGGGAAGTTCCTCAACCTGGGGGGGCCACTGCCCTCTCTTCACCTGCTACAGTGGCTTGTGTTCATAGGAGTGGTGGCCGGAAGATGCTGGACGTTTTCTCAACCTTTTGTTAAGAGGGATCGCGTATATTCTCCATCTCCTGCTTTGGTTGGTTGTTTCTTGCTTTTTACTCGTGATGTTTTATTTTCAGTATGTTTCTACCACCCTTGGTGACTTCTGTCTCTGGACATTCCCACTCCTTTCCTCCTGGCAATGCTTGTCCTTCCTCGGTTGCTCCTCTGTCTCCTCCCATCTTCTGCAAAGTCCTGGGGTGGCAGGGCTGCCTTCCCACCGTCAGCTCCTCCCCAGATGACTTTTCTTGGCCTCTCCTTCACTCTGCTTTTCTCCGATGTGGAGGTTAGAATCCCCCCAGTCCTGCTTTTCAGCCATCTGTGCCCAGCATGGCCTTGTCTTTCTCTGTGGCTTCGGATGGTCATGCTGTGCACACGTATCTGAGTGCCCGCGCCCATGGCATCACACGCGAATCTGAGCGCCCGCGCCCATGGCATCACACGTATCTGAGCGCCCGCGCCCATGGCATCACACAGGGATCTGAGCGCCCGCACCCATGGCATCACACGCGGATCTGAGCGCCCGCGCCTGTGGCGTCACACGCGGATCTGAGCGCCCGCGCCCATGGCATCACACAGGGATCTGAGCGCCCGCACCCATGGCGTCACACGCGGATCTGAGTGCCCGCGCCTGTGGCGTCACACGCGGATCTGAGCGCCCGCGCCCATGGCATCACACAGGGATCTGACCGCCCGCGCCCGTGGCGTCACACGCGGATCTGAGCACCCGTGCCCGTGGCGTCACACGCGGATCTGACCGCCCACATCCATGGCATCACACAGGGATCTGAGCTCCCGCGCCCATGGCATCACATGCGGATCTGAGTGCCTGCGCCCGTGGCATCACACAGGGATCTGACCGCCCGCGCCCGTGGCGTCACACGCGGATCTGAGTGCCCGCGCCCATGGCATCACACGCGGATCTGAGCACCCGCGCCTGTGGCGTCACACGCGGATCTGAGCACCCGTGCCCGTGGTGTCACACGCGGATCTGACCGCCCACATCCATGGCATCACACGCGGATCTGAGCTCCCGCGCCCATGGCATCACATGCGGATCTGAGTGCCTGCGCCCGTGGCATCACACAGGGATCTGACCGCCCGCGCCCGTGGCGTCACACGCGGATCTGAGTGCCCGCGCCCGTGGCATCACACTCACAACTCCCTTTCCATCCCTGCAAAACATCTCCACGTGGCAGCAGCGTTTCCAGAACAGAACTCACTGGCAGAACCGGCAGAACCAGCAGAACCCGTCTGCTCTCCTCCGTGAGCGTCCTGCCTGACAAATGACGCCGTTATTCACCCAGGTCGGAAGCCACGGCGTCCTCAAAGTTAGAAACTCTACGGTAATTCCTGCCCTCCCACCGCCCCCCACAACCCATGAGTCACTTCAGTCCAGGCCTCCGCCTGGCCTCTTCCGGCCCCCACATTGCACTCAGGCCCTCCTCCCTGGCTCTGTGATTTCAGCCGCCTCCTACCTGCTCTCTCTGCCCTCTTCACGGGGCTTTGAGGCTATTTCTGTAAAATACAGGCATTGCCTTCCTCCTAATACACAGTAGGTCTGTGTTTCTTTTTTTTTTTTTAATTTTTTAATTTTACTTTAAGTTCTGGGATACATGTGCAGAACGTGCAGGTTTGTTACATAGGTATACATGTGCCATGGTGGTTTGCTGCACCTGTCAACCCGCCATCTAGGTTTTAAGCCCCGCATGTAATAAGTATTTGTCCTAATGCTCTCCCTTCCCTTACAGACCCCAGTGTGTGTTGTTCCCCTCCCTGTGTCCATGTGCTCTCATTGTTCAACTCCCACTTATGAGTGAGAACATGCAGTGTTTGGTTTTCTGTTCCTGTGTTAGTTTGCTGAGGATGATGGTTTCCAGCTTCATCCATGTCCCTGCAAAGGACATGAACTCATTCTTTTTTATGGCTGCATAGTATTCCATGGTGTATATGTGCCACGGTTTCTTTATCCAGTCTATCGCTGATGGGCATTTGGCTTGGTTCCAAGTCTTTGCTATCAAGTAGAGACTAAATTCCATAACATGCCACTCAGCAACCCATCCTCTGTAGGCACATATGCGTCCAGGATGTGTGACCTTGGCACTTTCTGAGTGTAAAATCTTTTTTATTTGTACAGCTGTATAAAAGAGCTAGTGACAGAGTCTCTCATAGGATGGTGGCGAGTGGACGAACATCGACAGAGTGTAAGAGTCATGGTTAGCTCGTAGTAGTCGTTGCGCAGTAAATGGAGATTGCTGATATTATTATTAGGCAGCACTTTTCTCTTCAGATTTGCCACCTGCAGGAGCCTGTGATCCAGCCAAAAGGAGCGCTCGTGTCTGCAAGCCTCCTGATTTGGTTGTTGGTGCTGGGCACCGTCCCGCAGGGCTCTGCTCCTCTCCGTGCGCCTGACAAAACGTACCATGTTTTTACAGACAGCCTGTGCACTTTGCTCGCTCAGCATTTGCTGAGTAGATATGAGGAAGAAGTAAAATGTGTATTCCTGAACGAAATAGCGATTTAAGATACAGCAGTCCGTTAAGAACTGCTGTTTGGCCAACCGAGTTTGGGACAGTGAGATCTTTTATGCTGGAAGCTAAAATTCAGAAACTCCTTGACAGGTTTGTCTCTATGACTGATGACCGAGTTCCAGCAAACTGCCCTCCACATCCAAGTCAACGGGGTCCTATTAGCATGCACATTTCTCCCAGACCTAGTGCCTCCGAGTCCCGAGTCCCGTAGCAGTGTCTCTGGGAATCTGCATTTGCAAAGTCTCCCTCCGCAGATGTTTCTCATGCAGCCTAGAGTTTGTAAAGCACTCCAGTAGGTCAGATGGGGAAGGCATGGTGTGGTTCAGAGAAACCGGTCTGAGCCCACCTGGTATGTTTAGGAGACCAGCTGCAGAACACAGCCCTTAAATTTTTCCGTAACTGGCAAAAAGGTCAGGTGGTTCATGGGCATTTTGGAGATCCTTGCAAAACTGAAACAAGGGAACATGTAAATGTGAAAATAATTACATTTCAAGCCAGGGTGGGTGGTTTTAAAACCTTAAAAAAGAAGCAGCATGGCCTGTATGAAACCTTAGTGGGAGAAGCTGCTTCAGCCGCTGAGAATACAGGAACAGTATTTTCCAGGCAGTTGGAGCAGGCGACCCGCAGGAGCTGTCTCGGGGAAGCGGCGTTTAACCCCGCCGCATGTGTTTGTTTGGAAGGCTGGTGCTCTGTTAGGTGTTGGAGGCCAGCAGCAGAACTGGCTCTGGCTGTCGTAAGTCCGTTGGGAATGATTTGGGAAGACTGTTGACCAGAGGCCGGGGAATCGCCTCTCCAGAAGGCTCTGCAGCAGGAACCACGGCAAAGTTCAGGTTTTCCAGCTGCGCCTGTGATGCTTGTGACTTCCCGGTGAGCACGTTCTCACTGAAGGGGTCCCGAGCCTGCCCTCATCTGCCTGTGGGTCTGGGATTGACCTGACTTCTCCTGTAGCAGCAGGCAACAGCTACTACATGGTGGGAATTCTGCAAAAACTGTATGGGGCCCTAGCCAGAGGGAGACAGATGCTAGACACATACCACCCCAGAAATAAAAACGAGGAAGGAGAAGGATAGCCGCCTACCCCAGGTGCTCTCTAAGGCTCTGGAGCTGGACTGCCCAGGTTTAAATCCTTCAGCCGCCACTTACCGGCTGCTTGACTTCTTCCTGCGCCTCAGTTTACTGATCTCTGAAATGGGGATGAAAATACCCCCTATCTCTTAGGGTTGTTGTGAGGATTGAACGCTTGGACTAGAGTAAGCACTGCGTTTACTACTGTGTGGGTCTCTCTCCTCTCTCTTTCCTCGCCCGCCGCCCTCTCCCCACATAGCTGTCTAATCCCATTTCTGTTGTTTCCTTCAGCCTGTTTCCTATGATACCTTGATCCCGCCCACCATTTGTTTTTGTTTTTGTTTTCCCAGGCCTTCGGCTCCAGAGCTGAGCCAGGGAGGATCTGCACACTGGGCTTCTTGATAGGCATCTTTTAAGGGAACAGGCCCGGAGGGCAGGTGGGGCTTCCAGCATCCAGGTCTTGCTTGTGGGCACTAACACCAGCTTTGCGTTCTGCCGGTATTTTGTCTGTTGATCTCACACTGGAGCCTGTCAGCATTTGTCGAGCCCTTTAACTTTCAGTAGGGACATTTGTTAGGCAAGGTGTTCCCTTAAATGCTTCTTTGCCTTCTTATTCCAGCCTTTAACTGAGTGGAAGCAGTTGTGCCAATTTTCTTCCTGAAGGAGGAGGAATGCATTTGCCTCCTCGCGGTGGGCTTGTAGCCTCCCTCGCCCTGGGTCCCTCTTACCTCTGCAGCCGTGTGGCGCCTCTCACCACAGGCTCATGCACGCTCGCGCTTTCTCCTATGACTCGCTGGGAGTGAAGTAATTACATAATTTTAGGAGTCTGATAGAATTGTGTTCCTAGGAAGGCAGACACACAGGTGTCCTCCCAAGCCATAAGCATCTCCTTTTTCATCCCAGGGTTCTGGGTAGCGTAGGTCACCGTCTCGATTACAGTCCCCTGTGTCATCGGCTGGGTGGAGCCGGGGTGCGGTTGCAGTGCGAGCGGCAGGTGGACCTCTGCATTCTGCTGAACCGGGGACAAGGGGGTAGCAAGCTGCAGAACTCTTTTAAGGTTCCAAAGAGATTCTCAGAAATCTGTGTTCTTATGAATTTAGTTTGTGAGTACGGAAAGTCTTTGTTCTCTTAGAAAGCGAAATGTTGATTGCTGTTTAGTTTTGTTTTCCTTTATGGTAATTGGCCCCTCATTAATCTGACCTCTGTGGCAATACCGTATTTATGTATGAGAGTCCTACTTTCTTCTCCGGGTATCTTTGGTTGTGTTGTTACAATGGTGGTGATTGCGGAGGCCTTGGTTGTAAAATAGGGAACTCATTCACAAAGGCCAAAAAATCATAAAGGTGTATCCTGGGTCAGATTCTCCCTCCACTCCTGTGCCCCCGGCCTCCAGCCACCTGGTTCCTTTCCCTGTGGACGCCCACTGGGTTAGCATTTTGCATTTCCTTCCAGATTTATTTTATGCACATACGAATATATGTTATCTCCCCCTTTTAAACAGATGGTAGCATACTATATATGCACAATGTTCAGCATCCTGCGTTTTATACTCGGCAATGCATCTTGGAGATCTGTGGGTATGAGTATATTAAGAGGTGTCTGATTCTTTTTTATAGCTGCAGAATATTCCCTCACATGGATGTACCCAGATTTACTTAAGTGCTTTCCCATAGATGGGGAATTCAGCTTCCTCATGGTTTTTGAAACGAAGGTTCTGGATGAAAATAAACAAGTAGAATCCATGCTGACCGGATGCAGCTTAGGCAAAGTCGAGAGACTGAGCATGGTCTTGTGTTGTGTGTTGGGGATTTTTCGCTTGATCTTAGCCAAAAGGCCGAGAAGCGACGCGTCAGGATTTTTCTGTAAAATCATACAGGTCTTCAGTGGAACATTCGGCTTTGCCTATGTACTTTTGGCCGTCCTCAAATAATCAAGGAGGAGCATGGTGGACATTCTTTCAATGGACTATTTGACATGCTCTTGGGTCTCCTATCTTGGAAAATAATTAGTTTGTTTGTCTGAATCCAGCCAGATAAATGTAGATTCATAAGCTTGGTAAAGGGAAATGAAGAGTTGGTACCCATTATTTGGAATGGGATTTGTTCAGGGTCAGGAACACTTTCCCAGGTGATAGATAACTGACTTTTCTATCAGTTCTTATTTAATAGACACATGTGACCTCATAAATACTTGTTTAATTGGATGGGAAACTTGATCAAAGGATTCTAAAGTATGGTAAAGACGGACCTACCTATATACTAATGTATACATTGTACTGAAGTATGTATATTAAAGCCATAATACGATGTGATGTTTGAACTAGCAGAACATTGGAAGATGAAAGTCGTAATTTAGGAAGGTATAAGTCATAAAGTTAGTTTTTTTGGTTTTTGGTTTGTTTTGTTTTTCTTGAGACAGAGTTTCACTTTTATTGTCCAGGCTGGAGTGTAGTGGCATGATCTCAGCGCACTGTAACCTCCACCTCTCAAGTTCAAGTGAGTCTCCTGCCTCAGCCTCCCAAGTAGCTGGGATTGCAGGCACCCCCACCACGCCCAGCTAATTTGTATTTTTAGTAGACGGGGTTTTGCCGTATTGGGCAGGCTGGTCTCGAACTCCTGACCTCAAGTGATCCGCCCACCTCAGCCTCCCAGTATAAAGTTACTTTTATGCTTCCTTTTGAAGTACTACTTTTAATGACCTTGAAAATCTTATTTGTAGCTAAATACAAATCTGGAAATATAAATATATTTAGTAGATGAATCTAACCTGTTAGCAAAATTTTTGAGTAGCTGAGAAACAAATGCTTTTTGGGTCTGCGGAGGAGAAAATGACCTTGTGTACCGGGAACCTGCCCAGGGACCCACTTTGTTGGACTCTGGAAAATCAATCCCACACCCTTCAGGACAGGCAGAGGCACTTCCACATTGGATGCCTCTGGGAGAGTTTCTTTACGTTTTGTCTGTTTTGAGCATATTCTTTCTTGTTTGATTCCTTTAGCAGTTAGGTTAAATATTGGTCAAGTCTTATAATATTAGAAAGAAACGATGTCTATTTATTTAACGTTGTTCAAAAATAATCCCTGTAAACCTCCTAGCATTCCTTTAAATTCTATATTCTTTAAATTATAGGGGAATTAAACATTTAAAAAGTTAAGACTGACAATCATGATAATTGATTTGGGAACCAATCAAAAGTTCAAAATGATGAATGGCAATGATAGTATGTGTGTCTGAGCACCTGCTGTCCCTGTTCAGAGCACCTGAGATACACCAATATATTGGCTTAACTCTAAATTGGAACCCCACGTTTAGCAACTAACATACTCCTTCTTCACTGTGTCTACTCGATGATGAAAAGTCAGAGCTGGCAGAGCTCGCACCAGATTTAGGACCATTTTGTGTTTGGTTGTTGGTATTTAGCTTCATGAAGTTACGGTTTTGGTGGGGAGGGAGGATGTGATTCAAAATTCTTCAGATGTCGTGAGATGACATGGATGGTAATGGGACTCACCGCGTTATTTTCTTTCCCTCCCTCCCTTCCTCCCGCCCTTCCTCCCTCCCTCCCTTCCTTTCTTCCTCCCTTCCTCCCTCCCTCCCTTCCCTCCCTCCCTCCCCTTCCTTCCTCCCTCCCTCCCTCCCTCCCTTCCTTCCTTCCCTCCCTCCCTCCCTTCTTCCCCTTCCTTCCTTCCTTCCCTCCCTCCCTCCTTCCCCTTCCTTCCTTCCCTCCCTCCCTTCTTCCCCTCCCTTCCTTCCTTCCTTCCCTCCCTCCTTCCCCTCCCTCCCTCCCTCCCTTCTTCCCCTTCCTTCCTTCCTTCCTTCCTTCCTTCCTTCCTTCCTTCCTTCCTTCCTTCCCTCTCTCTCTCTCTCTTTCTCTCTTTCTTTTCTTCTTTCTTGACAGCATCTCACTCTGTCACTTAGGCCAGAGTGCATTGGTGCAATCACTGATCACTGCAACCTTGACCTCCCAGATGTGAGCGATCCTCCCACCTCAGCCTCTCAAGTTGCTAGGACCATGGGCACCTGCTACCATGCCAGGCTAATTTTGTATTTTTTGTAGAGACAAAGTTTCTTCATATTGGCCAGGCTGGTCTCAAACTTCTGGACTCAGGCAATCCTCCTGCCTCGGCCTCCTGAGTAGCTAGGACTACTGGTGCATGCCACCATGCCAGGCTAATTTTGTATTTTTTGTAGAGACGAGGTCTTACCATGTTACCCAGGCTGATCTTCAACTCCTGGGCTCAAGCAATTTGCTTGCCTTGGCCTCCCAAAGAGCTGGGATTACAGTCATGAGCCACCGTGCCCAGCCACTATGTTATTTTCATCTTAGTTCTCAATGAGGAAACCAAAGCAGAGCTGGATTCAGGGGTCAGAGTCCATGGGTCACCGTCTATTAATGGAGCTCTTAACTCTTGATTCCTGGTTCAAAGTGTTTTTTTCCCTTAACTATTGATTTGGTGTCAAATTTTCTTCTTTTAACTGGTTCCAAATTTATTCTCTCTGTAGCCAGAGCTCCTTGAAACTTTTGCTGCTGTTAAATCCAGACTTCTTTTCTTTTTCAGAGTTTCATGGCTGTGAAGCCAGGTCATCACAAGTCATGACTGTAATTATGAAACAGGGTGTGATAGTCATCAGGTCCCACTTTTTAGTGGGATCTTTTAGACATTGCTACATAAGTGACTTTTCCATGGCATAGCCAAAGTCTACAGGCCACAGACTGAATTCAAAACAAAGTAACTCCAAACTGATAAGTTGACGCGTTTCCTAGAGAAGGGCCTTGTCCATGTACACTGCTCATAAACCTTGTTTTTGAGGTTTACTGGTTCCATTTAGCTGTGACGTTTGACTTTCTTTCATTGAAGGTTGCCTTTACTTGGTGTTGGGTGGAGCACATCGTGAAGGCTTAGATGTGGGCCCTGAGGTCCCACCCCAAGCTCCGATACCTTCCCTTAACCCCAGAGCTGTTCTTAGGACAGGGGGATGCCCGGTCTCTCTTTCAGCCAATCCTGCTCCGATGCTAATCTTTTCCTACAGTCCTTCTTCTTCTTTTATTTTTAGGGTGGAGTATCTCTGTTTTTCCAAACCCTCACTGTATTTGAACCCCTTTTATCCCTGCCTTTTTATATTTCAAGCATTTGTGTCTGTGATGAGACTAAAGACTCCTCTAAAGTCCTCTCTTCCATGCGGCTGCTATTTTGTTTTTGTTTTTTAATGTATAAAGGAATGTTTTCCGCCATGTTGGGGATGCTCTATTACTGTTGTCCTTCTGTTTCTTTGTTGGTAAGATCTGTTCGTACCTCTTTTCTCCGCTTCTTCCCATGCAGGGCTGCAGACCCCTATTCCAGAGGTCATTGTCGATGTGGAGTCCATGGACATCTTCCCAGTGGGCTGGTGTGAAGCCAATTCCTACCCTTTGACTACACCACACAAAACAGTCTGTAAGTGGTTCCCAGTTGAGGGGGGTGGTGGATGACACCAGTAATTTTCGTGAGTAAATCGGCAGCTTCATAAAGAAATTATAACCACGTTCTAAAGAACAAATAAGATTTTTGCTTTTCCACTGAGAACCCATGTTTTCGTGATCTCATTTAATCTTTAAGTGTTTGTATGAAATGATATCACAGGTTGACAAACTTTAACAGTGAGGGACAGTTGAAAGTCACAGAGAGGCGGAGAAAAAATACCTGAAACATCACTCTCAGTTTTTTATCCAATTCATTGTTTCGATGTGAAAAAAATAAGTTAGATACTATATTATTGTGTTATCATTTATTTAAAAGAACTGATTTTTCTCATGTAGCTTCTCCTAACAGAATCATAATTGGTTCCAATAATTTACTGACATTCTTATAAACACTTAGCCAGGCGAGGCACAGTGCCTCATTCCTGTAATCTCAGCACTTTGGGAGGCTTAGGCAGGAGAATGCTTGAGCCCAGGATTTTGAGACCAGCCTGGGCAACATAGTGAGATACTGTATATACATGAGAAAAGAAGTACATATATAAGTAAATTAGTCCATCAGGGTGGCACATGTCTCCAGCTACTCTGGAGGCTGAGGTAGGAGGGTTGCCTGAGCCCAGGAGGTCAGCACTGCAGTGAGCAAAGATGGCATCCAAGCACCAGTAGACTCCAGCGTGGGTGACAGAGTGAGATTCTGTCTCAAAAAATAAATAAACAGTCTACTCTTAACAGTAACTAATAGCTGATATTTCAGCTATACTTTATAAAGCGTATTACCACACATCTCTTTGGTTACAGAAATACCAAATAACCAATATTAACAGTTAAACAACCCAGTAGTACATGCCCATTCATACATGTGTGCACACACACGCATGCACATTTAAATACATGCAACAATTTTTTTTTTAGACAGAGTTTCGCTCTTGTTGCCCAGGCTGGAGCGCAATGGCCCGATCTCAGCTCCTGCAACCTTCCACCTCCCGGGTTCAAGTGATTCTCCTGCCTCAGCCTCCCGAGTAGCTGAGATAATAGGCATGCGCCACCATGCCCAGCTAATTTTGTATTTTTGGTAGAGACGGGGTTTCACCATGTTGGTCAGGCTGGTCTCTAACTCCTGACCTCAAGTGATCCGCCTGCCTTGGCCTCCCAAAATGCTGGGATTACACTGTGGCTGTGCCTGGCCAACCGTGTGTTTTAACATATTATTGTAGGTTATTATCACAAAATGGTACCATTTTAAAATCTTCTAGCCTAATAAATCATTGCACTTATTATTCTACCCTAATGCATATCAGAAGTGTTATTTAAAATGATGAGTCCTTAGAGATTACAGGTTTAACTGTTAAAGAGATTCCATCTCTGTCATTTTCTTGGTGGAATTTAGGCACCAACTTAACTTCTTCCTAACAGCCTGTTCTGTGGCCACTTCTGAAGACTCTCACAACATTGCTGGAAACACAGTTCCATTGCATAGCTGACTTCACGTTCCCCAGTGGCAACAGAGTTTCAGGGCTCCTTTAGTTAGCATTATTAAGAGCACCAGAGGACATTATGTGTGTGAAACAAGCAGGTAGTTCACATTAGAGACAGCTGGATTCTATGGGATTCTCCTTTTCCTAAACCATCCTGCTCAATGGATCTGATTCAGTTGGAGTAATAGTTTCCCCTTACTTAAAAATATTTCTAAAACGTTGAGTGTACAACAATTATTTTAATCTCGAGGACATTCTTTTCCCCTGTCTCTTAAAATGATGCAGATTCTGGCCAGGCTTGGTGGCTGACGTCTCTAATCCCAGCACATTGGGAGGCCGAGACAGGTGGATCACCTGAGGTCAGGAGCTCGAGACCAGCCCGGCCAACATGGCACAACCCCATCTCTACTAAAAATACAAAAAATTAACCAGGCATAGTGGTACATGCCTGTCATTCCGGCTACTCGGAGGGCTGAGGCACGAGAATCGCTTGAATCTGGGAGGCAGAGGTTGCAGTGAACTGAGATCATGCCACTGCATTCCAGCCTGGGCGACAGAGTGATACTCTGCTCTGTCTCAAAAAAAAAAAAAAAAAATGCTGCAGATTCTGACCTTGCTCAACCAGCATGGCCAATAGGTTCTCCCCAACCTGAGTGTTGTCCTGGGGTTGGGGTTCCAATCCCCTTTGTCCTTGTTGTCCCTCAAACAGAACCTGATGTCCTAGATCCTTTTCCTCCCCGCTTCACATGGATTTGGGAGGGTGCAGGTGCTTTGGGGTTTTCTGTAGCACAATCACGTACAGGTTAAGGTAAACGCTGTAAAGTTTCCTCGTTCCTTAGGATTTCGGATCTGTCTGTTGTGCTTGGCTCTTTCCCAGGGGGTCAGGCGTCCTCACCCCGTTAACAAAGACCAGGGGAGACAAGTATTCCAAACTCACTTTTCACCTGACAGATCCTTAGTGTGGACCTTTTTGTAGTAATAACTGGAGTTGAATGTCCAATAGTCAAGAGTAGGTGGGATCTTATTGAGTATTTTTCTTATTTATTTTTGCTTGCATTTCTTGCACATACATTTTGCTTTAAAGAGGCAAACTCCAACTCCAAACCTGCCAGACTCTAGCAGCTTTAGAAGTTTTTTTGGAATTAATGTATGCTTATGTTGGAAGATGTAGGATTATCTGAGCCAAAGTTAGTAGATGCCAAAAGCTTTGGTCTATTTTTGTTAAGGTGATCCGAATCAGTTATAAATATAAACTGGAAATGTTCTTATCCAAATAAATCACTATTTGCTCATTTATGTCAATGTTTGACCAGGCATATTTGTGAGCTCCTGGTTCTCCTTTTGTGAATAACATGTTTGAGTTGACATGCATGCCTCTGACAGCACTTCAGGAGAGTGCTGTGATGGTCACATGATTTGCTTCATCACAATTTTTCTCGGAAAAAAATCATTCTGGATAATTGCTTGCAACAATTGATCTGAACGTGTGTACTTACGTGAGATACAGCAGGTGTACCCTTTTGCTTTCTTAGATGCACATTTAAAAATGAAGTAGCTAGTGTAATGATGATCAGATTACATGAACTAAGTTGTACTAAGATCTGACATCTGGTGAGTTAATGTCTGTCCTATACTAGAAGAAACTGATAGGAAATTGTGGCATGAGTGACATAACTTTTCAGCATTTAAATTACTACTTTAAAATGGGTACCTTTTTACTTTATAACCTATTTTTAAAAATGGATTTGCCCCACTAACAAAGCTGACTTTCTTTTTTCCCCTTTGCCTTTTCTACAGCACAAAAGAAGAGAAAGATTGCAGTTGTGCAACCAGAGAAACAGTACGTGCTTTTTTCCTCCCCGACTGTACTGTATACCGATGAACTGTAGTGTCTTTATGGAGGATGGGAAGCATGGCTGTTTTTATTGGTGTTATCTAGCAAATAGCACCCAAGTAGAGGTAGCAGTAGAACACAGTGGCTGTTATTTGTTGTGTACCCGTTATGTGCAGGACACAGTGCCTTCTCCCCAGCGCACTCACAGTCCAGATTCCCATGGCTCACTTTTTATTCCACTTCGACGTACCTGGGGAGGGCCCCTGACCTACACACTGAGAGAAGTGGCTGTCTGTGCTCGCGATTCTCAGCGTCTGCAGGGGCCCCACGTGGCAGGTGCAGTTTCGACTCGCAGCCCCTCACCACACTCAGAATGCTGCTTCTTACTCACCTCTCCTAGAGTAGCCCAGGTTTGGAGGCAGAAAACTTCAGTCCAACCCCAGCTCTGCTGAGTGAACCTGAGCAAGTAGCATTGGTTCTCTGCCTTTCAGTGCTCTGGTTTATAAAATATGATTTGGGGTACTTAGGAAGATTAAATTAGATTCCATTTGAAAAAAAGTGTAGGCCTTAAGTTGTAGGCTGAACAAATACAGATTATGCCCTGTTCCCCCATTTCAATTGTGATTTCCTATGGAAAGAGGGTGTCCCGCATTTCGGTTGTGACTTTATGTGGAAAGAGGGTGTTAGCAAAGTGTGTCCAGGCAGGCAGTGTGTTTTTGGAAAGTTGTGACTGCTAGTCACATTTGTAGATACTGGGAAGTATTTAAAATAATGCTAAAATGTGCATTCCATGCCACGTGATTCTGCTTTCTTAAGTAAATAAAAATGCACTGGTGGAAAGACAGCTGAAAACGTGCAGTAGTCGAGTTTAAATTTAAATAAAATGAAACTGAACTGTAACTGCACTATTGGAATGAGAAGAACCGTTCTGTAGGTGTTTTTTGTGGGTTTGCTTCTAAATGCAGTGTATGCGGCTCATAACCAGACTCCATGTTATCCACCTGATGTTGAAGTAGAGAGATTTCGTAACACACCTGTGACTGAATCCAGACCTGAATTCATCACTCCTACTAATGCGCAGCCCATAGATCAACGGTTCTCACCTTTCCCGTGTGTCGGTCACTTAGAGAGCTTGGAACACACGGATTGCTGGGCCCCATCCTCAAAATTTCTGATTCAGAATGTCTGAGATGGGGCCCAAGAATCTGCATTTCCAACAAGTTCACAGGTAGTGTCAATGCTGTGGGTCTGGGGGCCCCTCTTGGAGAACCACTGCATAGATGGCCTTGCTACGATCTCTTGTAAAGGTTGACTTTGAGCTTAAGGAGCTTTTCAACCATGTGGTTTCTATGCCACCAACCTAGACACCCCCGTGAAACCTAGTGCGCCTCTTTTCCCCTAAGGCTGCATTTTAAAACACCTATTTATTCAGCAGCATTTTTACTGAACTGTAACAGAACTGTGTCCTGGACTAAGCCTGTATTGCATTTGAAGACTCGCCAGTTTATAGATTTTCTTTTAGGGTCTTATTTTTAGTGTGGCCATGACTCACAGGGGCCCGGAGGTCAGAAATCAAAGGTTAGTGGAAAGTGGTTTTCAATTAGACATCGAAGTGGAAAAGTCTGACTTTAATCCAATGTAAGATAACGTTTCTTCATGTTTAAAATATAATTGAAGGCAGTATTACAATTCCATAGCAAGAGACAAGGCCAGAAGCAACCTGGGAGAAACTCACTGCTCCGTGCCAGCCGCTCAGGGGCAGATGTCTCAGGCTTTCCAGGGCCATCCAAAGAATTGGACAACTACTTTTCTGAAATGCTGTTTTCATCTGGTCTTACTGGCATTGCTCCCATGCACACATTCTATTCTATGGTCCTCTTATCTGAGATTTCTGGAAGAGTCCTTTTAAATTGTGATAAGACTTTGGAATGTAGTAGTTCCTTCTAAAGCTTGCGGTCCCTGATAGTTTGATTTTCTCTGTTGACAGATTGCCGCCCACAGTGCCTGTTAAGAAAATACCTCATGACCTTTGTTTATTCCCTCACCTGGACACCACAGGTAACGGTCCCATTTAGGGGTCTCTGTGCCTTCCCAAGTGCAGCCGGGAGCAGAGGCATGTACATGTTTCTAGGTCACTGTGAATACATCTCAGCGTTGAGCCTGTTCCGTTTTTCTCCATTGCCACTCATGAACGGATACCTACTTTTTAAAAAGAAAAGTTTCTAAGCTAAATTCTCTGTGCCTCTTCTTTTCTGCTTTTTGGCCAGTAGTTCTAGATAGCTCTAGTCTATAGAAAAACGGTTTATGTGTGACTTGCAAATTCGGAGCCAAATTAGGGCTGTGTATCATGGGGAAAAGGAAAGTGTTGAAAATATCATCTCATTAGGCAATTTCTTTTTTGACATTTTATTTCGGTTCCACTTGCATTTTTCCACTTACTGTTAGTATTTAAGTCGCCTCTGGCTTTTGAATTGTTCCTTAAAACCCTCTAACGAGCTGGTTGTGAACAATATGTGTTTTTTAATATGTAAAGTCTTACATCCTACAATAACCTTTGGAAATACGTTTGTGAGCTACCCTCTGACTATGAAGTCTGGTAATAGACACGTTTGTACTTTGTCATACTTGATTAAAAAGTCTATTCTCTAAGCCAAAATGAAACCTGCTCTGAATTCCAGGATTAAAACCAACATGTCATGGAAGAATCCTACTAGGAGATTATCTTGGTAGTAAAGAGCTGTTTTATAAGTAGATTTAACTAAAATTTTGTTTTTTCTACAGGCCTGGTAATCTAAAGGCAGAGTAATCCTACCAAAAAATTTCCATGTAAATTCTGCTGTGGACTTCATTATTTTGACTATTTTATATAAGTCAAACTTTAGAATGGTTTTAAAAGAACCTTGCCAGCTACACTTTCATAGTCTATAATTGTAATTTTACTCCTTTTCTTTTATATCCAGAAGAATAACATGTCTGCCTCCTACCTCTGCTGGTTCTTAGTTGAAGTCTTTATGAGAACAAGCCTTCCTAGACTGTTAAATTACCATCCCAAATTAATAGCAGTGGTTTTGCAGAAATTCCACTGTGAGTGTTGCTTCGCTTGGCGCTTGGGTAGAGTCAGGGTGGGGGCGGTGACTCCCTTAGCCAGAAGTGAAACCTCATTCTACATTTATAGACATTAAGAAACTTTAGGCCCGGCATGGTGGCTCATGCCTGTAATTCCAGCACTTTGGAAGGCTGAAGCAGGCCGATTCCTTGAGCTCAGGAGTTTAAGACCAGCCTGGCCAACGTGGTGAGACCTCATCTCTACTAAAAATACAAAAATTAGCCAGGCATGGTGGCACGTGCCTGTAATCCCAGCTACTCAGGAGTCTGAGGCAGGAGAATCACTTGAACCCAGGAGGTGGAGGTTGCAGTGAGCCGAGATTGCACCACTGCACTCCAGCGTGGGCAACAAAGTGAGACCCTGTCTCAAAACCAAAACAAAAAAAAGAGTTTCTTTTTTTTTTGAGACAGAGTTTTGCTCTTTTCACTTTTTCACAATCACATTCATGAAAGCACTGTTGACAGTCCTGAGAAAGTAGAAACAACTAAATATCCATCAGTAAGAGACTAGACGGCTAAATGATACTATATTAATTCAACAGAGTCAAATAAGTAAAAAAATGAATGAACTTTCTAGATCCGCATTTACCAACTTGGATATATCTCAGAAACTTCTTGTGAAGCAAACAAACAAAATCTTGCAGGAAATCATTTATGGAATATGTTTAAAATATCATATATTGTCATGCTTCTGTCTATGGTGAAGCTGACACACTTGTGTGGCATGATGGACACCAGATTCAGGGTTGTGGTGACTTCTGGGGGTGCAGGTTAGGGGGGTCACTGGGGTGGGTGACACACAGGATTTCACTGTGTAGTCAATGTTTTTGTCCTTGAACTATATAATGATTCTGGAGTGGTCATTGTCTTAGCTTTCATGTCTTTTCGTGTGTCTTGAATACTGCATCATAAACAGAAAAGTTTGTTTATATGGCAGAAAGTATGATCAGAATTTCTAAGGCATCATTAAGGATATCAAATGTTGCTTGTAGACACATGCATGCTTCTGTGTGTGGTGAAGTTGACACACTTGTGTGGCATGAGGAACACCAGATTCATGCAATCTGGAAAAATTAACCAGAGTTTCTAAGGTATTATTAAGGATATAAAATGTCCTGCTATTAGGACACAGCACCTCTTTCTCAAAAGAAGAAAATCATCTGTTTTTCTTTGCTCCTCTGTCACAATTTTCAACCAGAGTGCGGCTTCCTAATTACAGTTCTAACGACACTGGCCGTCACGGTTGTTGTGTTCATTTTGGGTTCCATTGCTTTTATTATGCCTGACTCCCCATCAGCCAAGATCTTGGACAGCTCTGTGTGCTCCTTTTCCCTGACCATGTGGATGAAGCAAGGGTCTCGGGGCCCCCTAGAGTCTGGGGCTGTGGTCCTAAGCATGGGCTGTGTTGCTCTCCCCTACAGGAACCGTCAACGGGAAATACTGCTGTCCTCAGCTCTTCATCAACCACAGGTGTTTCTCAGGCCCTTACCTGAACAAAGGAAGGATCGCAGAGCTACCTCAGTCGGTGGGACCGGGCAAATGCGTGCTGGTTCTTAAAGAGGTAAAACCCGTGCACAATCACCTTGGCTTATTTTAACAGGATTTGTCAAAAAGCTGTGGGCCCAGTTTCTGAAGGAGGGAACAGACATCGGAAGCAATTCAGTTGGCATTTACCGAGACCTCCTTTCTCTCTGTCCTGGGGGCTGAAGCCAGAGACACACAAACAGAAAAATGATGCTCTGACCCATGAAAGACTCCCCGTCTAGGGGGAGGGGACACACATCTGCCGCCCCTCGAATTAGGGGGAAACGTTGCACTAGATTTGAATGAAGTGCTTTGGAAACACAGAGGGAAGACTGTGTGTGGATTGAGGGCCTAGGATTGGAGTTGAGGTTTCTAAAGAGGTAAACCAGCCTGGAATGGCACAGAGGACTTCACGAGGCAGCAGAGGGTATTATCACTGAGAATGGTGCTCCTTGGCCAGGTCGTGGTGCTGTGCCATCTTTTTGTTTCATCCATCTCTTCCCAGCACCTGGTACGTGCACACGGGAGGTAATGGTAAGTATTTCAATGGTCTCCAGGTACTTTGATGAGGTTTGTGTCATGGGTCACATCCAGGCCTGTCACTTGGAGGCTGTGGCTCCCCATTTGTCCTGCTGCCTTCGGGCGACGACCTGCAGAGAGAGGTGAATCCTGAGGATGTTGATGAAGGCTTCTGCTCCGTTGCATTTTTCTAGCATAGCCTCAGACAGTGCTTGGAGACAGATTGGAAATTTGGAATAGTTTCCAAACTCTTCCTGGAACTCTCTCTGCTCTTTTCTTACACATATCAGTGCTTTCTCTGAAGAAAGAAGATACCAAATGGATACTGTCTATTGCCACTGTACCATGATGAATGTTTCTTAAAATTCTGCAGGCACAGCAATCCATTGATCCATTGAACAAATGTTTGTTAGGTAACTTTGAGGAGCCAGGCACCATTGGAAGCACTGGATTAAAAAAGAAATAGGCTCTGCCTTTTGCCTGTTGGGTTTCCTGCTCTTGTTAGGGAGATGATATAATCCTCAGCTTGATGTACAGTTGGGGGTCTGAGAGAGAGGCAGAAACACAGTGCCCTGGGAGCAGAGTGGAGGACAGATATATGGCAAGTAACATTTCATCTGGCTTAGGCAGAGTGCGTAGGATCCTGATTGCACAGTGTGGTCATGGCCACACAGGTGGGCATTCAAGGTATGTTCCAGAAAGGAAAGGCAGGTATGGCTGGAGCTTAGGAACTTAGGCTGGAGATAAACAGTGGCATAAAAGGATGCATTAGATTTTGAGAAGAAAAACAGGAAGCTGGCCTGCCTTGACGCTTCAGTATGAGGTTGGATGGAGCAAAGTGGATGGGACCTGCTTGTGAAAGGCCTTCTCTGGTATTTTAAGTGATTTGGACTTGAATCAATGGATAGAGCACCCCAGAGGGATGCTACATGAGAGTCTCTCTGTGGTTTTAAATATCATTTCACTTAATGAGAAGGAGACCATTGAAGCAAAGTCAGAGGGCGTTTACTCTTCCTGGTCATCAGTGGTATTCATAGTTAAAGACCTTTATATTAGAAAAAATGTCTGCTTGAGAGAGGAAGTAGGGGTTACAGTTTAGAAGAAACCTGTCAGAAATCGACGAGGCTATTGTTGTGATCATTTATTCGGGAGCATGTAGAATGCTTAGCAGGTGATCCTTGCCACACATGAGCGTGCAGTTGAGTGGGAAAGATGAGTAGGTAAATAGAATGTAGCCACATGGTCCCAGGTTCCTGGCATGCACGCTTTGAGATCACACTGGAGGCATCCACAGTCTGTGGGGACCGTGGAACAGGTGTCTCCCCCAGGTAGGGAGAGGAGCGGGAATAAGGCTGGGGCATCTGGGGTGCAGGGGATGAAAGAGGGAAGAGGAGAGGATGCTCACAGCACCTGAAATTTGCAGACTGCAAGGGATGGACCCAGAAAGGGCCCTTGTTCATGTTTAGAGTCTGTCGCAGGCCTGGCCATTGTACCAGGCCCTTCATACACATCTTCATTTAGCAGCAGAGTGGAGCTGCCTTCCTTGTAACTAGCTCATTTCTGCGTTTGGCATCATGTCTTGAAATCAAACAGTACACATCTCACTAAGCATAAGTGGCAAGTAGATTCAATACATGAGAAATTTACAGCTAAAGAAAATGGTGATTGAGTTGGAAGGGCCACACCCTGGGAAGGGCTCCGCAGTGTGGTTAAGCGGCAGGACTGCTAGTTAATGCTAAGTGAATAAATTGGCACAGATTGGAGAGCCCTATAGATATTAAACTCAATCCAAACAGAAATCAAGCCAGGATTACACATAAGAATTTCTGCCACCATAGGAAATAGGACCCTAAAGCGAGAATTGACTTTCTTCTGTCTGCCACAGCTGTCAGTCTGTGAATGGATTTCCACTAGGGCAATGTTGTCTGCCTGTATTTCTGCCTGGTTTTGTTGTGAGTGATAGGATGAGGACACAAAAACACAAAATTACGGAGAGCTGATGGCCTTTTTTGAAGCTACCTGCAAGCCTGTTTCACATGACACATTCTGTTGTTGAAATGAGACCTTCCCTTATCTGCCAGCTCTGTTAACAAACAAGATGACCTTGGCTTCAGCCTGTCTTGAGGGGCTGGCTGTTTTACTTTACTAAATGATTTTTTTTAAGTCAAAAGTAGTTACCCCTGGTCAATTCTCCGATAGGTGCCCACAGCCAAATTTAAAAGTGAGGCCAGAGCAGTTTTCTAATGACAGAACTAGTTTTTTGCTGATGTTTGAAAAATGCGTGTGGCAGGAAGAAAGAAAAACAAACAAAAAAATAGGTGAGTGCTTCAGTTCTGTGAGTGCAAGAAAAATGTAAGTTCCACCAAGCTAATATTTATGCTAATGCTCCTCTTTCAGTACCAGAACCTCTGTAGCTTCAAATTTCATTTTGGTTAAAGAGAACGAGGTAATGGAAGCAAAGACAGAGTGCATTGCTTTTCCTGGCCATCGGTGTTATTAGCAACTTGAACACTTTATGTGTAGGAGATGTGCAGTGAGAGCGGTTTACGATGACCTGTTCTGCCAGAAATAGACAATGTCTCGGGGGGTGGATGCAGACATGGTCTTTGGCAAGGTTCAGTGCAGGCTTCAAAGTCTAGTTCTGGGTTCTATCTGAGTGGACCGCTTTACAAGAGAGGATGAAGTTTCTGGTAAAAGTGGTCTTTAATGCATGGCTCTACTCACTTGATGGGTGTTAGAGCCGAGTGGGGTTTGGAGGGGACCACAAGTGTGTCTGGCCTCAATTCAAGGGGGTGCAGTGAGGGGAGGTACAGGGACCTGGGAGAAGCTGGAACCAGAGTCACTCACTGGTCCATTCAGGTCCAGACATATACCATAAGCAAACTCAGAATGAAGCAGGCCTTGGCATGGAAGGGCAGGCCCAGCCAATGACCGCCCCTCACATGCTGGGCCTTTTACAGGATGCCTGTGCCCAGCTGCACGGAGGGTGGAGTTGTTAGGCACAGGCAGTAGTGATGCTGTTTATCCTAAGTCACATGTCCATGCTCAGTAGGGTCATTGTCCATTGGGATCATCTTTTCCTATCTCAAATCCTTCTACCCTATGCCTCCCCCAGAGTACCAGGGTCCCCAGAAGAGAGATAAACTATGGATCTGTGTCATATCAAGAGATTGGTTGCCTCCTATGGCCAAAAGAGTGTTGTCAGCTGTTGTGTTCCTTTGCGTTGCACGAGGTGTTCAGGAAATTTTTGCCTTGTAACGTACATACCATCTCATGAATCACCAGGCCTGTAGTCCTCACTTTATAGACAGTGCGTCAGGCTAGTGTCTGCATGTGAAAGAGAAAGTGAACGAGTGAGCCAGCCTGGGCACAAGAGGCCAACAGGGAGTGGAACATCTAATGTATTTACTCATGCCCGTGGGTCCTGGAGTGACTGTTTCAGCTGCAGACACAGACCCGTGATGAAGATGAGAGCAGACCAGCCAAGCGCTCCTGCAGAAATGACTCTGAAAACACCCACCTGGGCAGGGCAATGGAGCCTCTGCCTTCACAGGAACTCCAGACATCATGGGGGTTGGCAGGACAGTGTCCTTGGAGAAAGTCCCAGGGTGGCTCTCGGAGACTTGCGGAGCCTCGTGGTTTTCCTTAGAATTTATTTGGCTTAAAATATCAGTATGTAAATGTCAGTGACAGTATGTAACTTCTGTTTTTCAGAAAAAAAGGGAAACATGCCTTTCACTTGGGGCATCTGTGGGTGTCCCTTTGTGGGTTTTCCTCATGAGTTTTGGGGTGCTGAGCAGGCGAGGGCTCTCCGATTGCGTTCACTCGGCAGCAGACCTGTCCTGTCCTGTGTGCTGCTTTTTGGCAGTCCAGGTTCAGGAGCTTAAGAGAGGAACATTTATAGAAAGGAAATCAATGAGCTGTAACTTTCTGTAGAAAGGTAGAAATAGAACACCTGATTTTCTGCTCTCTTTTTTCTTCTTTTGGTGCTTAAATGTTCAGAGAAAGCCCGGGAAGCCTGGCACCCAGGACCCTGTGCAATGAGGCACTTCTCAGGCTTGTTTTTTTGCTCCAGTGTAACTCTCCACCCCGTTCACCAAGATGCTGGTGAGACCACGGCACTCGGCTGAGGTCCAAAGGCTAGGTGTGAAGGCGTAGACCAGCAGACTCAAAGAAGTAATGCTGCACCCCTGGACCGGAATGCAGTGTCCCCCGAACCCCCGGCTCTGAGTCAGAGATGCCCCACTGCAAATAGTGATGTGACTCCCAACCCCCAAAGGGCTTCAAGTGACTCCAGCTCCTGGTCACCTGCAGTTTTGGATCTTTCAAGTGGGACCTGGCAGTTTGGGATTTGGCCTCAGCTGTTATTTATGGTTTCGATTTCTGCCCTGTGGTTGATTCTTTAAGTGATTTCCCTCTGTCTTTTTGTTTGGGGTGTGTGGCTCTCACATTTGGGGAGTCTGTCGTGTGCTGTTTGAATTTCCCCTTCATTGTGGAGCTCTGAGCATTTGTCCTGGGCTATCACTCTCAACAACTTGTACCTAAAAACCAGAAAGCGTTCTGGTGGGAACCCTGAAAGTCGGCTGCCCCAAGCAGCCCTCACTGTTCATAAACTTGACGGCAGGAGAAGAGCTTTCATTCCTGGAAGCAGCCATACGTTTCTCGATAGCACCCAGGGGAGGCAGTGTTAAGGGAGTAGGAATGATGGTCTCGTATCGAGGACTTTTCCAAGTGGTATTGGACAGAGGGAATGTCTTGCCCAGCTGACCTCGGTGAAGTCAGTGCTCGGAATCAAAGACAGATGCAGACAGGCCTCTGGAAGATACTCTGCTGTGTTTTTGTTGCTGCTGTTTTAAATTTATGCCGAACATTAGTTAACCCACTAAGTATAATGTACCAAGCTTGTGGGCGGGTGTAAACTAACACACTCACATAGTCTGTGGTGCTGAGGGAAGGCTGGCAAAGGAAAAGTGCACATTGTTTTTGCTTGTCAGGCTTTAATTATTTTCCCATAGAGAAGACAAGATAAATTTGATGAACTTTCTTAGCATAGCATAGGATAAGATTTTGCAGCAATGAAAAGCAATAGCAAATGATAACTCCTGAGGCTCCGTTCACGTAGATCATATGGTATCAAATACTTGGAGTGAATTTATTGTTAATTTTTAGATGAACAGATTAATTTTATCTAATTTCAGAGCCCATATTGGAATTATTGAACTAATTCAAAAAATATCAATAGGGCACCCTACTCTTGCCAGTTATAGTTCTATCTACCATGGATACAGCAGCAAACAGAATGAAGTCCCTGATTTCCTGCTGCTTATGTCTTAGTGGGGGTGGATGGTGAACAAATAAGCCAATTACAGAAAGGACACGTCTTACATGGCAGCAGACAAGAGAGAATGGGAGCCAAGCAAAAGGGGAAACTCCTTATAAAACCATCAGACCTCATGAGACTTATTCACTACCACGAGAACATTATGGGGGAAACTGCCCTACAATTCAGTTACCTCCCACAGGGTCCCTCCCACAACACATGGGAATTCAAGATGAGATCTGGGTGGGATCACAGCCAAACCGTATCAGTGGAGGAAGATGAGACACCTAAGGTCCTGTTAGTTCCGGGGGGCGGGGGGCAATCTCCCTGCTACCCTGTCTGATCAAGAACACAATGAACTGAACTCCAGTGTTTTGCAAAGCACAGTAATTCAGTCTTAACTGTGGCTAGTCATAGTAGCTGTCCACTTTGTTATTTTCATTAGGTAACTATAATACATGACATTGTCATGTGCACAGAAATTACTCAGCTCACAATTCCAAAGTTTTATAGAGAGCTTGTTGAATTTGGAGACGTCTGATGTGGCATCGAGAAAAGCCAAGGGAAAAACATTCAATATCAGATGCTTTTTATAATTTAATTGCTGCCTGCTCCCAGCCGAATTGAACTCCAGAAGGCATTTTCTTTTCACAGCCACCAAATGCATCTTGATATGCAGCAAATAACATGTAGCTCTGGGGTTTTCTCAGGAAACCCAGTGAAAAGAATCTGTTGAAATTTTATTGTCTGTTGATAAACACTGTGTGCGTTATTGCAGTCTGTTCTAATTAGATTTATTTTTAAACCGAGTTTCTGTAAATTGTACTGACAGTAAACAGTAAAATCAGATGATTATTCTAATACAGAAAACACAAACGCAACAAAACTGCTGGTACCGCCTTGTCATGGCTTTTTAGCACCTTGGCAAGCCACATTCTCTTGGTGGGTAGTTTTGAGGCTCTTGGAACATAGCAAAATGTTACCCAGGCAGAGAAAAGGCAGTTGCCGGGCTGACTGCATAGTGTAAAGTATTTTAAGAGCGAATCCTTAGTTACAACTTGAGAACGCTTTGTTGTTTTCGGAAATAAATCAGGGTGCAAACCAAGCTCGTTACGTTCCAGAACACGACAGACCCGTGAAAACTGCGACGTGCATATTCCATCCACGTTCTCCCATCTCCTTCCATTTATTTTGTAATAGTTCCATTAAAAGATAGTGAGCATTTAGGCACTAGTGCCAGTCTCGCATCTCACTCGGGTATATCTCTTGCTCTCTCAATGGCATTTTGCTCTGAAATCCGAAATGTGAGCTCTATGCCTGGCGTGCTCCTTCCAACTTCTGCACCGGGACAGCCTGCAGGAGGCATGGACACTGCGTGCTCTCCCCATCTTGTTCCTGCTACTGTCACCCAGTGGCGTTCACAGAGGGTCATTTCATGAAGCTGCACACCTAGGCCTCTGCTTTGCACTCTCACATTCTGTAAGGTCTTTATGCAAATAACAGCAGCCCAGGAATGTGCCAGAACTCGTCAATGTTAATCATTAATGATGATTTACTTTTTAGCACCTTAGGGGTCTGAGGTTAGCACCTTAGGGGTCTGAGAAGCTCATTGAGGTTCACAGGAACATATCTCCCCAGGGTCAGCAGTTGGGACTCTCAGAAATGCCTGGTCTTCCTGAGCCCCATGGTAGACACATGCTTGTTTTCTTGGTCTTTGGAGTGAGGGGTGGATGGAGGAAATATGATATTGGATGGCGCTGGATGTTCCAGACGCTCTTTGAAAATATTCACATTTCAGAGGGTTGCCCTAGTATTAAATGTCCATGAATTAAGCCTGCAAGAGGAGAGTGTCACACAATTTGTTACCCTCCTTGCAAGCATCTGAAGCCTCTCCAGAAGTGTTGGCATGAGTAGATTGTCTCTGTTTCATCGGTTCCTTATGAAATCTTTAAAAATAGAATGAAATTCTCAGTAGCCTATCCAGCTGAAGAGTAATCCTGTTGAAGTACAATAAATTGCTCTTTGGTGAAAATGGTTCAACTTTTCTGCAACTAGAAGAGTTAATGGGAGTCTGCCACCTCCTCTAGAGAGTGGTTCAGACTTTTCTAGCCAGAGAGATTGGATTTTACCACGCTTTTCATCCCGGGATGGTGAAACAACTCGGTGTTAGCCTGGCACGTGTTCTGTCAGACTTAATCATAGTTCTTCACTTAATGTGGGTGTAATGGTGAGCTGTTCCTAAGTGTCCGTGGTGTGGTTTTCAGAACATTCTTGTGTCAGTAGGAATGAATGCAATTGCAGCTCAGTCTACCTGTTTTTCCCCCCAAAAGGTTCTTAGCATGATAATCAACGCGGCCTACAAGCCTGGAAGGGTATTAAGAGAATTACAGCTGGTGGAAGATCCCCACTGGAATTTCCAGGAGGAGACATTGAAGGCCAAGTAAGTGTTTTCAATTCTGGAAAGCAAGGGTTTTTGTAATACTTCACCGGCTACTGCGAAACTTGCCACTTCTCTTTGTGACGCAGCCCTGAGAAATGGAACAAACTGAAGGACGTTCATTCTGTAGTTCTGTGGACGACACGTAAATTTATTGGCATTTTTGCCATACAGCGTTGCCTTAGGCCTTAGGATTCCTAAAGTGAAGTAGAGATTTCCTTAACTAATATTTTATTATATTAAACATTCGGCGTAAAAACTTGGTATGTTTCAGGACCAATAGGTTATTCGAGCAAAAGGGGGAAATTTGTAGAGAGGATATCCCTCATCGTTATTATACGATGTTCATAAACAGCTCTTCATTTTTGATATTATAAAGACGACGCTAAATGCAAATGCTCTCTTTTCTGGCAGTTGACAGTTCTAACAGATTAAAGGAACCCGTGCATGTTTGGTCTGGGTTAAGTAAATGGCAGCGAAATCTGGGTTGACATGGAGTCAAGTGACTTTCTCTTTTTTGGAAATAGGCTAATTGGAAAGGTGACATTTTTGCTTTCGTTAAGTTTCTTGACCTCTGAAATTGAGAGCGGGAACCTTATCAACGTACTTGAACTTAGTTATTTAAGTACATAGAAAAAGATCCGTTTCTAAGATAATTTTATGTTGAATAATTGTTTAGAGTGCTTGAGAGGACTTTTAATATTCATCTCTGGGTTTCAAATAGAATAGGTTTTACTAGTTGACTTCTTAATGATCATTGAGATGTAACATTTGAGCAATGATTTTTTTTTTTAAAGAGGAAACCAGTTTTCAGTGGCTAGAGGATATCTAAGCCTCCTTTAGAGAAGGCACCCGCCCTATGCATAGTGAAAATTGAGAAATATTAAATAATTTGTACCATCAGTACTATTTTCCTCTATAGTTAATTCATGCTAGTACTGTGAGTAAAGATGTTTAGAGATTGTTTTGTGCCGCACTCAACATTCATTGCCAGCAATCCACTTAGCATTCCTGGTGTCATTTTTGAACAACTCTGGGGTTTTAGATTCGGTAAACGTCACTTATGGTCTAATCATAATCTGCCAAATCACCAAAGTGTAAGAGAATATATGTAGATAAGAAGAGGGTTGGCCGGGCGCGGTGGCTCAAGTCTGTAATACCAGCACTTTGGGAGGCCGAGGTGGGTGGATCACGAGGTCAGGAGATCGAGACCATCCTGGTTAACACGGTGAAACCCCGTCTCTACTAAAAAAAAAACATACAAAAATCTAGCCGGGCGAGGTGGCGGGCGCCTGTAGTCCCAGCTACTCGGGAGGCTGAGGCAGGAGAATGGCGTGAACCCGGGAGGCAGAGCTTGCAGTGAGCTGGGATCTGGCCACTGCACTCCAGCCTGGGCAACAGAGCGACACTCTGTCTCAAAAAAAAAAAAAAGAAGAAGAAGAGTGTTTATTTGCAGGGAATGGCAGGCCAATTAAAGATGCTCCTACATTTCATCATTTCCTTCCTTCTCAAGAAATATCTAAGTGAGCTTCACCTATAACTCAGAGAAAAACGTGTCTTTCTAATATTTCATATTTTTCTCCTTATTTAAAGAGATCATTAGCAGTAGTGGCACATTTTCTTACAAGTTTGTAGAAGTTGTGGGGGCAGAAAACATGAGCAAGTGTTTATAATGGAGAAATCCTTCTTATTTTAAAACTTTGCTGCAAAATTCAATACAGTCCATGTACACCTAATGGACACAGATATAATAAAAGTACAAAAATCTTAGCTCCCATATAAACCTCCTCTGCCTCTAAATAAGCCAGAAACTCGCTCCTGCTCCACGGTGAGAGGGAGTTCATTTTGCACGTGTTTGTACTCGTTTTCATGTTACCAAGTCGATCAGAGCTTTTTATTAAATCCAGCCCGATACAATCAAAACAGACATGGTGAAACCCGGCTCTGCTGAATTGTAAAGGCAGCATATTACCTGTTATATCAAATATGACAGAAAGTTCCATAGCAAACTCTTACACAGCAACTTCTAATGAGAAAACGTCTGTCTGAGCTGGGTTGCAACTGTGCTAGATCCTTAGCAGCGTCTCAAAGCAGCTGCTAAGGATGACAGCTTTACAGTCAGCGGGAGCTCTCCTGCTCTGGTCCTGTGTGTTGAGTCACCTCTTCCCTTCTGATGTGAAACGACAACTTTTTAGATCTCGACAACTTTGCTATTCTCTTTGGTGCACATGGGAGGAGAGAGAGGTGGCATCTTCCCATTTAGCTGAAAGGCAGATGTGTTTTCTGTCATGAATAAATTAACGTACAAGAGTAGAGACCTGCATTCAAGACATTTTGGTCCAGGCCAGGCGTGGTGGCTCATGCCTGTAATCCCTGCACTTTGGGAAGCTGAGGCAGCACACCGCTTGAGCCCAGGAGTTCAAGACCAGGCTGGACAACAGAGTAAGACCCTGTCTCTACAACAGATAATATATATATATATATGCCATATATACATATGACATTCAGTCCTCTTGGTTGGTTATGGGAGCTGTTGTACACAGTTCTAAAGACTGTTTTCAGGAAGAGCGGATGTGAGATTATCCGTAGGGCAGTGTGATTGTGCTCCGTTGGCATCTAGGATCTCTGGTTGTTTTTCCACCTCCTAAGAGTAAAGACCCATTTACTTGAAAGGATGAAGGTGTCTTTGTAAAGGTTTTGACTTGTAAATATAATGAAAACTTACGCTATTACCTACGATTGTCTCTGGGTGATTTTTCTTCTATTTATCCAACAACCAGACCTTTTGTAGAAATTATTGCAATATTTGAACTTGTGAGGAGTCTATCATTATTACCCTCAACAGGTATGGAAAAGCAAAAATCTGCTAGCCTTTGGGCCAAGGAAAAAAAATGGCTTCTCATGTAGTTCATTTCTGTTCTGGAAGAGAACATTTCTTTCTTGCCAATGAATTTAAATATGCTCAATTCACCTACATTATTTTCAATTACAGGAGAAGAAATTTAGGCTGTATCTTAAGGGGATAAGGAAAAAAAAAGCCTTCTACCTCTCTGCATCTAGAGACATTTAAATATGTTTTTCAACATGTTACAGAATCTCTTGAGGGAAAATGAAAAGACTGTCTTAACTCTTCTTTGAATGGCGTTTGTGATCATCTTTATAAAAGCCAGGCAGAAGCTTAATAATTTTTCCAGTCCTTTGTTATAGTTATTCAGAATGTTTAAAGAGGAAATATCCTGGTAGGATTTCATGTGAGTTACAGCTCACTGTCACTTATCAGAGGCGAGGAGATAAAGTCAAATCTTCGCTGTTAGGTGCATTGTGCTCAGCTCTGTGGAAATGTTGTGGTTTCATTTTTTTCCTAAGCAGCGGTTAATTTGGTGTGTGTTTTTACTTATTTTACTTTAATTTTTGTCCTTTTACGCAAGCCTGTGTCTTATCAACTGTCACGGGTAACATCTGGCTATCAAGTGATTTATGTAAAAAAAGGATTCCCAAACTGAGAGACTTGACTGAAAAAGGTTTTGTTTGTTCATTCGTTAATTTTGGTTACCTGGCCCAAGTGTATGTAGTTTGCTGTCCTGAAAACGTACGAGGTGAACTTTATGGTTCATAATACGAAGGTTCGTCACGTTAAGCAAAGCGATGAACCAGTTTATTCAAAGGGAAGACAGCGTTTCTGTGTGTGTGTGTAGCCGAATTCGTCAGATCGCGGCATGGCGTGTCTGATTCGAACAGGCCAGCTTAGGACATTCTGAAGGAGCAGTGGTTCCCCTGGGATAAACATACACACCCCTGGTATTGCAGAGTTCCCATTATTTAAAGGCAAGAAGGAAGAAAGACATTTCTGAGGAGTTTGGGTGTCCTAAGACTGAAAACCAGTGACCCCTTCTCCCGACCCTGGCATCCAGTGACCAAGAATGAGACCAATGAAGTGAAAGCTTTGATCTGAAGGAAGTGAGAACCGTACCTCACTATTGCTGGCGAGAACAGAGGCTTCCCACAGCCTGCGAAGCCTCCCTATTTCTGCGGTTCTCAGAGTCACCGTTTCCTTTCTCTTTTAATTCTTCCTTCAGCATTCGAGGGTGTGAATAGGGCTTGAAGAACCAGAACCTCGTCCCCCGCTCCCAAACCCCTATCACTGCCCGACAAGATTTGGTTAAAAGTTCTCACAAGGGTGATTTTGAGGGCAAATGATGGAACTTAGACCATAGCGACATTCCGCTTGGGCTCTGCTGGTGGTTATAAACTGATGGTTACACCAGTGTTGGCTTCTTCACTCTGTTTTTGTTTTTGACTGAAAATCCGTTTTGATTTTTCTCCACTTTCAACTTTGAACTACCGTATTAGTCCATTTTCATGCCACTGGGTAATTTATAAGGAAAAAAAGGTTAAATGGACTCACAGTTCCACATGGCTGGGGAGGCCTCATAATCACGGCGGAAGGTGAAAGGCACATCTCACGTGATGGCAGACAAGAGAAGAGAATGAGAATCAGGCAAAAGGGCCTTCCCCTTATAAAACCACCAGATCTCGTGAGACTTACTCACTACCACGGGAAACGAATGGGGAAAACTGCCCCATACTGCTTCCCACAACACATGAGAATTATGGGAGCTACAATTCAAGATGAGATTTGGGTGGGGACACAGCCAAACCGTATCAGCTACTGAAGGCGAGGAGATGATTTTTTCGGCATTCTTATACCATTCCATCTTCCTCTGTCTTTCTCCACCCCTGCCATGTGCACTTGGACGTGGAAAGAAATCCCTACTTTGGCTGATGGGGAGGAAGTGGAAGGCCACACACACTTTATATTGATATTGGTGAGGAAAGACTTTGCCTCCGCTCTCTTAGGTTCTGGGAGCCTGAAAATTAAACTGACCAAAGACAGGTGAGTGAGAGGAGAAGCAGCCCGCTTACATGTGTAACGCTCACACCGAGGGAGTGCTCAGTGGTGAATAACTCAGAGGAGGGGTCCGTCGTTTGGGGATTCTGCATCCAGCTCAGTACGGGAAAGGCAGCTGGGAGCAAAGGCTTTTGTCGGAAGAACAAGTAGATTGCTTTGGGAAAGACAAATTGGATTTGAGGAAAACAAATGGGAGATGAGAACGTTTGTGCTAATGTTTGTTTATGCAGGTGTGAGTGGTCTTTCTTCTTCATGGCCAGGCCGGGAAACGTCCCCAGAAGAGGGGATTTACTGCAGCTTTACTCTTAAGTCTCTCTCCCGGGAGGAGAAGCCGTCCCCAAAGAGGGAATTTACGGCAGTCTCCATTTCTCTAACGTTTCTGCTTTAGAGCAGATAGTGGGAGCTCCGAGAAGGCTTCTTGCTGTATCTGTCGAATCTCAAGTATCTTGAGCTTAAAATGATCTTCTCTGGACTCTGGGGTTCTCAGTGTCCTGCGCTGACAACCAGCAAGAGCCTCTCCCGTGTTTCCCACCGTTGATCTGTGACTTCCTTTATTGTCTCCAAGTGTGCTTCCGAGAGCCCCAGCCCCTCCTGATGTGCTCAGCTTGTAAAGACGAGATTGCGTTCTTCCCTCCAGGTTTCTCTGCAACCTGAGTGATGCATAGGTGCCGGATCGGCAAGGTCTGTCTGAGGACTGAGATGAAGGTTCTGCTTCCTGGACCTCGCCCTTACAACTTGCTCCTCCCTCACCGTTTTTGTCTTTGCTATTCCTTAGTTCCAACTCGATGATCTTTTGCGCGTTGCTTTTATTTTCCTTCTTTCTGAGATTATTTATATTGCCAGGGAGTTTTCTTTCGTGTGCGAGCTCGGCTGTCTCGTAATATTTTCCTCTTACTTTTTCTTCTTGGGACTTGAAATACATGCTCCAAAACCTTCGTGTTTGTGAGAGCCTTGCCGGGCCGCGTGTTAAATAACATCCGTGTCTTGCCCTCTGGTCTCACAGTGTTAGCAGAAAGTTGAAAGCATTATCTCATGCTTTTCGGTTGTTCTTTTCACACATCCTCCCTACAAAGTTTTGTCGCTGGTATGCTGTTTGTAAGTCTCTCATGGAAGGTAAAAGTACGAAACACACTCTTCTTTTCACTTTTGGTAAAAGAAAGAATAGAATGAGGCTGGGCACGGTAGCCCGTGCCTGTAATCTCAACACTTTGGGAGGCCAAGGCAGGAGGATCACCTGAGGTCAGGAGTTCGAGACCATCTTGGCCAACACGATGAAACACCCTCTCTACTAAAAATACAAAAATTAGCCAGGCGTGGTGGTGGGTGTCTGTAGTCCCAGCTACTCTAGAGGCTGGGGCAGGAGAATCACTTGAACCTGGGAGACGGAGGTTGCAGTGAGCCAAGGTTGTGCCACTGCACTCCAGCCTGGGTGAGAGCCTGTCTCAAAAAAAAAAAAAGAAAAAAGAGAAAGAATAGGTCATCCCCGTACCCAGCCATCCCCAGGTCTGCCATATGGAGCTCAAACCCCTGTCCGCTGTGCCTGGGAAGATCGTGTAAGGATCAAGTGATGAAATGCTCTAAGATCCTTGAGAAAATGTCAGTGGCTCCATTCCATCAATGCACATTTACTGTTAATTCCCAGCCAGTTGGTAAACTCTTAGAACTATTTTTTGCCTCTCCTTATTTATAGGCCTGTATCTTCGTATGTTCAGCATGCCTTTGAAAAAGTTGTTCCAATAGTTACCCTAATTTGCAGGGCAACTCCAAAACAAGCCTGTTTATTGGTTCAGGTTGGAGTTGGAATTCACAATCAATTTATCCTTCATATATTGATAGCAACTGGATATGTCCATGTTACTCAACCAGTAGTGCTCAGAAATACTCATGTGGTAGAAACTCTGTTGTAGAGTCAGCTTAGTATAGTTTGAGTCATTATATGACTGCATGCCTTTATATTATTTCTAAGCATTTTTGAAACAATCTCAAACTTACAGAAATATTGGAAGTACAGAATAAAGGTACTATTCTTTCTCCTGATTGATTTGGGATAAGTTGAAAGCCTAAGCCTCATTACCCCCAAACACATGTTGAATATCCTTTATTCAAAATGCTTGGGACCAGAAGTGTTTTGGATTTCATCTTTTTTCAGCTTTTGGAATACTTGCAGTATACTTATATTATGTTGACACTCAAAAGTTTCAGAATTTGGAGAATTTTGAATTTCAGATTTTCAAATTAGGGATGTACTTGTATTTTTTTTTTTCTTTCTTCTGAAAGGAGTCTTGCTCTGTTGCCAGACAGAGTGCAATGATGCAATTTCGTCTCACTGCAACATCCGCCTCCTAGGTTCAAGTGATTCTCCCTCAGTCTCCTGACTAGCTGGGACTACAGGCGTGTGCCACCACGCCCAGCTAATTTTTGTATTTTTAGTAGAGATGGGGTTTCACTATGTTGGCCAGGATGGTCTCGATCTCTTGACCTCTTGATCTGCCCGTAAGTAGGCTTTTCTAAGGAGAAAAGCTTGGGCCTGTTGTGTTCACCCTTTTTTTCGCATTCATGGTGGAACGTAGGTTCCAGTTCCAGTCCAGCACGCCAGGGTTCATCTTAGACTTTTCCTTCCCTATACTTGCAACTCCGGCTCTGACAGTGGAAACCTGGCCTGTGCTCTCCACCTTTGGCGTATTTGTTCATTTCATCAAGCCTCAGCATCACTCCAGTATCCTCACGCACCTTGCTGCTGTCCCCACATGTGACGACCTCCTCCCCGCGTCCCGCCCCAACTTCCATGCCTTTCCCTGGTGGGTTTCTCCAAGATGGGTTTCATCAAGGAGGGCCCTTGGGACCAGTGCCTTTGGAAGGGAGGGGAAGGCAGTGGGATTGTATAGACAGAGATCATCCCACAGTGAGGCCAGGCAGGCACCCGCAGCACCTCTGGGGTTAAAGGCTCTTCATGGCTGTCTGGAGTTGGGCTCCAGTGACCTTTTTACTTCCTCCACAGTCAGTCCCTGGTTGGGGCCCTCCCGGGTAGGGCAGGGCCAAGGCAGCTTTTTGCAAAACCCTAAAGGGGGCTGGGCACAGTGGCTAAAAACTGTAATCCCAGCACTTTGAGAGACTGAGGCAGGAAGATCACTTGAGGTCAGGAGTTCAAGATCAGCCTGGCCAACATGGCAAAACCACATCTCTACTAAAAATTTAAAAAAAAAAAAAGAAAAAAAAAACTGACCACTATAGGCATGATGGCGGGCGCCTGTAGTCCCAATGACTCAGGAGGTTAAGGCAGGAGAATCACTGAAACCGGGGAGGCGGAGGTTGAGTGAGCTGAACTGTTGCATCACTGCACTCCGGCCTGGACAACAAAGCGAGACCCTCTCTCATAAAAAAAGAAAAAAACAAACAAACAACATAAAAGGGCCACAACTGAAGGCTCCCTTCCAGCAGCTGGGGCAGCAAGCTCCCCAGTGAAGGGGTCTAGGCAGCACGTCATCTGCCACCTCACCAGCCTGTGCCCCATCCTTACTCAGTCCCCTCTACCCCCACTGCCATGGCTTCTAAACAGAATTGTTCAGGAAGGGCAGGGAAGAGAAAAAGAGCCCGCTGTTTTTAAACAATGCTGTAATTTAAATCTTCATACCTTCAGATGGGCTTTTCCCTATTGTGAAAGGTTTTACTGAAACACTTGCTTCCACGAAGTCATCCCAAACTAGGAAGAAAAAATGAAGCCACCCTGGTTCTGTTTCCCCCAGATAACCGCTCCCTTCATCCATCCCTCCAGTGTGGCACCGCGTGTGTGTGCCTTGTCACCTGGAGGTTTGATGAGCATCTCGTCTTTGAGCCTCGTTCTGCAGTTTGACATCTGACCTGGCTTGCACATTTCTTCCTGCATTCTTATGTCTCATTATTTTATTTTTTTAGGGACTCTAAGAATCTTGATAGTGAGCTCCTTCCAACAAAGCTGTAGGACCACCAAACTCATAGTGGAGAAAACTGCAAGGGAAAATGTAGCTGTGAAGCATTTTTATTCTACATATCCCATTTTCACTCTCCATTTCCCACAACACGAGGAACATACCGTGTTCCCAGTTGTGCTTTTTTTTTAATTTTAATTTTTATTTTTCGAAAATGCAACAAAAGCAATAAGCAAGAACCGCCCCAACGTGGGTCCTGGAGTCGCTCTTCAAAGGCACGGAGTGGGGAGTCTCTACACATAGGGTCAATGGAGGGCCTGGGAAAACCAACAGCCGTTCGGGGCTGTAGGATTTCAAGCGTGATCTTATCTACAGAAGATTACTTTTTAGTTCTCACTACATGGAAAGTCAAGCTGGACCCGTTAGAGAAATTGAAGAAAAAGAAACACCCAGGGGCTGGGATGTGAAAGACCCTGAATAAATATGAAGTACATTTAGTAGAATATGCAGATATAAAGTACAAGTTGGAATTTAATTCTTAATTTTTTTGCCGTTGATACTTTTAAAAAAAGATTTATTAGTGGAAAAGTTATTTTTCCAGTCTTTAGAAAGACATTCCTAAAAAGCTGAAATTTCACATTTCAGTAGCTTGGTGATATGTGAATGAAATAAAAACCTATGATCTGTTGCCAGCTGAGAAACTGACCATTACTTTGTACCCATGATAGTTTTAAAAATGTGCCAAAAGGTGATTGAAACCTACCTTCAAGTGCTTGTGTTTTCAGCCAGGCATTATTTGTATCGTATTCCCATAAATATTTGGATGAGGGCTGTAGTGCCTAATTTTAAAACAAGAACCCATCCAATCTGCTTTTTGTAGCTCTGGTTGCCAGTTTTATGTTGGTGAATTCATTACCTGTGGTTTTTCTTGGGGCAGGAGAAAGTCTTTTTCTTAAAAGTGATGAACAACAAGTGACAATATCTAGGTTCCAGAAGCGTGTCTCACTCTCAATTCTTTGTTGTGTGGGTGGGTGTGGGAGGGATGCGAGGAGCTTAATTTTTATTCTTCAGTAAATAGTTATGTTTAAGGAAAGCAGTATTGTGCTTGATATTTATATATGATGGCAAGAAAGTGCCATCTCTTTCAGCAATGTTTGTTGAAGTTTTTGGATCCCATATATAAAATCAGTTCCTTGTGGATAACTCTAAAAGGCATTCGGATTTTCAGATCTCTCGTTTTCCTAGTGCGTTGAAAAGGTTTTTGGGAAAACTTCCATACCCCCTTAGTCTAGATTAGTCTTTCCACTAAGAGCAGAGAAAAGTGCTTAAGAGGACCTCAGAGAATCCTTAGAAAATGTGAACTGAGAAGGAAAGTTACAAGCAGGCAGCATCCGTGGTCAGGAGAAGCTGCTGTGTGGGTGGTGGGGAGGTGCAGATAGGCAGTCCGGGGGTCCCCGTTCTTGTCGCTCCCCACTGGAGGAATGAGCCTTGTCTCAGTCAGCCCAGGCTGTGCAGCAAAGAGCCACAGGCCCCATGGCTTTTGCGATGATGTTTATTCTCTCAGTGCTCTGGAGGGCTAAGTCCAAGATGAAGGTGCCAGGGTTGGTTTCCCCTTAAGCTTCTCTTTTTGGCTTGTGGATGGCCACCTTCTCCCTCTGCCCTCACATGGTCTAGTCTCTGTGCATGTACACCCCTGGTGACTCTTCTTCTCCTTCTCCTTCTCCTCCTCCTTCTTTTTTTTTAAGAGACGGGGCCCTACTGCGTCGCCCAGGCTGGAGTACAGTGGTACAATCATAGCTTATTGCAGCCTTGACCTCCTGTGCTCAAGGAATCCTCCTGCCTCAGCCTTCTCAGCCTTCCCAGTAATGCCCCACCATGCCCAGGTGGTTTTTAAATTTTTTGTAGAGATGGGGATCTCATTACGCTGCATAGTCTGGTCTTAAACCCCTGGGCTCCAGCAGTCCTGCATCGGCCTCCCAAAGTGGTGATATTACAAGGGTGAACCTCCACACCCAGCCTTTTCATCTTCTTATAAGGCCACCACTCCTATTGGATTAGGCCCCCACCCTTATAACCTCATTTGATTTAATCACCTCATTGAAAGCCCCATCTTCAGTTACAGTCCTATCGGGAGTTATAGCTTCAACATATGAATTTGGGAGGGACATGGTTCGATCCATAATAAGAATGAAGGTCTCCTATGTGAGGCCCCTCAGTTAGATTTACCACTTTTGGGGGGGGAGATTTAACTGGAGAAATCCCTCTTATTTTTCCTAATACACAAATAGACTATAGCTTTCCAAAGACCTCAGTCTAATAAGAAATAGAGATGAGTATGAAGGACTTTCGATTCCGGCGCGCATTCTTGGTGTAGTATGATTTCATCCACTATCTATCACTCAATCAAGATTTGAGTCTGTGGGGAATTGCAGTGAAGGTGTGCTTGTTCAGAAAGGATTCGATTTACTGCTTCGGAGAAAGCAAGCAAAGCCGTGGAGGGGTTGCTGAAGGGACTGGAGAGCAGGTGGAAGCAAGTTTTAGTTCCTGGCGCAATCTTTCACCATCCCAACCCAGAGGAGAGGAGTGGCCAGTTACCCTCATGGGCAGAGTATGGCAAGTGGCATTACCATTTCACGTTGCTCCCTTTACACTTGAGAGTACAGCAGCCTTTTCCTTTAACTGTCACTCATCCACCGGAGAGCCGTCACGGTTCTGTTTATACTGAAGTCACTTGCTGCCAGTGTCTGCAAGGCTGGGGGTCTTCACTCGGTTTCCAGGTCCCAATCATACAGTCACTCTGCATTTTTAATGGTTTTTTTTTTCTTTTTTTGCTTTTTTTGTGTTTCTCTCCATTTAAATGTGACCTCGCTTACCTATCACCATTCTGCACAGATGCCATTTATGAATAATGGAAATCGTCCCCATTTCAACAATATACACAATCTTGACAAAGATATCCTTTCAGTGTTCTGAATTTGCATGGTTTTCAAGGCAGAATCATGATCCCATATGCACTCACATTTTTCAAAAATGAAATAAGATAACAACAGGAAAATACCTGTTAGATTTCACTAACCTCATTTCGAGAGCCATGCCCGTTAGGTATGTACCCTGCACCACTCATCTTTGGTATGAAGTTGTATAGAGCAAAATGAGGGTGTGCTAAATGGGGGGGTCTTTATGGAAGTGGATTCTAGTTTAGCACTGTTATGACACATTTGTAGCACACTAGTGAGCATTTCTCATAAATATCTCTCCGAGAAATAAGAGAAACAGCATGGAAAACTGTGCACCATATGCTTTATCATTAGAAAATGAAGTTGCTACCTTTGAAATACGTGGTACAGAATAGGTCTGAATCATAATCTGGTCTCACCATCGCTTTTTCCCCCACCTTGTTTTCTAGATACAGAGGCAAAACGTACAGGGCTGTGGTCAAAATCGTACGGACATCTGACCAAGTTGCAAATTTCTGCCGCCGAGTCTGTGCGAAGCTAGAGTGCTGTCCAAATTTGTTTAGTCCTGTGCTGGTATCTGAAAACTGCCCAGAGAACTGCTCCATTCATACCAAAACCAAATACAGTAAGTACAAATAATGAAAAAAAAGAAATGCATGGGCCCAGAGGCCTAAACTACGCTATAAGGTATTTGGTTTTTGTTTCATTCGCTTGTTTCTTTTTGAACCTTTTGACTAGTCTTCCATAGGAATTGCTATGGAAGGATTTTTAAAGATTTGCTGTAGCAGATACATGTGTTTTTAGCCTGACATACGGAGGGGATGGGACGAATTAAAACAGGATGAATTTTCATTGGTAGGCCTTGGAAAAGAAGAGAAGAAACTGTGTGTACTGTCATGAGTTTCAGTGGATTGATTGATTCTACAGCTCAGTGGATGCCAGGAGAGCACAATAAAATTGACCACAGTAACAGTAACCCAGATGACTCTTTCAGTCCTTACTCGGGGATAGTGTAATGTTGCTTTCATTGCCCTTCCTGATAGGGGGCCACATCCGCATCATAATCAGCTTCTTATGTTTAGATGCCTTCCTCAACACCCCCACCTAGGAGAGCCATGGAGGACTCAGAAGCCACCATCACTTTCTTTTCTGCCAGCTGGCTTTGCCTCTCTCCCAGGACACAGGATGCAGGACTCAGAGCTGTCCCCACTTTCCTACCTCCAGCTCTTGCCTCTTCCATCCCCAGTCCCATTCGAGGATCTCTGGCCTTGGGCATCCGCTTCCCCTGAGCCCTGCCCTTCTTCCCTTCTGATGACCTTCTCCATCCATGGTAGCCTCTCCCAGACACCTCTACCTCCCGTGCCTGCGCCCTGATCTCTCCCTCTGACCCACAGTTCTGAGTTTCCTGCATCTCCCCTCAGTTCTCTCTAATGCAAGGGGGAGTGACCTGGAAGTTGACTCTGCCAGCCGTGTTCCAGCCAACTGGGATGTGACAAGGGCCTGGCCGTGTGGCCAGTGCTCTGTGAGCCACAGTCACTTGTGATGTTGGTCAACATGGGTTCTGGAACCAGGAATCTGAGTGTACTTGAAACGCTATTCAGAGTGACTTTCCTTGTATTTTATTACCTCTCAGTGTGTTTCTACACACACACACAACACACACACAGACACACACAGTCTCCTTGCCACTCTGCCTTCTAATGGAGGTCAGCTGTGCCCTCACTGATCACACAGAGCCCCCGTCATTCTGTGCACAGGGGCGCTCAGGTAGGGCCCGCAGGTGTGTCGGCCCAGCACATCACCTGGTTCTGGAAGAGCTTGTTTCTCCATCACAGCACCTTTTTCCAGGGGAGGGATTCACTGGGAAGCAGCAGCTCCTGAGTAAGAAAGGCCTGACCGAGGGCTCGGCTTTGCCATGCATGGTGAATGCTTACCTGCCAGGTGGGCTTCTCTGTTCTTCCGGGACACTGGGCATGGCAGGAAAGGAGCAGGGTCCCACACCTCCCATTCAGCACTGCCAGAATGAACTCAGAGATGTCTCTGGATCTCATATGATAAAACTCCTAACTCCCAAGATCCTTTGGGTTAATTTATAATAGATGTTACTACGGGCTGAACTGAGGCTCCAGTGGGAGGAGGCCAGAACCATATTTTGGTGGAGTCGAGCACTGGGAAAGCAGGAGTCATCCAGTCTCATTCTAAGGCTCCAAACACATACTGACCTTTGGCCGCATTCCCTAAAACTAATTCTCATCCCCAGCCTCTGGCTTCTAAGAGGCCAGCCTGCCCTAGCCCTGTCATGCATGCTTGGGGTTTGGGTGGGGACAGAGGCTTGCTCATTTGCCCCTGTACGTGGAGACGGCCACAAAGCAGTGCTCGTCCACAGCAGTTCATTCCTTCTCACTGAGGAACACGGTCCCTGTAGAACTGGACACGGGACCCTGTTCCAAGCTCTCCTGCCATCTGCTGCTTTTGAGAGGTTGATGAGAACAGGCCAGGGCTGCCGGAGCAGATGTGCCTCCTGGGAGTTACAGGGCTGCTACTGTGAGGCTTCCAAATGCCGTGCTGTGATCAAATGCAGGGGAGGGGGTGGGACATAGACGGCCTTAGGCCTGAAGGAAACCTATGCTTGTTAGTCCTGAAGGTCTCATTTTGTAAGTAAGGAAATTGGGGTGCAGAAAGGATAGGTGACTTACCTGGAGGACGAAGCCCACAGCCCAGCACTGTGAGAATGCACTGAAATCATGCTCCCTGCAGAGGGGCCCCTGCAAACCAGGGGTTGTGCATTTGCCATTTTCCTTTGGCCCACCCCATTCGTGGATAAAGGTTCCTTAGCCGCATTCAGTTATTTTGTGGCTCCTGGGCGTCCCATAGTGGGACGGTTGAACCTTTGGTTAATGAGTAGGCGTCTGGGTCGTAATTGAATGCTGGATCCTTAGTGGTGGTTTTCATTAGTTGATGGTACATTTTTTTTATAAAAAACATTAATCACTACTAAAGTTCAATAAATAATTTTTGAGTTAAGATAGACACCTGTGGCCGGGCGCGGTGGCTCAAGCCTGTAATCCCAGCACTTTGGGAGGCCGAGATGGGTGGATCACGAGGTCAGGAGATCGAGACCATCCTGGCTAACATGGTGAAACCCCGTCTCTACTAAAAAATACAAAAAACTAGCCGGGCGAGGTGGCGGGCGCCTGTAGTCCCAGTTACTCGGGAGGGAGGCTGAGGCGGGAGAATGGCGTGAACCTGGGAGGCGGAGCTTGCTGTGAGCTGAGATCCGGCCACTGCACTCCAGCCTGGGCAACAGAGCGAGACTCCGTCTCAAAAAAAAAAAAAAAAAAGATAGACACCTGTGTCTCTGCTATAGAATTTAGAAGTAACGTGAGTCCCACCAAATGAGAAGGGAATAAAGTACACAACGATGTAATAGAGAAGGAACTCTGAAAAGAGGAAAGGTGCTTGGTGAATTTGGCCCATGTGTTCAGGATCACGACTTGTCTTGGTCAGACCAAGAGCTGGGGGAGTCCCTCATGCCAGGACCACGCCAGCAGATGTTCACCCGGTGCTTGCTGACTGACCAGTTGCTCAAGATTCAGACTTGGGAGCAGGTGTCAGAGCAATCCGATGGATGTTACTGCCACCACTGTATGCAATGTCTGGGGTCCAGACGGGGATAAACTCCTGTGGGAACTGTGGACATCTTTGTCTCTTTCACCTTTTGCAGAAGTCAGCTCTGGCTACTACAACAACGTACCACAGACCTGGAGCTTTCACTGCACACACTTACCTCCTACAGTCCAGGAGGCTGGAAGTCCAAGATCAGGGTGTCGGCAGCTTTGGTTTCTGATGAGATCCTTCCTGGGCCTGCAGGCAGCCACCTGCTCCCCGTGTCCTCATGGGGCCTCTCCTCTGGGTCTTGGGTCCTTGGTGTCTCTCCTAGACCCCAAGCCCCACTCTTAGGACCTCATTAATGTCAGTGACATCCAGATACACTCACTTTGGGGGTTTGGGCTTCAACGTTGGGGAGGGGCCAAGTTCAGCCCGAACACCTTCCAGACCTGAAGCTTTGAGCAGCAGAAGACCCTCCTTCTGTGGGTCTGTTTTCTCAGAATGACTTTGTAAGGCACAAATGAGTTATCAGATGAAAGAATCGTCTGCCTCCTTCCTCTCTCCTCTCCCTCTGTTCATGTCTGTGTGTGTTTATGCCTCCAAAAGTTTCTCATCTTCCTTCCTACAGCCTATTACTATGGAAAGAGAAAGAAGATCTCCAAGCCCCCCATCGGGGAAAGCAACCCCGACAGCGGACACCCCAAACCCGCCAGGCGGAGGAAGCGACGGAAATCCATCTTCGTGCAGAAGAAACGGAAGTCTTCTGCCGTGGACCTCACCGCGGGCTCGGGGGAGGTATGTCCGCCCGGGGCGCCTGCCCGCTTGTGGCTGTCATCTGGCCCTGGCTGGCCAGTATGGCTGCTTCACAGCAGAGGTGGCCCTGGAGATGGCGGCAGGATGGTCAGAAACACCGAAGAAGAACCCCCTCCTCCTCACCTGCTGAAAACAAATGTAGCGTGTCCAGCTGCTTTGGCTGGGAAGGGGCCTCGTAGGGCCCGCGGGTGGGACCATTGGCTCCATTTCAGAGATTGCCTGGGACAGGGCTTGCTAAGTGGTCTGCACTGGGCCCAGGCCACGGCTACCGGCCCCCCTGCCACCAGCCCCTTAAATGCCTTTTCCTTCGGCCCAGGAAAGTGAAGAGGAGGACGCTGAAGCCATGGACGATGACACCGCCAGTGAGGAGACAGGCTCCGAGCTCCGGGATGACCAGACGGACACCTCGTCGGCGGAGGTGCCCTCGGCCCGGCCCCGGAGGGCCGTCACCCTGCGGAGCGGCTCAGAGCCCGCACGCCGGCAGCCCGCAGAGAGGACACGAAGGGGCCGCAGGGCGCCGGCCGTCTCCTCAGCAGAGGAAGGGGAGAAGTGCCCGCCGGCCAAGCCCGAGGGGACAGAGGTGATTCCTGGGCGTGGGGGCAGAGGGCTTCCCGCTGGATGTGAAGAAGCACACCTGTTACACCTCAGGGCCACAACGTGGGGAAACCCGTTTAAAATACCTCCAACAGCAGCAGCTGTTCTAGCTCGTTCCCAAGTCAGGAGCAAAGGCTGGCACTTCACCTCTGGGCGGAGGGGCCTTTCAGCATTGGAATGGAGTGCCCAGGGTGGAGACAGTGCCTCTTCCCTGGATGGCTTTAGTGCCACCTGGGTGCTTGTCAGGAGGTGGGCACAGTCCTTGGGTTCCTTTGAACTCTGGGTTTCCAGAAATTCCTTCCCCGCATGTCCTGTGACTGCCGTGTGTCACAGGACACCTCTGTGATGTTTGACAATATTTAATCAGTGTTTCGGGTCTCCCCTAGCCCCATGGGTGGTGTGAGATCAGCAGAAAGGGCCACTGGCGCCATCATGACAGAAACACTGGGGGACACTCTCTCGTGTCTGCTTGGACGTGCCCCTTGTATTTCTCCTCTTTTCTCTAATCAGAGGTGCTTCATTCAGAAGCAGACCCAAGGTTTCCTGAACTAGGGATGCAAGAGCGACTGTCCGTGCCTGCCTTCTTCCCTCTGAAGGCACATGAGTCATCGCAGGGGCATCATCACTGAGCTAAGAACTTGCCCAGGGACTGAGAGGGTGTGCAGCTTTTTCAGGTGCCCAGTGAGGGAGCAAAGGGAGGCAGTGGCTTCCGGCCAGGAGCGGCTGAAGCCTGGAGAGTGCTGGAGAGGACCCAGCCGGCTGACTGTGCCACAGCTGAGCTCCTCCGACCCTTTCTCTGCAGGACACGAAACAAGAGGAGGAGGAGAGGCTGGTTCTGGAGAGCAACCCGTTGGAGTGGACGGTCACCGACGTGGTGAGGTTCATTAAGCTGACAGACTGTGCCCCCTTGGCCAAGATATTTCAGGAGCAGGTACGGTGGCTTGCCGCATGTGGATTGTTTGATGTGCTGAGACTCTGGATCTGAAAGGAACCTCCTGTCTTAGCCGGCTTCCTCGTGACACCTGCACGGGGGTTCCTCAGCACTGCTCAGCAGGTGTGCGAGACCCAGCTCCCTCCAAGGCCCCTGCTGAGAGCTGCCTGGCAGGGAAAAGAGAGAGGGAGCCTCATTCCTGCTCCTCACTGGCCCCACCAGTGCCACGGTGGGGGTAGAGGGGTGACTCTCCCGGCTCTGGTGACACCACCCAGCAGGGGCGGGAGCTGCCTGTTGCTGCCAGGTGAGGGGTGTGAGTCCACGCTCCCCCTGCCGTCTCCACCGACCCTGCAGTGGGGGCTCTTTACCACCAGGCCGGGGTAAGAGGCCCAGTTCCCTGCCTGGCCCTTTCAGATGCCACCTCGGTGGTAGGATGAGGTGCTCAGTTGCCACCTGGCCAGGCCGAAAGTCAGGGCGGCTCACTCCGCCTTGGCTGCTGTCGGCGGGGCCTGGCCAGCCCTCCCTGTGATGTTCAGCTGTCAAAGAGGTGTTGCTGTCTCACAGTTTTTTGTCTTGCTGGGCCACCCCTTGGCCAGGCCTTTGTCTGCAGACAGCCGGCTTTGGTTGAGCCTCCTGTCAGTGCCTTTTGGCAAATCTGGGTTGCAGTTTCTTCAGCTCCAAGTCTCAGGTGCATGAAGCTCACACACAAACAGCAACCAAAACAACCAGAGAGCTCAGCACCATGCTGTCAGCTGGGAGCCCAGGCCCCTAGCCGGTCTGCCCTCCTCTCTCCACCTTCCAGAGTCTTCTGTTTGTGGATTTCTATATAATGCCAGTGGATCTTACCCATTAGGCCTAGTGGGAGAAGGAGGAAACAGTGTATCCACCTGGCCTGCCCAAAGTGGAAGCCCGCTGGCCAGTGTGTCATACTGACTGCTGCTTTCGTCATTGTTTTCCTATCTCCCTCACTTCTTTCTACATAAAATGTTTTTAAGATGATGGTATGGTGATGGACAAACGCAATAACGGTCGATAGAATTTCTATTTTAAAAGAGTCTGTAGCCCAGCAGACGAAATGAGTATAGTTAACTAAAACATAAGATATATGATGCTGTGTCCTAAGGAAGAAGAGAGGGTTTTTATTTACATTATCCCTAAATTAATACGGAAACAAGTTGCCACGGAAACAGGATGCACACACACCACCTTGCATCTTGCCTCACTGGCCTTGCAGAAAATTCCAGGCTCTTGCTCTGCTCTGTGCTTACTTTGTTGAAGTTTCTTGCGTTGTCCTGGTATAAATATCTGTGTTCAAAGACCTCATGTTGAAAAAGAAAGTACTGTTTTTCATGTAATAAGTTAAAGATAGGTTTATTCAGTCTCTTTTTAGATCATACAAACCAGTAGTCTAGAAAGAGAATATTTCAAACATTAAATCTGAGAACATAAAAGGTCTGTGACTTCCCGTGCACCCAGGAAATTTCCCAGCTTTTCTCCCAAGTTCATGCAGCAATGAACCGAAGAAAGCAAATTACAATGGTCTCCAGTGCCACCCAAAGAGAGTAGTTACTGTCATTCAAAGTTCTTCCCCCTGTGTCCCAAGAAGTCCAAGAGATGAATTAGTTCATCCTACTGATGACCACTAGAACCTTCTGCAGACATCCGCTAAGATCATGCTGAAAGAATGATTAGGCTGGGCATGGTGGCTCATGCCTGTAATTCCAACACTTTGGGAGGCCAAGATAGGCGGATCACTTGAGGTCAGGAGTTCGAGACCAGCCTGGCCAACGTGGTGAAACCCCGTCTCTACTTAAAAAATAAATAAATAAATAAATACAAAAATTAGCTGGGCGTGCTGTTGGGCGCCTGTAATTCCAGCTACTTGGGAGACTGAGGCAGAAGAATTACTTGAACCTGGGAGGCAGAGGTTGCAGTGAGCCGAGATCGTGTCACTGCACTCCATCATGGGCAATAGAGTGACTCCATCTCAAAAGCAAGCAAAAAATAAATAAATAAAAAAGACGAATGATTGAAGGCAGAAGGAGTTGCCTCCTGACCTTCTGACATTGGCCACCCTTCCTGTCTGGACAACTCTGAAAAGCAACCAGGGAGAGGCCTCCTTAGACCTAAAGAACCTGGTTGATGAGCTTGTCCCTTCAAATAACACACAAACAGGAAAGAAAGACAGTTGTAAGAAATGCAAGGGCTTAGGTGATCGGAGGCTTATTGATAAGCCATATCTCCGTCTTGAAAACAAAAAAGAAAGCAGTAGATTGAAATCCTGTGCAAAGTGTTGCCCAGTGCCACACTTTGCCTGTCTGGTATTTATTGACAGTGGTGCTGCAGCAAGAAGAGCGTTGTATTCAAATCCATGACAAGCGCTGATCCCGCAGGTTTGGTTGCGCTGATGCGTATCTTTCGGTCCCCGTGTGCATTCAGCATACACCGATTCAGTCCCTGCGAGGCACCTTCTGATAGTGAGGTGTGGCATTCTGTATTACTCTAATGTTTTGGTTTTATTTTTAGGCTCAAATGCTTAGTTTTCACAATAAAAAAAAAAGTTTAGTTAGGCCTGAATGAAGAGCAGATTTCTCATTTCTAGATTCCAGGTTAGGTATGAGGGCTTATACCTTGAAACGTCACTAGCCCCTGTGTCTGTCTACACTGTGTACAAGTTCTCAGTAATAAGCAAGAAAGTGAAACAAAGCTGGTTTGGGGAAAAGCCTAAAGTATTGAGTCTTCCTTTCTGGTATTCCTAAGCCCAGTTGAGACCACCAGAGAAAAGTTTCATGCCTTCCCTAAGCTAAGCCTTCTAGGAAATGGAACACTGCCAACACTGTCTCGCTTGTAGAATCAAGTTGCTCTCCAAGTTGCTTTTTTTTTTTTTTTTGAGATGGAGTTTTACTCTTGTTGTCCAGGCTGGAGTGCAATGGCGCAATCTCAGCTCGCTGCAACCTCCGCCTCCCGGGTTCAAGCGATTTTCCTGCCTCAACCTCCTGAATAGCTGAAATTACAGGCACCCGCCACCATGCCTGGCTAATTTTTGTATTTTTAGTAGAGACAGAGTTTTGTCCTGTTGCCCTTCTAATATCAGTAAAAGCCTTGCCCTTCATCCCTACTTGTTTCTCTTACGAGAGAGAAAAATAGACTTTCATTATTGTCATCTCATTCCTGTGTAATTTCACATTTCACACTAGGCAAGTTCACCTGTTGGAATAAAAAGTCATTGCCTACTGGGCTGTCTGAAGTACATGGGCACTTGAGTCTCTTTCTGTCCTATCAGACCTTTAATTACTAACTTTTACTAATTTGTTCATCGTCATTTAGCCCAGATACTCCAGCTCTGATTTGATGAGGTCTCCAGTAGGTCACTGCAGGCATTGTCTGAGATTTTAAATGAGCTAGAAGGAACCCAGAGACTTTATTCACTGGCATGTGAATGAGATGCCTGTGCACAGCATGGTCATTGCTATGTGTACGCATGCTCTGAACGTTGTAAATGCAGAGATTATTATAATCACCAGGAGCATTTGCAAGAATTATAAACTCCCCATTACCAGCATCTGTGCCTTTTATTTCTGAAATGTTATGGCAACTGCTTAAAAATCTATACTCCATAATTTAATGCTGCAAACCTGTACATTATACAGTAAAAATCCACTCATCTATAACTAAAGAACACACAAAACTAAATAAAATTTTACCTATTCATTTGGCTTCCATCAGTCAGAGACAGTGCAATAAGCAGACGGCTCAAGTGATCAATTGACATTAATGAAAAAATTTCAGGATAGTTTATAGGCTTAGTCCAGATTAAGCTGTCCTTTCTCTACTTCTCTAGACCTGAATACCTCCATTAGGAACTACCAAATCCTCACCTGAATGCTCTATCAAAATCGATTTAATTTTGCCCTGTGCTAAGCATGTCGTATATCTCATCATATTTCATTTCTTTACAATTAGTCCATTTATGAGAATTCTTTGTTTAACATTAAAAGTGATCTGCCAGCAGCTCTCAGTTATGTAGGAACCTGTGAAGTATGCTGTTATCTAAATAATCCTTGAAAGAAAAAATAGTCTTCCAGATAAAGTGGCTTTCTGGGCTCGTCATGATTTTACCTTTGGTGTCTCCCCAATTTCCTGGAATTCTACGTTCCAGGGAACTAGCTGTGTTCATTCTTTCAGTCCCTCTTGGCCTTAATAGTTCTTATTGGTCCCTGAAGTCTCAGTTCGAAGCCCTTTCAACACCCCTGTAAGACTGACTTGGTTGCCTGTCCTGTTTGAGACCTTAGCTCTGCATCCATATGTTAATATCCCTGTATCCTAATAGTCTGTTGACTTGTCTGCCATCCTTCAGATTCATGGGGTGCCCAGAGAGGGAACCTTTCCTTTGTTCACTGTGACATTCCCCAGAGGCCAGCCAAGTGCCTGCCACTTAGTAGATGCTCAATAAACATTGACAAGGAAATAAATGAGTGTGCGCAACTGCACTTAAATATGATACATGCATCGGCCACCTTCGCTGAAATTTTCTGTAGAGAAAGAGTTACATGAATATTTTAGTGCTGATATTCGGTGGTGATTGAATCACCATCATGCCCAAGTACAGATGTTAAAGACTGAGCTACAGTTTTCCCTTCAAAGTTTAATGTCTGAAAACTACAGTTCTCATTCCAACACTGTCTCTAACTTGCTGTGTGATCATAGTTAGATTGGCTAGCTTTTCTGGGCATTAATTTTCACCAGGAAAGTAAACTTCCTGGGAAAGTAAAATAAGTTCTATTTCTATTCTATCCTGTTCTGTGGATGTCATTGAACGTAATGGTTGAGCCACCTGTGCATGGTTTAATGACACCCACAGAATAGAACATCAGCCCTCTGCCTACTTAAAATGTGTTTTTATGAGGCCCATGGTACCTAGAAGACTGTGAGTCCCTACGCCTGTGCCCTCTTGGTCTGTTTTGATGTACTGTATGTGAACTTGGCTCTGAAAGTGGAACTGGCCTGCAGGCCCCAGGCCAGAGGTCCCCCTGGTTTCTTCGTGATCTAGAGCCAAACACTGTTTCACAGTACTCCCAAATCCCCCCAGCTGCAATCAGCCTTTTCTGTAGCATCTGAAAAGAAAGTAAAATAACATGTATGAGCACTCTAGAGAAAGGGAAAAATGATGTAAACATAGCATGAAAATATAGTGACAGTTTTCTATAGTTTATCTCCTGCTTTCAGTATGTATACAAGACAGATCTGTTTACTTTGTGGTTTGATAAGGTCACCTTTGAGTCTTGGTTGAGCATGGCTTCACGTTGCTTACATCGTAGCTAGCGCTCATCTGTAATTTAAAAATAAAAAATGACACTCACATTGATACTTTTAAAGTTAATGTTTCATTTTTATTGCTGCAATACTTATTAGGGAATATTGTTGCTTTTGAATCTGATCAGAAGATAAATTATTCCTGCTCTTAACATTAGTCTTTTGAATCTGATCAGATGATGAATTACGCTTGCTTAGAAGATTAGTCTGCTCAAGGCTACCATTTATACACACTTTGACTTTTTGCTTTAGATATTTTCAAGACAGCTAAATAAACCATTAGTTTAAGAAAATAAGCCGCCTGTGCGAAAGTCACCTACAGGTGTTGTTGGAGACGTATGATCTTAACGCTTTTGCTTGGCTATTAATGTCCTTGTGGCTTATGGCAGCACTGGGCGTAATTCTTCTGCAAGTGGCAGAAATTCCAGTTTGTGGAGCTCACTTAATGCTCTCATGGTACCACTGATCTTCATCATTGCCCGGGGCCTGCAGTCTCTTAGAGCCTCAGTGACTCCCTCTGGACTATTGAGCTCGTCTTGGTAAACAGGAAGGAGGACTGCGGTTAAACGCAGAAGTCCAGTCAAATGCCATCTGTGTAAATGAACCAGATTACTATATGAAGCAAGCTGCTGAAGAGACAGAGATGTCCAGTGGAAGGGTCTTAGAGCTTTGGAGTGGGTCTCTGGATACTTCCTCCTGTAGCAAATTCAACTGAACATTCATTGAATGAGTGTCTTCCTGCCCTGTGTGTAGGTAGAGAAAGGCTGAGCAGGACAAGCAACACCTCGCTCTGGGCAGTGTGTGTCTGTAAATAGTGTGTGTGTGTGTGTGTGTGTGTGTGTGTGTGTGTGTGTGTGTATTTTCCTATATGGAAAACTGTGCTGTCATTGGCATATCTGTCTTGAGCGTCTTCTCACCCATCCTGATGGTGAAATGCCAGACCTTGGCAGGGAGGTGAGGGAGCCTTGTCTTTTGGTAGAGATTCCTTTGCTTAGTGCTCAGATGAAGTCTCAGCATAGCTCAGGGAGGACCTGGCCTTGCCTGGGGTGGAGGGTGAGTTGCCCTCCCAGCAAGGGACAGTAAGCTTGGGAAGCAATTCCTGCAGCAACCCTCCTGTTCCAGCTCTTTCTACCCAACAGAGTAGGTATGTGAATTTCAGAGTAGCTAGAATGCCCTTAGCCAAAAGCTCTTGTATTTGTATTGTTGGTTTTGTGTTGTTGTTGTTGTTGTTTAGAGAGGCTCCTGCTATGTTGCCCAGGCTGGAGGGCAGCGGTGTGATCACAGCTCACTGCAACCTCAAACTCCTGGGCTCAGGTGATCCTCCCCCCTCGGCCTCTGAGTAGTTGACATCACAGGTTTGCACCACCCTGCCCAGCTAATTTTTAAATTTTTTGTAGAGACCATCTCTCACTGGATTACCCAGGCTTGTCTCAAACTCCTGGTCTCAAGCGATCCTCCAGCCTCAGCCTCCCAAAGTGCTGGAATTATAGGTGTGAGCCACTGTGCCTAGCTGCAAAAAGATTTTAGTAACACAAAGATTAGACAGGCATCCAGCCGGATTGGTATCTCTACCAACAATCCCCTGAACTGAATGAAACAAGAGCATCCTCTTGTCAGGTTTGGCCCCGGGATGGAGCCTGCCGAGATGCATCTACGTACCCGGGTGCACACTGCCCCGTCTCTAACCTGCCTTTCTTTTTCTGCAGGACATTGACGGCCAAGCACTCCTGCTTCTGACCCTTCCGACGGTGCAGGAGTGCATGGAGCTGAAGCTGGGGCCCGCCATCAAGTTATGCCACCAGATCGAGAGAGTCAAAGTGGCTTTCTACGCCCAGTATGCCAACTGAGTCGGCCCTCGGGAGGTGGCCCGTGATGTGGGATGCAGTGTTGGTAAAGGTTTCCAGGACTGAAACTTTGATTTTCCGGGATATGTTAAATGGTACAGACACTAAGTATCACCAGAAAACCAGAAGCCCAGGATCTCCTGCCTCTGCTGGCGTGTGAGCTGTTTCCGTGTTTGCAAAGCACAGCGAAGCACAGCAGCAGTGGCTTCTGGGGAGTGCCAGTTAAAGTCACGCGTCAGACCCTGCCGGACGTGGGCCAGCTTCTTGGTTTGCCCACATTTTGCCTTTCTCCCGCCCCAAACCGGCAGCTCCCTTGGAGCAGGGTTTCCTAAAGTGAGGCCTGCATTCTTTGTAAAAGAAGAATGTCGCCAAGGAAGAAACCTCACCCCGTGCCGTCGTGTTTCCTGTAATCACACGGGCACATTTATACATGCAGTTTCCTGTGGATGGGCGTGTGACCCTGGTTGAGTGGCACCTGCGGTTTCATCTTGGTGGCAGCTCCTTTCTGCCATGCAGCTGGCAGCGACGTCCTTATAAAAAGATGTGCTAAAGCTCTGTCCTCTGTTTGAGGTGCCTTTTAGGAATACGGGGAGTGAAGGAAGGCCTGCAGGCATCTCCGTGCAACTGGATGGTTGGTTGGTTGGTTTTGTTGTGTTTTCTGAGACACAGTCTCTCTCTGTCACCCAGGCTGGAGTGCAGTGGCGCGATCTCAGCTCACTGCAACCTCTGTCTCCCGGGTTCAAGTGATTCTCCTGCCTCAGCCTCCCAAGTAGCTGGGATTGCAGGTGCCCACCACCATGCCCAGCTAATTTTTATATTTTTAGTAGAGACGGGGTTTCACCATGTTGGTCAGGCTGGTCTTGAACTCCCGATCTCAAGTGATCTGCCCGCCTTGGCCTCCCAACATGCTGGGATTGCAGGTGTGAGCCACCACGCCCTGGCCCGACTGGATGGTTTTTGATTGAAGCCTAGAATATCTGTAGAGACACACTCTACCCAGTCTTTTCTAGACCTCAACTATCTCCAGTGTTGTAGTTTAATTGTAGTTGGATCAGGGAGTGAGACTTTTAGGCAAATGTTGGATTATATATCAAAGGAAAAGCTTAGTTTCAGAGAGCAGGAAGGTAAAGAGATGTGGGGGAAGCGTTTCATGAACCAGCTACATCCGCTTAGAAGGATCATTGCAGCAGGTCACTGAGCAGGAGTCCCTCTGAGGGTCCCTTCTATCTCGTTCTGCCCCAGCTGGCTGCATATGCACCAGGGACAGTGCAGCATGAGCCTTGAATCTGGAGGCAGCCACTTGGCACCCTGGTTTTGCTGAGAACTAACTCTGAGATCTTGGGTGACTTCTTATCACTCTGGACCTCAGTTCCTGTGAAGCGACAGGTGTGGACACTGAGGGCGCAGTGGTGAGCACGCTGTCTCCCGCTGGCGTTCATCCCGCTCATGCTGGAAAGAAAGATCCAGATCAGCCAACAATGAGAAAAAGAAAGAAAAAGAAGGGTCTGGTCCCAGTTCTGACCCTGCCATTCCTGCAGCTCTTTCTGGCTTTGAGTTTGCTTGTGGAATTTCTTGGGCAGTTGTGTTAAATCCGCCAGGTCACGTACAGACAAAGCTGTGGCTGCAAGAGTTGGCTGGCCTCTTGGACCAGAAGCCATCTCCATATCCTCACGAGCGACTCCGTATCTCCACTCAGACCCAGTGGACTACAGTGTTCCTCTGTGGTGGCTGCCAAGATGCCTTTTTAAACGTATGCAAGGAAACCAAACCCTGCCGCAGTTCCTGAGCAGACACTGGAAGCAGAGGCTTCACACCCTTTCTGCTTTTTCACCATAACTACCTTGAGCTTGTCCCTTGGACTAGAGTGTCCACAGTTCCAGTAAAATTCTGCGGTGGGCTGACGAGCTGCTTGCATTTCTGTGACATTTCCAGATACGATTCTTGGTGGGATTTTGGAAACTGTGATTGCTCAAGCTCACCCTTCTTAACACTCTAATGGTTACAGAGGAGAATGGAAAACACATATTTTATGGATGAGGCGTTTTGGTCTCCCCTGCAGTCGCTTTCTAGAATCAAGTTTTAGAATTTGGCTGATGCATCTGCCCGGGGACCTCAGATGGGAGGAGTGTGTCACTTGTGCCCCGACAGAAATGTCTCTGGGATCCGTGGCTGGCTTGCCCTGGGCATCTCTCCTTTAAGCTCCAGTTTTGACCTTTCCGCGGTTTTCCACCCCTGCCTTCTCAGCCACATGCTTTTGGCCTTAAACGCTCAAGTCTCGTGGAGTGAAACTCTGTCAAACGACTGGAAAGGGCATCCATTTCCAGATCTTTGGCATTTTCCCCGCGCTGACTCCTTGATGATCCTTCACTGTGGCCTTTTCAAGCTGAGTTGTTTCTGTTGTATTTGAGACGAGGATGAGGGAATGTGGTGGCCGCAACAGAACAAGGACTTGCAGCACGAATGTCACCTTCTGTCTCCCTCTTCAGTGGTGGCACGGAGGAGGAGGTGCTGCGTTGGAGGGAGGAGATCCTCCAGGAGCTCTCTGGAGCCCACCCAGGGAGCTGGAGTTTGTGGCCCGCCAGGAGCCCAGGAAGGATACGGCCACTGTCACAGGGGAAAGTGTTTGCTTCCCATGAAGCCAAGTGCCCAGGACTGTCCATATCCTTCACCCTGACAGTTTAACTTCAGTGTTTCTCTGTGCAGTCGCGGTCACCATGGGTGAGCACTCTGTGTGCGCGTGCCAGGGAGGAGATGGCTGTGACCACTGCACAAGAGGGCACGGCCTGGTGTCACCATGAAAGTTGTCTCTATGCCATCTCTCCGGTCCTTGAGGAGAGCCCAGAAAGATTTTAGGACCAAGGAGGTGCTTTTCCTCCAGCTGTTGCCAGTGTCCTTCAGAGCTTGGATTCTCCGGGGATTTCCGTCGTGACGGGTGGACTTCACGTCAGCAGCAATTACAGAATTGTAATGTGTTTTCATTGCTCTGTAGGATTCACCTCTCACCAGCGTCTGTCTTAAAGATAGGGCCAATTTCATGGAGCATTTTTCTGTGTGTGTCCTTGTTGCTTTTGGCAGAAAAAGTGGATTTGACATGTGTGCCCCGATGCCACCATAGCCCCTAGGCCAACAGTGTCATGGTCTAAACACCAAGAAGTGATGCCCCGCATTCCTTCCCTTGATGGTACTGTTTCTTCTCCATCTCTCTCGGATGATCCTTTGGGACCAAAGTCCTCTCCTTAGTGCGCCCACGTCCTGTGGGTATCACACCACTTGGAACTTCCTGGAACTGGCCCGGCGGACCCTGCAGTCTGCGCTGTTTGAAAACCCTGAGAAAGAGACGTCACCTCAACTTGAATCACGACAGCCCATTGCTCAGTCTCACCCTAAACTCACGGAGCTTGTTTCAGCTCCTCACTTCTTGACTGCATTTGTACTATGTTGAAAAAATATCCTGTCCACAAAAACACGAACCTAACAACCTAGAAAAAGAACAGGGTACTACTGGCATTACAGAACTTCTTCGCCTTTCAAAACAAAAGCAAAAGCCAGTGAACTTCACCACAGAGCTTCATAGTGTGGGGGACTCATCCGTCACTTTCAAAATTAGAGTCATTTGATCCAAGTTTGGGTCAGACACAGTATTTGAGCTGCACGGCTTCTGGGTTATCCTACCTTATTTGATCAGATTCAAAAGATGATTTCCTGTGTTTGTTTTGGTTTGTTCCTCAGTACGTTAAAATGATCCACGCCTTGAACACTGCCCCTGCGACCTTTACTGCCCTCTGTAGGAGGTTGATTTTGATCAGCCCTTTGAAGATGGGTGTCGAATTTATCTCACAGAATTTTTAGTGTTGTATATGGCAAGTTCTGAGATTTGCCCTCTATCTTATGCCAAACACCCCTTTCTAAGAGCTGTCCCTGCTTAGTTTTAGAAGCACTAGGGGTTTTCATACTTATTTTATAGAACACCCATTTATATTTATTTCTGTATATAGAACTAAAAAAAAAGCAGTAGTGTTAAAAATCTTTGTTGTGGTTTGAGCATCTTTGCTGCTTTTGGATTAAGATGGCGAATCAAGGCTCCACTTCCTCTCTCTTCTGTCTTTAGAAAGCTGTGATCACGTGTGCAATTATTTGAAAGGAAACATAGTCAATTAAGAAACCTGTACTTTAAGGAAGAAATTGTTAGCGAGATATCCATACTGCCCATATCTCGTTGGTGCAATAATTAAATAGCAAAGGAAATCTGTATTGGCAACTATTATAATTCAGTAGTTCTTTTGTTTATTGCCCTTTTCTGTTTAAGAGTCTTTTGGAAATTAGTCCCTTTCACGTGGTTGAATTCTTAAGTTGACCAGTTCTTATAGCTCTTATCACTAGAATGGTTTGCAGATACCCCAAACATACTATGATAAAATCAAATTGTGCTACTTTTGACCCATGTAATTTACCTGAAAGTTGTAATTGCTGACATAGAGTACTGCCTTGAATTTTGGTTGAAAACCTCTCTAGTTTCAATGATAAATAACAACTCAAACGATTCCATATTGTTTGAGGAAGGGGCTGTAATTCTTCTGTATGGTTGGCACCAAGTAATGGGAATTTGGCCTGGTGAGTATGACGGTCGTGCTGCCTAACCAAGGCAGAGCAGTGCTTTTTGTGTGGCTGAAGAGATGTGCTGACGAAAAAAGGAAACTTCTAGGACAATCGTTGGCTAAAAATCACCTTAGGATGAAAAATTTGAGGCAAATTTTTTTAAATGACAGAAAAAATAATCATCTCACTTGCTCAAAACAGGAGCCAGCATGATCTCTGGAAACATCAACTATCCCTCGTCGTGAATGTTGAAAGCCCTTTCACTGTTTTGCATTCTAGTTTGAATAGTTTGTATTGAAATTGGATTCCTATCTTGTGTATGTTTTTGGTGCATAAAAGGGAAAAATTGGTGTCGTTACTTTTGAAATTTGCAGGACGAAGGGCATGCTTTTGGTTTGCTGTAAGATTGTATTCTGTATATATGTTTTCATGTAAATAAATGAAAATCTATATCAGAGTTATATTTTAATTTTTATTCTAAATGAAAAAAAAACCCTTTTTACTTGAAAAATAATTGTAAGCCACATTGTTAATAAAGCAAAAATAAATTCTATGGTGGTGTTTCGGTCTTTGTGTTGAAGGTTATTCAATATTATCTTTAGCGTCTGCATTAGTTATTTTGGTGGGAATTTTTTGTTTTGTTTTTGCCACGCACTAAAGCCTTATTTCTAGGTTGTTAACGACCACGACTCTCAAAGTCCTGTGTGACCTCTCAGAGTCACCTCCTAGCTCCAGAATGGAACTTTCTGGTCAAGGAACTTGTGTTTATTCTTTTTAGTTGTTAAAACATTCTCGTGTATCCTTACACAACCACCTCTAGCCCTCCCATTTTCAGTCATTTCTGTTATTCTAGGATTTCCTGATGCTTTAGTAGAAAGACTGCTTTATTTCTATGAGAGCAATAATTAAATAACCACATTTATATTTATCATTTTTCTTTCAGTGTCACACGTAGGTTTTAGGCAATGAAGTTGGGATGAGAAGAGAGACCTTTGCCATCCTACCCCATCTCTGGGATCTCTCACAGGCAGAACCTGTCCCCTTCCTCTGTCACCACAGGTTCAGGTAGCATCTCCTAGGGGCAGGGGTAAGGCAGAAGGAAAGAATCTCCTAGGGACAGGGGTAAGGCAGAAGGGGAGAGAAAGCACTGAGTTAATGGAGGTGGAGGAGTGTTGAACGATTTCTCCTTTTCATCCATCCCAGATGATTTCAAGTATCTTAGTTCACCTTATTTTTTACTTCATTGCTTTCTTTTTAGAGACAGGCTCTCACTCTGTCACCCAGGCTGGAGTGTAGTGGTGCAGTCATTTACTTCTTTTTAAATATTATTTTTTGCTCTGATGGCAATCATATTCTGCATATAGAAATTTTTCTTTTAATTATGGAAACTTTTTTTTTTTTTTTTTTTTTTTTTTTTTTTTTTTGAGACAGGGTCTGTCACCCAGGCTGGAGTACAGTGGCCTGATCACGGCTCTCTGGAGCCTCAAACTCCTGGGCTTAGGTGATCCTCTCACCTTAGCCTCCCGAGTAGCTGGGATCACAGGCATGCCACCACATCTGGCTAGGAAACTTTTTAATAGCAAAAATGAGGCCTAAGAGGGCAAAATGGGAAACATATTATTCATTTTCTCAAAATATACTGGAAGCAAATAGATAAAGGGTGAGATGGCTGAGTAAATAGGATCATTGTATTTCAATTTGCACTTGGAGATCTTTGAGAAGAGCAAGACCAATTATCTAAGACAGTGGAAGCTGAACTCTGTTCTGTACCTTTAAATTGAATGAATCAAGGCAAGAAAGAAAATCTGTATTTCTTTTCATGTAGCCATCAGAAACCTATTTTTAATTCTTCTGCTCTCTAGTGAGGCTGTTTCCTCAGTTTACTAGAAGTTACTTCCCCCTTGTCTTGGGGTTTGTGCTGTGACTATTTTAAGTCTGTGAAAGAGCATGATGCTTACTGGAGTTTCAAGGACTGTGTTTAAAGAAATGTCGTTTATGTCAACATGACCTTGGGTGATTCCTCCTGAAGACTGGACATGTTATCAGTTTAGTGAAAATACAACATCAAAATAATAGATGGGCTACAAAGGTTTACTTGGGGATAGTTTCATCAAGAGGTTTTTATGTTGTCAACCCAAGCCTGGGTTATAACACCTTCCATTTAGTGCAGTTCATTTGTTGTGTCAAAGTACATTGTTTTGTGTTCTTCTATAGCTAATATGTCTAAATGGTGCATCATAGTAATAAGTAAAATGGAAACTCTTCGTTTGTTATTCTGAAGTCTGATCAACACACAATGACCACTACCACCAGGTCTTCCCACCCAACCCCAAAATTTGTTTCATCATAGGTATTGCCATCTTTTGCTTAAAATTTTTGGAATAGGAGATGTACATTGACTAGGAGAAAGAGTAAAACGTTGCACTTTTTACTGGGTTCAAATACTCATTCTACTACCTGCAAGGTATGTTATACAAGGCCTCAGTTTTCTGTAAGAGGTGGATAGTGCCGTATCTGTGTATGGTTGGTAGAATTGGATATTAGATAAATATAGTGTGATTCTAGGCAGAGTTAGCATGTGGTAGTGAACCAGATTCACAGTATCACTGGGCACCATCAACTCCTGGACTTTTGAGCACTTGCTCATTGGAACATCCTGGCTGCCACTACTATTGTCTCCTTCACATCCACCTCAGCAGAAACTTCAGCCACCAGTCCCAATCCAATTAAGCCATTGAGAGTTTGGGCCCTACCCACCAAACCTAGATTCAAATGAAGTACCCACCATGGTGTGCAGGATCTGACTTCCCCAACAGTTGACCAGAAGGGCTGTGTGACACCACTCTCAGGTAAAGCAGAATTTGTGTCCCAGGGCACCAGCTTGGATCAGTGTGAGATGGGAGGGAGCTAGCAGCAGTGTCCTATTCCTTTCCCTGGATGATCTATTTTGAAGAATGGTAGTTTTGTTTAGCCTGACCAGAAACCTTGATAGAGAAACCTTAAGCTGAGGCCAACTCTATAACATACCATCTGGTATTTGCTTTCCAGCCCTACCTGCCTCAATGTCTATTTTCCCTTATTCCTGCTGCCTGGATGTTTCATTCCACAATAAAATATTGGCACATACGCTTTGACCTAGACTGTTATCTTTGAAGCCCAGATAAGACAACTTGTGCAAGAAGTTTATAAAACAGCTTCTCAGCTAGGAGTTTGGAGTCAGATTGTCACCCCTCTGAAAGCAGTAGGGACCCTTTTGATCTTGGTAAGTAGGGGATAATAATCCTGACACTCTGGCATCACAATCACTAAAGCTTTTGCTTCTGGTTGAATGCACAGCAGGTGGAAGGCATGGGTGTGGGAGATTAAGTGGCCACTGCTTATAGTAGGGGCAATGATAGTACTAAAGACAGTGTGTAAGGTAACTGCATTTGGCATCACTGGCCTTGAAAAAGGAAAATAGCACACTTAGGGAATCAATTTGTCAGCTCAAAAGCTTCTGAGGCAGCTTTCAAAGGCACTTTCATCTTCTACAGCCACAGAGAAGACCTGCTGAAAATCAGGCCCAGGATCTGATTATAAGGATATTGGCGCTGCAAAGGATACTAAATGGGCAGCCTTGACAGGTTTCCTTTTTCAAAGTCAGAGCCCTTGTAGGGAAAGAGTTAAAAATTAACACCTGAGATGGGTCATTGAGTACATAAGACAAAAATCTTTTTTTCTTTTTACTTTTTTAAGAGACACGGTCTTACTCTGTCACACAGGCTGGAGTGCAGTGGTACGATCACGACTCACTGCAGTCTCAAACTCCTGGGCTCAAGCAATCCTCTGGCCTCTGCCTCCCAAGTAACTGGGAATACAGGGATGTGCCATCATGCCACCATGCCTGGCTGATTCTTTTTTTTTTTGTATAGACAGGGTCTCAGTATGTTGCCCAGGCTGGTTATCCAAGAATCTTCAACCTTAACTTTACCTAAACTCTCCTACGTCTAGGCAGAAGCAGCCCCCTTGCTGAGGTGAAAGCACTCCCCTTGCGTGAACACCATAGGACAACTTCACCTGATGCAGGTTCTTTATTTGCAAAATGACATCATTCCCAACATGTGCCTCCTCCCTTTGACCCATCATCACTTTCACAGCAATAACCAGATTTAGGTCTCAGCACAGCCTGGAAATGTAAATACAAACCCTGATTTGGGAAGAACAGTCCATACACCAAAGGAATTACAGAATCTGGCTAATGCACACTGGCAGAAACTGGGAGGACACATATGGTAATAGGTTAGGGTTTTAGATGAAGCAGGACAGGATATAATGCTGGATATGGGGAAATTCATGACATTGGGGCATTTATTGTGACCTACAATTCAGTATTTTTGTAATAATTACTTGGGGCCAGTCTAATGATCACCCATGATGGCTCCCAGGTGTTGACCTATAGTTAACAAGCTGGAAATGCAAAAGTGGCTTTGTTATACTTTTGAGGATGATGTCAAAAGACTGGAAATATAACGCATATACTAGGCTAACTCTCCTGCTCTTTTTTAAAATGTAGCTCGCAGAAGACATTGGTCATCTTAACATGTGGCTGGTCTATTGATGGCATCATGCCAATTAGACCTGGTGAGCAGGAATCCTGGTAAAATACTTGCATACCAGAGGGAGGAAGATAAACCCCACAGACATTAGAAGCAGCCAGCGTTATTGACAGCCTGGTCGACCAGTGGCAGAGCTACAGCCTCAGTTGGGGAACTGCATCCTATAGGTATACAATCATGTCCTTCCAGCTGCTACATTTGCACAGAACCAGTGGCCAGTATAAGAGACTGTGTTCCCAAGAGTCTGAAGGCACAGACATCCAAATAGTAGAATTAGGTTGGATGGGCTCCTCTCACCACTTATTCCTAGTAACTCGATTGTTGAATATTTTCCCCACAGAACACAAAGTACCACTGAACTGGAAGCTGTGGTTATCCTTTGCCCTTCTTATACAAGTGGACCAGCAAATGAAACAGTTTATGTACTTGATTGCCGTGAAAAGCTAGGTCTGCAGCCACAGAGAAGACTCACTGAAAATCAGGCCTAGGATCTGATTATAAGGATGGCAGAACTGCAAAGAATATAAAATGTGCAGCCTTGACAGGTTGCTGGTTCTGCACAATGAGGGTAGGGAGGAGCATGTCAGAAACCCAGGGGATTCAGTGGGGCATCTCTTAGTGTTCATGTGGTCACTGGTAACCATGAATAGGCAACTGAGGCAGCAGGGCAACTCAGGGAGTCCTTGGGAATATGAAGTTCTGGATTATTCCAAACCCAAGGAATCCACTCTGGATTATTCAAACTCTCAAAGACTCCTTGGAGTATGATGTTCCGGATTATTACACAGACACAAGAAAAAAAATCCAGATTAGTCATGAGGCTGGCCAAGGGCGAATCCATAATTCATGATAGCAGAAAGAGTTGATAAGAGTTAGTTACAGCTGTGAGACTTGCTATGACAAAGGGCAACTTGGCTTCTTAACCTTTATTAAGTCTTTTTCTGGAAAGGGTCACTGCCTACCACTTTGAAGAATTAGACTTGCACTTTCCCTCTTGGGGAAAAACGTGAGGGTATCTTGTTCTCTGAGGATGAGAGCTGGATATAATGAGAGAGTGTGAGTGCATCCAGGATTGATGGTGTTTCGTCAGTTTATGCACTCCCCCAGGCCGCTTACATCAACTGCTGTTTTGTGGATGAGCTGTTAGCTCACTGCCCAGCAATGCCAGCTACCATGACCACTTTTAGGCTCATGGCCAGCTCCAGCTCAGCATCTCTCCCACAAAACTTGGTGGCCACGAGGCACAGCAGCACCCAGATACATTGTACTTGCCCCATTAAAGGTCTAGTTTCTCCCATTGTCTCGACCCAGATGAAGCACTGGGTTTGGAATTTGGCTACTTTGGGTGTCAGAACCTGGAGATGCTATGGAGTTAATGTCCCATGGGGCAAACTTTGATCAATTGAGATATAAGATGTAGCCAGCAAATAAATTCCCTTCTCATCCTCTCCCGGATGGACTCTATCCCCATATGGTGGAGGCTCTGTGCAGCCTGTCCAGAGACAACCCATATGTCTGAGTAACCACATGTGCTTCCTCATGGAATCATGGCCACCTCACTATGCACTACTGATTATTTAGTTTTCCTCCTCCTGTGCTTGACATTTCTCAGCCTGAGATTACCTCCTCTCCTCCAATAAAGTACCAGCTTAGAAGCTTTTTCTCAGGATCTGTTTTCTTGGGAACTCAGCTGAAGCAGTAGGCCTGCAAAAGTAGATAGTATTATACTCACATACGCACTTTGCAAATAATAATGACAAAATATTCTGGTGTAATTCAGCAGGACTCTGGAGCTGGGGAAACCTACCAGCCTTCCATGATTGGAATGCTCTTACTATGCATTTGTTTCAGAATTCCTTAAAGACATGGGATAGAGGTTAAAATTTGAAATGTCCCATCTAGGTTTTCTTCTAGGGTTTTTAAGGTTTTAGGTCTTACGTTTAAGTCTTTAATCCATCTTGAGTTAGTTTTTGTATAAGGTGTAAGGAAGAGGTCCAGTTTCAGTTTTCTGCATGTGGCTAGCCAGTTTTCCCAACACCGTTTATTAAATAGGGAATCCTTTCCCCATTGCTTGTTTTTGTCAGGTTTATCAAAGATCAGATGGTTTTAGATGTGTGGCATTATTTCTCAGGCCTCTGTTCTGTTCCATTGGTCTAGATATCTGTTTTGGTACCAGTACCATGCTGTTTTGGTTACTGTAGCCTTGTAGTATAGTATGAAGTCAGGTAGCATCATGCCTCCAGCTTTGTCCTTTTTGCTTAGGATTGTTTTGGCTATATGGACTCTTTTTTGGTTCCGTATGAAATTTAAAGTAGTTTTTTCTAATTATGGGAAGAAAGTCAATGGTAGCTTGATGGGGATAGCATTGAATCTATAAATTACTTTGGGCAGTATGGCCATTTTAACAATATTGATTCTTCCTATCCATGAGCGTGGAATGTTTTTCCATTTGTTTGTGTCCTCTCTTATTTCCTTGAGCAGTGGTTTGTAGTTCTTCTTCAAGAGGTCCTTCACATCCTTGTAAGTTGTATTTCTAGGTATTTTATTCTCTTTGTAGCAATTGTGAATGGGAGTTCGCTCATGATTTGGCTCTCTGTTTGTCTACTATTGGTGTATAGGAATGCTTGTGATTTTTGCACATTGATTTTGTATCCTGAGACTTTGCTGAAGTTGCTTATCAGCTTAAGGACATTTTGGGCTGTGATGATGGGGTTTTCTAAATATACAATTATGTCATCTGCAAACAGACAATTTGACTTCCTCTCTTCCTATTTGAATACGCTTTATTTCTTTCTCTTGCCTAATTGCATTGGCCAGAACTTCCAATATTATGTTGAATAGGAGTAGTGAGAGAGGGCATCTGTATCTTGTGCCAGTTTTCAAAGGGAATGCTTCCAGCTTTTGCCCATTCAGTGTGATAATGGCTGTAGGTTTGTCATAAATAGCTCTTATTATTTTTAGACATGTTCCATCAATACCTAGTTTGTTGAGAGTTTTTAGTATGAAGGGGTGTTGAATTTTATCAAAGGCCTTTTCTGTATCTATTGAGATAATAATGTGGTTTTCATCATTGGTTCTGTTTCTGTGATGGATTATGTTTATTGATTTGTGTATGTTGAACCATCCTTGCATTCCAAATACCATTCAGGACATAGGCATGGGCAAAGACTTCATGACTAAAACACCAAAAATCAATGGCAGCAAAAGCCAAAATTGGCAAATGGATCTAATTAAACTAAAGAACTTCTGCATAGCAAAAGAAACTATCATCAGAGTGAACAGGCAACCTAAATAATGGGAGAAATTTTTTGCAATCTATCCATCTGACAAAGGACTAATATCTAGAATCTATGAGGAACTTATACAAATTAACGGGAAAAAAAACATCAAAAAGTGGGTGAAGGATATGAACAGACACTTCTCAAAAGAAGACATTTATGCAGCCAACAAATATATGAAAAAAAGCTCATCATTACTGGTCATTAGAGAAATGCAAATCAAAAACACAATGAGATACCATATCACACCAGTTAAAATGGCGATCATTACAAAGTCAGGAAACAACAGATGCTGGAGAGGATGTGGAGAAACAGGAATGCTTTTAAACTGTTGGTGGGAGTGTAAATTGGTTCAACCATTGTGAAAGAGAGTGTGGCAATTCCTCAAGGATCTAAACCAGAAATACTATTTGACCCAACAATCCCATTGCTGGGTATATACCCAAAGGATTACAAATCATTCTACTATAAAGACATGCACATGTATATTTATTGCAACACTATTCACAATAGCAAAGACTTGGAACCAACCCAAATGCCAATCAATGATATACTGGATAAAGAAAATGTAGCATGTATACACCATGGCATACTATGCAGCCAAAAAAAAGGATGAATTCATGTCCTTTGCAGGGACATGGATGAAGCTGGAAACAAGCATTCTCAGCAAACTAACACAAGAACAGAAAACCAAACACTGCATGTTCTCACTCATAAGTGGGAGTTGAACAGTGAGAACACATGGACACAGGGAGGGGAACATCACACACTGGGGTCTGTCAGAGGTGGAGGGTTAGGGGAGGGATAGCATTGGGAGAAATACCTAATGTAGACAATGGGTTGATGGGTGCAGCAAACCAGCATGGCACATATATACCTATGTAACAAACCTGCATGTTCTGCACATTTATCCCAGATCTTAAAGTATAATTTAAAAAATTTAAAAAAAGAAGTCCCATCTGATTTTTATTTTATTTTATTTTTGAGATAGAGTCTCACCCTGTCACCCAGGCTGGAGTGCAATGGCACGGTCTCGGCTCACTGCAACCTCCGCCTCCTGGGTTCAAACAATTCTCCTGCCTCAGTCTCCTGAGTAGCTGGGATTACAGGTACCTGCCATCACGCCCAGCTAATTTTTGTATTTTTAGTAAAGACAGTTTCACCATGTTGGCCAGGCCAGTCTTGAACTCCTGATTTCATGATCCACCCACCTCAGCCTCCCAAAGTGCTGGGATTACAGGCATGAGCCACTGTGCCCAGCCTGATTTTTAACATAAGACGTGTGTATTAGAGAGTAAAAAAACAGGTATTAAATTTACCTATTATCTCATTATTTCTAATTACAACTTTATTGTATTTCCATGTATAAAAACACAATATTGAAATCAAGTTGTTTATACTATTTGAAAACTTTTCACTGGTTTTTTTGTAATCATGCTCTTACATAAGCATGTGAAGTCAATCTTTTTTGCATATTAGCATTTTTATTTTGAATGTATAAACTTTTAAATAATTTGACATGCTGTGTACTACTTACCTAGCTGCTGAAAATACTTTCATTTTGCCATAATTCCTTCAGTTTAATGTATTTTATGTCTTACAGGTAGGTTGAAACACTCTTCATGTCCTCTCTGATTCTACTTCCCTCCTTCATATTCTAGAGCTCACCACTGTTCTGATTTTCTCTTTTCAAATTCCTAAGCATGATTTTTATTCTAATGTTACATTTGCATGTAACTATAACAACATATACCACTTTTTGTGGGGTTTCAAAATTTTAGAGTGTTGTGCTACTTGCGTCATATTGCAGTTTCTTCTTTTTGCTCAATATTATGTTTCAGAGATTCATGCATGTAAATATATGTATCTAATTCATTGATTTTCTCTGCAGCATAAATTCATTGACTGTATTATGAATCACACATCCATTCCCTTATTGGTAGACTTTTAGGTTATTCTCAACTTTTTGCTCTTTCAGAAATGCTTCCATGGCCAGGCGTGGTGGCTCATGCCTGTAATCCCAGCACTTTAGGAGGTTAAACCGGGAGGCTTGCTTGAGCCCAGGCCTTTGAGACCAGTCTGGGCAACATAGGAAGACCCCATTTCTCCCCATATTTAAAAAATTAGCCAGGCATGATGGTGTGCGCCTGTAGACACAGCTATTTCAGAGGCTGAGGTGGGAGGATTGATTGAGCCTGGGAAGTCGAAGCTGCAGTGAACCGTGATTGCATCACTGCACTGGAAGACAGAGTGAGATCCTGTCAAAAAAAAGAAAGGAAGAAGAAAGGAAGGAAGGTAGGGAGGACAAAGAGGAGGATGAGGATGAGGAGGAGGAGTAGGAGGAGAAGGAGAAGGAGGAGAAGGAGAAGGAAAAGGAGAAAGAGAAGGATCCATGAACATTTTTGTCTATGTCATCTTCTGTGCACATGTACGAGAGTCTCTAAAGATGTCTCTAAAGGTGGAATTGGTGGGCCATGAACTAGACACATTTTCAGCGTTCCTGGATGTTGCCAGTGTTATCCTTAGTGGTAGCACCAGTTTGCACTCTTGCCAGAAGTACACGAAAGTGTCCATTGCTCCGTATCTTAGCCCACACTTAACAGAGTTTTAATTATTGCCAATTTGATGAGTGTGGAAATAGTAACTCAATATAGTTTTGACTTGTATTTCCCTAATAACTATTTAAGTTTAGTATATTTTCATCTGCTTATTGTCCATTCATGGTTTTTATTTTGTAAATTACCTATCCATAATCTTTACAGATTCTCATTGTCTCTGACTCTTCCTCACCCCCCTCCACTCCTTTGATTTATAAGGATATTTTAAAAATATCCCTTGATATTAATCCCATATCAATTATGGGATTGTCAATAATCTTGCTCTCTTTTTGTCTTTTCACTTAATTTTGTCCTTTGTAATTCAGAGGTTTTTTTAAATTCTAATACACTTCCAATATGTCAGTCTCTATGGTTTTTGCTTTTATTCTCTTGTTTAAGAAAACTTATCTATTCTTAGGACATAGATATATTCTCCTTTATTTTCTTTTAAAAGTTTACGTTTTGTTTTCCCCAAACTCTCTAGAATTTTCTTTGTGATGGTACTACCAGTATTATCCAAAGTGGTTCAAGTGCAGTGGGTCACCCGTGTAATCTCAGCACTTTGGGAGGCCAAGGCAGGAGCATCACTTGAGCCAGGCATTTGAGACTACAGCGAGACCACATCTCCACACACAAAAAAACAAAAAAACAAAACAAACAACAAAAAAAAATTAAATAATTAGCTGGGCATGTTGATCCTTGCCTGTGGTCCCAGCCACTTGGGAAGTTGAGGTGAGAAGATCACTTGAGCCCAGGAGTTAGAGGCTGCAGTGAGCCAAGATTGCACCACTGCACTACAGCCTGGGCGAGAGAGTGAGACTCTACCTCTAAACACACACACACACACACACACACACACACACACAAAGTGTTAGCACTAGCTTCCACTCCTGGCATAGGAAATTCATTCCTGCTCTGCACCTTGACAACATGCAGTGGTGTTTTTCAGGATTGCTGATCTGACAAGTGTGGAATGGACATGTGGGCCAGTGAAATTGCCCTATTCTATCTTAATTGCCCAGGGTCTATCCTTTCCCCATTGACTGGCCATCCCACATGTGTCATATTTCAAGTTTACATTCAAGTGCCGGTCTATGTCTGGTCAATATTTGGATTCATTGGTGTGTGCATCTATCCTGATCAATGCCGTCATCACATTATCTAATAACCCCTGTTACTTGGTAAAGGAAATTTTCCTGCCTTGTTGTTTATTCAAAGTTGTCTTGCCTATTCTTGATCTTTTATTCTTCATTATGAATTTAGACTTGTTCAAGTCCAGAGAAAATTTTGTTAGGGTATTGATTGGATTTGTATTAATTAAGTTTATAAAAATTTGGGGAGAATTGACTTCTTTTATACTATTGAATCTTTTTATGCAGAAGAGGATATCATTTTAAATTTTTTCTTGTACTTTACATGTCCTTCAATAAGGTTATGTTTTTCTCTGTAAAACTCTGGCACGTATTTTGTTAAATGTTTTCTAAATGCTTTATAATTTTTTTACTATCTTTTTTCTGTTATGTTTTGTTCATTATTACTGAGACTCTACTTTTTTTAATATTCTAATATTCTATACAGCAACTTCAGTGAACTCAACTGAAAGGGAATTTCCATTCTGAATTTGTTGATCTTTTTCTTAGCATGAGATGGTTTGTGTGTTCCTGGAATTTTGGTTTGTGAGATTCACTTTGAGTGGGAGATTTTTGTTTTGTTTTCCATTTATTTATCCTTCTCTCTGTTGTTTATTGAATTGCTGGTTTTACATTTGCTTCTGTTCATCTCGTACACTGAGTAGAATCAGATTTTTTTTTTTTTTTTTTTTTGGGACACGATTGAAATTTGCTTTAAACATTTCTTTGGGGGAGATGACACCACATCTCTACTCAATGAAGAGAAACATTTTTACCAGTCCAGAGGTCTTTTATTTTTAAACACCTATTATGCCATGAATTCATAGAGAAGAGGTTCAGGCAGTTCAGGCTCCTTCCTGTTGGTTCTCACAAAGTGAGCTTCTCCGAGTGGAACAAGCTGGCGTTTCAGCTGAACCCAGGTATCTTTCCCTTGGTTTTAAAAATCTTCATTCATGCTTTTGCATGAAGCTGTAGATCATTCATTTCCATTGTTCCCTGGTATCCTATTGTAGGAATATGCCACGATTGATTTATCTGTCAAACACACATACACACACACACCCCCTGCTGTCCTTACTGTCATATACTAGTGCTATGCCAGGAAGAGACTGTTGAGCCATTAGTAGTGAGTCATCTATCTTGGAATCTTTGCTTTCATAATACCTTAACATTGCATATGTGGTCTTTTTCCTTCATCCAGGTGCCAACATTGTCCATCCAGCTATACAAGAAGCCCCTTAAGAGATGATTGTTGGTGTCATTGAGTCTTTGCTGAGCTCACAGTCCTCACTCACAGAATCTCATGTTTTATCCGGTTAGGTGTTCTCATTCCCATGTCAAAGAAGCAACGGAAACCTGAACAATTTGCACAACTTGCCCAAGATCACACGGCTCGGTCTCACCCTCAACTGGGTGTTTAGCAAACAGTTATTGACTAGAGTGAAAGGGACGTGGTCAAACAGTCTCTTCCTCAACTGGGTGTTTAGCAACTGGGTGTTTAGCAAACCGTTATTGATTAGAGCTGGAAAGGACATGGTCAAAAGCTTGAGATGCATGAATAAAAGGAGAAAAAGATGCAGATGGAAAATTCAGATCAAATGGTTTTATCTTAGGAATTCAGGGATTTTTGTCTGGCTAGAAAAGAGAAAATAGATGTGAGAAAATCCTTCTCTTCTCACTTCCTTAGTCACCAGGGACAACTGTTTCTACTGCGCTCCCAGCCCCTTGGATTGTGGTGTCATCAAGTTAACTCAGTAACCAAGTGCATTGATGCTGGGTATTTCTATCTGGAACCTGTTGCTATTTACAGTGTCAACTTCTATGACAGGCTAAATGTCTCACCCTCCACGCAAGCCACGCAGATCCCATTAGCAATAACCACATTTGAGTGAGAGGCCCCCATGCTCCACTTGGAACAAGGCACCCTTTCATGTAATTTAGCATCTGATGAGAAACAATCGTGGGAGACAAAGTGCTTCTTTTATGAGGACAGGTCCTTATGAAAGATGCAAGAGCAAATGCTTTAGTAGCTCCTCTGGTAGCAATATCACCCCAGAGGGGGATGATGTGTATTTGTTTTAAGAAAAGAACCTTCATGAGTGCAGAGGGGAAAAAACAAGAGCAGCGAGTAATGCAGATGAGAAATCTGAACGGTGGTTAAGTCTAACCGCTAGCAAAGTGTGACAACTCCAAGTCATTACCTTAAATCAGCATTCTCCAAGACATGTTGGCCACAATGTGCTCCAAATCTAGAGCAGTGGAGCAAAAATATGTCCTAGTAAAATAGCTAAAATTTACCACGTATTCACCTGTGCCAGGCACTACCTGTTTAGGTCTTTATTCAGATAATTCGCCCTCCGGGAATTTCAATGCCTGCCTTCTACTTCACATCCTTCTTTGCTTTGTTTTCTTTTCCCTTCCTAGCTCTTATCACTTTCAAACATACTATGAGTCGTCCTTATCTATCTCTTATATATGTTCTCTCTCCCCCACCAGAGTGTAAGCTCGATGAGGGCAAGTATAATTTGGTCTGTGTTTTTGTTTTTCCTTTTCTGCTCTATCTTTAGCATCCAGTACAGATTAGGTGCTCAATTAACATTTGTTGAATGATTGAGTGTGCTAAGATTTATCCATGAGTTATCTTCTTGAATCATCACAACCATTCTTTGAGGTGGGTACTATTTCCCCCACGTAGAGCAGAGGAAAATGAGATTTAGGAAAGTAACTTCTCCGTGATCAGAAAGATTGTCAGGGAATCAGGATCAGAACTCAAGTCTCTCAAGTCCGCTTACTCGCTCTTCTAAGAGTCATGAGATGGGAGGAAAAGAGCTCTCGTTAGGATGAGAAGCAGACCCTTTTGTGGAGAGGTGATACTGCCCAATTTTCAGAATGATCAAACTGTACTGGGAGACATGTAGGGAAGTGAATACAATAAAGCCTATTTCTAGCCTAAAAATATCACATCAGTTATATCTATCAGTGCTCTTAAAAACAGTATCTCTTAAGAAGTCACTTAATTTATCTTCTAGCAAGAGTCCTTTGCAGCAAGGTTTGGCAAAAAGGAAGGAGAATGTTATGTGAACTAGTATTTATGGAGCAGACACCATGTGCAAAATTCTTAATATTTATTACATCCAGATTGTTTATATCATCCAGTCCTGACCACAACCCTGTGAAATGTGCAATCTGAGGTATGTTTCCCTCGTCCACGTTTACCCAGCAGCCGGGGCTTATCTTTATCCACAGTGTTTATTTCACGTTTCTGGCTACTGACTTATCTTCCTCACAGCACTGTGCATTTCTTGAAGGTAGGCACTGTTGCTTGTTTCTTGTTGAATCTTCAGAATCCAGCCTGTTGCCTGGCTCCCAGCACTTAATAAATGCTTTAAAAAGCAAAATGAATGACTTGTTGTATAGTGTCTAATTTGGAAGTTTTACAATTTATAGAAATGAGGCCATCACATACATAAAGAACTGGAAAATAATGCAAGCTATGACATAGTCTGGTGCTTGATGGTGTGGTGTACCCGTTGTAAAAAGCAAAGGCTGCAAAGAAGGGACGGGTCATCGTGGGCTGAGGTGAGCCATGGAAAGATTCATTTCTTGACTCACTTATTCAGTACATTCTAAACCTTACAGTGTGTCATTAAATCTCTTGGGTATGGGCAGTAAAAGGCATGATCCAGCTGGGCCCGGTGGCTCACACCTGTAATCCCAGCACTTTGCGAGGTTGAGATGAGCGGATCACAAGGTCAGGAGTTTGAGACCAGCCGGACCAATATGGTGAAACCCTGTCTCTACTAAAAATACAAAAATTAGCTGGGTGTGGTGGCACGCCTATAGTCCCAGCTACTGGGGAGGCTGAGGCAGGAGAATTGCTTTAACCTGGTAGGCAGAGGTTGCAGTGAGCCGAGATTTGCCACTACACTCTAGCCTGGGTGACAGAGAGAGACTCCATCTCAAAAAAACAAAACAAAACAACAGCAACAACAAAAAACGCCATGATCCTTGACCTCAAGCTATGCACACTCTGCTGGAAAAGTCTAAGCTGCACAGGGTCTATGCCTTGAGTGCACACCCCGCCCACCACACCTTCTCTGAAGACTGTTTCTCCTAATAGATGCTTATCCGCACGGCATGATCAGGGCAGACAGAACTCAGCCGTTGTTACCTGGCCAATCTGATTATTAAAAATATTGGAACCAGGAGACCCAGAGACTATAGCAAGTTGATTTTTAAAAAATTTGATCTCAAACTGGTGCCATCGCAAACCCAAGCCATTTTGGTGCCAAAAACTGGGTAAGCAGAGAAAGCTGGTTAACGGGGAGAGAAAAAGAAAGTGAGCCTGTCTTAGGTCAGTTTCCCTAGAAGCACAGCCTGAGATGGGGATTCCCTCAGGGGAAACCTGTAGCGTGGTGAGGGAGGTGGGAGAGTGCACAGAGGTAGCCGGGCAAAGAGGTGGTTTCTGCTGAGCCTTCAGCCTGGTCTCAGGGGGAGCTCTGGGTATGAATGGCACCACAGAGCATCTCTGCGTAAGGTTAATTACACTAAGTCTATTTAAAAATAATCTCACAGGGCCAAGCATGGCGGCTCATGTCCATAATCGCAGCACCCTGGGAGGCTGAGCCAGGAGGATCACTTGAGGCTAGGAGTTCAAGATCAGCTTGGGCAACACAGCAAGATCCCATCTCTACAAAACAATTAAAAAATTAACTGGGTGTGGTGGTGCCCGCCTGTAGTCCCAGGCACTTGAGAGGCTGAGGTGGGAGGATCGCTTGCGTCCAGGAGTTGGAAGGTGTGGTGAGCTAGGATCTCACTTCTGCACCACAGCCTGGGTAACGGCGTGAGGCTCTGTGTCAAAATAACAGTAGGAATCACCATTACGGTCATCATCATCGTGATCATCAGCACCATCAGTCATCGTCATCTCACAGTGAAAAAGCAGAGTGGAATGAATAAGTCAGGAATGAACGAATACCTCTGTCTCTCCCACGCAGACTCAGCGTGATTTTGTAGGTGGATCATATAGCATGATTCAGACTAAAGCACTCTTTGTCCACTAACCATCCAGAGGATATGAGGCTGAAAGAGATCTTGGAATTTCAAGGAAAACTTACTTATCAGGACAACTTTTGTTTTAATCTGAAGAAAAGAAGGTGTTTTTTTCACTGATGGATTCTGAATTCCTCCACTGGTCTCAGTTAATATCGGGGAGTGGAAGAGTCTATCCTTAGAAAATAGTAGATCATTCCCCTAATTCTCCTTTGAAGAAAGAAAGAACTCCTTCTCCGTTTTTTTTCTTTTCTTTTCTTTTCTTTTTTTTTTTTTTTTTTGAGACAGGATCTTGCTGTATCACCCAGGCTGTAGTGCAGTGGTGCCATCTCGGCTCACTGCAACCTCTACCTCCTGGGTTCAAGTGATTCTCCTGCCTCAGCCTCCCCAGTAACTGGAACTGCAGGTGCACGCCACCATGCCTGGCTAATTTTTGTATTTTTACTAGGGACAGGGTTTCACCATGTTGGCTAGGCTGGTCTCGAACTCCTGGCCTCAGGTGATCTGTCTGCCTCAGCCTCCCAAAGTACTGGGATAATAGGTGTGAGCCACCACACCCAGCCTCTTTTCTCAATTTTAAAAAGCATAAATAATTGAACTTGGTGTAACATTTAAAAAAATGTGTTGCAGTTGGGAGTTAGAAGATAATTGCCAGCCTCAGCGTGTTCTATGCCGTTTCCAGCTGATGATCAAGCATAACAAAGAGTTTTTATAACATAAACGAATTCACAGTGGATTTTTTTTCTTATCCTTTCCACAGGATATTGTCCAGCTGTCATATATAAAGTCATTCTACCTAACAATTTGCTTATTTAAATCTATCACAGATTAATTATTTGCAACAGAGTCTTTAGCAGGTAAACATGGTGCTAGAAGAATCTTTAAGATGGGGATTAGCAAAGTATGTGCTGGGATCACTGTCTTAGGAGAACAGCAAGAAAACAGGATTCTATCTTCAGATAAGTTTGGAAGACACTCTATACCACATTCCAGATATGAGCAGTCATGATAAAGAAATCTGCTTAATCAAGTTAACCCAGCAGTTGCAAAACTTTTTAAATCATGGAACCCCTTTTCATGTGAAGTACGTTAGCTTTGCAAAGAATAAATATTACACAGTGAACCACTGGGAATTCTGAATAACGCCAACCCCCTCATTTGATCAATAAGGAAACTCATCAGATTAGTATTTCAACAATATTTACAGAGTCCCTGATGCTGGCAAAAGACCTAGGATCTGGGGATGAGAGTGAATACTCATACACCCAACATTTAAGGAATTCCCTGGCGTCTAGAAGGAAGAGCTTAGCTCAGAGACAATGAGGTGGTGGCTGTTAAATGTGACAGTGGGGAATATGCAAGCGAGAGCACCAGAGGGAAGAAGGAGGGCGCGCCCTGTTCTGGGAGAGGGGCTGCACCTGGGAGGATGACTCACCGTGTTCTGGGAGAGGGGCTGCACCTGGGAGGATGACTCACCGTGTTCTGGGAGAGGGGCTGCACCTGGAAGGATGACTCACCGTGTTCTGGGAGAGGGGCTGCACCTGGGAGGAGGGCGCACCCTGTTCTGGGAGGGGCTGCGCCTGGGCTCACTGGTCACCAGGAAGGTCACAAGGAAGTGAAAGCTTGAGCTAGTTTTTTAGGATGATGAGGAGTTGGCCCATGGTGGCCCTCTGCTCTGCCTAAGGGTCAGCTCCTCTGTATTCTGCAAAGATCCTTCCCATCTTTTGAGAAGGAACTGGGCCATCCCCTCTGGGAAGCCTTCCTCACCTTTGCACTTGTATTCCTTGGCTCTGGTGTAAATATACAAGTTCATGGGGAGGAGTAACTTACAAGCAAAGAGGAGTTAGAGGTCACAGCATTTGCGACTTCTCTTTACCCTACAGTTGACACGTGTATACGTGTACAACATACTCTGGCCAATGTTCAAGAACAGAGGGACGTCCCACTGTGAATCAGTTCTATGCATTTGCAGTTCTGAGGGTCCAGCACATCTACATCACTATGTGACAATGGACGCTTCCTGGTTGGGAAAATGGCCTTTTTAGAAACGGGAGCTTCCGGAGCTGAGCTAACTTGGACCCCTGGAGCCAGCTTTCTCGTAAGGACCCAAAGAAACCTCTGAACATCCTGATTTGTCATCTAACCACAATGCCTTATAGGAATTATCTCATTTAATCCTTCAACAGCCTTATGAGGCATTCTTTATTACCCTTTCCATTTTACGTATGAGCAGCTGAGATCTAGAGAAGTTAAAGCTTATGGTCAGCAACTAGTAAATGACAGACCAGGGACTTGAGTCTGGCTCCAAAGTTCATGCACTTGAACTCTATGATATAATTCCTCTTAAAACACAATCTTGGGCCAGGCATGGTGGTTCACATGTATAATCCCAGCACCTTGGGAGGCTGAGGCAGGTGGATCACCTGAGGTCAGGAGTTCAAGACCAGCCTGGCCAACATGGCAAAACCTCGTCTCTACTAAAAATACAAAAATTAGCCGGGCGTGGTGGTGGGCACCTGTAATCCCAGCTACTCAGGAGGCTGAGGCAGGATAGTCACTTGAACCTGGGAAGCGGAGGTTGCAGTGAGCCAAGATCACACCACTGCACTTCAGCCTGGGTGACAGAGTAAGAGTCCATCTCCAAAAGAAATAAAACACAATCTTAAACCACACTACTAGCATATATATCTAGTAGATTGCTTCTAAAGTTTTACATATTTATCATTATTATTTTCTGCTACATATGTTTCTTGCCTAGGCGTAGTGTTGAATGCATGGAAATTTCTCAATAACAACTCTAATGGGTAAGAAAAATGAAGTTGAAAAAAGTTCCCTTAGCTAAGGGAATTAACTAATTACCCTGTTAATCTGTGCTCTCTGGTTTAAAGAACTAGGACTTTGAAGAAGGAGACTGAAAAAAAAAAAAAAAAATCCTTCAAGGATCCAGCAAGCCAGCAGCCCAGAATATTGCAGAGAAGAGTATTTTCAGCACTCAGCTCCAAGTAGGCATTCAATAAATACTTGCTGACTTGATAGAATTAAACAAACAGATTTTCCTGATTGACATGACATCCGCTCTAATTGCAAAACCTATTTGAGGAACAACTTGATGAGGCAAAGCAAAATTAAATGGGCCGCTGTGAAAGCAGCGTGATGGTATTAGAACCTTTCAGTTGCTGGGCTGGAAGGGAGCTGAGAACATTGTTAAGTGTGGACAATGTACAGGCAAGTACCAAATAGAATTTCTTTGACTTAATAATTTTTGAAAACTGTTTATACAGTTCATATATTAAATGCTGTGGAAATTGTTTTGAGTCTTTGCAAGAGAGTTACTGCATTTAATCCCCACATAAATCTAGGTGCATTTGTAAGCCACTTGCAGCATACAGCAAGCTTATAATAACTGCATCTCCCACATTTCTTATTTCAGCATTAAAATAATATTTACAATTACATTTTCGAAAATGTTGTTGTACCAAGATGAAATCAAATAGTTAAGCTTCAGGGGAGAAAAGAGAAATCGACTGGGAAGGTGCTGTAACAAATGATGATGCTGAGTTGGTATTCTCGAGAAGTAACTGTGGTCTTTTCCATTTTCAGTTGAAATGCAGCCCTCCGAGATTCTTCCAGTATTTGGGAAGTCAAATTGTCTTATGAAATTGTGCAGAAATTGACAGGTTCCAAACAAATAGAGTAATCATTGGAGAATGCACAACAATCTGGCAATATGGAAATTACAAATTATAATATTTTCCCCCTGAGTAAATGAAATATGCAAAAGAACAACTGCATAATACAACACAGTTTGTGTAGTCCCTGGGTAGCTACTGTTAGCAAGCTATTTTATCACGGTTGTATACTTCCTTGGTTAATAATGAATGCACAAAATTAAAATGAATTATAAAATTCTTTCAAAGTTCAAGTTTTACATAAAATGCCATCGGGAAGTATCAAAATACGGTGGCAACCCATGACATAAATCTTTTTAAATGTCTGTGCACCTCGCTGAACATTCTGCCTTTTACTGTAACACTAGCTCTTATTTGTGTCAGGGAATTTTCCTAATCTGTTTTCATCCTATTACAGTACATAGTAATCTTGGCCCTAAAGAAACAGAAAAATTTAGCTCTGCCAGAAATATTTTTACAACCTTGATATTATTGTAGTAAGATTGCATCTTATTGTGTTTATCTCTGGGATATAATATGGAAATCCAATACCGGTAGCTATGATAATATTAATTCATTCTTTATTCAATAATACTTTGGTGAATGTTCTCTACTTATAAGCCCCTGAGCTCAGGGTTATGAGAGTATGTCATAAGCAGAGCACACAGATCTGCCTTTTAGGAGTTTACAGTCATCTAAAGAGCACGAGGAATGAGAGTAATTTTAAACGTTGGTCGTGTTCTCATTCTCAAAACTACCTTCTCTGCGAGGTCAACATCCTTGGCCAACTGTTGATTACTTGGGAAACTCACTCATCTTCTAGTCTTCTAAGTCGCTGCCTTGTTAATTTCACTGCTCATCACTTTCCCCCACCCTGAAAGGACACAAACCAGGGACCATTCACATCAATCAGGACGTGAGAAATTTTATCAAAGCTCTGTAGGGAAATGTCCAAACCTCGTGAGTATTGAAGATTGTCTTCTTTCCTTCATGTGAGTAACTTAGAATTGCCATATTTGATGACCTGCTCATGTCCCAGGTCTACCAGGTAACACCTGCTGTGGGCAAACAGTCTTTATTTTCATCTTGCAATAGCCAACTCTGGCTTTATTACTATTTCCTATAAAGTGTGTAAATCTCAGTTTCTCCTCATATGAAATTGGAACCTTATGCTCTTCAACTACACACATCCTAATGAAAATGAGTCTCGTGATGTTTACAGAGATGGAATGTCAACCCAAAGGAAACTTCTGGAATACAGAGACCAACAAGAGGCTGAGACTGAAAGACTGTGCCAGAGGCAACACTCATGGGACCAGGGCAGACCAAGTGGCCATGTCCTTGTAGTCAAGCAAGTCTGGAATGCTCAGGCAAGTACCAAGTGGCAGAGAAGGGTAAATGTGCTAAGGATAGCAATAATTCCCAAACATTCTCTCTAAACGGAGTTCTAGACAGAGACAAGAGTATGAGTGATAAAGGCCCGAGCATCAGGCTGGGTGTGGTGGCTCACGCACATAATCCCAGCACTTTTGGGAGGCTGAGGCAGGTGGATCACCTGAGATCAGGAGTTCAAGACCAGCCTGGCCAGCATGGTGAAACCCCACCTCCACTAAAAATGCCAAAAATAGCTGGGCATGGTGGCATATGCCTGTAGTTTCAGCTACTAGGGAGGCTAAGGTGAGAGGATTGCTTGAACCCAGGAGGTGGAGGTTGCAGTGAGCCAAGATTGTGCCAATGCACTCCAGCCTAAGTGACAAAGCAAGACCCTGTCTCAAAAAAAAAAAAAAAAAAAAAAAAAAAAAAAAAAAAAAGGGCACAAGCATCAAAGAGACCCCAGAAACTTAATCAGGGAGACTCCATGTGCCTTCTGATAGATGCAGAGCCAGTTACCAGAGACTAATAGAGAGTCAGAATGATGGAGTTTTCTAGAACTTGGCAGAACTAGAGCAGACCCGGTTAAGATATCCCAGAGATATCTACTGTTAGGATGTCCCATAGACGTCCACTCTCTACTCAATCTTTGTAATGCTTAAAAGGCCTGAAAGCAGGGAACTACCTTTAATGGATACAATGTATATTAAGATGAATGCTCAATTTGTTGGAAGGGGAGTCTTGCCTAAATGTTTAGTGGATTGTTCAGAATTAAACTAAGACACGTGGATAGAAGGAGCAAATTAAAATAGAGTAACGTGTGCACCTCTGAAAAATGCTAAAGATTGTAATTCAGAAATCATTTATCCTGGACTATTTTTAAAAATGTAATTCAGTAAACAGCTACTATTGTGTGATGTTCTCAGATTGTACAGTTCATGGAAAATGGAAGGTACTGATGCTCAAAGACTGCGTACTGAGGGGGCAACGTCAGGGAATAAGCAGAACAATGGATCCAGATGAAGAGGGTTGATGATGGCCCCTCTGGGGCGTGTGGCAGGCTGCTAGGTCAAGAAGGTGATTTGAGAAGGTGGATACCAGGTTGAAGGTTGGAATGCAAGAGATGGGATGGGGCATGCTGAGCAGGCAAGGAGGTAGGGTGAGCACAGGTGGACGTGAACAAGAGGCAAGCTCATGCGTTGGGATTCAGTGATCATTTTAATGGAGGGTGATGTACGTAGGCACAAATGCAATGAGCCTGGGTAAGTGCATTGATGAAATCTCACATAGGGATTTGTACAGATGAATCGGGATGGCAGTGGGGCTAAAGACGGAAATTGATAGATTAAAAAATAGTTTCAGTGTAATATGAAGGTGATTTATTACTACCAGTTGTATTAATCTCTCCCAGCAACCTTAGCGCTGGTATGTATTTGGAAACTCCTAGTAGAAATCACCAAGACAAGCGTGAAACCTGTGGACTAGACCATTTCTATAATCTCTCTTGGCTATCAAAAATTCAGTTTCAAAGTTTCTCTATTTAATACCAGTTATAGCCAAGCATCCGGCATCATTCCCTATCGCATCCCTTTTGTTTACTGTGCCCTTGTCTGTTGAAGTGGTTTCTCCACTAATCTGTAAATTCCTAGAGACCAAAAACCACATTTGCTCTCTTCTCTCTGCATCTCTGCTCAGGTATCAGAGCTGTGTCTTGTTCGACATCTGCCCTCTTCTCTCTGCGTCTCCGACCAGGTATCAGCTGTGTGTTATTCCACATCTGCTCTCTTCTCTCTGCGTCTCTGATCAGGTATCAGAACTGTGTATTATTCTACATCTGCTCTCTTCTCTCTGCATCTCCGCTCAGAACTGTGTATTATACCACATCTGCTCTCTCCTCTGCGTCTCTGATCAGGCATCAGGGCTGTGTATCAGTCCACAGCTGCCCTCTTCTCTCTGCGGCTCTGATCAGGTATCAGAGCTGTGTGTTATTCCACATCTGCTCTCTTCTCTCTGCGTCTCTGATCAGGCATCAGGGCTGTGTGTCAGTCCACAGCTGCCCTCTTCTCTCTGTGGCTCTGATCAGGTATCAGAGCTGTGTGTTATTCCACATCTGCTCTCTTCTCTCTGCATCTCTGATCAGGTATCAGAGCTGTGTGTTATTCCACTGCTGCTCGATGGCTTCTTGTACACTTTTTGGCCTGACATCACAGCCCCGAAAAACCTGTGTATTTTTTTGAGTCCACTCTGAAGACACGGCAAAGTCTCCAGCCTTCCATGACCTGGTTAGCCACACAGTATCTACGGTACAGCAGAGCAGCCGGGGAATAAAATGGCTCCAACATCCTCCTCCCGCTAGTCCGAAGTCTTTGATGCAATTCAAATGGAGGGACAGAGTAGAGCTCACTTAATTACTCTGCCATTTTCACTGGATGCTCTTTGACTTAATTTTATCTCAATGAATCTAAAGCGTCGAGAGACTCTCCCATACACATGGAGTTGCCTGTGGCAACTTCTGGGAAGGACCCCCAAGGGGAGAGGATGGTGATTTACTGTACACGAACAACACTGCAGAAGAGCTTTGGCACCAGAAGTTTCTAGGGCTTAATTACTGCCTTTAAAATTTAAGCCAGAATTAGGCACGAAGCAGTACCCACCAGAAGGAGGTAGAGAGAGAAAGAGGGAGGCATGATTGCATAGCAAAGGAGAGACTTGCAGGTGGATGTTTGTGTTATTCTGTGTCTCATGTCCTCTAAAGACACCCACCTGCAGAATTCATCATTCTTTCCATGGACAATTCCATCAACTCTTTCTGTGGCCTACATTTACCATATGGAAAGACCTGAACCCTTTGAACCCAACTGAAATATTCCATCCAGAAGGTGTTACAAGACTTACCTGTTTCTGAGATACCAGGTATTTTAAACTATTCCTTTTAGGCAGTCCCTTGTCGAGGATTTTTAAATTCCAGTATTCTCAGAAAAAATATTTACATACATTTAATTCTGTGACCTATCCCCTCCATACCCACTTACCTTTAAAATATGCTATATTTTTAGGGAAATTCAAAGATGCTAAAACAAAACACATAAACAAGCCCCCAAATAATGCTGGCTGGCTAGCTGTTTTAAGAAATAAAGACATTTTTAAAATAAAGCTTTTCGAAATGTAGTATATATTTTGAATACTATAGAATACTATGCAGCCATAAAATGCATAAATACCATGGAATACTACACAGCCATACAAAATAATGAGATCATATCATTTGCAGTGACATGGATGGAGCTGGAGGTCATTATCCTAAGTGACCTAATGCAAGAACAGAAAACCAAATACTGCATGTTCTCACTTATAAGTGGGAGCTAAATGATGAGAAGACAGGACACGTAGAGGAGACAACACACACTGGGGCCTATCAGAGGGTGGAGGGAGGAGGGAGAAGATCAGGAAAAATAACTAATGGGTACTAGGCTTAATACCTGGGTGATAAAATAATCTGTACAACCAACTTCCATGACACAAGTTTACCGGTATAACAAACCTGCATTATGTGCCCGTGAACTTAAAATAAAAGTTAAACAAAAATAATAAAGCTTCTATCCTTTTCCTCTTCCTTCCTGTTCCTTCATTTTCCAAGTGACAAATGAGAAGTCACTTGTTATGAAGAGGAGCTGGATAATACCCAGAGTTCTTCATTTAATGGGACAATTATGCCTATTGTGACCCCTTCTGTGCTCAGTTGGTTGTACTTTAAGAATTTAGAGGCTTTCAGCCTGAGGGCAATATTCAGAAAACCAGACACTAATTTCCCACAGTCCTTAGGAGAGGTGTAAAACGTAAGTGACTGGGAGCTGAATTTCGAAGATGCCTAGAAATTCTGAAATCGACTTTTAGCAACCAAACTAAACATCCTGCATGATTGCCGGCCTTTGGAGGCTAAGAGCTCTGTGGGTAGAGAGACTACAGAGGAAGTGGGGGTTCACCTCTTTTTACCTGGCTTGCCTCATTTCCTGGGACTCCTTGTTCCTCATTCAGCCTCTAAGATATCAGAATACATGTGGTTCCTGCGGGTTTGAAGCCCTCCCCCATGACTTTACACAAGTTGTCTTCGCTCTCTACTCGATTGTTGGAAACTAGCTCAAATATCTCAAATATCACCTTCCCTGGTGAAAAGGACATGTTCCTTGACCCATAGACACACTCCTTCTCTGCTTCCTTTGTTCCTTAGTGTCATCCTTATTATGCAGAAACTCAATTCAGCTTTCCTCCCGTGGGGAGTGAATTCTAGAGACCATGGAAAATGTCTTCTGATTTCTGTGGCAGCAAAACCTAGCACGTAGCAGTTCAACAAATATTTACCAGCTGTCTTAGTCCACTGGAGCTTCTAGAACAAAATGCCATAATCTGGGTGGCTTATAATCAACAGACATTGATTTCTCATGGTTCTGGAAGGTGGGAAGTCCAAGGTCAAGGCACCAGCAGATTCTGTGTCTGAGGGTCGGCTTCCTGGTTCATAGAGATGTTGCCTCACTGGGTCCTCACATGACAGGAGAGGTAAGAGAGCTTTCTGGACCTCATTTATAAAGGCTCTAATCCATTCAAGAGGCCTCTGTCCCCAAGACCTAATCACGCCCCCAAAGGTCCCTACTACCATATGTCCTAATCCTAGCCCTTTGAAGTTAGGGTTCAACATATGAATTTGAGGTGGGGGGGCACAAACATTCAGACCATAGCACTGACAAACAGAATTCCTATTCTGCATTATAGAAAAATACTTGTCAAAAAACTCACAGGTCATTTAAAAGCATATCAGGCGTGGCTGGATAGATGCTGACCTGAAATTTCCTATCTTCCTAGAAGACAAGATAAGGAGAAATTGGGTGTGACTAAGAACGACTCCCACCCACCACCCATTATGTTGCTATGACATGAAATGGATTTCACGGTGGTGAAATCATAACGTGGTTGGAAAACTGCTTCCCGGGAAGCCTGAGTGGGGCTTTGAAGGAGGAGAAGAAAATAATTTAACAGAACGGAACTGTGCTACGCTGCAAGCCTCCCTGGCAGATTAAATGTATGAGTCACATTGCCCTTAGTGGGCACGTTGTCCATTATCCCACCGAGTTCTCTGATCCTTGTAGCGCACTGTGTCAATTACATGCCCCAGGATTTATGTCAGACTTGCCAGGAGCCAGAAATTGTTCTGTGAGATTGGGAACTAGAAGAATGAACTCCCAATTATAAACAGGGGAGGATAAGATTTGCTTTCCATGATGTGTGTGGGAGGGGGCAGTGTGTGTAGGAGTTGGACACAATAGGTTTTCTATTGCCTTGGTATCATCTTTTTTTAATGAATTCACTTGGCGATAGAAAAACTCCAGGGAAATAATTTTAGATCACTTAAGAATACGTTTAGAGCCTATCAGAAAGCACTGTGGTAAAAGGAACAGGTCACAGGCTCAGTGAAACGGGGCCCCCATCTTGGTACCATCACTACTGTTGACCCTGATGATGTCTTAATCACCTCTCCAGTCTTTAATTCTCTTACTGTGGAAAGAGGAGTTTAAATTAGATGATCTCTTTCCAGTTCCAAAATTCTGCAATACGAGACCCGATGTCTCTTCTTAACAGTGTCCTTAACACTACAACAGAGCATTTCAGTTTTACCCTCTAAGAATTACTTTATTAAAGTGTAGATGGTTAATAAAGAGTGAGTTAGAGATGTTTAAATCTAAGTTTCAAGACGTGAGTTTTTACCCTAAATTTACTTACATGTAACTTTAACTTATTAGATAATGATGTAAAGGAAGGAGAATGGTTATTGAATGAGCTCGCTGAATAAATATTGACCCTGAGCAAAATCTTTGGTAGCCAGCTTTCAGCAGATGTAGTCTCTAAGGCACTAGAATCACTTCTTATTTTTATTTTTTCTGAAATATTTTCAAGACCACTGTAAGCAAAATACTGTTGATTATACAAATGGTTCCCCTTTCACAGGACTCTGTGTTCTTGGCAATTGGTTAAAGAGTGGATAAAGTACACCACATTTTTGCTATGTGTTTTATGAGTTCGAACACATTATGATCACAGATTGGAAATCGTTGAATGAGTGGGCACGGGCAGTAAGAAGCATAGAGGTTTATTGGTCAATATCAAAAGAAATGAGCGGTGAAAAGTGAGGCTGACGCATGCCCACATTTTATGGATGAGCAAATGGATAAAAAGGGAACTGTATTTTATTATCAAGTGAATTAATGGGGTGGAGGAAGGGTTGGGATTTCTGACTATCTAATCTGGTCTTCATCCCTAAAACATAAAACCCTCTGCCAAACCTGGACTCGTTGCTTGAGGAGTTTTCATCTGGGCTGAAGGCTCCCCACACCACAGGTCCTGTACTGTGCTGGAAGGAATTTTAGTTCAGAGGGAAGAGTGAATGATTGGAAATAGGTTTTTACAAACTTTTATTGTTCTATGAGTAAACAGAGATCATTGGTCTTCAAAGCTCTTTTTGTAACCCCTGAGTTCAATTACAGTGTGGCTATAATTCCAGAACTCTCTGAACTGCACCTACACATTATTCTCTGCACAGATCTTTAACAGCTATTCATTAGTTCAAGAGACCTTTGCTTTTATATGAATCACAGTTTAGTGGGCATAGAAAAAGGTATTCATTCTCCACAGCTGCTACTTTATTGGAACAATTCATTTTTTAAAAAATTACACTCTGACCTTTTGAAAATGGGACAGAAGTTTTCAAAGTTTTATTAGATAATTCGCTGAAAAGCTGTGATTCCATTTTTGCTTCTTGACTTATGAAGTGGTTCTTATTATAATATGTAGATCCTCACACTTTGAAAGGGAGGTTAGCTATAAATAAACACTGCACAAAAGACATTTTCACAGGAAAACATAATAAAACTCTCTGTGATGCCATCCTGCTGGGCCATGGAATCCCACGAAAGGGGCCTAAGAGGGTCTTTATTTCATAGGAGAGTGGAGGTGGTGATCAGAGTGAATGTCATAGAATGTCCTTACATAGAATGTCCTTTAGCTACAACTGTAAGCACAGGATAAATGGTCCTTTGATTCTAGAGCGGTCTTAGGGTGTAATGGAAAGAACATCACCATTAAATGCCAACATGTGGGGAAAAGACTTAGAGAAAGAGCTTGGGATCAGTTTTGACATTGAAGGCTGGGTAAGAAGGAACAGGAGACCATGAGAGTTACTCAGGAACACTATAGTTCTTTGCATGGACATACTGGATTAACTGGGGACAAACATTACATGGAGAAACCCTTGTCTAAAAGAAATCTTCAAACTAGTCAGAATGGCTAATATTAAAAAGTCAAGAAATAACAGATGCTGGCGAGGTTGTGGAGAAAAGGGAATGCTTATACACTGTTGGTGGTAGTGTAAATTAGTTCAACCCTTGTGGAAAGCAGTATGGTGAGTCCTCGAAGAGCTAAAAGCAGAACTACCATTTGACTTGGCAATCCCATTACTGGGTATATACCCAGATGAATATGAATCATTCTACCTTAAAGACACATGCATGCAGACACTAGGATTAAGATGATGAGGTGGGGGCAAGATTAGCCTGCAGCCCCCACTCAGACAGGGCAGTGTGTGGAGACACATCGTGAACTTCTGCTCCAACAACTACCTCAGGAGCATACCAACAATGCAGAGGGAATCCACAGACCCCTTGAAGGAACTGGATTGCTGCTGCAGGCTCCCTGAGATGCCGAAAAGACTGAGTCCGCTTGCTTTCTCAATAGGGAGGTTCCTAGTCCTGGGCGAGTTCTCATCCCTGCTCACTGGCTGCCTGGAAATAGACTTGGTGCTGTTGGGGGGATGTGGTGGGAGTGAGACTGGCCTTTAGGACTGTTGGCTGCGTGGGAGTGAGGTGAGGCCTGTGACTGCCAGCTTTCCCCCACTTCCCTGGTGAACTGTATGACTCAGCAGAGGCAGCAGTAATTCTTCTGGGAATATCACTCCATTGGACTGGGAACCACACCCCCATGCCTAACAGCAGCCACAGAAAGCCCTGCCCAAGGAGAGGCTGAGCTCAGCCACACCTATGCCTGCCCCCACCTGGTGGTCTTTCTCTACCTGCTCTGGTAGCCAAAGACAAAGGCCATAATTTCTTGGGAGCTCCACGGCCCTGCCCACTGCCCGAGAAACCTGAATACTTGACCAGGTGCCTTGAGGGCAAGTTTGTATTTTCCCTAAAGGACGGCCACCGGTGCTCTCTTGAAAGCGCCACCTCCTGGCTGGAGGCCAACCAGCACTAAACAACACAACCGGCCGGCTCGGTGGCTCATGCCTGTAATCCCAGCACTTTGAGAGGCTGAGATGGGCGGATCACGAGGTCGGGAGATCGAGACTATCCTGGCTAACATGGTGAAATCCCATCTCTACTAAAAATACAAAAAATTAGCCAGGCATGGTGGCGGGCGCCTGTAGTCCCAGCTACTCGGAGGCTGAGGCAGGAGAATGGCGTGAACCTGGGAGGCAGAGCTTGCAGTGAGCAGTGATGGCGCCACTGTGCTCCAGCCTGGGAGACAGCGAGAATCCGTCTTAAATAAATAAATAAATAAATAAATAAAAATAAAAACCACACACAACCAAGGACTGTCACAGAGCCCACTTCGCTCCCCTGCTACTTCCACCAGAGTAGGTGCTAGCATTGACAGCTGCAAGACCTGAAGACAGATCACATCACTGGACTCTTTGCAGACACTCCCCAGTTCCAGTCTGGAGCCTGGTAGCTCCACTGGGTGGCTAGACCCAGAAGAGCAGAAACAATCACTATAGTTTAGGTTTCAGGAAGCCCCATTCCTAGGGGAAGGGGGAGAACACCACATCAAGGGAGCACCTCGTGGGACAAAAGAATCTGAACAGCAGCCCTTGAATCCCAGATCTTCCCTCTGACATAATCTACCCAAATTAGAAGGAACCAGAAAAACAGTTATGGTAATATGACAGAACAAGTTTCTTTAATTCCCCCAAAAGATCATACCAGCTCACCAGCAATAGATCCAAACCAAGATGAAGTCTCTGAATCACCAGAAAAATCATTCAGAAGGTTGTCAAGCTAATCAAGGAGGCACCAGAGAAAAGTGAAGTCCAATTTAAATAAATCAAAAATATGATACAGGATATGAAAGGAAAATCCTTTGGTGAAATAGATAGCTTAAATAAAAAACAATCACAACTTCTGGAAATCAAGGACACACTTAGAGAAATGCAAAATGCACTGGAAAGTCTCAGCAATAGAATCGAACAAGCAAAAGAAAGAACTTCAGAGCTTGAAGACAAAGCTTTCAAATTAAACCCAATCCATCAAAGATAAAGAAAAAATAATTTTAAAAAATGAGCAAAGCCTCCAGGAAGTTTGGTACTATGTTAAACGTCCAAACCTAAGAGAATTGGTGTTCCTGATGAAGAAAAATCTAAAAGTTTGGAAAACATATTTGAGGGAACAATTGAGGAAAACTTCCCCAGCCTTACTAGAAATCTAGACATTCAAATGCAAGAAGCTCTAAGAACACCTAGGAAATTCATCACAAAAAGATCATCAACTAGGCACATAGTCATCAGGTTATCTAAAGTCAAGACAAAGGAAAGAATCTTAAGAACTGTGAGGCAAAAGCAGGTAACCTTATAGGTTACCTGCCAGATTTTTCCTTATAGGGAAACCTACCAGATTAACAGCAGATTTCTCAGCAGAAACTCTGAAAGCTAGGAGGGATTGAGGTCCTATTTTTAGCCTTCTTAAACAAAACAATGATTAGCCAAGAATTTTGTATACAGTAAAACTAAACTTCATAAATGAAGGAAAGATACTGTATTTTCCAGATAAACAAATGATGAGAGATTCCACCACTACCAAGCCAGCACTACAAGAATTGCTAAAAGAAACACAAAATCTTGAAACAAATCCTCTAAATACACTGAAATAGAACCTACTTAAAGCATAAATCTCACAGGACCTATATAACAATAACACAATGAAAAAATACAAGGTATTTAGGCAACAAATAGCATGATGAATAGAATAGTATCTCACATCTCAATACCAATATTAAATGTAAATGGCCTAAATGCTCCACTTAAAAGATACAGAATGGCAGAATGGATAAGAATTCACCAACCAAGTTTCTGCTGTCTTCAGGAGACTCGCCTCACACATAAAGACTCATATAAGCTTAAGGTATAGGGGTGGAAAAAGATATTCCATGCAAATGGACACTAAAGGTGAGCAGGAGTAGTTATTCTTATATCAGACAAAACAAACTTTAAAGCAACAGCAGGAATAAAAGACAATGAGGGACACTATAATGATAAAAGTACTAGTCCAACAGGAAAATATCACGATTCTAAATACATCTGCACCTAACACTGGAGCTCCCAAATTTATAAAACAATTACTGATAGACCTGAGAAATGAGACAGATGGCAACACATTCATAGTGGGGGACTTTAATACTCCACTGACAGTACTAAACAAATCATCAAGACAGAAAGTCAACAAAGAAACAATGGACTTAAACTATACCCTACAACAAATGGATGTAACATGTATTTACAGAACGTTCTACCCAACAGCAGAATATACATTCTATCCATCAGTACATGAAACATTTTCCAAGGTAGCATATGATAGGCCACAAAACAAGTCTTAGTAAATTTAAGAAAATCAAAATTATATTAAGTAGTCTCTCAGAACACAGTGGAATGAAATTGGAAATCAACTCCAAAAAGAACCCTGAAAACCATGAAAACACATGGAAATTAAGTAACCTGCTCCTGAATGATCACTGGATCAATAGTGAAATCAAGGTGGAAATTAGGCTAGGTGTGATGGCTCACACCTGTAATCCCAGCGCTTTGGGAGACCAAGATGGGTGGATCACCGGAAGGCAGGGGTTTGAGACCAGCCTAGCCAACATGGCGAAACTTGTATTTACTAAAAATACAAAAAAACTATCCAGGCGTGGTGGTGCATGCCTGTAGTCCCAGCTACTGGGGAGGCTGAGGCAGGAGGATCACTTGGCCCAGGAGGCAGATGTTGCAACGAGCTGAGATTGCACCGCTGCACTTCAGCCTGGGTGACGGAAAGACTCAGTCTCAAAAAAAAAAAAATTAAAAATTATTTGAGCTGAACGATAATGGTGACAAAACCTATCAAAACCTATTTTTATTTTTTATTTTTCGTACAGACGGGGTCTCACTGTGTTGCCCAGGCTGGTCTTGATTCCTGGTCTCAAACGATCCTCCTGACTCAGTCCCCCAACGTGCTGAGATGACAGCCGCAAGCCACTGCACCCACCCCCAATCTCTGGATAATACTTAATGTACAAATGTCCATTTGATCTGCATGGCAGTCGGCCATGTGGCATGATGGTCTCTGAGCTATCTATTGTTCCTAAGGGAAGAGCTGGTGTTCTACCTGGCCCCATTCCTCCTTTGCTTGCTTTCTGAAAACTGGGGTATGAATCAGTTTATTCATGCCTGGGTAAGTGGTTTTTAGCAGATTTTGTGCTCTTAAATAGTAGATCTTTAACAGGCTTTGTGAAAAGACAAAGGGTGACCGTGAACATTTTTTCTCCAACACCAAGGTTTGCTGCTCATTTCGTGGCAGTGTTAGGAGATTTGTGAATGGGGAGTTGAGTTGCACTTTTTTTTTTTTCTTTTGCAAAAGTCAAGAGCTCCAAATTGTTGACCTTTCCTGTGATGAAAAGTGGCTGTCAGAGCGTGCTGCCTAGCAGTAATAAATGCATTTAATCTACCCTTTTAGGTAAATGTAACTTAACAGTGTGGGGAAAAATAATGACTTTCTGTAAGAATCTCATGCTATAAAGAGAACATTTTGAAAATGAATCGCGGGAAAGGTTTCTATCCTGTGATTTTGTTAAAGAAAATGGTTTAAGTGAATTGCTTCTAGAAACTTTCATGTTTTCACACTTAAAAACTTGGAAACCAATTTCTAGCCAGTTTGAAAAATTTAAACAAAAGAGTGTCAGAAGTTTCAAGCCCATTTGTCAAAAATATTAAAATGCAGCACCTTTTGATTAGTAAATAAAAATAATTCATTGGCATCTGGGAAGAGGGAACAGCATTAGCTGAATTTCAACAAACATTTGTATGCTGAATGGAGGAGACTAAAAACTAAGATTTGGCACAATCAAAGATTATCTGTGTTTGCCTAGATTACAACAGCCACTAAATCCATGTAGGGAAATAGTCTAAATTATATTAGACACAGATCCATAAACTGCTAAATCACAAAAGATTTAACCAATTTTTTAAAATGATACATAATCAATTCCATTATGCTCCCTAAAATATTAGTAATAATCCCTTTTAGTAAGAGTACAATTTCATACCTGCAACAAATAACTCATTATTAAAATTTTAGCTCATCCTTTTCAAATTTCCATCTGTATGTATTTTGTAACACACATGGGATATTTGCATATAAATACAGGTAATTGCATGGGATAATATGCATATGATATGCATGGGACTGTTACTGCAAGTGTATACATACACTTTACAAGTAATTTGTATATGTGTGTGTGTATAATTTACAAATGAAATATATACATACTTTGAGAGTACATGCTGAAAGCCACTTTTTTTCTAAGTTTCAAGACTACTGGCATAGAGGAAAGAATATTTAAGCTGGAGTCAGGAGACCCAAGTCCTACTCAAAGTCCTGCTGTGAAGACACAGTGCTTTATACAAGTTAGATAAGAGAATTTCAGAACTGAAGAGCTGAGAAGCATTGTTGCCTTATAGACTTTCTATGAGGATTGGGGGAGATATGATTCTGCCGGTTGGTTGCCCGGCATTTAGCAAAGTAGACCCTCAGTAACTAGTGGTGTCTATGAGATGGGACATTAGAGATCACCTGGCCCATTGTCTAATGTTCTAGTTGAGGAAACAGAGGCAAGAAAGGAGAATGAAGTTTCTCCCTGTATTAGAATGCGTCACGGAAGAGCCACCACTAAACTCCACTTGGGAGCTCTTTTGAGATCTCATATTAGTTTTGACTATAACTTCTGATGAGTAAGTCCTTATAACAGCATTTCTTCAGGATTTCTCCAAGTGTCACCTTCAAGTATAAGGCAGAGGAAGGCTTTGCAATCTGTACACAAGCTGATTATCTGTGTAAGTCACTCTAGGCTCAACGCTTTTCATACTAAAATGCCTACAGGTTGCCATTTTCTTGATTTTAATGTCTTCTTTCCAATGCCTTTGATTCCCTATGTCGAGCATTCTAGAAAGAACGGAAGAATAAAGGGTGGGACCCTACAAGTTCTGTCAGGCTCCAGACTATACCAGAAGCTAGGAAGAGAGTGACGTGTGTGCTGACTGACTGGAAAGAGCCTAAAGTAGGTAAGGTTGGTGTAAATCAGTGATGCTGGACTTTTTCAGAGGTCTTTTGTACCTCGGAGAATTTGATGAAATATATGGATCTTGTCCCTAAAAAATGCATGTATGAACATGTATATGATATTTTACATAGGATTCCAGGGGATCACACAGTCCCTGGGGCCCACCTACTGACCTCATACTCTTCAAGGTCTACCTCTGACTATACATTTATGAATACTCAGGGGAAGACATTCTGTGCATAAGGTCTGACTATTCACACCCTCATTCCAGCATGGCCTCTCTCTACCTGTTTCCTCCTTTAACTGGGTTTGGTGGCATTTGTAATGCACATAGGATATTTGCATATAAATACAGGTGGTTGCATGGGATAACATACGTATAATATAGACGGGACTGATACTGCAGGTATACACATATACTTTACAAGTAACTTGTATATGTGTATATGTATAATTTACAAATAAAATATATTCATACTTTGAGAGCACTTGCTGAAAACCACTTATTTTCTACTTTGATCAGTGAATCCCACCACCTGGGCAAAGTGTTTGAAAGTATATAGTGCTCACATAGACACTTTTGCTATTTCATTTCTCCTTTCTCCAGTTTGGATCATTATTCCTTTTCAAAATGCTTCCTTTTCAAAGCTGGCTGTTTGACTTCTTTTCCAAATTTGGTATGATTGAAGCAAGCAATATCACTTCAGACTGCACCTGTTCTGGAAGATGTGTGATATGAATACTTTTTTATAATGAATGGAAGGAATTTAATGTGGATTGTTTGCTCATGGTGCACCACATGCTGTGCTGGGGCTTTCACTGAATCCTATCATTACTTCTTATCAAGTTATCACTAGGTTCCATTTTACTGCTTTTATTTTAGAGATGAAGAAATTAAAGCTCATAGAATGTAGGTAATTAAGGAATGAATTAGGCACGCAGACTCCTAGGTGACAGTCTTAGCATTAAACCCCGTCAATGTGGGACATCAAACACATCACTGAACCTTCTCCTTGAGTTTCTCCATCTGTAAATTCTGCAAAGGTGTCTGCTGCTACTGACTCTTGTATATTTACTCAGACGAGTGATTATAGAGGGGAGGTTTTGACTGTGGTGATGCCATCTGTTTCCCTGACACAGATCTAAAGTTTTGCTTATCAGTCAGCAAAGTCTTTCTCCAGTCCCTTACCCTCTGACTGAGGTTTTGGGTGTGATGAATTTCATGATAGTGGACATTTGTAGCCCTGAGGAAGTACAGTTCAAGCTAGCCCTCAAGGCAAGTCATGGGAAAGCCATTCTTATTCTGAATCCAAAGAAAGAAAGAAGTGTGAAAAACCCATTCAAGAACGGTCTGCTAGTTTATTTGGAAACTTCAGACGGCTTTGTAGTCTGTCTGGGGAGCTGTCAGCTAACGGAATAAAACCCTCAAAATTGCTCTATCATTGGCTGACGAAGCTGAGTGAACACATGATGGTTTGAACAGGAAGCATGTCTTGATTCCAAACGGTTGCTTGTGAGCATTAGTCATTTTTCATTATTCATGCAAAGAAACATTATGTGTACATGTATGCATTTATTTCTCTGCTGACGGCAAGACTGAAGCTTGGGATTAGAAACTACGAGTTGATGTCAATTCTCAAGACTCCTCTACACAATGGGGGTAGTGTATTGATTGCCATAGGGCTGGTTAATGATGATGAATAGCAGAGATTCTCTGAAAGGGAACTTTTTAACAGCACTTGTGTATTACAAACCCATGAAAGTCATCTAGAAAACCTGCTGCAAAGTGGTAACCAGTGCAACACAGTCTGACACAGCAAACAAATTGAAGTGTGTGCCACTGTCAAATGGCACCATTTTGAGACATATAAATGACAGGGCAATTAATGTCTTGGAACAGCTGCTTGGTAAGATTAAGGGAAGTGATTGCCTTACCCTACAAACAGATAAATTCATGGAAGGGTCCAGGTGTTGGTATTTGGAAGAAATAATGAAAATATCTTTCTGTTTAACTCTCTAATCTTTATCAGGTGGAATCATGGGTCATAGCAGGGGTGTGTTTGGAGTAGGGGAGAATTTGAAGCCTAATTTTAGATTAGACTTCACAAAATTTCCAATATCAAACTGGTAGCACATATCTTTTTTACTCTATTCTCATGGAACCAATTGGCTCCCAGAAAGAACAACAGGTATGTGACTCAATTACAATAATTACCTCTTCACAGGGCACTGTTTTATATACATTGTGATCCAACTCTGAAAAAAAGGGATTGATGTTTCATCAAGTAATTGATGATACCATCTGCATTTCAGCCTCTTTCAAATGATCTTGTACACTCTCCCTTCTTTCTAAAGCTATATGAGGAAGACAGCCTTATCCCAGCAGTACATATATTTCTTCACAATGGCTCAGTAATTCTGTTGAGGAAGTATCAATACTGCCCGATAAAATGTCTCCATCAGATGCCATTATTAGAGTCCAGTTTTAGTAATTAATTCATCACTACTTATGAGGTTGACTGACCTAGAAGGTAATATTTTCCCCATCTAGGAAAGTAAATATTATTAAATGACTTAAAATCTTTCAACACCTTCCCATGTATGTAGGAAGAGGCCAAGAAGCTTGACCCATAAAGCTTCCCCAACACCATTTCCCACCACTTCTTGTTCACTTCAAACCCATGATCCTGCCTTTTCCAGTGCCCTGAATGAATCAACCTTTACCTGCCACAGGACCTTTGCACATGCAATTCTCTGCCTTCTTGGCTTCCTTTGCATAGTTAATTCTTATACATCCTTTAGATCTTAGTTCAAAGGACGCTGTTCTGGAGAAGTCTTCTTTGATGCTATTTCCCTGCCCACCAAGACCAGATGAAATTCTTCCATGATGCATCCTCATGATCCAGTGTTACTTTCTTTTAATGTACTTACCTTATAGGTTTAACAAGTTGATTACTTGCACAAGACTGTAAACTACGTAAGAGGAGGGACTGTGGTAGTACATATGGTTGCTTAACAAATGTAAAGGACTGAATGAATGAAAGACTTGACCAAGAGGCAGCAGGGGGCTCCCTCATTGGCATTTTCTCTCTGCCATGAGAATAGTTAAGTCTCAGATGTAGCTTCTTTTCCAGCTGGCTCCTGAAATCAAGAATACACAGAGCAGAGCTGGATCCGACCCACAGCTGACGCACAGCATGAGTGAGGATAACCCTCTGTGACTGCAGGCCACCAGGGTTGGGGTTGCTTGTCACTGTGGTGCAACTTAACATAAGACGACTGGTAAACTCTACCGCCAATGCACTGGAACAGAAAGAACACAAGTTTTTAAATCAGACAGATCTACATTCCAGTTTTTTTTGTTTGTTTTTTTCTTGAGATGGAGTCTCACTCTGTTGCCCAGGCTGGAGTGCAAGGGCGTGATCTCGGCTCACTGCAACCTCTGCCTCCCAGGTTCAAGCAATTCTTCTGTCTCAGCCTTCTGAGTAACTAGGATTACAGGCGCCCACCACCACGACTGGCTAAGTTTTGTATTTTTTTTAGTAGAGACGGGGTTTCATCTGGCTTTTTTTTTTTTTTTTTTTTTAAGTAGAGATGGGGTTTCATCATGTTGGCCCAGGCTGGTCTCGAACTCCTGACCTCAGGTGATCTGTCCACCTGGGCCTCCCAAAGTGCTGGGATTACAGGTGTGAGTCACTGCACCTGGCCATATCCCAGTCTTTTTTTGGCATCAAGAATATCCTTATAAAAAGAAAATTCCTTCACGTCTATGAATCTCGGTGTCTACACATGTAAAATGAGGGTTAGCATGTCAACCTTGCAGGATTGTTGTGGAGACCAGTGATGATGTAGGTATCGTACTTGTTGTAGAGCATGCCCTCAATTATGGTACTCTAATTATATTATTGTTAATGTTACATTTTTGTTGTTGTTGAAATGCCATCTATTTCCCCAAGGCTATGACATTAATTGTGTCATACAGGTTTGTTTGTCTTGGTATCTCAAACAGAACAAATCAAAACTCCTAGTAAACTTCCCTGAAGAGCTCAGTAGACTTCAGTTCCCATTAGGGAGCGTCGAAGGTCACTGCACATTGCTGCCCTCTAGAGGTTTCAGGTGAGAACACCCCCGCCCCCTCAGAGAAGCAATAGATTTCTGATCTGAGCAGCTGTTGCCGCAGGAACTAAGGAAGCTGTTATAACAGTGATAAAACCTGCTGTTTATTGAGTGCTTGTCAGGTACCAGGTGCTACGCATAACTTATTGAATCTTCACAACAACATTATGAATCAGGGCCTACTGTATACGAATTTCACAGTTCAGAAAAGGGAGGTGCAGAAGCATTAAATCACTTGCCCAAGAAGATTCAACTATTATGGGGAGAACCTGAACTCAAACCTGGGGCTGGCTGACTCTAGAAAGCCCTCTCTTGGAGGGGCGTGGTGGCTCACTTTTGTTATCCCAGCACTTTGGGAGGACGAGGTGGGCGGATCAGGAGGTCAGGAGTTTGAGACCAGCCTGGCCAACACAGTGAAACCCAGTCTCTACTAAAAATACAAAAATTAGCCAGGCGTGGTGGCGGGTGCCTGTAATCCCAGCTACTTGGGAGGCTGAGGCAGGAGAATCACTTGAACCTGGGAGGTGGAGCTTGCAGTGAGCTGAGATCACATCATTGCACTCCAGCCTGGGCGATGGAGCGAGACTCCATCTCAAACAACAACAACAGAACAAAACAAAACCAAACAAAACTCACTCCTTTTTTTTTTTTTTTTTTTTGAGATGGAGTCTTGCTCTGTCGCCCAGGCTGGAATGCAGTGGCCAGATCTCAGCTCACTGCAAGCTCCGCCTCCCGGGTTCACGCCATTCTCCTGCCTCAGCCTCCCAGCCTCCTGAGCAGCTGGGACTACAGGCGCCCGCCACCTCGCCTGGCTAGTTTTTTGTATTTTTTTTTTTTTTAGTAGAGATGGGGTTTCACCATGTTAGCCAGGATGGTCTCGATCTCCTGACCTCGTGATCCACCCGTCTCGGCCTCCCAAAGTGCTGGGATTACAGGCTTGAGCCACCGCGCCCGGCCCAAAACCCACTCTTAACCACCACATGATATTGGCTCTCACAGGAATCTCTGTCAGTTTGCAAAATCTGCTAGAAAGATATTGCCAACCAAAAATAAAAAAGTAAAAAGCTGTTTGCTCCTACCCTGTTCCTTCCCTTTATGAGCAAATAATTATTCTAAAAAGCCAATGGGGATTCTATGTTGCAGAAACAAACACACAAAACACCATATTCCTTGATCCTAACAGAAAAGAATAATAAAGCAGGCTCTTTCTTGCCCAGTTGAAGAGTGAGTGTATAAGGTCCCATCTTTCCTCGTGGCCAGCATGGCTGCTCCTGTAATTATTTTGAAAGAGAAATCATCAGGCTTAGGTAGCAGTTGCAAGAATGAGCCTGAGATGAGGTTGCCTGTTGGCCATTCTGTTACTATAATGATTTCAGCACTTATGAAAGAGACTAATGACTGAAATTGCTATCAACGTTTGCAGCCAAAAGACTGCACGTTGGAAATTGGATTTTCCTCTCTTCTTGCTAATGAGCTCTTCTCTCAAGGTGCTGATGCCTGGAGTGTACAGGAAGATTGGCAATTCTCTTTCTGTGTTTTACATGCCCAAATGCCTGTACTGAAATTCAAGCAACCCCTTTGTGACAGGGGATGGTTATATGAAACCATAAAAATATTGTTAGAGGAAGTGGCTCAGCTGGGCACCTAAAAAAAACGTAAGAAGTGGAATCTTTAACTGGACAAATTACAAAAGGTTTTCAAGTGGGTGTATGTACGTCAGGTTGTTCCACCGCTGCAGTTGCTGTGGCCAGAAGTAAAAGAGTTCCTTTTGTTTGTTAGTTTCGTGGCCTTGACGGCGTTCTCGGGAGAAGCAGCTCAATAGTCAATATCAGATCGTTCTGCAAGAGTTGCTTCTGATAGTACCACTGCTGTGATCTTTCCTGTGGGTTCCTATGACAATGCCATGGGGGCTCTGTTTGCTCATGGGAACTTGAGGAACACAGGGAATTCTCGTTCAATAACAAATGCGATGCTGCTTGGAAAAGTCTCTTGGTAGACACGAACAAAAAAAGTATAGCCAGAGTAGCCTTCAGAAATCATTCCTGCACTGTTTGGAAGCGTTCCTCAAGGTCTGAATGGAGGCTGTGAAGATGAGTCATAAATCATAACAGCATTTCAACACGCTGATTCCTTGCTACTCACAAAGCGTGTGATAAGAATTTGATGAGTCTTGTTGGCCAGTCTCCTCCAATGTTAGAGCTCCTCAGCTAGAGGGCTCCTGGGTAATCTACCCACCCTATCAGCCTGACAATTTGCTTGAAGGTGATAAGGTATACTGGTGACGACACTGATAAAGTTCTTCACCAGAAATTTTCCAAACTCAACCGAAATAAATATAGGCTGCTTTTCAGAAAAAGCATCTGATAATCCAGGTGTTGCAAATGATGGTGGAAAGTGGCAGTTTTCACCGTACACATCTGGGGGTGGGAATGGGGGGTGTAAAATATGAAGCATTTCAGAGCCATTTTAGAGAGACTACCACGATCAGTGTCCTGCTAAATCAGTGTGGAGTCCTAATTACATCTTCTTGACTTCCATGATGATAGCTAGGTTTCTTCATCAACTTGGGTATGGCAGATCCTTCCTGCTGAAGCTCTTGCAAGGCCTTCCAGTACCCCCTGGCATTTATGACCAAGTCTACCTCTCATTCCTCAGTGTGGTTTTCAGTTTACTTATATGTGCTAATGTAGTCTACACAAAGTTGGCCTTGAAGAAATAAAAGAACTCTAGCTATTTTGAAAAGCGAATTTATGGGCCAGGCACGGTGGCTCATGCCTGTAATTCCACCACTTTGGGAGGCTGAGGCAGGCAGATCACCTGAGGCCAGGAGTTCAAGACCAGCCTGACCAACATGGAGAAATCCTGTCTCCACTAAAAAAATACAAAATTAGCTGGGTGTGGTGGCGTATGCCTATAATCTCAGCTACTTGGGAGGCTGAGGCAGGAGAATTGCTTGAACCTGGGAGGCAGAGGTTGCAGTGAGCCGAGATCTTGCCATTGCACTCCAGCCTGGGCAACAAGAGCAAAACTCCATCTCAATAAATAAATAAATAAATAATAATAAAAAAGAAAAGTGAATTTATGTTTTCTATGAGAGGTATAATTATTGAACAACCACCAGGCTAAGTGATGGGCTATGCACTTTGCAGACCCTTTGCAAATCCTCTGAGCTGAGTACTTACCAGCCCACTCATTTTCCAACACAGGTATGATTATTATCCTCAATTTGCCACACTAGGAAACTGAGGTTCAGAAGGGCTAATTTACCTCTTCAAGGTTGGAGAGAGAGAAGTGGCAAACTCAGCCTACTGTGCTACAAAACCCATGTACCTTCTTCTGCACACATATACTGAAATGTGCATTGGAAAAAAATTAAACTTAGCGGGGAAACACAGACAAAAGTCACTGCTAGTTCCAACATATGGTCTCTTTCCTTTCATGCTCGCCCAATCCCCACCCCATGCGAATTGTCCTTTGCCTTCATAGAGATCGCTCCATTCTCGGCAGAGGAACTTCACAGACTGCCGATGCCTTAAGTAGGGCAGAGGCAATAGCAGCTGCATTGATAAGGTAGCCCCAGGTAGTTTTTATGAAGCCTTATAAGACTTTACTGACTTAAGAAAATCAAAAACAAGCAGGGTGTGGTGGCTCATGCCTATAATTCCAGCACTTTGGAAGGCCGAGGCAGGAAGATTGCCTGAGCTCAGGAGTTTGAGACCAGCCTGGGAAACACGGTGAAACCCCGTCTCTACCACAATACAAAAGAAATTAGCCGGGTGTGGTGGTGGGCGCCTATAGTCCTAGCTACTCTGGAGGCTGAACCAGGAGAATTGCTTGAACCTGAGAGGCGGAGGTTGCAGTGAGCTGAGATCACGTCACTGTACTCTAGCCTGGGCAATAGAATGAGACTCCGTTTCTTAAAAAAAAAAAAAAAAAAAAAAGAAGAAAAAAAGAAAATCAAAAAACCAAAGCAATCCAAACAGACAGTAAGGGATAAACAAAGACTGGAGATTGTTTAAAGTGTGTGATGATTAACTCCTAGTTGTTATCTCTTTCTTATCTTTCTGAATTATTTTGGGCCTGGTTTCTCAATTTCATCAAATATTGAGCATCCCGGCATTAATGATTTCATTGTTTGTTATGCCTCTTGTTCTTCACAGTTTTATTGAGGTATAATTCTTATTTTTAAAAACTGCACATACTTAACATGTACAGTTTGATGAGTTTGGACGTGCGCACACACCAGTGAAGTCATCACCGTGATGAAGGTGTAAGCACATCCATAGAATTCCACAAAGACAGGCTCCGAGATGACACCAGAGAAGCCACTTCAGAGCCTGCCTGTGTGGAGCTCTGTTCTATAGAACAGAAAGTCCTTCCTAACTCGGGCCTGTGGGTCTCTGGCAGCTCACAGCAGATTTTCACTGGTCTGTTAAAAGACAAGAAAACTAACATATGAGTTTTTCAAGAAGCTAAATCCATTTAAAGAATTGTTCTTTATTCTCAGATATGCTCTTCTGCCCTATTAGACGGTAAGATTTTCATTTTCAATGCCTTTTCTTGACCAAAATATAAAGTAGTCAATCCTACGAGAATACTCCAAATTATTACACTTGGGTGACATGAAGTCTAGGAACCTCTGGCTGTGGTCTCACCGAGCCCTCTGCAGACAGGAGACTGGGAGAGGTAAAGAACAGCAACCAGGGCAGCAACGAAAGCCATGAGTGCAAACGGAGTGCTCACCCTGGAGAGCCTCCTGCTCTGTGCCGGGCCCTATTCCCAATGCTTTGTACAGACTGACTCATTCAATCCCTGCAAAAATCCTCCGAGCTGAGCACTTAGGAGCCCTCTCATTTTCCAAAAGAGGAAACTGGAGGATAGATCTCTAGAACCCTGATTTTCCTACGTTCTCGTTAACAATTCTATGACCTGCTTTAGTTTTGAATGTAATTCCACAGCCGATGGCTGGAAGGCGGTCTGGGGGATTAAGCGAGGTAAGAATGTTCTCTACTTCTTACTCACCGCTGGGTTCTCCTCCAAGACGCCTTCGATGGCTGGCCATGGCTATTATTGACTGCGCATGCTTTTCACTCGGATCTTATTCCACTCCATTTAGGCTGCAGAGGCTCTACATGTTCTTTGAAAATCACTCTCTGTCATCTCCGTGCTAACACCCAAGCGACACAGTCTGCACAGAGGTTCATCTGGTGAGCCTGAGGATTTGTACGCATTGTGTTGAAGCTGAAAAATGGGGCTCTTTCATTTCCTTCTCCATCCTGCTTACTTATTGTGAGTAGATTTCCCAGTGTGAAAATTAGTTTCAATATTTATTCAGCGCTCGACGCTTTATGATTGTGTTCTGAAAGTTGAAGAATGTACTTTTCCTTCTCTTCCCTTGTAGGTGAGCACGGAGCCCAGCCTCCCCACACATCAGTGAAAAGAAATCCCCCCGAAACATACATTTAAAAAGAAACCCTTGAAATATTTTTAGAAAAATATTAAACCTTAGCGAAAACTTGGTCTACAAATTTGTATGTCATGGTGTGTTTTCCCCTTGACAAACTATTTCTAGTGTTTTTGTCATGTCTAAGAATTGGCATTGAGGACACTTCTTGTTCCTTCCAAAATGCAGTAAGGGTCACCACATCTCCAAGCACAATGGGTGACCTAGAAAGTTGGGAATTCTGTTGGGGTGGGCCACCCCTTCTGGAACAATTATGATAGCAAGTTTTCATTATTGTTTTATTCAAAACAAATCCCTGGCTTGACTTATACCCTGTTGCCTTGTATTGGGCAGGTAAGACAAACAAGATGCAAATCTGTCTGTTCACAAGAGGTTGGCCCCAGTAGTTAAATTTAAGGCACTGATGGTGTTCAATGCAAGACTGTTTCTCGGTCTATATATTTTCATGTGATTGTGAGTAATTCATTTACTGTTAAATCCTTAGTGCTCCATGTTCTTTTCAGGGATAGTTCAACACGGACACACATTATGACGACCATATGTTCTGAATTGTCTGAGTCGTGTTTATTTAAAATGCTTTGTTCCATTGTTTCAGAAGTAGTGTGAACTTCAGAAAGCACTTGCTCTGATTTTGGGGTCTGAAAATACAGAAATCATAATCAATAATCAAGAAAAGTATATACCGTTTCCCATTTAAAAAGAGGAATTTCAGGTTAAAGACGATTCCGTTCTTACTTGTGTATGCCCCTTGACTGTTGATGTAAGGTATCATTCCTTACCCTGATTGAGAATTTAAGGGAGTCAATAGTTGTAAGCACTTTGACCATCCTTAGCTTTTTTGATTCTTACAACATCCCTAGGAGATTGTTCCTATTGTTTCTCATGCTATGCAGATGAGAACATGCAGCTTGGAGATGTTGAGCCTCTTGTGCAAGGTTATAGAGGTCAATAGTGGTTGAACCTTGATATGAATTTCAGAGCCCTTGATCCTTTTTTTGTTTTGTTTTGAATTGGGGGTCTTGCCCTGTCACCCAGGCTGAGTGCAGAGACGTGGTCATAGTTCACTGCAGCCTTGAGTCCCTAGACTTAAGCAAATCTATCTCAGCCTCCAGAGTTGCTGGGATTATAGGTGTGAGCCACCATAGTTGGTATAACGCTTGATCTTAACTGCTTCACTGAACTGCATTTCTACAAGAATGCAGATAATTTAACATCTCTTTTGTTGTCTTCAGTTCCCAAATTTAAGAGGTTATTTTCTCCTTCTCGTCTGCAAATCAGATCTTCCTCCTCCTGGAAACTACCATCTGGCCAATGTGGCAAACACCTTGCCTTGCAACCCTGCAGTCTCTTACCCATCTGTGTGGCTCCACGTTTGGTTCCATTTCCTCCCACCTAGGGGTGTCTTTCCATGCTGGGTCTGACATACGGAGAATAAGAGACTTAAGTAGGCTGGTTTGCATTGACAGAGTTGTGTGGCTCTGATTGAGCACCTCACTGTGCAGGTTTCTTTCTTTTAAAAAAACTTTTATTAGACAGGGTCTTGCTCTGTTGCCCAGACTAGAGTGAATGCAATCACAGCCTCAAACTCAGGCGCAAGTAACCCTCCCACCTCAAGTGCCCTAAGTAGCTGGGATGACAGGCATGCACCACCATGCCCAGCTATTTATTTTTATTTTTTTATTTTTTGTAGAGACAGGCTGGTCTCCTGGGCTCAAGTGATCCTCCTGCCTCAGCCTCCCAAGCAAATGGGACCACAGGTGTGTGCCACCATGCCTAGTTAATTTTTATAAACACATTCATAGAGACAGGGTCTTGCTATGTTGCCCAGGCTGATCTCGAACTCCTGGGCTCAAGAGATCCTGCCTCCTCGGTCTCACAAAATGCTGGGAATACAGGCATGAGCCATTGTGCCCCACTGCTCTGCAGGTTTCAATTCAGCCTTCCTATAAGAGAAAAGAGAATGATGGATTTGCAAACACATGCTCCCCTGCTAGCTCTTAGGAGCGGAAGTTTCTGTGGGATGGTCTGAAAAAGACACTGCAAACCCACAGCAGACTTTTCTCCCACCATCTGTTGCTGCTGTGACGTTCTTAGGAGTGAGTTGTGCTGGCTAGGTGCGGGTGTCATTCTCTGAGGACACATCTCAGGTCCCTTCAGGGAAAGCAGACATGTACACAAATCTATCCAGAGTGTTTTGTTGTTGTTGTTGTTGTTTTTTGACAGAGTCTTGCTCTGTTGCCTAGACTGAAGTGCAGTGGTACCATCTCGGCTCACTGCAACCTCCGCCTCCCAGGTTCAAGCGATCCTCCTGCCTCAGCCTCCTGAGTAGCTGGGATTATAGGAATGCACCACCATGGCTAATTTTTGTATTTTTAGTAGAGACGGGGTTTCACCATGTTGGTCAGGCTGGTCTCGAACCCCTGACCTTGTGATCCGCCCACCTCGGCCTCCCAAAGTGCTGGGATTACAGGCGTGAGCCATGGCGCCCAGTCCACAGTGTTTTTGTTTGTTTTGTTTTGTTTTAATTATTGTTATTAGTTGCAGATTCTCTTCTTTGTAAGCCCAAGGTTGAGACTGTTGCTGAGTGCTGGGTTTTAGATCAGCTTTGCCCCTCAGAGCCAAGTTTCCCGAAGTATCTAATTGCAAGAATGGATATCACATTGTGCATCTATGGGACGCTCCAATTCTGCTTGAAAATGCTTGTATCCTAAAAGATTCCCAAATACCCTTAGAGAGGAGCTATGTCCATTTCACTTAAGTTAAATGAGAACCCAAATCGCTCTGCAAGCAGGGGAGAAAGAGAAAGGATGATGGGGCTCAAAGGAACCTCAGGCAATAACTCACCCAACCCTTGCATTTTCCAAATAAAGAAACTGAGCTCAGATATGAGAAATGACTTGCCTATAGCTCAAAAACACATCTAGGGCACAGAGAGGTCTGGAGTCCAGATAATCTACCTCCTAGGCCAATAGCAACTCTCACCTCCCCACTCACCACCAGAGAATTGAGCATTACTGGGAGGATTCATCTCTTCATGTATTCATTCATTCACTCACTCATTTGTTTTATAATCCATGGACTGACCCAAATCACGCAATCTAGAAAACTTTGAGTCTTCGTTCTCCATCACCCCACATGACCTGTGGCTAAATATTGACAGTTCCGTTTCCTAAACCTCTCTCCCTACGGATTGATTGCTGCCTATCATCCCTGCCATGATCTTGTTTGAGACTCTGATTACCTTCTAACCAGATTTTTAATAACCTATTCTAACAATGACGTTTGCCCCAGTTAGTTATGCAATAAAGTGCTTCCAGAGGTGATTCTGTACTACATAAGCACCAATCACTGGGGACCCACAGTGAGCCAGACATGGGTCCTATGCCAAGATGCATGGGGTCCAGAGGGCAGACAGGCACTTTCCATACTGTAGGACAAGTGCTCTTTTGGGCAGCCAGCACAGGGTGCCAGGGGGGCTCATGGAAGGGAGACCTCAGCGCATCTTGGATGGTCAGAGGAGCTTCCTCGAGGAGACATCTGAGATGCAGATGACAAGCAGCACTTAGCAAGATGGGTGGCAGGGAGGAGGGAAAAAGGGGGTGCCAGGAGAGAGAAGCCACCAGCCAAAAGGTCAGGAAGTAGGAGAGATGCAGCAGGCACCGCAGGGGAAACGTGGAATGTGACCCGGAAGAGGTGAGAAAAGTGCCGGAAAAGGAGGTGGAGTTACCACCGCAAAGGGTTTTTAAGGCTGTCCATTACGGAGGGGCTGAGTCTTCCCAGATTCCTCTGCAGGGAAGAATTCAGTCCTCTTCTAAGACAGGTGCTGATGTCAAAACCAGAGCTCCTGGAGAATCTGGTGGGGACGGTGGGGACAGTGCCGGCCTAGCGGCCATTGAGAGCATGCGTCATTACTGCCCAGCAATGTCCAAGCCAAGCAGGCTGGTGAGGGCAGCAGGGGTTTGGCCTCATGGGAACATGCCCGCCTTGTTTGTTGCTCGTGGGTGTGCTCCACTGTGCGATCCCTGTGGACCCCGGTAGACAGGTTCACTTAGCCTACTTGGGGAATTGTTTTTATATTAAAGAAAAACTGAAACTTCACTTTTTGGTTAGCATCATTTTTTACATGGCCCAGCTCGAGAGAGAACACTGTAATAAACAGACACCAACGTCTTTCCTGCCTTTGGCCTTATAGTAGTTTGCTCAGGTTGCTGTAACAGAGTACCACGGACTGAGGGTTTCAGCAACAGAACTTCATCGTCTTATCGTTCTAGAGGCCAGAAGTCTAAGATCAAGGTGGTTCCTTTCCTGGGCTCTGAGGGAGGATCCGTTTCAGATCTCTCTTCCATGGCTACCATTGTCAGCGGCCACCAGGATCTATTCCAGGAACAGATCACGGTGGCTGCCAGCACCCTGGAAGGTCCTTGGCTTGCAGACGCATCACTTCATTCTCTGCCTTCTTGTTCACATGATATTCTCCCTGTGTGTGCATCAGTGACCAGATTTCCACAAACCTCCCACCTTTTTTTTTTTTTTTTTTTTTTTTTTGAGACGGAGTCTAGCTCTGTCACCAGGCTGAAGTGCAGTGGCGCGATCTCGGCTCACTGCAACCTCCGCCTCCCAGGTTCAAGCAATTCTTTTGCCTCAGCCTCCTGAGTAGCTGGGATTACAGGCATGTGCCAACATGCCCAGCTAATTTTTTGTATTTTTAGTAAAGATGGGGTTTCACCATGTTGACCAGGCTGATCTCGAACTCCTGACCTTGTGATCCACCCACCTCGGCCTCCCACAGTGCTGGGATTACAGGCATGAGCCACTGTGCCTGGCCAGGTTTCTCCTTTTCATAAGGGCATCAGTCACACTGGATTAGGGCCCACCAGTGACCTCACGTAAACCTGATTGTCTATGTAAAGACTCCGTCTCCAAATAAGTTCTACTTTTGAATGGGTCATGACTCCAACATAACTTTTTTTGGGGAGAGGACACAATTCAACCAAAACATCTCCCAATGATGCTTTCCTTTCTTTCCCCATGTTCATTCCTTACAATGGCATCAGGAGAAGCTGGGAGGTGAACAGCACATGAAAATGGATAAACATAGAACTGCAAAGGAAATATCTAGGGATGCTATAGGCTGGTGGCTTTCAAACTTTCAGCAGTTCTGATTCAAACAAAAAATGTACTGCAATTCCAGTATGTCTAACAACAGGGTGCTTCTGGTTGATGCTGGGTGTGGGCTCCAAGGAAAGAGACTGTGGCCAGAGCTTCACCTGCTCAGTCTCTCCCACTTCAAGGCAGCCTCAAAGTGCCTCTGTGGATAATAGTACTTAGTGCTTGAATGAAATTTCCTTGCACCCTGAAAAATCCATCCAAAGTCTGGTTCATTTTCTACCTCCTTTTGAAATATAGGTGGCCAAGTCAGCCCAGAAAACTCTTGAAAATGGGCAACTTAATTAAATTCAATTTCAATACACACAGAAGGTCAACCATATGTGCTAATATCATAGAAGAGGTGACCTTGTTTCCAAAGCATTTCTTGCTCTTTAGATAGTGGTGCCTGCATTAGTCCATTCTCACACTGCTATAAAGAAATGCCCAAGACTGGGTAATTTATAAGGAATAGAGGTTTAATTGACCCACCGTTCTGCATGACTGGGGAGGCCTCAGGAAACTTACAATCATGGCAGAAGGTGAAGGGGAGGCAGGCACCTTCTTCACAAGGCATCAGGAGAGAGAGAGTTTAGGGGAAACTGCTACTTTTAAACCATTAGATCTCCTGAGAACTCCCTCATTATCATGAGAACAGCATGGGGGAAACCATGCCTATGATCTGATCACCTCCCACCAGGCCTCTCCCTCCACATGTGGGGGTTACAATTTAAGATGAGATTTGGGTGGGGACACATAGCCAAACGATATCAGTGCCAACTACAGTTTCCCCGGGATCTCCCTGAAGCTTGAAGAGTCCTGATTGCTTCTTAGGGTCCTGATGGATTATGATGGCTTTGTGTTTCTCAGCTTCCCATGTGGAAATGGGAAAGTCTTTAGTGTCACATTTCCTCCAGTCCACCTGGTGCTGCCACCTTGCTGGCAAGGGCGCACATAGAAGCCATAATGCCTGCCCTTCCCAAGCTCCAACTCTCAGCTAATACATAATGACTCCTTAAAGTGTTATTCAGTATACGGTGTAATCTCTCTCTGCACATCAGGCTTCACATTCAAAAGAACATTTGTTTTAAAAATAGGAAACTCAAGGGAGAATCAGAGCTTCTGCTGATGTTTTAGAGCATAAAATGGGATTTTTCTTCACGTTCATGATCCACCTTCTCTGGTTATTCCTTTTTGCTTATGCAATGCTATTATAACAACTATCTATAAAATAAAAACATAGCCTACAAGAATCAGCTGACTTGGATTCCCATGGAAATATGATTCAGACACCGTGACTAATATCAGGAAAACTGTGGTTACAAGAACCATTAGTCACAAGTTTCATATTGAAATCCATGTTTTTCCTCTCTTACCTCTTGAATGTAAACTGAGGTCCTTCTTTAGAGACGAGAGAATAGCGGTGTGAGGCTCCCATCCTTCCAGAAGAACATGGGGTGAGGTCTTCAGAAGTGACAAAGGGCTCCACATCACCATCCGTGATGAAATGCAGCAGGCAGATGCTCTGATGGAGGTAATACTTCGCATTTATTCCTATCATGCTATAAATGACTGATTAATCTGTTTTTGCTCTGAGCACAGGTATTGACAATGAAAGATAGAGAAAAGGTAGGAAAATGCTACATTGGGAGGGGCTGCCATGAAGTTTAGAAAGGGAGAAAGCTGGGGTTGATACCACTTGCTGACTTTGCGATTTCTCCCTGATGACTTTATGTTCTACCTCTGCACCACAAAGCCCAAGACGTGGTGAAAGACAATCTGGGATTTAACCTGTAAGGGGAATCTGTTTGTTCCCTGGATGTTTTAAAATTTCTTTTTTTCTTTCTTTTCCTTCCTTCCTTCCTTCCTTCCTTCCTTCCTTCCTTCCTTCCTTCCTTCCTTCCTTCCTTCCTTCCTTCCTTCCTTCCTTCCCTCCCTCTCTCCCTCTCTCCCTCTCTCCCTCTCTCCCTCTCTCTCTCTCTCTCTCTCTCTCTCTCTCTTTCTCTCTTTCTTTCTTTCCTGTCTTGCTCTGTTACCCGATCTTGGCTCACTGCAACCTCACCTCCTGGGTTCAAGCAGTTCTCCTACCTCAACCTCCCGAGTAGCTGAGATTACAGGCATCCACCACCACACCTGGCTAATTTTTGTATTTTTAGTAGAGATGGAGTTTTGTCATGTTGGCTAGTCTGGTCTTGAACTCCTGACCTCAAGTGATCTGCCTGCTTCTGCCTCCCAAAGTGCTGGGATTACAGGTGTGAGCTACTGCACGTGGTCAAGGATGCTTTAGAATTCTCTGGAAGAGTCACAGGCAGGAGTTAATTCTTAAAAGGCTGCATTTCCCTGGGCAAGCAAACACTGAGGGTCTTAGGAATTTGCACCATAAGAAGATATATACACCTTGATATTCCACATGGTGTCACTTGCCAGGAATGGGTCTGCTCCTTGTTAGGAAATAAAAACTGGTAAAAACTTAATTTGGATTTTGAGAGGTGGCAATATTGAAACTTTCACTTGAAAATAAAGTTTATTGGGATTTAATTATAGACCTCTGGTATCATGAAAAGATGAAAGATCAATGATTCTGAAAGAAATGAATGCCATAAAACCTGATGTTCCTACTGAGACATCATGGTGAGATTTCTTTGGATGTCCAAGTAGCTGGGTAGTGGCCCTTTCCAATGTGGTTCTGTGTGTGCTCTCAGAAGTTCCTGGACTCTAGTCTGAATGTTTGTGTCTCCCTCCAAATTCCTATGTTGAACTTCTCACCCCGAAGGTGATCATATTAGGAGGTGAGGTCTTTGGGTGGTAATTGCATCATGAGGATGGAGCCCCCATGAATGGAATTAGTGCCCTCATAAAAGAGACCCCAGAGAACTCTGTTACCTCTTCTGCCATGTGAGGACACAGCGAGAAGATGGCTATTTATGAACCAGGAACCAGGTCCTCACCAATCACTGAATCTGCTGACACCTGGATCTTGAACTTCCAGCTTCCATTACCATGAGAATTAGATGTGTGTTGTTTATAAGCTGCTCAGTTACGGTGTTTCATTACAGAAGCCCGAGGGAACTAAGACATCACGTAGAGTGAATGAATGGTGGATCCTAGAGCCACCTAACACATTAAGGAACAGAGGCTTATCCCAGTGGGGCCTGCAGAGTGGGGTGCTCTTTCCCCAGTTGCTCTGCCCTAGGGATTCTTTTTTTTCGGCAGAGAGTGGGGGATGAAGATCTCACTTACTTTATTTTAACTGTGATAGCACAGGAAGTGTATATTGACACTATTTGTGATTCAAACAATTAGTTGTCATTGAAATGACTTTACTGCAGAATAAGTTTAACAAGTATGCATTGTTTTACTTTGTAATTTATTTTTTTGATTTCACATAGCTTTATTTTTATATCTGTTTTGTTTTTATATTATTTTATTTCCATTTATGTTACTTTTTTTCTTCTTTATTTCAATAGTTTTTGGGGTATGAGTGGTTTTTGGCTACATGGATAAATTCTATTATTATTATGTAGAGACAGGGTCTTACTCTGTCACCCAGAGTGGAGTGCAGTGGTGCAATCATAGCTCAGTGCAGCCTGTAATTCCTGGGCTCAAGTGATCCTCACACTTCAGCCTCCTGAGCATCTGGGACTACAGGTGTGCGCCACTATGCTGGGCTATTTAAAAAAATTTTTTTTTAGTAGAGACAGGATCTTGCTATGTTGCTCAGGCTGGTTTTGAACTCCTGGCCTCAAGCAATCCCCGCACCTCAGCCTCCCAAAGTGCTGGGATTTCAGGTATGAGACACTACACCAGGCCATGGATAAGTGTTTTCAGTGGTGATTTCTGAGATTTTGGTGCACCCGTCACCTGAGCAGTATACATTGTACCCAATATGTAGTCTTTTATCCCTCATCCCCCTCCCACCTGTCCCCCTCAGTCTCCAAAGTCCATTATATCATTCTTACACCTTTGCATCCTCATGGCTTAGCTCCCACTTATGAGTGAGAACATACAATATTTAGTTTTCCATACCTGAGTTATTTCACTTACAATAACGGTCTCCAGCTCCATCCAAGTTGCTTCAAAGACCATTCGGTGTGAATGAAGGTACTTTTCTCCGAATCAGTGGAAACCTTGAGACAGGGGAGCTCCTGGCACCTGAAAAGGGAATAAGTATAGGAAGAGAGAGAAGAAGATACAAAAATAGGGTGAGGAGCCTCAACCTGTCCCAACGTGCCTCAGCTGCCGACTTCACGTCCCCGGCAGAGGCTTGGCAGGTGGAGTTCCCAGCCTAGCTGGATCCTTGTTTCCATTAAACCCATGCTGATTTTGTTTGTTTTTATTTAACATTTAATATAAAGGAAGTTTATTGACTTTTTTTATTATGAGAGTGATGCATATTTATTAACAAAAAGTTAGAAAGCGTAGATAAACAAAAAGAGAAACATTAAAAAAATCACAACTCTCACCTACTTAGAGACAAAAAATGACATATAAATACATTTCACACATATAGAGGCATCTGACTCCTAATTTTTTCACTTAACGATATATGATGACTGCTTTTCCATGTCAATATATAGAGATGGCCGTGTTCGTTTTCGTGCTGCTGATGAAGACATACCCAAAACTGGGCAATTTATAAAGAAAAAGAGGTTTAATGGACTCAGTTTCACATGACTGGGGAGGCCTCACAATCATGGCAGAAGGAAGAGGAGAAGCAAAAGCATGTCTTATGTGGCAGCAGGCAAGAGAGCTTGCGAAGGGAACTGCTATTTATAAAATCATTAGATCTCAAGAGACTTATTCACCACCACGAGAACTGTATGGGAGAAACTGCCCAAATGATTCAGTTTTCTCTGCCTGGCCCTGCTATTGACAGATGGGGATTATTACAGTTCAACATGAGATTTGGTCAGGGACACAGCCCAACCATATCAACGGCCATTGTCCTTTCTAATGGCTGCAATTAATCCATTCTATTGATGAACCAAATGTATTAACAAATCACCTATTGAAGCATGTTTGTGTTGTTTATGGTTTTGCTCTTACAGTGTTGTAGCAGGCATCATTGTATAACTTTTCCTTGTGCCTATGCACCCATTCTTGTTACATAGAAATATATGTAAAGAGAGAAAGAGAAAAGGAAATATTTATTTTAAGGAATTGGCCCCATGTGACTATAGGGACTGGCAAATTTAAAATCTGCAGGCTGGGCTGGCAGACTAGAAACCCAGAGAAAAGCCTGTGTTGCTGTCCCAGTCCTAAGCTGACTGCTACAGGATCCCCCCTGCTCATGGGAGGTCCGTCTTTGTGTTCTACCCAGGCCTTCAACTGATTGGGTGAGGCCCACCTACATTATGAGGCCAATCTGCTTAACTCAAGGTCCATTGACGTAACTGTTAATCTCGCCCCAAAAAGCCCTCATGGAAACATCCACGTATCTGGTCACCGTGGCCCAGGCAGGCTGACATATAAAATTAACAGTCACAGGAGGCTTGATGACTGGGGGATTTTTATTCACTTGGGTTATGTATTTGGTTAGGCTACTTCTTTGTAATGTATGCATGTGGTTTTATGCCGTGTGTGGGATGGGACTTGGTGGTTCAGTATTTGGCTGGGTGGAGCTTTCCTGGAACACTGAAATCACCCTCAGGAAGTGGAAAATGTGCTGGGTGAGAAGATCTTAAGGGAGTGAAGGAGACCAGGCCTCCCAAGCCTGAGCCATTTATCTCCCTCCTTAAAACTAGTCTTTCACATTGCTCGGAACGTGAACCGGCATCATGCCGCTTTGGAAAAACCCAAGCCACTCTTTCTGCCGCAAACATGAACAGAAAGAATTCATGGACGTGGAAGCTACGTGAACTCTGATTTGCGCTGCCTTCAGGAAATGCCCTTCATAATGTATTATGGGGATTCCGTTAAGAATCTGCGACCGGGTGCGGTGGCTCACGCCTGTAATCCCAGCACTTTGGGAGGCCGAGGCGGGTGGATCACGAGGTCAGGAGATAGAGACCATCCTGGCTAACACGGTGAAACCCCGTCTCTACCAAAAACTACAAAAAAACTAGCCGGGCGAGGTGGCGGGCGCCTGTAGTCCCAGCTACTCGGGAGGCTGAGGCAGGAGAATGGCGTGAACCCGGGAGGCGGAGCTTGCAGTGAGCCGAGATTGCGCCACTGCACTCCAGCCTGGGCGACAGAGCGAGACTCTGTCTCAAAAAAAAAAAAAAGAATCTGCATTTACTGTTTTATTCTAACTTCAGAAACCTTATGTATTACAAATCAATACACAGATAATGTGTTCTCCACGTCTGTTCCTTGCTTTAGGGCTTGGGAAGACCTTCCCACCATCCCGCAGCCTTGACTGGAATCACTAGAGAAGAGGCACTAAGGGCCAGCCTCTGTCCTCTCAGCGGGGAATCCAAAGGGAGCTCAGATGGAATGAGTTACGATTTTGCAAAGCAGCGTTGGCCCCTACTAGAAGATGCTTGACATTGATCATGCAACATTTTTGCAAACAAATGGCTAAATTAGGCTTCAAACTCCTCTTGTGATTCATTTATGTTCCTTAAAAATACAAACACACACAGATATATATAAATATTTTATATATAGAATACATATTTAAATTAAATTTATCAAACACCGATAATATACATAGATATATGTATAGATTATATTTATAGTTTTATATATTTATATTATTTTTAGATTGTGTGTTTATATAGCAACAAACATGCAGGTATATTTTTGCATGCATTTGCTATATATAAAATACATAATTAAAATTTAATTTATTTTTCCAATAGGCTCTGCTCTTTCCTCTCACTTCTTCCACCTGTGAGGTTTTATGAGTAGGGAGAAAAATAAATGAGCCCTTTTTCCTGGAGCTTGGTACTATTACTAAAAACTGGCATTAACTGAAGGCTTCACACACATTTTGTGAGTGATTATCTCAGTCTCCTAATTTTGGCCATAGGTCTACCAACCTTCATTTTGTTCTACGTTATTATGAAATAAAAACCTATTTCTCCCTTCTGACACTTTTCTCCTTCACTCTTTAGCCCATTGCATATTTCATATAGTCATGGATTGTAACAGGAAGACCCATGTCCCATTTTTTTTTTCATAAACATCTGAGCAGCCACACTCACTGAAACATTTAAGTTCTAGAAATATTCAGATCCAATTTCATTTGAAATTATCCACCCAGCCTCATCAAATTCAAATTGGTTTGCAAATAATGTGTTCCAACTCTGGCTGATTGATTGCTTGTTAATTCTCTGCCTGGCACTGAAAATTCCTGGTTAGCCTGAAAATGAACATTTCATTCTAACTTCCTGTGGTTTCTTCTTGGGTGGGTGTTTGTGAGGCTTTGAAATTTTTCCCTTATCCTTAATGGTTAAGATCAGCTAATGATTTAAAGCCACTGAGAGATTATGGGAAGACCAGAAAGCACAGAGCAAGCTCAGCGGTCCCCCAAATCTATAGGGTGAATCCATCTATAAAGGACTGTGTGGAACCTGGAGCTGACACCAGATGAATTAAATAAGAAAAATACCTATGAAGCTTCCTTTCAGATTTAACCTGTACCAGTGAACTCAGATAGGTTTGAAGTCTTTGTTTATCATTGTCTGCGGGCACGGGGCTGGGCTGGGTCTAGCAGGGAGTAGAGTATGCCTTACAGACATTATCTCATCCTGTTGCAGGTGATGCTGGCTGTGATTTCCATTTATCAAGGGAATGAACAAGGTATATCAAGGCCAAGTGACCTATTCTGGGACTCTGGCATCTGGTCTCTAGTAACACAACCAGGCCAAGAATCAGGCTCACTCTCCCAGTAATTCAGGGGAAGCAATGGCTCCATTTATAGTATTTGGAGGGAAATTCATTTTTTTCTTTTTCTTTTTCTTTTTTTTGTTAACACATCTACACTGAGTTAGTGTGGGTATATAAATGTCTTTTTCCTGGATATCAAGAGAATTTAAGAGAGCTTAATTGTCCCCAGGTATGATTACATTATGTACATGTGAAATCAACAAGCAAATCGTTAATTTTAATTACTTCTACACCTAAAGCTACTAGTGGCTACCGTTTATTGAGTGTTCTCTATGCTAATATTGATTAAGGCATTTACTCATTTTACTAAGAAAGTATATTAAGATAGGCTTATAAAAAACAAAGAGCACAGCAAAAGAAGCTATCAACAGAGTAAACAGATAACCTACAGAATGGGAGAAAATGTTTGCAAACTACGCCTCTGACAAAGGTCTAATATCCAGCATCTAAAAGGAACTAAAAAAAAAATTACAAGACAGAAACAACCCCTTTAAAAAGTAGGTAAAAGACATGAACAGACAAATGTGGCCAACAACCATATGTAAAAAGTCTGAATATCACCCTGATCATTAGAGAAATGTAAATCAAAACCACAATGAGATACCATCTCACAGCAGTCAGAATGGCTATTTTAAAAAGTCAAAAAATAACAGATATTGGTGAGGTTGTGGAGAAAAATGAACACTTATACACTGTTGGTGGGAGTGTAAATTAGTTCAACCATTTTGAAAAGAAGTGTGGCAATTCCTCAAATAATTGAAAACAGAAATACCATTCGACCAGAAATCCCATTACTGGCTATATACACAGAGGAATATAAATCATTCTACCATAGAGACACATGCACACATATGTTCACTGCAGTACTATTCACAATAGCAAAGACTTGGAAACAACCTAAATGCTCATCAATGACAGATTGGATAAAGAAAATATGGTACATATACACCATGGAATACTACGCAACCATAAAAAAGAACAGGATCATGTCTTTTGCATGAACATGGATGGAGCTGGAGGCCATTATCCTTAGCAAACTAATGTGGGAACAGAAAACCAAATACCACATGTTCTCATTTATAAGTGGGAGCTAAATGATGAAAACTCATGAACAAAAAGAAGGGAACAACAGACACTGAGGTCTACTTGATGGGGGAGGGTGGGAGGTGGGAGAGGAGCAGAAAAGGTAACTATTGGGTACTGGGCTTAGTAGCTGGGTGACTAATATGTACAACAATCCCCCATGACACGAGTTTACCTATGTAACATACCTGCACTTGTGCCCCCAAAGTTGAAATAAAAGTTAAAGAAAACTACAGTGGTCCCTTGGTATTTGGGGGATGAGTTCCAGGTCCCCCCATATATCAAAATCTATAGATGCTCAAGTGTCTGCTATAAAATGCCATAGTATTGGCATATAACCTATGTACACCCTCTCATATACTTTAAATCATCTCTAGATTACTTATAATACCTAATACAATGCAAGTGCTATGTAAATACTTGTTATACTGTATTGTTTAGGGAATAACAACAAAAAAATCTATGTGTTCAGTACAGATGCAATTTTTTTCCAAATATTTTTGATCCATGGTTGGTTGAATCCATGGATGTGAGACCCATGGACATGGAGGGTCAGCACTAACAGCAATTCCTGGAGGAATTCCTTGGATTATCAGGAATCCAATCATCTTTTATCTATGCCAGTTATTTGCTTTCTAGACCTTCCCCCATCTCCACACATTGAAATCCTACCCCTTCCTTCAAGGCCCATCCTGAGGACATTAACTCCAATGAATTCTTTTCAGGTGACTCAATTCTCTGCTAAATTCCCATAGCATTTTACAACTCTTATATTTTGTTGCGTAATATCATTGAGTTTGTCCTGCTTTCCCTTCTAAGATGTAAGCTTTCAGGTGATAGTTTCTATGCATTTTTTGTTTTGTTTGTATTCCCTGACACAATGAGTCATGCATGAAGCAGGTGCTCATTCTATGTCTGTTGAATTAGTTAACTCTCAAAGTTGGAAGGCACCATAGATTTCATGTAGCCCAGCTGGGAATACACCTCGCACATGTCCCGACCCCTGTAGATCCAGATGTTGCCACATGATTAGCTCTTGCTAGTGGATATGCGCAGAACTCATGGCCAGGATCTCTACAAAGCATACAGTAAATCCTCATAATTTAAAATACAAGAGGCTGGGAACAAATGGGCTTTGAAGTAACTGAGTTCATATTAACAAGAGGTTTTATTAAAAACAAGAGAGCACTCACTTGACCAGAGAAAGACAGCTGTTTTGAACAATGACTATGATGATGCTCAATGATGTTTGCATTTCCAAGGGATTTTTAGTCACCTATATCGATGATGATGATGACTAAAAAAGCACTCTGCAGCTCATAAGGAAATGCACAGAGGCAGAGTGATTATTGTGAATGGGCTGGGAATCTCCACTTATTTCTTTTCCACCAGTTAGAAGCAGAGGACTCCAGAACGAGTGGCCAGTGCTGCAAAATGCAAAAGCCTGGGATCTTGAGTCACCACATGGAAGAAAGATATGAGCTGACCAGGAATGCCAGCATCAGGCCATTACGTGAGCAAGAGAGAAACTTCCATTGTGCGAAGCCATTGAAATGTATAGGTGATATGGTTTGGCTCTGTGTCTCCACCCAAAATCTCATCTTGAGTTGTAACAATCCCCACGTGACAAGGGTGGGACCAGGTGGAAGTAATTGAATCATGAGGGCAGTTACCTCCATGCTGTTCTTGTGATAATGAATGAGTTCTCACGAGATCTGATGGTTTTATAAGAAGCTTTCCCCCTTTGCTCAGCACTTCTCCTTGCTGCTGCCATGTGAAGGATGTGTTTGCTTCCTCTTCACCTTGATTGTAAGTTTCCTGAGGCCTCCCTAGCCATGCTGAACTGTGAGTCAGTTAAACCTCTTTCCTTGATAAATTACCCAGTCTTGGGTATGTCTTTATTAGCAGTGTGAGAACGGAATAACATAAGGGGTTACTTATTAAAGCAGTAGCATTAACTCAACTTTATTGAATCTTTTCTTTGATGGAATCTTTATTGTCCCAGTTTTGTTACGGAAAACCTTACTCACATTGAGCTGAAAGCTGCCTTTCCAGGACTGACTCCAATCCATAGGCTACTGTTTGCCTTTTCAGCTTGCACAGATGTATTTCCTCTTCATCAAGAAGCCTTTCCCAATATTTGGCAGCAGATGTCATATTGGCTCTAGGACGATGTTTTTCATTTCTTCATTTATGGCTGTAGTGCACAGTAGCAGATTATTAGTTTAAACCTCAGAGCTAAACAGACTCTCTCGTAGAGAGTTCCTTTTCTTTCTGACTCTTCCCAAAACTCTGGTCATCCCAAGGCTCTTCCACCAAGAATCGTCCTAACTTTGGATTGAAGCCATAAGCTACATGAGTCAGATCTTTGTTTTTTCCAAAGATTAATAAAAAGTTGACTCACTTGGTTGTATCCTCGGGGAAAAACCCACGAGACCTTTTCAAAGAAGAGCTGAGACAGTTGAAGCCACAGCCCATCACATACTGTCATGCTAACACAACAAGCCATTACTTGTTCATTCAACAACCCTTTAGGAGTTCCCAGGTTCTCTTTATGGAGATAAAGGTAGACTTGGGCATATTGTGTTCTAGAGTATCTGACATGATAGTGAAAATGTTACTTTTAAGCTGAAATACAATTTAATGAAGATAGCTACTTTTACGCTGAAACAGTCACTGTCTCCAAATTCAAAGACTAAACTATCCATAAATTGCTGGCCTAATTCAATTTGTTCCACTGATGCTTGCAAAGTCCAGATGTTATTACTTGTTAGTAAAGCCCAAATGCACAGGGTTTTTCTTTTCCTCTTGTGCAGCAGTTCTTCAGCCTTGTAGAAGGATCTGCCTAAGATCAAGTTGTGTGGGTAGAATCAGACACGATATTTGTTATTTTATTCAGCTCCTGTTGAATTGCGGAATGGTGAGTTTATGTCATCTGCATGTCCCTTCATAATAATTATTCCATGTGCATTTCCTTATGAGCTGTGGAGTGTCTTTTAAAACATCATCCTAAACATAGGTGACTAAAAATATCTTGGAAATAAAAACATCATTGGCCAGGCGTGGTGGCTCACGCCTGTAATCCTAGCACTTTGGGAGGTCGAGGTGGGCAGATCACCTGAGGTCGGGAGATCGAGACCATTCTGGCTAACATGGTGAAACCTCATCTCTACTAAAAATACAAAAAATTAGCCAGGCGTGGTGGTGCGTGCCTGTAGTCCCAGCTACTCGGGAGGCTGAGGCAGGAGAATTACTTGAACCTGGGAGATGGAGTTTGCAGTGAGCTGCAATGGAACCACTGCACTCCAGCCTGGGGAACAGAGAGATTCCGTCTCCAAAAACAACAATGACAAAAAACAAACAAAAAAACAAAACATCACTGAGCATCATCACAGTCATTGCTTGAGAAAACTGGCTTTCCATGGTCAGCTGAGTGCTGTCCGGTGTATAATAAAACCTCTGGCCCATAGGAACTCAGTTACTTCAAAGCCCATTTTGTTCTCAGTCTCTTACATTTTAAATTATGAAACTTTTGTTTGTTTGTTTGTTTGTTTTTGAGGCGGAATCTTACTCTGTTGCCCAGACTGGAGTGCAGTGACACAATCTCGGCTCACTGCAACCTCTGCCTCCCGGGTTCAAGCAACTCTCCCTGCCTCAGCCTCTCGAGTAGCTGGGACTCCTGATGCCCATCACCACGCCTTGCTAATCTTTATGTTTTTTAGTAGAGACGGGGTTTCAGCATGTTGGCCAGGCTGGTCTTGAACTCCTGACCTCAAATGATCGGCCTACCTCAGCCTCCCAAAGTGCTGGGATTACAGGTGTGAGCCGCTGTGTCCAGCCACTGTTCAGTTTAGAGAGCTATGGAAATAATCATGCCAGTGTCCTGTTCCTCTCGATGCTTTCCATGCTGGCTATGGGTAGTGAATTAGGACTACGGATCACCCAGCATCACCATGCTAGAAGAGATGAGTAACCCAACAAGATGATGCCACTAATTATTTATGAGAATGCGTTAGAAAGCCCTCTGAGAACAACAACCAAAAATCTATTTTCTTTGACTCTTTTTGTATCCTCTCCCAGGAGCAAAGAGAGATTTCTATCAAAGAAGAATTTTAATTATTGCAATAGTTAGTAATTGCCAAAAGTTTTGATGGAAAGCTCTGTGGAATATACCTTTTATTTTGTTTGGTCAGAGAGAGCCAAAAAGAGTGAGTTGACAAAAGAAAGAATAGCTGTGTTTCCCGACGAATTTAGGCAAGAAGGAGAGAGGCTTCCACAGACGCTGGGTGGGAGTGTAAATTAGTACAAACAATTTGGAGGTGTATGAACAATATGCTTCAAAATTTCATACATGCATACCCTTGACTCGGGAATTTTGGAGGATAGAAATTTAACTCCAAAACCAGTAGGCAAAGATGTATATCCCAAAAAGTTCACAAATTTTGGAGAACTTTTAAATATTTTTAAATAAAAATGTACATTGAGTGATGATTATATGTGAAATACTTGGGTGTTAAAGACTGGATGATGGCTGAGACCAGCGTGGTTCCTGCCCTTCACACGCCAGCAATGGCCTTGCCTGGAAAGGACCATCTCCCAGGCTGGGTGGGATACATGGATGGTGTTTAGTTCCTGAGCCAGTGTCCAAGCCACCTAGCAAGAAGTTAAAAAAAGAAAGAATAGAGAGGGTGAGCCCCTGACCTGGTGGAGGGTGCAGGCCAGCTGGAAAGTGCACTGGAGAACCCAGAAATGTTGGGAAGAACCAGAGTGAAGTCAGAGATGGGGAGAGATGGAACTTCAAGGGAGGGGGGAAGCCTGAAAGAAAATGTGATCATCTCACAGTTTTGTCCATGCTCATTCTCTAACCTAGATGCTACTTTGTCCTCATTTATTTATTTACTTATTTATTTGAGATGGAGCCTTCTCTGTCACCCAGGCTGTAGTGCAATGGCATGATCTCAGCTCACTGCAACCTCTGCCTCCCAGTTCAAGCGATTCTCCTGCCTCAGCTTCCCAAGTACCTGGGATTACAGGCATGGACCATCATGCCTGGCTAATTTTTGTGTTTTTAGTAGAGACTGGGTTTTACCATGTTGGCCTGGCTGGTCTTGAACTCTTGACCTCAGGTAGTCCACCCGCCTTGGCCTCCCAAAGTGCTGGGATTACAGCTGTGAGCCACCATGCCCATGCATGAGCCACTGTGCCCGGCCTCTCATGTTTTCTTTTTCATGTTTTTCCTTTAAAACCTTTGCTTTTTGCATTTGGCTTGGAACTCATACTCGTAACTTCATCCTTAACTCTTCAGAAGACATTTCATAAGTCCTTGTGAAGAATATTGTATGACTGTCCACCATTCCCTATGAACTAATAGGTTTTCAGAAAATATTTCATATGTACTTGTGAAGAATATTGTGTGACTTTCCACCATTCCCCATGAACTAACAGGTTGTGCAAAGCCTGGCACGGGGTACGATGTCTCGATTTGCAACTCACTAACCACGGACCTGCCTTCATTTCCTCTGTGTTTGGCAAGGCTGAGATGAAGAAGACAGTCCCTTGTGGAGGGTGCCTAAAGTACCTGCCCTCATTCCATTTGAGACATAGCCTGCTGGTGACTATTAAATAAGACGATGAGAGCACTGGGGTTTTAATACAAAACAATGAAAAAGTCTACAACTTATTTCCCTTCAAAAACCAACAGCATGTTTGAGAAGTCTACAAACATCAGAGTGTGAGAGTGTCTGAGTGTGAGTGTGTGTTTTTGAGTGTGGGTGAGTGTTGTGAATGTGTGTGATTGTGTGTATGTGAGCGTGAGGGGTGTGTGATTGTGTGAATGTTAGCGTGTGAGTGTGAATGATTGTGTGTGACTGTATGACTGAGTGGTGTGCATGTGATTGTATGAGTGTGTCTATGTGTGAGTGGTGTGAATGTGTAAGTGGCATGTGTGAGTATATTTGAGTGTATGAGTGTGAGTGGTGTACCTGTATGCAAGTGTGATTTTGAGTGTATGAGTGTGTTTGTATGTGTGACTATGTGAGTGGTGTGTGTGTATGCTAGTGCGATTGTGAGTGTATGAGTGTGTATGTATGACTATGAGTGGTGTGCGTGTAGGCTAGTGTGATTGTGAGTGTATGAGTGTGTTTTTATGTCTGAGTGTGAGTGGTGTGTGTATGTGAGTATGAGACTGTGTGAGTCTGAGTGGTGTGTATGTGAGTGTGTGATTGTATGTGAGTGTGTATGTGAATTGGATGTGAGTGGGCTGTGTGTGAATGTATATGAGTGTGGGTGTGTGTGTGTCTAGGTGAATGTGTGAGTGGTGTGTGTCAGTGTGTGTGTGAATATGTGAGTGTGTTCATTAATTTAGGAAGGCCACATGCAGAGTGTAGAGCGCTGCCAGCCACCTCTTCAGCGGGTGGGAAATTCCTGACAGCCAGGCAAGGTCTGCAGGCCGCATCATCTCTCTGTTTGGGGTCTGCAAGGATCGGGAGAGAACCCCACTGAAGGAGCTGGGCTCCCAGAGGCACTGGCAACAGACCTCCATGTTTGCTCGCCTCTTATTTGGGAATGTGGGAAATCACCCACATTTCATCTTTTCTTGTCAGTAGAAAACTTTAGTCTCCTTATATGCTCAGTTTCTATTTTTCCCACCATGGGAATATCTAAATCATCCTTCCTTTCCTATATCTCTGCTCTATTGTCTTGTGGGTTTATCCATAGTCCAGCCCTGATGATGGATGCAATTGCTTCAAATTAATTAAGGAGCAGTGAGTGACTTTGAAAACCTAGCCTGTGCCTTTCCATGGGGGAACTGAAGGAGCCTTCAGAGACCACCTAGTTTAACTCCTTCATTTGCAAATGAGGACCCTGAGACAGTTTGTGTAAGGCCACCTGGTATTAGAGCCAGAAGCTTTGGATGATCTGGTTCCCCCTTCAGAGGTGACTCGGCAGGAACGCGCGGACTGAAGGCATAAGAAGCCTGAAGAAAGTGGTTAAAACACGCCGTTTTTCTTCCCCTGTGATTAGTCGGCTTGAAATGTGTAGGAGGCGTCTTCCACCTGTGCTGGGGCCGGGAAAGGAGCAGTGACCGTGAGTTCCGTGGCACCTGCTGGATTTTGTAGTCCACTGGGGAGCATAGGCTGTAAGTGAGCACTTACCAGCATACTGAGGGCTCAGAAGAGAAAGTAGGATGTTAGCAGAGCACCTAATGGGACGCAGCTGGAACATTCCAGGTCCATTGTCTCCTGTTTGGCGGAAGTCACCTGTTTCCCGCGGAGCCGTGTGTGTGGTTCACTTTCCGGGAGGAGGCGCCATTCCCCAGGGGCTGTGCTGGGAGACCGGAAGTTTTCGGCGACATGGCCTCTGGGCCAGTACTATTAGCCCCGCTGAGGAGAAGAAGAAACCGAGGGTAAGACGCTGAGGACTTGCTTGAGGTCACACAGGAATGGAGGTGAGGAAAGAGTCACGGGTGGGGGGTGAGGAGCCGCTCACCGTGGCCGGAATGGGGAGTTTAAAGTGGAGAGTGCCGGGACCGTGCTATTTATTTCTGGAGCCCGAGGCCACCTCCCCTTCGGAGATGATGGGCAGGGCCAGGCTGAGGCACAATTGCGGGGTAGGAGAAGGCTGCCCTCAGAAGTCTTAAACTCCCGTGCAACACCTCCAGTGCCTTTAATGCCACTGCTTTCTCTTGGAATACGGTGTCGTCAAGCTCCCTCCGCTGACAAATCCACTCCTCACTTCCTTCTCTCTCGCCAAGCGGTTCTTTCCTCCCAGGAGAACAGCCCTCACTAGAGGAGGCCATCTCAGGGCCTTGGGCGATGTGGGATGAGGAGGCTCTCCCCTTTCCAAGAAGCCCTGGAGTTGGCCAGGGCAACCAGCGCCAACTCCACCCATGTGGCCTTGGGCTCAGGTAAACTTTGAGGGCTGTTTCTAACACGGAACAGGGCTTTTAGCGAGAGCATATGACGGGGAGGATTCGCATCTTGGAAAGGAACTAACACAAGCTACAAAGAAGCAAATGTCTCACCTTATTCCAGAGCCTCCTCAAGGCATCCACTTTCTTGTCTTTCCTTCATGATTATTCTTGACTGGTGACATTTATTGAACACCCAATGCATGCTACCGACAATGCTTTTTTTTTTTTTTTTTTTAAATCAGAATTATCCCTGGAAAAAATATAGATGAGAGGTTAGTGGCATTTTTATTTTCCAGCCATACATGGTACAGCACTGGAGAAAGGTAATCAATACATGGGAAGAGCCTGGCCTCCTGTGAGCTCATTCTTATTTCACAAAGGAAAGAGGCTAATATTCTGCCTTATCTGAACAGCTGTCTCCATAGAGCTGGGTTCTGTTGTGGTTAAGTTAGTTGTTAAGATGGTTAGTTTAGATGGTACTTGGTGATAATGGTGCTAAGACTTCTTTGTTTGTATTTTGTAATTACTTTTTTTTTCTTTTTGTTGAAATGGAGTCTTGCTCTGTCACCCAGGCTGGAGCGCAATGGTGTGATCTTCTGCCTCCTGAGTTCAAGCGATTCCCGTGCCTCAGTCACCCAAGTAGCTGGGACTACAGGCGTGCACCACTATGCCCAACTAATTTTTGTATTTTTAGTAGAGACAGGGTTTCACCATGTGGGCCAGGCTGGTCTCAAACTCCTGACCTCAAGTGATCCACCTGCCTTGGTCTCCCAAAGTGCTGGAATTACAGGCATGAGCCACTGTGCCCTGCCACAATTACTTTTATTGATATAAAATGTATATAACGTAAAATCCACAGTACATGGTTTTATACTTTTCACATTTATAAGTGTGCATCAAGGTGGTTTTAGTGTATTCACAGTGCTGTGCAACCCTCACACTATCTCATTCTTGAAGGTTTCTATCTTTCCCCAAAGAAACTCCATACCATTGGCAGTCACTCCCAATCTTCCTCCTCCTAGCCTCTGGCCACCACTAATGTACTTCTATGGATTGGCCTATTCTTGCCACTTTATATAAATGTAATCATATAATAGATGGCCTTTTATGTCTGGCTGCTTTCACTTAGAATAATGTTTTCAAGGTTTTTCTGTGTCTCAGCATGGAGGAGTACTTCATTTCTTTTTATTCCGTTGTATGTATACACTACATTTTATTTATTCGTTCAGCAGTCAGTGGACATCTGGGTGGTTTCCACTTTTTGCCTATGATGAATAATGCTGCTGTGGACATCCATGTATGAGTTCCTGTGTGAAGATATGTTTTCAGTTCTCTTGGGTATATACCTAGGAGTAGAATTGCTGGGTCATATGGTAACTCTATGTTTAGCTTTTTGAGAAACTGCCAAGATTTTTCTCACAATGATTGCACTATTTTACATTTATACCAGCGATGTATGGGGATTCTGATACCTTTCTTGCCATCACTGGTTAATTTTTCTTTTTTTAAATTATAGCCATCCTAGTGATGTGAAGTGGAAGCTCGCTGTGATTTTGATTTCCATTTCCCTAGTGACTAATGATGCTAAGCATCTTTTCACATGCTCATTGGAATCTGTACATCTTCTTTGGGGAAATGTTTCTTTAAATCCTTTGCCCAGTTTACAATTGGATTGCTTGTCTTTATCCCTGAGTTGTTCTTTATGTATTCCGGAGACGGGACACTTATCAGATATATGATTTGCAAATATTTTCTCCCATTCTGTGGGTTGTCTTTTAACATCTTGTCTGTCCTTAGATCATTGTTTTGAGCTCCTCAAGGTCACTGAATGCCACATACCTATGGCCACAGACTTGAGATGGCCTCTGGCACAAACATTAGTTATAAAGGGGCTGAGTGAGGAAGTGCAGGTGGATCTTGGAGATGTGCTCAGAATTCCTCATTTGAATGCTTTGTAGAATGCCAAACAGCGTTTCAAGAAAGAAAAAAAAAGTCGTATCTAAAAAAAGACAAGAAGAATAATTTTGGGAAAACAGTCTAGATCTTGGAAATTGCAGCCAGGGAGTTGTTTGCTGAAGCACATATTGCTTGAAGTACAAGACAGGGACCCCACCCACTAGAACCTGCATTCTCTCAGGGAGGTTGCAAGAGGATGGAAATAACTCATGTATCATTGAAGACAGTTACTAATTAGTAACGACTGTCACTACTTGTTTAGTGGTCCTCTTGCATACATTATTTCTACTACTACTCAAACATAAATAAGTCTTGTTAATATGCATGAGATGGGGAAACTGAGGCCCAAAGGGATTGTCTTAGTCAATTTGTGTTGTTCTAAAGGAATACCTGAGGCCGGATCATTTACAAAGCAAAGAAACTTGGTTCATTCTGCAGACAAGAAGCATGGTGTCAACATTTGCTTCTAATGAGGGTCTCAGGAATCTTCCACTCATGGTGGAAAGCGAAGGGGAGCCTGTGTATGCAAAAATCGTGTGGTGAGAGAGGAAGCAAGAGTGGCGGGGAGTGGCCAGCCTCTTTTAACAACAAGCTCATGCAGGAATGAATAGAGCCAGAACTCAGTCACTCCTAAGGGAGGGCATTCATCTATTCATGAGGGATCCACCTCCATGACCCAACCACCTCCCACTAGGCCCCACCTCCAACCTTGGGGATGAAATTTCAGCAGGAGGTTTGGTGACAAATATCCACAAGAAAGCAGGGGCCCATAACCTGCCTGTGGTCACACAGTTTAACAATGACTGAGACAGAGTTCAAACTCAGGTCCTTGGACTCTAAAGCCAGTGTGCTCTAAGGGCACCACACTCCCCTTCTACCAGATGAGTGATGCCCATAGAGTCTTAGGGAAGGAGGCTCTCAGCGAGGCTGGGGCAGTCAGAGAATTGGGAGAAGAGGACAGCAAGAGAATGTGGCCATTCTCGGGGACATAACAGATAGCAAAAGTGAAGGAACAGAGGGCTGAGTTCATATTCTCATGGGAGGAGAAATAAGTTTATTTTGCATTTTTAAATTGCATCTCTGAAATCATTACATGGAGTTTGGTGCAGTACTGAGGGGTGAGCAGCCCCAAGGCTCAGGGGTAGATACCCAGAGTAGATGGCATAGATTACAGGGCAGACCCTGAGACGTGAGAAATCAAGATGAGAAAATAAGAGGCCAGTGTGAATAAGGCATCTGGCTGGCATGTGATACTGTATAGATACTTTAGAAAGAGCCCATGTTCCAGCTCCATCTTAGCATTGTGGGGCAGCTTGAGATGACAGATCTTGGTGCAATTAATACATGCTATTAGATTCTATTAGTTAGCCTCTAACAGTTTGGGTCATATACCTGGGACATTAAAAAAACAAACAAACAAACAAAAAAACAACGCTGGGATTTTTTTTTTTTTTTTTGCAACATGCTCCTGCTCAGGTTCCCCAAGAGTAAACTTAAGGACCCTGACTCATTTCAGCTACTCTGCAAATGCAAGGCTCACCAAGCCTATGCTACACAGACCTTTTTATTTTATTTTTTTCTTCAAATTTTATTTTAAGTTCCTGGGTACATGTACAGGGTGTGCAGGTTTGTTACATAAGTAAATGTGTGCCATGGTGGTTTGCTGCACAGATCAACCGATCACCTAGGTATTAAGCCCCACATCTATCAGCTCTTCTTTCTGATGCTCTCCCTCCCCCAACCCCCGACAGGCCCCAGTGTGTGCTGTTTCCCCTGATGGGTTCTTGCTACACAGATCTTGAGGGCTGAATGGGATGTGTTCAGCTCTGCACTCTGAGCTCTGCACTCTGTGTCATCCCTGATGAGAACTGCCCCTCTCCCAGCCGAGTTCAGGGCCACTTGAATCAAGGCCCTGCATACCATTTGGGCCTGTTCTGTGATGATTCAAGAAATGACCAACTGGAAGCTTGCTTCTTTGGTTAGATAGTTTGGGTACAGGAAAAGTGCCTACTTCAGTGTATAAGGTCTAAAGTAGGGAAAATATTAAAAGGACAGCATGGTGGGTGTGGGTGGAGGGAGAGAGAGACAGAGACAGAGACAGAGACAGAGACAGAGACAGAGACAGAGAGAGACTCTGGATTTGAGTCTTAAATCCACCCTTTACCAGCTCTAGGATTTTTTTTTTTTTTTTTTTTTTTTACCAATTACTCTGTGCCACAGTTTCTTGCCCTATAAAATGACCATAACTCTCCATACCTTCTATATTTATTATAAGGGAGCTTTGAAAACAAGATGTTGAAAGAATTTTCACAAACTGTAATATGCAAAAAGCCGTTGGTTCCGCCATTCCTTCATCCACACAATCCTCAATGGTGAGGCCCTCGTCAGCTCTGGGAACTCACTGGGAAGCAAAACACTGGAATTCTTGCCCACAGGGAGCTGACCATGTAGATGAAATGCATACTTTCAATAGTCACACAAATAGAAATAGAACGATTTAACATGATACATGGTATTACACAGGGCCAGATGAATGTCCATGAAGCATTTCAGGGAAACACGTGGCTTCAAAGAGAGAATTGTAAGAGCCGTGCCTTTCACTCTTCTGGAAGTGTTAGGAGAGCCAAGATCATTTAAAATTCAAAGGTCATAGGGGCCTGATATAGTTTAGATGTTCGTCCCTTCCAAATCTCATATTGAAATATAATTCCCAGTGTTGGAGGTGGGGCCTGGTGGAGATGTTTGGGTCCTAGGGCCGGATCCCTCAGGAATGGCGTGGTGATGTTCTTGCAGTAATGAGTGAGTTCTTACTCTGTTAGCTTGTGCAAGATCTGGTTGTTTAAAAGTGTGTGGCAGCTGGGCGCGGTGGCTCACACCTGCAATCCCAGCACTTTGGAATAAGGTGGGCAGATCACTTGAGGTCAGGAGTTGGAGACCAGCCTGGCCAACATGGTGAAATCCTGTCTCTACTAAAAATACAGAAAAAAAAAAAACCCACAAAAACAACAACATCATCAACAACAACAACAACAAAAACTGGCTCGGCAAGGTAGCACACACCTGTAATTCCAGCTACTTAAGAGGCTGAGGCAGGAGAATCACTTGAACCGGGAAGTGGAGGTTCCAGTGAGCTGGGATCATGCCATTGCACTCCAGTATGTACAACAAAAGCGAAAATCTGTCTCAAAAAAAAAAAAAAAAAGATTTGTAGAGATGGGGTCTCTCCATGTTTCCCAGGCTGGCCTTAAACTCCTGGGCTCATGTGATCCTCTTTCATTGACCTTCCAAAGTGCTGAGATTACACAGGATCAGTTTTAAAGGCATGTTAAAATAAAACCCTGTTACAGAAAGCAACAGATTAATATGTTGATTAAATTTTTTTTCAAAGTAGGGCTGTTCAACTGGTAATGTTATGACGTTAAAGCAAGTTTTCCAATTTTATTTGTTGATAGTCTTATGCCTTTTGAGGCATGTGAGTTTAAAAGTGTATGTTCTAGGAGGTCAGGCTCCTAACTTCTTTTAGTTTCTTTCACCATTTGCAAAAGGAGGATAATAATAGGCACCATGAGATTGTTGGGAATTTAGAAATAATGACAATAAAGATTCTTGGTCACAGAAGGCACTCAATAAATGCCAACAGTGCCTAGCACAGTGCCTTGATTGTAGTAGGTACTCAATAAAATTGTTCCTGGCCTATGTGAGCCCTAAGTGCTTGGGCAATGAAGAAATCAAGAAGAACCAGGTTTCATACCAGAGTTATTGCCTAAGGGGCAGAAACATGCCAGCTATCATCATTGTTTTTATTGTTACTGGCAATAAACATTTCTCCTGTGCTTTACGTGTACTGCCCAATAAACAAAATTAAACTCAAACTAATAACGCCTTCTTGGGAACATAATCTCTCATGTCTTGACATTGCTGATTGTCACGCATGAAACGTTTCCATAATAACAAGCACTTTACAGGCATCTAGCTTATGAAGTAGAACATTAATTTGTATTGTTTATAAGAGCACTTAGGTTAGAGGAAGACAGATTATACTGAATCATGGCCAGCCCATTGCTCACCCTTGTCTGCGGTTGAGAGCTGAGTTTAACTAAACAGCATCTTCTTCCAGGCATAAAAAGGAACATTGAGTTTCCCTTGATTTGTTTTTAGAGAGGAGGCTGAAATTGTTGCTAGCAATTTTTTTTAAGTTCCAGTCAAGGAATGTTATTAGGCTCTTTCTAAAATAAAATAGCTATACTTTTGTTAGAAAGGAAACAGGAAGCCACTAATCAAAGTGAAAAACCAGGCTTACTGGATCACGTTGGTCCTTAACAATTTGAGCCTCAGTTATTTTTTTCTCTCTACATTAGCAAAAGTAATATTTCTTGCCTGTATTACAAGGCAATGCTGAGTAGAAGATAAAAAAAAAATGTATGTGTGTGTATGTGTGTGTGCGTAGTTTCTAATCTGTAAAATGAGCATCAATATTGTGATGACTGTCATTATTCCTGGAGTTCCTAGCCCATGATTCCTTTCAGCTCATGCAGCAAAGAATTAGACTGAATAACATTTCATATGTTCACTCTTGGACAGTATGAAAAAGGACAGTTGCTACTTTTTAAATTCTATTTCCCCAATTCCCCAGCAGCTTGAGGAATGTCCTGAATCATAGATGAAGATTTTTCTAGAAAATGTGTGTGTGTGTTCAGGAGAGAACATCATTGAATGACCATCTATGGAATTCCATTCAATGATATTTAGCAAGTCCTGGGGATTTGCCTGGTCTCTTTTGGTTCAGAAGTTGTGGTCTGCTTTGGGAAGCATTGCGCAGCTTGAAGTGTGAACTTCAGCCAATAAAATTCCCAGGGCCTGGGTGGGAGAGACAAGATGCAAGAGCTAGAATGAATCAATCATTTAACCTTACGTCCTTAGTTTCCTTATGTATAAAATGAGTTCTAACGTTCATTTGGCTCTACACTTTCACGCTCTGGTTATTTTGTCATGTTTGACTCTAGAGAAACTACTACACAACTTAGTATGATCTGCAATAATCCCGACTCTTGTAAAAGCCACATGTATTTTAGAATGTTTTCAGATGGAAGTAAAGAAAACCATCCAAAAGTGGCTTAAACAATGAGGACATTTATTTTCCAACATGACTTGAAGTCCAGGCAGACAGTTCTCAGGTTGGTTCAGTGGCTTCTGGATGTGTTCAAGGACTGAGGCTCGTCCCATCTTTCCGGGCTATCATCTCTGGTGTTATGGCTCAGACTTTCTTGGTGTCGTGGCTCAAACTTTGTTGGTGTTGTGGCTTGGATCTTAGGCTCATGCCCTCATATTTGCAGTTGACTACTCCTGACCTCACATATAGATATGACTTTTATCCATCCAAGAAGAAACAGAGCGTTTCATCTATTACTCTTTTTATTAAGGAATTCAACCTTTCCTAGAAGTCCTGCTGATATGGATTGAATCTGTGTCCCCACCCAAATCTTATGTTAATTGTAATCCCCAATGTTGGAGGAGAGGCCGGGTGGGAGGCAATGGGATCATGGGAGTGGATTTCCCCCTTTGGTGCTGTCCTCATGATAGAGTTCTCATGATATGTGGTTGTTTGAAAGTGTGGAGGACCTCCCCCATCTTTCTTACTTCTGTTCCAGCCACGTGAGACATGCAAGCTTCCCCTTCACCTTCTGCCATGATTGTAAATTTCCTGAGGCCTCCTCAGCAATGCTTCGTATATAGCCTGTGGAACTGTGAGCCAATTAAACCTCTTTCCTCTATAAATTACCCGGTTTCAAGTATTTTTTATAACAGTGCAAGAATGGGCTAATTCACCCCCCCGACTCTCAGCAGACTTCCTCCCTGGTTCATTGGCTAGGATTAGGGTGGCATCACATGCCCATGCTCTAGCTGCAACAGAAGCATGGATGGCGCCTTGGAAAGTGTCTAGTGTTTTCAGCTCTTCTGGGAGGAGGTGAGTTCTACAAGAAAGAAAGCTGGAAGTGGGGTGTGTATAGCTACAGAGTAGGCAATGAAAAATATTTGTCACAAGCTAGGACATATCCAGCTTTATGTGTGGGTGGAAAATAAATGTATTTATACCTGTCAGCATTAGAATCCTCAATTTCATCTGTAAAATGACCAGACTGAAATAGATATTCCTCAGTCTTACAGACCTAATGGAAGAAGCAGATCCATGTACATAAAGAATGCAAAATGAGCTATTCATAGACCATGGACCTATTTTTGCCTTTCTTGACAACTCTATTTTTTTTAACTAAGAGCTCCTTCATTCTTTTGGAGTCTCCAGTACTTCAGTGAATGATAGTGTTCTCGAGTTTCTATGAGCACATTAGAATTTTACACCTTCAAGGTTAACAGAGCCTGTTTTTATATGCTGATGGCTATAATCAAAGCACAGGATTACTTAAACTAACAAGCGAGGATCCATCCCAATAGAAATGTACACAGAACTTTAATCCATCATTTTGCTAATGGTCCTTTCCTGGTATATTCATCAGCTTCCGTTCCAGCTTGTGGCCTAATACATACACTGTTGTTTTATGACCTCTCCTCTGACTGTTAATATAGGAAAGGAGGTATTATGGCTCCCATTACACGGAGATGTAATGGAATGAGGGACTTGCTGGAGATTGCATTTTCCTATCATTGCGTAGGTCTTCTAACTGGACGAAAGCCAGTTTTACCTTCCGTTCTCGGCCCAAGTCCTTCCTTTGGCATTCCCAATTTCTTTCTGTATTCAGAATGAATCTCATGTTCACATGGATATGCTTTGAGTTGGCAAACCAGCAACCTCCAAGTGGATGTCCTTGATATTATCCTAAGAGAAACAGACAAAATAGCCTGGCATGGCCCTTTGCCCGCACTGCTTTGTAACCAAGACAGAAACTAAAGCCTATTGGCTTCATCTGGACACTAATCCAGGTAAACATATAAGCACATGTATTTGTCCATGGGTGATATTTGTCCTGAAGAACAGTGAAGTTTAGTCTAACACTTGATTTCATGTTTCGATGTTTCTTTCTCTGCAATCTGATATTGTTGTAAGCATGAATATACTGGTGTGCTAGGGCCACCATAACAAAGTACCATAGACTGGGAGGTTTAAACTACAAGAATGTATTTTCTCACCATTCTGGAGGCTTGGTAGACCGAGATCAAGGTGTCGGCAGGGCTGGTTCCTTCTGAGGCCTCTCTCCTTGGCTTGCAAATGGTGTCTTCTCTTTGTGTCTTCACGTTGTCTTTCCTTGGTGTGTGCCTGTGTCCCAATCTCCTCTTCTTATAAAGACACGAGTCAGATCGGATGAAGGCCCAGCCTAATGACCTCACTGTCATGTAATTAATTCTGTACATTCAGAGTGAATGGGGATCAGGAGTATAACATGTGAATTTTAGGGGGATGTGATTCAGTCCATAACAATGAAGTTGGTGGTTTACCCAGACGACAACAAGCTGGGGACACTTCTGAAAGGACAGGTGGACTACATGAGCTATGTGGCACAGTCGGCTGCTGAGAAACTTTGCTATGCCTTCGAAGTCAATGCCCACGGCTGCCACATTCTTGGAAATAAAGGTAGCTTTAATAAAGATAAATCTGACATGGAGTTGTAAACGGCTGAAATGTGATAGATTTACATAGCCAGAGTTTCAGGATTTCAGAGATTTGGGACCTCTCGTGTACATACTTTCTTAAATGGCAGCTCCAACCAGTAGCAGCTCTGAAGAGCAGCGGCTATACACTGCCAATCTAGAGAAAATGAGAAGGAATACAAACGTAGGAGCTGCTACTGTGTGATAGGAACTTTAAGCACCAGGGACTTGCTAACGATTTCCCTGAGAGGCAGGCAGTGTCCGGGTCCCTAACTCTGTGGACTCTGTGAAATAGACTAGAGGCAAGCACACAAAGCAAAGGCAAAAAAAGAAAGGAAAGCAAAGAATGGAAACTGCAGATGTCTGCATTACAGAACAGAATGAAACGTCGCCCAACATTTCACGAGGTTAGCCATCAGCTTTCTTTACAAATTATCCAGTTCCATTTGTTTGGGGTGTTTTCTTCCTTAGCTCCCATGGAAAAAATAAATACATCATTTTTTTTTTGAACTGTGGGTGGAATAAACTCTTTAGAAATTGATATGAGCATCCTCTTGGCTAGATTCCTGACATTCAACCAAGTAAAGGAACTCAGGCAGCTGCAGGACTAAGCTCCTCCCACATCTGCCGCTGTGGTTGGATGTGCAGGCTGAGAGCATCGTCTTAGATCTTAGCACCCTGCTTAGCACACAGTAGGTGTTCAGCACATGCCTGCTAGACTGACGTGTCAGATCGTGTTTCTTTTCACCCAATAGTCATGAGTGTCAGAATAGCTGGCTATCAGCTGGAGCTGGGAGTAAATTCCAGGGCAAGTCTTAATGTTTCAGCGTTGTTGCCTGCAGCACTGTTCTGTATTGCCTCTTCCCAGCACAAAATGTTTTTAGGTGGATTAAATAGGGGTAGTGGCGATAATCAAACCCAAGTTCTACCATACAGTCACTTTTGCCTGGTGAGCTTCTTGGAGACACATAGAGGTCAAATTACAAATGGCTGAACTCACAGAAGCTTCAGTTTCTAGCTACAGCAGGAGAAAGCAGAGCTGGACACATTCCCAGTTTATAGGTTCTCATACAAAACCCAGCTGGCTGCCACAGCACAATCACAGACAAGGGAAGAGGACAAGGAGACGTCAGAGTTCAAACTCAATTCCGGGAATTTTGTCTTGAGATTGTTTGCCTTTCTTTAATTTTCAGAATTGAGATTCTTCCTGCCTGGGTCTATTACAATTGACTTTAAACTGGAGGAGATTTAAAAAAAAAGTTTCGGCCGGGCGCGGTGGCTCAAGCCTGTAATCCCAGCACTTTGGGAGGCCGAGACGGGTGGATCACGAGGTCAGGAGATCGAGACCATCCTGGCTAACACAGTGAAACCCTGTCTCTACTAAAAAATACAAAAAAAAAAAACTAGCCGGGCGAGGTGGCGGGCGCCTGTAGTCCCAGCTACTCGGGAGGCTGAGGCAGGAGAATGGCGGGAACCCGGGAGGCGGAGCTTGCAGTGAGCTGAGATCCGGCCACTGCACTCCAGCCTGGGCGACAGAGCGAGACTCCGTCTCAAAAAAAAAAAAAAAAAAAAAAAAAAAAAATAAATAAATAAATAAATAAATAAAAAGTTTCATAGAGTGAGCAAAAAAACAATGCATCTATTTATGGGCTAAGCTACTCTCCCTCCCCCATGCAGGCACAGGCAGACGGGGAACAATTTTTCTGGGGAAAGATTTTTCTTTCTTTTTTAAGGCAATGACAAACACTATTTACTAAAGTTAAAAAAAAAAAAAAAAAAAAAAGGGAGCTGTGTCCTTACCACAAAATATCAACCCCGTAGATTACACTAAGTGAAGAACCCACATCTTATAAACACAACACACTGCATTGCTCCACATTGAGTTATGATGTTTCATTGCAGGGAGCAGCGGAGTCTGAATCTATTAATGATTCATGCTTGCCTCGGAAGAACATAATGTATACTAATCAGACCCAACCAGGGGACAAGAGCACTTTAAATGCATTTGTCCAGTTAATAGTTTGACTTAATCTGATATTTCATTGGGTCACCGACCTTTTCATTGTAGGTAATGTGCAGAGGAAAATGTATGGCTGACGCCCTGGAGAATCGACAGAGGACTTCCTGGTTACCAAGCAACGTGCTACCTAAGCTTTGCCTCTGCATAATTCTGCCAATACTTCTTTCAGTTGATGAACTTAAGTGTAGCCCCGTGAGCTTGTGAGTGTGTGTGTGCGTGTGTGTGTGTTTTGGGGAGCAGAGACACTACAGGCACAGAGTAGCTCATTTAGACTGCTTTTTATAGGCATTAAGCAATAAGCTCCCATAATAAACAGCCATGCCACAGTTAATACTCAATAAACAGTATGGTTTATAAGCAATTAGGGACCCAAATCTCAAAATAAGACAGTTCAGCAGAATGAGAGTATCCACTCTAACAAGGCTTAGTAGGATATGTGGCTTGTTAAAAGTGTCATAATTCTCCTTTAAAAAGCAATTAACAGTTTGGTATATTTTGGTCTGCCAAACACTGAGTTTCTTAATCAAATGTGAACACAATCAAAGAGCCGCTTCTCAGCTTTATGTAATGGACAGTCGAGTATGCAGAAAGCACAGCTGAAAATAAAAGGATGAATTGATGTTCTCTCCTGTTTATCAACCTGTGAGTCCATTGAAGACATCAAGATGAGTCAGATAAATGCATTTTGTCAGGTTTTCAAAGAAAGTCAGCCGGCTACTCTATTTTGCCAAGGTCTTTGTATTTCCTAGTAACTTTGTAGGTTAAAAAATATGTTTTCCAGCTCCTTTAAATTGCAGTAGGTGATTGGAGAAATAACGCACGTTTGCTTGTTTGTCTTTTATAACCACAGACACAAGCGTCTGGTCCTTACTCCGTGCAGCTGCAGGAATATCACTGCCTCTCACTGGATTCGTTGCAAGGTATTTTACAACAGGATCCCAATGCCCAGTCGCGGATTTCCTTTACCTACCATATTGGAGGCCCAGCAACCCTATTTTTAAATATACTTTCAAGAGATATAAGTTTCCAACACTATGTACAAGGTGTGGGATGCTGGACAGAGACTGATATATTTCCTTCTTCAGGGACTTAGCATCCAAGACAGATTTATAAACAACTACGTATTTCCTGTTAAAGCACATTGAAATGAATGCACAGTAGATAATACTATGGGCCTTCTAAAATCACTTATTTGACTCTCTTATCTACAAATTGAGTAATTTTTAAAATTAAGAATGGAGAGAAATGTGCAGAGAGGACAAAAACTTTAATGTGTACTTAGATAGTTGGAAGTGTCAAATTAAACCAAATTAAAAAATTGATCCCTCCTTCAGCTGTTCCCACCAGCGCCAGGCATTTGTGATGTTGTTCTAGGAAAGTATCTTTGAAATTCCTGCACTTTATGACATTCCCCCTTTCTATCCAGCTTAATGCGTGGGTTGTAGAACATAAATGTATTCATATTTACCTGCATTAGAAGTCTCAATTTCATCTGTAAAACGGCCAAAGTGAAACAGATAATTTCTAGTATTTTTTTCTCTCACAACCCATGATTCAGCAAATCACTGAACTCTTAAAAATTTTCATAATGTATGTGGAGGTTTAGGCAAGTGAAATCAGTATAGAAAAAAATAATTAAGAAGTAATGTGGTCTAGAGACTTCTTTGACAGACCACTATAAATATTCAGACTAAAAACCAAACTTCAAATGAACTGAAGTTGAGAAAATCTTCTAAGCCAAACTTCTGGGACAATGAATTAATTTTTGTAGTCAATGAATTAAATTTTGTAGACTATTCAGAATGGGCTGAGAAAATTCTATTCTTCCTACTGGGAATATTTAGAAGGTCACTATACCAACATCACACCAACCTCCATCTAGATGAGTATGAATAGTCCTGAAACCAATGGATGTTGATATATTTTGTCCACGCCACCAGCATTTAAAAGGTGTGCTGCACGTTCCATGTGCCAGACATGATACTCTCTGGGGTGATTCTAATCACCGCTCCTCTCCCTTTAACCCCACTCTGCTGTACTCATTTTCCAATTCTGAACATGAGAGTTGAAGACCAACTCACAGATGTCTTAGCTTCCTAAGAGAGGATGCATGTAGGGTCTTAAGGACTTATTCAGGAATGCCAAAGTTCATCTCTCCTTAGCAGAGTGTAGAGGATTAGCCAGAGTTTGAAGAAATATCTTGGTTCTTTGGAATTCAGTCCAAAGAATGGAATGTGGCAGATGTGTCTTTCTTAAAACAGCTTCCGTAGGGATGTGCCCGTGTTTGCGGAATTCCACAGTTAGAAATGCATTCCTTTGACAGCAAGGTATGGCAGGGAGACTTCCACAAAGCCAAGCCACTACTGGCACCAAGCAAATCCAGTCCTTTTCAGTACACCAAAGTGAAGAGAGCTACCGGGATAGTTCTCGCTGACTGAGTTACGCTGGACCTGGGAAACTGGGTTAAATAGTACATAGGAGAAGTTAGAACTTGAAAAGGGAGGGGGCAATGCCTAATGCAAATCACATCCATTTAACAATTGCTCTGGGATTTGTCTGCTAGCCAGGGACCACTTTTCAGAAAATGCAGGGTGGAGTTATGCAGCTTCTATGCACTCTCCTTCCTCTGCCTTCTTTCTTTCCAGCTAGTTTAGCCACAGCAGCACTGAATTCTCATTTGGGTGAATAGCAAGATTTATCGAAGTGAAAAGCACAGTAAATATTGACTGTGGCAGTGCGGAGGTCAATATTTACCTCAAGGGACGATAAATCCTCATATTCACTGAAACATAAAGTCAATATTTTGAGGGTGGTGTCAAATGCATCCTAAATGTGCTCACCAGAAGTAGCTGGAAATATTTCTCTAATGAGCGTAGGTGTCTCAAGCTTTGCAGTTTTCCATTTCTGTTCGTATTTTAAAGAGTAGAGGGATTGAGAGGTTGGAGAAATTGCATTGCTACTTTTTGTTTGTTTGTTTTTGAAAAGACAAAGATACAGCTTCCCATCCAAAACACATCTGTCTTTTAATCGTTGTTTTTGAAAAACCTTAAAAAACATTCGTGGGCTGAGACTTTCCCCGTCTATGTGACAAATGGGGAAGATGCTGCCGCTCTTTGGCCCCTCAATTGCTGCACACACGGGAAGCAGGAGGGAAGAGCAAGGGATGGATTCATGTTTGCAACAGAGCTTTTCATTGCTTCAGCTGCCAAAGCCTATTTTATTCTCACAAGCAGTGATGTGCATTTACTTATTGATTTTCCATCCACTTCCTTTAAATGTAGCTTTCCTTCCACTAATTAATTATTAAGCCATTGAATAGAAAGCAATATCAGATAGTTTGTTAAAAGAAACCTTCCCCACTAGGCCACTGTTTCATATAAATGGAATGTTGTCGCTCCGTTTGAGAAAGCAATGCGTTGACTCCTCCATGGGCTTCAGCTCCAAGGTGGCCACAGTTGCTGTTTTGTGACGCAGCTCTGCTCAGGGCTATTTAAGGGCTAGGGACACGGATCCAGCAGACAAGAGCTGCAAAAGACAATAGCCACGTTTCTGCTCCTTGGTCCTGGGCAGAGGGGGTGGCCAGCTGCCCACATTGCCCACAGAGTGGGTTTGCAGACTTTCTGGGAAGCAAATGCTTCTTCCCTAAAATGATTCCCTTGGTGCTCACTGATGGTCCTGTAACATCATATTTCACAATCACTGACGAAGCTTTAAAAAGCAAACCCCACTGGCCACAAATTCATTTTCAGTAGAAATGATGGGCACTTTATCTCTCTCTCCTGAGCACAGGTTTTGGTGAAGAGATAAAGTGGGTCCCCTCATCACCCACCTGCAGGGAAACTGGGGAGGAATGTGTGGTGGAGAGAAAGGTACAGGAATGACAGTGCTAGAACTGCCACGTGCGCCCCACTTGGTTTGAGGAATTATTCTGCATCTGCCACTGTTTAAGAACATAGCATGGGTTATCGTGTCCACTTCACAGATTGGGGAATGCAGGCAGAGGAGGGATAACCTGTTCAATGTAGGAAGGCTGAGTGGGGAGGTGGGATTCAACCCAGGCCATCTGCTGGTGTCATTCCAGGCTGTGAACAGGGTTGGAGCCCAATAGGCATCATTTTCTTTCTTCTTTTCCTTCTTGTCTTTCCCCCAAGGCTAACCCTCTTGCTTTAAATCTGGTGTGTTGGTGAAGGGATTTAGACCGCTTCTCTCTTGGTTTTTGTTCATTTCAGAATGGAGTGCAGCCTGATACTCTCTTTCAAGCTTGGAGTGCTTTGGATGTATCCCGGGTAGGCAAAAGCTGCAGGGAGATGCTTAGGGCTGAGTCAGGGCCCTGGTATCCTACCTACCAGGAAACTCTACTGCGCCCGAGATTCCCTTGCCTGCTGGGTTTGGGAAGCTCTGTGGTGGGACATGTCAATCTGGTATTGCTCTGTGACAAGCATGGGAAGAAGAATGTGGATGTAGCAATTAAACAGGACCAATTCAACATGCAAGAAAACTCTATGCACAGCTCAATTCCAATTTCTACTTCCAGAAGAGGTCTTATGAGATTTCCTCTCCATGCCCATTCCTCTCAAGTGGTATTTAGCTTCCCCTGCTGAGTAAGAGTCCCCTCCACGTACCTTTGCAGGGGAGAAGCTGGCCCCATCCTTCCGTAATGACTTATAAGAGCAAAGCAAGGATAATCCCAGTGCCTTCTGTCAATTTACTGGGTACCAAAGGGAAGACCGTAAGCTTAGACTTTCAGACGCAGAATGGAAATGTCCTTAGTGCCATGAGAGTGCCACTGAGTGTTTTGCTCCCCTGTTTGCAAGGCTGCTACAGATGGAGATTGTCTCAGAGGAAAATTCTATGTTAAGAAACCTGTAGTGTGCAACTCCTGGACACGGTTATAATGTCCCGAGCTCTGTTTGAGGACTGGGGAGAATTTAAAGGCATTTACTAGGACTTTCAGTGCAGGGATTTTTTTCCTTTTATTTTGTGTTCCCAGGACACTTGTGATGCTGGTTTGCTGACATGCTAAGCACATGTCACACTTGCTTCGTGACTAAAATGAAAATAGACATAGAACCTTAAAAAGTAAGTTGCAACCCAAATATCCATCAACAGATGAATAAATAAACAAAATGTGGTATATACAGTGTAGTGGTTCCTCAAAAAATTAGAAATCGAATTACCGTATTGTCCTGCCATTCCACTTCGGAATATTTACGCAAAAGAACTGGAGGTAGGGGCTTGAAGAGAGATTTGTTGACCCATGTTCATAGCAGCATTCGTAATAGCCAATAAGCGGAAGCAACCCCAGTGGCTATTGACAGATAAATGGATAAAGGAAATTTGGTAGCTTTCCTTGTAGAGGTCTTTCACCTCCTTGGTTAGGTATATTCCTAAGTATTTTTATTTTTATTTTATTGCAGCTAACATAAAAGGGTTTGAGTTCTTGATTTGATTTTCAGTTTGGTCACTGTTGGTGTATAGCAAAGCTACTGATTTGTGTATATTAATTTTGTATCCTGAAACTTTGCTGAATTCATTTATCAGTTCTAGGAGTATTTTGGAGGAGTCTTTAGGATTTTCTAGGTATACGATCATATCATCAGCAAACAGTGACAGCTTGACTTCTTCTTTACTGATTTGGGTGCCCTTTATTTCTTTCTCCTGTCTAGTTGCTCTGGCTAGGACTTCCAGTACTATGTTGAATAGAAGTGGTGAGTGGTGAGGGGGTATCCTTTTCTTGTTCCAGTTTTCGTAGGGAATGCTTTCAAATTATCCCTGTTCCATATAGTGTTGGCTGTGGGCTTGTCATAGATGGCTTTTATTACATTGAGGCATGTCCCTTGTATGCTGACTTTGCTGAGGGTTTTAATCATAAAGGGGTGCTGGATTTTGTCAAATGCTTTTTCTGCATCTATTGAGATGATCATATGATTTTTAAAATTCTGTTTTTGTGGTGTATCATATTTATTGACTTGCATATGTTAAACCATCCCTGCATCCCTGGTATGAAACCCACTAGATCATGGTGAATTATCTTTTTGATATGCTGTTGGATTTGGTTTGCTAGTATTTTACTGATGATTTTTACATCTGTGTCCATCAGGGATATTGGTCTATAGTTTTATTTTTTTGTTATATTCTTTCCTAGTTTTGGTATTAGGGTGATGTTGACTTCTTTTTTATTATACACCATGGAATATTATTCAACCTTAATAACAAAGAAATTTTGTCACGTACACAAAAGGGATGCACTTTGAGGATGTTATGCTAAGTGAAATAAGCCTGTTACAAAGGTACAAACGCAAACTGATTCCAGTCATATGCAGTTCCTCGAGCAGTCAAAATCCTAGGGGCAGAAGGTGAGCTGCTGTGTGTCAGGTGCTGTGGGGAAAGAGAATGAAGAGTTTTTGTTTAAGAGGTAGAGAGTTTCAGTGTGGGAAGATGAAAAGGTTCTGGTGATCTGTTTCACAACAATGTGCATATACTCATGACTCCTCAACTATGTATTTAAAAGTGGTTATGACTGTAAATTGTGTTATGCATTTTTTACTACAATAAAAAATATTAGGCCAGGCGTGGTGGCTCACACCTGTAATCCCAGCACTTTGGGAGGCTGAGGCGGGCGGATCATGAGATCAGGAGATCGAGACCATCCTGGCTAACACGGTGAAACCCCATCTCTACTAAAAATACAAAAAGTTAGCCGGGCGTGGCGGCGGGCGCCTATAGTCCCAGCTTCTTGGGAGGCTGAGGCAGGACAATGGCGTGAACCCTGGAGGCGGAGCTTGCAGTGAGCCGAGATTGCACCACCGTGCTCCAGCCTGGGTGACAGAGTGAGACTCCGTCTCAAAAAATATTCATAATAAAATAAATAAATAAAAATTAAATTGCAAATTCACTTCTCATTAAGAAAAGAAAATGCTATCAAAATACTCAGCACTGGAGGGAGAAGCACACAGGAGGCAGGAAAAGTACGTTTATGGAGTGGCTTCTATATTGCAGAGGTCAGGATGGGGTAAAACTTAGAAAGCCAATAAGCTTTCTTGGCTGCACATGCTTCCCAGATACAGAAATGAAATTGTGAGATGAATGGGCCAATTGTTTTTAAACCCACAGGATAGAAGCCTTGTGAGGTGAGCTTTGGTGGACCCTTACTATTGAGTGTACTTGGCCCGTGTAAACCCTCATATAGGCACTGCCTCATTTGACCCCCAACTTCAGGATTTCAGCATGATCATCATGACCATTTAGAGACAGATCAGGAAATTAAGACCCAGCAAGTGAGGTCAAGTAACTTGCCACCCAGCTGGTGACTACAGGCCCACATCCCAAACCCAAGTTTTCATCATGATTATTTACTGCACCATTAACTGCCCCTTGAAAGGTTAACTTCGATTAATCAAACTCCTTGGGCATGCCTGCTTGTTCAACAACTCCAAGGCCATCTATCCTGCTCTCAGCCCATGTTCATTTCCCAAATGAACACTTGAGAAATGTTCGAAGACAGAAAAAAGAGGCTTCATTGAGTGCCTCAGGAAATAAAATACAGCAGGTTTCTGACATATCCCTGGCATGACTGATTCCCAACAATCTTGTAATAATTAGTAATATTCCAAGTCACCTGTTGGAAGCTCTGTTCTAGAATTCCTTTAGAGCACAGCACACTGAGCAGTTTACCTTCCCTAAAGCTCACCTTTGCTTCTTTCCTCAAGGCTGGGACAACGTTTGTCTGCCATGTCTTCTGTTCTCCTCCAATTCTTTCCCTCATTATGGCAATACTTTTGAGACCAAATCCGTGAGCTTATAGTTCCAAACTTGAGCTCTTCATGAAAGGTGCTTTGTGATTTGAATTCTGTGAAAGAATAGCATGTATATTTCTTCCTACAATGAAGCTTCTCTCCTTTGGAATAATGCTTGTGCATTTTCCTGAGTGAAAACCAAGAAGTTAGAAGGCAAGGAGTTCTACCATCTTTTAATCACTTGTTTACATTGCCTTAATTCTTTAGCAATGGGCCTATTTATTGCTGGTCAGTTTTATTCCTCAACATTTATTTTCTTAAAATATGACTTTTTTTTCTTTGTTCTTGGCATTTTTCATGAAACAATTTCTTTCTGGCCCATAGCCTCTTGGGCACTGCACTTAGAAGTTGATGCTATGCTGTGTATTCTTAGTGGAGTGGTTATGAGTGAGCTAGTATCACACTCGTTGAAGTTCTGAGCAAGGAAGCTGTTAGCAAAGTAGATCGAGAGTTATAAACTCTGAATAGTAAAGTCAATGTAGAATGATGTTCTGATGAGTGAGGTCATCCTGTCACTACTGAGAAGTATCTCTGTGCTAGTTTTTGAGTCTGGATTTGGAGAGCATCTGTGTTCTCCAGCCGCCTAAGCGAACAGTCCCATCAACAAACTTAACCAGATCTGCTGAGTTGTGACTTTGGCTTGGTCACTGCACTGGTCCGTGAAGTCCTTGACTGGGAATCGAGAAATCTGATGGTAAGATGATAACGCAATGCAGTAATTAGTGTTCATACGTGAACGGGTGAAGCATTACAAAATCAGACTATACACCTTAGAGTATTTTAGAAAGTAATCACAGTACTATTATGTAGAAAGACAGGAGTCATAGAGGATAATAAATCCTAATCAATGAATGGTCACTTGACTGTCAGTGAAACTCCCGGAGCAGTAACACTGGTATAAGCAGAGAAGTCAATATTGCTGCCAAACTTAGTTGACACTTAACCAAAAATCTATGGAGAGAAAAAAAAAAGCAAGCAAACAACTATTAGCTCTAGCGGAGGAACAAATGTGGAAACAGAGAAATCATAGAAAAACTTACTCTTTGACACAATGACTGCACAGAAACGCTAGCTTGATGTGCTGGGAAGAAGAGGCACTTCTTCCAGATTATTATTCAGATGGCAGCACCACCAGGTGATAAGTATTAGGAGATCATTTTTAATTCCAATACTAAATGATCATACTTGACTTATTAATTGAGCCTATCATGTTATAACGAATCTATTGCAAATTCACTTGAGTAATAAATAAACTAATGATTAATATAATAGCTATAGCATGGCATCATTTCAGAAGAGAATCACTCTTACACTATTTTATTTTATTTTCATAGTGGTTATATGCACATAGTGAAGGCATCAATTCTTGCTGTTCTGAAAGTTTCCTATTGAGTAACAACCGGTCTTAGGTTGGACTTCCCCGGAAGCAGACCCTCAAACAAGATTTAGAGTGCAAATGGCTTCTTTCTTTGGGAAGTGATTCCAGGAAGCACGGATATGGAGGTGGGAAAGGGAGAAAGGAAGGAAGGGAGTCAATGTGGGGAGCATTAATGAGCAGGTAGTACCAGACAGCACTGGGAGATGGTGTAGGATGAACCTCAGAGTTGACCTACCCAAGGGATGAGTGAGTTGGACTGTCTATTTCCAGTTCCTGTCCATGGCTTGTCTGAGGGTTATTGAGAGTGGGAATCACTCATTCTGCCCATGTGCAGGCTGAGCCCAGCTAGAGACAGCACTCAGGGGAAGGGTCCCAGGGACTTGCAGAAGCAAGTGACCAGCATGTACAGGACAGGTGAGGCTAAGGGGACGTGGGTGGACACTGGCAGCATCCGAGACACGGCTGCACCTGCCTTCTTCCTTCTCATCCCTGTTTTCCCAGAGAAAGCCAGTTCCAAGGTTTTTGTTTTTCTGCTATTCGCCTTTGTATTTCCAAATCATATACTTGTACTGCTATGTATTAATTGATCAATCTTAGATAATATCTATCAACTTTACATGTTTTAAAATTTGGGGATTTACCTCTTTTACATCTCCACCAGCCCCTCTTTCTTTCTTCTTCCCTTGTCTTCTCAGTAGTGTCATACATCAAATTTGGGCCACATCCACCAATTAGATAATGCTATGTAATGATTTTTACTAATGGGTCAAGTCATAGAAATTGATTCCATTTTCTGTGTCACACTATGTTTTTGTTATTCTTGGAATTAATAATTGCCTCATTTTCTTCCATTTGCTTAGTTTTATATGTACTTATCAGTAACTCTTTCCAGATGTTTTAACACATTTGGCATACATCTACTAATAATCTTGCCAAGAGCTCGAACGCAATGCCAAGCAGTCCATCAGGTCGGTTCTGCTGACCAGTTCTCCACCTGCTCCACACCTCCTCAGAGGAATGTCCTCCAAGCTTCCCCTTCCTCTGTCCCAGTTTGTTATCTAAGCCTGGCATGAAGCTGAGTGCCTGTGGCTTCCCTGTACTGCCTTTCTGGGGTCTAGTTCCCTCCATCCCACACTTTTCTCTTCTGGGTTTAGTCCCCAGTTGAGGCAGTTGAGGAGGAATGCAGCTTTCTTGAGAGAGCCTGCAACGCAGATGTGCACCCAGGAGCCAGGCAGTGTCTCCACAGAGATGTCCTTCTGCCTGACTGCAGGTGTCTGGGAGCAATGGGAGGGACCCAGGCTGCAGTCCTAAAGTTCAAGGTGGAGATTTCATTTAATCCTTCTGTTTTCAGCCTTGTATCTCATGCTGCCTTCTCTGCTTAATGCCCCTGAGTCCAGAGGATCTTAGTTTCAGTGTATTCAGAGAGTAACTCTTGTCTCCCGCTGGTGAGAGGGGCTGTGTGGCTGCCTGGCTGCAAGGGTTGAGATGAGCAACACGAGGAGTGTCCAACGGTCCTACGTGCAGATGAGAACCAAGTCTTACTGTTTTCAGCCATGTGCTTAACTTCAATCTTCCCTCTTAGAACTACCCCCTCATCAGTTCTGTAAGGAAAAATGTGTTACCTCTCATAAGGAAGTCCTCATTGCCAGAATCTCTCTGTATTGCCACACCCCCACTGTTCCTCCATCCACTCTGTCTTCCAAAAACACATGGACCTTTCTCATTCCCAGTTATACCTGTTAATGCTCTCCTTTTACCCAGGAATTAATAGCATTATTGTTTCTTTCCTTCCATTCCGGTGGAGCGGTTGGGCCAAGAGCAGAGCACACGTAACCATTCCTGTATGTCCACACGGACTTTTCACATACTTCTGAAATGTCTGGATACGAGATCATTGTTCTGTGTTTGGTTGGGACCATAATAGTAGATGGTGCATCAAGAGTTATCTAGAATGAAGTAATTAAAAGTAATGGAAAAACCACGATTACTTTTGCACCAAGCTAATAAGATAAAGCTAATGTCATTTGATTGTGGGTTCAGCTGGGCACAATATGCCCCATACCTTGCCTGGGATTGTTAGGAGGTTGGCAGGACAGCACGTTTGGAGCACTGCCCAGGGGAAAAACAGAGCTGCTTCTCCCTGCAGGGGATGAGGGGAAACCCTTTAGGCCACTACACAGCAGTTCTGCCCAGTGTTCTAGAAGAAGGCCAGAGGGCTTGTCTGATCTACCTTATACCTGCTATTCTTGGGCGACATCGTGTTGGTGGTTGGATGTGTTTTGGCTTGGGCTTCCTTTTACCTTATATCTTGCAAGCTTTATTTCATGGAGGTTCACACCTGACCCAATTTTACCTTGCTTTTTTTTTTTTGGCAGGTTTTTCTGGTTTGATCTGGTGCATCATACTCACAATTGCTGCTCTGTACTTCTTCTGAGCTACACTTTTTTCTTCAACTTTTCCTAAGCTGGATTCGCAGTGGTTCTTTGCAATGACTTAGGACTGGACTGGACTGGACTGGACTGAACTGGGAGTAGCAGGGTTGCAATCTGGTACCTGCTTGCTGGCATTCTCGCTACCAGAAATCACAGCATTGTCTTTGTTTCTCTCATGCCACCTGCCCTCCGGTGTATTCCTTTGCCTAAAGTGAGATATAACTTAAGTACAGTGAAATGTACAGATCTCAAGTGTACAGTTCAGTGTTTCGGCAGTGTTCACACCCATGTAACTGATGCTTCCAAGTTACAAGAAATATCCAAGCATATTTCTTATGATCCTTCCCAGGCACTACACTCTGTTCTCACCTAGGAAACCACTCTTCTGGTTTTTTTCTCCACAGTTTAGTTTTGTGTGTCCTAGAACTTCATGTGAATTAGAAGCATGCGTAGTATCTTCTTTCATGTTTGTCTTCTTTTACTCATCACAATGTCTGTGAGAATCAACTATGGTGTTATGTATGCATAAGAATGATTCATTTTCTTTCTTTTTTAACCAAGGAGATTCCACTGCCACAATTTAAAATATCTATTCACTTTTTGATGGCATTTCCATTGTTGCCATTTTGGGGTCTTGTCAATAAATACCGATAAATACCATATACATATGGGGTTTGTGGACATAGGTTTTCATTTCTATTGCATAAAAATCTAGGAATGGAAATCGTGGCTTTTACGGTAGGTTCTTGATAAACTCTAAAGAAAAAGACCTTTTCTTTGGAAATAATTGTACAATTCTACATTTCTACCAGCAACATATGAGAATCCTGGTGCTTCACACCCTTGCCAACATTGGGTTGGATTGTCCATCTTTTTAATTTTAGATGTTCCAGTGACAGTGTGGTATCATCTCGTTGTCATTTTAACTTGCATTTTCTTAATGATTTTGGCCATTTTTATATCTTTCTTTTTAAATTGTATGTCCAAGATTTTGCCAGGTTTTAATTAGGTTCCTTTTTCTTTTTATCATTGACTTCTAGACGTTCTTATATACTCAGGATACAAGGCTTTGCCAGATTTATGCATGGCAAATATTTTCTCCCAGTTTATGGCTTGCCTGTTTATTTTCTTAATGGTGCATTTTTTTTGAGCAAAAGTTTTAAATTTTGATATAAAACAGCTATTTTAAATTTTTTTGCTTGCTAATTCCAACATTAATATAATCTCTGGGTCTGTTTCCGTTGACTGTATTTTCTTTTGGAGTAGATCAAATTTTCCTGATTCTCTGCATGTCTTAGTCATTTAAAAAACTATTAGATGCTGTACATTGTAGATCACACATTGTAGAGTGTGGATTTTACTTTGTTTCTTTGAAAGATATTGAGTTTTCTTCTGACAGTTGATTCTGTCAAACATTTGTTTTAGGCTTTGTTAGGTTGGGTCTAGAACTGATGGTAGTCTAGGGCTAAAACATATCTATTCCTGAGATGTGATTTTGTTCCTTGGATGTTCAGTGTGGTGTCTCCATTATGAGAGGTTGGAGCTGCAACATCTCCCAGCACTGTGTCATTTTTGGAAATTCCATTCAGTTCACAACCCCTTTCCTAGTAGCTGTTTCCTAATAGGTCTTACAGAATTTTCTCCAGCACATACACAGCTTTATATCTGGCCAAAGACACAAGGAGAAATGTTATGCAGATTTCCAGAACTCCCTTTCTACACAGCTCCCTTCTGACACTCTGCCTCATATATTCCACCTGCCTTTAAAGACTCAAACTCCAATCTTTGTTTCCTTTACCCGGTAAGAATTTTGCTCCTTTGTGTGTGTGTGTGTGTGTGTGTGTGTGTGTGCGTGCACTATGGTTTGGAAAGTGCCTAGAGGCATGAAGCTGGGGTGAATTTGGAAGTCACTGGTAGGTTCTCCTCTTCTCAGAATGACAGCCTATGAAGTCAGTGGTCCAGTCCCTGTAAATAATTTTATTTCTACATTGTATAGTTATTTACAGTAGGAGGGTAAGTCCTACACCTATTCTTCAAACAGATAAATCTGGATGTCTCCTCCCTTTGCTTTTATCAAGGACGGTGATCTTGACCATTTTGTGGGCTTCTCTCGCCTTCTGCTGAGAGGAAATCCCATGACATTTTGAGAATAGGGTGGTTGGAGAAGCATTGGTGGTTCTAACCCTTGCTGTCTGGGGACTGGGTGGGAGTTACGTTTGATACTACCTAAGTTATTGGGTGAAAAAAACCGCAGTGCTTCCATCAGTTATTCAAACAAAGACAATGATAACGTTCTGTGAAACTGTCATAATGGAAAAAATAGACTCCTGATGCTCGAAAGCAATTTAAATGTATATTTTGTTGTATTGAGTTAAACATAAGAAAAGTAAAAAAAAAAAAATGAGACAAAGATAAATTCTTTTCTTTTCCCTCTGAATATGTACCAAACATGTATCTGTGTTTGTAATGTTTATTATTCTGATATTTTATGGATTACTCTCCTTCCACTTTTTTCCATAATTTTGTCTGTCATTGCATGGATATTATTTTTTATAGCATTTTAGTTTTATTCTCTACAATTTCATGAACAGAGATTGAACCCCAGCAGAGGGCCATGGAATGCCCTGCCTACAGTTTTGTGATACGCAGGTGTTGATGGGGGAGTTGAAACCTGAAGTGAGACAGCTGGCTGAATGTGTCATGCACCTTACCCTCACAACCTCATCCTATTTGGTCATCACTGGTTTGTAAGACACACTTCTCATTCTCCTAGATTTTTTTTTTTTTTAATTTCAGAAGCAGATGGAAGAGGTGGATATTATTACACATACACTTTATCTGTTTAATGCACTTAAAGTCCTCTCAACCTTGAGACTTGAATCTAGACAGTTAAAATTTTGTGCAGTTGGGCAAGCCCAAGTAGGAAAGTGCAAAAGTGAAAATTCATGAACTAGTGATTGAGAAGCTGCATCTATGAATCTGTAATCAGTATCTATTGAGGACTCCTGGAAAACACAAGCTTAAAAAAGTACTCGTCCTCCTTTCTAACAACGTAGAGCAAAATCTTGTCACTGAGTCTTGCTAATGTATGGAAACCTTATCAGAGAAGTTGCATAGGTTTGTGTTATAGAAATAGATATCCTAGATTCATATTATAAAAGGTATGGCTATCCCCCACTCTATTCTTTTGCATGTTAACAAGACACAAATTATACCATTCTGTACTTCTTCCCACGTCTACTCTGGAGTCTCTGATATTTCATGGATTGACTATTTTTGATCTCTCAATATGCACTGTTATTTTACCTTAACAAAACCTCCTAGAGCCCCTTATTCATCCCCCATTACCTTACCCTTCACCTCATTGGTCTGTCATTGCTTCTTAAATGAATCAGTGGAATAATCTCAATGTCCAGGAACCAGTCTACACTGCATACTTCTACAAATCTAATTTTTTTTCAGAATGCCTGATACTTCACAAAATGCCTAACTTCTCTCCTATTTTCCATTCTTCGGTAAATAGCAATGTCAAACTTTTGGTTGCTAGGGTTGAAAACCTGGGAGTCATGTAAGATGATTCCTCTTTCTCTCCATATCCAATTCATCAGCAAATCTTGTTAATTCTCTTCATAAATATAGCCAGAATCTAACCCCTTCTCACCTCCTCCACCAATATCACTTTAGTCTAAGCCAACCTTCTCATATCTGGTCTGTTACAGGATCCTCACTGGGTGATCTCATTCCCCTCTTGCTACTTGCTGACTATACTTCTTACAGCCGCTAGAAAGGTCCTTCTAAGATGTCACTGTGGTGCTCAAAAACCTCCAGTGATTTTTCCATCTCACTCAGAGTAAATGCCAAAGTCCTTATAATGGTCACATAATCCTTCAGTCCTTCACATTCTGTGCCCCCATCTCCCGCTGGCCTTGGCTCTGGCCACAACAGTCCAACCTTCAGCTCCTCCGGCACACCTGCGTGTCCCCACCTCAGGGCCTCTGCAGTCACCATTCCCACAGCCTGGAATATTTTCATTTTAGATGGCCATTGGTCTTGCTCCTTCTCTTCATGCTAGGATCTGCTCAGAGAATCTCTCCATGCCCTTCCCCTATTTAAAACAGTCTTCCTCCCTCTTCCCTTACTCTGCTTTACTTTTTTCCATAGCACTTATTATTCTGACGTATTTTACACATACACACACACACACAATTTACTTGCATATCCTTTGTCTCCTCTCACCAAAATTTAAGCTTGCATGGAGAAGCAGTTTATCGGTAATGTTTACTACAATGTCCCCAGCATCTAGACTAGCTCTGCACACATAGTAAGCATATATGTTTGATAAATGAATTAATGAACTGATCTTTTCAGTATGTTGCTTTTTCGATGCCACATCCCAGATAAGAGCTGCTGCAGCTCATCAAAGTCTTGCTCCGTAGCTTCATGGGTCTGCCTGCTCTCTGGGGCTTTGTGAGCAAGCCTCTTCTTACCTGCCCACCTTATTTCCCACTTTCAGAATCCTCTGGTCTGGTCACTCAGGCCAGGCTCCTCACTGGCCGACACACTGCCTTGACCAACACAAACCCTTCTGAATACAGAAGTCACCTTGTCAAATATTTTCTTCCGTTTTAAAGTTCCTAAAAAAAATTAAACATAAAACTCGCCAATCATTCAGCAATCCCATTTCTGAGTATATATGTAAAAGAATTCAAATATTTGGAAACCTATGTTTATTGTAGCAGTATTTGCAGTAGCCAAGATGTGGAAGCAGGCTAAGTGTTCATTGGAGGATGAATAAATAAAGAAATGTGTTCTGTACATACAACGGAATATTATTTTGCCTTAAAAAGAAGGAAATCCCATTATATGCTACAATATGAATGAAGCTTGAGGACATTATGCTAAGGGGATTAAGCCAGACACAAAAGAACAAATACTACGTGATTCCGCTTACATGAGATCCCTAGAATAGTCAAAATCATAGAGACAGAAAGTAAAATGATGGGCAGGGGCCGGGAGTAGGGAAAATGAGAGTGGTTCTTAATGGGTGCAGAGTTTCAGTTTTGCAAGATGAAAAAGTTCTGGAGATCTGTTATATAACAAGGTACATATACTTGACACTCCTGTATGATGCATTTCAAAGTGATTGAGAGGGTACATTGTATGTTGTCTACTTTTTACCACAATTAAGAAAAAATGTTGGCCGGGCACAGTGGCTCATGCCTGTAATCCCAGCACTTTGGGAGGCTGAGGTGGGTGGATCACGAGGTCAGGAGATCGAGACCATCCTGGCTAACACGGTGAAACCCTGTCTCCACTAAAAAAAATACAAAAAATTAGCCAGGTGTAGTGGCAGGCACCTGTAGTCCCAGCTACTTGGGAGGCTGAGGCAGGAGAATGGCGTGAACCAGGGAGGTGGAGCTTGCAGTGAGCCGAGATTGTGCCACTGCGCTATAGCCTGGGCAACAGAGCGAGACTGCATCTCAAAAATAATAATAGTAAAATAAAATGAAACCTTAAGGCCACACAAAGCAACAACAACAACAAAAAAACAATGTCCTCTAGGGTTGATACATACTAACCTAACTCATCGTACATAAAAATATAAATCAGAAAGTCAGTTCATTGATAATGAGATAAATATTGAAACATTTTATCTGCTTGTGTTCACCAGATTTCTGGCTTGCAGGTGGAGTATTTTCTACCATTATCCAATGGTAGTTATGTTATCAAACCAAGGTTCCCATCCTTTATGTCAGCCGTCCTCAACCTTTTTGGCACCAGGGACTGGATACATGGAAGATACTTTTTCCATGGACCGGGGAAGGGCGATGGTTTTGAGATGATTCAAGTGCATTATATTTATTGTGCACTTTTTTTTTTCTTTTTGAGAGGGAGTTTCACTCTTGCTGCCCAAGCTGAGTGCAATGGCACAATCGGCTCACTGCAACCTCAACCTCCCGGGTTCAAGCGATTCTCCTGCCTCAGCCTCCCAAGTAGCTAGGATTATAGGCATGCACAACTGCGCCTGGCTAATTTTTTGTATTTTTAGTAGGAGCTGGGTTTCACTACATGTTGGCCAGGCTTGTCTCGAACTCCTGACCTCAGGTGATCTACCCGCCTCAGTATCCCAAAGTGCTGGGATTACAGGCATGAGCCACCACGCCTGGCCACTTTATTTCTATGTTTTTTTTTTTTTTTTTTTTTTTTTTTTTTTTTTTTTTTTTTTTTTTGAGACGGAGTCTCGCTCTGTCGCCCAGGCTGGAGTGCAGTGGCCGGATCTCAGCTCACTGCAAGCTCCGCCTCCCGGGTTCCCGCCATTCTCCTGCCTCAGCCTCCCGAGTAGCTGGGACTACAGGCGCCCGCCACCGCGCCCGGCTAGTTTTTTGTATTTTTAGTAGAGACGGGGTTTCACCGTGTTAGCCAGGATGGTCTCAATCTCCTGACCTTGTGATCTGCCCGCCTCGGCCTCCCAAAGTGCTGGGATTACAGGCGTGAGCCACCGCACATGGCCTGGTCACTTTATTTCTATTATTATTATTATTATTATTATTATACAGCTATCTACATGGGTGGTATAATTATTTCATTATATATTACAATGTAATAACAATATATTACAACAATATCTGTTGTAATAACTGATATAACTCAGGTAGAATCAGTGGGAGCCCGAGCTTGTTTCCCTGCAACTAGACAGTCCCATCTGGGTGTGATGGGAGACAGTGTCAGGTCATCAGGCATTAGATTCTCATAAGGAATACACAACCTAGATCCCTTAAATGCGCAGTTCACAATAGGGCTCACACTCCTGTGAGAATCTAATGCCGCGGCTGATCTGACAGGAGGCTGAGCTCAGGTAGTAATGCCAGCGATGGGGAGTGGCTGTAAATACAGATGAAGCTTCGCTTCCCCACCGCTCACCTGCTGTGTAGCCTGATTCCTAACAGGCCACAGACCAGTACCCATCCATGGCCCTGGGGTTGGGGACCCCTGCAATAAAACTTAGAAGGAGGCAGCAGGCTGCGTGACCTCAGTGGCAGAGACAAACAAGCCCAAGAAACCCTCATTCACCACCTTTCCAGCTTACATAACACTTTGCTGTGTCTGGTTGCTTTGCAACCCCAAAAGGGACAGTGTTTTCCTTTGTAGCAGCCAGTCAACCCTTACCCTATCCTATTTTTCTAGGGAATAAATACTGATTTTTAATGCATGTGCAGTAAAAATATTAAATATACATACACTCGTGCTATGACTGTGGGCCATATTTTTTCTTCCAGAAATGGCATAAAATAAATAATTCATGTCACTGAGAAGTTAACTATAAGCATAGCATTGCATTTTCTGATTTTTAAGTTCAACAACATTGGAATAGTTGGTGATAATGAATTATTAAAGGTGGCTTGGTCAGAAAATGTCAATGCCTCTTTCCTGAAGTGACATTATTTCTGTTCCAAATAGGGTTGCTCAAAAAAATTGCTGGAAGAACAGTGAGAGTTAGGAAAAACGTCATTTAATTTTGTTAATGTCAAAAGTTTCTTAAAGTTCAAGTGGTTGATTTCTAAATGGGTGTTTATGCAGAAGTGTTCAAATATTTGCAAGAATAAAATAAACATAGCAATTGCAAACGGAATTTAGAGATGTATAGACAGTTTGGGAGGAAATATTTGTTTCTAAAGCAACTTGCTATTAAAGGGAAGGACCAATGAAAAATTTAGCACGGTTAACACTAACATAGCATCGAGGATGTCAAGGATAGTTGCAAATTTAGTGTCCTGAAGATTTTTTTTTTTTTTTTTTTTTTTTTTTTTTTTTTTTTGAGACAGGGTGTTTCTCTGTTGCCCAGGCTGCAATACAATGGTGCGATCTCAGCTCAGCTCACTGCAACCTCTGCCTCCCCGGCTCGGGCGATCCTCCCACCTCAGCTTCTTTAGGAGCTGGAACTACAGGTGTGCTCCACCATGCCTGGCTAATTTTTTTACTTTTTGTAGAGATGGGGTTTCGCCATGTTTCCCATTCCCTTCTATGTGTGATACCCTTGCGAGAACTCACTGATACTCTCTGCACATCTACATTCTTTTTGTCAGCTCCATATTTCTTCTCTCTGAGGCTACAGCTCACCAGAAATGTCATGACACCTACAAGATAAATGCTCCGAAAGGTTCCCAGAAGAGAAGACGGAGTGCATCGATCTGAAGAGGCTCAGTCTTCTAAAGTGGTTGTGATTGTTATGCACCAAGAAGAAGCAGCCAGATCCCCACCTCGTATTACAATATCCCCACACTCCCCACACACCATCCAAGGCTAAGTCTGGCTCATGAGCCGAAGTCCTTCCTTTCAAAATGATACTGAATTGATGGTTCTCCAGTAAACCAAGACAAGAAAACAAAATCTAAGCTTTTTCTTAGACTCCTGTAAAAAGGAAGACTGTCTACAAAATATTCATCTTAGGACTGTTTGTATTATAGATAGAAATGCTGACAACCAGGGTAGGAAGCTCAAGAAAGCAAGGTGGGTGTGAAGGTCAGGAATGAAGAGGACATGGTGTTGGCTGATGATAATAGGCATGTGGGATTTCCAGAGACACCATGATGAGGCAGTGAGAGCTGCTTCCAACTGGGCTGCAAATGTGGGCTGCTAATAGTGACTCACCAGCACTCCCTGGTCAAGCTACTTAAGCCATAGTACTAATGTTCCTCTCTGTAAGTGTGAATAATAACACCCACTTTATGGGATGTGTGTGTTTAGTATTTGAAATGCCTTTGTCATACAGATAGGAGTAGGCCGACACTGACATGAGAGTTTCTTGTAGAAAGAAGGTAGAGATCTCGAACTCCTGACCTCAGGTGATCCACTTGCCTCGGTCTCCCAAAGTCCTGGCATTACAGATGTGAGGTTCAGCACTTTGGGAGGTCAAGGCGGGTGGATCACCTGAGGCCAGGAGTTCAAGACCAGCCTGGCCAACATGACAAAACCCCGTCTCTATTAAAAATACAAAAAAATTGGCCAGGCATGGTGGTGCACATCTGTAATTCCAGCTACTCAGGAGGCTGAGGCAAGAGAATCGCTCAAACCTGGGAGGTGGAGGTTGCAGTGAGCCAAGACTGTGCCACTGCACTCCAGCCTGGGCAACAAAGTGAGACTCCATCTCAAACAAACAAACAAACAAGAAAGAAGGTAAAGAGATGATGTCAGCAGCATCTACTCCAGCACGAGAAGGATTCTGCATCCCCCTCCCTCAAAAAATATCCAACCTACTATTCAATGAGCTGCTGATTCTTTAGTGATAAAACTGGTTGACCACTGTTTTCTCTCTATGAGACATCTTTGAGCCCTCTCTTATTTTTGCTTTAACCTGTTCTAATTGTGCAGAAACTGCTTCTGGAATCTAATGTGCACCATGCATCGTGCTGGGTGCTGGGGGCATGATGCCTAACGATGCAGTTTTGCCTCTCAAGCTGGCAGGAAAGTAACTAGACATATTGTGCCATGTGTTTCTTCTGCCCAGCAAAAAACATATAAAAATGGTTTCCCAAAGTCTGTTTGGTTTTAAATTCAGGGGCCTTAGATTTGTTTATTTGTCTCTTTATCAATGTATTCATTGATTTTCAATTTTTATTGTGATAGAATACACAACATAACTTTTTTTTTTTTTTTTTTGAGATGAAGTTTTGTTCAGGCTGTAGTATAATGGTGTGATCTCTGCTCACTGCAACCTCTGCATCCTGGGTTCAAGCAATTCTTCTGCCTCAGCCTCCCAAGTAGCTGGGATTACAAGTGCCTGCCACCATGCCTGGCTAATATATATATATATTTGTATTTTGAGTAGAGATGGGGTTTCACCCTGTTGGCCAGGCTGGTCTCAAACTCCTGGCCTCAGGTGATCTATATAATTTTGATTACCTTAGGTATATAATATAAGTGGAATCATATCATATTTGTCATTTTGTGATTGGCTTATTTCACTCAGCATAATGTCCTCAAGGTTCATCCATGTTATAACCTGTATCAGCATTTCCTTCCTTTTTTAAGACTGCATAATATTCCATTTTCTGTATATACTACATTGTCATTGTGCTATCCATTCATCCATTGATGGACTTCTGGGTTGCAGCCATGTTTTAGCTACTGTGAACAATGCTGTTATGATGCATGAGTGTACAGATTTCTCTTTGAAATTCTGCTTTCAATTCTTTTGTGCATATACTGAGAAGAGGAATTGTTGTGTCATAGGGTGTCTTGGTCCGTTCAGGCTACTATAACAAGACACCATAGATCAAGTGGCTACAAACAACAGAAGTTTATTTCTCACAGTTGAGGAGGCTGGACATCTGAGATCAGGGTGTCAGCAAGGTAGAGTTTTGGTGAGGGCTCTCTTCTGGTTTGCAGACTACCGACTTCTTGTTATATTTTCACCGCAGGAAAAAATGGTGAGAGAGCTCTCTGGAATCCCTTTATAAGGGTACTAGTCCCCCTCCTGAGGGCTCTGTCCTCATGACCTAAGAACCCCACTTCCTAATACTGTCACATTGGAGGTTAGGCTTTGAAGATGTAAATTTTGGGGAGACACAAACATTCTGTGCTTTGCAGATGGTAATTTTATGTTTAAGTTTTTGAGGAACTAACATCATGTTTTCTCCAGTGACTATACTCATTCAATTGGTAAAAGCAAATATATATAGACCTCTTTGCTCACTTATTTGATCACATAATTTGATTTTTTATCTGAAGTGGGAATTTCTTTTCTTTCCTTGAGGGATTATTTTTCTTAATTTGTTCTGATAGATGCTTATTCTATTGTGTGACTTAGATCTAAAATAGATGGAAGTGACACTCAAATTCCCAATTCACTGAGGATTTCCTTCCTGCCACCGTCTTGTCTACACTCCTCTTTCTTACAAAGTCACTACCTCTCCTCTCCTCTCCTCCCGTGCACTTGATTGTCCCCTCTTGGCTGTTTTTTCTCTGCTCAGCACTTATCTTCAGTTTACCAAACTCTACACTTTTCACAGAGACTCTGTCCTTCTCCCTGTCGCTCTAGTAATGTTTCAGAAGTTTGCCTCCTGCATTTATTCATTGATGACAGTCACCTGGTCATGCTAAGGCACCTGTTAGCATTCTTGATTTGCCCCGCTTTATGCTGGAGTAAACTCAGCCACCAAGCCATCAGCAAACACCAGGCTGTATCCTGTTTCCCATATTTAGAAAGATATTTGATTTCTTGATGTATCTTGGTATTATATTGATATATCTTGATATAATGTTGAATTACTATAATAGTAATTAATCATGTCTCTTCCTTATGGGAAGATTAAATTAAACAATATTTGTAAAGCAGCTAGCATAGTGTCTGGTACATTCGATGCCCAATAGATATGAGTCCTTTATGTCATTTTTTAGTAGCTTTCAGGATCTAAATGAAAGATAGAATGTAGCTTTCAGGATCACACAGGCCAAGCAGAATCTGAGTCCTCTTGGATATGGTGCTCAAGAGCACCACCTCATGGGCCTCATCTGAATTGCAGGAGAGAGGGCCTTTGAAAGAAAGGATTCTAGCATCAGTCATTCTTCTGAGGTTTAAAATCTGGCTCTATTGCTAAGTAGCTTTGTGACACTAAGAAAGTCACAAGGCTTAATCTCTGTGCCTCAGTTTCCCTATCAGAAGGTTCTCACAGTAACTGTTCTAGGATTACTATGAAGATTAAATGGGATATTTTACATAAAGCATTTTGCAGAGTGACGGACACAGAGTAAATGCTTAATATATATTTTAAACTATTCTCTAATAAGCTTGGTGATGGCTCTCCAGTTGAAAACTCTAATAGTAAGTTTTTGTTTTTACCATATGCAAGTAATTTTTTTTTTCTTTTTTTGAAACGGAGTTTCATTTTGTTGCCCAGGTTGGAGTGCAATGGCGCGATCTCAGCTCACTGCAACCTCCGCCTCCTGAGTTCAAGCAATTCTTCTGCCTCAGCCTCCTGAGTAGCTAGGATTACAGGCATGTGCCACCATGCCCAGCTAATTTTTTGTATTTTTAGTAGAGATGGGGTTTCTCCATGTTGGTCATGCTGGTCTTGAACTCCCGACCTCAGATGATCCGCCTACCTCGGCCTCCCAAAGTGCATATTTTAAAGGAAGTAGAAGAATGCAAACAAGTGTGCCCAATCTTAAAACTATAACTACAAGTATATTTACATAGCTCAATCAACTAAAAAATATTGATAAAATGCCTGCAATATGCAAGTCATCTTTTCCCAGAAAAGGCAAAAGGACATTAGTCAATATCCCTGCCCTTACCCAGTTTCCCATTTAGTTGGAGAGATTAGCCATATAGACAAAGATAAAAAACAATGTCACAGTAACTAGGAAGAGGGCTAAATTGCTGGCCTCATTGTCTCTGTATTACCATATAAATGCAGAAGTGTTAAACTTTTCTGGATAGAAATGTTTTACTGTACGGATTTCTCCTTTCTTCTTTCTGTTTTTCCATGAAATGATCATTTGAGGATCTATACACAGCTTTCTCCAAAAATCTCAGTTATCATATAATGTTCAAGTTCCAGGGCAAGAGACATTCTGGGGCCGTATTGTGTGTGCATGTCTTTTTAAAATTCTTTCTTATGAAAATGTTCAAATATATGCAAAATAGAATAGTAAAATGAACCTCCACATCCCCGCTACACAGATCCAGCCATTATCAAGGTTGCATCACTTTTGCCCCATCCATCCTTTTTCTCCCTCTTAATGAAGTACTTAAAACAGATCCCCCCAGGCACCTGTCATTTCATTCTTATGTATTCAGGGTGTATCTTGTCATGCAAGCCGTCACTACTGCCACGTGATGCGAATGTATCATGGGCTTTAATGGGGGAAACTTACAAGTAGAGAAGTAGCACAGTGCCTGACAAATTCCCTCCTCTCAAAGTTTCATGCTATACGCCAGGCACGGATGGCCCAAGTTGCAGGAGAGAGGGCAGTCAGGAGAGAGGGCAGTCAGGAGAGAGAGCCCTGCCCCCTCTTTGTGTTACCTAGGATTATGTGAGTGAGCATAAGGGGAGGTGGACGCACACACCTACTTTCTTCAGATAACAAGAAATATATCAAGGAATTTCAAGGCCTAGGAATAACTTGAGGCTTACCGAGGGCCAAGGTCTGCCTGCAGGAGCCTGGGACCAGCCTTGCTTGTCAGGAATGTGAACATTAGACTTAGGCCTCTCTGCCTTCTGCACATGGGCCCAGGCTAGCTGAACCAGGGCGATTAAGCCACTAACACCAGGAAGGAAACATGCCTCTAAGAGCATCCAGATTTGCGTCTCATTGAATCTCTAAGAGATAAGGACATTTTCTCAGAGAACCACAGTGCCATTATTACACCTAACACAAAGATAGCGTCTTTGATATCACGTCATTCTCAATCCATAATCAAATTTCCCCAATTAGAGGTTGTTTAAACTCAGAGTTGAGACTCATTTTTAGGGCATGAAATGAATTTTGTACATCAATATCAAGATCAAAAAAGAGTTTAAAAGATCAGAGTGCATCAGAAATAGTAAGAACACTTTTTGCAAAATACTGTCTCCCTTATAGATAAGTGTACTGGGTTTGAGAAACACAGTTTTAGGGAAATTTCACGCTAATCCTTCTGTCCTTACTTTTCTGCATCCTGTCTCCACAACTAATACTTAAATTTAGTCTGTTAGTATGACAAAATGAGACCAATCTTTACCCTAAGTATTATTTGTTACTGGGTTTTCTAAAAGCAAATTAGTTATTGTTTCATTCTATTAATAATTGACAAAGTGGTAAAGAGTATGAATCAAGTAGTCACAATCACAGTATACTTCATATCCGTTACCAAGCTATTCTCTTCTTTTTCATCCACCTGGAAAATCTAAAATCGTGTTGGAAGAAGCCTGGAGTGTAGCCGTTTGAGCTTACAGTTTCAGATGTGGTATCAAGGATAATACGGAAGGTGAAAGATTTGGATCAGGGCTTCAATGCCCACTCTATATATGTATTCTCACCGTGGTAAGATCTCAGAATAGTTCTGTACCCAGATGGCATCCAACCCATATTTACAATGAGACTTAAATATCTATGATAATAAGAAATTGCCTTGCCTGGTGGTTTATTCTGTAATCCAAAAATGAGGGGAAGGTCACTGTATCAGCTTACTAGGGCTGCCATAACAAAATATCTTAGCTGGGTGGCTTAACACGGTGGACATTAAGTTTTTGACAGTTCTATGAGTCAGACATCAAGGTGTCTGCAGGGCCGATCTCTCACCAAAGTCTCTAGGGAAGACACCTTCCTTGCCTCTTCCAGATCCTGGTGGCCCGGGGCCCTCCAAGGCTTGTGTGATGGTTAATAGTAGGTGTCAACTTGATTGGATTGAGGGATGCCTAGATGGCTGGTGAAGTGTTATTTCTGGGTGTGTCTGGGAGGGTGTTGCCAGAAGAGATTGATGTTTGAGTGGGTGGACTGGAGAGGAAGACCCACTCTCCATGTGGATGGGCACCACCCAATCTGCTGCCAGCATGGCTGGAACAAGGCAGGTAGAAGAAGGGGGATCTGTTTGCTTGCTGAGTCTTCTGGCTCCTTTTCTTCTTCCCTTGCTGGATGCTTGCTTCTGCTCCTCCTGGCCTTGGACTTCAGACTCCAGGTTATTTGGCCTCTGCACTCTGGGACTTGCACCTGCGGCTTTCAAGGGGGCTCTTGGGCCTTTGGCTGCAGAGTAAAGGCTGCAATATTGGCTTCTCTGGTTTTAAGGCTTTTGGACTTGTACTGAGCCACTACCAGCTTCTCTCTCTTCCCCCAGCTTGCAGACGGCCTATCATGGGACTTCGCCTTGTAATTGGGTGAGCCAATTCCCCTAATAAACTCCCTTTCATATATACACATATTTTATTCATTCTGCCCCTCTAGAGAACTCTGACTAATCCAGCTTGTGACAGTATAACCCTTATCTCTGTCATCCTTTTCACACAGCTTTCTTTCGTGTGGGTGTCTGTGTCTCTCTGTGTCCTCCCTTTTTCTTATAAGGATGTTCATCATTGAATTTAGGACCCACCCTAATCCAGTATGAGCCTGTCTTCATCCTCAACTAATTATATTTCCAAATAGGGCCATATTCTGGGGTTCTGGGTAGACATACATTTTGGGGGGATGCTATTCAATCCACTGCAATTACAAACGGGAGATGACGGGTGATGAGAAAGACCCGGAGCATTGATCCCACGATTGTCCCAAATGGCTACTGCAGGCTGTCTTGCCAATGAGAAGATTGGATTTAACTAGTCTGGGTATTAATACTGGACATCAGCATTTTGAAAGCTCTCCAGATTATTCTAACATGCGGCCAAGGATGAGAATCAATGGGGTCTATGCTTTCTGAGATGTCTTCAATACAGTTTAGGGATCCAAGATCTTTTCCTGTTTACGAGTACTGAGACTTCTCAGCCTTTTGCCTGTGGGTCTAAACTCTTAGCCTTTCACAATGTAGAATATTTTCAGCTTCTTTCATCCATCTCTTCATCTACGTATGACATGAACAATAAATTCAGAAGCCAATTATAACACCCCAAAATTATGTGAAGACAAATAGAAATAATGGTTAAAGAATAGTTCATTTTTCTTCAGACTCATTTTCACTATGAAAGGGTTGTGAAACTCAACTGCATTCATAAAAAAATTTCTCAAATTTTCATTAATATCTTTTTGACAAGTTGTTCATATTCACTGCGATATTTATGAAACAGCAGGAACTTACTTCAGGGTGACAATTTTGTCTGTTCTTCTGTTCTGAATGTGTAAAAAAAAAAAATCCTGAAATATGTGCAGAAAAAATCCTTAAGACATTTGAAAAGAGAATGAAATAAATCCAACGGCAAAATGTACTTTCAAATATGGAATTTATAGTTAATGTCATTGTTTAGGCAAATGTCAATATTATTGAAGATTATTATTGCCCAGGGAATTCTGGATTTTTTTTGGGGGGAGTGGGTCCTTAGTAAACTGGGTTTAATCCACCTTGATGCCAGAAAGCCTAGATTAAAACTTAAACATACAGGTAATAATCTTTGTATTTTATTCAGTGAAATGTGGTAGGTCAGTGTTCTTTGAAATGGCTGAACTTGTCCTAATTAAGAAAAATGAGAGTTCAGGTGGTATAATTCTTTTAAAGTGCAAAAAACAAAGCTGAGATTCCAGGTGTATTAGTCCATTTTCACACTGTTGGTAAAGACATACCCAAGACTGGGCAGTTTACGAAAGGAAGAGGTTTAGGTAGATTTAGAGTTCCACATGGCTAGGGACGCCTCACAATCATGGTGGATGGCAAGGAGGAGCTAGTCATGTCTTACATGGATAGCAGCAAGCAAAAAGAGAGAGCTTGTGCAGGAAAACTCCTTCTTATAATAACCATCAGATCTCGTGAGACTTACTATCATGAGAACAGCAAGAGAAGCCCCTATGATTCGATTACCTCCCACTGGATCCCTTCCACAACACATGGGAATTCAAGATGAGATTTGGGTGGGGATGAAGCCAAATCATATCACCAGGTGAGTTCTAAAATAAACTGCAGAGTAAGTTTGTCCTTGGAGCGTCAGTCCACCAGCTCACCCGATCCTTCTGGCTATGGAATGTCACCCTACATGTGTGTTATGAGGATTTTCAAAGACATTGTAAGTTTTCCCAACCTTGCAAGAGCTGATATTGTTTAGGAACAAAAGTCTGTTTGCTCAAGGTAATAGACAGAGGATGAAAAATCCCAGGTTTGGATTCAATCACTTAAAGTTAATAGTCATGTGGTGAATCAGGATGTTTCAGTCAGTGACGGATGGTGTATACGATGGGGTCCCATAAGATTAGAATGGGGCTGTAAAATTCCTATTGTCTAGTGTCATAGCATAATGAGTTTGTGGGGATGCTGGTATAAACAAACCTACTGCACTGCCAATCGTACAAAAGTGTACAGTAATATCCTAGGCCTTCACATTTACTTACCACTCATTGGTTCATCTAGATCAACTTCCACAGTTTCCAGTCCTGCCAACCCCATTCATGGGAAGTCCCCTATACAACTGTACCATTTTTTATCCTTTTTTTTTTTTTTTGAGACAGTCTCACTCTGTCATCCAGGCTGGAGTGCAGTGGCATGATTACCTCTGCAGCCTTGACCTCCAGGGCTCAGGTGATCCTCTCACCTCAAACCTCCTGAGTAGCTGGGACTACAGGCATGCACCACCACACCTGGTTAATATTTGTGGGTTTTTTTGTTTTTTGCTTTTTGTTTTGAGACAGAGTCTTGCACTGTTGCCCCGGCTGGAGTGCACTGGCATGATCTCAGCTCACTGCAAGCTCCACCTCCCAGGTTCAAGTGATTCTCCTGCTTCAGCCTTCTGAGTAACTGGGACTACAGGTACCTGCCACCACAGCCAGCTCACTTTTTGTATTTTTAGTAGAGAGAGGGTTTCACTGTGTTAGCCACGATGGTCTCAATCTCCTGACCTAATGATCCACCCACCTTGGCCTCTCAAAGTTGCCGGGATTACAGGCATGAGCCACCGTGCCCAGTCAATTTTTGTATTTTTTTTAGTAGAGATGGGGTTTCACCATATTGCCCACCTAGGCTGGTTTCCAACTCCTGGGCTCAAGCGATCTGCCCACCTTAGCCTCCAAAGTGTTGAGATTACAGGCGTGAGCCACCATGCCTGGCCTTTTTATCTTCTATACCATGTTCTTACTGTGCATTTTCTATGTTTACACAGGGTTTGATACACAGATACTTGCCATTGTGTTACCATTTCCTACAGCTTTCAGAGCAGTTGCATGCTGTACTTTTTTGTAGCCTGGGAGCAACGGGCTCTGCCCTACAGCCCCGGTGCGCAGTAGGCTCTGCCATATCTACCATAGGCCCCGCGTGCGCGGTAGGCCCTGCTGTACAGCCCCAGCGTGCGGTAGGCTCAGCCCCAGTGCGCGGTAGGCTCTATTATCTAGGTTTTTGTAAATTCACCCTATGGTTTGCATAACAAAATCACCTAATGATGCATTTCTCAGAATGTGTTCCCGCCATTAAATGACACATGACTGGACATCAATGGCTCTGTAAATTGGCTACAGGGCTTCGTAAAACCTGGGAAACACATGTATCTTTATTTTCCAAACAAACTGTTGTGCTGACAAGACTTATGCCATTTCTTTATAGCCCAGAAACTGATTCGTTTGTGCCATTTTTACGTTTAGACTACAATGACTTCAGCTTCCAGGGAGGCAATCATTGCTGGAAAAACTCATCTTTGGTCATAGGAAATAATACATTAAATGTTTTGTCTTACAATACACTCTACCTGAGATTACTACAGACCCAAACAGACACCTAAGTACCATCCTTCACCCACGGCCTCCTGCTGGCTTCATCCTGCTGTTATCATCAGGAAGCAGCTCCGTGCCGTATACTTAACAGCCTGGCTCGTGGAAGTACCTGCAGCTTCTCTAAATAGAAGATTACAATTTTAATGTTGTACTTAATTTTGCTCTTTTCATCTTCGAGTGGTAAAAGAAAGGGCAGATTAATCCTTCTCAGGATGGCATTACTGATTTGGTAGTCTTGAAGAAGGAGAGGAAATACAAACACTTCATTTAATGGTACTAATATATCTTCATTTACTCACCATCTGATATGGTTTGGCTCTGTGTCCCCACCCAAATCTCATCTTGAATTGTAGCTCCCAGAATTCCCACATGTCGTGGGAGGGACCCAGTGGGAGATAATGGAATCCTGGGGGCAGTTTCCCCCATACTGTTCTTGTGGTAGTGAATAAGTCTCACAAGATCTGATGGTTTTAAGGGGTCTCTGCTTTTGTTTTGCTCTCATTCTTCTCCCTTGCCACTACCAAATAAGAAGTGCCTTTCACCTTCTGCCATGATTGTGCAGCCACATGGAACTTTGAGTTCATTAAACCTCTTTTTCTTTGCAGTCTCTGGTATATCTTTATCAGCAGTGTGAAAACAGACTAATACACCATCCTTCTGGTGGCCCCTGAAGCCCCTGAAAATAAGAAATATTTCATTTGACCCAGTGTTCAGAGGGACAAATTGTGGAAGACCATAGGAACCAATGCTTTGTTCAGGGTTATGTAATAGGTACAAGGAGTACAAAGAACAGCAGTTGCTTTTATCCAAAGCACAAGTGTAGAATACGCTAGTCTTAGGATGCAATTGAGCTCCAAAAGGCTATTGTCCTCAACCTCTGCAGCTGAGTTTGAAGAAAAAGACTTCATCTAGAAACAGTAGATCAAGAACCAGAGGAAATACTGGCTTTAGAATTCAAGCTGTGAGTAAGAAAAATGGCTTTCTTGTCATTTTCTCCCTTTTAATTGCTATTGCTGGTTGCCACATAAATTCAGTTCATGGCTGGGGATATTGGAGATAATATTTCTTTCTCGCTTCTTTTTCTTTTTTGCTTGCTTTTATTCTAGCACTGAGGAAAGTGACAAGTCTGGGTTTATATGGGGTTTTGGACACAGCCACAATTTTAATTTAGCAACTAGAGAAATATTTTACAACTTTTGACTCCAGTGAAAACAGCAAGGAGAGCAGACACCAGTGCAAATCAGTCCCTGGTGGCCTTCATTTGGGAAAACTGTGCTAAGGTCCCACAGACCTGAGCACCTCCGTGTGTGACCCCTCCCCAAGCCAGGGGCTTCACAATGAACAACGCTGATGTGTAGCAGAATCCGTAGATTCCCCAAGATGTTTTTCTTGGTTCCGTAGCTAACGTCAGCCAACCGACAAACCAACCTACCAATCGACCAAAACTCTTCTATTTTCTGCCACTGGCAGAGTCATCTCAGATGATAATCACCACAAGAGGCATCGTTCTGAAACCAAAGCACAAAAACATGACACTTAAGTGAAGGACAGACATCCAGAAAGACTGCCTATTGACAGAATCAACCACATACTCCATGCAGTCAAACGCGTGCATTAGATACGTGAAGATCGGCATGGATCTCAAGAATTAGAGAATTACTAGAGAATGGAGATGGGACAATGCACTAGTTTATTGCTTTTCATTTGTTAACAAGTTCATCTTATATATTTAATATCATATGTATATGTATTTAAGTATGGAGGTGTAAGGGGAAGTGGAATTAAGAATGGCTGCTTAGCTGAAGTGTGGTGAAGGTTTCAGGAAACCATAGAGCATGTGGGGAGGTAGGAAGGACTCACCACAGTTGCAAAGTAGGCCAGGAAAGAGGAAGGGAAGGTCAGGAGGCCTAGCAAGTTGCAAAAGCTCTTCACACCTAAGAACCAAAATACAAGTAGAACAAGTTGCAGACCAAACCCTCGGTTGATGAGTTTTGCAAAGCAGTGGTGAAGTGGCTTAAGTATATTGAGCAAACAAAAGCCTACAAGAGCTTCCCTGTAGAGCTACACTTGAGAGGGTAGGTAGAACTATAGGGAAGTGTGGAAATGTCTGAATTAATTTTACGGGGATTAGAAAAAGAGGGGAATTACAGGCTTCCACAAAACCTGTTCCTGAATTAGAGGACTGTCCAGTGTATAGTGTAACCGGGGTCTGCTTGGGTAGGTGGCTTAGCCTCAGGATGCAGGGGCTGGATCTCTGGAAGGCACAGACTCTGTGGCATTTCAGAGGGCTCTGCCTCTATCTGATGCTCATTTGAGCCATTTTCCAATAGACAGTTGGAATCAGCATTCAACAGAAAGTTCCCTTAGATCAGGATTGGGATTTCTGAGATCCCAGCAAGTAATACGTCTCTTCCTTAAGGAGCAACTAGATTGTACTAGATTATTTTAATTGTCAAACTCAAGAATGTCAGTACATGGGTGTCTTTAGGCCAAGTTATAGAAGAGATTTGTGTGATGTTGGCAGAGTAACCCAAAGTACTTCTTGGAGGTTGCATTTATGTTTGTTGCTGATATTTTATTTACACAAGGCGATTTATAGAATTGTGTTTTTTTTGGGGGGAGGGGGTCCATAACCACAGAAGAATATATGAATGAAGTTTAGGGGATCTATGAATTTCATGGAAGTATTTGATAAATTTTGCGGGTAATTTTTTGGAGGAAGAAATGCTTGTTGCTTTCATCTGATGAAGTGACCTCAAGTGTATATGCAGATAGGAACACCAGTGGGAAGAGAAGAGGTTCCAGTGAGAATGAGGGGATGGGGGGTGCCTGCCACGAAGGATGTTCCAGACAAAGGCAAAGGATGAACTCCAGAGTATTCTGGAAACTGTATTTTAAATCTAGAGGACTATTTCTCGAAGACTTCTGATGACTTTTAGGTATACATTCATCCTGTGCCGGACAGGTTGTACGCATGCATCTCTTCAATGTGAGATTCTGGTGCCTGATTTTTCCACTTGCTCTAGGAATCTCAAGTTAATTTTTTATCTCTATTTTGTTTATGATTCTAATTATTATAGTTATTCTGAAGCCAAAGTTGTACCCTTCTGGGATATATATGGCGGCCCCTGCTGTTAACAATAAATATGGCTGGAGGACAGGAGTCTGAAGCTCACTGGAAAGACACTGCAATGTCACAGTCCCCTGCTTCAGTGATTGCCTGGGGGCAGTTCCCCAAGGATGCTCCCATGCATCCTGATGCCATCGTCACTCCTTATCCAGTGGCTGCCAGTGGAGAGCCAAGGCAACGCTTCCCTGGTGATGCTGAACACAGTTATTTCTTCCCCTTCTCTTTCTCACTCTCCCCTTTTTCTCTCTTTCTCTGGCTGTCCTTCTCCCCTCTGTCACCCAGAAGGTGCAGTTTTGAGTCTTCTTGTCTAGATTCCTCTCTGCTCTCCTCCCCTTCTCGGGCAAAGTGAGGGGGCTTGGAGTTTCAGGGGTGATGCCAACAGCAGGGAATCACACAGGAAGCAAGTAAGCAGGAGTCTCACTGTAGGCAAGTCCCTTCCCCTCCTTAGGCCTGTTTCCTAGTCTGGAAAATAGGATAATCTCAGTACCTCCCTGATAGGCTGTGGGGAGCACTGCTCAATGTGACCATATTAACGTAGCGATAAGGGTAGGGTGTGGCACATAGTAAGCAGTACCTACCCAGTAAGCTTTGTCATTATCATAATTACTATTCAGACCACTATTCCATGCCAGGCACTGTCCTAGGCACCGAGGACACACTGAAGAACAAGACAGACAAACTCCCTGCCCTCCCATGGTTTACAAGCTGTTGCGCAGGTGTGTGTTGGAGGAGTTTGATTTACACTTGGATAAAGGGGTGCACAGCAAATGAGGAAAGGCCATTTCATCTCCTCCTCCTTTTTCTTTTGGGGAAACACCAAAGCCCTGGGAGCAGCAGGCTTCCTGTGAGCTCTGCCTGCTGGGGCTGTGATGTCCTATGCCTGGGGACATTGGCGGGGATGACGATGACCCCAGGGCAGTGTTCAATGGGTTGCCCTCCGGGGTCCGAGCAGATGCCTCATCACTTGCTGAGCCATGAAGCTGGCTGCTGGTGCACAAGGCTGCTGATTCTGCCAGAGAGCATAAGTGGCAGTCAAGCAGACACTACACGAATAATAATGCCACTATTTAGGGAGAGTCATCTCCATGGAGTTACTCAGCTGGGTACTTTGTACATACACTGTTAATTTTCACAATAACCCCATTAGGTAGGCAATGTGAATGCCATTTTATAGACAGGGAAACTGGGAGAGTCAGAGGTTAACTGGCTGGTCCAAGTTCACGCTGCTAATAAATGGTGAAGAAGGTTTACAAACCCAGGTTGGACTCTCTTTGAACCTATGTGCTTCCCAGTGGACTACGTTTAAATTTTTTAAAAAATGTTTCAGACGACCAGCTCTCTAGGAAAGTTCGCTTCTGAGCAGGCACCCCTTGACCTCTGTGCTCACCTGTGCCAAAGCTGCTTGGATGACAATCTCATTAGGATGAAAATGGGCAGGACCCAGCTGGGAGCCTTCCAAATGACCAGTGTCATTGTTGCTTGAGAATCTTTGCTATGACATAGAAGACAGCATAGTCCTAAACTGTCTGACTGCATGCACACTTACAAACACACACATGAACACACACACTCGCACATGCTCATGCATACACACTTGCACACACAAACGCACCCACACATGCACACACAAACACACATGCACACACTCATACACATGGACACATGCTCATGCATGCACACTTGCACACACATAGGCACACTCAAACACACATACACACACTCATACACACACATGCTCATGTGTGAACACTTGCACACACAAAGGCACACTTATGTGCACACTCACACACGTGCACACACACATACACACACATGCTAATGGGTGCACACTTGCACACACAGAGGCACACACACAGGCACACTCAAACACACATACACACTCATACACACTCACATGCTCATGTGTGCACATTTGCACACACAAAGGCACACTTACGTGCACACTCACACACATGAACACATATACACTCACACATGCTAATGGGTGCACACTTGCACACACAGAGGCACACACACAGGCACACTCACAAGGCCTTGTGGAGACATTTGGGGATGTGTTAACCACAATTTTTGAAGTAGAAGACAGGAAGGAGGGCAGGCAGGCCCCTGGACACAGGCTCCTGACACCAAGGTTGGCCCTTGCCCAGTGGGTGTGGACTCTAGAGAACAGGGCTGGTCCATTGAAGGGCCTTCATCTCTCTAGGGTTACCTCCTGCCACCTCCCTCTAGCCCATCTCTGTGCTTGCTTGGCACCCACTGCAGTGTTTCTAGTATCTGCTGGTCATAGCTGATTCCTGGATTCTCTGATGGCTTAAAATCCTCCCAGAGCAGTCTCTGTAAAAGGTCACTGAAGTTCACCGAGAAGACCACCAAGATTAGATCATCTGTACTTCTGATGCTTCTTTTGTCACACTTTAAAATTCTCATGAATGCCATTTTCTCTGGGAGAACCTCACTATCTGAGTTCAAAAGATAAGGCCAATGTAGGGCATCGAAGCATCCAACTGTGCATGTGTCCAAGAGGGGGAAATGCTCTATATCTGACGTCCCTGCGCCTTCTCTGTCCACTGCCTTTTGTTGCACAGGGCACAAGCTTGTCACTCCTCAGCAGGCAGAGCCCTAACAGTGGTGATTATTCAGGGGTCTACTGTCTCTGTCTCTAGCTTCTGCCGGGATTGGGGATTTCATCCACTTACAGTGAAAAAGACCAAAAAGGTGCACATGATCAAATGTATTTATAGTCCTAGATGCATATTCAGAATGCAAAGCAAATTGGAAAGATGGGCCAGGCAGTGCAGCCTCAGCTAAGGTTCCTTTGCAGCAGTTTCTTAAAGCACATGGATTTCTCACCTCCTTCCACACCTGTGATTGTCTGGTCAGCACACCTGAAAAGGATATTCTTTCTGGCAACTGTACTGGGTTGAATAGTGGGCCCTTAAACTCATGTTCACCCAGAACACCAGAAGGTGAGCTTATTTGGAAAGAGGGTCTTTGCAGATGGAATTGGTTAAGATGAGGTCACAATGGAGGAGGGTGGACCCTAATCCAACTGATGCAGGGCAGGCAAGCCCCAAAGTGGAGCTTAACACATCAGGGCCCTTGGCTTCAGCCAGGAAAGAATTCAAGGGCAAGCCCGTGGTAGGGTGGAAGAGAACAGCTTTACTGAGGCAGCAGTGTTATAGCTCCATGACAGGCAGTGTGCTGAGAGTAGCGGCTCAGGGCAGTTTTGCAGTCATATTTATACCTAGTTGTAATTATATTTAGATTAAGGGGCAGTTTATGCAAAAATTGCTAGAAAAAAAGGTGGTAACTTTTGGGTTATCAGGTCATTGCCATGGAAAGGGGTGGTAAATCCCGGTGTTGCCATGGCAATGGTAAACTGGCGTGCACGCCAGTGTTTTAGGGAAAGCTGCCTCTACCCGGTCCCTGTTCCAGCTAGTCCTCAATTTGGTGCAGTGTCTGACCCCTGCCTCTGGAGTCAAGCCCTGCCCACCACCTCACAATGACTGCTGTCCTTATAAGACCAGAAGAGACACAGAAATGCATGTCGTGTGAAGACAGAGATGGAGATGAGAGTGATGCACTCAATACCAGGAAATGCCAGGGCTGGCTGGTGACCACCCGAAGCTGGACAGAGGACAGGGCAGATTGTCCCTCACAGCTCTCAGAAGGAACCAACCCTGCCAACACCTTGAGTTTTGGATTTCTGGCCTCCAGAACTGTGAGAAAACAAAGTTCTTATTGTTTTAAGCCGCTTAATTCATAGGACTCTGTCACGATGGCCCCTAGAAAATGAACACAGCAACCGAAGAGAAAGGTGGGTGTGCTCATGGTTGTAACAGTCACCTGCAGACTCTAACACAGAGAGAATGCTTTAGCTCTCAGGCATGCAATGGGATTAGGCTCAGGAAGAAAGGGTAGGCATGGGATGCAGAGGAGTCAGGATGAAAATGGGAAAATAGAGGAGAGGAAGGACAAAAGCCCGAGCGTGTAGAATGGGATTTGTAAGGGTAGGTGTCTCAAGGAAGAGGGGGAAAAGCCCTCCCCAGGTCTCACACCAGGTGCATTGACAACAATGATGGTCATAGCCATTCACGTGGTGCTTACAGTGAGTGGGAGCTTCAGGCCGGTTACTCATTGAATCCTTCGCTCCCCTGTGAGGTAAGTACTGCTGTCTCCTTCATTTTGCAGATGAATCACAAAGAGGTTAAGCAACTTTTCCATGGTCCCAGGGCCCGTGATTGGCAGGACTAGGACTCCAGTCAGGCATTCTGACTCTGGAGCTCCTCTGTGAACGCAACACGGGCAAGCTCGGCATTTTTGTAACAGATGCATTCTTTCGTGATGACTTTTCACGAAAGAAAAGTCTGTTTGTATTATTCGACTCTTCCACTTGCTCTTCCAGAGACAGGATGCCCGGGTGCCATTGCAGCTCCACCACGTCACCCCAGTTCCATCCATCAGGGCTGGATGAGTTTGAGTGACAAGCATGACCTCCCCCAGGGGACCACCCACCATACAGACCACTTCACTGCCTCACCACCTCCCACCTGTGACTGTGTGCCAGCGCAGCCGCTGTGCCACTTAGCCCGACTTGAGGAACAGAACCTCTTTTGAGTTAAAATATTAGTGATTATGATGACCCTACCAATGACCAAAAGAGCCATGAACCATCTGTGAAATAAGCAGATTTTCTGCAATCAGTTCCTCAGACTCTTCTATTCTGGCCCATTGAGATGGTTTTCTTACTGTTGCAATAAGTGTTTACTTTTGTAAGGAAAAAAAAAATCCCCAAATGTAAGCCACCCTCATCGAAGTCATCCTTTCTGAGGTTTGCAGCCAGCAAGGCTGGCAAGGAGACAAAGCAAACACAAGCTAGTCCAAGGAGAAGGCAGGCAGAGGGGTGACGGCTGCTACTCTCAGGTTCCCACTTTTCTGACTAATTATTTCAAAGGTCAGAAACATTCACATAGAACCGCAGTTGGTTTATAGAGGGTAAGGCACATTTTTGGCATTTGAGCTGCTAGAAATGCACTCTGGTGCTCAGTTACGGGGTTCTTCTTTCTTTCTCAGGACACTTACACCTCCAACCCCCACCCTCATGCACTTTTAACATCTACTCTTCTTTTTTATCTCAGCTCCATTCACACTTCCTCAGGAAGCCTTCCTTTGATTCTCATAGTTAGGTAAATATCCTTATTATTTTGCAGCAAACTGAGGGGTTCAGTAAAATATAGACCCCAGGGCTAGATTGTGTGGGCTCCAAATCTGCCTTTGCCATACCCCAACTGTGTGCCCATAAACAATTTAATTTCCTGTGCCTCAGACTTCTCCTCTGTAAAATGGGATCAATGCAATGCTTCCCTCCTAGGGTCGTTAGGAGTATTAAATTAGTTAATATTTGAAAAGCGCTTGAAACAGTGCTTGGCATGTTGTATGTACCCTGTGGGCATTAGCTAATAAAATAAAAATATGCTTTGGTGGTGTCATCTATCTGCTACTTCATATCACTTGAAATCATTGGAATTGCACATGTCTTGATGAAGATGTGAGAGGGGCTTTCTCTCCCTCTACATTATGAGCAGGGACAGTGTTTGTATTGCCCACAATTGTATTCCCAGCATCTATCTTAGGACATGCACACAACTGATAGGTCATAAGTATTTGTAAAATGAATGAATCAAGCAATGAACCAGTAAAAGGAGTCTTTTCTGAACCTAAAATCCTGAGATGATAAACACCTTAGAGAGAGGATATCTTAGTCTGCTTGGGCTGCTATCACAGGAACCACAGACTAGGGGTCAAACAGTGGGAATTGAGTTCTCACAGTTCTGGAGGCTGAAAGTCCAAGATCAAGATGCTGGAAGATCTGACATCTGGTGAGGGCTCTCTTCCTGGTTTGCAGACAGCTGCCTTCTTGCTGTGTCCTCACGTGGGGAGAGGGAGAGAGTGAGGGCAAGCTCTCACATCTCTTCTTCTAAGTGTGCTAATCCTATTCTTAGAGGCTTCACCTCCATGACCTAATCATCTCCCAAAAGTCCCATCACCTAATATCATCCCATTGGGGGGTGTTAGGATTTTGTCATGTGAATTTTGAGGGGGAACACAACATTCAGTTCATAACAGAGGAATTATCAGGGACCTGAGCTCTCAAGGACATGCAGTGGGACAGATGGTAGGAAGGGTAAAAGGATTGCGAACTGGGGAGCTGAGGAATGCTGGAGAAGCCCACTTATTCCAACATTTTGTTTAGAATTTCTCTACTACTCCTATCATGTGAGTGTTATTTTATAGGTGTGTCAAACAGACCATGAGGCATTTATAGTCGACCTGGATAGAGTGAAGAATACAGAATTTCTATACAAAGGATGTCTTAAAGGAATCGATGACAGCATGGGCACCTGAAAATTCTTATATGATAATTTGGAAATTATTCTATTATAATTTGGAGATTATTCCATCGCAATGCAATACAGGGGAGTAATTTCCAAATACATCAAAAATATGAGGAATCTGATAGAGATAGGAGAAGCCCCCCTTAGTTGCCTCTTGGCACTGGCACCAAACCCAGAATTCCTTTTCTGTAGCCACCTACTTGAGTTTCAGAAGAGGGAGAGTCTCTTCAAATCAGTGCAGCACATGGGCTGGGATGAAGGAAGTGGATTTTCTGGAAATGTTCTGTGTGCTGTGGCTTTGTGTGGAAGGATACAATGAGAACAAATGATTCATCAACAGATTTCAGACAATTTGGTCCTCCTCAGAAAACGTGAAAAGAAAATATATCAAACAAAAGGGAAAATGAGAGGGAGGGGGTGCACAAGGATACCAGGCCTTCTGTTCCAGAAAGCTAAAGGTCTTTAATAAGAAATAGGGAAAATGGATGAAAATGGGGATGAATCATCTTAAATGGCATCCCAAGGAAATTGATTTGAAGTTTCACAGAGGAAATGGACCACATGAAATGACTACAATAAAGATAAAGACTTTGGTATAATAAATGTTTTTTCTTTGTGTGGGTGTGCACATGTATTTTGAGCTCTGAATGCTGATGAAAAGTTGGATGTGGTGATAAAATATCTAATACAGGGTATAGCACTGGAAACACAGGTGACAAGCCCTTTGGGACTCATTATATTCAGAAAATTTTTTCAGGATCTAAAAAGGCACAGGTTGGTGTATTGAATGGTTGTCTCCTAAGGTCTGTCCGTGTGAACTGAAGATAAAGGTGATTTTTCCAGCATGGAATCAATTAATGATCCTCCCGTGGCATTGACTGATCCGACGCCTCTCTATCTTTGCCTTTGCTCTCGTGTCACCGAGGCATCCTCCCTTTTCATCTGTAGGGTTGCAGATCATTTTCAGTGTAAGTTTCCCAGGTCATAGAACATTTCAGAATCTTTGAATCAAACTTCTGAGAATTTCTAATGATTTCTGATCACTCTTTAGGAAGACAGCTATTAGTTTCCAGATATCACAGAGCAATCACTCTGGGGCACTTATCAAAGTGTTTTATCAAATTAGCTTTCCATCAAAGTTCAAAACAAGTAAACTCTTCATTGCAATATGACATACATACAGAAAAATGCTAAAACATTGCCCACAAACAGCTCCATGAACTTTCACAAAGTAAAAACACCAAGGTAACTTCTGCTCAGATAAGAAAACAGAACTAACAACATCTAGAGTTCCTCTCGATCCTCTCCCAAGTCATGGCCACTTCCTGCTTCCTATTTTTAAAAATCTCCAACAAAACATTACCAGCACTTCCGAAAGCCCCTGTACTGCTTCTCTGTTTCTAACCCCTACCAGGGTAACCAGCATCCCTGCTCCTAACAGCACAGCTTAGTTGGGCCTATTTTTGTACATTATATAAATGGAATCCCATTTTTAAAAGTCTCCTGACTTTTATCACCATCAAGTAGTTTTCCCTAATTTTAAACTTCATATACATGAAATTATAAAAAATACGTGCTTCTTTGTCTGACTTTTTTCATCCAACTTTATATTTGTGAAACTCTTCCAAGCGGTTGCATGGGTCTGAGTTGGTGCATTTTTGAAAATCTTATTAGTCCCTTTTATGAGTATCCTACAACTTATTCACTCATACTCCTGTTAATGAACATTAGATGTTTCCAGAGTTGGCCTACTGTGAATATTTGTAGGAACGTTTTTATGTATGTATGCCTCCTGAGGCACAAATATACATTTCTATCCCCAGGAGTGGCGTTGCTGGATCATAAGGCACATCGTAAGGTATATTCAGCTTTATTAGAAATGCCAAACGGATTTGCAAACTTATTGCACCAGTTTACACTCCCATCAACTGTGTGTGAGAGCTCTAGCTACTTCATGTTTGCACCAGAAGATTTTACTGTTTGCCATTTCAAGTGTAGCCATTCCGACTGTGTATCTCTTTGTGGTTTTCATTTGCATTTCCCTCCTGGCTAATTATGTCAAGGGTCCTTTAAATGCACGTATTGGTCACTTGGATATCTTCTTGGTTAAACAGCTATTCAAGTCTTTTGCCCATTTTTAAAGATCGAGATGGCTTTCTTATGGATTTTTTTGTAGGAATGACTTTATATATTCTGGAGACAAACCTTTGGTTAGATGCATATGTTGCAACTATCTTTCCCCACTTTGTGGCTTTCATTGTAACAGTCTTACTGACTTTTGATTTACAGACTTTCATAGTTCCAGTGCAGTCAAATGTATCCATCTTTGATTTATCTTTAGTGTTATAATAAAGAACAATTAATCTCCTTCTCATTATTTCCCCTCCAATCCACTACCCTGGACACATGGGAACATTCTTTCTCCAAAATCTTGATTACATACGCAACCAGTTTTTTTTTTACCAGGGGTAAGTGTATAGCCAAGCAGACACCATGAGGTAGAAATGAAAATAAGCATCACTTGGCTGCAGTTAAGGCTGCAACAGCACAGATCACAGGAAAGCAGCTCCAGAGGGAAATCAAACGGGGCCTGTGCCTTTTTAAAAACCATTAACGTTTTGCAAGGTGAAAAAAATTAAAATGGACATCAAAGTTGCCTAGAAGGCAAAATGAAAATAGTTCAAACTTGGAATGGGAATGGGGGGTTATGGGATGAGGGTAAGGAAGTGGCCTCTTCAGCCTTGATGTCTGCTTGCGTGAACCCCTGTCTACCAACCTGCACACCTAGGTCTCTGTGCACAGACTGACTCAAGAGAGAACCACAGTGTGGCTGAGGGACCATTTCACCAAATCAAGCAGCTAGAGCTGACTCTGGTTGGCATTCAATTTGTCTGAGCCTTGTTAGCTGTCTTTCATTCTCTTTCCTCTTTGTGCAGTCTAATTTCCTCTTAATTCTGGACACATCTGATGTGATTTGTGTCGGGGACAAAGATTTGGCTGTGTTCACACCCAAATCTCATCTTGAATTGTAGTTCCCAAATTTCCCCCGTGCCGTGGGAGGGACCAGGTGGAGATAATTGAATCATGGGAGTGGTTTCCCCATCCAGTTCTCGTGATAGTGAGTGAGTTCTCACGAGATCTGATGGTTTTATAAGGGGTTTCCCCTCAGCTAGGCACTCATTCTCTCTCCTGCTGCCTTTTGAAGAGGTTCCTTCCACCGTGATTGTAAGTTTCCTGAGGCCTCCCCATTACTGCAGAACTGTGAGTCAGTTAAACCTCTTTCCGTTATAAATTACATAGTCTCAGGTATGTCTTATTACCAATGTGAGAACAAACTAATACATCCTTCCTACACACACAGCCCTGCCACAGAAGGGACTTCTGTGAGCCACCAACTCCTCCGTGCTTCAGTCACAACCAGCAGAACAATACTTGCATGTTGGTGTCCCCCATGGCCCTATCAGTCTTGATAACTATTGGTATTCTGTTAAATACAGTCAGCCCAACAAAACATTATCAAGTAATCACGGTGTGAAGGTACTTCAGGAGATTCAATAATCGGGCACCATCCCTAAGTTAAGGTAGCCCAGTCTGACATCTGAACTGTGTTTTCATTGCATTGGATTTTTAAAGTATTTTGGTAGACATTATGTTTTTCAGACAAAATAAAAAGTAAAACCAAGTGAGGTAAAACACCGCATACCTAGTCAATGGCAGAGTCATGATCAGAAAAGAAGGTCTCTTACCCTATCTTCTGATTTCTGTTGTGAATTATCTGATGGTCCTGGGTTATGTTATGCAAACGCCTTCTTGGCCATTCTTGGCACAAGCATCATCTTCCCTTCGAGAATGAGATATGTGGGTCACAGGTTTCTTTTTCCTACACTCCGTGTAGTTATTCTTGGCTTATGTTACCATTTATGAATGAAAAGTCTTACCTCATAAAGTGCAACTGGGTATAGTTAACTTTATGCTTTTATTAAATTTCAGAAAAATGCCTACCTTCCTACTCTTCTGAATTAGGTCCTTTTCTTTAGAGAGGCACAGTAGGTGGGGGAGCCTACTTTGCCAGACTAAACTGTATTTGAGGTATGTGGAAGGGACAGAGATTCATTTTAATGTTTTTGTTTCAGTTTTCAAAAGTCCAACTTCTGCGTCATGTGAGAATCAATCTGTCACTTGGATTTTTCAACATGTTCAATGGTTATGTCTATTTATTCAGATAAACCACACTCCAAGGTGCAGTGTGTACCATTTCATGAAGCTCACATAATCATGCCTAGGGTTTCAGGAATAAGTTAGTAAAATTCTATTCTTTGTTATCTCATAGTTTAAAAATTTCTATTTTTGGATCAGTTCTGTATAGATATAGTACAGTATTTCATGTATGCACATATACCCTATACATAAATTTTAAAACACACATTTTGGGCAGTGTGTACTCAAATTACTTTAAATAATGAGTGCACAGTCAATAAAGTTTAGAGACCACTGCCAAAGAATATGGTTGAATGACTAACATAATTAATCACTGTTAAGTAAAAATAGGTGGCTGATTTTGGCCATGGCTCAATAGACAGATCCCAGGATTTTAAGTCAAACAAACCTAAGCTTAAAGCCAGCCTCTTCCACTTCCCTATGTTATTTGTACCTTCCAAAGTACTATGTTTAAAATGGAGGTAATAACACCCATCTGGAGGGATTCGAGGGCGAACTGGAGGAGACTGTGTGTATAGAGTGCCTGCCACAGTTGGTTCTCAATAGATGGTAGCTTCTGATCTGACTATTGTTATCTCTGGTGCATCCCCAATTTGTAATATCTTCTTCTTTATTAAGTTAGATTTGCCCCCTCTTTGTTGCAAAATGTTTCATGCTTTATTTCCAGTTATCACCTATCTAGGCCTTCATGAACAAGGACAACAAGTAGGGCAAGATTCCCCCGCATTAACCCAGTTGCAGCTTCATCAAAGTATGCCAGGTTATTACAGCAATCAGGTGAAGGGAGGTCCCCAGGCTTCGCTTTTTGGAGTCTCCTTAGTTCTTACATCACATGGATTCTGAGTTAGGAGCCAACAGGCTTGCTGTGGGGCTCACTGTAGCATGGCAAGACCCGGCCAACAGGCTGCAGACAAAATATGGCAGGTCAGAGATCTGTACCAGTAAGTACAACGTGGCCACAGTACTAAATGTAGCAAGCTCAGATCAGATCATACTGGCTGCCACATCCTGCAAGAGGAAGAGCAATATCTTTGTCAAAATAAGACTCCATTTCAGAGACCAGAGGAAGGAGATGATGTTATTCTGAAAGAGACTGACTTTTTCCCATAGGTGACTCTCTCTTCCCACCATATTTCCAGATTAGATTTTAGGAGAAGAAGCAAGAATAGTGGGTGGCTATCTGAAGTATCTGAACATTATGGATACTACCTAAAGAAACTATGAAATTATTGAATTGGACTGAGTCTTCTTTTTAAAAAACTGCAATGAAATATGCAGAACATAAAATTTACTGTCTTAACCATTTGTAAGTGTACCATTCGGTGATATTAAGTACATTCACATTGTATGCAGCCATCACCACCTTCCATCTCCAGAACTTTCTCATCTTAAAAAACTGAAACTCTGTACCCATTAAACAACTACCCTTTTCCCCCTCCCTTAGCCCCTAACATCCACCATTCTGCTTTCTGTCTCCATGAACTTGACTCTTCTTGGTATCTCAAATAAATGAAATTATACAGTATTTGTCTTTTTGTGATTGGCTTATTTCACTTAGCATAATGTCCTCAGGGCTCATCTATATTGTAGCATGTGTCAGAATGTTATTCATTTTTCAGACTAAATTCTATTCTACTGTATATACATATCACTTTTGCTAATCCATTCATCTGTTGATGGACACTTGGGTTGCTTCTACAGTCTGGCTATGGTGAATACTGCTACTATGAACATGGGTGTACAACTATGTCCTTGAAACGCTGCTTTCAATTCATCGGGGCGTATTCCCAGAAGAATAATTGTTGGATCACATGTTAATTCTATGTTGAATTGTTTGAGGAGCTGCCACGCTGTTTTCACCAGAGGCTGCACCACTTTACTTTCCTATCAGTGGTGCACAGGGTTCCAGTGTCTTCACATCCTTGCCAATGGTTATTGTTACTTTTTTAATAGTAGCCATCCTAGTGGATGTAAGGTGGTACCACACTGTAGTTTTGATTTGCATTTCTCTAAAGACTATTGAAGTCAAACACACTTTCAGGTGCTAATTAAACTGAGTTTTATCCTAATTATATATTTAGTACTTTTTTCTTCCTGAAAATCACTAGGTTGGAGCTTTGAATCAAGTCCAGATTTTTTTTTTTTTTTTTTTTGAGACAGAGTCTTGTTCTGTCACCCAGGCTGGAGTGCAGTGGTGCAATCTTGGCTCACTGCATCCTCCACAGTCTCCTGCGTTCAAGCGATTCTTGTGCCTTAGCCTCCCGAATAGCTGGGATTACAGGTGTGTGCCACAACGCCCAGCTAATTTTTTGTATTTTCAGTACAGGCAGGGTTTCACCATGTTGGCCAGGCTAGTCTTGAACTCTTGTCCCAAAGTGATATGCCTACCTCGGTCTCCCAAAGTGCTGGGATTGTAAGCATGAGCCACTGTGCCCAGCTGAAGTCCAGTTTTCTTATCATTCAACTAGAAGGCTCTCTTCATATTCAAATGACAGCAGTTAAAATGTGACACACCACTACGTCGATCTACAATTGTGCTTTTTTTTTTTTTTTTTTTTTTTGCGATGGAGTCTCGCTCTGTCACCCAGGCTGGAGTGCAGTGGCGCAATCTTGGCTTACTGCAAGCTCCACCTCCTGGGTTCATGCCCTTCTCCTGCCTCAGCCTCCTGAGTAGCTGGGACTACAGGTGCCCACCACCATGCCCAGCTAATTTTTGTATTTTTAGTAGAGACGGGGTTTCACCGTGTTAGCCAGGATGGTCTTGATCTCCTGACCTCGTGATCTGCCTGCCTCTGCCTCCCAAAGTCCTGGGATTACAGGTGTGAACCCCTGCACCCGGCCTACAATTGTATTCTTAAGTGATAGAAAGCAATTTTATTCCTTTTCCCAAACAAAACATGTTTTACTCTTACTTTCTAGGAATGCACCGAAGAAAATCTCACATTATCAGCTTGAATTTCCTTTTCTTGCTGCATGATTGTCAGCCACAGACTTGCAGAATGTAAACACTCGAGGTACTCTTAGCTCAAACTGTTCACAGGTGAGCAAACTGAGGCACACAGAGGCAAAACACATTGCCTGTGGTCACTGTTTGTAAGTGACAGAATTGAGACTGAGGCTCATGTCATTTGCTCTTTTTCCTCCTGTGCCCGTAACTTCTCAATGTGTTCTCTTATGCATCAAGAAGAAGAAAATATTTTGCACTGATATGTGTAGCAGGTGCTTCCCAAAGATTTTTGAAGTTGAATTTATTCCTTAAACCAGGCTTCCACTGTCTAGCAGGCAGCATACTATCTAAATCCACCTGTGTCCATCAGATTCTCTGGGTCAGTGATTTGTAATGGGAATCTTCTGTAGTTGGGATAGAAAGCAATCAGTGCAAGGGGTTTACTTTCCTAGTTCCAGGAAAGAGCCTGGTAGGCCTGTTGGTCTCTCCTCACCCCCTGGTGGACTGCAGTTCTAGAGCCATGGAGTTTGGTGCCTCTTCCAGAATAGAGAGTGGCAAATCTCTTCCCTATGGGGGCTAGTCTGCTAAACATTTATCTAGGTTGACTCCGTCTCCAACCTGCAGGGTAAAATTTTAGCCTCTGACATGGTTTGGCTGTGTCCCTAACCAAATCTCATTTTGAATTGTAATCCAAGTTGTAATTCCCATGTATCAAGGGAGGGACCTGGTGGGAGGTAATTGAATCTTGGGGGTGGTTTCCTCCATGCTGTTCTCATGATAATGGGTGGGTTCTCAGAAGATCTGGTTGTTTGATAAATGTCTGGCACATCCCCCTTCTCTCTCTCTTGCCTGCTGCCATGTAAGATGTGCTTTGCTTCCCCTTCACCTTCTGCCATGATTGTAAGTTTCCTGAGGCCTCCCCGAGTCATGCAGAACTGTGAGTCAATTAAACCTCTTTTCTTTATAAATTACCCAGTCTCAGGTAGTACCTTTATAGCAGTGTGAAATGGACTAATACAGCCTGTGTCTGAAAAATACTTTTACCTTCAAGAAGAGGAGTAACTGTTAAGAAACTAACTCATTTCCGTTTAACTTCATTGCTTCTCTAGCTTGTAATGAGAGGTGTAAACCAAAGACATGCACTTGCTAAAATGATCTTTTGTGGCTGAAAATGACTGTTACATGTACTAGTAAATAATCGTTTCTATTTTGGTTACTAACAAAATGAACAGGCTCTGCTTTTCATAATTGACTTCCTGAGTGTGGGTTTTGGAAACAATTCTAGGGGAACAGAGGGCCTGGAAGAGGGGCCCAATCAAGTCATTCACTGCAATAACTTAAGCAACAACAATGCAGTAAGTAAAAACCCTCTCAGATCTAAAATATTGGTTTTCTATATGTCAATTTCTTAGTAATTTCTTCCATTTCCTATCCACTACTCTAGATTATTTTGGTTTTTCTATATTTGGATATAGGAACCCAGTGGTGCTGTCCCTGCCCATCTGTAGTAGTCTTTTCTCATACTGCTGATAGAGACATGCCCGAGGCTGGGGAAAAAAAGAGGTTTAATGGACTTCCAGTTCCACATGGCTGGGGAGGCCTCACAATCACAGCAGAAGGCAAGGAGGAGCAAAGCACATCTTATATGGATAGCAGCAGACAAAGAGAGAGAGAGCTTGTGCAGGGAAACTCCCGTTTTATTAAAACCATCAGATCTTGTGAAACTTATTCACTATCACAAGAACAGCATAGGAAAGGCCTGCCTTCATGATTCAATTACCTCTTACTGGGTCCCTCCCACAACACATGGGAATTGTGGGAGTTACAATTCAAGATGAGATATGGGTGGGGTTACAGCCAAACGATATCACTGTCCCACCCACCTGCAGCTTCAGTATCCTTCATGTTCTCCAGAACAGAGTCCAAAGGCCCGAGCAAATCTCTCTAAGTCAACCCACTTCTCCAAGCACAACTCTGAACCTCCTTCCATGTGCTGCCACTCCAAACTTTTCTTTTGTTCCCTAACCTTCTGGACTCGTTCACACTTTCACACCTTTGCAATATCATCTGCTTTTCTTCCCCAGTGGTTAACTTTCTCTCCATCCTTTAAGACTCAGTCAGGCCTTTCCTCCCACATCCCCATCATGAAGAGTGTTCTTGATTCAAGCTCCAATGCATTACTGGGATGCATTCCTCCTGCTGCTCTCTAGCTTGGCTCCTAAGGACTTGGGATTAAGTTACTGCCACAAATGTGAACTGTGTCCCTCTCTTGTCCATTCCACACGCTGCTGTGCTGGGCAAAGCTCATTGTATATGTTCACAAATCCTCGTTGAATTAATGAATGCAAGAAAAGAACCAATTGAGTGATTTTCTAAAGCACAAAAATATCACTTTATTACTCATACCCTTAGAGGATCCTTTTAAACTCATTGCTGATGGAATAGAGAGTTTCCACAACCGGCTCCGTTCTCTCTCCATAGCTTCATCTCTGTTGCTCTCAACTCCCTTGTTGTTCACACTCCACATGCTCTGGAGACACCAGGGTGTCTCCATCCTTTTTTCATTCTACTCCCCTGGTCTGGAAAGCTCCTTCTGATATGGTTTGGCTCTGTGTATCCACCCAGATCTCATGTTGAACTGCAATTCCCAATGTTGGAGGGAAGGACCTGGTGAGAGGTGATTGGATTGTGGCAACAGATTTCCACCTTGCTGTTCCTCTCATACTGAGTTCTCATGAGATCTGGTTGTTTAGAAGTGTGTAGCACTTTTCCCTTCACTCTGTCTCCTGCCGCCATGTGGATATGTGCTTGCTTCCCCTTTGTCCTTCCATCATGATTGTAAGTTTCCCAAGCCCTCCCTACCCATGCCTCTGGTACAACCTGTGGAACTGTGCGTCAATTAAACCTCTTTGTTTTTTATAATCTACTCAGTCTCAGGCAGTTCTTTATAGCAATGTGAGAATGGACTAATACACTTCCCTTCTTGACTTTCTTGTGAACATCTCACACTTTGCAAAACACAGCTCATATCCTCAATGATCCTCTACCTGACTTCACACAGCACAAACTGCTCTCTCTCCCACCTCTCCCACTCTCTCTCGCTCTCAGTGGTTTCTAAATTATGGGTTATGACTCATTAGTGAGTCATTGCATCAGTTTAGCAGGTCCCACCCAGAACTTTAAGCAATGAAATAGAAAAGTATCAAAAAGCCCCCGTCACAGTAAAAGTATAAAACGTGTTTCAGTGTCTGTAAGTGTGTGTAACAGGTGTGTGGGGGTGTATGCTGATTCACAAATAAATGAGTGAGTTTTGTAGTTAATTCCATTAGTTACTAGTATTTCTGAGGAAATAATTTTCCTCTGGGTGAAGCTATCATTCTCCATTATGTGTCAACTATGTTGCTAGGCCCAGTGAGGGATACTGAGTTAGATTTGGGCTTAAGCTTTAGCTCGGACATAGTTCTAGCACCAAATCTCCATTCCATTATTTTCTCTCATTTCCATCTTAAGCATTCACAAGTGCATTTAGCATTGCTGCAATTCTTGGATCTAATATCCTTAGAGAGTTGAATGCTTGTTCTAATGTGCCTAACAAGAAACAGTATACTTTTCAAAGAACCTAGCTATTCATGCAGTGATACGCATTTTGCAAGTAAATATTCTCATTCTCCAAGGACCCTCAGAGAGCCATATCAGTAACACAAATAAAAAGCTCCCATTGGTACAATCAGAAAGACTGACTTTCCTTTGCCATGGCTAGTCTGTCCATTTTTAGCTACCAAGCGTCAAATTCCCCTTCCTTTCTGCCTGTAGCTCTATCTCTTTGAGCCCTGATGCTGACATGTATGTTAGATGAAATCAAGATACGTTATTATATAGAATGCAGAGCCTAGATGGAGTTCAGTCTCTGGAATAAATTAGTTATTTAAGTAATGAATTGTCAGTAATGCACTCAGGACATAGAGCAATTTCGTGTGATTTTCCAAACTCCAAACTGCAAAATACTTACAGAAAACTGAACATGAATTTGGCCACATACTAGAGTCTTGGGTCATGTAGTCCTGGTCACATGGTTTGTATATCACATGGTTTTCTGGTGTTTTAATTTTGCCTGGTGGTGAATGATCAAAGGCCTGTTGATTGAGGAAAAAACCCACTTTGATAGTCCAAAGGGATTTGTGTGTGGACTTAAGATTTCCAACAGCCTTCTCTACTTTTCTCACTCAGAACATGTTTTTCTCCCCCAAGAGAATTCTTTCAAGCTAAGGTTGCTTTAAAAACTAGAAAGGATAAAAAAAGGCCCATAGATACACCACAGTAAGTCACTGGGAAAGCTAAAAAGAAAATCACCAGCATCACTGAGCTCGTTAGCACCAGCGGGTGCTGCACCGAAGTGAGGAGTGGGGAGCCTGGCTGCCTGGGTTCAGACTCCAGCTCTGCCACTTGCTTGTCTTGTGGTCCAGAGGAAGACCCAAAACTCCTCTGTGCCTCAGTTTCTTCACCTGTAAAGTGGAAACAAAAATTACGTACTCTGTGGAGGTGTTTTAAAGAGTCAATTAGTAAATATACGCCAAACGCTTAGATCTTTCCCTGACGTAAGTACTCTATCCTGTTACGATCATTAGCTGTTGAACAGAGTTGAAAACTACTCTGTTCCATAGGAAGGCAGGGACAGAATTTGCCATACCCATACCTGGTTATGACAATGAAATGTATTCTTTCCTCCTACGCATTACCTACAAAGTAATGATCATTAAAGCATGTGAATCCAAGGAGGATTCTAAGGTCCAATACATGTTCGTGGTGAGGAAGAACAATGACAACATTCACAGTATGTTTCTCTTTTGATTTTTATTCCTACGGCGAATTAGTCTTCTTCTCCCAGCTTTTTAAAAGGCATAATTGACAAGTAAAATTGTCTATATGTAAGGTGTACAACATGACATTTTAATATACATATACATTATAAAATGATTATCCTAACCAAGCTAATTAACATATCTATTACCTCATATAGTTACTGTATTTTTTTTCTGGTGAGAACATTTGCGATCTACTTTCTTAGCAAATTTCAAGGATACAGCACAGTATGTTTTTGTATTTTTAAAAATTTTTATTTCAGTAGCTTTTGGGATACAAGTGTTTTTTTTTGTTACATGGATGAATTATATAGTGGTGAATTCTTAAATTTTAGGGCGCCCATCACTGTAGTGTACATTGTACCTAAAGTGCAGTTTTTTTTTTTTTTTTTTTTGAACTGGAGTCTTCCTCTGTTGCCCAGGCTAGAGTGCAATGGCGTGATCTCGGCTCACGGCAACCTCCACCTCCTGGGTTCAAGCTATTCTCCTGCATCAGCCTCCTGAGTAGCTGGGACTACAGGCGCTCCCCTGACCAAGCCCTGCTAATTTTTGTATTTTTAGTAGAGATGGGGTTTCACTGTTGGCCAGGCTGGTCTTGAACTCCTGACCTCAGGTGATCTGACCACCTCGGCCTCCCAAAGTGCTGGGATTACAGGCATGAGCCACTACGCCCGGCCAAGTGTAGTTTTTTTTATTCGTAGCTCCCCACCCATTCTTCCCATCCTGAGTCTCTAGAGTCCATGATATCACTCTGTATGCCTTTGTGTACCCATAGCTCAGCTCTCACTCATAAGTGAGAACATAGAGTTTTTGGTTTGCCACTCCTGTGTTACTTCACTTAGAATAATGTCCTCCAGCTCCATCCAAGTTGCTGCAAAAGACATTATTTTGTTCTTTGTTGTGGCTGAGTACTATTCTATTATATATATGTGTCATATTTTGTTTATTCACTCACTGGTTGGTGGGGACTTAGGTTGGTTTCATATCTTTGCAATTGTGAATTGTAGCACAGAATTATTAACTATGGTCACCGTACTGTACATTAGATCAACAAAACTTATTTATCCTGCATAACTTTGTACCCTGTATCCTGAAACATTGTACCCTTTGATCAGCATTTCCCTACTTCCCCATCCCCATTCCTGGAAATCTCCATTCTGCTCTCTGCTTCTGTGAGTTTCACTATTTCAGAGTCCACATCTAACTGAGATCATGCAGTATTTGTCTTTCATTTAACTTAACATAATGTTCACTTCGTTTAATCTATGTTGTAGCAAATGACAAGATTTCCTTCTTTTTAAAGATAGAATAATATTGCATTGTATGTGTACCACACTTTTTTCCCATTCACTCATTGCAATAGAAAGAACTTTGTTTTAGGCCAAAGGAAAATCACAGGATACTTAGATATATGCCATATCTTGGCTATTGTGAATAATGCTGTAATAAATATGAGAGAGCAGATATTTCTTTGACATACTGACTTTCTTTGGATATATACCTCGAAGTGGGATTGCTGGATCATAGATAGTTCTATTTTCCTTTTTTTCTTTTTGACAAAACTTTACACTGTTTTGCATACTGACTACAAATTTACATTCTGAATAACAGTGTACAAAGATTCTCTATATCTTTACTAATACTTGTAATTTTTTGTCCTGTTGGTAATAGCTGTTCTAACATATATGAGGTAATATCTTATGGTTTCCATTTGTATTTCTCTGGTGATTAGTGATGTTGAACATCTTTTCCTGTACCTGCGTTTGTGTGTCTTCCTTGGAGAAATGTCTATTAGGTCTTTTTTTTTCTTTTTTTTTTTTTTTGAGATGAAGTCTTGCTCCGCAATCTTGGCTCACTACAACCTCCACCTCATGGGTTTATGCAGTTCTCCTGTCTTAGCCTCCTGAGTAGCTGGCGTTATAGGAACACATCACGATGCCTAGCTAATTTTTGTATATATATATATATTTTTTGGAGAGACGGGGTTTCACCATGTCAGTCAGGCTGGTCTCGAACCCCTGACCTCGTGATCTGTCCACCTCAGCCTCCCAAAGTGCTGGGATTACAGGTGTGAGCCACCATGCCTGGCCCAGGTCTTTTGTCTATTTTTAGGTTGCATTATTTGTTTTTTTACTATTGAACTGTTTGAGTATTTTATATATTTGAATATTAACCCTTATTAGATAAATGGTATACAAATATCTTCTCCCATAACATAGGTTGACTTTTCATTCTATTGATTGTTTCCTTGGCTGTGCAGAAAGATTTTAGTTTGATACAAATCTGTATTAGGCTGTTTTTGCCTTGCTGTAAAGAAATACCTGAGGCTCCATAATTTATAAGGAAAACAGATTTAATTGGCTCATGGTTGTGTAGGCTGTACAAGCATGGCATTAACGTCTGCTCAGTTTCTGGGGAGACCTCAAAAAGCTTCCAATCATGGCAGAGAACAAGGTAGGAACAGGTATGTCACATGGTGAGAGTGGTAACAAGGGAGGGGTGCCACACACTTTAAAATAGCAGAACTTGTGTGAACTCAGAACCAGAACTCACTTATTATCGTGAGGACAGCACCAAGCTACTCATGAGCGATCTGCTTCCATGGCCCAAACACCTCTCAGTAGGCCTCACCTCCAACATTGAGGATTGTATTTCAACATGAAATTTGGAGTGAAAAAATATCTGAGCCATATCAAATTCAATTTGCCAATTTTTGCCTGTTAGGTTTTTGAGGTTATAGCCAAAAGCTTATTTACAGAAGTCTTTCCCATATGTTTTCTGCTATCTGTTTAGTTTCAGGTCTTACAGCGAAGTCTTTAATTCCTATTGAGTTGGATTTTGAATATAAAGTGAGATAAAGATTAAGTCTTATTCTCCTGCATGTGGATATCCAGTTTTATCAACACCATTTATTCTTTGCCTATTGTGTGTTCTTGTGTTCTTGGCGCCTTTGTTGAAGATCAGTCAACCATAAATGTGTGGATTCATTTGGGGGCTTTCTATTCATCTCCATTGGTCTGTATGTCTGTTTTTATGCAAGTACTCTACCCTTTTTATTATTATAGCTTTGTAATATAATTTGAAATCAGACTATGTGATCCCTCCAGCTTTATTCTTCTTGCTCAAGATTGCTTTGTCCATTCAGGGTCTTTTATGGTTCCATATAAATTTTAGAATTGTTTTCTTTTTATATGAAAAAGCCGTTGGAATTTTGATAGGGATTGCATTTAAATCTGTAGATAGCTTTGGGTAGTATGGATATTTTAATAATAATAATTCTTCCAGTCCATGAACATGGGGTATTTTTCCATTCATTTGTGTTTTCTTCAATTTTTTTCGTCAGTGTTTTATGTAAGTTTTCAGTGTATAGATTTTTCATCTCTTTGTTAAATTCGTATTTTTAACGTTCTTTTAAATAGAGTTGTGTCCTTAATTTCTTCTTCAGTTAGCTTATTGTCAATATGTAGAAACACAATTGATGGTCAGGGCTATAGGCTAGGCCTGAGGTTGGGTGAATTTACTGCTTGGGATGGGCAAAATTAGAGGTCATGCTCCTTAGAAATGCCTGATTGAAGATTGTCTCACTGTCAGGGTGGAGCTATTGGGTGGGCTTTTGGCTGAAGGAGTGGCTCTTTGACCTCCCAGATCAAGCTAGTCTGGCCTCTATTCTCAAAAATGTGTGGAGGTAGAAGTTTCCTTGCCTCGGTGGAGTCATTATGGGAGCTTTTTGGCTAAGTGGAGCTGCTGCTTGATTTTTTAGGTAAGGAGGTCTAGCCTTTACTCTTCTCCTAAATGCATGGAGGTGGGAGTCTCCTTGCCTACGTGGGGGTTGCTCAGGTGGGTTCTGAGGCTTGGTGTGAAGACTAGCAGTGTAAGGACTCAAGCTAAGTTAAACTGCCCACCATGCTTCTAAAGGTCACCAGTCCAGCTTTGCAAGTGAGTTAGGAGGTTGGCTGGTGTCTGATCGGGTGCTGTAGCTGGCAGGAATTTATTACTAATTCAATCTCACTGCTTGTTATTGGCCTCTTCAGGATTTCTGTTTCTTCCTGGATCAATCTTGAGAGATTGTATGTTTCCAATAATTTATCCATTTCCTAGGTTTTCTAGTTTGTGAGCACGTAGTTTTTCACTGCAGTCTCTGATGTTCTTTTGCCTTTCTGTGTTATCAATTGTAATGTCTCTTTTTTATTTCTAATTATGCTTATTTGGATCTTTTATTCTTTTTTTAGTTAGCCTAGCTAGTGATTTATCAATATTATCTTTTCAAAGAACAAATTTTTCATTTCATTGATCCTTTGTATTTATTTTTTTCTCAATTTCATTTGGTTCCTCTCTGATCTCAGTTATTTGTTTTCTTTTGCTAACTTTGGGTTTGTTTGTTCTTGTGTTTCTAGATCCTTGAGGTGCAATGTTAGGTTGTTAATTCCACTTAGTCTGAAGGTTTGTTAGTTCCACTTAGTCTAAAGTCCAATTTGTTTAGTTAATTTGTCTTTGTTAATTTTTGTCTCAATTATCTGTCTGGTGTATGTGAGATATTGAAGTCCTTCATTTTTATTGCATTGCTGTCTATTTCTTTCTTTGGCTCTAGTAACATTTGTGTTATGAATTTGGGTGCTCCAGTACTGGGTGCATATATATTTAGGGGTGTTATATGCTCTTGTTGAATTTATCCCTTTATCAGTATGTATTGGCATTCTTTGTCTTTTCTTACTGTTTTTGGTTTAATATTTGTTTTATCTCATATAGGTATAGGTACTCCTGCTTACTTTTGGTTTCTGTTTCCATGAAGTAACTTTTTTTAACCCTTTACCTTCAGTCTGTGTGTCTTTACCAGTAAGGTGAGTTTCTTGTAAGCACATATAATTAGTTCATGTTTTAAAAAACCCATCTAGCCATTTATATCTTACAAGTAGAGCATTTAATCCATTTACATTCAAGGTTAATATTGATATGTGATGTTTTATTCTTGTCATAATGTCAATTGTTATCTAGTTGTTTTGTAGATTCTTTCTTTTTTCTCTGTCTTTGTGGCTTCTTGGAGTTATGTTGTATTGCCATTTGAGGTCTTTTTCTTCCCCTTTTGTATAATTGTTTATAAGACTTAGGAGTTTTACACCTTTTTGTGTTTTATGATGTCTTTTTTTTTCTTAATATAGGCATTTCTCACTATAAATTTTCTGCTTACAAGTTTTTTTTGCTGTATCTTGTAAGTTTTGGAATGTTGTGTTTCCATTTTTATTTGTCTCAAGACTTCTCACATTTATTTTTTGATTTATTCTTTAACCTATTGATCAGAAGTGTGTTAATTTCCACGTGTTTTTGAATTTTCCAGTTTTCCTCTATTATTGATTTCTGGTTTTAAACCCTTGTGGTTGGAAAAAGATACTTATTGTAATTTCAGCCTTTTTAAATTTGTTAGGCCTAGTTTTGTGGCTTAACATATGATCTATATCATCTATCCTAGAGTATGTTCCTTGGGTACTTGAAAAGAACGTGTAGTCTCCTGCTGATGACTGGAATTTTCTGTATGTCTGTTAGGTCCATTTGGTCTATATTGTTGTTCAAGTCTGCTGTTTCTTTTTCTTTCTTGCTTGCTTGCTTTTGTTTTTTTTTTTTTTTGGACAGAGTTTCACTCTGTTGCTCAGGCTGGAGTGCAATGGCATGATATCGGCTCACCGCAACCTTTGCCTACTGGATTCAGGCCCTTCTCCTGCCTCAGCCTCCCGAGTAGGTGGGATTACAAGCATGCGTCACCAAGCCTGGCTAAGTTTTGTATTTTTAGTAGAGATGTGGTTTCTCCATGTTGGTCAGACTGGTCTCGAACTCCTGATCTCAGGTGATCCACCCACCTCACGTCCTAAAGTACTGGGATTACAGGCATGAGCCACTGTCCCCAGCCAACTCTGTTGTTTCTTTATTCATTTTCTGTCTGGATGATCCATGTATCATTGAAAGTGGGGTATTGAAGTCCCCTACTATTATTGTATTATTGTCTATTTGTGCTTTCAGTTCTGTTAATATTTGATGTATTTAGGTACTTCAGTGCTCTCTGCATATATATTTACAGTTATTATATCCTCTTGATGGATTGTCATTTTATCATTATATTATTATCTTCTTTGTCTCTTGTGATATTTTTTATCTTAAGTTTTATTTTGTCTGATATACATATAGCTGCTTTTGCTTTCTTATTTGCATGGGGTATCTTTTCTTTTGTCCCTTCTCTTTCAGGTTATGTAGATCTTTAAAGCTAAAGTGAGTCTCTTGTAGGCAGCATGTAGTTGAATTATGTTTTTTGTTTTTTTTTAAATTCATTTAGCCATTTTATGTCTTCTGATTGGATAATTTAATTCACTAATGTTTAAAGTAATTATTGCTAGCTTAGAACTTATTGTTCTTCTGACTATTTTTTAGTTCCTTTGTTTCTTTCTTTCTCTCTTGCCAGCTTCCTTTGTGGTTCGATGATTTTTGTAGTGATATGTTTTGATTCTGTTATCTTTCTCTTTCTGCTAGAGACTTTTTCTTAGTGGTTATAATAAGGCTTATGTAACAGAAAACAGTCTTTAGTTATAACATTCTACTTTGGTTGAGTGCAGTGGCTCACGCCTGTAATCCCAGCACTTTGGGAGGCTGAGGGAGGTGGACCACGAGGTCAGGAGATCAAGACCATCCTGGCCAACATGGTGAAACCCTGTCTCTATTAAAAATACAAAATTAGCTGGGCATGGCGGCATGCACCTGTAGTCCCAGCTACTCAGGAGGCTCAGGCAGGATAATTGCTTGAATCTGGGAGGTGGAAGCTGCAGTGAGCTGTGATCGTGCCATTGCACTCCAGCCTGGGTGACAGAGTGAGACTCCATCTCAAAAACAGTAACAACAATAACACAAAAATTCTACTTTAAGAGGATAAATTTTCATAAAAATCGTACACTTTAATTCTCCTTCCTCCACATTTTATATTATTGATGTCTCAATTTACATCTTTTTGTAATTTGTATTTATTAACAAGTTACTGCAGCTCTAGTTATTTTTAAGACTTTTTTTGCTAGAGGTAAAAGTGATTTGTGCACCACAATTACAGTATTAGAATATTCTGAATTTGACTATATTCTTACTTTTACAGTGAGTTTTATTTTCACAATGTTTGTTAGTGTCCTGTTGTTTCAACTTGAAGAATTACGTTTAGCATTTTCATAAGGCAGGTGTAGTGGTGATGAACTCTCTTAGCTTTTGTTTTTCTGGGATAGTCTTTATCTTTTTTATTTCTGAAGGGCAGCATTTCTGGGTATAGTATCTTTCAGCACTTTGAATGTCATGCCACTTTTTCCTGGCCTGCAAGATTTGTGCTAAGAATTATGTTGATAGTCTTATAATGGTTCACTTGTATAAGAAAAGCCACTTTTCTCTTGCTGTTTTAAAAATTCTTTCTTTGCCTTTTACTTTTGAGACCTTGATTATAATTCATCTTGGTGAAGATCTTTTCACATTTAATGTATAATACAGTTTGGTTTTGTCCCCACCCAAATCTCATCTTGAATTGTAGCTTCCATATTCCTCAGGTATGGTGGAAGGGACCTGGTGGGAGGTAATTGAATCATGGGGGTTGATTTTTCCTATACTGTTCTAATGATAGTGAATACATCTCACAAGATCTGATGGTTTTACAAATGGCAGTTCCCCTGCACATGCTCTCTTGGCTGCCACCATGTAAGATGTGCCTTTGCTCTTCCTTTGCCTTCTGTCATGATTGTGAGGCCTTCCCAGCCATGTGCAACTGTGAGTCCATTAAACCTCTTTTTTCCTTATAAATTACCCAGTCTTAGGTATTTCTTCATAGCAGTATGAAAATGGACTACTATGATGTAGAAAGGTTTTCTTTGTGTTTCATCAATCTGATTTTTGTTTCCCTCTCCAGGTCTGAGTAGTTTTCTGTCATTTTTTCTTTCTATGAGCTTTATTTCGCTTTCTCTTTCTCTGCTTCTTATAGGATTCCAATTATGTATATACTGGCTCATTTGATGATGTTCCACAAGACTTATAGGCTTTATTTGCTCTTTTCATCTTTTTTCTTTTTGTTTCCCTGACCAGGTAATTGCACATGAATTGTCTTTGAACTCACTGATTTGTTTTTTCTGCTTGATTGAGTCTGCTGTTGAAATTCTTTATGAAATTTTTCAGCTCAGACTTTGTTTTCACTATTTCCAGAATTTCTGTTTGGTTCTTTTTTATGGTATCTGCTTGTTAAACTACTAATTTTATTCACATAGTGTTTTCCTGATTTTGCTTAGTTATCTGTTTCTTTTATAGCTCACTGAGTTTCTTTAAGTTGGTTATATTGAATTCTTTGTCAGACCATTAATAGAGCTTAATTTATTTAGGATCAGCTACTGTTGCTTTATTTATTTATTTATTTATTTATTTTGCTGGTGCCATGGCTCCCTGATTATTCATGATCCTTGTAATTTTGAAGAAGTATCTGAACTTTTGAAAAAGTAGGTACCTCTTCCAGTCTTCATACCCCAGCTTCAGCAGAGGCAGCCTTATAGCAGTAAGCCTGTCCAGGGATTTTGGACAGGCTGGCTGCCAGTGTCTGCAGGTAGGCTTGCCACTGGAGTCCTCAGATGGGCTGACCTGGTATCTGGGTCAGTAGGTGAAAGAGTCTGGAGCCTGAATCTGCAGGTGCTAGCTTGGTGCCTGAGGCCATGAGGCCAAGCCTAGAGCCTAGGGTCATGGGGATTGGCCTGGTGCCAGGATTCAGTGGAGAAGGCCTGATACTGTGATTCATGGTGAATTTGTGTACTCAGTTTATCCTCCTTCTTCCATGTGAATGACACCTCTGTCTGCACTTTAGCTTGGGAAAGAGATGACATGGATAATGTGAAACTGTCCTTCCTACCATGTTCAATCTATTTTTTCTTATTTCTGTTCTACACTCAGGTGCTATGATTTCTCATCTGAATGACTTAGCTTTTGTGAACGTCCTTTCATGTGTAGATGGTTGTTCATGTTGATGTGTCTGTAAGGGAATGAATGCTGGTTTCTACTATTCCATCAACTGGCTGACATCATCAATTTCAATTTTTTTCTTGTATTTAAAATTGGGTAAATATCCCAAGCAAGTAAGAAAATTGATACTCACAGTGACCTCTTCAACAGAACACCTCACACGTTTGGTTTTGAGTCCGCAGCTTTGATTATTGTGAAAAAGACTGTAATGTGATTTTGTGTAAAAAGCTATATTACATAACTTAATGATATCAGGGATTTGTTGATATTTTGTACATCTACGTACCTTTATTAGCAACTTCACTCTGCATTGTCACCTGCAGATTTCCCCCTGATGTGTAGGGTCATGGATACTCTTGTCCCTAGGGACATTTCCAAAAAAATGTTCTCAGAAGAATGCAAATACCAAGAATAAAGAGTGTGTATTACCCAGAACCTGATAGACCATCATCCATATTGTACATTCTAAGTGTCATATCTAGCTAACCTGTGTTTGGGGTCAATTCACACAACTACTGAGCAATTTCCTTCTTGTCACAAGTCATTAACTCCCATGATGTGTGATCACTCCTAGTTCTCCTACAATAATAATGATGATACTAATATTGTCATTTAAAAAATAGAGATATTATTTGTGTGTTTAGCATTTTGATTTGCAGCTCTATTGCCCTTAATCTGTTTCTTTCTTAATTTGTTCATTCATCCAACATTTCTTGTTCCTATTTGTCATCCATACAACTTAGGTCTGCCACAAGCAGTTGAAGAACTGCAGGGTCACATTGAAGATGCTGATGTAGAAACACAATAATGTGACGTGTGCATTAGGGTCTTTGAATGTATACTGTTTATGTGCGTTATATAGTATACTCTGCAGAATTAAAAAGAGAAATTATAGTTTGCAGAATACATTAGATTAGGAAACAAATCAAAATCATGACTTCTGTCACTGATTCCCATTGTTTGACTGTATCCTGTGAAGAACATTAAGCAGAAGTACAAGTGATCTATTATCCCTTCATGGGGTTTTTGCAGAAATTTCCTACCTCCTCCCTTTGTGTCTCCTGCAGTATGGAATGGAGCAAGGATGGGAACTGGGCTTTCCAAACCTGCAAAGAATGTGCTGTCTCTCCAGGAGCTACCATATCTCTGATGATGATGGGGTTTTGTGAAAAATCTTAGCAAAATAATATCATAGGTCATCTAATTGTTATGCTTTGATAATCTGTCTTTCAAGGGGATCAGGCTATCCCAGTCAGAAACTAAAACCCAGAGTAGAGACAAATTTAAAGTCAGAATATATTTCAGTGGTCAGTTACTTTGTGGATGTGAGGCTGAGACCTGTGGAGTAGATGACCTTTCCTAGATCATACAGTAAATCAGTGAAAAAAAACCAAGAGACAGAATTGAAATCTCTGCCTTGCAGTCCATTCCATGAGGTTGCCTCTTTCTCCAGCATATTTATTTATTTTTACTTTAAAATTTTAAAAGAATGCACAAACCTTTATACATGTAAGTAACTCTGTTGGGTGGTGTGATACAGTGTACCATGGCTAAAAATGGGGTTCTGTGGCTTAGGGCAACTTAAAATCTTTACCCTTCCTGCATTTGTATATAAAATGAGTATTGTAAGTTTTCAATGGTTTTATATATACCTAACATGGTGACTGGAAGAGCTATTTTTTTGAAGTTGGAATTTGCAGAGGGTATTGTATAACTAAGAAAATATCTTTCCAAAATATCTGCCCTGAATAGACCCAGCATCTGGTAATCTTTTTATTTCCTAAGTAGGAAAACTTAAATGCAGACAGACACTAAGTAATGTTTCCTGACTTCAAATGTTCACAATATTCATTTTAAAAATCAGATGTGTCCATTCTAGCTCTTTGTGTATAGAAGTACCAATGTTCTTACATGCTATCAATTTCTGGAAACACCCCGATGCAATGGGATTTGAGACACAGATGGGACCTCTTTGGCTATCTACATGGGAAGACAGGAGAGAATAATGGTTGAAGAAATGTGCTTTGAGTCAAGATGGTCTGGTTTCAAGTCCCATCTCTGCTGAATACTACTATGTGGCCTAGAGAATGTTACTTACACTCTAAGCCTCAGTTTTCCTATGTAAAAATGAGACTACTAACTAGTATCTACATTTTTTGGGTTATGGTGATAATTACATGAGTTAGTAGAGATAAAGTATATCACTCATTACTTGGTACATTCTAAGGACTCAGAAATAATAACCATCAGTATTACTGTCTATCCTCACTCTTCACTCTTCAGTATAATTGAAACCCAGAGGATTTCAGCAACTTGCCCAAGTCCACACAGTCAGTTAGTGGTAAAATCAGAAACATTACCCAGATTTCCTAAATATCAATAAAAGATTGATTATTGCCTCTAGTCAGGAAAATAAATTCAGCCTAAGGATATGATATAATTAACTAATCTTCTCAAACAGCGGTAATCTCTCTTGATTCCAATGAGTACTACAAAATATAGGGGGGGGGCATGAATGGGAAATGTTTTTTCTCAAACTTGTATCATGCCTAGAGAACTTTTCTTAAAGACTTCCACCTCATGAGTTAGAGAACTAGGCAGAAAAGTCCCAAAGATATTAAATAACACAGTTTAATGATTTCCTCAGGGGAATCTTGGATATAGAAAGAGATAAAGCATCTCTTGCTGATACAAAGAGACAACCTCAAGAGAGAAGTTTAAGTTGAATTCCGTAAAGCCAGCGCTTATGACTTCATTGTTGCAAAGAGTCTCTGAAGGATGCAGGAGGAAAAAAACATATTTCAATTTATTTTATATCAAAGTAGTGGGTTGTCGCCGAAACTACAGTTTCTGGGGAACTACAGTTTCAGGGACAACTGCCATCAGTTAAGCTTTATAAAAAGAATAGTGTTTGCCTGGTTAATGGAACTAGTGATACTAAGATACCATTTGGCTACCTGTTGTCATAGGAAAGGGTCTGGTCCAATGGTGTGATACAGTCAGCTTACACTGGCTTGTGAGAAGTGACTGTGCCTGTCTCTTCTCCAGCTGGTGTTCAGTGACATCATGTTAACGCGAAATCAGTCATGATGGGAGAGTTTACACCACAGAAACTGGCAAATGCTACAGAGTAGGGCTTTCCTCCCTCGTGCCACTAGGGATGCTCCCTACATAAATCATCTTAGGCAGGTAGGAATGAGTGAGTGTGAGTGTGTGTGTGTGTGTGTGTGAGAGAGACAGCATGCACACACTTTCTTTTTATAAGTAGCTTGGCACTTTTCATGTGTTATGATTTAGAAATGACTTTTTTAAAAGTATATACTCCCGAAAATGAATTTTGAAAAAAAATCTTATTTTCAGTTTTTGAGTTCTTCATGGTGTATTAATCTAATCTGAAACAAAACAACAAAACCACAAGGGCAAATCTTATTTGGGAAAAATAATGCTAGCCAGTAAAATATAAAGGTGCAGATATGAAAGTTAGAAACTGAGAAAAAATGTATCTGGGAAGGTTTTTGAATTTTTGCCCTTTGTGGGCACTGAAATCCAGTGAGAGTCACAGAGCTGGGGGCGACTTATAGGTTCATCGTGTAAATTACAGACTCCCAATGGTTTTGATTTAAAAGAGGCTTGATCAATAAGCCATTGTGCCTCAGTCTCACATAGAAGGTACTAGACAAGGTCCCAGTGCAGATGGAGGTTCAAATGTCTCTGTCATGACTAATAGAAAGGGGAGGTGGGAGAATATTGGCCAATTCTGCTAACTGATTTGAGCTCACCTGCTCAGGTACCTGCTGTGCTGAAACAACTTGGGCCTCCTGCCAAGCATGGAAGCAGAAAAGAGTTGTTGTTTCTGCAGATCACTGAGTCCCCAAGTGGAATGAACTGAGCCAGCAGGCCCAGAGCCTTTTCCTTAGCTCTAATTAGATGCACCATTAATCTTTTCTTAGAAGTAAAAGACAAGGAGAGGGTTACTTTAGCAGACGGTCCCTTTCTATAAAATAAAACATGAAGTATGGGAAATAAGTGTCCCCTCAACCTCATTATCACCCAAAGGAAAATGTGAGTGTTATGAGAGCAGGAGACAGACCCAAGTTCAAATCCTGATCAATGACTTCCTGATTAGGTAGTCTAGGATAGGGTTTTACAAACTCTGTAGGCCTCAGCTTCCCCATCCGTAAACTGGGATGGTAATAGGCTGTGGTGAGATTTCATGGGGTGCTGCATGGAAAACCTTAGCACAGCACCTCATTTATGGCAAGTTCCCAATACAAGTCAGCTAGTGGGAAAATTATTGTGTATTGTACGTTGCATAGTGGCTTTGGAGAAGACCAATGGTAGCACAACTCGTCACCATGGCTGCTTGTTTAGTGAAGGCCTAATCATTTCTAAATGTTGCAAACTACACTTGAAGTCTTAATTAAGGTTAATAAATTCCATGACTAGAACAGTAACAACCACTGTCTTATTCTGTGGGGCTACAGCTATTGAGTTGGAGAATATTACATTATTGCCAAGGTCAACATCTCTTAAATGCCAAATTTCAATGGGAAATTAGGAGGCAAGTTGGACAGTTCTAGAGCCTCAGGTCCTTGCTAAAAAGTCATCTTTCAACTTTCCTCCTAATTCAGCCCGGGGCAATAGGTAATCAATAGTCCAACCTCCTCAAGAAGAGAGAGAAATGTACCTTTCTACCTGATTCACCTTGAGACAGGAAGATGCTTAAGGAGGATTCTATATTTTGGTCAAATGGTTATGTCTATGTAAAGATTTCTTGTGTGTATGTACTTTCTTTTTAAAATCTCAAAGACTTATTCCTTACAGTTTAATGGTGTCAAACTTAATTTTTTTAAAAAAATTCACCTTATGTGTCTAACTTATCCCACATCATTTGAAATCAAAGAAATGTGGGCTCAGTCCTCCAGTTACAAAAGGTATAACTGTGGGCAAGTTAGTCTTTGTGAAACCCAGCTGTTCCCCTCTGTAAAATGGGGTAATAGCATCTACCTCAACTGATTGAGGATTAAATGAGATGCATATATGAAGCCCTGGGTGCTCTAATCGATAAGAGCACCTCTTTTGTCCTTCCCTTTTACCTCAAAATGGAGAAATAACCTTGTAAATTTCATGTGTTGATTTTCTAACAACAGACAAAAGTTTATGACATACATTACATGTTATAATTTAGTGGAACTACTCTGGCAAAATAAAAATAGCGGTACGTTGCACTCCCTAGGAAAAAAATGTTTAGCTGAGATTAATATAGACCACTGAAGAGTATTAATAAACTAGATAGTGGAGATTTCAGGATAATAATGTCTATAGCATTGGTAAAACTGTGACTCAAAAAATTTTTATGGAGGAAAAAATAGAAAAACTGCAGTCCAAAATGATATTTTAAATTTTACCATTGCTTTCATTTAATTTGCAAGTCTCTGATCCCATTTTTAACACATTATAGAGTGAAGTTTGTATAAGATGATGATAATTTTATTATAAAATATTAATAAAGCACCCACAGGCATTATGAAAATGACTATTACCATATCCATCCTGAATTGAAGCAGATGAGTTAGTGAGCAGTGAGGAATATTATGCTGGATATATTCGGGGCTTCATTTTAATTCTGTTTGCCAAGGGAAATGCCATAAAGGAAGAATAAAACTGTTTTCTAGCCACTCATATCATAACACACATCTGCAATTAAAAGCAGTCCATCTTTTGATTACAAAGGTGATTTTCAGGATATTACTTTCAACTCTTTGTTGAAACAAGCACCTCCTTTCTCCATTAACCTCCCGGGAGAAGGTAATCTGCCCTTATAATTTAAGGCACATCTTAGAGCCTTCCATGTAATTTACACATTTCAAGTTTGCTAATGGGTTCTTTATATCAAAACTACCATACACAGAAAATCTTTCTTTGAATCTTCGTCTTGAAAGAGACATAGAAACCTGTGAAATCCTAGCTACTATTAAAGAGAAGGTTTTATGAAACTGTGACTAAGTTAAATGGAGTTACACTTTTGAGAAGTCAGACTTTACCTAGAAATTTAATGACAAACGCAAGAGGTTGTCAAATTCAAATTCAAGTTTCTTTTTCCTCCCAGCCTTTTCAGATTAATGCCAAGAAAATATATGCAGAAGAGACACCCATGTCATTGGACAAGACGTTCTAATATTACGTAACAGGTAATGTAATTTCCCATTTTGCTATTTGATAGTCCTGTCTATAGCATACCCAGAGAAACCCTTGGGGAGTTGAGGGATTTATGAGTTCCACAAATTTTTCTCAATGTTGCTACCTTATGTATCACATTTAAATATGGCTATTCTTCATTAAGAAAAATCAAATATCCACAACAATAGCCATGAAGCAACAGATATATTTATTCTGCTTCTCCTCCATTGTGTGATGCTTATTATATCAAAGAGTTTTTATGGTATTGGAATTGTTCCTCCAGGGCAAATAGGTGACTAATGATTAGAAAGACTGGTCTATGGTCGATGCAAGGGGTCAGCAAACTATAAGGACCAGACCCAACTCTGGTCTGTGGCTTGCTTTTGTAAATAAAGTTTTATTGGAACACTGACATGCTCACTTGTTCATGTATACTGTTTTCATACTTTAAGAGCAGAGTTGGGCAGTTGAAGAAGAGGCTGTATGGCCTGTAAAACTTAAAATATTTACCTTTACAGAAAATGTTGGCTGAGATCTGGTCTATGCTATCAAAATTACTGACATAAGAAGGTATTTCCTTATCACCCATAAAGGAAGGAGCAAAACAGCAGCTTGCTCTCAACAGCGTATTTCCAGAGTTTTGTTACCCTTTATTGGTGCCAAAGAAAGGAGAGAAGCTTTGCAAGGAGGTGTTACATTTAGAACAGAGTGTTTCAGTGTAGTTACTTTATCACGGAAAAGACTCGGGCAGCAGCGAAAATGGGGATTTAAAGACACGTTTGTCTGAGACAGAAAAATGACATTTAGGTCCTTTAAGAAACAAGTAGATTCCACTAAGAAAATCAAGTTTATTCAAATGAGTTACTTTTCCTTGCTTCTCCAGGCAAATAGCTGAAACTCTTTTTTGATTTTATTTTCTTTCTTTTTTAGAGGGCAGGTGATACTTCTCTTCATGAGTTATTAAATGTGTACAATTCCCTTTAGGTCATTGTGTTTCAGATAAAACCATTACTGTTTGTTTTTTGCAATGAACTTCTCTTTTTCATGATTAAATGTGATACTATCTATTAAATATATGAATGAATTCTAATTTATTGCTGTGTGCTTATTTACTCACTCATTATGTATTTGATTTGTGTATAGTCACTCAATATGATACAGTGTATGTAATTATCATATGTGTTTCTTCTGTTTGCCTCATGGGCTGCTTTTTCTTCATCTTCTTCGCTTGGCTGCTGCTCTTCTCTCAGTCATCTCAGTGTTGAAATGCCCCACTCAGTCCTCGGAGTGTTCCTCTATCACTCACTCCTTTGATGGTGTCTTCCAGGCCTGGCTTTAAAGTCATTTACTGATGATTCACAAACTTATAGCCTGATTCACTCTGTTGCCTTCTATACTCTTATATCCAACTTTCTATCTAACATCGCCACTTATAGTCAATATTCATCTCACACTTAACATTTCCCAAACTAAATCCCCAGTTGCAATGGTTTATTGTGTGTCATCTTGGCTGGCCAGTGCCCAGATATGTGGTCAAACATTACCCTGGATATTTCTGCAAATGTTTTTGAATGTGATTAACATGTAAATGGGCAGACTGAGAAAAGTGGGTTACCCTCCTTTCCTGTGGGAGAGCCTCATCCAATCAGGTGAAGGCCTGACTAGAACAAAACCCGACCTTCCCTGAGAAAGAAGGAATTCTGCAGCAGATGGCCTTCAGACTTGACCTGCAGGGTGCCTCTTCCAGGGTTTCCAGCCTGCAGGCTCACCCTGAAGATTTTGGACTTGCCAGTCTCCATAATCAAGCCACTTCCTTCAAAATAAAGAGCTTTCTGTGTACACACACACACACACATACACACACACAGACACAATTGTTTCTATCGCTCTGGAGAATGTTAAATAATATGTCAATCTTCTACCTTAAATTTGTGCATGCTCTACTTTTCTTTGACCCAGTTAAGAACAGTTCTCAGTTCTGTTCTTTTGCCCAGTTCAGAAATCTTGGAGTCATCCTTGACTCTGTCCCTTTCCTCCCACTCCACAATCAATCCACCAGCAAATCCCACTGGCTTTACCTTCAGAATGTAACCAGAGTCTGACCCCTTCTCCTCTCTACCACCTCCTCCTTGGTCTGAGCTGTGGTCACCTTTGCATTGGATTACAAGTTCTTCTAACTAGTCCCCCTGCCTCTGCACTTGCCTGCACATTATCTAATCTCATAGCAGCTGGGGTGATCAAAATTATTTACTACTCCAGTGAAAACTCCAGTGATTCATAATCTCATTTGGAATAAAAGCCAATGTTCCTAAAGTAGCTTCTTTGCACTTTCTAGAATATTCTAGACTTGGTCCTGTCACAGGGTCTTTGCACATGTTGTTCCCACTATGCAGCGTGTTCCTTACCCAAAGAGCAACATGCCTCATTCCCTCACCTCCTTCCAGAAATGGCTCAGATGTTATTAGGTTGGTGCAAAAGAAACTGTGATTTCAGACCATGAATTTTAAATCATTATAACTAGGTTCAAACACATCTTTATTAATCAAAATAGGAACCATTATAATCAACACGTTTTTGCCAACGCGGTAAGTTTGTTTATCCCTGTAGCGTAAAAATCTGTGCTTTGGTGGTGAAACCCCGTCTCTACTAAAAATACAAAAAACTAGCCGGGCGAGGTGGCGGCGCCTGTGGTCCCAGCTACTCGGGAGGCTGAGGCAGGAGAATGGCGTGAACCCGGGAGGCGGAGCTTGCAGTGAGCCGAGATCACGCCACTGCACTCCAGCCTGGGTGACAGAGCGAGACTCCGCCTCAAAAAAAAAAAAAAAAAAAAAAAAAATTCAGTGCTTTGGGATTCGATGAACTCTTGGAAACTCTTTTTCTGCGTCCTGCTGGTTGTAGGAGCGTTTTCCCTGCAAAAAGTTGTCCAGATCGTTGAGGAAGTGGTAGTCAGTTGGCAAGAGGTCAGGAGAATATGGCGGATGAGGCGAAACTTTGTAGCCCAATTCATTCAACATTTGAAGCCATGGTTTTGTGACGTGTGATAGGGCATCACTGTCGAGAACTGGGCCCTTTCTGTTGACCAATGCTGGCTCAGCAATGCCAGTTATAGGTGTTGCAGTTTTCAGTGCCTCTCATAGGTTTGCTGAGCATACTTCTCAGATGTAATCGTTCCTCCAGGATTCAGAAAACTGTAGTGAATTAGTCCAGCAGCAGACCACCAAACAGTGACCATGACCTTTTTTTGATGCAAGTTTGTCTTTGGGAAGTGCTTTGGAGCTTCTTGGTTCAACCACTGAGCTGGTTGTCACTGGTAGTCATATGAAGTCCACTGTTCATTGCATGTCACAATACAATCAAGACATGGTTCACTGTTTTTGCATAGAATAAGAGAAGACACTTCAAAACAAAGATTTTTTTTTTTTTTTCAGTCAGCTCATGAGGCATCCACTTATCGAGCTTTTTCACCTTTCCAGTTTGCTTCAAATGCTGAATAACCATAGAATAGTTGATCTTGAGTTCTTTGGGAACTTCTTGTATAGTTGTAAGAGGATCAGCTTCGATGGTTGCTCTCAACTGGTCTTTGTCAACTTCTGATGCCCTGGCACTATGCTTCTCATCTTCAAGGATCTCATCTCCTTTGCAAGACTTCTTGAACCATCACTGCACTGTACATTTGTTAGCAGGTCCTGGGCCAGGCTAAATGTGTTGTTGATGCTGGGAGTTGTCTCCACTGCTTTACAACCCATTTTGAACTCAAGAAAGTTGCTCGAATTTGCTTTTTGCTACCATCATTTCCGTAGTCTAAAATAAACATAAAATAAACAGCAAGTAATAAGTCATTAGCAAAAAATAATACTAATAATAATAAAGCAAGAAATGTCCACTAAAATTATGTATAACATAACCACATTTAAGAATGTATTCCAATATCAAACAGCAAATTCCAACAATGCAAAAACCGCAATTACTTTTGCACCAACCTAATACTTTTGCAGAGACCTTCCCTAACTACCTAATTTATAATTGCTCCTCACTCTGCAACTTGTATTCTCTATCACCCTGCCGTGCTTCGTGTTTCTCTACTACTTTATCAATTTCTAATATATCATGGAATTAACTACTTTTGTGTTCATTCTTTTCTTATTTGGTATTATTTTACAATAACTTATAATAATTAGAAATATTCATTAAAACATACGAAATAATAATAATGTGTTATTTTGCAACATATTATTATCTATTTCAGCTATCTCTGTTTCATTCCATTTCTTCTGCCCCACTGGAAAATCAAGCGTAGGGAGGCAGGAATTTGGTTTAATTTGTTTATTGTATTCTATTACCTAGAATAGAGCCTAGAACAAAGTAGTTGTTCAATAAATGTTGAATAAATGTCTCCAATTGACTTCTGTATGCATGGTTCTTTACCGGGATGTTGGGACTACAAGAGCGTTGTGACATATGATTCTTGCCCTTCAATTATTTTTTATTTGATTGTCTCAACTAACATTTTTTCTGGAAGAATGCAGAGAAAATTATTCCTCTATGACTGGAGGGAAAGTGCTCAAAGACATACTCAACAGAAAGAATTAAATGTCCAGATATGTGGAACAATATTTGATTACCTGAAGGAAATAAATGCTGAAGGATTTCAGAGAAAGCACTAAAGTGATGGAGAAAGACTCCATGAGGGAGAAGGGCAAAGGAGGAAGGTTCTGAATACGGGAGAGTTAAAATAGGAAAGGGCTAGCGTGGGGCACGGAGGTGAGCTCTGCTCTACGTGGGCTGGTTTGTGGTCCCAGTGATTGTCCTTGTGCTTTTTGTCTTCCAAGCTGTAGGCCTTAGGACTCAGACCACGTCCTTCTCTTCTTTGAAGATGCTGTTCACCACTACCACCAGCAGCACGAGCATATCTGTTTAATCCAGAGGTTCTTTCTTCATTAGGCCTTCTGTGTAAAAGAAGAGAGTTTTAAGAAGATTTGTCAGATAGAAAGATGGCTGAAGGCTGGGAATCATTCCAAATGGCAGTTGCATTAGCATGGAGGGATGTGAGATGATGGTGTGGCCTAAGGAGATAGCATGGGAAGGAAAAGGATGGATCCCTGTGGGTGGTGGGGGAGGCAGGATAAACTAAAAATGTGCAGGGTTTGGTGATTCGTCTGGCTACTTGTGATTCAAAGAGGACAGGTGATGTCATTAGTAGGGATAAAGAAGGAGGGAGGAATGATTTATTTGCATTTGGGGGTGTTCACAGGTTGTCTATAACACATGCTACATGCAGGGTAACCATGGAACAGGCAAACAGAAATAAATGCCTTTACAGTGAGTTGTGTGTCTGGTGATGACATCCGAGGCCTGGAGTTAAGAATTTGATGACTTTCTAGTCACAGGTGACGGTTACAGCAATGGTAAGACACAGGGCAAGAGTTTAAAGAAAGGGAATGAGAAGTCAAAGACAAAGCTTTTGGGGATCCCCAGGGTTTGGGGTCAGGACAAAGAAAAGAAATAGAAAATGGAACTGAGCACTGAAACAGGCAGGAGAAAAGTCAGGGCCGGGTGGTTTGATAGATGGAAGTCAAGGCAGCATGAGTGTGTACGTGTGTTAAGCAATGATGAGTGTTTTGGGAAAACAAGAACCGAGGAACTATGTGGGCCATGAGTTTTATCAAGATAAAGTGAAGGTATTTGGTTAAAAAGAAGACAAGAAAGGGTTAAATGTAAAGCAGAGGACTGAACAGTTTCCCTCTGAGAAAGGAGGGTAAAAGATGATCTTGGTGTTAAAGTTGGGGAAAGCGTGGCAGGAGGAAAGGAAATGATTCTGTCGAGGCCCTTTGGTCACTGAAGAGTAGCTGTGGGAGCTGATCTGAGGCCTTGTCCAGAAGGAGTTTCGTGCACAGGTGTGTGCTCCAAGGCTTAATGCCTGGAGGTGCGATTTTTATCCTCAGCTCTTAGAAAATGAGAGTTGGTTCACCAGGCAACCAAGGCGGGTCATTGATTTTTCTCTTAGAAGTGGGCTCCTTCTCTGCAGCTGGAAGGAAGTGGAAATGTGAATCCTATCATCACTTTGAATCACTGAAAATCTCTGGTGGATTTTCTCAGCAGATGGGCCATTAATGTTCATATTCTCACCAAAATGCAAGCTAAAATAATAAATTTAGCGGACAGATTTTCTATCCCTTCTTCCCCTTTCTCCCTCCAATGTGTTTTTTCTCCCTCCTTTCCTGTTACTTTTTTTTTTTTTTTTAACCTCTTCTAAAGTGATCAGCTTGCTGGACTGTGGATCAATGGACTTCTGAAAGAGTCTCTTCCGGACAGGGGTGCTGCTAGCTGAGCATGTGTTCAAACCTATCTCAAAGGTGATCTCTTAAGAAACAAAGGAGAAAGAACATATCTATAGACCCATTGTGTGGCTCCAGTTTCCTCTTTCCATGTCCTGGATGGGCTGGAGTCTGTCTTATTTCATTCTTTTGACTGTTTTCCATTAACCCCTGAAGACCAGAAGAGAAACTGTCTTCTTGGAGACTCAAATGTGAGGGGGCTTCCTTCACTCTCTGCTATCTTGAGACCAGACTCGGTTCCTTCCCAGGCACCACCCAAGCTCTGGCAAGCAATGTTGGGCTTACTGATGCTTTCAAGAGAAATTAGAGTAAAACTATATATTTGCATTCCACAGGGGGGAAAAAAAAACCTCATAAAAATCATCTGAATACATTCTCTGCTTTTTCTTCTGTTGGATTATTTTCTCCCATGAATCCTCTTCTGAGCAACCTTTTCAGTGGCGGCTTTAGCTTTCCCTCCCTTCCAGCTCATACTCTACTCCTCTCCCATGGTCCTCTTCTTAGTAGAAAAACTTAGTTCTGTCTTCTTCTCCATTTGCAACCTCATGCTTTCCGCCTCTCTTAGTCAACAATGAACGTTACTTGGGGTGAATCCACCGTAGACGGCAAAGGGTCTGAAAATCATCAGTTTGTGTGTGTGCATAGGATACTGACACACGAGATCATTTTGAAAGGCTCTTATTTAGTGGTAAGCCTTTGTCATTGAACTTACGTCAGAGTCCTGCTCCACCATTGTCACACAGGGGAGCAATAGGGAAGTTAGAGAAATATGGCCAATGGGTTTAGATGAAAACCATACGTTTTTGAGAAAATCAGCCATGGAAACAGAGTATCGAAGTTTCTTGCAATGAGAAAACAGAGGCAAAACATTACTTTTTTTTTTTTTTTTTTTTTTTTTACTTCAAGTTCTGGGATACATGTGCAGAATGTGCAGGTTTGTTACATAGATATACATGTGCCATATTTTGGAAAGCTCTTATTTAGTGGTAAGCCTTTGTCATTGAACTTACGTGAGAGTCCTGCTCCACCATTGCCACACAGGGGAACAATAGGGAAGTTAGAGAAATATGGCCAATGGGTTTAGATGAAAACCGTACGTTTTTGAGAAAATCAGCCGTGGAAACAGAGTATCGAAGTTTCTTGCAATGAGAAAACAGAGGCAAAACATTATTATTATTATTATTTTTCAGTTTACTTCAAGTTCTGGGATACATGTGCAGAACGTGCAGGTTTGTTACATAGATATACATGTGCCATGGTGGTTTGCTGCACATATCAACCTGTCATCTAGGTTTTAAGCCCCACATGCATTAGGTATTTGTCCTAGTGCTCTCCCTTCCCTTGGCACCCACCCACCAATAGGCTCTGGTGTGTGTTGTTCCCATCCCTGTGTCCATGTGTTCTCATTGTTCAAAACATGCAGTGTTTGGTTTTCTGTTCCCGTGTTACTTTGTATTTCTGGTTCTAGATCCTTGAGGAATCGCCATACTGTCTTCCACAGTGGTTGAACTAATTTACACTCCCACCAACAGTGTAAGAGAGTCCCTATTTCTCCACAGCCTCACAAGCGTCTGTTGTTTCCTGATTTTTTAATAATCACCATTCTGACATGAGATGGTATCTCATTGTGGTTTTGTTTGCATTTCTCTAATGATCAGTGATGCAGAACTTTTTTTCATATGTTTGTTGACGACATAAATGTCTTCTTTTGAGAGGTGTCTGTTCATATCCTTTGCCCACTTTTTGATGTTTTTTTCTCTTGTAAATTTAAGTTCTTGTAGATTCTGGATTTTAAACCTCTGTCAGATGAGTAGATTGCAAATATTTTCTCCCATTCTGTAGGTTGCCTGTTCACTCTGATGGTAGTTTCTTTTGGTGTGCAGAAGCTCTTTAGTTTAATTAGATCCCATTTGTCAGTTTTAGCTTTTGTTGCAATTGCTTTTGGTGTTGTCATCATGAAATCTTTGCCCATGCCTATGTCCTGAATGGTATTGCCTGGGTTTTCTTCTAGGATTTTTATGGTTTTGGGTTTTATATTTAAGTCTTTAATCCATCTTGAGTTAAGATGTATATATTTTTGTATAAGGTGTAAGGAAGGGGTCCAATTTCAGTTTTCTGCATATGGCTAGCCAGTTTTCCCAACTGGTTCTAAACTATTAAATAGGGAATCCTTTTCCCATTGCTTGTTTTTGTCTGGTTTGTCAAAGATCAGCTGGTTGTAGATGTGTGGTGTTATTTTTGAGGTCACTGTTCTGTTTCACTGATCTATATGTCTGTTTTCATGCCAGTACCATGCTAAAACATTACATTTTTAAAACTGCTGGGCAAGACAACTAGTGGTAACATACGGGTGAAGGAATGGAAGAAATTGATAGGAAATTATCATGTCTTGCGGCACTGCTGAGGTAGGAACTAACTAACTCAGGGAAATGTATTTTTAAAAACATGGTTTAAACAGTTTCTGTGAAACATTCTCGGGGAACTGAGGAGTCTGTAGGAAGCAGAGATGAGAGACTGCAAATTCAGTGCCCACATGCAATGCACACACTCACCTCAGTGCCAGCCTCCAGCTGTGTGTGCATATGCCAGGCAGAGATGAGAGACTGCAAATACAATGCCCACATGCAATGCACACACTCACTTCAGTGCCAGCCTCCAGCTCTGTGTGTGCACATGTCACTGTGGTTGATCATGTCAGGGTTTCTATCGTGTGTGTCCATCCTTTTCCTGTCACTGCCATGAGAGCCCTGGTTTGCTGTTCCTAGTCAGGATGCCACTTTTTGATCAATGTGTAAAAGAAGTTTTAATTACAACTGAGAGTACAAGTGATTTGAATATGTCTTGAGTAGAACGTTGACCTGATGGACTCTTTCATTTACATTAGAGTAATGCTTTCTAACCGTGGATCATGAAATCAACTTACTGAGCTCTATCCGTTTCCAAAATAAAATCAACGAAAATGCAAATAGGAGACTGTTTTGTGTATACAAGGGAGGTATTGTTTCATGAAACTTTTCTCTGTGTACGGTGGGTCTTGGTGTAAAATTTATTCTTTGTTATAAGTCATCAAAGAAAAAAACGAGAAACACTAGGTAGAGGACCAATCACGTTTACATATATGCAACACATTTTGCCTTAAAGGTATAAAATAGAGCTATTATTTGTCCACACACGCATTTTAAAAAACCACATGACCCTGGTGGGTCATAAAATCAATTTAGTAGGTCACAACAGGCATTATTAAAGGCAAAGGCACAAAATACAATAGCAAGTATCAGAGCACTTTTATATAACTGCTGTATCATAAGACTTGCTTCTGTCATGCACACTCATGAACCTACATGTACGAGAGGGCTGGGATATGACATAATATATGTTCCTTAACTAGTCATGTAACTTTTAGAGACACTGTCAGAGACTATTCAGGGCAATGGACAATTCTACTCAGAGAACGCTCCATTGCTGAAAGACAATGGAGTGAATAGCACACTGACTACCAACACAATTTCGTTCCTCCAAGCATGCCGCCCAAAACTCCAGCATTCAAAGGGTATCCAGAAAAATGTCTCAACAAAAATGTCAAGCCCCACTGTTGCAGAGAGAAAGAGAATGCTTTTCTGTCTTCACCCTGTCCAGTTGGAGTTGGGAGATGATGAGGAAATCTCATCTGCTCTTTCTTCAGTGCTGGTGAATATTGAAATAACTAATGTTGCTTTTTGGAAGCTAACGTTAAGACCAAGTTTGGGATGCAAGATGCTGGCTAGGGATCAATAGCTGTGACGGGAGGGAGGACGCAGAATGGGACAGAGGATGTCAGGCGCCGTGCAGCCCAACAAAGGCTCAGGGAGCTCTGGAGTGAGTGGTGGCATTCAGGGTGCTCAGCAGAACCGGGCAGCTTTTCACACCCGGTCATCAGATGCAGGCTATCCCTGGAAGGGAATGCCCTCGGGTTGGGGCACCCTTTGCAGCTGAGGTGAACCTTAAAGGAGCTGATGTCTGAGGCTGTCTACCGATCACACTCCACAGCAAGTCCCTCCTTGAAGGGGGATCTGGGCAACACGTTTCCACCATGACTGAAGAAGCCACATATTGTCCATGGATCGAGTATGGCTATAGATGCAAGGGTTGGGGGAGAGGTTGTCATGGAGGAATGCTGAGAATTCAGTTATTCTTGACCAGTGCCTGTTCATTCACCTAGATGTATTTGGTTGCTTTGTATCCCGGCTGTTGTCGGGAGAATGGACCCATGCCAGGTGATACACTCATTCATTTATTTACTGGACACACACTCGTTAAGCAGCAGACACTGTGTTGGTGGGATTTCACGATGAGAAGCCCTCTCTCAAGAATGCTCAATTTCTGAACATCGATCTTTAATTTCTTACAGCAAGATTAGCAATTGTTGCACATTTTAGGAATTTACAGTTTTATAAGTTTCCAAAGCATATGTTATCTTATTTAATCATCGGAATGCCGTGAGGCAAGAATCATTAGTAACATCATTTTATAAATAAGAAACTGAAGGTCAAATAAGTCAAACCACTCAATCAGTTTGCCAGGGGCTAAGGTGGGGCTCTGTGTTTTGTTCCTATGATTTTATTTTTATCTTCATTTTTGTTTTTTTGACACTAGGTCTTACTGTGTCACCCAGGCTGGAGTGCAGTAGTGCAATCATAGCTCACTGGAGTCTTGACCTCCTGGGCTCAAGTGAGCCGCCTGCCTCAGCCTCCAGAGTAACACCTACAAGCGTGCACCACCTTGCCTGGCTAAGTTGTTTAAATTCATTTTGTAGATATGGGGTCTTGCTATGTTTCCCAGACTGGTCTCCAACTCCTGGGCTCAGGCGATCCTCCCACCTGAGCTTCCCAGAGTGCTGTTGATTATAGACGTGAGCTACTGCACCTGGCCCCTCTGATTTTATATAATTTGTTTTCTTTCTGCTGTATTATTTTGTTTTTACAGAAAGCTGAAATCTGCATCCCTGCGGCTTCTATATCTTACCTAGTTTCAGTTCCCTGGATTTGTTAGAACAACAGATCTAATTGATGCTTCTCAGGATACTGCCCTGTGGGGATGGTTTGTTTCTGTCCCACCTGCCTCAGCCTCTTGAATCTGGGAATTAGAATCATCTGAAGTTCTGCACACCCCATGCCTGGGATCTGGCTAAGAAGATCAGACACTGGGGTCTGGAACCCCTCGGGCCCCTCAGGCATAGCTACCTCTAGGGGGTCTCTGTATCAGGGCAGCTTCTGGGTGGTCAGCATCCTCCACGGTGGCTCAGGGCTCCAGAGGTACCTGTCCCAAGAGAGAGCCAGGCAGAAAGCCAGCCACGGAAGTCACAGGGGCCACTTCTGATGCATCTCATCCCTCACAAGCAAGTCGCTAGATTGATCCCTATTCAGGGAGAGGGAAATTAGACTCTACTTTCTGTGGGAAGAGTGCCAAAGGACTTGCAGACAATTTAACAACCATCCCACCTCTTTTGTATCTTCTGCTTCTTATCGCCTCCCATGTCTGGGTGTCAATGGATGTGGTCCTCTTGCTTCCAACCCACCGGCTGGCCCCCGGTTTCTGGCTTTTCTTCATTTCTGGTTTGACATTGTGCAGCTATCGCTGTCTTGTTTGGCTGTACCATCTCTCTCTCTGGGTGAGAAGGATAATTTTTGACTGTGGTGTCAATCAGCAGAAGGAATACCATCTTGCGACATTTCCTCTCCTCCCAGCTCTCAACAGGTGAACGATTGAATGGGGATGAATATGAGGGGTGATCCCACAAAAGGCTCTGAAATTACCTAGAAGCTCCTGACCCCACAGATATGGGCCCTGGGCAAATGACCCAGGGGTACAGCTTGACCGAAACAGGTGTACAGGTGATCTCCTAGCACCCTCAGCACCACAGGGACAGATACTCCCTCCAGACAGACCCCCTTCCTGTGCTTAGAGGAGACGGCATCTGTCTGTAGAACTGACTCATCAGTCTCTGCTTGAGGCGGTGGGGGTATCGGAGATCCAATTTATTTCTCTATATATACACACACACACACATACATATTATACTTTAAGTTCTAGGGTACGTGTGCACAACATGGAGGTTTGTTACATATGTATACATGTGCCATGGTGGTTTGCTGCACCCATTAGCTTGTCACTTACATTAGGTATTTCTCTTAATGCTATCCCTCCCCCGTTCCCCCACGCCACAACAGGCCCCGGTGTGTGACGTTCCCCATCCTGTGTCCCAGTGTTCTCATTGTTCAATTCCCGCCTTTGAATGAGAACCAACACAAGCACTCACCACTTGCATTGTTGCTGTAAGTGGGCTGAGAGCTAGTCACATAAAGCATATTCAGTGCAAAGAAAGTAACTCACCGAGTCCAGTTCTCCTGTGGTTAGTGGACTTCATACCTAGGCTTGCCTTCTGTAAGCAGAACATAAACAGCCCATTCAAATTAAGAGCTTGTTGAGAACCCACATGGCTGTAACCAAGGCAGCGGCGGCGGCTTCGGCCGCAGCCTCAGAAAGCAAGTGAAGATTCTATTATTTCCCTGGTATTCATAAAAGGGCTACTTTACAACTGTGATCTCACCATGTGGAGAGATTTCATTGAATTTTAAATTTTAGGGCCGACTTTTACAAACAGACATTAAAACTAATAGCTGTGTGCCTGGTGCTTTGAAAGCAAAAGGTGTATTGAGGCAGGATTTGTGCAGAGCTCCTGGGGAGTCACACCAGAGAAAGAAAATGAATATGCAAATGCAAAAACAAAAATCCTGTCCACGTGGAATGTTATTACAGTTCCACATGGAGAAAGGAATCTTTAAAACGACCATTTCTCTTTGTTGCATGGCTCAAGATGGCTTGGAGCTGGGAATCCTGGAGGCATTTTCAGTGGTCCCTTTTGGAGAGAAGGAGTGGGTGGAGACTGTGCCAAAGCTGTGCTGTACCAGTCTACCTTGGTCTGGGGCTGTTTTGGTTTCCTAAATGGACTGTGGGATGAAGAGTGGTTTATTCATTGTCAAACAAAGCCAAGTTTGTGAGCAGCAGACTGATTCCATTCAAAAGGCCAGAGGAGAGGTCAGAACCTACCAGAACTAAACTCTCTAGAGACACATGCAAAGGGGTGTATTTAACCCCCAGCCCCACCTTCCCATACACACACTCAGATGTATGTAACATTGATATAGCTTGAGCACTGGCTGATCGAGTGTGAGTACGGAAAAGAAAAGACCTAAAGGTTGCAGTGACCCACTGTGTGAAAATCAGTCACAAAGCCTCATTGTAGAGCAGGAGACATTAAAAACAAGTGCATTAAACCTGGTTTTTTTTTTTCAATAAAAAATTAGGGAATCTCCCCCGCACCACAAAAGCTAATTTCTCAATACTACGAAATGAGAGTTCTTTTCTTTCTTCACTCCTGCCGTATGAGATTGCAAAAGAATTTTAAGGGTGTTTTTTTCTAACTCATTCTGTTCAAAGCAGGGCAGTTTCCCAAATTTGGGCCCACAATCTAGTGGGGTCCAATATAGGACTGTGGGCCTTAGACTGGGGGGATACTGAGAAGCCATGTACAGATGGACCTGTGGCTTTGCTGCCTGATAGATTGGCATTGTGCATGCTACATTTGTCCAGTTCCAAGGACTGAGCTTCTGCATCATCCAGGTCCTCACGGTGGAATGGGAGTATCTCAGCTCATTTGGATGCAGCTCTGAAAACATTCCTGGTCCTTGGCAGTGTCCTCTCCTGAAGAAGGTGACCTTTTTCAGCAAGTGGCTGAGGACTGATTCACACCAGTTTCCAAAACTCGCCTTGGTCTGGAGTCTCTTGATGTTATGTTTCACACGACGGGTTGGATTCCCAAGAGCACTGGGTTTAAGACTCCTGACCCCCATCCCCTTTCCAGCCAAATCTAGTTCTGGGTTCCGCCAGCACCAACCACATGTTCCTGCTGGTTTCTTTTCTTCTCCAGGGAACAAACAAGGGTAGTCAGTGAAAGTTTCAAATGGGAGCTTTGGCTTATTTTTGCCCCTCTACCTATCAGAGAATACCTTCCTCTCTGAGATATAATTCAAAGGGAAAGTTTGATTCCCATTGCCAGTGCTTGCAGTAACAGGAGAGAAGGGACAACCTCAGCCCTGGCTGGGTTGTTTTGAAGCTCTATATTAAAATTCTTTTTTTTTTTTTTTTTTTTTTTGAGATGGAGTCTCGCTCTGTCACCCAGGCTGGAGTGCAGTGGCTGGATCTCAACTCACTGCAAGCTCCGCCTCCCAGGTTTATACCACTCTCCTGCCTCAGCCTCCCGAGTAGCTGGGACTACAGGCGCCCGCCACCACGCCCAGCTAGTTTTTTTTTTTTTTTTTTTTTTTTTGTTTTTTTTTGGTATTTTTTAGTAGAGACAGGGTTTCACCATGTTAGCCAGGATGGTCTCGATCTCCTGTCCTCGTGATCCGCCCGTCTCAGCCTCCCAAAGTGCTGGGATTACAGGCTTGAGCCACCGCGCCCGGCCTATATTAAAATTCTTATTGCCACCCTAATAAGATTGATAGTAATCACCGTAAAGACCATATATCATTAGTTGTCCCAAGGCTGCGATGCAACAGGAGTGAAATTAACTTCAGCTCTCACCTTCCTCCACATTCCTCTGGGTCTCTGGTGAGGTCTAAGCATCAGGAGTACTTGTAGCAGGGTGGGGGTGTTCTCCTTCCCCACTTCCGGGAACACTGCAGGGAGGGCTTGTCTTCCTGTGCCCTCAGCCAGGGAGAAGTTAATCAGGTTAGAAATCGCATCTCGCAGATTTCTGGAAAACCTCATTCAAAGAACATCAAAGTATTTAAAAAAAGAAAAAACAAACAAACAAAGAACATCTTTACTATATGGTTAAAAGCTCGGCTGCAGTGGTGCTTAGGGTGGGGGAAGAATGACTAGGAGGAGCATGGGGGAATTTTAGGGCATTGAAAACACTCTTTGTGATACTACAGTGGTGGCTTCTTCGTGCCATTATACATTTGTTCAACCCGTACGACGTTCACACTAAGAGTAAACCATGATATAAACTCTAGATTTGGGGTAATAATGATGGTTCATCAGTCGCAACCAAAGTACCCTTTGGTGGGGGATGTTAATACTGGATGAGGCTGTGCACGTGTGGAGGTAGGGGATACAGGGAACTCTCTGTACCTTCTGCTTAATTTTGCTGTGAACCTAAATCTGCTGTAAAAAGAAAGCCTAAAAAGAAGAAGCTGGGTTACCAGTTATTCTTCGTGAGTTGGAAGGGAAGGATTCAACGGTTCCCTAGACAGTCTTCCAATCACCTATTTTTCTTGTCACTTTACTCATTACCCACTCCTGCTAACACCAATTTTGAAGTCTTTCTGTAGCTCTGCCAGAAATTGTGGTTTTTACAACTGCTGCAGCCTTTCCCTTAAGTGATAGGTTATGGACTCTGGCCCCCTTGCAATTTTTCTGTTCTCTTCATGGTTGTGGGTGAATCATTTAGTCCTTCTTTACTACAATTTCAGTAAAGTTTCAGGGAGGCACATGCCTGTTCTCAGTCTGCCATCTTGAACTGAAACCTGGAAAGCATTTAGAAAAATAAATATTTTTGGGTACCAACCCCATACCTACTGAATATAAATTACTTTGTGTGCTGACCAGATAAAAAGAAAAAATATGTGTGTGTGTGTGTGTGTGTGTGTGTGTGCGTGTGCGCACGCATGTGTTTTAAATCCCCTGATGACTCTGAAGCAAACCTTCCCTTGAGCAGTGATGGGCCCCTGGGCTGCTGGATCCAGCCCCAGGTCGCAGGCAGATGGGGAATCTGCTCTTTTACTGTCACCCCAGCCATCCAAACAATTTATATTTTCCTTTTGTCCACCATGATGTTTCATACTTTTGTGAACTGCCTGGATTTCATACATTGTCTTTTTCACTTGATCAATCACATTCATCCTTCGTTCTGTCTTTGATGGAAAACCTTTTTAGCTGCTCTCCTGCCTACAGGGCCGTGTATAGGACAGGCACTTGATAAAATAACATGAATTATACTAGAATTCAGCTGGGTCATGTGGATTAACATGATGGAAGAAGGACAATGCTAGCAAATAACTAAAAAGTATAGGAGGTCAAAGAACAACTGTATTTTCTGGGCTAATAAATGATGAGAATTTAAATATTTCTTAAACTGAAATAGAAAAAAAGCATGCAATTAATTTCTGTATTTCCATTTTGACCTCAGAAGCCTCCACGTCATCTTTTATTTTCATCTATGTCTTTAAATTTTGTGCAACTCCTTAGGTCATGAAAGAGGTACCATCCTATATCATATGATAGCAGCCCAGCTGTATGTTAAGAGACAGCCTAAATAAAAGTTGATGTAGGGTACGGGGCGGGAATGTAAATGCTGTTCACTGGCTGTGTTGAGCTGAATGTACCAGGCTTAGAAGTGCGGTCCTCTGGATTCCAAGTGTGATGACGAAGAGAAATAGATTCAGATGTCAGTGAAGACAAAGGCATGTTTATTTAGACATATGTTTCAATGGTGTCTCCTGGGGAAAACTTACTTCAGGCTGCAGCCATAGGAAAGGGCTTGGAGGGGTCTCACGTGAATGAGCCTATATGCTAATTTACTAATTAGCTTCAGGGACTTAAATTTTACTCATCATGAATGCAAAATGTGATGCTTCCCATTGTGCCAGATGCTTTCACAAATCAAACCCTGCGGACAGGAATAATTTTTCTCTTGGGGATGAATTTTATAAGCTGTTATATTACCTTCTACATTGCAATGAACCTCTTCTGGATCCATACATTTTGTAACTTAGAATTGTTTTTTTTTTTGCACTGTGGTACAAGACAGATAATCAGTTCAATTTGGACTACTGAATACTTGCTCTGTTTCCACCTGGAATCTGAGCTCCTGGTGCAGGAATTGTCTTACACGATTTTGCCACTGCAGCACTAGCTACAGTGCCAGATAGATAGTAGGACACCAACAAATATTTGTTATGTCATTGATGAATCTTTGAAGAGCAAATGGGGAAGCTGGTGGAATCATCTACTGCCTGTGTCTCTGTCCATGAGGAACTTACAGTCTACAGCAGGGATCACATAGTGATGTGTCTATAGGGCCAGGAATGTAGAAATGAGTGAGTGAAATGAACTGAGTAGAAGAAAAACAAGCTGCCGGAAATATAGGCAATCTTTCTCTATTTTTAAAGATGTATTATTATAAGGTCATAAAAAATATATGTAATAGTAGAGAATATGTTATCAATTTGAAATTAAAAGTTAAAATTAAAATAAATGTACTTAATATGTCTTATAATAAATATATTGTAATACAGTTTAATATGCATTTCATTACAATTTTGATTTATGCTTCGTGATTTTTAGTTTTATCATTCATCACGCTTTTGACTAGGATATAGAAACGTGATGGCTCCTTTTTATTTTTTTGTCCGAACATGACAATGTCAGGTTTTGTGTTCTGTGTAAACCAGAATTCATCCTTAAACCTTTAACAGGCAGTGACATTTAGTTTTATGCGGTTTCATAATGAAAACCAGCTGTTCACAAATATAGGTATTCTAAATGTGGATACATTCTTGCACAGTGGTTTTCATTGTTAAAGTACGCTCAAGCTATTTGTAAAATTCTGGTTTTCTAACATCATTGTAAAATTTACTTTTCAGTGAAGTGTAGTACAGTAACTTCCATTTGTAGTTTTTATTCAAATCACGTTAAATCAGAGTGTGAATTGAACCCTGTAAGTGCATTCCATAAAGTTTGAAATCTGGAATTTTTTTTCTTTTGCCATTCAGTCTTCAGATCTACAGTTTTGGAAGTGTCTCACTTGCATTTCAGAAAACTGGTTTGAGAGGGAAACTGAGTTGTAGGACTTCTTTTAAAATGGCATGTGAACAACTTTGTAGGAAGTTAAAATTTCATGGGATGTGTTAATGTCAACCCAAAAGGCTAAACCTGTGTTCACGCTTTGCTGGTGAAAGGTGATGAGATTTTCTTCTTTGTATTGAAGTAACATGCCTATTGTAGCCAAAAATTGATACAGATCTCTTTGTCACCTGGCACAACCAGATCATCTGACCTCCATGTGATAACCCCATGCCACACTTTGAGTCCAATAGGCATAAACTGTCTCTGATTTTACATCTAGGGGCAGAGAGTGTTCAACATGTTGCCCTTCTTAAAGTTTTATAATAAATTACTATTCCTGAGTGAATGATTTAACAGATAGCTAAATACAATGCCTTTGCATACTATTAATGTATTGGAGTTAAGTACAGTAGCAAGTCCAACTTTGACCTTGACCATACCTTATGTGTAGTTCAATTTACTAATTGGGACAAGTTCACATTAAATTTTCCAAAACTTTTCTCAACAAAACACAGCACAACATGTCATGTCCTGATGTGTGTAGCTGTCACTGGCACCATGTCCAGACGTTTGGTCATGTCAAAACTCAATGGAAAAGACAGAGAAATACAACTGACTGGCAGCTATCATCTGTACTTGCCTCAACTGTAATAGAAAATATCATACAATTTATCTATTTTTAAGCAACTTGCCCTTAAAATTATCAGCTTCATTGTCAGAATTCAGAACAAAAGCAACTGTGGTTAGATTTGTAAATGCTTCTTTCTCTTCCATACCCAGCCACCTCTGTGGATGCTCATTCTAAACTCACCAACCGAAAAGGTTTTAATGCCTGGGTCAAGTTTTCACTTAATATGTAACTGTGTTCCCCAGCAGCATTGTTTATTTTACTCACACTATAAATAAACCCCTTGAAATTTTATTTTGTTTTCCATTTCATTAGTTTTTTTGTCATACTTGATTCAGGTGAAAGTTACTGTGAACTGCTTTATATTGATTTCCTAAATTATATTCTTTTGACAGACTTTTTTCGTACCAAAGGCTTTTTTTTTATACTAAACATACAGAACTATTCTTTCATCTAGCAAAGAAGTGAGTTCTTTCCCATTCTGATTAACAGCTTTGGCCTCTTGGTGGAGCTTCTTTTATCAGCTCTCAGAAACGTGAATGCAAGACACCTATCATTGTCTTCCTTACTTTAAGAAAATCAATAGGAAAGCCATGGTGGCAAAAGGCAAAAACACGAGACCTCAACCTTGGCAGTGGTAGGGAGTGGCAGAGGCTGGAATACTGGGGTGATGGTGCCCATCTGGGGGCTGTAGCCGCTGTTCAGCCCCAGCCAGCTGTGGCCGTGGACATGTAGGCTTAGGTCCTGCACATGAACTACTGGTGTTTGCAATAGTTACAGAGGTCATCTAGGAACATTTTGCAATATAAACAGTTCATCTTACTCTTAAATTTGTGTATATGTGTTGATTATGCATGCTTTTCACTCCATATTTTATCCATGCTTTTGTTTTCTATATTTTCATGCTTTGACATCTTGGGGTCTTGTTGACTTTGGAGGAACTCTTCTCTCCCCCACCCAGGGTTAGCCAATTCCTAGAGAAGGCAAAAAACTCACCTATGAGCACACCTTTTGTATGCAAACTAGCCAATTATTTCTTCTTTCTTTCTTTTTTTTTTTTCTTTTTGAGATGGAGTCTCACTCTGTTGCCCAGGCTCGAGTGCAGTGGCGCAATCTCGGCTCACTGCAACCTCCAACTCCTGGGTTCAAGCGATTCTTCTGCCTCAGCCTCCTGAGTAGCTGGGACCATAGGTGCCCACCACCACACCCAACTATTGTGTGTGTGTGTGTGTGTGTGTGTGTATTTTTAGTAGAGACAGGGTTTCACCATGTTGGTCAGGCTGGTCTTGAACTCCTGACCTCGTGATGCACCCACCTTGGCCTCCCAAAGTGCTAGGATTACAGGTGTGAGCCACCGTGCCTGGCCCCAGCCAATTATTTCTAAGCACCTCCTGTGCCTGATTCTCATACTCTGAGCCACTATCCCCTGCCCTAATCACCCTGGTGCCAGGTGCCAGGGACCTGTGGACAGGGGACTCCTATGAGACGTCCCCAGAGCCTGCTGACATTATGTCAACTAGCCGATCCTAACCTGCTCACCTTGCCTCCACCATTCCTTCCCATGAAGACCATGATACAGGTTCTTGTCCACATTTTTACCCACTCTCTCTGCCTCCTAACTGACCCAGGTGTCTCCATGTTATACCCATAGCGTGTCATACTCCTTCTTTTGAGATCTGTGAGTAACAAACTCTCTTTTCAATGGCAGCTGTCTCCTGAACTGTCGCCCCCACCATACCTAAATAATACTAAAACTTCAGTTTTGAAATAATAAGGGACTAGCTGTAACACGAAAAGTGGTACAAATTCTTACATTAGCAACCAGACATAGATCCAACACTTGAATTGTAAATTATTTTATATTCATAAAAATGTTTAATGAGATTTATTTAAACTTTCTAAAGTTTAAACTTTAACATTGCTTAAGTGATTTTAAATAAATATTTTGATATTAATCACGATTTGTATTTTAGAAGAAAAATAACCTTATGGAAAACATGAAACAAATGGTAGTTAAATTTTTTTAACTTTAATTCATGTTTTTTTTTTTTTTTTTTTTTTTTTTTGAGACGGAGTCTGGTTCTGTCGCCCGGGCTGGAGTGCAGTGGCCGGATCTCAGCTCACTGCAAGCTCCGCCCCCCGGGTTCCCGCCATTCTCCTGACTCAGCCTCCCGAGTAGCTGGGACTATAGGCGCCGCCACCACGCCCGGCTAGTTTTTTGTATTTTTTTTAGTAGAGACGGGGTTTCACCATGTTTGCCAGGATGGTCTCGATCTCCTAACCTCGTGATCCGCCCGTCTCGGCCTCCCAAAGTGCTGGGATTACAGGCTTGAGCCACCGCGCCCGGCCTTAATTCATGTTTTTAATGAAGATATAAATTGTGTATATATTAAGTAAAACTGTATTTTTAATCTTTTAGATCATTGCTATTAATAAAACAAATTGTGCGAATATTGATTATGACAACATAATTAGTGATTTTATTGAAATCAATCCAGCAAAACAAGTTTAGAGAAATAAATAGAAAATAATTTATGAATTATTTACCCGTATTTCATTACTTATTTAAGCATCATTGGTCTACCCACAACATGCCCAGACATGTGCAATAATAATAAATTCAGTTGTCATTGGTATTTTGATGATTTGCTGTCAGATAACTATAACTTTATCCATATTTAAAAATTTTGACATTATGCTGGCATATTTGTTAAAATAGGAAGCTAGAACACACGCTGTTTAATAGTTTGATTGACTTATGACATTTTTTTAAGAGGTGGGATCTCCCTCTGTCACCCGGCTGGAGTGCAGAGATGTGAACAGAGTTCACTGCAGTCTCCAACTGCTGGACTCAAGCAATGCTTCTGCCTCAGCCTCCCAGATAGCTGGGCCCACAAGCATGTAACACCATGCTCGGCTAATATTTTTATTGTTGTAGAAATGGGGTCTCACTTTGTTGTCGAGCTGGTCTCAAACTCCTGGCTTCAAGCAATCCTCCCACCTTGGCCTCCCGAAGCTCTCTAATTACAGGTGTGAGCCACCATGCCTGGCCTAATTTATGACTTTTAAATGTTTAGATGTATGGTTTATGGGTCTGCCTTGATCTTCCTGCCCAAGCCCCACAAATTTAGGGACAGGTGGCAGACACGCTTCCTTCCTTCCTGTTTCTCAAACGGATAAACCACCTCCTACCCTCTCTTCTAGGATGATGCTTTTTCTCTGAGATCTTCTGATGGCCCCTACCTTGGTCACTGAGTCTCAGCTTCAACGTCACCTCTGTGGGAGGCTCTTCCCTGATGACCCAGGCCCTGTAGCACTTCCTTGGCTTATTTTTCTTGTATCTTGTATCATTTCCAACTATTTCCAAATCTACAACTCTGTATATTCTGTCTTCTATCTCTAGGCTGTAGACCCTCAACCAATTAAATCAGAATCCGATGTAGGGCTTGGCAGCAGTATTTTTCTTAAATCACTTAAAATATTCTGTAACGTGCACCCGGGCTTGAGAACCCCCACCCTGGAGTTGCACTTAGTGATATACTCAATAAAAGAAACGGAAATATTCAGGGAAGCCTTGTTTGCAACAATAAAAAAAAAGTTTAAAATGACGGAAATATATAGCATCAGGAAAATGGAGATGTAAAGTGTGGTATATTCATAAAGTACAATACATACTATACATCGTTTAAAATAAATTACTTAGAGCTACATAAATCAGCATGGATAAATCCTCCAAGTACATCGAGTAAGAAAAGCAAGTTATAGAAAGATATGTATGGCATAGCACTATTTATAAAAAAATGAAAAAGATGTAAAACTTCATGATGTATGAGTATGTACATCTGTAAGAAAATTTAATTTTTAAAAAAGTTTTGGAATGACAAACACCAATTTCAGGAAAGTTGTTACTTCTGGAAAGGGAGATGTACCAGGATTAGGGGAAAACACACAAACAAACAAAAAAGCCAAACAAAAAAAAACAAACACAGCTACTTTACCTCTTTGCTTTGTTTCTTAAAAAAGACAAGAAAGATCTAAAGTGAACGTGGGAACGTGTTGGGTTTAACAGAGCTTATTCTTTCTACTTTTCTGTGTCCTTGAAATATTTTGTAACAAAAATAGTTGATAAATTTACACCACGTTTCTTGAGGTATTATCAATAGGGTTAAAAAGTTAAGGATGATTTTTGTCAATCATCTGGTCTTTTCCCATGTTTTGTAGCAATTATTGTCTTAACTCACTTTTACTTCTTTTTTAATATCTGAGAATGTAGAGAAAACCTGAGAGCCATCTGGGTTCTTGTCACACTTTAATAAGGAAATTTTGCTCCTGCCCTTTGGATGCTATTGAATCCTACTTAAATTTCTCTTTCTTAGAAAAGTCTAAACTATGGTTCTTATCCCTATGCTCATGACTCATCCATTAGTTCATTGCTTACTAATTCAATTAGTATTTCTGAACACACTTTTTTTTTTTTTTTTTTTTTGACAGAGTCTTGCTCTGTCACCCAGGCTGGAGTGCAGCAGTGTGATCACAGCCCACTGTATCACTGTAGTCTCAACCTCCTAGGTCCAGGTCATTCTCCCACGTAGCTGACACTACAGGCATGCACCACCACACCCGGCTAATTTTTGTAAGTTTTGTAGAGCAGAGGGCTTACTATGTTGCCCAGGCTGATCCTGAACTCCTGAGCTCAAGTGATCTGTCCACCTTGGCCTCCCAAAGCTCTGGGATTACAGGCACAAGCCACCATGCCTGGCCCAAACACACTTCTAAAGTGGAGGCGTGGGTAGAATTTTATTCTGAATATACCTTCTCTTACCCTGTTCCTCAGTCTGCCTTCAGATCTTAACTTCAAGTACATTTTTGTTGTGTTTATGGCACATGTATTTCAGATAACTCGAAGAATTTCACAGCTAGTTTATTATTCACTTTTAGATTCTCACCCACTTCATAAGATGTGATTTAGGTTCCTGAAAGTTCCCCATGTGTCACTAACAGAACAATCTGAATGGAAAACGCAAGGCTTGTGTGAAGTTCCGTAAGAATGGATGGTCTTGGAGCCAGCTGGTGGGACCTTATAATTCCTTCTCTAAGGCCAAAGCTCTGGGGCTCTACTGAATATCCAGAGAGCCTTAGAGATGTGTCATTTAATTGTTTATCTTTTTTGAGACAGAGTCTCACTCTGTCATCAGGGCTGGAGTGCAGTGTTGCAATCATAGCTCACAATAGCATGAATCTCCTGGGCTCAAGTGAGCCTCCTGCCTCAGCCTTCTGAGTAGCTGGGACTACAGGTGTGAGCCACCAGGCCCGCCTTATATTTTAATTTGTTGTGGAGATGCGGTCTTGCTATGTTGCCCAGGCTGGTCTCCAACTCCTGGCCTCAGGCAATCCTCCTGTCTTGCCCTCCCAAAGTAATGGACCCAGGGATGTGTCATGATGTATTACAGTTCCTGTTTCTTGAGGTCCCAGATCATGTCTGCCCCTCCTGTAGTCCTGGCATTTGTCCTTTCCACTAGTCATCTCTTCACTTAACAGCAACTTTCTGTTTCACATTGTTGGGGACTTGGTGCCATCCGATTGACTTAAGAGACTAGAATTACTGGGTGTTTCTCTTCTCCTGTCTTTTTTGTCAAAGTTCGCTTGACTTTTAATTACCTGCTGATACCTACGTTTGATTCCTTCCTTCCTTCCCTCCTTCCTTCCTTCCTTCCTTCCTTCCTTCCTTCCTTCCTTCCTTCCTTCCTTTTCTTCTTCTTCTCCTTCTCCTTCTTCTTCTTCCTTCTTCTTCTTCTTTCTTCTTCTCTTTCTCCTTCACCTCCTCCTCCTCCTCCTCCTGCTTCTCCTCCTCCTTCTCCTCCTCTTCCTCCTCCTCCTTTTCTTTCTTTCTTTCTTTCTTTCTTTCTTTCTTTCTTTCTTTCTTTCTTTCTTTCTTTCTTTCTTTCTTTCTTTCTTTTCTTTCTTTCTTTCTTTCTTTCTCTCTTTCTCTCTTTCTCTCTCTTTCTCTCTCTTTCTTTCTCTTTCTTTTCTTTCTTCTCTCTCTCCCTCTCTCTCTGTTTCTTTTGAGACAGGGTCTTACTCTGTTGCCCAGGCTGGAGTGCAGTGGTATGATCTTGGCTCACTGCAGCCTGAACATCCCGGGCTCAAGCAATCCTCCTGTCTCAGCCTCCCAAGTAGCTGGGATTACAGACACATGCCACCATTCCTGGCTAAGTTTTTCTATTTTTTGTAGAGACGAGGTTTCACCATGTTGCCCAGGCTGGATATTCTTTGCTTTTAAAATAGAGAAAAGCAAAAAAAAAAAAAAAAAAAAAAAGGAGAAGAAGAACATATATTTTTAAAAAAAATCAGTCAGATCCCAGTTTATTCCCCAAATTCTTAATTAAATTCCCCAAGTGAATTTACAAAGGAAAGTCCACACGGCGCACCACAGAAGCCCTGGTAACGTGTGTTGTCCCCAAAGCTTAGGACATGAGTACAAATCCGACAGAACCTGGGAAAGTGCACTTTTATGGGAGGGGGGAGGTGAGGGATGATTCAAGTCAGAGCCTTACTTTTCATTCAAGTGTGAAAGAAACACAACTTTTCAGGATGAAATTGGCTGGAGGGAAATGTCACGCCGGCATGTGCAGTCTGACGGGGGACAGCTGGCTGGAAAGGCGTAAATCAGAAACCAGCCTCACCTCCTTGCTGTGGAAATTGCCACCAGAATGCTTATAAATAGCGCTCTCTGTTCCCAGTTCTGTCAGGGGGAGCAGTGGGTATTTCGATGAAAGCCACCCCTGTCTACAGCTCAGAAGCAGACTCAATGGCTTCCTTGTGAGAGGCCTGGCTCCCTGGCCTAGAAATGGAGGCCTCATGGGCAGGAGGTACCTGGGACTCCGTCGCGGCTGTGATATTAGGTTTGCCTGGGGAGTGGGGGCCCTTTGGGACCAGAGGGCAGAGGCCTCGGGCTGTCATGGCTCAGCGGGCAAATCCTATAGATTTTAGTTGCCCAGCAGAGGTCAGGAAAGTTGACCCAGAGCTCAGGGAAGCCACACTCTCAGCCCAGCCTGTGCGTTAGCCTGAGCCTTCTTTAGATCCCTGAACTGTTGGTTCCCTGAGTTTGGAGGGTTGGGGTGGACAGTCCCAGCTGGGTGGACAGTCCCAGCTAGGTGCCCCTAGCATCTTCCAAACTACGTTTCGCCTGTGACTACTGAGTTCAACCAAATCCCATAAACGTTCTGCTAAGCCCCAGGGGCTCTTTATTTTATGTGGGCAATACAGAGTCCCCAGATATTTCTGATCCATCGGACCTGGCCGTCTCTGATCACGGAGACTGTGGTTCTCTCCTTCATTTCCCTGTAATGCTAACGAAATGCACTCCACATAGGTGCCGGTTTCCTGCCTGTTAAACGGAGGAGCAGCCACTTCACTGGTCTGCATGGGGCCCAGGGAGGTGCCTTTGAACCTCTGTTCCATAAGAGTGCAGTGGAAATTCCGGGGCAGATTGTGAAAGGAGCTTCCTTCTGTCTTCAAGGGCATTAAGGGACTCCACTTACAGCCACGTTGACTTCCAGCAGAGAGAAGAATTAGCTTCAGGAAAGAGGTGTTCTTCGTGAAAACCAGAGAATGTCCTCTGTGCATTGCTCTGGGCCACTCATTGATTAAAATGCAATTCAAGCAAATCAAACACAAATAATATTGAACCTAGGACTGATCAAAGTCAGAAATAATCCCAGACAATGCTTGAAGTTGTACAGAAGCATATATGTGTGTGTGTGTGTTTTCTTTTCTTTTCTTTTTTTTCATATGACTGCCGGAAGAGGTGGAGAAAGAGAATGGATCCTTCTAGGGGCTGGTTAGGGAGACCGGAAACGCGGGTTCCAGGCCTGGCTCCTTGTGTGAGGCTGCAGCCTACCAGCCCCTGGTCCAAAGGCGCCTGTTCCAAGACTCCTAGCAGATGTCTGGAACTGAGGGTAGTACCGGGCCCTTCATATACAGTGTTTTCTCCATCTGATAACCAAGGTGGCTACTAAGTGACCAGTGGGTGCGTGGTGTAGACAGCTGGATGAAGGGAGTTCACATCCCAGGCAGGTCAGAGTGGGACAGTGTAGGAATTTATTACTCTACTCAGCACAGGGTGCCATTAAAAACTTGTGAATTGGCCGGCCGGCGCAGTGGCTCACGCCTGTAATCCCAGCACTTTGGGAGGCCGAGGCGGGCGGATCACGAGGTCAGGAGATCGAGACCATCCTGGCTAACCCGGTGAAACCCCGTCTCTACTAAAAATACAAAAAACTAGCCGGGCGAGGTGGCGGGTGCCTGGAGTCCCAGCTACTCTGGAGGCTGAGGCAGGAGAATGGCGTGAACCCGGGAGGCGGAGCTTGCAGTGAGCTGAGATCGCGCCACTGCACTCTGGGCAACAGAGCGAGACTTCATCTCAAAAAAAACAAAACAAAACAAAAAAAAACAACAAAAAAAAACAAAAAACAAGACAACAAACAAACAAAAAAACCCCACCAAAACACAAAACTTATGAACTGGCTATTTCTGGAAATTTCCGTTTAATACTTTCAGACTGTGGGGGCCTACTGTCATTCCATGTCCAGGAGTCAGTCTCTCATCTGCTATTCGACAGGAGGGAGGGCTTGAATGAGGCGAGGGCACAGGTTTCTCCAAGCATCCGTGGGCTCTGGTTCAAATCCGCCCTTCCCTGGTTTCTTGCTAAAGGCTGCAGAAAGGTGACCCAGGGCCTGGAGCGTCCCCCCGGAGCACCTCCTCCTGCTTGCTCTTTTTTCCCTCGCACATCCATTTAATCTTAGTTTCAGCAACTGCTGAGGAAAAGCAGCTGTTTCCTTTGCTGACTCTACCTTCTTTGGGCTGTCAACATATGTACTGCTTGCAATGGCTTTGGGGCAAAATGCTTATGTTTGATTAACTCAGATTTAAAACACCCCAACCACAGAGGCACTAATTCTGCTGGATTTATCTGTCACGTCAGTAGCTTTCGAAAAATAGCATGGCTCCTAGTTAGAAAGCACGAAGGCTGCATCTGTGGCCGGGCAACCGAGGAAAAGGCAATTTTAGATGGGATTTTCATTCGATAAAACCCAAACTCCAGGTTATCTCTTTAAGGACCAAGGATCACCCACAGGAGTGCTTTTAAGTTATGTTATTCAAGGAGAAGAACCCATCTATATTCTGATTCTGACCAATTATGCTTCACTCAGTTTATCTTCTTAGGTTTTAAATACTTTTCTATAAAAAAATCCTTCAAAATGTAGTTTTATGATGAGTCAAGGACTGCTGCTGTGCCTTAAGCTAGAATAAAACCCACAGAATACATTTAAATGAATTACAAAGTGTATTATACTCTGAAAATCAGCATTCAAATGCACATTAATTTTCGCAGCTCTTAAATACTTCGGTTGCTGAGGAACTGCCTCCATTCTATAATTGAAATAGCTCTTCAGATGCAATTTAGTTGCTGATTGGTTTTTAAGTATTTTTAAAAGCTAACAGCTCAGACAGAAAAAGGTGGTATACCCTTGGGTTTTAAATAGGAACAACAGATGTCACCAGGCCACTGGAAGCCACATTTATTTCATCCACAGTAAGGGTGCTCTGCCCGAAGCTTGGCACACCGTGAACTGTTCAGGAGACCATAAAGCTGACTTGCCATCAGATATAAGATCTTAGTCATGAGGAAGCTGTTATCACTTGAGTGAATGGGCCAGGTCTCTTTTTAACTCCTCCACTCACACCTTTTATTCTCTTGCCTTTTGCTACCCCTGGCTTTTTGTCAGTTTCAAGAAATGCCAAGTAGGAAAGGAGGGCAAAGCAGAAAAGCAAGTCCACGTTGCTAGTCATAAGTGGGTGAATACCTGCCGGTGTGGCTGGGAGAAGTTTCATCCACTCCCCATTTGCCCCAGGAGATGAGTGCTGGCAGCCAGCTATGCATTTTTTTTTTTTTTTCTAAATGGGAAATGGGTAAACAAAAGAACTAAATCAGATACTGAAATGCTCCTTGGATTTAATTTTTTTAAATATCCTAAGCAGCAAAGGATGTAGCAAGGCAGCTGTCTCCCTGCAAAAACAGGCAGTATACTCAAGATAAGAAAAATCACCTAGTGAAGAACCAGAAATACCATTTGACCCAGCAATCCCTTTACTGAGTTTATACCCAAAGGAATAGAAATCATTCTAGTATAAAGATACATGCATGTGTACGTTTGTTGCAGCACTATTCATAATAGCAAAGACACGGAATGAGCCCAGATGCCCAACAGCAATAGAGTGGGTAAAGAAAATGTAGTACATATGCACCATGGAATACTATGCAGCCATCCAGAGGAATGAGATCATGTCCTTTGCAGGGACATGGATGGAGCTGGAAGCCATTATCCTCAGCAAACTAACACAGGAACAGAAAAACCAAACACTGCATGTTTTCACTCGTAAGTGGGAGCTGAACAATAAGACCACATGGACACAGGGAGGGGAGCATCACACACTGGGGTCTGTTGGGGGGCTGGGGGAGGGAGAGTATCAGGATAAATAGCTAATGCATACGGGGCTTAATACCAAGGTGGTGGGTTGATGGGTGCAGCAAACCACCATGGCACACATTTACCTATGTAACAACTCTGCAGGTCCTGCACATGTATCTCAGAACTTAAAATGAAATAAAATTAAATATTAAGAAAGAAGGAAAGAAGGAAGGAAAAAGAAAAAGAGAGAAAGAGAGAAAGAGAGAAAGGAAGAAAAGAAGAAAGAAAGAGAAAGAAAAAGAAAATCTAGTGATTCTTTCTCAGCTGTGTGCTTCCTTCTTAATATTTTTTAAATTTGTTTTTGGTTTTGCTCATGTGTTTTCAGGCAGGTCTCACTCTGTCACCCAGGCTGGAGTGCAGTGGTGCGATCACTGCAGCCTTCACCTCCTGGGCTCAAGTGATGCTCCCACCTCAGTCTCAAGTAGCTGGGACTGCAGGCACTCGCCAACACACCCAGCTAATTTTTTTTTTTTTACTTTTTGTAGAGACGTTGGCCAGGCTGATCTTAAACTCTGGGCTCAAGGGAGCCTCCCAACTCGGGCTTCCAAAATGTTGAGATTACAGGCCTGAGCCACCAGCCCAGGTCCTTCTTAATATGAACAGAGCTATTTTGAACTCACTAATGATGGGAGTAATAGCTTATGTCAACAAAAACATGGCAGATAAAGTTAGCACCTTCCCTAAGTTTCTCGCTAACTGAGGGTCAGTGGTCAAGTTACCTAAACTCTCTGTTTCTTAACTTTCTTCCATGACAGTAAGATTTCTGATACATTGTTGGCTGAACTGTTGTAGAGTTCACATATACTGTAATAAGGCTTGAAAATCACAGATTGCTATGAGAATGTAAAGCAGAATCACTACTAAGGAATTATGAAGAATAGGATTTGCGAGAGGACTCTATTGATCTTACCAGGGAGAAAACCTCCAAACCCTTCAGCATTCTTTGGTGTATTGTAGCAAATCAGATAGTTTGTACACAAGGAAAGATTCGTCTTCAAAGACAGGTTAATTGTGCCCGATAAATTCTGTCTCTCTGTTTAGGAGACCACGTAAAGGTGGAGAAGGTAAATTTCAAGTGGTGGAAAAAATCTACTCTTTGAACTTTCATTTTAGCTATATATAGCATGTCCAGATAAAAATGGATGGAGACAAAGAAACTGTTGGCTAACAAAAAGAAATGTAATAATAACAATATCTACCTACCATTTATTGTGCACTTAACTATGTGCCCAGCAATTAGCCACATCCTTTTCATTTATTTTAATGTTCACAGAAACCCTATGGGGTAGATATTATAAATACCTTCTTTTCTTAAGTGAGAAAACTGAGCCCTAAAGAAGGCAAGCAATGTCCTCAATCTCATACAATGAGTGGTAGCAACGTATGTCCTAAAAGGGCTTTTTTAACCTAAAGAACATTGTGCAGAGCTCCACAGATTGCTTAGAATTCATTACAAAATACCTCTCACGATGTTTCACTCACATGAACTGTGGTCTCCAAGGGAAGCCATGCGTTGTTAGGAAAATTCCTGCAAATGCAGAGAAGGGTAAGGAGAAGAGATTTCAATTAATAGATTGTTCTTTGTTTGTTTGTTTGTTTGTGGTAGATACTACGATGTCTGGTTTATTTGTCATATGAAAAATAAGTACACAAAAAAATATTTCCTAAAAGAAAACTCACTGTGATCGTGTGGAAAGATTCAGAAATGGGTAACCTTCGATGGATGTAATTATTTAACCTTCTTGGCTTATCACTTGGCTATGACACTGTCCAAACTGAGTTAAATACCCAAAGAAGTCAGAAGCATCTCTTCCATAGCAATCCCAGTAGGAGTCTAACTCATTTCCCCTTTGCCCTGAGAATACTTTTGGAACATCATGATGTTCCATTAGGGTTAGAGACAAGTTCTGTTTAGAAACAACTCCAAGAACAGTTTTTATATTTTATTTTCACATTGAAAATCATTTAGGTTTGCTTCGGTCTTGAAGAGTGTGTTTATGTGGAATTAAATGAGCACTGACAGTGAGCTGTACTTATTTTTTTCCTAAATGGGAAAAGGGGTGAAGAACAGGGCACACTGTAATCTGTTTTCTTTGTAATACCTGCATAGCACTTGGAAAATGAATTTGAAATAATTCTGCCGACATCAAGGCTTGAGCTCCCATTGCAAAATGCCTCCCAGTGGGATTGTTTCCTCTTGCCTAATTAGGCAGGGTTTTAAGCTTAAAAAACAAACAAAAGCAGAGACAAAATGGCAGTGTAAAAGGTATGATGAGGAGGCTGTGGAATTTTTAATAAGCCGTTCTTTTTCCTACTCCCTGCTTCTCTTCCCAGCCTCTGGAAACTACCATCCTCTCCACCTCTATGAAATCCAATTTCTTCTTTTTCTTTTTTTTAGACAGAGTCTTGCTCTGTCACCCAGGCTGGAGTACAGTGGTGCAATCTCGGTTGACTGCAACCTCTGCCTCCTGGGTTCAAGCGATTCTTGTGCCTCAGTCTCCCAAGTAGCTGGGATTACAGGCAACCGCCACCACACCCAGCTAATTTTTGTATTTTCAGTAGAGATGGGATTTCACCATGTTGGCCAGGCTGGTCTCAAACTCCTGGCCTCAAGTGATCTGCCCATCTCAGCCTCCCAAAGTGCTGGGATTACAGGCATGAGCCACTGCGCCCGCAGAATCCACTTTGTAAGCTCCCACATATGAATAGGAACATGAGATGTTTTAGTTGGTTAAGGGGCAAAAAAATATAGTTAGATAGAAAGAAGAAGGTCTAGTAGTCAATAGCGTAGTGGAGAATTACAGCTAACAGTAATTCATTGGATATTGAAAAATAACTAAAAGAGAAACTGTAACTTTGCCAACACAAAGAAAAGATAAATGTTTGAAGTGATAGACATCCAAATTACCCTGATTTGAGCATGACGCATTGTATACGGGTATCAAAGTATCACATGTATCTCCAAAGTATGTACAACTATTACATCTCAATTTCTAAAAAGAAGTTTTTTCATTTTGTGATTGGAACCCCCAAACATGTGGTACACAAATGTCAGTATTTAAACAACATGAGCTAAGGTACATGAGCAACATCACCAAGCCAGTATGAAACAGGGAGAGGGGGAAAAAAAGAGGGAAGAAAAAGGAGGGGGGAAGAGGTACTGGCACCATGTACCGCCCACATGAGACTGAGAAAAACTGCAGAAGGGTTTTCTCGGACCCTGGACCCTGGCACCCTCTGTTTTCATCTGTGCATGTTGCCTGCAGCTAACAAGAGATAAGACTAAAGCAGATGCCGGAATCCAGCGCAACCTCTGGAGCTTCTGCTCGTTCCTTGCCCAAGCAGCAGGGAGTCAGACAAGGTGGGACCACTTCACAAGGACCTAGGGGAGGCAGAGGTGGGACCGGCCAGCCCCACAGACAAAAGGAACAGTGAGGATGCCGAAAACACTGCAGCCAGCACCTGAGTTCAGAGAATCCTGGAAAGTCAGTTCTCCATGCATGATAGGGCACGTATGGTTTTGAATTACACAGTTTACAAGACTTAAAAGCCCAGTGAAGAGCTGCGCTAAAAATAGATCTGTGCAGCAAGGTCGCCAAGCCAGCATGAAACAGGGAGAGGGGGAGAAAAGAGGAAAGAAAAAGGAGGGGGGAAGAGGTGCTGGCACCATGTACCGCCCACATGAAAGAAGCCTGGAGCCACCTGCTGCTTCATGCAGATGTTCCCAAGGAAGGTGAACTCTCTTCATTCCACACAGAAAGCACTAGGAGTTTGCTTTCTAGAAATCCAGAAGATTCCGTATATATTAGTCACGGTTCTCAGACTAGGCTGTGCACTAGAACCTCCTAGAGAGTTTTCCAAAATTACCTAGTTCCTGGGCCCCCCTCCTAGAGATTCAATCTGGGGCCAACATTGGTTTTTGGCTTGTTAGTTTAATTTCTCAGTTGCATCTAATGCACAGCCAGTGTTGAGAAATGCTGCTTGCATTGACTTGCAGATATCTTTTAAAATTTTGCATTGCCCAGGTGCAGTGGCTCAGTCCTGTAATCTCAGGGATTTGGGAGGCTGAAGTGAGAGGATCACTGGAGTTTGAGTCTGCAGTAAGGTATGGTGGCGCCACTGTACTCTAGCCTGGGTTACAAAGTGAAACCCTGTCTCTGGGGGAAAAAAAAAAGCGTTTGTTACCTTTTCTTTGTGAGGTATTTTAGGCACTTTTGAAATGTCAATGAAAACATCAAAATCTACCATAATAAGCTGGAACAAAAGGATTCCCCAGGAGAAACTCTGACACAGGCTTAAACTGCTTCTATTTCCTCATTACTTTGGTGTGCATTTTTTTTTTCACATTTTAACATATTAGAAGTCGTGCATCTTATAGTAATATCATTGTTTCATCACTGTGGGCCAGGTAGCTGTCCTAATAAGGCTACCCTTATTAGGCTAATAATTACCCTAATAAGGCTAGCCTAATGAGGCTACCCTGCGCACACGCAAACTTGTTTGTCACCCTGTCTATCTGGTCCTATGCAAATGCGTTCTGTGCATTGCTGCAACCATATGTGTGGAGTTTAGCAGACGCTTAAAATGTCTTTGGGAAGATTGCACAATGATTTGGCTTTAACACGGAAAGTTATTGTATACAAAGAAAGACATGGAAGCAGAGAAGTGGGGCACACATTTGGTGTTAGGGAAACAATGACTTGTCATTAAAGGAATGACAGCAATTCCTTATGTTCTTGCAAAGCAGCAACCAAGTGTTTCATGGAATCTAAAAGGATGCTTCTGCAGGGAGAGCTGGATGCCTGCCTCTGCCTTCTGAGACAATGCAAAAAGATCGCCTATCACACCTTTCACACCAGCCACGCAAGTAAGCACCAACTGCAGAACTCACCGAGAGGCGAACAGTGGCTTGGAAAGGAAGCTGAGACAATAGGGAGAGACTTTTTTTGTTTAAAGGAAAGCTGTCTCATCAGGTCTTTTGATAGCACAAATGACGGAACAGTGAAAAAGGCTATCCATCAATAATGGAGCCAAAAAGAAATATAAAAGCATCATTCCCTGAATGCGAAGCAGTTATAGAAATGCTACAACAAATTCATTTTGCTATTTTCTTTTTAAGGTATGAACAAGACAGATAAATTAAAATTGCATAAATAAGTCTAAAAGAGCTCTTTTGATAGGTATGACACAGAACTTCTAAATAGTAGTAATGTGTTTGCGGTATTTTTTTTCTTAGCAGTGTGTAAAATAATTGTGCACCTTACAATTAATCAGGATGTAAGATTTCATGAAACCCTAGTATATGAATGTTCTATCAGCTATTTCTTTTCACATTTTAACATATTGGAAGTGGAAGGAGGGTTGTTTTATGTAAGCTCTAATGTTCTGGTTACTGGAGACAACCAGGAGGACACAGGAGGACTTCATGCTTTCACAGAAGACCAATCTGTAAAAAATTCACAATGTTGTAAAATACCGTAAAAATGAACTAGCATGTTTCCCTGAATAAGTAACTTTACCTCTTCAGGCATGACATTCCTTGTATCTAAAATTATAGAGTGAAAGAAATGGTTTCTAAGGACCTATCTGAGTCATAGTTTGAGGCAAGGAAAAGATGAAATGGAATCAATGAAGTGAAAATTAAGGATGGACAGACACAACTTTAAAAATGTTTTATTTGGGAGAAACAACCACATCCCACTTCTCCTTTTGCCGTCTGCCTGTACTGCCTACTTTCACACCCAGAAACTCATTCATTCATTCATTCGTTCATTCGTTCGTTCATTTGTTCATTCATTCCTTCGACGTGTGTCCAGCATGTGCCAGGCAATGAGGATGAGAAAAGTCAGGTGCATGGGATGGTGCCATCCCTGCCCTCTCAGAACTGAGAGGGGGCAGCAGTAGATTTTATTAAGATTATTTTTCTGGGGACCTGAAGCAGAGCACAGAGCTCTTTCAGATCTGAATCTTGCTTTTAACAGAAATTAGCCCCCACTTCAAGCAAAGAAATCCCATGGTTCACACTGATGTCTCCTCCTGCTCTCCTGCTCCCAGAATCACAAAGAACTTAGGACAGAGCCAAGGAATCTGGGGGATGCTGCTGTGCTGTTTGGTCTTCTTAACCCACACAAGCAGGGTCCAAGAAGGTTTTCCTAGAAAAAGATGATCTGAGATCGGAGCCATTGAGTAGATGTGAAGTTAGAATCGCTAAGAAGAGCTGGAATTGCGGAGTTTCATGCCGGCAATGTAATCGCTCTGACAAATGCACTTTGCTCCCGCTAGCAAGAATGTGTAGTCACCATATTAAATGGGATTATGCTAACCAATTTGTACTGTCTAGCTCTGTGTTTGAACAAACAGTCAAACAATGATTCAGTCGATTCAGGGAGAGGCTGCAGCTAGGCTGGTGGCACATTTTGGTGTTAATTGAAACCATTAGCAACAAGGAGGGCAATTTTTATTTAATGGCCTTTAAAAGGGGTTCCTTCCCTTCAGCATGGTATTATTTCATTTTTGATGACACCAAAGTCTTTCCCTCTTGTTTGAAGCGACAGAAAGAAGCAATTGATTTTGTTAGATGGTCTTCCAGTCCATGGGGAGACTTTAGGCTGGGTATAGCTCTGCTTAGAAAGAAGCCACTGGAGTGAGAGTTTCTGGACAAGACTGGCATCCTGTGGGGTTTGACAGTCTCTCACCTCAGGTGACTTTTGATTTTTTTTGGTGGGGGACACCGGGTTCCAGGAAAAGGTCCCCAGCTGAATGTGTAGCAATCATTAATATGACTCAATAAGTGAGATGAAACCAAACAAACCGTCTAGACTTTTTTCTGGATAATGACAGATTTACTGAGTTAGAGTGTAAGCCCTTCTGCTTGGTCCTCTTATCTATCCTTGCTCCAGAATATTTGCCCTTGATTCAGCAATTATCATTTTTATCTTCCTGGATATTTTATTATATAACATTATCATTACTAATGGAAATGTAATCAATTGTGGAGAGATAGCACACTAATATTTGCTCCTAAAAACATCTTCTAGAACTCTTGGGAAGAAGAGACCAGTAATAGCAGCACAACCTGTATTTGGATATATGCAAGTCTCCCTTTAATTTGTGTTCTCTCATCTCTTGGAAAAAGCAACTAAAGGAGCCAATACAGTATCTGTACAACTTTTGTTAAAAATGATGTCTGTGTGTGTGTGTGTACTTTCTCCAGTGAGTATGTTCGTGTGCATACATTCTAAAGAGTTTGAAAAGACAGGTCTCAAAGAGGGACCTCTACGTGTTTGAATTTTCTACACTAACCACATATTTATGAATAATTATAAATGAATATAAACAAGAGAGGGTAGAGTTCCCAAGCAAATTTTTAGAAAAAGCTTGCCCTTGTTAGTTATAAAATAAATAACCACCAGGACAAAGCTTTCTGGAAGACCTGATCCCATGCAGGCAGGGTCTGAGTCATGAGGACAAGAAACTGCTGATACCCTGTATTAGTCTGTTCTTGAATTGCTATGAAGGAATGCCAGAGACTGGGTCATTTATAAAGAAGTGAGGTTTAATCGGCTCATGGTTCCACAGGCTCTAACAGGAAGCATGATGCTGGCATCTGCTCAGGTTCTGGGGGGACCTCAGGAAGCTTCCAGTCATGGTGGAAGGAGAGTCTCACATGGCAGAAGCAGGAGCAAGAGAGGCAGGGCGGAGGTGCTGCACTCTTAAACAACCAGATCTCATCATGAGAACTCTCACTATTGTGAGGACAGCTTCAAGGGGATGGTGCTAAATCATTCATGAGAAACAACCCTCATGATCCAATCACCTCCCACCAGGCCCCACCTCCAACACTGGGGATTACACTTGAACAGGAGATTTGGGTTGGGGCACAGATTCAAACCATATCACACCCTAAACCATTGCTCTGGGGTGCTCCCTGGAATCATCTTGTCTTATTTAATCTCACCACCAGCCCTCTGAGCTAGTACACTCTTGTGTCCATTGTCTAGATGAGGAAGTCAAGGTTCAGAGATCCCAACCCAGTTACCCTATGAGTGAGTGGGTGCTAGAGTTGGGATGCCTGTATCCTGCCTGGCCACAGAGCCTGAGGCCTGATCACTGGGCAGGGCTACTTTCCCTGCTGGGCAGTAGTTATGCCAGGAAGAGGAGTGGAATGAGCATTCTTCCTTAGGCTATTCTGGATGGATTCCTTTGCACTTTGGAACTCACAGGTTTGTGTGTGTGTGGGTGCATGCACGCGTGTGTGTTTGGGGAATTTGTGAGAAAAGGCAGCCTCTTTTGATTTTCTATCCTGAATTGCGAAGTCAGAGAGTCCCTGTCTATTTTATGCTCTTTGTCTTAGCTTATGACCTAATTTTGCTCTTTAAACTAGAGCTTGGTGCTGACACAGCCTTGGGGGCAGGTTTCAACCTGTTTGAGATCATTACATTGGCCCAGTCCTTTTTCTACTGACCTCTGTCACATATACGTGTGTTGATCGAAGGAAGTAAGAGTGTGAGGGCGTCCATGTCCCCAGGACAATGCGTTATTACAGCTGAAAAGTCAAAGACTCCTAATTATAGGACAGGCCAGGAATACTGATGAACGATTGGAGAATCATAGTAGAACTCTGAACTTTTGCACTCCAATTTCAGAAAAGAACTCGAGTCTAAACAACTCTCTGAAGAAAAAGGCCATTTGCAGCTGACACCTGAGCTTGCTTCTCTGCTACCTCTCTTCTAAAGGAGGTTTAAAAGACTGTTCACAGCTGGGTGTTTCAGTCTTCCGCCGGACAAGATGGCAGATGTTGTCGCTGTGGTGTTTGGCGTCTTTGAAGAGAGCTTCTGAAATACAAATCATTTTCTTTATTACCAACCTTTGTTGTGGAAGATGGTGGCCCCCGAAATGCTTGCAATCGTAGAATCCTAGGACAGCAGAGCTGAAACAAGCCTTAGAGATTGTCTAGGCAGACCCACTGCCTTCCTGGACAGCATGCTCCTTGAGGACATGGCTGTGCCTTCTTCGCTGTCTCTCAGGGTTTAGCATAGTGACCGAAGGGGAAACTGAGGCTTAGAGATACACAGAACTTATCCATTAATCAAAGGATAATTCACTGGCAAACAGACCATGGGTAGATGAATCCAGGGGCCAAAATAAAGAATTAGTTTGGAAAACATAAGCTGCAATCAGCTATGTGACTGTGTTTCTGCAAAACAGTTTAGAAGGGAAGAGCTGCAAGAAGCCTCAGGGAATTCTCTGACTTTCTTATTATACAGGTGGGGAAACTGAGGCTAAGTGAGGAAAAATGGCTCCTGTGCAAGATCACACAACTGACCTGTAATAAATAGATCTAGTGCTGAAATCCAAATCTCCTTTTAACTAACGTTTGTGGTATGTTCTATGAAAAAGGCTAACTCTCACACAAGAACAATTGTTTCTTCTCCTGCAGGTTTTATCAGTGAAGAAGATGTCATGAAGGAGTTAGATCGATGGGTTCCTCTATAGTGGAAAAGGGCAGATAGAGAGAAAGGGAATCCCATACACGACTCCACTGCCATGGGTATCACTGACTGCCACTTTCTGCTAGAATTCAGTTATTTCTAAGGCCGATTTTCTCCTGGTCCATGTCTCTATGTCTGTCTCTCACTCTCTCAAGAATTCTACCTCACTCACTAATAAAAACAAAAACCCCCACTGTCCATTGGAAAGTTAGCCAGGCTAGTGAAGGAGAAATTGACAAAGACCGTATTTCCACTCAAAAGCACACTGCTTCCCCCCTTTTTGCCCAAGTAGATGTGGCCCGCCAGGACTCGCGTCCTTCAGATGGGTGACTCCTTGGAATCTTGAAAACAGCCCAAGAGGTTCTTTAGTGGATGGGCAGAGTGGATGTTGTTGACATTTCTGCAGAACGGAAAGATGGTAGCTGCTATCAAGATCTGACTTGCTGCTGAGGTCGAGTCCTCAGGGAGAGACAGGAATTTGTTCTGAACAAACTGTGGAGCCTGCATTCTCGCTGTGCTGTCTGCAGTCCTTTAGGAAGTGGTGAGCAGAAGTACATTGTTATGTTACTGTCTCGAGGCTTTCCACCCCAGGTGCAGTCAGGTTCTTCACTCCTTCAGCTGTAGATGGCTTTCATTTTTATGGCTGAGGTTCAAGGGCTTATGCTGTGGCGGGAAAAGATTGAAATCTTATGAGCGAGCTTGAGATCATGCCTCAGCAAAATGACAAACTAATATGTATCATGAACTTTGGGGTTTGTTGTAAATAATCAAAATTCCAAATGCAAACTGCAGTATTTCCAGGGCAGTGAACACGTTCTACAGTTTTGTGATGAACATGTTTGGGTATATGAAGTAAATGTGTATTGTGTGTAAATACTTTATACCGTAATAGCTGAGAGCAAATTCACTGGGGCTGGACATCCTGGGTTTGAATTCTGTTCAAACCACTTGCTAGCTGTTTTACCTTGGTTATTTTCTCAATTTTCCTAAACCTGTTTCTTTATCTGTTAAACATATATAATAACAATACTTATTTCAGTGTTTGTAAGGATTCAATGAGACGATGCTTTTAAAGAATACTTCCTAAGCACTCAATATATTTAAATGTGATAATAATAATAATCTGTAAGAAATTAGGGTCAGTTTTTATATTCTGCAAGTGCTATGTTAAGAAACCAAGCAAAGGTAGTTTCTGCTGTTACTAAACTTCTTCTCACTATGTAAGTTAATGCAGTTGACAGAACAAGGCCCAATTCATCGGTTTCAGTGCTTGAGGCTTAAGCTTAAGTTTGAGGCTTAAGAATAAGAGATGAGGCCGGGCGCGGTGGCTCACGCCTGTAATCCCAGCACTTTGGGAGGCCGAGACGGGCGGATCACGAGGTCAGGAGATCGAGACCATCCTGGCTAACACGATGAAACCCTGTCTCTACTAAAAATACAAAAAATTAGCCAGGCGCAGTGGCAGGCGCCTGTAGTCCCAGCTACTCAGGAGGCTGAGGCAGGAAAATGGCGTGAACCCAGGAGGCAGAGAGCTTGCAGTGAGCCGAGATTGCGCCACTGCCCTCCAGCCTGGGCGACAGAGCGAGACTCCATCTCAAAAAAAAAAAAAAAAAAAAAAAAGAATAAGAGATGAGAATGATGTGGTTTGGTGAGGGGCAGGCAGGTTTTGTTGAGATTCAGTAAAACCAGTTTCCTCCTTGTGAATAGCAGCAGCCAAGAAGAGCCACCAAGACCACTTATGCTGCCAGACACATCACTCGGAGAGGATGTCCAGATGGCAGGAGAATCTAGCCCCAGGATTGCGATGGAGATTGCGGGGAGCGGGTGGTGGTGATGGATGCCATTATTTCCTCCTATGTCCACTTCATCCAAATAGGCTGCTGTCTTTTGATTCAGAGCCTCCTATTCAGCCTGCTAACTGTATTGACCCAAAAGGATGGGTCAGGGCTGTTTGCAGATATGGTACCAAAAAATTGGGCAAGGACTCCTGGAATCTTCTATTGACATTCTGTGCCTCAGGGCAGAGGCCTTCAGGTATCTGAATGTAAGCGTAGCAGACCTTTCTGTTAAGAAAAAGAAAGCGAGAATGTGTCAAAAATTCTGAATTTTTCAAATGTAGTTCATCTCTTTGGTCTTATCTGGTTTGCCACGAAGTCACTTTAAACCTCTTCTCAAACCCCTTTCTCTAAATTACACTGAAAAGTGATTTGCTGTGTAAAGGATAGAGAAAGACCTTTCTAGGAAACAGATTCACTGCACATTTATATCAGAGACAAATCTGAGCTGAGGTTGCTGCCAGGGGATCATTAGGGCAACTTGCGATAAGAACTGGAAAATTATTTACAAATAAGATATTGATCAGAGGAGTGAATGGACACTTGAATATTTTTGACCCAGGAAAAATGAAAGAAAGCAAACAAACAAAAATAACCAGAAAAACACTGTAATGCCTGGAGAATGTGTCTTACCGATGGGAGTCCAGACACATGGCTTTGAATTCTCAGTGGGGACTGATCTGTGACAGCTTCTGTTCTCTTCCTGCTTCTACGCAGTGAAAAGAAGGACCAGGATCCGGCAAGAGAACAGGAGGCTGGGTCGACTCCTCCCCGTCTAACCTAAGTGTCATCTCTGAAAGCATCCATAGGGAGTTGACCCCTATGGCATTCGCTGACTTAGGGCACGCAGGGCAGCTAGCAATCTCTGAAAAACAAAGGAAAATTAGGACATTTAAGAATATCTCTTTAGGATACTGTCAAAGGTTAAAAGAAATAAAGACCAGGGAACAGAAATAGCTATGTCATGTGGAGGACACAGCACAAAATGAAAATGAGGGCCGCCTTGTTCAAAAAGCAGAAGAAAAGGTCATTAGTGGGACTAAAATGTAAAGCTTTTTCTCTTCTTTCACAGCCTCTCTCTCTCAACTATTCATGCCATTTTAAAATTTGCCTTGTTGATTGAAGAAAAATTAAAAATTAAAATGATTATCATGGATTTTAATGTTTGTCTTTATACTGTGCAATGCCAATTTTAAATGCAAATATCATTTAACTCGAATGCAGAATCACCATAATCACACAATTTCATAACTAACACACCTTGGTATTTTTTTTTTCCTTAACAGAACAGTGTGAAAAAGAAAATAAATGCAATCCTGATGCCTGGGAACTGAATTTGATGTTCAGAGCTTGGTCTCAACGTTATTGCAAACTGATCTGGCACAGCTAATCCTCGTTTTCTCCTGCTAGACATAAACAATCTCGCAGGATATGGATGCAGACCAGGTCACTGTGCAACCAACAAAGCCCCAGATGTCCCCTTCTCTTGTTCACTGAGTAACTGCTACATGATTATCAGTTCCAGCCTTTTCCTCACTCTAGTCTGGCCTTCCTCTAGATGGGATTGATTGAGACACCCACTCAGAGAATTGCCCTATTTTCTGATGATACCTACTCTAGGGCAAACGTCTGCTTCCTTAGACTCTCCCCCAAATCACCCAATCAAGGCCCTCATCCTATAATAGGTTCTAACATCCCCTTATGAAGATGTCCCATGGTTCCCATGGTGTGAGTGCTCCCTCATTGCAATGAGTAGTCAACGCAATTTGGTAAACCACAGGTGTGCTCCTGGAGGGTGGCCAGTGACTGCTGTAATGGGCTGTGTTCTTCTGTGTTCAGTGTCTTGTCTAAAGGATCCAAGGAAAACCAGAGCTGTTGCTGTGGCTCCCAGACAGGGAGAAATGGGGACTGGGATTCTAAAGCAATATTCTGGGAGCTCAGCATTGCTACGGTTAGACCTGGAGCTTTATAGCGGAGCAAGTTAAGATTCTAAGGTAAAATTTGATCGAGGAGGACGATGTGATTTGAGAGCAGAGTGCTGCCAGATGGGAATGCTTCAGTTACAACTTAGGGGTGAAGTGAGGAAACCCAGGATGGGTGTGAACGCAAGAGGAGAAACGGTCAATCCAGAGAGGGAGACCATTTCTGCCTCATTGACTTCAGAACTGAATGAATCATATTTTCTTTCGGGGGAGATTGTGCCCTGACCTTGCTAGGATATAAGTCTAGGTCGTCTGTGAGCTGGGGGCCAAGGTCATTGGATGCTTCCATACCTCTGCAACTCACAATATTCCTCTGGCTCCAACTCACAATATTCCTGCAAGAGGAAGTTCATCATGAGAAACAAACCTGGCCACCTGGACAGGAGTTCGTGTCGCGTAGGAGCTGCGGATTTGCAGCCTGCTAAGTCCTGTGCTTCAAGCAGAGGAATTAAGCCCCATGATGCAAGTGCATCCAATTTCCATTGGAAAATTGCTTTGCAGAAAGTGGCATGGAGCCTGCTCTCCTTTTGACCAGTTGATTCCCTCAGCTTTCAGGCCCTGACTTAGGATGACTGCAGAGAGCACTCGGAAGGTAGAGGGAGAGAGGCTTCCAGTAAAACCTCATTCTGTTTTACAATTCAGAGCTGAAATTGAAGCTGAGAGAGAAGAGCAGGGGACAGACTGGGGAAATGGATTTGATTATTGCATTAATCCGCAGAACACTTCAAATGAAAACTTTCATAGGGTAATCAATAATTCAGTCTTATCAGTTTGTTATTCTGGGCAGATGATATTTATTTTAATGGGCACTCCTTGGGTGGAGGGCATGAAATTTTACTACTTCTTTTTTTGAAGCACACAAATGCCTTCGGTTGGTTATCCATTGCTGTCTGGTGCTTCCCAAGTTCCTTTATCCCTTGTATGTCATGTAAATTTCAGATGCCTAAGTGGAGAGGGATGTATTCTCTTCTCTGTTCCCATTCTGTCTCTATCCTGCCTCTCAAACCCAGCTTTACATCTCCTTTGTCTAAGACATTTTAGCTGATTTAGCTACACCTGACCAGTCACTCCTTTTTGTTCCTAGAAATTGCTTTCATAATTTGTACTACATTTGTTCTATGTTTTTCAATGTGTTTTCTTTCCCTGAATCTACTCTTTTTTAAAAAATGGGTTTTTTGTGGCATTTATTGCTAGATTTTAAAGTATCTGAGGTTAAAGATGGTGTCTTTCATTTGTCATTGCAATGTTCTTCCAACTCCTGCAACCATGTCTCCTACCTCTCATTCTTGCAGACTGAGGTAGACTAACCACAGCCTGAGGGCCAAATATGGCCCGCCACCTGTTTTTATAAATAAAGTTGTATTGGAACACAGTCACGCTCATTAGTTTGTGTATTGTTTCAGGCTGCTTTTTTTGCTACAATGGCTGAGTAACAGCTATGATCATCTGACCCACAAAGCCTGAAATTTACTCTCTGGCTCTTAATAGGAAAAAAAGTTGTGAGCTCTAGTGCAGATTTATGCCCCTAGTCTTCTATACTTACCACAGAGTTAGAACGAAGAGAGAACATTAGGGTGTCAGAGGGGAAGGAGTAACCGTGTTGAGCAGGCATGATTTTGTGGGGGTTTTTATTGAGCAATTTATGTATCTTTATTTCAATAGTTTTGGGGGAACAGGTGGTGTTTGGTTACATGCATAAGTTATTTAGTGGTTATTTCTGAGATTTTGGTGTGCCTATCACCTGAGCAGCGTACATTGCACCCAATATGTAGTCTTTTATCCCTCACCCCCTCCCACCCTATCCCCTGAGGCCCCAAAGTCCATTGTATCATTCTTATGCCTTTGCATCCTCATAGCTTAGTCCCCACTTATGAATGAGAACATACCTTCCATTCCTGAGTTACTTCACTTAGAATAATGGTCTCCAATTCCATCCAGGTTGCTACAAGTGCATTATTTTGTTCTGTATATATGTGTGTGTATATGTATGTATATGTATATATACACACACACATATATATAATGTTCTCTTTACTCATTGATTGATGGGCATTTGGGCTGGTTTCAAATTTTTGCAGTTGTGAATTGTGCTGCTACAAACATGTGTGTGCAAGTATCTTTTTTGTATAATGACTTCTTTTTCTCTGGGTAGATACCCAGTAGTGGGATTGCTGAATTGAATGATAGTTCTACTTTTAGTTTTTAAAGAAATCTCCACACTGTTTTCCACAGTGGTTGTACTAGTTTACGTTTGCACCAGCAGTGTAAAAGTGTTCCCTTTTCACCACATCCACACCAACATCTATTATTATTATTATTTTTTGGACATTCTTGGAGGAGTAAAGTGGTAACACATTGTGGTTTTGATTTGCATTTCCCTAATAATCAGTGATGTTGAGCATTTTTTTTTCATATATTTGTTGGCCATTTGTATATCTTCTTTTGAGAATTGTCTTTTCACATCCTTAGCCCACTTTTTGATGGGATTGTTTTAGTCTTGCTGATTTATTTGAGTTCTTTGTAGCTTCTAGTTATTAATCTTTTGTTGGATGCATAGTTTGCAGAGATTTTCTCCACCTCTGTGGGTTGTCTGTTTACTCTGCTGATTTCTTTTGCTGTGCAGAAGCTTTTTAGTTAATTAAGTCCAATCTATTTATCTTAGTATTTGTTTCATTTGCTTTTGGGTTTTGATCATGAAGTCTTTGCCTAAGCCAGTGTCTAGAAGGTTATTTCCAATGTTATCTTCTAGAATCGCTATGGTTTCAGGTCTCAGATTTAGGTCTTTGAACAATCTTGAGTTGAATTTTATATGAGTTGAGAGATGAGGATCCAGTTTTATTCTTCCATGTGTGACTTGCCAATTATCCCAGCACCATTTGTTGAATAGGGTGTCCTTTCCCCACTTTATGTTTTTGTTTGCTTTGTTATGGATCAGTTGTCTGTAAGTATTTGACTTTATTTCTGGGTTCTCTATTCTGTTCCATTGGCCTATGTGCCTATTTTTATACCAGTACCACGCTGTTTCGGTGACTATGGCCTTATACTGTAGTTTGAAATCAGGTAATGTGATGCCTCCAGATTTGTTCTTTTTGCTTAGTCTTGCTTTGGCTATTCGGGCTCTTTTTTGGTTCTATATGAATTTTAGGATTGTTTTTTCTACTTTTGTGAAGAATGATGGGGTATTTTGATGTGAATTGCGTTGAATAATAGATTGCTCTTGGCAATATGTTCATTTTCACAATATAGATTCTATCCATACATGTTCGTGGGATGTGTTTCCATTTGTTTGTGTCATGTATGACTTCTTTCACCAGTGTTTTGTAGTTTTCTCTGTAGAGGTCTTTCACCTCCTTGGTTAGGTATATTCCTGAGTGTGTGTGTGTGTGTGTGTGTGTGTGTTTTCAAAGCTATTGTGAAAGGGGTTGCAATAGCTGTGCTACTGATTTGTGTACATTAATTTTGTATCCTGAAACTTTGCTGAATTCATTTACCAGTTTTAAATGCTTTTGGATGAGTTTTTAGGGTTTCCTTGGTATACGATCATATCATCAGTGAACAGCAACAGTTTGACTTCCTCTTTGCCAATTTGGATGCCCTTTATTTCTTTCTCTTGGAGCAGACATGGGTTTGAATCCTGCCTGGCTTTGTCACTCCCTGGAGAATTTTCTGAATCCTTTAGAATTTTGAATTTCCTCATTTAAAAAATGGGAACAATAATATTAACTTAGCAGAGCTGTTAAGATCATTACCTGAAATACGCTGTTAAAAGTTCACAGCATAGTGTTGAATGGATTAAATAATCACAATAAAATAAATGCCATAATAATAATGGCAAGGATAGTCATCATTACCAAACTGTAGCCACTGTGTCAAAGAAACCCTAACATAGAATGTGTTTCATTATTACCCTGCAGCCCCAAAGAAAGGGGAAAATGTTGGTATTGGGGGATTCTCTATGAAAAAATATTCCCGGGGCCTCCTGACCCTCCTTCCTTCACTTCTCTTCAGAATCCTCATCTTCACCAATGCCAGCAGGCATTGTCTGCCATTCTTAGGCACTAAGATACAGTATTTATATGCAGCAAAGATCACTGGCAGCTGTCTCATCTCACATTATTCAGTTTGGTTCTATAGCCATCGTGAATGCCATTTGGGGTTTCTTTGTTGCACTCATCTTTTCCTGCAGAATGGTAGTTGGAGAAGTGCCTGCTTTCACTTCCATTTCTGACCCAGGAAAGTAAAAGTAGGCATGTGTGTTTTCCACATCGACTGGATTTTGTTTGTTTGTTTTGTATTTTTTAAAATCCTTTTCTGAATATTCACTGTCAAATGAAGGCAGATATTGGAATTAGGCTCAACAAGTCAGGTAAAAAGTGTTAGTTTTCTTGAGTTTAGCAATTGGTCTGCCATCTCGTTCTTGAATTCTATGGAGAATCCAACAGAAATAAAGCATGGGATCAAAGTGGCACAGCATGGGTTTTTAGGTTGTTAAACTATTAAAGGTGGCAGCATAGAATAGTGCAAGGGACAGATGTTGACTCCTGTGCCCACCTGGTTCTGCTGGTGGTGAGTGGCTTCTTGCAGAGCTCTGGGAAATATCCTGAGGGTACTTCTGAGGATATTAGTTGCAGTGAGTCAGGGGTCAAATAATGATGCCCTCCATGGTTGCCAAAGCGGGGGCAGGGGATGAATCTTTTCCTAAATTGAGGAACTCTTATTTCCTTCTAACTCTAAGACTTCAGTGTTTTCCCACACAGGTACTATGTCCTAGCCCTTATTACACACCCACAGGGTCTAAAGCAACCTTATGCAAAATAGGTTTTCAGCAAAATATTTAATAATCAGATTCATGATAGTGAGATCCCTGTATTTATCTATAACTATGTGAAATTAAAATTTAAAAAGCCTAGCAAATATATTTATTTTCTACCTTAGTGTGATTATGAGAGGATAATAAATATTTGAGAAGAGTTTTGAGGATTTCAGAGGAAAAAAATGCATCATATACTTTAAGTATTATTCCTACCACTCCAGAGTGTGTACTTTGCAGTAGCCTCAGATCCCTGTGGTTTGGTTTCTTGTTTATACACTTTGTTTCTTATTTGTACACTTCTTTCAGTATCTTGCTGTATTTCTTCCTCTTTCTCTGCCACATTCTATAACTTCACCTTCACATCCACGTCACAAGTCACTTTTGACTAGAGATGGAGGATGGCAGTGATTTGTTTAATTTTATGATGCACCTCTCTGTTCTGAGAGGTGCTGGAAGACAAGTCTGCAGCCACTTTTACAGTCTAGACATTACACTGTGTGTTTTCCCCCACCCCCCTCAGGGGAAGCACTTAAATCTGCCAAATTATAATTATTGTAAATATTATTTCATGCCTGTAAGATTAGATTGTAAACTTGTGGATGTCAGGGGCCATGCCTTTGTATTCTCTCGATTGGCAAGCACAGTGCAGAGTATTTCATCCACTATCAATAAATATTGGTTGAATGATGTTAAGGACTGAATTGTGTCCCCTTGTGTCCCCCCGTCAAACACATGTGGAAGCACTACTCCCCAGCGTGCCTATATTCAGAGAAATGGACTTTAGGGAGGTAACTAAGGTTAGATGAAGTCATATTGATGTGTAATCTGATAGGATTAGTGTCCCAATAGAAACAGACACAAAATCTCTCTCTCTCTCCACACACACAGAGGAGGCCATATAAAGATACATTGAGAAAGTGGCCTTCTACAAACCAAGGAAAGAGGCCTCATCAGAAACCAACCATCTGCCAACTTGATCTTGGACTTTCCAGCCTCCAGAACTGTGAGAAAATAAATGCCTGTTGCTTAAGCCACCCAGTGTGTGGTATTTGTTACAGCAGCTTAAAGAGACTAATGCAGTTGGTTTACTAATGAACTGATAAGTAAATATTTTAGGTTTATTTTATTGTGGATAAAGTTATTCTAAATGCAATGGTAGGTTAAGTTGGTATTTTCTAAAAAAGCCATGAAGCCCCAAGGGTTATAAAATTTGACAGATTTGGCCAAATTTCATATACAGCAAAAGAGAAATAATATTATTTCAAAACATGCAACATTTTAGGAAGTTTTTAAATTCTGGGAAAAAAAGATAATCTAATAGAAAGCTGGAGATAGAACATAAACAAGGAATTAACAAAAATTAAAATACAAATGACTTATAAGCTTGTGAAAAGATGTTAAATTTCATGAATAGACACAACTAACGTAAGACAATATATATATTTTTAACAGACTTTTTAGTAACAGTTTTAATTTATAGGACAATAGAGAAGATAGTGTAGTTCTCACACTTCCCATGCCCAGGCTGCTCTGTGATTAACATATTACATCAGACTAGTGGACTGATATTGATGCTCCATTACCTTAGTCTGCTCAGGCTGCTGTAATAAAATACTATGCCCTGAGTTTCTTATAAACAGCAACTATTTATTTTTCACAGCTCTGGAGGCTGGGGTCCAGGGGAATGGCTCTGATAATTCAATGTCTGCTGAGGGTTCACTTCCTTAGTCACAGATGGAGCCTTCTTGCTGCATCCTCACATGGTGAAAGGGGCAGGGAGGCTCACTGGAGTCACTTTCATAAGGGCACTAATTCCATTTATGAGTGTACTAGTCTGTTTTCATGCTGTTGATAAAGACATGCCCAAGACTGGGTAATTTGTAAGGAAAAAGAAATTTTATGCACTCACAGTTCCACATGGCTGGGGAGGCCTCACAATCATGGCGGAAGGTGAAAGGTACCTCTTACATGGTGGCAGACAAGAGAGAACTTGTGCAGGGAAACTCCTCCTTATAAAACCATCAGATCTCATGAAACTTATTCACTATCATGAGAACAGCATAAGAAAGACCCACCCCGCTGATTCAGTTACTTCCCTCAGGTTCCATCCCATGACATGTGGGAACTGTGAGAGCTACATACAATTCAAGATGAGATTTGAGAGGGACACAGCCGAACCATATAAATGAGGGCTCTGCCCCCATGACCTAACCACATCCCACAGGCCCCAACTCCTAACACCATCCACTTGGGGGTGAGAATATCAACATATTAATTTGAGGGGGACACAGACATTCAGACTCTAGCAATAATTTATTAGTTTCAGTCTATTGTGTATTTAGAATATGTATTTCTATGATTCATGAACTTCAAAAAAATGGCAATCTCCAATGACAGCAGAATAGGCATGGCTATATATAGTTGGTTATATGGTTATTCATTGATACAACTTCCTTGGAGAGCAGTTTGACAGAATCTACGAAAACATAAGCATGCGTGTCTTTAACACAGCAATTCCACTTGTAGGGATTTTTCTTACAACCACACCATCCAAGTGCACAAAGACATTCTTATAGGAGTGGTCTCTTTGGCAACATTTATAACAACAGCAACAAAACCCATCAGCCACCTAAATGTCCTTCATACCACGTGCACACAGAGGAAGGTGTGTTTCTTAAAATCTGTGTAGATCTTATTTGTATGGAGACCTATATATGATACATAAATGTGTGTTTAGATTTCTGTATAGTAACATAATGTGACATTCACAACCTGTTAAGTGAGGAAAGCAAGTGAAGCAAGTTGCTAAACAGGTGCGTTTCTTCTTTCTTTCTTTCTCTCTCTCTCCTTCCTTCCTTCCTTCCTTCCTTCCTTCTTTCCTTTCTTCTTTTTTTTTTTTTGAAAGAGTCTCGCTCTGTGGCCCAGGCTGGAGTGCAGCGTTGCCATCTTGGCTCACTGCAACCTCCACCTCCCGGATTCAAGTGATTCTCGTGCCTTAGCCTCTCAAGTAGTTGGGATTAAAGGTGTGTGCCACCACGCCTAGCTAATTTTTGTATTTTTTTTTTTTTCAGTAGAACCGGGGTTTCGACATGTTGGCCAGGCTGATCTTGAACTCTTGGCCTCAAGTGATCTACCTGCCTCTACTAGAATTTATAGGGATTATAGGCATGAGCCACCACACCTTGCCTGACAAAGGTACTTCATGTGGGTTGGACAAAGTTACCTATGTGGGTGTGGATGTAGATGTTGCTGTAAGGTGACTTATTTCTTCCTTACTATGCAACAGCACCCAAACCATGGGGCTCATGAGGATAATGAGGTTGGGGCAAGCAGTTTAACCTTGCATCAGGGACACATTGAAAACAAAGACAGGAACGTAGTACAAAGGGCAGCACGGTTTTACGTACAGTACATGGGTAAGAGACACATAAATACTGCAATACATAGGCACTCGCTCTTGGAAAAGCCCTGAGGTTTGCCTGTGGAAGGATTGTAGCTCCTGCCTTACTGTGAGACCGTGAAGGGGGTTATGTGAGATGGAGGGAAGGATGGACGCCTGGTGTGGACGGGTGTGGCCGACATGGTGCACGGAGGTAGCCAGCTGTCCTTTGAGGTGGTTGTGGGTGCATTTTGCGGATTCCTAGGCTGTTCTGTGCAGCTGCATTTGGCTAGTGCTTTTCAGATGAAATCACACATAAGAAAACAGAAAATTCATGTTACATTTAGATTGTTCCCTTAATATCTCAATCCCATTAGAACAAATTTGCATTTTCAAAACTAAGTATAGTAGAATGGACTGCGTTTCAATACAGTCCAATACTGGGTGTTTCAATACTGGGGCAGGGGCAAGTCTGACTCCAAAATCTGTGAATGTTGACTCCATCCATCCATCCACTTCTCTCCATCTCCTGATACTTGGGGTGTGCTGTGACCGTAATCTGAAGCTGGCAGGTTTATAGGTCTCCCTCTAGCAGCCAGGTCCTTTCAGCAAGGATTCACCACAATACAGGGCCAGGTGCCCAAGGAATGCAGTCACTGTGGTTGGGCAAGGTAGGATGGATAGGGCAAGGGCAGCGCAGGAGTGCTTCTGCTGGGGGTGCTTTGCACCAGGGAGTGTCTAAAACTCTGAGTCAGTTCCCACCTGGCTGTAGGGGAAGCTGTTGGGATCCTTTCTTGGATCTGTTCTTATAGATCTACTTGGGGCACTGCCCTGATATGCATTATAGGGGCTTTTGAGTGTTCACTGAAGCCTTATTACTTAGTGACAAATGCACACCCCAGGGCTGCAGAAAGCAAGTGATTGGTTATAACAGTGGTTGCAGATTTTCATAGCCAAGGCAAGGTAAATGCTTCAACCCAAAGGTCATCACATCATCTAAGAAGAAACACACACTGTGAATATTGCAGAAGATTCTCCAGCCTCCAAATCAAAGGATCCCTTTTAACAGTTTGTTTAAAACCCCAAGCCAGTCATCCGCCCCTCAATACCAGCGTTAGAGTCTCCCATCAGGGGCCGCCTGCCCCTTCCCCTCAGGGTTTCATCCTTTTCTTCCTGGACTAGGGCAACTTATTAAGTGGGCTGCTTAAGTCCACTTTGTCTCCCTAAAGTTCATTCTCAGCAGGAGCAGCCAACGTGAGCTCCTAAAAACAGGAGTCTAACTGTGCAAATTCTCTAGCAGTTTCCTGTTGTTCTGGAATTACACCCCAAGTGACTCCTGAATGGGGTCTCCCAGGCACCAAACGGTCTGGACGCTGCTTCCTTCCATTGTTATCTGTTGTTACCTTGTTCCCTTCCCCACCGAGCTTCCAGGCACACGGATGGCTCTTCTGATGCTTGAGTACCACACAATTTCCCCACCTTTGCCTGAGCCCTCTCCTGGGTGCCCTTCCTGAGTCCTTTGCTGGCTGAGCTGCCATCCATAATAACTTAAATCACACCTCTTCTGAGAGGCCCTCTGGGACCACCACCCTCTATCAGGAATGGCATTCTTCCTTATCGTCTGTCTCCACCCTCCTTCCAAACGGAAGTTCCACCATGATTGTGAAGCCTCCCTAGCCGCGTGGAACTGTGAGTCTATTAAACTTCTTTTTCCTTAAAATTACCCAGTCTTGGGCACATCTTAATCAGCAGCATGAAAGCAGAGACCTCATTGTTTTGCGGACTGCTGCACCCCCAGCATGAAGCCCGGAGCCCGGCACAAGGCAGGTGCTTAGCAAATGGCCATAAAGTCAATGAATAAATGAGAACAACGGGTAGGAGGCACTCTAAATGTTCACAGTGGTTAACTTGGAAAGGGAGCATCTTTGGCTTTTTACTTGATATACCCCTATATTGCTTAATCTGCAACAAGAATATGTGACTTCTGTAATTCAGAGAAAAAGCGTGCGTTAGTTGTTAAACGTGACGAAATTATATGCAAGAGGGCAGTATTTGATGCGTCCATGCGAGTCCTGACCAGTTGGTGCCCTTCACCTTGGGTTTCCCATCTCTGACTCCCCAGAGGCATTGGGGTGTCCACTGGGAAATAGAAAATGATGATGGCAAGTCTTGCTGAAATATGAATGGCACTTGTGTACAATTTGCGGCGGGTCGGGGGCTGGGGGTTGTTTCTTTGGACATACACTCTTGGTATTTTTGGGTACAAGATGTTAACCCTAAGTTGGTGTAAGATGCCTGTGCTGGGAAGGAGACAGCAGGAGCAGGACACTGTACCACAACCGAAGAGGAAATCCCCAGAAGGAGTGACTCCAGGCAACCAGTGGAGACAAAAGGGGCAGAACAGGAAAGAAGTCGTTGGCCCCATGCTCCCCACCCTACTCGTTCATGAGCCCTTGAGGGTGGCTGGTCTTGAGTCTTGCCAGATGGGGTCAGTGCTGCCGCCTTCTCTGGGGACTGGCTCGGTCCCAGGAGCAGAGACAGATCCAAGAGCATCCAACATGCTGGCAGATGAAACAAGAGACAGAGACACAGAGGGTTGCGGGCACAGGGCCTTCTCATTCACAGCAGATGCTGATGTTTTCTTAGAGTAGCCAAAACATTACACAGATATCTTTTTCTCTTTGAATGCAAAATCATGCTGAATTTGGGAGATGCTGACCCACAGAACCTAAATATAGCTTCTTGACACAATTGATTTGCGATGGTAACTTGCTGTGATAAATAATTGAAAACAACGTACCTCAGCCTGCTTTGATGGAAGTCATCATCTTAGGGAAGCCTGAATATTTGTACATCTGCTAATATTGATTTTTTTCTTAGATTGGGGAAATTTTATTTGAATATTGTGTTTATCTTACTGCAATAAACATGAATTGATAAATTATTGTTTTCAGATGTGCTGCTTTTTCTAATAATAGTAAACATAATGAATATTTATTGAGGACTTACTTCAGACTCAGTGCTTAGTGCTGCATGAATTATCTCTTTAACCCTCATAATTACTCGATAAGGCAAAAAGTACTCTTTTTTGCTCATATTTCAGTGGGGAAACTGAGACCAAGAAAGAGAAAGTAACTTACTCAGCTTGTTTCAAGGCTTGTTAATAGCATGAGAGATTTCAGTCTAGAAAATTGGATTCTGACTCCTCAGTGCCTAATTCCTGGGCTCTACTTCCCTGTAAACCTAAACTTTTCAAGCCTAATTGAAGGGAGGAGTGCTGCCTATGCTTATTTCAATCCCAATTCAAGGTAACTCTGACTTTTTATCTGGATTTCTGGATTTTTTTTCCATGAAATACAAACTGCTTTGAAATGTGCTAATCGTATACAAAACGTCCTTACTGGCTCATAACTCAGCTTTTCTCTTGGTCTAACTCCTGCATCATTTTATTAATAATTATTATAAAAGTAATGAGAATCTTGATAAAAATGTCTAACAGATATAAAAGTGATACATTACCTTCATTCTCAGCCTTGTTTCCTAGAGGCAATCACCTCTAGGAAATTTAGCAATTTCTTACCTTACCTTCCAGAAACAGATGATTTCTTTATACACTTATACATTGATGAACATATAAACACACATTGAAAATAGAACACAGACTTCTATGACAGATCGTGTTCTACAACTTGTCTTTCTCATTAAAAACATACACATAACCTTTGACTCATCAATTAAACATATGCAGATATATATGCAAAAAATCCATTGTCCAATTCATTGACTCAAAGAGCAAAAGACTTGAAACCACCCAAATGTTCAACTGCAGATCAGTCTAATTAATTATGATATACATAAAATGGATTATCAAGCAGCAAAGTGTATGCACTAAAATAGAAAGATCCCTTTTGTTGTTTCTTATCCTTTATTTAAATTTGCTAAGTCAGGTAATGGAAAATATACATGTCTCCTACCATCATCTCTTGCCAAAAAAGACTTGCCTAACACCTATAACTTTGAGGGTTACTGCTAGAAATTTTGTTTCTCAAGCAACAATTCAGAACATTTCCTTTGCAAACCACAAAACAAACGCCTCTTCAGGTGCCCATAATGTGCAAAGGACTTATTTTCTATGCTCTTCTATGGAGAGGAAAGAAAGGAGGCAATGATAGGAAGATATTTTCTTGTTCCGTCTCCAGTTCCTTTTCCAGGGCCTTTCCTGCTATCCCAGAACATAAACTAAAAATACAACAAAACGGAATACAACGATAAAGACGCCCAAACAAAATCAGCTCTAAAAAGCTTCCTGAATTATTCAGCAAGTGAGTATCTACCCAAAGTTTTAAGGGGGCTGTCTGATTTCATTTCTATAAACTTGGTACATAAGGGAGATTTTAAGAGTGTGATACTATTCTTGCAGTCTCCTTAGCAGAACAGGCTGACGTTTAGCGTTGATGGCTCCTTTATCACCTCCCCATCCCAGGAATGTGGCTGCTTCCTCTGCCTGTTCTCTGAGGTATCTTACACCTTTGTCCTGAAGTGCCACCTCTGGCCATAACACAGCAACTGTCGATTTAGATATTACAGATGAAAGGGAGAAGTGTTTGATAATACTTGTGGTTTATTATTTAAATTGATCTCCCTTAAACTGTTATTCTCGTTCATATATTAATAACACTGGAGTCAGGACTATATTTACAATACTTCAAAGCTGTTTCAAGGCAGGCCACCAGGCATTGGCCAATCAGCAGGGTCCTGGAAACTCCCAGCTGCAGTGGGTGTTAACCCTTTAGTTGCTGGATGGTGGAAAGTTCTGGAAGGTCCAGAGGATGATAGTTGGGATCATCCTGTCAGGTGACCAGGGTATCTGGGAGAGGGACCATGGGGTTGGGAAGTGTTTTAATACTGTAACCGCCATCACAGCTGTACTGATAGGCAGTCTTGATGATGCAATGGGTAAAAAGAACATGTCCAGAAATGAACAATGCCAATAATTGGAGAATTCAAAATATTAAATTCAGTAAACATTTGTTGCATGGCAGACCCTGTGCTGAACATAGAATTATTGCAGTGACTAAGACCCGCACCATCCCAGCTGTCTTGAAACTTGTGAGCTAGATAGGAAGACAACGTTATCCTGAAAAGGAGGATTTTATTTCACTAGAAATACCTAACCTGAAAACATGAAAGTTCAAGGAAGATTTTTAATTTATTATTTAGAGACGGGGGTCTGGGCTCAAGCGATCCCCTCCAGCCTCCTGAGTTGCTGGGACTGCAGGTGTGCACCACCACACCTGGATAAGTTTTAAATTTTTTGTTGAGATGGGGGTCTCATTACGTGGCCCAGGCTGGTCTCGAACTCCGGGCCTCATGATATTCCCCCCATCTTGGCTTCCCAAAGTGCTGGGATGACAGGTATGAGCCACCACACTTGGCCCTGAAGAGGAAGTTTTTAATTGCAAGGTGTGATATGAAAAGGCCAGCTGTTACTCGTGGCAATTAAAGAAATAAACCTCCTTCAGAGAAATGGCTATTAATCACAAGGAAACATATTTTTTTTTTTTATGCTGTGAATATGATTAGGACCTGTCATAGACCTTAGGGGAAGTCTCTAAAAATGAGGCAGTTACCCCCATATCTAGGGCAGATGGGCATGTTCAACTCCAGGCAGCGGGGAGTCCCTGTCACCAGCCTGTCTGCAAGACGCCCACAGGTTCCTGTGATTCTGTTCACTCCGTCCTGTAGGAGGAACATAGCTGGTCATTTTTGTGTAATGTAAGCATGGTCTTGGAGGAATTTTTATCAAAACCATGGGCAAAACTGAATACTTCTTTTCTAAAAACAGATTCAGTGACTGCAGATGAGTTCAATCGCAGGATTCTCTCAACCGGACTCTGAAGGGCCTTGCTCTGAATTCTGGGCTCTTAAGCACCAATGATGACTCTGGCAGCTTTTCCAGGCTCGGGTGTGGAACTTTCTTGATCTTGTGTGGAATGGTTATTGACTATAGATCGCATCTATCTATTGAAGAAACAGGCCATGTTGCAGAGAAAGTATCAGGCCATCTTCCTCCTTGTATCTGTTCCCCGTGTGCCATTTTGTGAAAACTGCTTGTACTGTGGAAACAAACCCATTTTGGCTCCTTTTGGCTCTGTGCAGACAGTCCGTGGAAAAGCCAAGTTGAATCCCACTCTACCTTATGAATCATTCTCCCATCTGCCAGCTGAATCCTGGCTGCGGCCACTTTGTTTTAGGAGAAGGAGGTGCAGAGTGAAAAGGAAACATGTTGATTCTCCCAGCTCAGGCCATTTGTAGTATAATTAGAAACATAATGTTTTGACTTGAAAGCTGATCACATCTGATATGGGTGTCAGCAAAACAGAATAAATATTTTTTATCTTTTTGGTGTAATTTAATAGAATAAGAGCTTTGGTGGGGATGACACCACTCCAAGTGCTGTTAATATGGAATTGCTTCCCTGTTCCCTGGCTCCTTTAAAAAACGTAGATGTGAAATCAGTGTAGACATGTCTACAGTCGAATAGTAAAGAGGAATTAAACAACATGCTTCATATCTGGGTCACTTAAGTAAATATAAGACACTGTTGGTTATTCCGGTGTCTCATAGATAAGAAGAGGATACAGAATGTAGCTTGAGTATGATCCTGGGAATGATACACATTTGGGGACTTTATTATTTCAGAAACATGTACTCTTCTTCCCACAAAAAAAAAACACTGATTTTAATCAAAACATGGCGTGTGTGATCATTTAAAACTTTATGGTGGCTTCTTTTAGCCTCGCAGTACTTGGATTTTATGAGAACAACAGTAAATATGAGAATTCAGGGCTCAGATGGATGGGCTGAAGATAAAGACCTTAAACTCACCGCAGTCTGTGTGATAGAGCTGATGGTGCCATGTGACCTTGACCTTGCTATGCCCATCCTCACAGTCCTCGCGTAACAGGGATCCGCACATGGCCTGTTTGCAAAAAATATTTGTTGAGTGAATGAATGTGTGAGGAAACAAGGTGAAAATGAATAAGTCTTGGCACCTGGGAGATCTGGGCTTTGTAGGTTTGTTTGGTGGTGTTTTCTTACGATCTCAAGATTCAAAGATCCAAGTATTTCAGATGAGAAACGCTGAAGGGAGGGGTTAGTTTTCTGTTCTGCACAGTAGAGGATCATCATTGTGGCAGCGTCCAGCAACATGATGTCTGAGCACGCAGTTCCCCAGGGTGGTCTTCGGCAGGGCTCAGCTGGGCTCCTGCTTCAGGCCTCCAGTTGGATCAAGACGGCAACCAGGCACGGCTCTCCTCTGGAGGTGTGCGGTCCTCTTCCAAGCTTATGTGGTTGCAGCAGGATTCAGTTACCTGTGGCTGTGAGACTGAGGTCCCTGTCTCCCTGCGGGCTGTCAACCTGGGGCTGCTCTGTGCTCCTATCCGCCGCCCACATCCCTTCCCACGGAGCTCCTCCATTAACTAACAGTGATGCTTGGAGTCCTTTTCACCATAAAAGGTTCATGTGATCATATCGGGTCCATCTATCTGATCATCTTCAGTCAGTTGACTTGGGACTTTAATTTCGTCTGCAAAACCCTTTCACAGTGGTAGTAGAGTAGCCTTTGATTAAATAACCAGGGCAAGGGGAGGTTCCCTTTTAGAATTCTGCCTGTCAGTAGGGACCGGTAATAAGCCATGCAGGATGGGAATGCAGTAGTTGTAGGGACTGCAGTGACCTGTCAGAAGTCTGCTGAAGGGCCTTCAAATTGAAAAGCATGTTGACCACCATGCCAGCTGCAGAGCTCGGGTCTGTGGGCTGGTTCTGCTACAGGCTTTAGGCTTGGCACTCCTGGCCTCGGTTAGCCCTTCCATTGCTAGTGGAGTTGATCTGTTGCTTTGAGATGATTTGTCAATGCCACACTGCTGAGGGGGTCTCATCTTGCCAGAATCCAGGCCTTCGGGCTTGTGGGTCTGGGGTATTTTCACAGTGCTTGAGTTGATTAGAAATTGTTTCATTATGTGACCTTCTTCATTGCTTTGTGTTCTCATCCCATATTTATATTAATACTGGACATGGTGACTGCAATGCCCCAGGCTAGCTCCTCCTTTGAGTACAAGTGAGATTCCACCTAGGTTAAGATTAAAATCCTGCTGCTCTGACCTTCCACGGCTCTACTGGTAGGAAATTCAGCAGAGTTTCACATTCCTCTCCCCAGATCTTCTGAGAATTCTCAGGGGTGTTCTCTTGTGTCCATGCCTGACTCAGTCCTGGACATTTTCATCACTTGCTAGAGGAGAAGGAGCTCAGGTGTGAACTCCAAGGACAGAGTCACCCCCAGTGGCCTGTCTGCTTCCTGTCCCTGCATGGATACTCATGGTGCCGTGGAAGGAGTGGCTCAGCAGCTGCTTTGAGGACAGGGAGCGGGAAACAGCACTGAGAAGCCACCGTCTTTCTCCCAAGTCTGTTCATAGATGAGATACCAAGAAGGGCAGCGTGTGGTCCTTTCGTTTTCTTGCTCTACTCTTCCTTGGAGATTTTACCTACTGCCTTGGTTTCAACTACAAACGAAGACTACACATCTTTGCTATCTGAGTATCCAGGAAGAAAAAATCTTTTTTAGAACTGAAACTTTATATCTTCAGGTTTTGCCTGGACATTGCCATGGATTTATTTTCACTGCTGAACTCAGCATGTCAAGACTGACTTCATCATCTCTCTCCAGACTGGCTCAGTCTCTTGGTGTTCCCATTTTTTCAACAAGCTTCACATTTCCCCCAGTAATTCTAGTATACAACCTGGGATATAATTCTGACTCTTTTTTTTTTTTTTTTTAAACCAACTAGTTGCTGTGTTAGTTTGCTCGGGCTACTGGAGCAAAATATCACAGACGAGGTGGTTTATGAATGAAAATATCTTAACTCACAGTTCTGAAAACCAGAAGTCCTAGATCTGGTGTTGGCAGAGTTGGCTCCTTTGGAGGCTGTGGAGGAGAATCTGTCCTGAAAATCTTTGGTATACTTTGGCTTGTGGAAGCATCACTCCAACCTCTGCCTTCACCATGACTGTTGCTGGAAGTTCCCGATGTATACTTACAGTAAATTATTCCTCTGGACTGAGGTCCAGCTTGGCTGCTCTGTGGCTGGTGTTGGCGGTTATGACTGTTAGAACTGCTTTGGCACAGATCCCAAAGGCTCCAGGGATAGGATTGTTTAGAAGACACAGTGATGACATCTCTGTTTGGGTAAAATGATCCCAGAGCCACACATCCACTATCCCAGCATTCCTAAAACCAAAAGCACTTGGATAGTATCATAATAGTGACGTCCATGCCCCCAGGCCTCAGCTGCCCCCAAACACTGGTGCGTACAGAGGTCGAAGTGACTGTTGGTCCTGATTATGTCTGGCACAATCCCACGGGACTTTATTCTGGTCAGAGTTCAGCAAGCCACACCAGAAAAATCCCAGAATGCTTGGCCTTAACTGTGAAGTTGATGGGACACAGATCTGTTTTCCTTTCCCCGCTGTTCTTAGCAATTGTCCAATCTCAGCAGGTTGTCTGAATCCAGTCAAGGGTCACAAGACAGAAAAGATGTTTGTGATCTCATAGGTATAGTTCAGTGGCACAAGGATATTTCCAATTAAAAAAAAATGCATTAAGTAACAGTCTAGTGAACTACAAGTCAAATTTCCCCAAATTTTAACTTTCTAAAACATGGTCCCAAACCTAAATTCAAGAAATAAAGCTCCTACAGTGAACTCATTATACTTTGTCCATTAGTGTCTCACACAGGGATGTCACCTCTAATTTACAACAAATTCTTAACAAACTAGATCTTCTACCCATAAGAGATTACCAGTGGATCCTAGAAAGGAATAGAGCATTCTGTCTCCTCTAGAAAGAGGAAACACAAACTGTGCAGACACAAACTGTGGGAAATACAAATGAATTTTTGTAATAATGACATATTATGTAATGTGTATGTATGTAATTAAGAAAGTTGTTTTTTTAAGATGCTTTTTCTTTTCTTTTTTTTTTTTTTTTGAGACAGGAGCTCACTCTGTTGCCATGGCTGGAGTGCAGAGATACGATCTCAGCTCACCACAGCCTTGACCTCCTGGGCTCAAGTGCTCCTCACACCTCAGCCTCCTGAGTAGCTGGACCCACAGGGTCCTGCCACCACGCCTGGCTAATTTTGGTAGTTTTGTTTTTGTAGAGATGGGGTTTTGCCATGTTTCCTGTACTGGAAGATGCTTTCTCTTCAAGAGTAGAGCAAGAAGTGTATATTAAGTTCATTGTGTTTATCCTTCTATAAGAATGTACATATATTTTCTTATGCTTATAACTTGCCCTTCTATATAATTTTTTAAAATATAGTAATTTTTATTCATGGGAATTAAAAGTACTACTTCCACTTGCCTAGAAATAGAAATACCATGTCCATGGGTATGAATGAAATGCAATAATATGGTAATTAAAGTAGTATCCAATAAAATTTTCAATGTATTGGTACATTCCATGAATTATTTAATTAAGCTTGTTAACTGTTTACTAAGTATTGCCTCTTTTAATATTAAACACCCTTATCATTATAGGGTGTAGGACATGCTGAATATGATTTCAAATGTACTTCTAATTTTTTAGAGGTTATCTCCCTTAGCATAGATGATTTTGTAGTTTTCCTCAAGCACACAACTTCTATACAATTTTTAGGGTTGTAAGTTTGAATCGATGACCTTCTCTTATATGGAAAATTTCATTATATGTAACATTTTATTTTCCAAGAAACCAAATGAAGTGTCACCAAGTGTATTCTGATTATTTATTTTTCCTTTAAACTACTCCGTATATACGCACCTGTTCTAAGACTTTGCACTATCCATGATTTTTCTCCATTCCATTTTTTTTTTCTTGGTTAGGAACAAAACCATCAATAACTGTAGATGAAAACTGTTTGCAGTAGCATGCTGAGATAATCTGGTTGGAAGGCTTCGATTGATTTGTGTCTAAAGATAAATGCAAATGGCATCAATTGCGTCTCTGCTTTCTCCAGAGCCAGTTCCCAGTGCTCATTAGAGCGTCTGGCTTTCCTTGTGGCATCTGTTGTTTCACAAGACTTTATAAGCTGTCTGCTTCTAATAAATGAAATTATACTTCTGCAGTAAGGTTCCCATAAGCAATCAAGGTAACACCATCCCAAAGTCTCTAAGCCTGGGCATCATGAGAGCCATTGTCCTGGCCCCAACATGGAATGATGGATGATGATTAGATTTTTACTGGTCTGAAGGTCCAGAGAATCTCTCTAAAAGGCAAATGCAACACATTAGAACTCTGGAAATAGCCGCTTGTAATTGAAAACTGTTATTGCTGATAATGCAACTTTACTAAAACGTAACTTTATGATGATGCCTTGACTTCCAGCATCTTAGGCTGAGGATAAAAGGAGGATTTGCTTGGATTCCAGAAGTCAAGTTCTTCCCACGCTCTGGTTACTTTTTGTTACAAGATTTGCCTGTCCTCATGGAAACACATTCACCCTACAAAGCTTAAAATTCCCACTTAATCTTTGTTTTATTATGTTCGTGAATAACATGATGTGATGCTGTGAAAATCCAGAGAACTCAGCAAGCAACCCTCTAACAACAGACTTGGCTGTCTATCTGTGTGTGAGCCGGTGCATGTATATGCACTGGCGTGTGCAAACATGTGTGTGTGCATGTGTGTGTGTTTAAAGGCACCAAACAGTAACCAAATGTCATGGAAAAGGAGTTGAAATTCTGGATGCATCTGGACTACTCTTCAGAACTCATTTTAAGCTTCAAGATGGAAAGAAACTCTCCAATGCTTAGTGAAATAAACTTCTGCGGTCTTGATTCAGAGATCATTTTATTGTTGGAAGGTACATCTACAACGAATTACTATTAGGCCAACCCTGGCATAAAGTGTGAATTTAGTCGTGAGTCTGTAGCCTCCCAACACACTTCTCTGTCCCAGCTCCCTCCCTGCCCACAGGGCCGCTCTCCTTCCTCCTTGCCTCTCAGGCACCAGTGTTCTCTTTACTTTTTCTTCCTGTTGAACCCTCTCAACACCTCCCCGAAGAAGCAAGGAGAGAGGGTCTGATTTTTTTTCTCATTAAAAGTTTTATTTCAGTAGTTTTTGGGATGCAGGTGAGTTTTGATTAAATGGATACGTTCTTTCGTGGTAGTTTCTTAGATTTTGGTGTACCCGTCACCTAAGCAGTGTACACTTTTATCCCTCACCTCTATCCCTCTCTTCCCCCACTGAGTCCACAGAGTCCATTATGTTATTGTTGTGCCTTTGTGTCCTTGTATGGCTTGACTGTGTCCCCACCCAAATCTCATCTTGAATTGTAGTTCCCATAATTCCCACATGTCATGGGAGGGACCCGGTGGGAGGTAATTGAATCATGGGGACAGGTCTTTCCTGTGCTGTTCTCCTGATAATGAGTAAGTCTCATGAAGTCTGGTTTTAAAAAGGGCAATTCCTCTGCACAAGCTCTCTCTTGCCTGCCACCATGTAAGATGTGACTTTGCTCCTCCTTTACCTTCCACCATGATTGTGAAACCTCCCCAGCCATGTGGAAGTGTGAGTCAATGAAGCCTGTTTCCTGTATAAATTACCCAGTCTCAGGTATGTCTTTACCAGCAGCATGAGAACAGATTAATACATGTCCTCATAGCTTAGCTCCTACTTATAAGTGAGAAGATACGACATTTGGTTTTTCATTCTTGAGTTACTTTACTTAGAATAATCGCCTCCAGCTCCATCCAAGTTGCTACAAGAGACATTATTTCATTCCTTTTTATGAATGAGTAGTATTCCATGGTGTATATGTACCACATTTTCTTTACCCACGCATTGGTCGATGGGACCTGGTTATGAAGAAATGTCAGAATTACTAATGAGCATTTAAAGCACCACTCCCCTCATTTCTATAGTTCTAATTTATTGGGGCCTAAAACTTAAACTTGAGAAATAAAGGATTCTTTGTGGAAATTTGGATAATGACCAAGGGTTATCTGATTGATTTCTTTTAATAATCCAGGTGTATTTTTGTTGAGACCACTAGTCATGTTTACTAATGTAATGCGGGTCCCTGGAACTATAGTGAGGTTGACTTTGGAAGTAAAGAACAATCTTGGCTTTAGATATTGGGGTGCTTTGACATATTTTCTTTCCAAGATTTGCAGACTTTTACTGCCTCTATAACCTAAATTGCAAATTTAGCCAATATTATGGACTGAATGTTTGTGTTTCCCCAAAATTCTTATGTGGATGCCCTAACCTGCAATGTGATGTATTTAGAGATAGGGCCTTTGGGAGGTGATTAAGTTTAGATGAGGTCATAAAGATGGGGCTCCCAAGATGGGATAAATGTCCTTAGAAAATAAAGAACAAGAGAGGAAAAGAAGAAGCAGGAAGAGGAGAAGGAAGAGGAGAAGAAGGCAGGGAGGGGACACCAGAGCTCTCGCTCTGTCTCTCAACTGTGTGAGGACACAGCAAGTAGGTGGCCATCTGCAAACCAGGAAGAAGCCCTCATCAGGAACTGAGGCAGCTAACAGCTTGACCTTGGACTTCCAGCTTCCAGAACCGTGAGAAATAAATGTCTGTTGTTTAAACCACCCAGTCTGTGGCATTCTATTATAGCAGCCTGAGCTGACTACCATAGCCAACATATCCATTACCTTGGTTCTAAACAGACTTCCCCAAGGGTACAAGAGATAATACTCTCAGTGAATTGAGGAACATTGGCAAAATGATTGGTAATGCTTGATAATTAAGATGTAATTATGTATAACAGAAATGCTAATGTACCTTATAAATAAGAACAACTGAAAATAGCATTTTCAAAAATGGTAGTAAAATATTTGGAACATAGAATTTACCATTGTAATCATTTTTAGGTGTACAATTCAGTGATACTAAACATATTCACAATGTTACGCAACCATCCATCTTCATTACTGTTTTCATCTTGTTGAACAGAAACTCTATGCCTATTAAACAATTACTCCCCATTTCCTCTCCCATCAGCCCCTGGCAGCCACCATTCTATTTTCTGTCTCTGTGAATTTGGGGACCTCGTGTGATTGGAACCACACAGTACATCTTTTTCTAATGGACTTATCTCACTCAGCATCCTGTCTTCAGAGTTTATCCAAGTTGTATTAATAGCATGTATCAGAATTTCCTTCCTTTCTCAGGCTGAATAATATTGCATTGTATAGAGAGGCTACATTTTGTTTATCCACTCATCTATCAATGGACACTGGGTTGCTTCTCCCTTTTGGCTATTGTGAATAATAGTGCTATGGACATGGGTTCATAAATATCTTTTTGAGACTCTGTTTTCAATTCTTTTGAGAATAAACCCAGAAATAAAATTGTTGGATCGTATGGCAATTCTAGTTTTAATTTTTGAGTAGCAACTAGTGTTGTATTTATTTTTATTTTTCCATAAGTTGTTGGGGTACAGGTGGTATTTGGTTACATGAGTAAGTTCTTTAGTGGTGATTTGTGAGATTTTGGTGCACCCATCACTGGAGCAGTATACACTGCACCATATTTATAGTCTTTTATCCCTCATCCCCTCACTCTTCCCCCTAAGTCCCCAAAGTCCATTGTATCATTCTTAGGCCTTTTCATCTGCATAGCTTAACTCCCACATATCAGTGAGAACATACGATGTTTGGTTTTCCATTCCTGAGTTACATCACTTAGAACATTAGTCTCCAATCTTATCCAGGCCACAGTTTCTTTATCCACTGATTGATTGATGGGCATTTAGGTTGGTTCCACGATCTTGCAGTTGTCAATAGCAGATGGGCATTTGGGTTGGTTACACGATCTTGCAATTGTGAATTGTGCTGCTATAAACATGCATATGCAAGTATCTTTTTCGAATAATGACTTATTTTCCTCTGGGTAGATACCCAGTAGCGGGGTTCCTGGATCGAAAGGTAGTTTTACTTTTAGTTATTTAAGGAATCTCCCCACTGTTTTCCATAGTGGCTGTACTAGTTTACATTCCCACCAGCAATGTAGAAGTGTTCCCTGTTCACTGCATCCACACCAACATCTGCTGTTTTTTGAATTTTTTTATTATGGCCATCCTTGCAGGAGTAAGGTGGTATCTCAGTGTGGTTTTCATTTGCACTTCCCTGATCATTAGTGAAGTTGAGCATTTTTTTTCCATGTTTTTGACCATTTGTATATCTTCTTTTTAGAATTGTCTATTCATGTCCTTAGCCCACTTTTTGATGGAATTGTTTGGTTTTTTTCTTGTTAATTTGTTTGAGTTTGTTGTAGATTCTGGATCTAAGTCCTTTGTCAGATGTATAGATTGTGAAGATTTTCTCCCATGCTGTGGGTTGTCTGTTTACTCTGCTGACTGTTCCTTTTGCCGTGCAAAAGCTCTTTAGCTTAATTAGGTCCCAGCTATCTATCTTTGTTTTTGTTGCATTTGCTTTTGGGTTGTTGGTCTTGAAATCCTTGCCTAGGTCAATGTCTAGAAGGGTTTTTCCAGTGTCATCTTCTAGAATTTTTATAGTGTCAGGCCTTAGGTTTAAGTCCTTAATCCATCTTGAGTTGATTTTTGTATAAGATGAGAGATGAGGATCCAGTTTCATTCTCCTGCATATGGCTAACCAATTATCTCAGCACCATTTGTTGAAAAGGGTGTCCTTTCACCACTTTATGTTTTTGTTTGTTTTGTTGAAGATCAGTTGGCTGTATTTGGGTTTATTTCTGGGTTCTCTATTCTGTTCCATTGGTCTATGTGCCTATTTTTAAAGCAATACCATGCTGTTTTGGTGACTATGGCCTTACAGTATAGTTTGGAATCAGGCAGTGTGATACCTCCAGATTTGTTCTTTTTGCCTAGTGTCACTTTGGCTATACAGGTTCTTTTTTGGTTCCACATGAATTTTAGAATTGTTTTTTTCTAATTCTGTGAGGAATGATTGTGGTATTCTGATGGGCATTGCATTGAATTTGTAGATTGCTTTTGGCAGTATGTTCATTTTCACAATATTCTACTCATCCATGAGCATGGAATGTGTTTCCGTTTGTTTGTGTCATCTATGATTTCTTTCAGCAGTGTTTTATAGCTTTCCTTGTAGAGGTATTTTGACTCCTGTGTTAGGTATATTCCTAAATGTCTTATTTATTTATTTATCTATCTATCTATTTTTGCAGCCATTGTAAAAGGGTTTGAGTTCTTCATTTGATTCTCTGCTTGGTCATTGTTGGTGTATAGAAGAGTTACTAATTTGTGTACTAACTAAGGGTTACTAATCTTGTATCTAGAAACTTTGCTGAATTCTTTCATCAGTTCTAGGAACTTTCTAGCAGAGTCCTTAGGGATGTCAATGTAAATGATCATATCGTCAGCAAATAGTGACAGTTTGACTTTCTCTTTACCAATAAACCAGTATTTTAAATACTCTGTTAAACCAAAGACTGCAGCATTGCAGATGCATTTGTCTGTGGGGCATCTGGGCACATTTTAGTTGCTGGGAACAAACTTTATATTTGTCTGCATTCCAATGGCAGGAGCCTAAAGAGAGACCAGAAATATTGGCTGTAATAAAAGCACCAAGTACCACAGAATCATCAAGGAATAAAGTTGGGATAGAATGTCAAGAATTTGTTCAGCCTCCATCCTTATGTGGTTTACATAACATTGTTATCCATTTTATAGGTGGACAACTGTCCTGAAGTCACACAACTAGAAAATAATGGGCAAGGATTTAAACCTGGATGTCTTGGTTTTGGCCATAGCCTTTTTTTAATGACACATTGATCTCAGAGTTTTAGAGGTGGAGGATACTGATTTCATGATCAGTTAAGCTAGTAGTTTTCAAACTTCTTTGTGATGGAGATATCTTTTGTTCAAACAAAAATGTAAACAGAAATACCAAACATAAATCACTCAGAATGAAACAAGGCATTTGTACTCTTCCTTGCCCACTTCTCTATCACGGCCCCTGAAGGGAGATCTGCAAATCCCTAGGGAGCAGTTGGAAACCCATGGCTCAATATCTTCAGTGGGCAATGAGGGAGCTGAGGCTCTTGGTAGGCAAGGGGGGATGGGCTTGGGGATGGGTGTCATTTTTCCAAGGCTGCCAAAATATCTTGGGCAAACTTGATCTAGAACACACATTTCCAAAGATTCTCCCTAACCCAGTAACTTAAGCACCCTTCTCCCACATATGTTTCTAAGACAAAGTTATCTTTGCCTTTGTTGAAACCCTAAATAAAGGAAAATGCTACCCACTGGACTACTAATTGATGTTTATAAAGTAAAAACTCTATTTACCCATATAATCTGTTTTCACACAACTGCAAATTTTTGTAATAAACAGAGAAGGCATTACATTTTCTTAGAGGTTTCTTTTTTAAGTTTAGAAGAAAATATTTTGGACTTAATAATTGTTATTGTGCACATTTAAGAGAGAGAAGGAGGGTGGGAGGGTGGGAACAAGGGAGGCAGAAGCAGAAAAAGGAAGAGAAGCCATGGAAAATACATTTTCATAACTCCTGGTGTCATGGCTGTAATTGGGCAGAATCAAGTTCTCTGATGCTGCAGTGTGAAATCCGAGAGATGACATGGGGTCTGAATTTCTCAACATGCAACTTATCAGCCTCTCAGATCTTATTGTTACAGGAAAGGGGTCCCGATCCAGACCCCAAGAGAAGGTTCTTGGGTCTCATTCAAGGAAGAATTCAGGGTGAGCCCACAGTACAAAGCAAAAGCAAGTTTATTAAGAGAGCAAAGAGGTGAAAGGACAGCTACTCCATAGACAGAGTAGGACGTTCCTGAAAGTAAGAGGAGGAGCGCATCCACCATAGGTACAATGCTGGTATATATGGGGAGATGTGTTCTGCTACAAGGGTTTGTGATGAAGGACTGATTTTCTTAATTACTATATTTTGTAAGAATCAATATTATTATCTTTAAAGCAAAATTAGGAATGCCTTTGTTCTCGAGATAGTGGAATATCTGGACACTCCCAAGTCTGGGTCTGTTTAGTAAGCAATCTTAATTTGTTCCCTTGACCGTAAACATCTGTAGAAGCTAGGAAGGCCGTACTTTCTGATAATGCAGTCCAAGAAGCAAGTCCCACCCTCATTTTCCAGCCCCACTCAAAAGGGATTCGCTCTGGTTCAAATGCCTCTGCCATTATGTCTTTGGCTGGGGATCCAAGATTTGATGCCTTCATTTGATGGCTCTGCTTCAGGGTTCTTTCTTCCATGGGAATCGGGGGTTTGTTAATCCTTCTGGAAAGAGTTCATTTTCCCATTAGTTTTGCCCGTCTTGATTTGCTCAGTCATGGTCATTCATCAAGACAAAATGATTACTGGCAACTCTCAGAATTCTACTGGGATCTTGAATTTTTTCTGAAACTCCAGTACATTTGCGTATATCAAAACTCATAAGTCTCTGTAACTTTCCCTTTAGGAGAAACCCAAGCATTCTCTTCAATTAAAAATAAAAATTTAAATACTGCCCCTGAAAATGTAAGATTAGGGTGAGGGCAGTTTTCTTTCTGTGTGATGCTTAATTACCAAGGGGAGGTAATAAGCCCTTTCTACTGTCACCTTTTGCTCCTTGCTCCTCCCGCAGGGTGAACAACATGAACAATGAATAAGTTCTCATTGCTGATAGTCTCATCCATCAGCTTGCACCTGTATATGCAGGTTAGAGCTTAAGGTGGGATGTTAGGTTGGAGAAGTGATCTTTCTCTTTCTACGAGGGCTTTTATTGCCTTTCATTTTTAAGTGGGTGAAAGGTTTTCAGTCCTGTAGGAATCTTTTTGAGCTTGCTTCTTTCTTTGTTCCTCTCCATTCTCGTGAGATGGGCCAGGGAAGAGGTGATTGAGAGCAGGCTCTTAATAAAGAAGAGAATCATTCTAATTCTTCAAACTCTATTCTCAGCCTAAGAAACAAGACATTTCCGCTTTCTTTGAAGATGTTTAAAGCCTTTCCTATAGTGATTGCAGGTCGTTGTGGGCAGAAGCAATGGTGTTTACAAGTAACATCTTCTAGGCTGCAAAATACTGCATGTGGCAGAACAGGGATGTTCTTTGTCTTTCTTTATTGGCTCTTACACTGTGACTTTTCTTTTTATTTTTTTTGAGACTGGGTCTTGCTCTGTTGCTCAGGGTAGAGTGCAGTGATGCAATCCTGGTTCACTGCAACCTCCACCTCTCGGGTTCAAGTAATTCTCCTGCCTCAGTCTCCCGAGTAGCTGGAATTACAGGCATCTGCCACCACATCCGGCTAATTTTTGTATTTTTAGTAGAGATGGGGTTTCACCATGTTGGCCACGCTGGTCTCGAACTCCTGACCACAAGTGGTCTGCCCATGTCAACATCCCAAAGTGTTGGGATTACAGGTGTGAGCCACTGCGTCTGGCCTCTGTGACTTTTTTTATTTTTATTTTTGAAAGAGTCTCGCTCTGTTGCCCAGGCTGGGGTGCAGTGGTGCAATGTCGGCTCACAGCAACATCTGCCACTCAGGTTCAAGCAATTCTCCTACCTCAGCCTCCCAAGTAGATGGAATTACAGGCATATGCCACCACGCCCAGCTGATTTTTGTATTTTTAGTAGAGATGGGGTTTCATCATGTTGGCCAGGCTGGTCTCGAACTCCTGACCTCAAGTGATCTGCCCGTGTCAGCTCCAGAAAGTGCTGGGATTACAGGTGTGAGCCACAGCGCCCAGGCCCTGTGATTTTTAACTCAGGTTTTAGTCAATGGCGTAGGAAAACAACAAACCATTTAACAAACAGCAAGTGCCTAGTCTGAGCTAGGTGGGCTTGTGTTGGCTGCTGGGGGAACAGTGGCAAACAACACAAACTCAGAATTTGACTTTGCATAGCTTATGTCTATTAGGAAAATAGACGTTAAAAGTAATTTCATGGGAGGTTAGGTACAATTTAGGATAAGAGGAAGATTTTGAAAGTGAGTGATCCTCGACCTCTGTGAACCATACATGGTATTCAGAAATACTTTTAAAAATCTAAAGTACAAAAGCATCAAAAGGTTGATGCAAAAATGCAGATGAGAAGGAATCCAGGTGGGAGCTGGGGTGGATCACCGGTTCTAATCTTCCTAAATTAAACACGATGTAAGAACACATGTTGGGATCAGGGAGAAATCACCATGGCAATGCGTGATGCCGAAGGATGTGCCATGCTACTCTCCTGAAAGAGAAGTGCTTGATACTACAGGTGCTTTGAGAGTTCTCCTTAAAAACATGCCTACTTAGAAATTAAATGTGTTTAGGAGTTCCCGTACTTCAAAGGGCAAAGTAGTTCAGTGCCGTTGTTCTATCATAACCCAGCCAACGGTGAGGTGAAACAATTTTGTTCTTTTTTAAAAAAAGACATCATGTCTTATAGAACTTCACAATGGGAAGAGATCTCAGAAATGATCTGTTTCCGTTTCTCTCTGGGTGCATCCAACTCTGCTATGCTGTTTCCCTCCACAACCTGTGCTTGACAATAAGATTTCTAATACAAATAATAACTGTAGCTAACATGTAAATAGTGCTTTATGTGCCAGGCACTGGGCTGAGCACCTTACATGCCTTATCTTAGCAAATATGCACAAGAAGTCTCTTTTATCTTTGTGTTGTAGATAAAGTATCAGTTGCACAGAGTTTCACACCCGTAGGGAAGTGATAGGTGGGCATATGTCTGATTCCAGAGTCTGAGTCACATGACTACCTGATGTGTTCTCTCATCTAATTAATTTAATTTTCGTTTTTCTGTTAAACAATTTCAACAAACGTGATGGGAATTTAACAGAGAGGGGGCAACATAGGAATCAAGCTCAGTAGGGTTATAAAACAACTGAGCCCAAAAGGTTGGTTCCAAATTCACCAATAAAAAGGATGGGGCTGGGCACGGTGGCTCATGCCTGTAATCACAGCACTTTGGGAGGCTGAGGTGGGCAGATGACCTGAGGTCAGTACTTTGAGACCAGCCTGGCCAACATGGCAAAATCCTGTCTCTACTAAAAATACAAAAATTAGCCAGGTGTGGTGGCATGTGCCTGTAATCCCAGCTACTTGGGAGGCTGAGACACGAGAATCGCTTGAACCCAGGAGGCGGAGGTTGCAGTGAGCCGAGATAACACCACTGCACTCCAGCCTGGGCAGTAGAGTGAGACTCCGTCTCAGAAAAAAAAAAGGATGAAACATGACGGTCTCACCAGGCACCTCCTGCACTGGCTCCCAGAATGGAGTCTTTAAATTTAGCCATAGCTGTAAACGTGTCATTTTACCCCTGGCTGATGAAAGGTTGAGAAAGGGAAAGGAGGCTCTCAGAACAGGTTCCTGGAAAAGGAAACGAAAGGGATCAGAATCACCAATGTCTGCAAGAGGCTTGGGACTTGTGTGAGAGAGACCTTTAGGTGGATCTCCTGTTACATTCAGAGAGGAGGAATCAGGAAGGAACATAATATAACAGTAACAACATGACTAGCTTGTCTTCATTGAGGAGTTTTAAAGATACGAAATTGTCCTTGTCTTTCAATTTCATTTTAATCTCTGAAAGAGAGAATCGTGCGGGTACGGCTCATCTCAGTGTGTAATCGGAAAGCAGTCCTGCTGGAGGTCAGTGAAAGAGCTGTTATGGAATGAGATGTGTCACCTGACTCATCTACGGTCACACATTGAAGCCCTAACCTCCAGTACCCTAAGATGTGACTATTTGGAAATAGTGTATTTACAGAGGTAATTACATTAAAATGAGATTATTAGGGTGGACTCTAATCCAAAATGACTGGTGTCCTTACGAGAACGGACGTGTGGGCACAGACACCTCCAGAAGGAAGACAGCAGGAAGATACAGGGAGAAGACAGCCATCCACAAGCCAATGAGAGATGCTTCTGAAGGAACCCACCCTGCTGACACCTTCATCTTGGACTTCCAACCTCCACAATTGTGAGACTATAAACGTCAGCTGTTTAAGCCACCCAGTCTGTGGCAGTTTGTTAGGGCAGCCTTGGCCAACTAATACAGGTGCCAATTCTCAGCTTTTTTCCCTTGAATCCTTATTCATGTTTGTTAATCTGCAGCTGAGCTGTCCAATACAGTAGCCATCAATTGCACTGTGTACATTTAAGTTAATTAGCGTTAAGTAAAATTAGAAATTCAGTTGCACTAGTTATATGGAATAGACTCAGTAGCCCCATGTGGCTAGTGGCTACTCCACCGGACGGCACAGATTTAGAACATTCACGTCTTCACAGAAAGTACTATTGGATGATGTCACTTAAGGTTAGATTTGATTTACTCTCACAGTGAAACTCAAAAAAGGAAGAAGATGCAGAGGCTAGAACCAAATTGAATATGGAGTAAAATTTTAAGACATGGACTAGGAGGGTAATGTGCTAGGTATAGTTTAGCTTACTCCCACAATGAATTGCAAGAAGAGGGGAGAGAGAGAGAAAGAGAATATGTGCATGTATGTGTGTCTCTGTGTGTGTATGTGTATAAGGAGGCTATTCCTTTGTCACATGTTACCTTCAAATAAACTTTTTAAAATTGTTTTTTAGAAACAGGGTCTTGCTCTGTCACCCAGGCCAGAGTTCAGTGGCGCAGTCAGAGCTCCCTGCAGCCTTGAACTCTTGGGCTCAAGTGATCCTCCCACCTCAGCTGCCCGAGTCACAGGGACCACAGGCATGTGCCACGGTGCCTGATTTGAACTGACTTTCTTTTTTTCTTTTTTTTTTTTTTTGAGACGGAGTCTCGCTCTGTCGCCCAGGCTGGAGTGCAGTGGCACGATCTTAGCTCACTGCAACCTCCGCCTCCCAGGTTCACGCCATTCTCCTGCCTCAGTCTCCCGAGTAGCTGGGATTACAGGCGCCCGCCACCACGCCCGGCTAATTTTTTGTATTTTAGTAGAGACAGGGTTTCACCGTGTTAGCCAGGATGGTCTCGATCTCCTGACCTTGTGATCCACCCGCCTCGGCCTCCCAAAGTGCTGAGATTACAGGCTTGAGCCACCGCGCCCGGCCTGAACTGACTTTCTAAGCCTCTTTGTCTCTCAGCTCCTGTTCCTGATTCTCCATCCTCAAGGTCCTAATTAAATGCTTAGTGTGATTCATTATTTCAGACGAGTCAATTCCTGCAAATATATTGCAAGGATTTCAACTACATCCCTTAAGCACGCAACTAAATCCTAAATTCTAACAGCAGGGGAACAGCTGAACCTCCATTTTAAATGAAGAGTGAAAACATGGATTTGAAAGGGTCAGTAAATTCCCACACAGTGGTTTCCTGGGATAACGCGTGTGTGTTCACACTCTTACGTGAATTATGGGTCGGGAAGGCAGAAATATTAACCAAATTAGAACTAAATTTGAAGAGGGGATAGAGGGGAAGGAGAGAGTTTCAGGTGGGAATTGTGCTGGTGGATTAATTGTCTCAGAAAACTCATAACATTTAAGTGAATTTCCTGAAGACTGAAAAAACCAGGAACTTCTCTGTGAGTTCCCAGAAAGGGATTTGACTCAACCTGAGGCTAATATGTGAAGAGGACCCATCTATTACTAAAAATATGCGATAAATTGAACAATTCAAAAGGAACAAGAGAGGCCCATGAAAAATGAACACAAGGAATTAACGTAAAGAAGTAGGCGTGGCTTCCCCCTGATTCGTTAAGCGACCAGGTTGTCTTCTTCCTTAAGAATTGTACCTAGTGACAGGTTAGTGCGATATATAGGTTGGACATGGCTTATGTGGAAGTGGGAATGTGTGCAGGGATTTCAGAAGGGAAGGAGTTCCACTCACTCACAGAATGGGCTCAGCCTACTCTGCGTGGGTGTGCAATGGAAGGAGTTCTCAGTGTGTTCAGACTGTCCCTCCTGAGATCTTTCTAGCCTTTCCTAATCAGCCCCTAATGGCATAGGCCATTGGTTCTAAAATAGCAGTGTGTTGCTAAACGTTTAATAACCAGTTCTTGGGGGCAGAAGGACAAGAAGCCTTGATTTGTAGCATTTGCCAATTTCCATGGTGTAGATATTCTCACCCTGGCTGACTTCAACTGCTAACATGAGATCACTGAACACAGAGCTGGGAAGCATATTCCAGAGCCAACTCTCTAGTACTGAGTGTCTTGAAATTTGATTCGGTTCTGACACGGACTTCCTGGAGTTCATGCAAACCCCACATGTTAAGGGCAAAGTTCTTCACAAGGCTGTCCCCACTTCAGAAGGCAGACATACATTTCAGCCGTCTCCAAACCACCTGCACTTCTGCTCAGCTGACTACCAATGTGGAACTTTTCATTCCTTCCCAGGTGTGATAATTTATGAGACTGTCCTGTAGAACTGAGGAAATCTCTGTACCGATGACAGCTATTTTATTATGGAGAGCACAAATGAACAGCCAGGTAAACAGGTACAGAGCCCAAAGTCGAGGAAGATCCCAAGCGCAGAAGCTTCTGCTCCCATGCAGTCGAAGTGTGCTGCTCTCCCTAAATATATGTCCACCCGTCAGAAAGCCCCCGTGGTCTTTGGTACCCAGAGTTTTTATATGGGGTGTCATTACATTGGCATGACTGATTACATCATTAGCCATTTGATTAAATGCAATTTCCAGTTCCTCTCCCCTCACCAGGAGTCATAGGTTTGGCTGAAAGTTCCAACCCTCCAATCACAGTTGAGGTCTTTCTGGTTTGCCCCCCACAACTCCCCTACCCCCAACCTCCCTCTTGCCTCTGAACCATGTAAGAGCCCACCAGGGGTTGCCTCATGAGCATAAACTCAGGTATGGTCTAAAGGGGCTTCTTATGAATAACAAAAGACATGCCTGTCACTCAGGAAATTCCAAGTGTTTTTGAAGCTGTGTCAGGAACCAGGTGTCTTTATTCTACTCCCGAAAGAGTGCACATTATTTGCCCTCGGGAGCTGGTGTAAGTTGGCTCCAGCATGTCCACTTGACTTTGGATTCTCCTGGTAACGTTTCAAAAACACTGATTTCTGGGTCTCGCCCTCAGAGGGTGATTAACTGCCTTAATTAGTATGGGGTGCAACCTGGGCATCAGAGTTTTAAAGGCTTGCAGAATATTCCAGTGTGCAGCAAATGTACAGATCTGCACTGCCCTTCCCTTCCCTAGAGCCAAGAAGATGGGCCTCTCTCTACAGTCCCTAGAGTATAAACCCAAAAGATGGAGAAATGGAATTAACCTTTTTGGTCTTCTGGGAGATAAGGCAGAGTTTAGCGGGATACCTCCAGCACTATTTGGAAACAGCCATGCTGTTTCCCCGTATTGCTGTTTCAAGGAGACCAGGCTTGGCCTGTTTACATAATTCTTTTAGTTGGGTATGTCCATGGTTCCTTCTTCCAGGTTCTTCAAGTCTCTACCTATGTGTCACTTATCAATACAACCTCCCTGGTCACCCTCATGTATCTCCATCACATTTGTTACCATGTGGCGTATTTCTCTCTCTCTCTCTCTCTCTCTCACACACACACACACTCTCTCTCTCTCTCTCTCTCTCTGTCTGTCTCTCTCTCTCTCTCTGTTTAAATAGAAAGTGCCTGGAGTATGAATAGCTGTGTTTACCAGGGCCTGAGAGAGCAGTGTCATTGCTGTCATTATCATTTGTATTCTGAAGAATAAGAACCTAGGCTTCCTGGGAGTCGGTTAGGATCTGATTGACGTGAGACTTCTGAGTTTGTCATTCTAAGTCAGTGGAGCCAATTAAGCCAATAAAGTCAATTCTCAGGAGGCTTACAGCATTTTCAAAAGTATGTTACATTCTACAAGACTTCTGCTGGCTTAGTGGGAAGGATACCGTTTTGGGAATGTGATACTAGAAGAGAATTCCTCAGGCGCCATTTGTGTGTTCCCCTTTAATCCTTCTCTGGGAAGAGAGAGAAGGGTATGTGGAACTGTTTAAATAATTGAGCTACAAGTTCAAAATTCTTCATCCTAATTAGGAACTCTGAAAACTAGAAGAGTTTAAAGATTGATAATGCTTGCATCTCTCTGAGAAGATAATCAGTTATTGTATTTGCCCATTACTGTTGCTATAACAGAATATCACAGACTGGGTAATTTATAAAGAAAATAAATGTATTTCTTTCAGTTCTGAAGGCTGGGAAGTCCAAGGTCAGGCAGCACATTCTGGTGAGGGTTTCAGGCTGCATCATAACATGGCAGAAGGCATCACAGGGCACTAGGGCATGCAGGAGAGGGAGCAAAACTGGCTTTTATAACAGACAACAGACTCACTCTGGTGACAACTAACCCAGTCCTGTGATAACCCAATAATCCATGAATAGATTAATCTATTAACTACCTCTTAAGGGCCCTACCTCTTAATACTATTACATTGGGCATTAAGTTTCAGAGGGGACAAGCATTCAAACTGTAGCCATTATGCTTTCCAACTAATGATCCAGGGATGATTCTGAAAATTCTACTGCAGATCTGTTGTTACCATTCATCCATCCATCCATTCATTCATGAATGCCTGTGTCTATTCAACCAAGGCTTAAAGATGACCTAAAAAGACTTTGCCCTCTACTAAGCACTGATGAGTGAGACTGCATTCATGGAGCTTACCATCTAGAAGAGAGCTAGACAAGTAAAGACTTGAAGTATTTAATTAATAATTTAATTATGCACAAAGAAGAAAGGTGGGGTTTTGTAGGATTGCAATTAAGCGACATAACCTAACCTTGGGTTAGGGAAGTTTTGCTGAAAAAGTGACATAGTAAGCTGAAATTTAAAAGATGAGTGGAAGCTGGCATTGATTTTGGTCTTCTAAAAATTATGAAGCTTGATTCTCTAGCTGATGGATAAAAATGTATGTTGTGCATAATAGTACAAAAATTTAAGCATGCCCACTACAGAAAGGACAAAGAACGCCTTTTATTATATTTGTCATTCTGCAAAGCCAGAAGAAAAGAATTGAGTTGAGTAATATTTACCCACTGAACAGATATAGTCATCCTTCAGTATCAGTGGAGAATTGGTTCCAGGACTCCTGTGAACACTAAAATCTGTGGTTGCTCAAATCCCTGAAATAAAATTTTGTGTAGAAAATGCATATAATCCATGCACATCCTCCTGCACGTTTTAAATCATCTCTAGGTTACTTATAGTATATGATACAATGTAAATACTATAGATATGTTGTTATACTGTATTTTGTTTGTATTATTGTTTTATTGTTGTTTTTACTGTTTTGGAGTTTTTGAATATTTTCCATCCACAGTTGGTTGAATCCATGAATGTGGAACCCATGGACACTGAGGGTCAGCTGAACACACAGATGACCCCTGACTAATAATGGTTCAACTTAGATTTTTTGACTTTATGATGGTATGAAAAAGACCATTCAGTAGAAAACATATTTAAAACTTTGAATTTTGGTCTTTTTCCAGGGTAGTGATATGTAGCTGTAGCACTGTGCGTTCTGTCAATGCTGAGCTGCAGCTCCCAGTCAACCACTGGATCATGAGGGTAAAATACTGATACTTGACATCTTCTTAAAGAACATCATGCCTGCTAAACCATCCAGTGTGGATGCCCCAGTGCCTTCCACGAGCCATTCTCAAGCCTCATTAGAAGAGAGAGATTGACAACCCTGTAGCTGCAGTATCCCATCACCCTGCATCTTAGTTCAATGCTTCAAACATTCTTCAGGCCAAGTGTGCTTTCAGCTGTGTATGTTAATGGTGAGTACCCAGGTGATCATTTTGTTTTTCAGTTTTGCTACAGTGTTTAATAAATAACATGAAATATTCAATACTTTATTATAAAAATAGGCATTATGTTGGATGATTTTGCTGAACTGTAGGCTAATGTAAATGTTCCAAGCACATTTAAGGTAAGTTAGGTTAAGCTATGATATTTGATAGGGTAGACGTATTAAGTGCATTTTCAAGTGATGATATTTTCAACTTCAGATGGGTTTATTGGGACATAGCCTTTCTTTGTCCATTTGTATTGCTATGAAGTAATATCTGATGCTGGGCAATTTATAAAGAATAGAGGTTTATTTTGGCTCATGGCTCTGCAGGATGTACAGGAAGCATGGCACCAGCTTCTGCTCCTGGTGAATCCTCAGGAAGCTTCCAATCATAGCAGAAGGTAAACAGGGAGCCAGCCTATCACGTGGTTAGAGAGGGAGCCAGAGGGGGAAGAGGAGGTGCCAGGCTCTTTGTAACAATCAGCTCTCACATTAACTAACACAGTAAGAACTTACTCGTTAGCATGAGGATGGCACCAAGAGGGATCCACCTCCATGACAGAAACCTTTCTTAACAGGTCCCACCTCCAATGCTGGGAGTCACATTTCAGCATGAGATTTGGACAGGACAAACTTCCAAACCATCTCGAAGTCCCATGGTGAGTGGAGGAGCTTCTGAACTGAGACTTGCTATGGAATTCAAATAAAGAGATTGCCACATTTTTACCTGAAAGGGGTATTAAAATAGAAATGTTATTGGCAATTTTGATTTTTTTTTTAATTGCATGGCTGTTTTTATTAACTTTAATTGTTAGTTCAGCCGTAGTTTCTTTGTTGATACAAATTTAGGATATAGTGTGGCTCTCAAATTTTGGGAAAAAAACACTTAAGAAAAAGCAACATAGACATGAGAAAGGAAAAGACAATTTTCTCTCGGTAACCTCAGACACAGACGAGATGTGGTAAAGGATACTAAACGGGCTTGAAAGTTTCACAATTCAATAGAGTTTCACCTAATAAAGCATGATTTGATCTGAACACTACAGGGGCTGGGGTAGGGAAGAGCACTAGGAAGACCCAGCATAAGAGTCACGAGAAAGACTCTTCAGTGTGAAGAGCCTGAGGGTGCAAAGTACACTTTTGTAGCAATGGTCAGTGCATGGCTATGGCTATTACAAATCTATTTTAATGTCCATAGATTCTGCATTTTTTAAAAAAGAAAAATAATAAGAAAAAGAGAAAAATATGCTGGTTGCTCAGACACAAGTGAACAAAGATTCGGATCAGCAATTTAATCTAAGTAGGTTGACACATGAGAGGTGAGATTTAATGTTGACAGTTTCTACCTTGCATACTATGGTTGCAAGGGAGTGGACAAGAGGAAAAATGGAACAAGCACTTCATGGATGAAAGGGGATACAGTCAGAGTTTATAAAAGGGGTCCTGGAGCCATGGAGCTATCTTCTGTAAAAGTGCTTCACGGCTGGGCGCGGTGGCTCATGCCTATAATCCCAACACTTTGAGAAGCCGAGGTGGGTGGATCACGAGGTCAAGAGATCAAGACCATCCTGGCCAACATGGTGAAACCTCGTCTGTGCTAAAAATACAAAAATTAGCCGGGTGTGGTGGCACGCGTCTGTAGTCCGCAGCTACTCGGGAGGCTGAGGCAGGAGAATCACTTGAACCCGGGAGGTGGAGGTTGCAGTGAGCCGAGATTGTGACAGCCTGGCGACAGAGCCAGACTCCATCTGAAAAAAAAAAAAAAGAATTCAAAATGGAGAAAGCACTTGGATGGCTGAGGAATGCCTGAGAGATAACTATTGTTTCTAAACATTAGCAAAGAGAAAAACATTGAGTTTAGAGTGTAAGCATCTGTAGGAATAAATGCAATGGCATCATTCAATTTTAGGAACTCTTGAGGATATTTGACCAATTTCTGATTTTTTTTTTTTTTTTTTGAGACAGAGTCTTGCTCTGTCGCCCAGGCTGGGGTGCAATGGCGCAATCTCGCCTCACTGCAACCTCCGCTTCCCGGGTTCAAGCAATTCACCTGCCTCAGCCTTCAGAGTAGCTGGGATTACAGGCATACACCACCACACCCAGCGAATTGTTGTTGTTGTTGTATTTTTAGTAGAGATGGGGTTTCACCATGTTGGAAAGGCTGGTGTTGAACTCCTCACCTCAGGTGACCCACCCACCTCGGCCTCCAAAGTGCTAACATTACAGGCGTGAGCCACCATGCCCAACCCAATTTGATTTTATAAGCAAAGTTGTATCTAGTTCTAAATTATTCCAGACGAATGAGTATTTACCATATCCTTGCATGCCAGCATGTAAAATGTGCTTAGCGAGACAGAAAGTGGTTAAGAATTCTTCCAACCTTGATGCAAAGATGGTGAGGAGAGAGTTAAGAATAACTAACATTTATATGGGACTTAACATGTGCCAGGCATGGTTTTGAGTGTTTTATGTTAATTTACTTACACCATATTCCTTTTTTTTTAAGGACAGGGTCTCACTCTGTTGCCCAGGCTAGAGTGCAATGGCTTGATCATGGCTCACTGCAGGCTTGACCCTTAGGGCTCAAGCAATCCTCCTGGCTCAGCCTCCCATGTAGCTGGGACCACAGGCATGTACCACCACACCTGGTTAATTTTTAAATTTTTTTGTAGAGACAAGGTCTCACTTTGTCATCCAGGCTGGTCTTGAACTCCTGGGCTCAAGCAGTCCTCCCATCTCAGCCTCCTAAAATGCTGGGATTACAGGTGTGAGCCACTGCACAGCCACCACCTTCTAATATTAAAAGGGATGGATTGCGATGTTCCCTATTTTACGTTTGCCCAAACTGATAAATTAGAAGGCTATCTTTTCCTCAAGGTCACAGAGCCTAGTGGCAGAGCTAGGATAAACCTGAGCAATCTGGTTCCAGAGTTTAATTCTCTGCTGCTGCTGTTGTTGTTGTTGTTGTTGAGATGGAGTCTCGCTCTTGTTGCCTAGGCTGGGGTGCCGTGGCATGATCTTGGCTCACTGCAACCTCTACCTCCCAGGTTCAAGTGATTCTCACGGCTCAGCTTCCCAAGTAGCTGGGACTATAGGCACCCGCCACCACGCTCGGCTAATTTTTTGTGTTTTTAGTAGAGACGACTTTTCACCATATTGGCCAGGCTGGTCTCAAACTCCCGGCCTTAGGTGATCTGTCCCCCTTGGCCCCCAAGGTGCTGGGATTACAGGTGTGAACTACCACGCCCCACCCAGAGTCCAATTCTTAACCATCATGCCATGTTGTCTCCTTCTGTTATAGCAGAGCCCATTCTCCCACATTGGTCACATTTTCCTTAAAATATCAATGGACAGGTCTATCTGAACAGTGACTCAAGTGCAAAAACTGGAGCTTCTTCCACACTTTAACACATTACAATGCCAGTGAAAATAGGTATCTATTCCTGTACCCTTATGTATCTCACATGTCTTTATAGAATTGGGTTGACAACTTGGAACCATTCTAAATTCTGAACATTCCAGAACATTCCAATTCTGCATTATGTGTCATCCAGCAGATGAGGAAAGAAAATAAAAAGCTTTAGGATGATAAATTCCTTTATTATCTTGTCCCTTCACTTCTATCTTCTGACCTAACTTCTAGGAACAACTTTCCTCTTGTACGCTATGCAATAGTTCTACTTAAAGACTGTTCCATGCAAACAGCAAGCTCTCATGACTCTCCGTGCCCTCACCAATATGCTAATTGCTGAACAAATTCACTAGTTTTTTTTTTTTTTTTTTTTTTGAGAATATAAATTACTGTGGTCAGTAATCAAAAGCCAATGGACAGTGTTTATCTTGGGTGGCTGTATTACCAATCATGCTTTATTTTTATTCTCCTTGCTTCCTTCCATAGGGAAGGAAAGACTTTTTCTCTATCCTGTTAGGTTCTGTGGCTGGTCCTGAGAATTAAATAGACAAAAGACAGGTTAATAGGAGGAAAAGCATACGAATATTATTTGATACTAATGTGTTTATGTGTATATGGGGCCTTTCATATGTAAGAAATGAGAATTCAAAGAGGTGAAAAGGCCCAAGAACCTATATATCATTTTAACAGAAAATAATAAGTTATGGAGACATGGATAGTCAAGGGAGAAAGGGATTTGGGTTTGGGAAGGCAAATCATGGGACAGTGACTAAGAAATACATAGGGAAAATTCATGGAAGGCAACTATAATTTTAGTAGGCTTGTTTGTATGGATTCATCTCAGCTTCGACTCCCCATCTCTGACAACAAAAATTCTCTCCTCTTCCTGTTACCTGGAGGGTACTTTTCTCACAGAAAATGTATGCCCTGCTTTTATATACATAGAAAGTGGGAAGACAGCTCTTCCTGGATCTGCTGTTTCTCAATCATCTTGAGCTCAAAATAATCTTCCTGGATCTGCTCTTTCTCAATTGTCTTCAGCTCAAAATAGTCAATATCTCAAAATAATATATTTTGGGGTGGCATACTCTGATCCCTTTCACGTGTTTTCTTCTCATCTTTTTCTTCCTTTCTTTCATTCTTTTCCTTCTTTCATCTTTTTTCTCTTTTCTTTTTTCTATTTTTTGTAGCCTGTTTTTGCATCATATTTTAACTAAATGAAACCATAAAACTGTTTCCTCTGATTGTTTTTGCAACAAGCATGCATCACGTTTATAAATAAGACAATAAAATGATTTCCATTTTGAAGAAAAAAGTGTTTTGAAAAAAACACAACGATACCTTAAAATTGAACCACAATTTCTACCTGTTTCTGTTCCAATTGTTTGTTGAGGTTTCTAATGAGAATTGCTGGGTTGGCTTGGCAGAGAGGCAGATCCTCAAGCATCTGTTTCTGTTTTCTACTACTGTTTTGGCTCGAATTCTGGGTCTACCAGTAATCTGAATGACCTCCACTTCCTCACTTTGACTCTACATACGTCTGATAGGCTGTGTTTGAGCCTGTCGTACAAACAGAGGTGTGCAGTTCTCTTTAAAGACTATTGTTCCATATATTTTATTTCACACGATGTTGAGTTAGACTCAGCAACCACCCCAATTATTCTGCCAGTTTTTCTTTATTATGCTTGACAACTACTTGATGAAAGAATGGATTTTTCTTTGTGAAGTCAGCACACAGCCGCCGGTTGATTCTCTGAGAGAACAAGATATTTCACGAGTAACTGGATAAATGGGCCAACTTGACAGGACAGCAGACCCTTGCCACCAACAATGCAAGAGCGCCTCTGTCAAGAGACCATGACGTTCCTCCCATTTGGGAACTGATGACGGAATGGCTACAGCTTGCTTAGCAGATATTCTGCTAAGGAAAAGAATAAGCAGAGAGATGAATATTTTGTATGCTTCCCATGTGTTCAGCTCTATCAGGCAGTCTCTCACACATTATCTAATACATCTTCTCTGCTCTTCTTGACATAAAATTATCTCAAATTTTTACATGCGAAAAACATATATAAGGAACTAAAAAAATTAATCTGTTTAAAAGTTATATAGTGAGCAAGTGAGAAGCCAGATTTCAAAGAAAAGCCAAACCTCTTGGAAACTTTGAGGGCCGACAGCATGGAGGTGGTTTGAGTGGACCCTAAACAGATGTGAGCTGCCTCCTGACATTGGCCCAGTAAATGACTGGTTGTGGTGTACTGAGATAAACACTTTTAATTATTTTAAATATGAAGTAAAATCTAGAAAAAAAAATGTCCAGCAGAAAAGAAAAAAAAAAAAACCAGCTCTTCTGGTTGTCATGGAGATAAGCCACTTAGCACTGCAAAGCCTTCCATGGGGAAGCAACAGCAATGGAGATTTCCAACTCCCAAGAACCACATTCAAGGAGGGTTTTGACTTCCACTTGTCTTCCAAGGTCTGTCGTCTCTGAAAAAAAAAATTTCTTGGGGAGGTAGATATTTACACTCATTTCCTGGGATAGAAAATCTGAGTAGCACATGCATATCCACAGAGCTTTGTTTCAGGACCCATAGTGGAAACAAGTTTCCATTTCCTGTGAGGTGTGTACATAGTAAGTGTGTGTGTGTGTGTGTGTGTGTGTGTGAGAGAGAGAGAGAGAGAGAGAGAGAGAGAGAGCGCGCACCAATGAGTTCTCTAGAAACCATCGGAAGTGCCAGCCTGTAGAAGTAAACATAAAACCCAGGCAAAGGACGAAAGAGAAAAAATTAGTTCATCTCTAAAAGGAAACAGCCTTTAGATAGGAATGCATTTGAATCAGAAGAAACATGAAATTCTCATTCCTGGCTATACCATCTGCCCCATTTGTGAGGCACTGGCTAATTGTTGAGACACTGCTAGTGAAAATTGTGCAGGTTCACAGACTCTTAGGCAGCTGCTGTTTAAGTAGAGAAGTGTGGGGCCAACGGCTGCCCTGGACTTCAGTTCTGGGAACTGGGGCTTCTCAGGAGAGTGGGTTTAGGGTAGCTGCAGCATGGAGGGTCCACAAATTTCAGAAAATAGTGCCAGAGTGAAGTTACACTGGAGAAGGAGGGGTGGCCTTACTATGGCATTCATTGCAAGGATGGACACAAGCAGGTGAAGGCAGGCAGAGGCCCAGGTGCCAACGGATAGAGACAGGAGTGCAGAGAAGACATGAGGGAGGACGGATAGAAGACAGAGTGGCTGAGGTTCCCTGCTGTGCTGAAGTTTTCAACGCAGTGCCTAAGCCTTAGCTCTTGGGTGGTGGGGAACAAGTCAAGCACACCAGGGGAATTAGAGAAGATCCACCCCTCCTTCTCTAGACGTGGAGGGAGGGAGTCAGGGAGGGCAGATGGTTCATGTGGGTGCACACAGGAAACGAGAGAACGGAAATCACAAGTCGAGGGGCTTGCTGTCTTCTTGTCTGTTTGGATTAAAAATAGCTACTCACTTGGTAGACAGTTTTCAACCTACCTTCAAGGCTCCCTGCTATTATTTTTTATTTCATTTTTTAATTTAAATTAGTTGATGATAGAAAAAGGCAGGTGATTTAAGCAGATCATATGCTTCCTTTATGTCAAGGAACTATCACTGACACCCCTAGCATTGCTGCATGAGTATCTGTTGAAAATTCATCCCTGAACTAACCATCATGATTAGGTACTGGTAATGGATAACTAAACTGATGGTAACTAAGTTAATGTACATTCCATTATGTTATGCATTTCCAGAGTTTTTGGTAAAGTAAGGAGATGGATAAGAGGGATGCATTTTCAAGTTTGATAATGAAATTGGTGTGCACAAGTGACAGTGGCTTTCAGAAGGAGAAGATGGGATGGTGGAAGCAGAGGTTCCATCAAACACTTGGAAGAGATCTTCTTATGAACATGACTGTATCCATCAGTGCTTTCTTCTTCTTCTCCTGAAGAAGCAAGCAGACAAGCAGACAAACAAACAAAAAACTAGAAGAATTTGCTAAGTCCTGCAAATTCAACTGTCCATGAAATTTAGAAATCAGATGATATGCTGACTTCAAAATACCTGTAGGGACGTTCGAAAACCCCAGATAAGGCAGAAGCAGATGGGAGGAAGAGCAGTAGGAAAGAGTAGGAAAAATCAGAAGCTCAGAGAGTAATGAGTGGAATCATAAGAAGGAAAATTCAGGAAGATCCATAAACATGCAAGTATTGATGGTCGGGCAGTACAAGAGCTGTACTTCTTGTTTGCAACAGTGGATGTCTTGTGCCAGGACAAGGAAAGCTGGTGGCAGAAGTTACGACGGCCCCAGAAATGGAAATCCAGTCTCACACAGAAGAGCAGATTCACAGTGAGCATTCTGGTTCTGTGGCAGGGAAGGGACAAGCCCTTTGCTGTGAAGCCAGGGCTGCCCTCCTTCGTCTCTGCCTATAGGACTTGTCTGCTAACAGCTGGGTCATGAAAAACCACGTTTTCAATGATAAACAGTAAGAAACTTTATTGTGAATAAATATGTGGAAAAGATCTGCAAAGCTTTCCAACTGATACAGATTATTCTCCTAAAAACAGTGTCACTGAGAAAAGATGAACTGCGACCAAACAGTTTGCCATGATTTTAAGGAGTGTAATGGAGCAATTGCTTCTAAGAAAGAATGCCACAAAGTGGAAATGTAATAATTCCAGGAGAATGCCGAGAGACAACCGCAGGTTATAAGATAGGAGTGAGGAGAACTCAGAAAATAAATGGAAGAAAAAGCAAAACCATCATAGAAACAGAAAGGAAATCCAGTGGTCACAAGAGAGAATCGACGGTGTGATTAAAAGATGAAGGGTCCTGAAGGATAGAAATGAGAAAAATAAAGTAATATAGTAACACATAGTGAAAAAACCCCAGAAAGAAAATGATAGATGTAAAATAAATGCCGCTGGAATTTTCTTTCTTTCTTTTTTTTTTTTTTTTTTTGGCACAGAGTCTTGGTCTGTCACCCAGGCTGGAGTACAGTGGCGCCATCTCAGCTCACTGCAACCTCCGCCCCCTGGGTTCAAGTGATTTCTCCTGACTCAGCCTCCTAAGTAGCTGGGATTACAGGTGCGTGCCACCACACCCAGCTAATTTTTATATTTTTAGTAGAGATGAGGTTTCAACATGTTGGCCAGGCTGGTCTGAAACGCCCGACCTCAAGTGATCTGCCCTCCTTGGCCTCCCAAACTGCTGAGATTACAAGTGTGAGCCACTGCCCCTGGTCAGAATTTTCAAAGATGAGTGAAATAGAACAAATAGGCAAAGGCATAAATTAAATAAAATGAAACAAATGTGCATGCTGAATGGGCACACTGTGAGCCAGAAAATACTCACCACAAATTGTCAGTATCAAAATATAATTTTGTGAAATTGTTGAACTAGAAAAATGAAAGGAGACGTCTTTGGGAAGCCAGGTAAAAACACTGTCACTAAAATAAGGGAACAAATAGGGCTGGCTTTAGATGTTTCCAGAGCAACACGAAGATAAACAATGCTTATAAGACATAGATGGAAATAAATTGTGGCCCAAGGATTTTCATGAGGCCAAGCTCTCCATAGGCGGCAATGCAGAAAAAGAGTTTTGATCCTGCAAAACTCAAAATATATTGTTCCTATAGGCCTATGTTGGGGTAATTGCTAAAGAATGGGCTTTATTCAACCAAGAGATGACTGAGAAAAGTATAGCAAAAGGACTAATAGTAGTGCATGAATATGTTCAATTGTACAAATAAGATTGAAATGGTGGGGGATCAGTGGGACAGGATAAAATATAAATGGTATATGCCCAAACAAGATATAAATGCTATGAGTGATAAAAGTGGGAGAGGAAGAGGGAAAGTGTGTTAGTAGATAGGTTTGCTAACTGCTTCATCTATAAAGTTAGATATCAAAGGTATCATTTTAAACTCACAAACCAGTAAATAGAAGCAGTAGTATATTTAATACTACATAGTTAGGTACCAAGAAAGGTAATATTATTAAATGAAAATGGGTCACGGAGAGTAGGGAGGAGGAGATAATAGCTATGAACTAAAGAGAGTGCTGGTGATAATGCATAGATTTGCAATTATAAGGGTAATCAACCATTAAACAAAAATATTTTTAAACTCTGTGATGAAAGTAGTATTCATGGAGTGCATAGTAAAAGACCTTTAAGATATCATGAACACATAAACATAAAACAATAGGTAGAACTGAAGCTTGACATATCTATCACACTAACAAGTTAAATGAGTTTAACTTATCTATTAATACAAACAGACTTCAGATTGAATCAAAACCAAACACAACTCGATGCTAAATGAAAACAGCAGTCCTAAAACAGAGCTTCAAAAATCATGGAAATACAAGTATATAAATATAAAATAACAGATAGAGATATGCTAGTCAAATGCAATTGAAAAGGAAACGATCACAAACTTTAATATCAGATAACGTGGAGTTCAGGCCAGAACAAGACGGACAAGGGCTCTTTGTAATGCCAACTTGTGTGAGTCATAATGAAAACACATTAGCTCTGCGCTAAATATAAAATAACAGCCACAGTCATGAAGCAGGGATTAAAGGAGACACAAGAAATCGAAGTGAACTGGTAGCAGGAAATCTTAATTTATCTCTTTCAGTCATGACAGATCAAGTACAAAAAAAATATGGATACAGTAGTTCTAAATAACATTACATGATTGATGGATCTGTATCTAACATTCTATCCTGAAGATACTGAATAAGCCTTTTCAAAGTGGCCCCAGCTCTCTCACATTGTATACCCACATACAGTATACATTGGGTCACAGAGATATCCTAAATAATGCCCCAACCCACAAAGAGTACAGGCAGCCGGGCGCAGTGGCTCACGCCTGTAATCCCAGCACTTTCGGAGGCCGAGGCGGGCGGATCACGAGGTCAGGAGATCGAGACCACCCTGGCTAACACGGTGAAACCCCGTCTCTACTAAAAAAAATACAAAAAACTAGCTGGGCGAGGTGGCGGCGCCTGTAGTGCCAGCTACTCGGGAGGCTGAGGCAGGAGAATGGCGGGAACCCGGGAGGCGGAGCTTGCAGTGAGCTGAGATCCAGCCACTGCACTCCAGCCTGGGCGACAGAGCGAGATTCTACCTCAAAAAAAACAAAAAAACAAACAAATAAACAAAAGCAAAAGAGTACAGGCAGCGTTCTCTAGTAGTTAATGAAATTGGATAACTAAAAGTTCTTTCAGCCTTTCATATATAAACTCTATCTCCTAATCAGTGACATGCAAAAAAAAAAAAAAAAAAAAAAAAAAAAAGCCCCATCTCTTGGGTAATTCCTGGATAAAAGGAGAAATACAAATGAAAATTGGAAAATGTCTAGCTACACATTACCTAATGTGGTTGCCAGGAGCCGTGTGTGTGTGTGTGTGTGTGTGTTTTATTTTTTATGTTTTTTTAGATGGAGTCTCACTCTGTAGCCCAGGCTGGAGGGCAGTGGCACGATCTCAGCTCACGGCAACCTCTGCCTCCCGGGTTCAAGCGATTCTCCTGCCTCAGCCTCCCAAGTAGCTGGGACTACAGGCGCCCGCCACCACGCCCAGCTAATTTTCATACTTTTTGTAGAGACGGGGTTTCACCGTGTTGGTCAGGATGGTCTCGATCTCTTGACTTTGTGATCTGCCTGCCTTGGCCTCCCAAAGTGCTGGGATTACAGGCATGAGCCACTGTGCCTGGCCCATGTGTGGCTATTTAAAATTAAATTTTAAAATTATATAAAGTTAAATTAAAAATTAAGTTTCTCAACTCACAAATACCAGCCGCATTTCAAATTCTCAATACCCATAGATGGCCAATGACATATCCATTATCCCAGAAAGTTCTATTGGATAGCACTGATCTAGAACATAATTAAAATAGCAACACGACAGGGGAGAATGTATCCAGCACAGCTAAAGCCATGCACAATAACCTCCTCATAACAGTAACAACAACATACACCAAAAAATGAGGGAAAACACATTTCTATCTTACCCAAAATGTTAGAAAAAGAACTATAACACAAGCCTTGAATGAAGATAAAAGCAGAATTTAATGAGTTAGAAAACAGAGAAACAGTAGCCCTAATACATAAATCTATAAACTGTTTATGAGAAAAACATATAAACTGAAAAACCTACTTTTTGCAAAGGGTAAATATACAATATGAAATAAAAAAAGAAATGGAAAAGGGAATATAACCAAAATAACAGAGATAATTAAATGAATGAGACTACTTCCCTCAAATCTCTGGAAATGGTTTGAAAACCTGGAGGAAGGCCGGGTGCGGTGGCTCAAGCCTGTAATCCCAGCACTTTGGGAGGCCGAGGCAGGCGGATCACGAGGTCAGGAGATCGAGACCATCCTGGCTAACACAGTGAAACCCCGTCTCTACTAAAACAATACCAAAAAAACTAGCCGGGCGTGGTGGCGGGTGCCTGTAGTCCCAGCTACTGGGGAGGCTGAGGCAGGAGAATGGCGTAAACCCGGGAGACGGAGCTTGCAGTGAGCTGAGATCCGGCCACTGCACTCCAGCCTGGGTGACAGAGTGAGACTCTGTCTCAAAAAAAAAAAAAAAAAAAAGAAAAGAAAACCTCGAGGAAACAAATAATATTGCAGGAAAAATTTTAAAGTAATGATATTAATACTCAAATGTTATGAAATTTAAGAAAGCCAACCTATCAACAAATCTCACTTATGAATAGTGATTCCAAACCCCTAAGTAAATGTTAACAAACAGAATTTAGCAACACATTAAAAGAACTATAATCAAGTAGGGCTAAGGCTAGAATTTCAAAGCTGATTCAGTGTTAGGAAATCTACTACATAATTTGTCATCTTAATAGAAAAATCACATCATTATCTACATAGTCTTTCAAAAGGCATTTAAAAAATTTCAGTAATCCTTCTTGATGAAAATAATAAAGTAGAAATACATGAACACTTCTTTAATATAATACTTCTTTAATATAATAAATATAACACTTGTTTAATATAATAAAAATTGGTATCTCAATTCGAAAGCCAGTACTAGAGACATTTCTATTAAATATCAGGATGAAATCGGGGTGCCCGCTAATGTCATTATTATTTACTATTTCACTGTAGAATTAAATGTAAAATTTGATGAAAAATTGAGATTTAAAAATGGAACAGAAAATGTAAAACCATGCTATCTGCAGATGACAATAAAACTGAATATTTGGAAAACTGAAGTGAATTCACTGATCAATTTTAAAAATTATAAGAGAATATACTAAAGTAATAAGGTATAAAATTATTACACAGAAATCCATAGCTTTCATATATATTAACAGTAGCCCATTAGAAGATATAATGGAAGCAAAGACCCCATTTACAATAGCAACCCAGAGATAAAATACATAGGAATAAATGCAACACAACATGTGCAAGATTCGGATGAAAAGCATTAAAACATGCACCAACATCTGCTCTCAGACCCAACAGTTACACTTCTGGCCATTTATCATGTAGATGTCCGGGCACATATTGAAAAGATATATTTTGAGATTATTAGTATAGCACTGTCTGTAATTGCAGACAGGAAATAATTTAAGTATCTATTAATAAAGAACTAGTTCATAAAATTTGGTATATGATTTACCCAAGTAATGGGCTATCACACAGCTGTAAACCAGAATAAGAGAACTTTCTATAGGTTGATATGGAAAGCTCTCCAACTGATAGTGTTATTTAAAAAAGCAAGAGGTGGAATAGTGTGAACAGAGTTTCCCTTTTTTGTGTTAAAAAGGAAAAACATAATGATATGTATTTACTTTTATTTGTATGCCTTCCTACTCTGAAAGGACACATAAAAAATTCATGACAATGGTAATGTGTAGATGAGTAGCAGGCATTTGAAAGAGCCTTTTCACTGTATTCCTTTAAATACATTTTTAATTTTTAAACTATATGTGTGAATTACCTATTCAAAAATAAATATAAAATATTTAGAAGAAATGCACAAAGAGTTTAGAGAATGGTGCATGGCAGCCTAACCTAGGTTTTTAAAAAAAAAAAAAAAACACACACACAAAAAAACACATTATTTTTTAACTCAGAATTGGGAGGCAGACCAATTACACCTTTATACCTTATTACTTTAGTATATTCTCTTATAGTTTTTTAAATTGATCAATGCATATTACAGGGTGAAGACATTTAGAATACTGCTGATCTTTGACCCAAGATCCCGTGCAAAGGTTTTTTTGTTTTGTTTTGTTTTGTTTTCTGAGACAGAGTCCCCCTCTGTCGCTCAGGCTGGAGTGCAGTGGAGCGATCTTGGCTCACTGCAGCCTCTGCCTCCCAGGTTCAAGTGATTCTCCTGCCTCAGTCTCCTGCGTAGCTGGGACTACAGGCACGTGCCACCATGCCCAGCTAATTTTTTTGTATTTTTAGTAGAGACCAGGTTTCACCGTGTTAGCCAGGATGGTCTCGATCTACTGACCTCGTGATCTGCCCACTTCGGCCTCCCAAAGTGCTGGGATTACAGGCCTAAGCCACTGTGCCTGCCTTTTTTTTTTCCCCCTGGAACCTGGCTTTAGGTGAAAAACACTTGCTTTAATTTTCTGGCTTGCTCCAGTCAGCAGAATGCTTCAACAAATGTCCTGGACAGTTGCCGGGAATCCCCATAGAACAGGCTGAGTTTTTCAAGACGTCCCATTAGTTCTTGCTGCCTGCAGAGACGTTCAGAGACAGCAACATTGAATGTGGAAAGACAAACCCAATAGCACTGGTATTAGCTATTTTTCTTGTAAAATACAGTATTTGGATGTGACGTTATTGAACCTTCATGTTTAATGACTGCTGCAACACACCTCTATCCAGCAAAGCCATCTGTATTTGGGCAAATATGCCCACTTTTCTGTTTACTCTGCATACATTATCTTTACTTAAGGTTTAGGGGGAGATACATCTATTTGGACATCTGTTCTTAACTGATTGTAGGCAGAGTGAGCAAGTTTCGTCCTTGTGCCTGCAGCTGCTGGGAAATGATAAGAGCCCAACATATGTTAGAAGCAACAATCGCAGACAGAGTACAACTTGTTTTTGAAGGTATGTAAACCCGAAGTTTAAGAGGCTGGGAGTTGCTGCCTTTCTTCCCTCCCATCTTGAGTATCAGTTCTATTTAAAATAACAAATATTCTAACATGTGCCAGGACAGATTCGCTATTTTGCTTTGGAAAGAAAAGTGCACAACTAGTGTGAACATTCACCCACTACTCTGACTCCGCACCCTGCCCTGGCTCCTAAGGCAGACGCCCATGTTACCTCTGCTGTTGCTTCAGAAGGCTGCTGCCACCTATGGGTGTCTGTCAGCATCTGCGCAGGTGCGATGTCTCCAAGTGGGGACAGAGGAAGCCCTAACAAACAGGGAGAATACAGGGCACAGAAGGGGACCGACCGTATGGAGGTCAGGGGACAAACAGTATGAGAGCCATCCTCTAAGCCTGCGATCCAGCTCTTTTCAACGAACCTTCGGGTGAAATAAGATGATCCGCTTCAATAGACCCATGGTGGGGAAAGGAGAAACTCCAGAGAAAAAAATCACAACCCTGCATATCAGTTAGACTCCTAGGGCTCTAGCCATACTGACTATTCGAATGGGAACATTTAAACACCACCTTGTACTTGCCAGCATAGGTCCTGTTTGTTTGTAAGTATATTCCATGATAATATTGCAACAAATAATATATAATTTTTAAATTAGTTCTTTTTTTTTCTTTTCTTTTCTTTTGGTGTTTTTTTTTTTTTTTTTTTTTTTTTTGGTTTTTGTTTTTTGTTTTTTAATTCAGACAGAGACTCACTCTGTCACCCAGGCTGGAGTGTAGTAGCATGATCTCGGCTCGCTGCAACCTCTGCCTCCTGGGTTCAAGCAATTCTCGTGCCTCAGTCTCCCGAGTAGCTGGGATTACAGGTGCACGTCCATGTCCAGATAATTTTTGTATTTTTAGTAGTGACAGGGTTTCGCCATGTTGGCCAGGCTGGTCTCAAACTCCTGGCCTCAAGTGATCTGCCCACCTTGGCCTCCCAAAGTGCTGGGATTACAGGCATGAGCCACTGTGCCCAGCCTGAATTAGTTCTTAAAAAGTATTTGTTTCACTTGCTTGTATCCTATAAATCCTAGAATCACAAACTCTATTAAGTGTTGGGGACTTTATAAAGTAAATAAGCCCACACTTTAACCCCAAGAACCTATTTTAAGATATCCTGGACAAGGAGCCCTTCAGCCTGTGTGTAATGGCTAACTGATGTGTCAACTTAACTGGGCCATGGGTTGCCCAGATAGCTAGTCAAACATTATTCTAGGTGTGTCTGTTTTGGGATTTAAATCAATAGACAAAGTAAAGCCAATTGCCCTTCCTAATATGGGTGAACCTCATCTAGTTCACTGAAGGCCTCAATAGAACAAAAAGGTTTACCTTTCCCCTATTAAAGGGGTTCCTCCTGCTTGATAGCCTTCCGACTGGGATATGGGTTTTTTTCTTGCCTTCAGACTCAAACTGAAACACTGGCTCTTCCTGAGTCTCAAGCCTGCTGGCCTTTGGGCTGGAACTAACTAAACCCTTAGCTCTCCTGTGTCTCCAACCTGCACACTCTCCCTAGTGATCTTGGGATTTCCCAGACTTTCTAATCATGTGAGCCAATTCCTTAGAATTAAATCTCTTCGTGTATACACACACATCCTATAGGCTCTGTTCTCTGGAGAACCGAGCTAATATGCTGTGTTAAAGCATTTTCAGCGATAAGGAATTCATGTGCTAAGCGAAGCCAAGACCAAACAGGTAGCAGCCCATAAGAGAGCCAAGAGCTGGACTCAGAAATTTCGTCTTCTCATGGCCTTCCCTGTATTCACCCCTCCATCCTTCTACTCCTCCCTTCATTCAGCAAGCATTTGTTACCTAGAGCTAACAATTGGGCTACTTTACAGTTTGTTTATAAATATTTTGCAATGACCTCCTTGCCTAGAAACGCAATCACACTCAGCATTTCAGCAGCACACAATACAGTCGTGCCCGCCTTCCCCAACAGCATCCCCTGCTGGTTTTCCTCCTACTTCATCAAGGGTCCTCTTCATCAGTTCTCTTTGCTGGGTCTTGCTCAGGTACATGACATAAACGTCACAGGGTAACAGGCTCCAGTCTGGCCACCTTCTCTTCTCTACCTGCACCTTCCCGTTAGGTGCACTCATCCTGTCTCTCAACTCATATGTTGAGTCCCAGACTTACATTTCTGACCCTAAACTTACCTCAATGCTCCAGATTTGCATATTCAACTGTCTACTGTGTAGATATTGACTGAGTGACTTACATTTAACACATTCCAAACAGAGCTCTTGATTTTCTCCGTTTATCCCCAAGCTGTGCTCGACGACCTTGGGCACGTGACGTCAGGCCCTCCTGAGTCTGTGTCGTGGGCGTGCCCTTAACCTTGGCAAAATAAACTTCCTAAATTGATTGAGACCTGTCCCAGACATTTCAGGTTTACATACCCTACACTTCATCCACATTGGCTTAGCTCATTCCTGCCCGTCTGTTCCCTCTACTTAGAACGGTCTTGTACTACCTCCTTTCATGGCTGACTTCTCATCGTTCAGGCCTCGGTTCTGCTCTTATTCCATAGAATCCCTCCCTGAGCATGTCCCTGTCACTGTCATTGATGTTTATTTCCTGCCTAGCCCTTTTCACCTTCTGAAATGGGTTTCTGCTTTTATCTACTTGTATCTCTGCCCCCCCCCCCGCCTGCCCACACACACACTAGAATGTAAGTTCATCCTGTTCTCAATGATTTTATAAAACCAATAGATGCTCAGTAATGTTCACTGAATGGGTAACAAATGAATCCATCTCAAAAGGTATTGGGAAACACTAAAACACTACTTTTCGGTGTCCCCAGAGGCAGATAGCAAAAGAAGCAGGATCTAGTGCTATGTCCCCAATGAACTCTGCCTCTCACCGAGCTCTCCTTCAGTCTTCCATTTTTTTTAGGAACCTCCTGCTTTGTCCCTGGCGTTGCCACTGTGTTGGCCTTAAGGTTTGTCCCATGATTAAAGAAAGAAATTTGCCTTTAAACAGTACAAATTCTCCTTTCCAGTTAAATTAGGGTTAAACACTGTCCGTGTAGCAGCATTTCACTCCAAGGGACAATATATACCAAACTGGATCACATGGCTGGTGTAGTTTCTTGGTGACCCAAGTCATGTTCATTTGTAAAATGAACTTGTGAAAGCATCAGAGCCTCTAAATGAAATCAGCATGTACTTGCGGCTTCCATTGCCTTCAGCTTTGTTCCTCTAAAACTATAATGTCGCACTTTTTTTTTTTTTTTTTCTGATCCAGAAATCTTACTTCATCTCCTGGTTTTGATGTGTGTCGTTAGTGTGCACTGTGAAGTGACTATTGTCTTCTCCTCCATTTGTGGAAATTGTAGATCTTTTTGATCTCATATGAGCACTGAAAAAACAGACTTAAAATGCAACTTGTCATTTCCTGAACATGTTATCTTATGTACCCAAACTTTGGTTTCCTCTTCGGTGACAAAGTGTAGATGGATCATAACATCTTCCCCCTGTATTTTAAAGGATCAAGTGAAATCACACATGGAAATGCATTTTGGAATCTGTGAAGTCATATGTCAATTGCTTATTGTTGTAATTTTACTTATAGTAAGACATTTAAAAAATGACATCGTGGTATGGTTGCAAGGTCACTGGACCAGGAAACGGACACCTTATTCCTGACGTTGGTCTTGAAACTACACTGAGACACAGGGTCTTGACCTTGAAAATGAACTAGATGAAATCATCCTGCATGTCTAGAAAACTCTAACATGTAAAACTTTGCCATTATAAATAGGGCTTCAGGTATTAAAATGAGGAAACAGTGTCTTCTTTCTTTTTCAAATCTCTATACACTTTATCTGTAGGAAAAATGACATCCCATTAAATTGCATAGAATTAAATCGCTCAGTAACTTCATACTTACTATTGCATATTTTTTAGCACCCACCATCTGCCAGGCACTCTTACAATAATTCAAGCTTTTATTCTATGTGACTTCAAAAGCAGATTACTTTACATTATCTCATGTGACTTTCTGAAATGCCTTCAGTGGAAGGTAGGACCAAGATTGCCAGGCCCACTTTACACAAAGAGAAGTGGAAGGTAAGAGAAATTAAAGGAGCTGCCCAGTTTCACAGATCTAGTAAATGGGCATCCAAGTTTGGTCCCAGTGATTTTGGACTTAGCAAAACTTGTATTCTTTCAACTTTGATGGATAGATTCGTGACATGGTCTCTGTCCTTAAGATGGGAATCTCCTAAGACAGCTCTTAAAATTTGGCAGATACACCTCCTGTAAAGGAACAAGGTTACAAAGTCACAACCTTTGGATGTACCAAGAAAATGTAGTTTCTTATAGTTTCTTCCTCCTATGAAGCTGCTTTATGAGTTTCTGCCTACTAGAGAGGAGAGAAAATGAATATACAACGTGATTTCTCTCATTTGGCATGATTCAAGGATTTAAGTCTACAGGTATAACTCAGCCATTTGGGGATACTTTCTCATTCTTTCTATTCTATCCCTCCTATTTGGCCCTGAGATATTGTCTAGGACTTGGAAGAAGGTGGAGTGAGGAAGAAAGCCCTTGCCCTCGTGTGGTCTTTGGGTGTGTGCTGGGTTTTGTCTTCCAAGTTGGCCCAAGTTCCATTCTAGGGTATCCTGATGGTTCTACTGTTGATGTCTGCAGCTGGTAAAGTGGTGAGCTGTCATTTTTCCATTCAGGCAGAGCTGGGGGCCCTTCCCTGCTGAGTGTACCTCTTTCAACTCTCACTGGCCTTCCAGACTCCTCTCAACTTGCCTTCGTTCTCTTCACCTTGCATTCAGGGCCTTGTCTAGACAAATACCATGGCCTGCCATACATATCCAATCTCATCTAAATCCATCACCTGCCTCAACCCCTGAAGCCCTGCATGCCACAAGATTCATCATTCCTGGCCACAGCCCATTAGAGGGCACTCAACCCACCCATGTAGCCTGTGACCAATCAGATTCTCTCTCTCTCTCTCTCTCTCTCTCTCTCTCTCATCTCTCTCATCTCTCTCTCCTCTCTCTTCTCTTTATCTCACTTCCCTCAAGAAATTGAGCAAAGGATACAGAAACAGGCCAGGAGATTGAGCTGAAAGATCCTTTATCAGGACTGGTACCTTGGCAAGTTGAAGCCATATGCACACTTAAGTTACATGGGAGCAGAGAAATCCTGAGCAGTAATAACAATAATGACTACTATTTATTGAGTATTCATCATGGTAGGTGCTATGTGAAGTGTTTAACATATGTTTTTTAATTTTTATAACCCCATCAAGATATGTGTCTATCTATCTAGCTAGCTATCCATCTATCTATCTATCATCTAAAGAAAGAAAGAAAATTACTGTGACCACCCAACAGATGAGGAACTTAGAGTTTTAAAAGTTTTAAAACTTGTACAAGGTCATGCAGCTAAAATACTAGAATAAAAGCCCAGGCAGTGTAATCTCACAGCTATTTACTCTGTGGCTGGACTGTAGAGAGGACGATGGAGCAAAATCTACAGAGGATGGAGACTATATGGTCTTAGACAGACATATGGTGGACAAATTGACTGATAGACACATCTAGATTGACCAAGAGGTTAGCTACTTAGCCCCAAGAGATTTTCAGTGTTCCATATCTTTGCATGTCCTTTTCCCCCCAGTGTCTGAATACATTCAATACTCCTACACTCTGCCTCCCTTTCCCATCTCCACACTTGCTTAAATAGCTCAAGAGAGTTTCTCTTTCTTGCAACCATTAGCACTTTGGAGAAAAGACCCTTCAACTAGACACCCCCTCCCTAGTATTCTGGTTTTTCTCCTACTTTTCCTGTATACCAAACTGCACTTTCAGCCAAAATGGTCTATTTACTATGCCCTAATTACCTCTGGAAATTTCCCCATCTGAGGCTTGGTAGCCTGTTTTCTATCATTCCCAACTCTATAGATCTACCTGTTATTCCCACTCCACTTTCTCCATGAAGCAGGTGTGCTCTCCACTCCCTCGACTCCACGGCACTATATTTCCAGCCCCCTAGAGCACCGGTTCTACATCTATCACGTTACACTTTCTACTCTCATATTTGTCTTATTCCCCGTGAGCTGCATAGTCTTTGCCTGCACCCATGTGGTATTGTGTCCACTGCAGGAGCTCGGTCAGTATTTGTGGAATCTCCAGGAAGGAGTGGCACTTTAAAGTTTAAAGCTGGAGAAGCGTACATGCTCAATTCAGCAAACCCCCATCAAGTGCCTGCTATGAGCCAGCGGGGACCATGTTACTACAACCGTGAAAAGAATGCAGTCTTTAATTACAGAGGAGACAAATAGAGACTCTGTGAACTATGATGAAGAGGGCTGGGAGGGCCATAGGTACAGAGGATCAGGTGACTGCAGGTGACGAGGATTAAATCCGCCCATGAGGTGGCATCCAGGAAGGTTTTCCAGAGGTCACATTTGGGCTTGCCTTAAAAATGGGACAGGTGTTCTCTAGGCTGAGACGTAGAGGAGCAGGGATGGATGAGACAGACACAGAACAAAAATGAAGGTGCAAAAGCACATGATGTGTTTGTAAAACTGTCAGAAAACCAGTGTGTCTGTACATATGGGTATGTATGCATGATGTGTGTGTCTGTGTGTATCTGTCTGTATGTGTGTAGTGTGTGCATGTGTCTGTGCATGTGGAAGGTTTGGGTGAAGAACAATATAGTGGGGAAAATGGGGAACTGGATCTGAAATGAGAAGGGGTCAAGTTGTGGACAACATTGTGTTTAATATTAAATACTTTAAACAATTTGGTAGGCAGAGGGAGCTAAGTAAAGGCTTTAAAGCAGCCAAGCAATGCCATCAGACTTGTGTTTTAGATAGATAATTATGGATGCATGGTAGAGCATTCAAGAAGATGAGCACTCTACCCACTGATAACCATCTGCCAAGTATTTGGCCCCAAATGCCAGTGGTGCCAAGACTGAGAAACCCTGACCTACCTGCATGTAAAACCTGCTAGATGTCAACTCTAATTTGATCTAAATCGGCTAAGCAAACCGTTCAAAGTGAAACCAGTTCCCTTTCTATTCCTCTCTCTCTTTCAAGATCCTCAAAGCTTAACTAGGTCAAAAGCAGTATGAATGTAGTTCAGTTTTGTTTTTATGCTGCTGAGTTTAAGCCAAGAGTAGCCTGGTATTTGTCTTCTTGTTTGACATAAACATTCTTTCTAAGGCCCTTGAGTCTGTAGAGCTGGTTTCACAAATGGATGGGTTTCTAGATGTGATAATAATTGCTAACGTTTAGAGAACACTCACTATTTCCATGCACTTTCTTATTATTATCTTCATTTTCCAGTGGAGGAAGCTGATGCAGAGAGTGATTTACTTAGAGACTCGCGGTCAACTGGCACATTTAGTAATTGATGGAGCTGGACCTGAAATGTAGGTCAGTTCAACCACTGAGTCTGGCTCCTAACTATTGTGCTGTGTTGGTCTTTAATGCACTGTACTAGTTTCATTATAATTTCCTTCTATGGTGTTGGTCTGATGAGCCTAATCCTTTTTGACTAAAAACGCAAGGGTGGCTGAAAGGGGGAGAGGGGTGCACAGCTGTGCTGCGTCAGGCAGAACCTCTTGCAAGTAAAATGAAAACAGTTTTGCAACAACCGCAGGAAAAAGAGATTATAAACTGATAAAAGTGTCTGGATCACTCGAGTACGCTGATTTATGACTAGTACTATGTCTCTTTGAGAAAGAATACTATATGATGATTCATATTTGGCATAAAAGATGTTGCCTCTAGCTGAGGAAGCTGGCAGGTTCTCTCCTGCCTTCTTATATAAATATTTAAGAGCTCTGTATCATCATTCATTAGATTTTCTGAAAATTACAGGTGTGAGCCTCTTTCCAGAATGCTGGCTTTCTAAGTAGGCTTTATCAGATCATCCATAACTTACACACTTAAAAAAGAATTGAGTTTTTTAGGCTACTTGAAGATTTCAGAGCCACTTCTGGGAAGCACTGCTCTCTGTGGGACTGCAACACACTTGCTGCTGGGCATGGTTTGCTCCATGTAGCTGTTGGTACTGAAGGCCTCTCCCGGTGCCTGATGTGGGATATGCCTCACCTCTTGCTACAGGGACAAAATCAAACTCAACTCTACTAGTTCACCTAGTTCTCCACTCTGGAGCATAACCCCAGAACTGGGCACGCCATAAAGAAAGACATGAGCTGGGTGCGGTGGCTCATGCCTGTAATCCCAGCACTTTGGGAGACCGAGGTGGATGGGTCACCTGAGGTCAGGAGTTTGAGACTAGCCTAGCCAATAAGGTGAAACCCCGTCTATACTAAAAATACAAAACTTAGCCAGGCATGGTGGCATGCACCTGTAATCCCAGCTACTCAGGAGGCTGGCTCCTGAACCTGGGAGGCAGAGGTTGCAGTGAGCCAAGATCGCACCACTGCACTCCAACCTGGCGACAAGAGCACAATTCCATCTCGAAAGAAGGAAGGAAGGAAGGAAGGAAGGAAGGAAGGAAGGAAGGAAGGAAGGAAGGAAGGAGGGAGGGAGGGAGGGAGGGAGGGAGGGAGGGAGGGAGGGAGGGAGGGAGGGAAGGAAGGAAGGAAGGAAGGAAGGAAGGAAGGAAGGAAGGAAGGAAGGAAGGAAGGAAGGAAGGAAGGAAGGGAGGGAGGGAAGAGAGATTAAATGTAGCCATGGAGACTATCAGGGTAGGGGAGAAAAGAATGATTTCCTCACCCATGGCAAGAATCATGGCTGAGACTCCTATAACAAAAGACAGATTAACAAGGGAAAGCAGACATATTTATTGAATTCAAGTTTTACGTGACACTTTATATGGAGCTTTCAGGAATGAGGACACAGAGAAACACAACTGTGTAAATGTTATGCTAAGTCTGATGACGAAGTGGATCCTTGTGGAGACAATGATTGGATCAAGGCGATGGGATCTCATGGGAATAAACTGGAGGGACCTTAGCAAGGCCCACTTGTTCAGATTCTGTCCTGTTTCCCTGTGTCCCACAGGCCACCTCTGGAATGAGGACTCATTCCAGGCCTATTTCAGGGAAGGTCAGCTAGGTTATTAGGCCTGCTTCAGGGGACATGGCATGAAGGAAATTCTTTCCAATTTTTATGGTCAGCTTTTGCAATTTTCCCAAGCTGCATAATTTGGGGTAGCGTGTCCTGAACCCCACTGTCAGCCAGAAGAGAGGGACTCCTGGGTGGAAAGCATTAAAATCAGCCTGGATTTGTCTTCTTGGGGACCAAGGAGAGAGAATGACCTCAGGAACTGATCCCCCAGGAACTCAGGCTGTCTTTGCAAATGATATTGACTGGACCGCTAAGCAGAAATGCAACTGTGATAAGGATTGAAACAAAGCTGTCAGTTTGCATATGGGGGAGTCTGGCGGAGCTGGAGAGGTTGATGGAATCTGGAGAAAAGATCAAAATAAGGAACTGAAAATAAATATTTAAGATTCCATATCATTACTTATTCAACTTTTTGAAGACTACAGAAGTGAGATTCATCAATTTCTCTTTCTCTTTAAATAAATAAATAAATAAATAAATAAAGGGGCAAAACCTAACCTCCCAGTCCTGGCGAGAGGAGAGACACCCCTGGAATCCAAGGAAAACCGGTTCACCTTATTGCTATTTCACGGAAGCAGCCTGATCCACCAGGGAGGGACCAAAGGAGACTTTTATTTAAAATTAATGGTTGAGGTCACCTCTTAAAAGCCTGTCATTTACATGAACAAAGGAGCAATTGCTTTCTGACAGCAGTGATGGGAAAATGGAAACATTGGCATTGATGTTTTACCCACAAACCTCCACTCATCTACTTAATCCATTTTATCCCTTGACCTGTCTTTTTAATCATTTCACCTCCTTTCTGCAAAGAATTACTGCTGTCTCTAACACAGGCAGTGACCTTACTGCCTGGTGATTTCAAAGACCCCTTTGACAAGAGGAGGTCGCTTACGATTGTCCATTCATCCTTTCAGGAATAAATCACGTGGGTTCTTCCCCATTGCATGTGGACTCATAGGAGAATGGAGACGTAGGACAAAAGGTTGGGTTGCTCTCTGTCCAGAGGAGGGAAACCTGCAGTTCCCACTGCACCACTTGAAGGACAGTGTCCAGGAACCCAGTGGTTCAGCTATCACCGTACTCAGGTGCAGTGTAATTGTCATGTCATGCTAAAGACTGTGTTGCCCTGAATACGCTAAGGACCATATTGGCTACAGACACACCATCACTGCAGAGTATTCCTTTGTTTTGTTTTGTTTGAGGGGAGAGGAGACATTCTTGTTGCGCCATTTGTCACAAAGTGATTCTACAGCTTCTGTCTGACTCTCTTGGAACTTCCTTAACCCACAGAAGAAGTCTGTGTCTCTCCCTAGAGTTAGAAAACTACAACACAAATTGAGGTCTTCCTGGGCTGAAATCTCCAAAAAGAAATCCTCTCTTTCTCTGGCCCTTCCCCATGGATTTTGTTTACTCTTAATTTTCTTCCAAGATGTATATGGTGATGTTTCAGAAGCAATATAGTGCTACGGCTAAGAATGTGAAGACTGTGACCAGACTGAAGGGTCTGTGTCATATCCCACACTTACTGGTGTTGGAGAGAAAAGACTTTTCACCCACCACAAGGTTCGCGGCTGACACTCTGATATCATTTGGAGGTTTATCCCATCCAAATATCATATTGAAATGTGATCCTCAATGTTAGAGGTGGGGCCTGGTGGGAGGTGTTTGGGTCATGGGGGCAGATCCTTCATGTACAGCTTGGTGCCCTCCTCATGGTAATGAGTGAGCTCTTATTCTATTAGTTTACACAGAGCTGGTTGTTTAAAAGAGTCTGGCACCTTGTCCTCTCTCTTGCACCCTCTCTTGCCATGTGATGTGCTGGCTCCCCCTTGGCCTTCTGCCATGATTGGAAGCTAACTGAGGCCTCACCAGAAGCAGATGCTGGCACCATGCTTCTTGTATATCCTGCAGAACTATGAGCCAAATAAATCTCTTTTCTTTATAAATTATTCAGTCACAGGTATTCTTTCATAGCAACACAAAATGGACTAATACAGACCCCTATAACAAAAGACAGATTAATGAGGGAAAAGCATGCAAATGTATGTAATATAAGTTTCATGTAACATAAGAGCCTTCGTTAATGAAGATGCAAAGAAGCAGGAGAGCCATGTACATTTTATGCTAAGTCTGATGAAGAAGTGAATAGTTATGGGGAAACACGCTTGAACAAGGGGGGGTGTGATCTAATGGTAACAAACTGGGGAGACTTAGTGAGGAAGGAGCCATATTTTGGGGTGACATGTCCTGAACCCCTTCAATAGTTGTGAGTCTTTGAGAAAATGTTTAAGCCTTGGTTTTCTTATCTGCAAACCGGGAATAACAATTTTAACATACTAGTATTTAAGGGTTATATTAGCCAATGGACTCAGCACAGGGCCTGTGATAGAATAAATACTAGACAAATATTAGCTCTATCAGTAGTATTATTGCTTCTTACTATTGCTATTAACAGCATGCGCTCTGTGGGATTCAAGTCAGACCAGTTACCAGTGCCTACATTGCAAAATGCCCAACCACCAGTGCCTTTCACAAGGAAAATACTTAATGAAGAGCCTTAGCATGGAGGAAGGGGTGAGAATGAAAGAAGGAGAGGACAGGAAGAACTTGGCAAACACTCCTGGCAAGGCAGGAACTTGCACATCAAAGAATCTGTCAACCACTGTGACCCCTCACTACCTGATGAGAGCCTATCTGGGAGCATTCCTTGAGGACTAGTCAAGGCCTCCTAATAAGAGAGAGTCTGCAATGCTTAAAGGATGGAGGAGTGAGGAGGTTGAAGTGGGTAGAGTCAGGGGTGAGCTGTAAACCTGGAGAGACAGGCAGGGCAGGACCAGGCTGAACTCTTAGTCATGTTACTTACTTTGGTTTTTATTCTAAGAGCAAGAAAGCCAACAGAGAGTTTTAAGCAAACAAATTTTAAGACCAAATTTGTATTTTGAAAAGACTATTCTTTTTTTTTGAGACAGACTTTTGATCTGTCATCCAGGCTGGTGTGCAGTGGTGCAGTCTGGCTCACTACAACCTCCACCTCCCAAGTCATCTTCCCACCTCAGCCTCCCAAGTAGCTGGGACCACAGGTGTTTGCCACTGTGCCTGGCAAATTTTCATATTTTTTGTGGAGACAGGGTTTTACCATGTTGCCCAGCCTGGTCTGCTAACGCCTATCTTCAAGTGATCCACCCACTTCGGCCTCCCAAAGTGCTGGGATTATAGGTGCGAGCCACCCCGTCCAGCCTGAAAAGACTCCTCTTAATCTTAAGTATAGAGCAGATGGAACTAGAGTAAAGGAAGGTGATAGATGTAGGAAGATTATTGTAGCCATCTAAGCAAGAAATGTACTAGCTGGGAGTATGGTTGGGGTGGAGAAAATGGAAACAGCTGGACATACTAGAGAAGTAATTTGGGGAAAAAAAATCAAGAGGATATATTTATGAATTAGTAGAGGAAGGGGTTGAAAAAGAGAGTGGTATCAACTGTGACTCCTAGTTGTGACCAGATAGATTGGGTGTTGGTGGGGACATTTGAGTTACTTTTGAGATGCAAAAAGTAGTTAACTTGACCACTGGGTATGCAAATCTGGAGCTCAAAGGAAAGACTGGACTGAATTTGGAAGTGATGAGATGATAATAAAAATGTTTTCAAAGTTGGAGAAAAGTATAGAGGTAGCTGAAAAGGATGAGACATTAAAAATGTTTATTTTAAGATCAAAAGTTCTTGAGCACATACAAAAGTTAATGAAAATTAAAAAGAACAATGGAATATGCAGGGGGAAGGAATAAATAATTATGAAAATATTCTGTCAATTTGTCTGTTTTTAACCAATTTTGTATTTTTCATATTTCCAAAAATTATTCAAAATAACATAATATTTCAAAATGAAACATGAAAGCAGTAGTAACTAATTTTTGAAATATTTAATATGAGCAACAGAAAATTATAATACATTAAGGTATCTGAAACTAGTGGATCTGTCAGGATGATTGAAATTAACAAACCCTTGAACAGGGTCAAATCTAACCTAGCACCTGATTTTGTGAATAAGACTATGGGAAAGCAGATACGCCCATTTATTTACATATTGTCTATGGCTGCTTTCCACAACAATGGCAGAGTTGAACAGAGATTTTATGGTCTGCAAGACCTAAAATATTTACTATCTGCCTCCACTTTGGCATAAAGATTATTTTAAGATGCAGACAGTGAGAACAAGCAGACACCAAAAAAGCTGTCTGCCTTGTCCCTATTTGCCTGAAAGCAGTACATAAATTTCCCTTTGAGATGGTGTCCCCACTCCTCTTTCCCACACCAGGAAGAGGAGAGTGAATCTTATTACTGGAGAGAGCACTGAGATAAGTATACATAAACAAAACCTTAATAAACAATTTTTATCTTCCATTAGTTTTCCCTATATATTTACCTTCCCACAAATTACCCTGGAAGCTCAAAACTCCTGTTCCTTGGTAATTGTCATGTCTGCACAAATTTACAGCCCTTTGTTAGCGTGGTATATAAGCCTCCACGTCTCACTGCCTCTTTGGGGTTTCACTTGATTTCTGTGAGGCCTTCCATATGCACATAAAATAACTCTTTTCCTCCTGTTAATCTGTCTTTTGCAAGTTTACTTTTTAGGACCCCAGTTACTAAACTTAAGAGGATAGAGAAAAAGATTCCCCCCCCCCCACAATAATAAGTATGTAACATACAAGTAAACTGCAAAAAATAGATGTGAGATCAGGAGGGAAAACTCAGAGTTGGAATCAGAGGCAGGGAGGGGAACTGACATCAACCTGTCTTTCTTTGTACAATTCATATCCTTACCATGCCCTTATTCATTTCTTCAGTGAGAAAATCCTTCTTTTCCAAATTTTTCTGGTATTGCTTTGAAAACACAAAAATCACCTCTGGGAAGCTTGGGTTTTTATATTTATAAATATTCACTTAATTTCCACAAATATGACGTTTTTCCCCAGGGGCCAGGGGCATGCTTGTTGGAAAAAATTGTAATGCAGGGCCTTGCAGATTTTGTCCTGTCCTGTTTTCTTATTAGCTTGAAATAACTTTATTTTTTTTTTCCTTTGGAATATCCTTTCCTTTCTGCTTTCCTCATTGTAATCCACAAGACAAACACAAGTTCTTACCCAATAGAGTCCTGTATAATCATTTGTGAGAAAAGGAGAGATTTCGAGTAATGTGTGGCCTGTGCAAGATTCTCACTGAATTGGACTTTGCTAAATAGGAAGCTTGAATGAGAGATTTCCTTGTTAGGTTTCATCCTTACTATCACTACCTAGAGCATATTTTTTAGATATATTTGCAATATTCATTGAGTACCTACTGTAAACCTTCCATTTTACATAATTTGTGTAAATTATTCCTCACTATAATCTTGCAAATATACCTTATTGACCCATTTTACAGATGAGCAATGAGGTTTACGGAGTGAATTTCCCACATTCATAGAACTGGAATTTGAACTTCGGTCCAGTTGAATTACGAAGTTTGCCCTCTTTCCAATATACCCTCCTGTCATGTTCTTGGGTAAGATGTGTTTTCCTGCTAGTTAATTCTATATCAACATTTGAACATATAGCCACGGACACGAGGAGAGTTGATTATTTTTAGGATTTCCAGTGGAGTTCTTTGTAAAAGCACTGTTCTTTTTGTTTTTTGTTTTGTTTTATTTTTTTTTTTTTTGACAAGAGTCTTGCTCTGTCACCCAGGCTGGAGTGCAATGGCGTGATCTCAGCTCACTGCAACATCCACCTCCTGGGTTTCAGAGTTTCTCCTGCCTCAGCCTCCCAAGTAGCCTGGATTACAGGCACCCACCACCATGCCTGGGTAATTTTTGTATTTTTAGTAGAGATAAGGTTTCACCATGTTGGCCAGGCTGGTCTTGAACTCCTGACCTCAAGTGATCCACCCCACTCTGCCTCCCAAAGTGCTGGGATTATAGGCATGAGCCATTGCACCTGGCCAAAAACACTGTTCTTTTACATTTATTTTTTACATCTATCAAGATTTTAACATGTTGATTTTACAAACGTGCAACCAATCTCTTTGCTGCTTTCTCTGTTCTGATTTTCTTGTAGCTGAGCCTTATATCCTAGAGTCTTCTCTTTTCAACACTAAAACAAAAATATTAAGAGTTTGCCCAATATAATCTGTAATTAGCTGAGATAGCTACTGTTGAAACTGCTTACTGCTCAGCTTTACCCAGAACCAAATTGGGAAAAGCATTTCCTTTTCAAGGAGATCCATAAATTATGAAGAAACATATTGCTAAGTTTCTTATCTAGCAGTTTTGTAAATTATAATTAATAATATTATCTAACAATAATTTTTGGTAACAGTGGTTTACGCAACACACAGACATCTTTGCAAAATATAGGGAGATGTTCTTTAAGACTTTATTATGAGAATAGGTGAGTGTGAAAAATTCATTACTGCGTCATCTTTTTGCTCATCCTATATTTAAAACACTGCAGCTTATGACGTAGAATATTAAAATCTATTATGAATACATGATTAACACATATAGAAAAACTCCTCTAACAGCTGTGTGCTGTTTTATTGTTATGATTGTCTTTCCAACGTGACATTAATAAAATTGATGCCATAATACAGCCCCTCAAATTGGTTGTTACTGGTAATGAGGGAATAATTTGAAAGTAAATAGTCTCTGGCAAAACTAAAGATGGCTATTTATTTGAGACTTGATTAATTAATAATTATTCATTAACTAATGCTAAATGCCTCGTGTGTTGTCTTTGCCTCTTGGCCAAAAGACACTGGTGTTTTATTTTGGTGCCAATGCTAATTGTTAATTATTGCTCTGGGAGCTGGAATTTGACTGAGAAACAAAAGTTTCCTAGCAACTTGCTGAAGTCCATGGAGGAGGGAAAAAAAACAAACCTCCAGACCCTCGAGTCTCACTTCTAAGCCTGTGCTTTATGCCTAAAATCTGCAGCCCTGAGGGTAAGGTTTGGAAAGCTGCAGGAAAACCCCACAAGATAATCATTCATAGCTGAAGCTTTGGGGACCATTTTTGCAAACTGAGTCCTAAATCAACTGAGGTCATTTAAATTGAATGCACTACCAGCCTGTTTCAATGTGGAATTTCAACAAGGTGTGGTTAATACCCCATTAACTGGCTTTGTTGTAATTTAACATTTTGACTACTAGGACCTAACTGGACCTCAGGACTTAGCAGTTCTGAACAAAGAGTGACATTTTCAAGTAATTTCGGAAAATACATTAATTTCCTTAACTTTTATATTGTTTGTGGGTAGGGCCAAGGAAGACTACATCTGTATGAAAAAGCACACAGATCCTTCCAGTTTTTTGCTTCACAGTTCACATAAGTTTAGATATTTGCATGGTTGATGGTAGATGGTAGAATGCCTTGAAACATTTTTCCAGGGTGCAAAGTTTATATAATTTGTTTTATATTTCATTGCAATAGGCAGTGTTTACATTGGCTGCAATTTTTTAAGGCTAAGCATGCACAACTTCTGATAGCAACAGGAGGCAGCCAAATGCCCAGGCAGGCAGGGGTGGGTCCCCAGTGAAACCCCACCTTCAAGCCAAAAAACAGCCTGAAGGCTGGAAGACCAGACTACTGGTCCTGGATGAAACCCATGACCCAGTGTGAGAACTTCTGTTCCTGTTTGCCCCCACTTTCCTGGTTGATTCTTTCTGAATAATGCCTTTTAACCAATCAAATGTTGCCTTTTCCAATACTACCTGTGGCCTGCCCCCTCCCCTATTCTGAGCCCATAAAAGCCCCAGACTCAGCTACACTGGGGGGACTTTCCTGCCTTCAGGTAGGGGGACCATCCCCATGTCTCTTCTCCATGGAAGGCTGTTTCATCACTCAGTAAAACTCCCTGCCTTGCTCACTCTTCAGTTGTCATGTACCCTCATTCTTCTTGGATGCTGGACACGAGCTTTGGACCCACCAACTGCAGGTACACAGAAAGGCTGTCACACTGACCTTTTGCCCTCACTGGCAGAGGGCAGCCACCCCAAACAATGGGGCCAGGGACTGGCTGAGCTGCTAACATGATGCTGTCCATCAGGCTGTGGATAGTGGAACTAAAAGAGCTAATTAGCACAAAAACACCCCCTCGGGGGCTTCAGGGTCACATGTGCCCTCTCAAGGTGACATGCCTGGTCTGGTCACGGTCCCTCATGAAGCTTGCTCCTGTGTTGCTGCTTGGAGTGGCCGGCCAGATCCCAAACTCGCTTGCTCACGTGCTCCCTCCTGCAAGGGGCTAAGCACAGCAGGCCAAGTAGACGGGATGCCCCTGCTGCAAGTCCAGCAAAGGGGCTGAGAAAAATCCTGTGTCACTTCCACAGTGTATAAAGCTCTCTAAATTTAATGAATATCATTCTTACACATGTCATTTAAAAAATTAACACTCAGCACTTTGTGGCCACTTCAGTGAGTTATCTGGCATTCTTTTGATGGAGTGACTTTCTAGTTAAGATAAAAGTACACCTCCCTAATATGGGAAGGAAGCACAAAGGGCATTTGTTTAATTCTTTGATTCAGGGCTAGATTCAGGTTAATTGAACAGTGAGTTGTCTATGCTATTCTGAAAGGTTTCCAGGAATGAATACTTCATCTCTTGGTAGCCTGTTTCAGTATTGAATCAGAAAGTTCTTTACCAATGTGTTATTTGACTTCTTGATGCAGCAAAAACTTGCTCTCTGCGGATATTGAGAATGGTTGGGAAACAGTCTATTTATAATAATATTTCAGATTCTTAATGATAGCTGTTAAATTTCTCTTCAACTTTCTTCCCACCAAGCTAATTAACCCAATTCTTTTAACCTTTCCTTCTAAGACCTCACGTGGCTATTAGCAGCCATGCGCCATTTACATAACAATTCTCAGTTCTAGTGCTCAAATTATTTCAAGGATACTTGCTGGGTATTTGGCCATGAGGCATTTGAAAAGGTCTTAAGGAATTCCAACAAGAGTATTCTATTGCAATGAATTTATAAATCCTATTATCCACCGGGTGCTGAGCTCTGCCAAGGACCACCTTATACCAGTTGAAGTTGTCAGGCCCTTATATTTTGTGGTAGACAGTTCTTCCCTTCATGGAGTCTAAAGTATTGTAGAGGAGTGTATGTCCCCAGGAAATGAAATCATTTCAGCCCAAATTCACTTGACTGTCTTCATTAATGTTGGTTGCTGTCCCTACAGCAGCTTTCTTTCAAAGTTGATTTATCAACAAGAGTCCACAGGTTGAGAAAAGGTACAAAATAATTCATATCAGGAGAGCCTGAAGTAGTAGGAAGTCAGATGGCAATGAAAGAACCCAAAAAGGGCTCCCCGCCTGAGTCTAGTGTCTGTCCACGACAGAGACTAAAAGGCCAAGCCTCTGTCACACCCCAGTGCTTACGTTAATAATGTTCCACACAGCACCTCGTCCCTCAGGATACCCTTTATTTTACCTTTTAAGAACAATACTTGCTATAACAAAATACACTTCTATTTTTGTCTTTAGAAAAACATTATGTGTGCATTTGAAATAGAGAGAAACATGCACATAAACCAGAAAAAGAGAAGGAAAACCTCATCACAGTCCTATCATCTAGGTAAAACTACCAATAATGACTCCTAGCATTTCCTTGCCTTTTTACTGTGCTTGTACAAAAGTAAGATTGTATGACACAGTTTTATAAATGTGTCTTTTAAACATTTTATCAGATATCATGAATGTATTTTGATATCAACAAATATAATTTCCCATCCTTTTTAGTGACTGCATGGCACTTTATTGCATGAATATAATTTACTTAACCAAGCTCCTATTTTGGGATAGTTTATTTTCAATACTTTCAATGATAAACAACATTTAGACAAGCACTCTCATAGCTAAGCCTTTGTACATTTTAATTGTTTACTTAGAATTTAGTCCTAGGAAGGAATGAAAAAAAATTATTAAACAGAATACATCCATTGTTAAGGATTTGGGTAAGTGCTACACCATTCTCTCATAGAAGGTTTTCATTCATTCATTTTCCTACCCGCTGTGTATGAAAGCATCCTGTCCTCACGTCCTCACGTCTTAAATTTTTTGCCAGGTTCATACTTTCAAAATGATATACTATTTTTGTTTTTTAAAATCAATTTGATGAAAGTATTATTTACATACTGTATAAAAAATACACTCACTTTACAGTTATGTTCCACAGCGTTAACAAACGTACACACAATGTAACCACAAGCCAACAAAGATGCAGAATATTTTTGTTCTTCTAAAAAGTTACCCCATGTCCTTTTGTCCTCGTCCCAGACAATCACTAATTTGTTTGCTGTCACTATAGAGGCCTTTTGATAATTCTATACTTTCATATACGCAGAGTCATACAACATGTACTCTTTGGAGTCTGTATTCATTTACTCTGCATAACATTTTTGAGACACATCCATGTTGAGGGCATTAGTAGTTTGTTCCTTTTTATTACTGGGTAATATTGCATTGCATAGATATACACAATTTGCTTACCACTCATTTGCAAATGGACATTTAGGTTGTTTTGAGTTTTAGCCTTAAAAGTAAGTTGCAATGAACATCTGTATAAAAGTGGTTTTTTGTGGAGATATGTTTTTATTTCCCTTAGATAAATGCCTAAGAGAGGAATTATTGAATTGTGTAGTAAATGCATGTTTAACTTCACAAGAAGACGCCAAAGTTGTAACAGTTTATACAACCAAAACAATCTATGAGTGGTCCAGTTGTTCCATATCTTTGCCAACACTTGCTATCATCAGCCTGTTAAGTTCTAGACCTTCCAGTGGGTGTGTAGTAGCATGTCCATGTGTTTCAGATTTGCATTTGCTGATGGCTAGTGATATTGGGCATCTTTCCATGCACTTATTGGTCATTCATATGTCTTCTTTCATGAAGTGTCAGTTCTAATCCTACCCAGTTTTTAATTGGATTATCATTGAGTTAGTAGAACCCTTTATACCCAGTGGATGCAAATCCCTTGTCAGACGTATATTGCTAATATTTTCTCCTAGTCTGTGGCTTGCCTTGTCATTTTCTTAATGGTATCTATGGTATCTTCCAAGGACCAGAAGGTTTTAATTTTGGTGGAGTTCAAGGTATTAATTTTTTCTATTATGGTTCATGCTTTTTTTGTGTTTTATTTGAGAAATCTTTGCCTATTACAAGGTTGTAAAGATGATCACTTACATTTTCTCTTTGAAGTTTTCTAGTATTAGCCAATACATTTACAACTGCAATTCATTTTGAAATAATTTTGTGAATGGTGTGAAGTATGAGTTGAAATTCATTTTCGTTTTGTTTTGCTTTAGCACCACTTATTAAAGGTTATCCTTCCCCTGTTACATTAGCTTGGTTCCTTAGACAGAAAAGCCAGCACCCTACATTTGTATGGTTCTATTTCTGGACTCTGTTTTTAGTTCCATCATAATATGCCCATTATTAAGTTAATATCACATTTTCTTAATTACTGTATTTTTTGGTAATTCTTGAAGTCAGGTAATGTGAGTCCTCCAACTTCATTCTCCTTTTTCAAAATTATTTTGGGTATTCTACATTCTTTTCGTTTGCATTTTAGAATTAGTTTGTCATTTTTAAGGGAAGCCTGTAAGAAATTCATTAAGATGGCTTTGAATATATAGATCAATTTAGAGATAATTGATATTTTAATAACACTGAGCCTTTCAATCCACGAGGACCTTATATTTCCTTCTTTGGCCAGCACTATATTTCCTTCTTGCCTGTGAAATATATAATGAGTTCCAAAGTCTGTCGAGCTTAGAAACATAACCAGATCCACACCTGACCTTTTAGGACTTTACAATCTCATGAAAGATTAAAAAAAAAAAAAGCTTATATTTTTCCAGTAATATTTTGTAGCCGAGAAAATCCTTCCCTTCTGCAGTAATGATCTCTCCTAGGTGCTTAGTCCTCATGGACCGGAGACCTAATTTCAATGTGGTCTGAAAACATTCCTCTCTTACAGCCTCAGCCTTCCTTCCCTGTACCTAGCACACTGACCTCATAATCTAAGGCTTTAATTTATCCACCACCAAATGTCTTTGCCCTCCTGCCATCTGTAATTTATGCCTAACACACTCTACTGTCTGGCATTATTTAATTCTGCTTTAAAAAATGACAAGAGTTTTGTGAACCAGTTGGTAGGAATCACCCCATTAAAAATATTGTTATGCATAACGGTGTTTAAGAAAAATTCCCAGCAGTGAATTTCAGTTTTGTAAGATAATGCTTGTTTCAGCACTACCCTGCCGGTGGTTACAGTTATCATTAATATTATAGAGTAAAGATAACAGGAGCCCTAGGGAAAGAATGACCTCCCAAGAGAACGTTAGAGATTCTAATCCAGATTTGAATTACCCAACTGCGCAAACAAAAGGAAGCAGCAACTTAAATGTGTCGGGGTAGAACCTGAGCAGAATCTCTGAAGTGCCCGGGCTACGCTGGGCTACAACTGACCTCTTTTTCCTTTAATATCATTTTCTTTGGCAGATGACACATTGGTCATTAAAATATTGAGAATATTCTAAAAAGTGCACAGAAATAGTATCTTTTTTTTTTCCTCTTGAAGATCTTGCAACCAATACTCTGCTTTTCATTTCCTGTCTACAGTATGTTTCTTGGGGATTTCTTCTTGTTTTGGATCCATTGCTGATGAGCTAGTGTGATGTTTTGTGGGGTGTTAAAGAACCTTGCTTTGTCATATTACCAGAATTGTTTTTCTGGTTCCCTCTCATTTGGGTAGGCTATGCCATAGGGAAAGTCTAGGGCTCAAGGCTGCCCTTCAGATTCTTTTGTCCTATAGAGGGTTCCCTTGATGTAGTACTCTCCCCCTTTTCCCAGGGATGTGGCTTCCTGAGAGCTGAGCTGTAGTGATTGTTATCTCTCTTCTGGGCCTAGCCACCCGCAGGTCTGCCAGGCTCCCGGCTGGTGCTAGGGGTTGTCTGCACAGAGTCCTGTGATGTGAACGGTCTGCAGGTCTCTCAGCTGTGGATACCAGCACAGTATTTGGGGGTGTCTCTCGGGTCCTACAGGAGGAATCTGCTGCCTTCAGAGGCCTGTGGATTCTCTCCACTTTCCTAGCTTTTTCCTATGGTAGTTCTGGAGCAACAGTTCACGATGCGAGTCTTCACACATTGCTCTGTCTGCATGGCAGCTGGAATCTAACCCCGACTCCTGTCTGCCATGGGCCTAAACAATGTAAGTCTCAAGCTTTAAGACCAAATGGGGTAATTTCTATGTTTATCAAAAAAAAAAAAAAACCTGTCTCTTGGGCTATTGGGTCAGTTTCAAGGTGAAGTTAGGCACACAGGCACAGATGTAGGGAGAAGGTCAGGTGAGGACGTGGGAAGAAGACAGCCGTCTGCAGAAAAAGGGCCGAGGCCTGGGGCAGACTCTACCCCACAGCCTTGGAAGGAACCAGCCCTGCCAACACCTCCACCTTAAACTTTCAGCCTGCAGAACCGGGAGACCATAATTCTCTCTTGTTTAAGCCACCCAGTGTGTGATGCTTTGTGACGGGCAGCCCTGGCAAATGAATAAGCTGCCAGGGAACAGGAACTCCTATTGTGGAATTCACAGAACTGAGAAATAAGTATTCTACTTTGTGTGATCCATTATACATTTTCAGTTTGTTTGTCACAGAAACCAGTTTTATCTCACCTAAGAGGTGGGGAGAGAATGCTAAATATCACCATCCACATCATATACTTGTTTACGTCCCAGTCTTCCCCAAGAAGCCAAAGTCCTTTGGCCTGTCCTGTTGGGATTTTCCTGAAGGTTGGTGTGAAAAGGAGAGTGTGGTGTGGAGTCCAGTGTGAGGGCAGGCAGGAGGGGCCAGGGAGGGACAGGGACGTGAGGGAGCCCCGAGGTCAACAGCACAGAGCACGGCTGGCGCCCCTTTCAGAATACCAGCCTGGGCTCCACAAGCTTCATTGCTGAGAAGAAATGCTTTGGCCAGGACCTTAAACTCTTCATCGTTTGCAAAATGTTCATTTACACCCATTGTTTCATCAAAAGTTTAGAGCTACCCTGAGAGACAGGCAAAATGAGGAAGTTATCAAATTCAGTCCAGAGGCCTTTGATGGGGGCTGAGCAAGGAGCCTGCACAGGGGCAGGAAAGGTGCCTGGCTGGAGCAGAGCACTGGAGCCTGTGTGGGGCCTGAAGGGGTCCGGATGGTACAGTCCATGTGGGGTATCGGCACCTGGGCAGAGGAAGAAGGGGTCTGCAAGTGTCAGAGTCAGAGCAAAGAGGGGATTTGTGTAGGAGGAGGCCCAGGGCAGGGTGCGGGTGCTCCAGAGGGTGAAGGACACCCAGGCCAGGCAGGTGCCCATAGCTTCAGCTCAGGAAACCTGCTACAGATGGGGGCAGTGACAAAATGGGTAAACATGTTAAGGATGATAGAAGCCAGGTTTTCTTCTTACCAAAGAAGGGAATTACAAATATGGGGAAAGGAAGGAAGGCAGGAAGGAAGGAAGGAAGGAAGGGAGGGAAAGAAAAAGGAAGGAAGGAAGGAATGAAAGAGAAGAAAAGGAAGAAAGAAAGAGAGAGAAAGAAAAGGAAGAAAGAAAGAGAGAGAAAGAAAGAAAGAGAGAGGGAGGGAGGGAGGAAGGGGAAAGAGGAAGGAAGAAGGGAGGAAGGAAAGGAAAGGGAAGGAAGGAAGGAAGAAAGAAAGAAGGGAGAGAAAAGAAGGAATGAAAAAAGGAAGGCGGGAGGGAGGAAGAAACGAACAAAGGAGGGAAGGAAGGAAGGGAGAAGAGAGAGGGAGGGAGGGAAGGGAGAGAGGGAGGGAGGGAAGGAGAAGACTAGAAAGATGAACCCTGTGGTGCAGGTTGGATTTGGAGGCTTTGGTGTGAACATACGGTTTTCAATGTACTGTATGGCGGCAGCTGTAGAAAGAAATACGGGTGCCAGTGTGAATATGCGTGTGCAAAGAGCCACCCGGTGCCCTAATACTGTTTCTAAATTTTGTTATCTACTAACAGGGCCCAAGTTTCTTTGACAAGTGGCTGATTCCTGCTCTGGGGCTAAAAAAGCACAACATGAGTCTGGAATATCTTCCTTCTTGTGCATAAAGTAATAAGAATTCACGGAATGATGGGGACATGTCAAAAGGACATGGTGGCTATCTCCACAGGGCTTCCACATGACTAAATCTTGGCCAATGAGAATATTAAAATAAATATTTTAAAGAATTGTATCCCATTGAGTAAAGTGAGAAACTATGAGTTTACAGTGGTATAGGTAAATGAATAACTTAGAAGGATGATAAGGTAAAGGCTATTTACATAGTCTCAAAATATCTTCCCACTAAATACCTATTAATTATAAAGGAAAAATGTCATTAGATTGAAGGATCAAGGGAGAAATCACCTTGGCCATGTGACCAAAATTAACATCTGTAATAAGTCCATCCAAACTGCACACCACCTGTGTGTGATGTTGCTGCCTATCTACTCACAAGGCTACACCAGCAAAAACAGCCTGAGAGCTATTCTGTGAAATAACAGCCCTTTGATCCGCAAAGGTTCTGAGATCAGGAAAGTCGAGAGAAGACCTAGTAACTGTCCCAGATTGCAGGGAATACATGACATGACCATTTAATGACATGACAACCAAAGGCAATCTGTGATCTGGAATAAGCTCCTTTTACTGAAAAGGACCCTAATGAAAGAGCTGGTGAAACCCGAATGCACAAACACTAACTTCTTGACTTTGGTGGCTGTGTTGTTGATTTTGTCCTTGTTTGTAGGAAATACACACTGAAGTTTTCAGGGGATGAAGCACTAGATTTACATCATGTTGGAAACTCTCTCAGCGGTTCAAGAAAAGCTCTTTTGTACTGGAGTTGCAACTTTTCTGTAAGTTTGAGATTGTTTCAGAATGAAACAAATTTTGAGTTATCAAACCCATTTTACAGGGTACCAAGGTGCTTAATTAACCAGCCAGTATGTGAGACAGCCAGGCCAAGTTTCTTGTTTAACAGACTTTTAAAATTAATTAATTAATTAATTAGAGACAGGGTCTGACTCTGTTGCACAGGCTGGAGTGCTGCAGTGCGATCACAGCTCACTACAGCCTCGAACTCCTGGGTTCATGTGATCCGCCCTCCTCAGCCTCCCAAAATGCTGGGATTCCAACCATGAGAACACGGTGCCTGATCTCATTAACTTTTATAACACAACATTGTCACAATATTAGAGTGGTGCAAAGAAAGTAAGTAATTTTATCAAGAGACAAACAAACCTATGTCTAAAACTCCACTCCATTGGGTAGCTTTATGCCTTGACCATAGTACTGAATTAATCCACGCTTCGTCTTTCTCATCTGTAGTTATCTAGGGACACATTCAGTGCTAATGTTCTATGATTCTACACTGAGAAAAATCAGCGATCACCAACCAATAATTTTGGCATGGAAGTTTGGGGAAACATTTTTGCTTTCATTACGCTTCCTCCCAGGTCCATAAAACAGAGAAGCTGTTATATTACAGAGCAGTGTATCTCCTTGTATTGAAAGCTAAGAGTGGTCTGAGGGTGGAGTTGGGAATGACAGCTTAAATTATTCATCATGACGGAAATAATTATCTTCATACACGAGACAGAAACCCAAATGCCTTTTAGGAAGCCAACTTGAGAAATGTTCCCCAGTGATAAAGAAAGTAATAAGATGGGGCCCAGGCCCTATTCACCAGCTTCGATTTTTCAACACTTGCAAAGTGCCCTGTGCTGACAAATGTCTGATTAACAAAATTAAGAAGAGATTTGGCTGCAGTCTTAATCCCTCTCCTGGGCCTTTCTGTTTCTGGATTTCTAGGTTGATTATCTTTTCAGGTCAGACTGTTCTTCCTCTATCTCATTCTTTATCATTTTTGTGGTTGAGTTGATATGAAGTTTTTCTGCCACGAGAGGCCTAGGGCAGAATAACTGTCTCCTTCGCAAGAGGTTCTGCTTCTCCAACAATTACACCCCATTAAGTCTCAGAAAGGCTATTGATATCTTGTCACCTTTCCCTCCAAAAGTTCATATGTTTCTTCAAAACAGAAATATAAGCCATTGTATGAAAAAAGTGGCAAGAATGTTTTCATTCAAACCTGCGTATGACTTATGTAGACCCTAGGGGTCTTTTTGTTGTTGTTTGAGTTCACTGCTGTGTATTTTGGAGGCTGGGGTGATGAGGGTGGATGGGGAGTGTTTCGGAGAACAATCGGTCTGTATGTACACAAAGCCGTGGTTATGATATTGGAACTCTAGAGATAGGTACGATTATTAGTGTTATTATTGTTGTTATTTCATATTTGAGGAAGATGAAACTCAGATTTTATTGACTTTCTCTAAAAGTTAGATAGCTACTAGAGTTAAAACTTAAACGTAGGTTTTTCAACTCAAAAATGCCAACCACTGATTTGAGCATTTACTAAGAATTGAATTGGTTTATTAAGTATAAACGTTGGATTCTAAATGACTTGGCTAGTAACTCTGACCAGCAATAAATCATACAAACTATTATTATCAAGGTTAGGTAAAGACTTAATAATATTTTAAGGCTAAATAATATTATTAAAATATTATATATTATTGTGTAAGATTACTATGTATCATTAAATACTATATATTATATATGTGTTTTAATTATCTTCTTTCCAGTTAATCCAGTTGAACAAAAAAATTCATTTACCTTTCTGACCTGGTGGGAAAACATCTGGCATAGCCCCAAATGATATTTTGGCTTTGACAGGTTCTAAAGAAAGGAGAAAAGAGTAAAACAGTGAACAATTACATACATTATAAAAATTTCCTTTAAAAAAATCTTTACGACAAACAAAGATGAAAACATAAAAAAAAAAAAACTATTAGAGATCTGGAGACATTAAATAGAACCAAGGACAAAGCAAAGCAAAAATGGATGTTGTCCTAGTTTTTAACTTAACATTTAAAAAGATATGTATATTAATACTCAGGCCAAAAAGAAGGGAAAAATCAGGCAGGACCTGAATGTGTGGGCTGATGGGGGATGGGCGGGCTCTCTTGAGGGAACCTGTTCACAATGTTGCATTCACTTTACTGGCTCTGCAGTGCGGCCCCAGGGAATTTCTCAGCATCCTGGGCTTTGATTTTTCCACTACAAAAGTGAGGAGTTGAACTAAATTCTCGCTAAGGTCCCTAGAGCTTAATGTTGTACAGCAAGGGTGTCCCTACTTTTGGCTTCCCTGGGCCACATTGGAAGAAGAAGTGTCTTGGGTCACATGTAAAATACACTGACACTAATAATAGCTGATGAGCTAAAAAGCAAAACCACCAAAAAATCTCAGACTGTTTTAAGAAAGTTTCGGAATTTGAATCGGGCTGCATTCAAAGCGTCCTGCAGGCTGCAGGTCGGACAAGCTTGTTCTGGTGCTATATGGTTTTATAATTGAATACAGTAAATTTCATGAAAAACTAGAAAGTGGAAATTCATGACAGAAAAGATCAATTGTTTCCAAATCTCCAATAGACAAAAATAATGAAAACAACAGCCACAAATCACTGCGTGTCAGGCCCAGCTCTGAGTGGTTTATATCTTTTAAGACAGCAGTCCCCAACCTTTTTGGCACCAGGGACCAGTTTCATAAAAGATACTATTTCCACGGATTGGGATGGGGGGATGGTTTTGGGATGAAGCTGTTTCACCTCAGATCACCAGGCATTAGATTCTTACAAGGAGCGTGGAACTCAGATCCCTGGCACGCACAGTTCACAGTAGGGTTCGCGCTCCTATGACAATCTAATGCCACCGCTGATCTGACAGGAGGTGGAGCTCAGGCGGTCATGCTCGCTCACCAGCCGCTCACCTCCTACCGTGTGACCCTGTTCCTAACAGGCCACGGACCAGTACCAGCCCATGACACGGGGATCGGGGACCCCTGTTTTACTGCATTCCTCCTGTATAAGCATCTTTACGAGGCTGGCACTAAGGAGTCGTTTCCACCTTTCAGAGGAGAGGTTTGACACACAGGTCACAGAGCATGCCTAAGATTCTGACACTGGTGAGGGCCTGGGTGGACTCAGTTCTAAGGCCAAACAAATTTCCTTCAAAGGTAAAAGGCAAACTGGAAGGTGTTAGAGGAGACCTGAAGAATTGGATACCGAAAACAGTTGAAGAGAAAGTGGTAAGCATCAGGAGACCTATTATAATTATGGCAAATTAATTAATTTGCCTTGTACTGAATCCACATCTCTCATAAGATCTCTCACCTCAGTGGTTTGGTTTAGTAGTAATAATGAGAATAACAACGAATGACAATAATAGCAGCTGACATACATTGAGCACTAACTGTATGCAACAATATGCAAGGAACTGTTGAACATTTATCTCGGCTGGGCGCAGTGGCTCGTTCCTGTAATCCCAGCACTTTGGCAGGCCAAAGCAGGTGGATCATCTGAGGTCAGGAGTTCAAGACCAGCCTGGCCGACATGGTGAAGCCCTGTCACCACTAAAAATACAAAAATTAGCCAGGCGTGGTGCAACGCACCTGTAATCTTAGCTACTTGGGAGGCTGAGGCAGGAGAATCACTTGAACCTGGGAGGTGGAGGTTGCAGTGAGCTGAGATCTCACCACTGTACTCCAGCCTGGGTGACAGAGAGAGACCTTGTCTCAAAAACAACAACAGCAAAAACAACAACAAACAAACAAAACATTTATCTCATGGAGACCTTGCAAAACACCAGCAGATGTGTTTTGCAGATAAATAAGTTGCAGTTTGAAGAGTTTAAATCATTTCCTCCAGGTGACATACAGTAACTGACCTTGTAGCATGGATCTCAACCAAAGCTGGATATAAGAATCCCCGTGGAACTTCCTTAAAACGGAAGCAAAAGTGAAAGTGCACACGCCTGAGACTCTCCCCGGAATGCAGACATTCTCTCTTTATCTTCAAGGAGAATATCCAGTTGTCCCAGCACTATTTGTTAAAAACTTGATTCTTGTACATTCATCAAAAATCAATTGACCATAAATATAAGAGATTACTTCTGGACTTTCAATATTATTTCATTGTCTACATGTCTATCCTTATGCCAGAACAATACTGATTAGTGTAGTTTGTCGTAAGTTTTGACATTGGGAAATGTGTGTGTCTTCTTGGGCGTGTATAATTTGGAAAAGCTTCACTAGAATTCTTATGCATAGCCAAGGGGTGAGAACCACTGGTCCCAGAAGACTCAGAATAGGCATTATTTATTTCTGGAACTGACTCTGAACTCACAGAAGGACCTGAGCTTTCCAATGTATCCCTAATGTTGCTACTTCAGTGCCAGGACAATAACAGCATTTAACTTCAAAGAAGTGGCTTTCTTTGGGCAACAATCCTCTATTTATTGCTGTTAATGTCAAAGCTTCCATTAAAACATAAAGCTGTTCAATGTCTAGGTCATAAGGTCTTAACTTGCAGTAAGAGGCTTATTGCAAACAATAATATTTGCATGTATATGCAATTTCTGGGAGAAGATCTAAAATTTTTTATAAGACTCTCAAAGGGGTTCATGATGCAAATCAAGAAGCCAAATCCTCTGGATAAATGTGCTCTTTGCAAACCCTGTCAGAAGAATCCGAATCCTAACCCAGATGAGGGGGGACATTTCCGAGTGACTTGCCGATGACTGTTTCTTTGGCTTCTTCAGAAGGGAGGAGTTGTTCCTCTTGGGGAGAAGTGAATTCTGACTGCCAATGATACCAAACACCAGGGGTTCCATCTTGGGCCTGTTGCTCGCTGCACAGAAAGGGAATCACTGAGACGAATATTGCCAGGAAAGAAAGGCTTTATTCGGGTGACATCACTAAGGAGATAGGAGATAAGTTGCAAATCCATCTTCCCAACCAACCAAAACCAAGGTTTATATAGTGATGAAGGAATGTAGCTATGCATGGGAAAACAGGATTCAGGGAGGATAAGAAGGAGGAGTTGGCCAGCGGGAAGCAGGTGGTCAGTTAGGCAGTTATGGTGGATGAAGGATATGGCAATTCATTGTCTAGATGTGGTTATTTCCTAAGTTTCAGTTCCTTAATACTATCTGGGAGGCCTGAAAGAACTCAGATAAGGGTCAGGCATGGTGGCTCATGCCTGTAATCCCAGCACTTTGGGAGGCTGAGGCTGGCGGATCATCTGAGGTCAGGAGTTCGAGACCAGCCTGGCCAACATGGTGAAACCTTGTCTCTACTAAAAATACAAAAATTAGCTGGGTGTGGTGGCACACGCTTGTAACCCCAGCTACTTGGGAGGCTGAGGCAGGAGGATCACTTGAACCTAGGAGGCAGAGGTTGCAGTGAGCCAAGATGGTACTACTGTACTCCAACCTGAGTGACAGAGTGAGACTCTGTTTAAGTCCAAGGGGGTCAATTTCTATGTTTATTCAAAAAAACCCACAAACATCAGTTCTATAGCAAAAGTGGGCTGGTATCACCAACAACCCTAAGAAACTGCGCACTGTGTGTACCTGTATTCTGATCATCTGGGAGAGGACAGAGCTCTGGCAGTTTCTTCCCATTCCCAAGTTCTGTGTCCAGCAGCGACCCTGGAGATTTTCAGAAAAGGAAATCATACGTGTAATAGGCTTATTTTCCAGTGAAAAACTTATATCTACCATCCTTGCCACCCAAGGCAAACCACTCACTCTCCCAGATGCTTCCAGATTTCTTAATTTATGAAATTCTTCTAACACTGCATTTATGTGACGCTGGGTAGTCAATTTTAACTGCGTGCAATCCAGTCAAAAGCTCTTATCATGTGATGATAGTCACCTAGATGTTTAAAACCTTTGTAAACTGTGGGCTCAATCTTTCTTCCCAACTTTTCTCATTTCCCTTCTTTAGGAGACAAAGATTCTTCTCTTAACAACTCCTGTGTTCTCATGAATATTACAGAAACGTTGTTGGTCCTGTCATTTGACAAAGAAACATAAATATTTAGGTATTGTGCAGAAGTGCCTGGCTGAAGTGTAGATAAATTATCAGGTTTGGGGTGTCATAGTTTATTCATCCAGGAATAAAAAAGAAACAAAATGACTCCATGGTAGACAGTGTGAAGTGGAAAAGGGTATTTAGGCAGGATTCTTCAGCAAATTGCTTGCTGCCAACCTTGCCTTTTTGGATTGTTGAGAAAACGGTTGTATATAGAAATCATAGATTTCAATGGTGAGGGGAAAGTGAATGCAAAACTTGTTATATGTATATGTCCAGCACGTTGTATAACATCTGGACTTCTTTTTTGTTTCCTGGGGCCAGGGACTCAACTGTCTCTTATAAACTTGTGACCTTTTCTTTTTTTTTGAGACGGAGTCTCGCTCTGTCACCCAGGCTGGAGTGCAGTGGTGCCATCTCGGTTCATTGCAACCTCTGCCTCCCGGGTTCACGCCATTCTCCTGCCTCAGCTTCCCAAGTAGCTGGGACTATAGGCACCTGCCACCATGCCTGGCTAGTATTTTTTTTTTTTGTATTTTTGGTAGAGACGGGGTTTCACTGCGTTAGCCAGGATGGTCTCAATCTCCTGACCTCGTGATCCGCCTGCCTCGGCTTCCCAAAGTGCTGGGATTACAGGCGTGAGCCACTGCACCCGGCCAAAACTCGTGAACTCTTAAAGCAACCATGTATTAATGAGGCCAGTATGAGATGGGCGTAGGCACTTCATCTTCATCTCATCAAATAAGCAACACATCATTGACTCCATAAGATCTGCAGCTTGATTGAAGCTTCTATGGCAGTGACCCAGATACTCTGGTTCATAAAAATACCAAATCCTTTAATGAAACACACAGAATTAAGTTAATATGATTTATGTCACCTGTCACCCAGGGGGCTGATGCTTCGTAGTGATCTTGATTAAAGGGAGATTATGAAATAGACGCAACCTCCCTCATTTGCATTTAGTTCAAAGAAAATGGCCCAAATGGAACTAAATAGGCATTTAAACACAAAGAAAATATTTTTTTTAAATCAGGCATGAAAATGAAACAGTGTGCCAATAATTTGCACAACGTTATTTTTGGACTAGAAAGTGAATTAGGCATGAAAAAAGTTCCAAACTGATTATGTTAATTATGTTTCATCTGAACAAGGAAATTTAATAATCTCCATTCCCCAATATACATCAGTCTCAAATTTGGTACTTTAAGCTATTTCCATCTTAGAGTGTTGAGTGGTGCATATTTTAAACACATGTGGTTTCTTTTTGGATTCAAAGGAAGAAAAAAGTTAGAAACTAGTATGTAACATTCTATGACATTTGTTTCATTATCTTCATATTACAGGTAAAAAATTGAAGCTCAGTGGGTCCAATCTTAATAGTAGGAAAAAGTAAAGCAGAAATTTAAATCCACACCTATCTGTTTCTATAGCTCATTATTTTCTACCGCACTTTGTTGCCTTCTCTTCTTTCCTTTATATCTGGAGCAAAGAGTATTTCGCGTGACTAGTATACCCTTCAAATCCAGAAATGGTACCTGTAACAGAAAACACTCATCTAGCTAATACTGTATACATTAATTCCTTGGACATGATTATGGGTTTACTAACATCCCTTTCTATAAAGCAGTCGTATCTGCTTCCCTTGGACTGAACTAGGCATTGTTTTCATGTGATTTCATAATTTCATATGATCAATGAGAGCCAGCGTTGGTGAGGATATGCAGATTACAGTGGGCTGGGTGCAGTGGCTGGTGAGTATATGAAAATTACAGTGGGCTGGGTGCAGTGGCTCATTCCTGTAATCCCAGAACTTTGGAAGGCTGAAGCGGGAGGATCACTTGAGCCCAGGAGTTTGAGACCAACCTGGGAAACATAATGAGATCTTATCTCTACAAAACACAAAAATTTAGCCAGGGTGTGACAGGCAGGCACCTGTAGTCCCAGCTACTCAGGAGGCTGAGGCAGGAGGATGGCTTAAGACCAAGAGGTCAAGGCTGCAGTGAGCCATGATCATACGACTGCATTGCAGCAACAAAGCGAGACCCTGTCTCAAAAAAAAAAAAAAAAAAATACAATACATTAGGTGACAATTGCTGACATGAACAGGTGCCTGACTGGTGGTAAAAAACTGAGAGGTCTCTGTGCATTTATTAACCTAACCACATTTAAGATGTGTGCAAAACAGCTGATGTAAGAACAAAGAAATGATAAGAGAAAATGCTAAGAAAATAGTAGAGCAAAGCTCAAACAGATAACTAGATCAAAATGAGATGCTACAGTGAGGAAGAGGAACCAACACTGTAGCAGAAAGAGAAGAATGACTAGTTGTAAGAACAAATCATAAAAAGGTTGCAGGTGCCAGTAGTCAACAAACTGTAATCACAATGGAACAGCAAATCATAAGAAATAAAACTGACTTGCTATGAAATTAGGTATAATTCTCATACTATGCATACCCGTTATTCCAGCTGCTACAAATATGTTTTTTCCTGTTCAAAAAAACCAGTTTCCTCAAAATAAATGTAATGTTTTTCAATGATTATCATGTTTCAGGGACAGACATTTGTCACAATCATCTTGTATCTTCCAAAGCTCTATTTATTTACAAACATTTATATATGTCCTTTTGGCAGCTTAGTAATTGGACTTGTTAAAGTATTTTATCTGGGAAAGATAATATTGCTAATTGTGTGTGTAATGAGTAAATATACAAATGCTAATATCACATTAATGATAATTAAGCTCTGCTGTAATGATGCATGTGGTGATGAACTCTGCTAGTAATGTAATGAATTCATTCTCAAAGCACAATGTTCCTGAGAGCAATTCACAACTGAGATCTGGATGGTTCAGTGCAATATCCCTGGAGTTGAGATTGGTGTTTGGCACAAAGAAGGTGCTCAGTGATTGTTTGTTGAATAAATGAAGAAATAAGAAAAAAAGAGAAGTGACAAAGTCTAACATCGTAACCTATAATTTTAGGAGAAAAGATAGCAGGAACACAAACCAGCTTCAGTATCAATATGCATTTTTACTACTTGGATGATCAAACAACTGCTAACTTCAAGAGTAGGATAAGTGCTGAGAACATTAGAGAAGCCCACTTGGGGAGACCACTGTGTACACACTAATTTCAATGTTAGAAGAAGAACCTCGGTAACTGGTGGAAAGCCTATCCTAGATGCAAATGATTGCATCTCAACAGTTTGCTTGTAATTCTTCCAAGGTTTGCAAAAACTGCAAATAGCTTTACATGAAATGATATTTTGGTAATAATCACTGGAAAATGATTATGAGATATAAATCAATAATATGTACAGCTTACAAATGTACCCAAATTAAAGACCTTTTATAGTAACGAAATCTAGGTCCAATAATGTAATAGCAGACACTTCAAATGAAAGGGTTTTACCAAGAAAAGAGAGGTTGCTTTAAATGATTTAAAAGCAATCTCAAAAGGCTTCTGAAATTTCAATATGAAATTAATGTTAACTGATATTTTACTACACACCTACAAACAGATGCTAATGGATAAATATTGTGTTTCATTTATTTTATTTTATTTATTCATTTTTCCAAGACAGAGTCACTTTGTTGCCCAGACTGGAATGCAATGGCATGATCTTGGCTCACTGCAAGCTCCGCTTCCCAGGTTCAAGCAATTCTCCTGCCTCAGCCTTCCAAGTAGCTGGGATTACAGGTGTACACCACCAGGTCCGGCTAATTTTTGTGTTTTTAGTACAGATGGGGTTTCACCATGTTGGTCAGGTTGGTCTCAAACTCCTGGCCTCGTGATCCACCTGCCTCAGCCTCCCAAAGTGCTGGGATTACAGGCTTGAGCCACCACACCCAGCCTATTCAGTAAATTCTTTCAAGCTTTATAGACCTATCTGGGCTGGTTTTGTCAACATCTTGTTCTTTTAATCAGCAGTATATTCATGAGAACGAGAACTCAGCATCTTGTTTACTCCACTGGTGGCTATTTTAAAGTGAGAGTCTTTCAATCTACTGTAGGGGAAGAAGGATGCCACAAAGGTGTCTTCAAAACATACTATTCCCCTTATCAAAAAAGACAGGAAAAGTCCTGCCTCTCCTCTCTAAAGTTGTTCTGGGCTGCCTCAACACGTAAACCCGGTCTCTACAGCAGCACCCTGTGGGTGATGGAAACTTTGATTGGCAGGAAGGAGCTGTAAGTGCTGAAGATTAATCAAAATAAGACTTTTCTGCAGGGAATACTGGTTTGTAATCAGACGTTCAGTGTTGCCTAGCATTTCGACGATTAGCTGCACAACATGAAAGCGTTTGTGGTTTTTTTTTTTTTTTTAATTAAAATGAGTAAACTCTACAAAGCACACAATGTCTAAAAATCTCCACGTGGTAAAAGACACATGCTCAAACCGGTGAGGGACTCAGAAACCGTGGGTCCTCTTTTGGACAGAGTCCTGACTTCAGGTGAATTGATTTTTCTCCGCAGGGGTATGACGGTGGGCAAGAGGTTAATACTTCAACTCTCAAAGCCTCATTTTGTTAGAAGCAATCAAATGAAAATATTTGAGTCGCTGCTCTCTAAGTACTTCTCCCGCCTCTAAGTTGCTTCTGCCATCTATGTGGACTGAAGCACACAGCCAAGCCAAACCAGTGAGTTTGGTGCCTCCAGAAGCACTGGTAATCTGCACATATTTCAGATTATTCCATTGATGTGGGAGGAGCAGGGTGAGGCCAACTTTCCATGTGAATTCCTTATTCCTTCTGTGGGTAAGGACCTCAGATGAGTCCTACACAAGCCAGCTCTGGCAAAGCAGTTATTTAAGTGACATCAGCTAACAAGCAAGCAGTCCATGTCGTAGTCAGAAACCTACGACAGGGCACACAGGGGCCCCAGGAGCTTGGGGGCCTGTCCTAGGTCATGCTTCCTGTGCTGCCACGGTCCCCTCCTGCCACCCGGAGGAAGAAAGAGGAGGGAAGAGGCCCAGAGAGCAGACACAAGCCCCAGCTTGTGTTTCCACAGAGCGTTCATTTTGGCAAGCGGTCCTGCTGGGATTGATTCAGTCTCGTGGAGGAAATTGATGAATGGTTCCGTGGAGAGAATGGAATCTAAAGAAACAGTTTTTCTTGCCTTCGCTTGTACCTTGGGAGTGAGGGTTGGATTACCTTTCTGACTTGATTCACTGCCGCTGAGAAACTGGTCAAAGGGCGCTCTGTCTAAATGGTTTATATGATGTCCTTATAGCTGGAGAAGGACCGTGAGGAAGCAGGCAGAGCTACGGATACATTTTTGTCTCACTAAAGTGCACGTATTTCATTAAGGATGATGTGGCATGGTGTCCATTTGCTGGTAAAGACATCCTGTCTTGTCTGTCAAAGCCTACAGTGTTCTCTGTGGCTGGCCCATCGATATTTTATACGTGACACATAGACCCCCCTTTCTAATTACGTTCTTCAAGAAAAAAGTCACACACCCAACCCATAACATTGCGGGAATGTTCCCCGCCTGCTCTGAAAAGCAGAGGGCTCGCAGCCTTATTTTTTTAGCGGATCATAGCTTAGGCCGGCACCACTTGTCACTATGTGGGAGACAAACTGCCTGCGTTCTGGACGCGATCTCCGGCTGCTGTGACAGCAGGTGTCAGAGGCAGCACCCAAGGCTCATATTCACCGGAATCGGCACAGGCAGAAAGCTAGATCTGGAGTGGAAAGATCTGGTTTCCACCCTGAACTCTGCTATCAGGAAACCACCTCTCTTCTCTCTTTCAGCCTTGCTTTCCATATCCAGGGATGACGATATTATTATGGAGGTAACAGATTTTCTAAGAAGAATAAAAGATAAATTATATCTGAAAACCATGTATAAACTGAAAGCATGCAGTTAAAAACTTTTACTATTATTTTATTTCTGTGATCCTCACTTAGCACTCTGGTGGTTAATGAGGTACCGTACTAATCATGTTATTTATTAACGTTTTTTGTATTTTATGATGCTTTGACATCTCAGGGCCTTGTGAACATGGGAAGGAATGGCCCCCTGAGGTTAGCTAATTTCCAGCGATAGTAAGGCTTGTAGGTGAGTGCATCCATGACATGCAAACCAAACAATCCTGTCCATGCCCCACCGTCCTCCTTTTATCCAGCTCTTGCAGTCTGTGATACTATTCCCCTGCCCTCCATCACCCCAGGACTAGGCATCTGACAAGGGGGGACCACCCCAGCACCCTCAAGCCTGCAGAAATGACTTGAACTACCCAACCCCAGGTCTGCTCAGCTCCCTCACCTTGCCCCCTGTGACACCCAGTAAAGGCTTCCCCTTGGCTCTTCCCTCCTTCCCCCTGGCTCCCGGCTGGCCCTGCTGCTTCCCCATGTGGCCCTGCGTGGTGTGCCCTGCCCCTGTTTCCAGGGATGGTGTGAGAGTTTAAACACTTCCTGTCTTAACAGTCATTCCTGTGTCTCTGCAGGTCTTATACCCGATTGAAACAAATCCCAGGTGTGTGTGTGTGTGTGTGTGTGTGTAATTTTTTTAGAGACAGAATCTTGCTCTGTTGCCCAGGCTGGAGTGCAGTGATGTCATCATGGCAAATTGCAGCCTCCATCTCCTGGGCTCAAGTAATCCTCCCGCCTCAGCCTCCCAAGTAGCTGGGACCATAGGCACTCACACCCATGCCTGGCTAATTTATTTCTTGTAGAGATGGAGTCTCCCTGTGTTGCCCAGGCTGGTCTTGAACTCTTGGGCTCAAGCGATCCTCCCACCTCAGCCTCCCAAAGTGCTGGGATTATAGGCGTGAGCAACCATGACTTGCCCCAGGTAAAATTTTAAGACAGATACTCATATGAATAGAGCATTTCTGGAATGAACAAATCCATGGATCAGAAAAGGCAATGGCCTGTGTGTTTGGTGAGGCTGCTCCATCTCAGGGTGGCACGGTTGGAGTGGGTGCAGCTGAGGCTTACTGGATAAACCACCCCTTGGAATCGCCAGCAGGTGCCAGGTGCCTGAGCTTCTCCTCCGGGCAGGCAGGGCAGCTCTTGTTGGTGTAGGATTTCTTTAATCGCCACCACCCGCTCCTGCCATGCCGCAAGGGTTTAACGCTCAGCCAAACTGAGAACTGTTGGAATGAATCACCTGTGAAGTTTTCTCTAGCTTTAAAATATTATGATACTAAATAAACCCTGGGGGACCATTTTGTGGGCCAAAGATATTTGAGGTAGATGAATTAGATATAGAAAGATCCAAAATATTAGATGGCATAGGCTACTCCTTCTTGATCTAAAAAAAAAAAATACATTTACCATCTTTTAAAATGAAGTCGGGGGGGCAAGGTGTTCCCCCACATTTGAGCTGGTTAGAAAACTGTTGTGCCCAGTAAGTAAGAATGGTGACACGTGATCATGTGGCCTTCTGGGTTTTCCTTTTGGCCCTGAGCTGTTTGATGGAAGGAACAGCTTTGTGATATATAATTCAGTGTCTTGTATCTGGCCCCGGAGGCTGCTGAGCTAGTTTATATAATGATCATACTCATGAGGGAAAAATTAATTGCATCTTCCTCACCAGTTGCTGAGTGCTACAGTATCATTGGAAAAACCAGAATTCCCCTCAGGAAACCCAGTTTCAAGTTAATATACAGTAATGCTGTGCATGACTTTATTAATCCAGAGCCAGGGCAGGTGAGGAGGGAGGAACTGGCCGACTGCAGGCTGGAGATGTTGGCTCTTGCCTGGCCAGTCCACAGGCCAGCTGTGCGATTGGTGTCACCCCCTTAACCTCTCTGTTCTTTTAAGTTCCTTCCCTGAATGTGGAGCTGAAATAATCACATATATCTCTTGGGCACACATAATAACAACAAATGAGATAATGTCTTTGGAGGGATTTGTGTTCCTTGAAGAGAATTACCATAACATACACACTCTGTGTGTATGTGTCTGTGTCTGTGCACGTTATCAGTATAACAAAGACAGAAACTGTAACCCCCCAAAAATGTAATTCTACTCCACCCATTTTCCTTAACATAAAAGCCATTTCTCCTCCACAGAGCTGCTGTGAACGTTACTACTAAGTTACTACTAATGCTCCCAACAGATTGCATTTGGAAAAGGATGCTTCGTGTCCCACAGCTAGAACTCCATGCGTCCTATGGGAATGACCCAGGTTGGGCTCAGGAAAGACCTCAGACATGTTTTCCAATGGCCTCCAGCAAATCCCTGTTGTGTGTTCTTTTCCCTGCTAATCGCTGTGGTGTTTAATTGTTAAAGCCATGTGTGTTTCAAGGGAAATTGAATCCATATGTTTCTGATTCATTCGCACTGAGCTCATCAAATTGTTGTTTTATAAGAGCCGTTTGCTGTCCAGGAAGAATTCCCCAGTGCCCCTCCCCACACTGTTCTATGCTTTCTAGTATCTTTAAAACAGGATGCTGCGCTCTGCCCAGCAAAACCCTCTGTCAATACTGTACTACTGTGATCACCTCCTCCTCCACTGTAACATTTTAAATGATAAAAGTTAGGCTCTTTTCACAGGAGTAAGACAAGACGATATCTTACAGAAAAGCAGCCTAAGTGTCTCCCATGAAAACTGCAGAGTGAAGACTGAGTTAAACAAAGTTGAACAAGTCTCTTCATTGATATCTCAAGACTTTAAATTCAAGAAAAGCAAAGGGGCCAGACATGGTGGCTCGTGCCTCGAATCCCAGCACTTTGGGAGGCTGAGGCAGGTGGATCCCTTGAAGTCAGGAGTTCTAGACCAGCCTGGCCAATATGGTGAAACCCCGTCTCTACTAAACACACTAAAAAAGTAGCCAGGCATGGTGGCACGTGCCTGTAATCCCAGCTACTCGGGAGGCTGAGGCGGAGAATCCCCAGAACCTGAAGAAGCAGAGTGCAGTGAGCCGAGATCGTGCTACTCAGTCCAGCCTAAGTGACAGAGCAAGACTCTGTCAAAAACAAAGAAGAAAAAAAGCGAAGCTTAAGTTGCCTAGATTCATTCATTCAACAAACATTTAGAGAGTACCTCCTGTGTACTAAGATACACTTTTATATACTAGATATATCACCATGAAAAGATAGCCTGTCCTCATGAAGCATATATTCCGTGGGGCATTTCCCATACATATTTTAATCATGGAAACCAGTATTCTAAAAAATCACTCCTTAAGGAACACTAGTTTATAGGGGAAGAAAATGTTAGCTCAACTAACCTGAGTTCCCTTGAGCATGTACTTAGATTGGAAAGTATGACGCCAATATGCAATTCTTTGTCTTCGGATATATTCTGGGAGGAGAGCAAAAAAATAAACAGTTAAGCAAGAGGTATTTGTGGTCAGGTTATGATACGATGTGTACCGTAAAGCAACTAAGGCAAGGTTGCAGTGTGTGGAATGAGCGCTTATTTTTCCTTCAGCTAAGGAAGTGACATTGGAGTAGAGATAATTGAATGAGAGAGAGGAGCTCACAGGAAGATCTGGGGAAATAAATGACACAAATATCATTCAAATTTGTTTTTGCAGTGAAATCACAGTTAAAGTTAATGCCGTACTTCAAAAGACTGAATGACAGGTAGCAGAGAAACTGGAAAGTATCTAAGGCTGGGATCAGCTCTGAGGCAAGGAAGTGACCGTTTTAACTTGCACTCACACAGACCATGGGTCAGGAGGGAGGGAGATGCCTGCAGATGGGCGGCCTGCTGGGGAAACAGTCTCATGATCCAATCACAGGCCATTCTGTCCATCACTCTTCATTAAAGGTTTTTCTGATTCCTGATGGAGAAATTAAGACAGTGTTAGTGCTACTAAGATTTTTGTGGGTGTGTTTATATACACAGTATTGTAGACATCTTCCCCCCCCGCCCCCAGAATCTTCCCCAGTCTGGAACTGCCTCTTCCCTAGGTGGCCTTGTTTTGTCTCTATCAGATGCAGCCTGTCCAGTCAGAGTGCCCTATTCCTTTGGGTCCCGCAACTGGCTCAAGGAAGGAAAGGCAAGGTCCGAGCTGGACCAACCAGAGCTACTCAGGAAGCTATTTCTCTCCTTTGGCTAAAGGCAAGGACCAAGTAAGCCAAAGTGATTGATGTCAGTCTTTGCAAGAACCAGAGGATAATTTCAGCTCTGGAATCCAGCCTTGCTCAATGCTTAGACTGCTTCTGGACTTTGTAGTTATCAACACCAATAAATGCTCTTTTTTGACTTAGGCGAGTTGATGACTTTTTTTGTGATTCCAGCCATAAGAGCCGTAACAGAGTGTCATCTAATTTGGGTGTTTGTTGTGTGCCTATAATTGATGTCATGCGTGGACACATTGTATTTTTTGTTTCCTTTATGAAGTTCCAGGTAGGAGACCCCTGTCCGTATTGTTAAGGTTAGGTACCTACGGCAAGATGGAGTCAGGAGTGCAGACTGAGAGGGCCGGTAAGTAGCAATCCTTACAGAATGTTGCCCAAATGCCACCAGTTCCCATGTGAAAACGCCGTGTTGTGTATCCTAAGGATATGGTTTGGTTCTGTGTCCTCAACAAATCTCATGTCAAATTGTAATCCCCAGTGTTGGAAGTGGGGCCTGGTGGGAGGTGACTGGATTATGAGGGTGAAATTCTCATGAATGGTTTAGCACCATCCCCCCTCGGTTCTGTCCAGCGAGTACGTTCTCATGAGATCTGGTTGTTTAAAAGTGTGTGGCACCTCCTTCCTCTCTCTCTCGGTCTGTCCTGCTCCCACCATGTGAGATGCCTCTTCCGACTTTGCCTTCCGCCATGAGTAAAAGCTCCCTGAGGCCTCCCCAGAAATAGAAGCCGCTATGCTTCCTGTACAGCCTGCAGAACCATGAGCCAATTCAACCTCTTTTCTTTGTAAATTACTCCGTCTCAGGCATTTTTTTATAGCAATGCAAGAATACACCAAAACGTCTAATATTAATGAAATGTGAATAAATAAATGATTTAACTGTTTGTGTACAAAATCCTCACTATGCTAAAATATAGTACTCCTTTCTACTGATGATGAAAAGTAGGATATCTTTAAAACAGCAAGAACTCCAAGCTAGAGTCTCTGGTGTTATTGAGCTGTAATCAAGTGGATCCTGGAGAGGGAGACCCTGTCCATCATGAGGCCAAGCATGGGAAAGAGAAGCGCTCAAGAAGCTGCCTGCTGATTATGATTTCTGACCTCAGCCCTGTCAGGGGTGCTCTAGAGTACCTCAGATCACTGAAAAACCTTCTCTTATTTCTCTCCCACCTTGTCCCAGTTTTGCACAAACACTTGTTTCTGCATCGCCTTAAAATGATGATAATTTGGGAGGCCAAGGCGGCTGGATCACCTGAGGTCAGGAGTTTGAGACCAGCCTGGCCAACATGGGGAAGCCCCATCTTTACTAAAAATACAAAAAAATTAGCCGGGCGCGGTGGCAGGCGCCTGTAGTCCCAGCTACTCGGGAGGCTGAGGTGGGAGAATGGCGGGAACCCAGAAGACGGAGGTTGCAGTGAGCTGAGATCACGTCACTGCACTCCAGCCTGGGTGACAGAGCAAGACTCCATCTCAAAAACCGAAAGGAAAAACAAACAAGCAAAAAAAATCCATGCTAATGTTGCCAAAGACCAGTCAGGGTGTTACACAAACTGGCCAATAAAAATGATTGAAATGCTTTTTTTTTTTTTTTTTTTTTTGAGACGGAGTCTCGCTCTGCCGCCCAGGCTGGAGTGCAGTGGCCGGATCTTAGCTCACTGCAAGCTCCGCCCCCCGGGTTCACGCCATTCTCCTGCCTCAGCCTCCCGAGTAGCTGGGACTACAGGCGCTGCCACCTCGCCTGGTTAGCTTTTTGTATTTTTTAGTAGAGACGGGGTTTCACTGTGTTAGCCAGGATGGTCTTGATCTCCTGACCTCTTGATCCGCCCGCCTCGGCCTCCCAAAGTGCTGGGATTACAGGCTTGAGCCACCGCGCCCGGCTGAAATGCATTTTTAAACTATAAAAGCACCTTAAGATTGTTTGGCAGGCACTCTGTGAGGCTGCTCCTTGTTAATGAGCTACTGAAGATGAGCCGGTGTCACCCAGGAGAGCAGCGCTCACGGCTGCACTGATGATGTCAAGTTCATGGACGATGTGATCGTAAACAGACATCAAGATCGTGGATGATGTGATCTCAAACAAGATGATGTTTCTGAGCCTCAGTGTTAGAGAAATTCTAAATCCCATTTTTTAAACTTTGTTAAAAGTAATTAGAATAAAAATAAATGTATCCTTGGCATCTTGGAGAGAGACATGGCATCGTTCTAAATGTCTAACCATGAGGGAAAAGACTCCATCGGACTGGATTCACCATTTGATGCCCAACAGTGGTGCACAGTAGGCATTCAGGAAACATTTGTTGACTAATAATTGATTGTTGGAATAAATTAGTGGAGAACCAATTACTTCCTGTTTTAAGTATCCATTGACTAAGTTTCCCAAATAGTTGCAGCGAAACCTAAAGCTCCTTGTTAAATGCTGACTATGTCCAAACAAGCTGTGTTTTTCTCCTGCTACCAACTGAGACTAATAGTAAACTTTCCTGTATCTCCCCACCTACAAAAGACAGCTATCTCATCAGTATGGAGCACACTCAGTGGACTCACTAGAATACTGTAATAGTTTCTGGGTTATGAAAATACAGTTGTGGCCGATGTACTTTGAGAACCTTACAGTCTAAAATAATCAGAGGCACTTAAAACATAAAACAGTAAGTCCTTGTGTAGTATACAGAACATAGAAAAAGTCATGAAATTAAGGTTCATTTGTTCAGTCAATTAGTCAGTCAGCAAATAGTGACAGTCATTGTGCTAAACACCTGGGACTCAAAGCAAAACATACAAATACTCCCTTAAGAAGCTCACAGTCTACAGAAAAAAAAGACAAGTCCGCCATTACAAGTGAGGTTTGTGAGAACTTCTGTTCCATAGGCATGCCCCCCGTCAGAATGAGGCCTCAGAAGACACCTTAGTCAGTGAGGGTAGGGGTGACCAGGAAAGGTTTAACAAGGGTAGGAGCTGACCTTTTGTGGTAAATATGCATTAGATTTGCCATCTTAACCATTTTTTTTTTTTTTGAGATGGAGTTTCGCCCTTGTCAGCCAGGCCGGAGTGCAGTGGCATGAACTTGGCTCACTGCAACCTCTGCCTCCTGGGTTCAAGCGATTCTCTTGCCTCAGCCTCCTGAGTAGCTGGGATTACAGGCACATGTCACCATGCCCGGGTAATTTTTGTATTTTTAGTAGAGATAGGGTTTCACCATGTTGGCCAGGCTGGTCTCGAACTCCTGACCTCAGGTGATCCACCCGACTCGGCCTCCCACAGTGCTGGGATTACAGGCATGAGCCACCGCGCCTGGCCCAACCACTTTTAAGTATATACTTCAGCAGCATTAAGTACATTCACATTGTTGGGCAACCATCACCACCACCCATCTCCATAACTCTTCATTTTCTTCATCTGATACTCTATACCCATAAATGATGAGTCCCCATCCCCCCATCCTCCAGCTCCTGGTAGACACCGTTCTACTTTCTGACTCCTATAGGTACCTCATAAAGTGGAATCATAGACTGTGCGTCATTTTGTGACTGGCCTGTTTCACTTAGCATAAAGTCTTCAAACACACGTTGGAGCCTGTGTCAGAACTTCCTTTGTAAGCTGAATAATAGTCTATTATATGGATGCACCACATTTTGTTGATCCATTTATCTGCTGAGACATGAGGTACACACAGTGAATCAACAAATAGTGACAGACATTGTGCCAGACACCTGGGACTCAAAGCGAAACATACACTTGCTCCCTCAAGAAGCTCACAATCTAAAGAGAGAGATTCTGTTCACGTGAGGCTGATTTTTTAACCGATCCTTAAAGGATAAGGAGATTTCCACAAGTATTGTAAGGTGAAGAAGGGCATTCCAGGGAAGTGTGATCAACTGTAGCACTTTACAGGAACTTCGGGTGGGAAGTTCCTGAAATGCCGGGAGCATTTTGATCCAGTGGGAAAATGATAAGAGATGAAGTCAGAGAGAGAGGCAGGTGCTGGATCGTCAAGAGAGCTTTGGAGTTTAAACAAGAGCCCATGGTGGGAAACATGGACATATTTAAGAGGACAGAATTAACATGTCATTGTATAACAAGTCTTAGGACCCAGCCACTGAAAGAAGGTGATAAGAAAGCAAATTGACCATTTGTTAACATGGTGTGGTAGAAAGTTCCCAAGATGGTCCCCAGCAATCCTCATTATGTCAAGGCAAGAAGATCACAACAAGATTCTTTAAACGGTGTCCATCGTCACAGAATTTTGTTCCTGTTTTCTGATTGAGTCTACTCTATCTTCTGTTATTTATGTGTGTCATATTTTGCTATATTCTGGGTTTCTTAAAAATGGAGAAGTTACAATCCTGTGGGATCTTTATTCTACCTTCACCCCTGTTTCTGGCTTGTAATAATATTGGTTAACATTTTCTGAACCTTTTTTCTCACACTATGTGTGGATCTACCCAGTGAGTCCGTTTCCCCAAGGCTTGCATATTTATTCTATTTACTTGAAAACGAATCACAAAACATTTCCTCTGTGCTAGATATCAGACTTTTGCCTATTTTGTTCTATTTGTCTTTAATTCATTGCTGAATACACTTATTCACGCTTACAGGAGCTAAAAGACTTAACCAGGAAAGAGTTAAAGAAGCCCCAGACAATAGTTTCCAGTGATAAAAGAGCTGTTCTACCCAGAGACACCTACTCTGCACTGAGCCTTAGTAATTGATTTAATAACAGGTGATAGAGATGTGGGCATGAAGAGTGAATATGCTTTTGTTGGTTTTTCTACTTCTCTGATGCTCTGCTTGATAGCTAGTATGACAAATTACATAGATGCAGCGGTCATGGTCAAAGGGAAAGGAAATGCCTTTTTGACAGCACTGACAATTACCGAATTCCATCATGCGGGGCCTGTTGCAAATAATATAATCACACGAAAATACAAATTTTATCCGTGCACTGTTTGAACTCCAGGATTTCACCCCATCATTAAACACACTTAGCCGAGCCAACAGAGCCATTTGCAATTCTGATAGGACTCAGCGCGGAGCAGCCGCCTGGACCAAAGTGGAATCCCAGCTTCCTTCAACTCCGAGTGTGCTTGCCTGTGAGTGACCTCTGTTCTTTTGTCTTGCCAGGAGCTGAGTTAGAACCATCCAGTTCATACCAGTTCATAGTTTGCCTGACCTGGGCATACATCTAAAAAGAAATCAATAGAGCAGAAAGCCCTTGTCCAGAAAATAAGAGGAAGGCCAGTGATAAGGTTATGCATCTACTTGCGTGGCAAATGGAAAGAGGCAAGTGTCTGCTTGCAAGGAGCTGCTGTGCTCTCTTCTAACCAGATATGTAGCTTCCAGTTTAAGCAGGTTTAAAGTTTCCAACTCTGTGTGGAGTCCTTTAAGAAAATGTGATTTTAGGCCTGGCGCGGTGGCTCAAGCCTGTAATCCCAGCACTTTGGGAGGCCGAGACGGGCGGATCACGAGGCCAGGAGATCGAGAGACGATCCCGGCTAACACGGTGAAACCCCGTCTCTACTAAAAAATACAAAAAAACTAGCCGGGCGAGGTGGCGGGCGCCTGTAGTCCCAGCTACTCGGGAGGCTGAGGCGGGAGAATGGCGTAAACCCGGGAGGCGGAGCTTGCAGTGAGCTGAGATCCGGCCACTGCACTCCAGCCTGGGTGACAGAGCAAGACTCCGTCTCAAAAAAAAAAAAAAAAAAAAAAGAAAATGTGATTTTAAAACACTCCAAGTTCTTAAAGCACGTCATTTTCTAAATGGGCATCCATGCTTTAAAAGCTTTCTTTACAGAAATACTCAGGGTTCAGCTGCTTTTCCATAGCTGGTGCTTTCAGTGTAGGATTTGATTTGCAAACCCTAATTCACAAGCTAAATGTTAAAAATCCACAGAATGCGTGTAGTCCCCGTAATGAAACTGACCATCTGTCAGAGTCCAGTGATGATTCACAAAGCAGGGCACTTAGTTACCTGGAAGTTAAAAGAGCCCATTTTTAATCTCAACATACTATGAACATCCCTAAAATCTGCTTGATAGTAAATTTATCTGGATGATTAAAGAGTGAGTGATTATGACTAATAGTGAATAATAGTTGCCATTAATAATTATAGTTATTGCTAAATTGGTTTTATCACTGCCCGCTTCACATTTATATCTAATGTAAAATATGATAAGATTTGATTTCAAGAGGCAAGTAATAATGATAATGACATAGTAAAAGCTTGTCTTGAAGGATCTCATTATACCGTAAAGTAGATATCCTGCTGTTCTAATAATAGCCAGCAATATGCATACTAACTTATAGTACATTAACTTATAGTACACCATTTTCTCTAATCTAGAGATAATCTAATATGAAGGTGCAAGCCCTGTCTTCTACTACCGAAATTCGGAAGGCATTCTCCTGTTTTCAAAATAGTAATGAAAACACATGTTGGGAGCCTAGTACATATAGCTCTGTATACAAGGGCATTTACTGCAACAAATTGTTGTGATAGTCCTTCCCTCCAAAAAAAGAAGAAAGAAGGAAGAAAAGAAAAAAAGAAAGAGAGAGAGAAGGAGGGAGGGAGGAAGGAAGAAAGGAATGAAGGAAGGGAGGGAGGGAGGGAGGGAGGAAGGAAGGAAGAGAGGGAGAGAGGGAGGAAGGAAGGAAGAGAGGGAGGGAGGAAGGAAGGGAGGGAGAGAGGGAGGAAGGAAGGAAGGAAGGAATGGAGAGAGAGGGAGGGAGGGAGGAAGGAAGGAAGGAAGAGAGGGAGGGAGGGAAGAAAGGAAGGAATAAAAGGAAGGAAGGAAGGAAGGAAGGAAGGAAGGAAGGAAGGAAGGAAGGAAGGAAGGAAAAAAGAAAACTCAAATGTTTACCAGTAGCATATAGGTTAAATAAATGGTAGCATATTTGTACTTTAGGCTGGAGCATACCTAGTAAAAATGATTTTAAAAGAATAAGAGCTGCATGTTTCCATAGAAAAAGATGCATATTATATTAAGTTAAAAATAGTACATAGTAAGTGATATATGGTATATCCCATTTTTGTTGAAAATGTATAAAAAATTTTTAAAAAGCAGAGGGGGAAAGGAAGGGAGAAGAAAGGAATAGAAGGAGGAAGGTGGAGATGGAAGGGTGATCTATATGTCTACACAAGCATAGAAAAATACACGGAAGTATGTCAAGTAAAGGTTGACATTCTTCTGGAGACAGAATATGAAGAGGGAGAAGAGTTAATGATTTCTTTATAAACCCCTGTTTGTTTTACTTGTGGTGCAAATTATTTCTATGATATTTGAAAATTGCAAAGAAGTACAAAAATCTAAAAACATAAGCAATAACAACTTTTATCTGAGATTCCTTGACTCAAGAGTTTCATTTCCCAAAGTTGGAAAAGAATTACGATGTCATTATTTTATTTTTATGTGTATCATTAACAGATACACGTTAAAAAAAATAGGCCATTGATTTGGACTATCAGAAAAGGAAAACATTCCCTTTATAGGCAATTTACGTCTACTCATTGAACACCTAGCTTTAGCATGGGTACTTATAATGCTTAATATTGATATCGTTCTTTGCTATTTACAAAGCACTTTCATGAGCACAGTTAAATTTAATCTTCAGAGCAAAAAATTCAGGATTATTTTACTTCAAAGGAATAAGTCCCTACAATCCTACTCTATCTACTTTCACCACAAAAGTTAACCTTAGATTTACAACAACACTACTGCTTTTACTAAGGAGAACGTGGTCTTCTTGTAGAGATACTGTGTCAAGGATGCATTCATGAAACAGACAAAACCAAAATAAATGATATAGTCTCTAAATGAAAAGAGAAATTGTAGCAGACAGTTCATACAGGGTGTAAGTAACTTACTAAAGGCCGGGCGCGGTGGCTCAAGCCTGTAATCCCAGCACTTTGGGAGGCCGAGGCGGGCGGATCACGAGGTCAGGAGATCGAGACCATCCTGGCTAACACGGTGAAACCCCGTCTCTACTAAAAAAATATAAAAAAAAACTAGCCGGGCGAGGTGGCGGGCGCCTGTAGTCCCAGCTATTCGGGAGGCTGAGGCAGGAGAATGGCGTAAACCCGGGAGGCGGAGCTTGCAGTGAGCTGAGATCCGGCCACTGCACTCCAGCCCGGGCGACGAGACGCCGTCTCAAAAAAAAAAAAAAAAAAAAAAAACAACTTACTAAAATATTTTTTTTTTAGTGGAGCTGTTGTCTTTATAAATGATGATAATTAAAGTCATGGCCTCAAACATTGTCAGTTGATTAGGTATATGAAACTATGCACTATTCTTAATACAGTTTAATACAAATGACATTTCTGGGTTCTGGGCTATAGTGTTAATAGATTATTTTAGGCTGTTGTTGCTTGCTTTTCTAATTAGGGTGGATTCTTTCAGGAAAAACAAAAACATTTTAGGTAGAAAAAAGGCAGTGGAAGAGCTGGTTCTGTTAGAATAGGAAATAATTGATTCTGCTTCTTTTATTTTGGGGAAAGAGAAAAGTGTATTTTAATTCTTTCTACATATGTAACTTGTGTTTTTGGTGATCTTGTCGCATCCTTGCAATGACTCAAATGGGTAGATGGGGTCATTAGAAAATTGTTGTAATGTGGCTGGACGTGTTGGTTCATGCCTGTAATCCTAGCACTTTGGGGGACCGAGGCAAGCAGATCACCTGAGGTCAGGAGTTCAAGACCAGCCTGGTCAACATGGTAATACCCCGTCTCCACTAAAAATACAAAAATTAGCTGGGCATGGTGGCAGGCACCTGTAATCCCAGCTACTTAGGAGGCTAAGGCAGGAGAGTTGCTTGAACCTGGGAGGTGGAGGTTGCAGTGAGCCAAGATCGTGCCACTGTACTCTAGCTTGGGTGACAAGAGCAAGACTCTGTCTCAAAAAAAAAAAAAAAAGAAAGAAAGAAAGAAAGAAAAAGAAAGTTGTTGTAATGTACATTTTGTTGCAGGTGAAAGAGAGGCAGGAGGGATATTGGAGACCAGTTATTGGAAGGTGATGCTAGGGCTATAATCTCATTTTCCTGACAAAAGTCACACTTCTCTGTGCTTCCCTCATTAAAACACTCAGCCAAATGTGTTGTAATTATTTGTTTTATTCTTTTTTGTCACTAGACTGAACAACTTGATGTGGGTCTTATTCGCAGCTTTATTTCCAGGGCCCGTATAGGCACTGGCCCAAAATGGGTCCTCTAGAAATGTCTACTGAATAATTGAAAAAATTGAATCACTATGTACTGGCTAGAAATACCTCTCCAGCCACCGAGGCTGACCTTCTGAGAGTACTGTGGTCTAGAGAGGTACCTGCTGGTAGGATGTAGGTATATATCTACTCAACCAGGTCTTGTCAAGGTTCACTTATATTTTTGCCCACAGTGTCTTCATTTTCTCAATTATATGTCTCTGTCCAATAACTCTAAGTGAAAATGACCTACCTGTAGATATGGGAGGTTGGAAAACTCCCCTCAGTGTCCCCTGCATCCCTTCCCCACTAAGTAGAATCGATTCCAAATCACATCCACCTCAGTTTGGTGCTAGCTAATAGTCACAAACTTTTAGTTTGATTGTCAGAAAGCAAGTTGATGATGGAGCTCTGGGTTTGAGTTTTCACATAAGGAGTGTTCTGGTGACCCACATTGGGACAGTAGGGTTAGCGCCTCAACGGTGCCTCTGACTCATTCAACAATTGACAGCAGTGCTTCTCAAAGTGTGGTCTCCAGACCCGCAGCATCAGCGTTGCCTAGGACATGTTAGAAATACCTGTTGTGAGGTCTCACTCCAGACCTACTGAATTTGAAATGTGTAACAAACTACAAGACAGAGCATGAGAGTTCGAAAAGCTCTGGCGTAGAGCATGCCAGTGGTCATCTCTTTACATCGTTTCATCCATTCAGGTGCATCTCCTGCTGTTCCCAATCTACTCATCCTAGGAACCAACTTAGGTATGTTTATGAGTATATGGGGATAATGTATCATACAGTACTTGTAATATATACATTTGACCCTACTGCTCCTCCTGTTCCATTTCCAGTGTGGTTTACATTTCAACTCTTCCTTCACCTTCCCCTCCTTACGAAGGCATTGGCTGGGCAATCTTCATTGGATTGAACTATGTTTGGTTTCTATCTCATTGAAATCTGTGACCAATAGCACACTGCAGTTCTACTGAACAAACACAGGGAGAACATCTAGGGTGCAGCAGAACAGCTCCAGGCTGTCCTATTAAAGAGGCAAAACACCCTAGGGCAGGGTCTCAGCAACTTCTCTCTCTCAATTGCCAGTGAGGTAGGAGACCAGCAGGACTCGTTCTGACCAAAACCAGATCTGGTCCAGACAGAATGAAGTGAAGAGACAGGTCAAACCCAGCAGACAACCCTTCTGACCAAAACCAGATCTGGTCCAGACAGAATGAAGTGAAGAAACAGGTCAAACCCAGCAGATGGCACTGAAAGTGGTTCCTAGCTGTCCTCATTGCTCATTAGCAGAAGACACTCCCACCAGTGCCATGACAGTTTCCAAATGCTATGGCAACCACCTAGAATTTACCACCCCTTTCCACGACAATGACCCAGAAATTACTACCCCTTTCCTAGAAAGTTCTGATTAACCCACCTCTCAGTTTGCATTAACTAAGCCCTTAATTTGCATGTATGTAATAGTGGATACAAGTGGATATAAAATACAGTTGCCAAGAGTCCACAAGTGCAGCTCTGGATACAGCTCCTGTTCTGTAAAAGATTGTTGCTTAACGCCACTGGCTCACCCTTAAATTATTTCCTGGGCGAAGCTTCAGTTTTGGGGCTCACCTGCCCACCTGCATCACCAGGACTAAATGGTCTTTTATGTATAATATGTTCACAGTTGCACAAGGACCTAAAGATGAAAAAAGAAATCTCTTCTTCAAATCGTTTATACTCCAGTGGGATCTAGATGAGACTAGGAGCAGGCACGAAAATGGTCATTATTTTGGGCATATCCTATAAAACAGTGACACTTACAGGCTCACTAAGTAATTGTGGGCAAGTGACTTAAAAAAATGCATCTCGTAGGGCCTGAAAGTTAAAAGTGCTCAAAGAACAATATGATTGGGGCATTTCAAAGGGACATGGGAGCCAACACTCAAAAGCTCCTAATGGTCAAAGCAGAAACAATTTGAGTAACAAAATAAATAAAGTAACATTGGATTAAAACTCAAAGTATAACACATGAAGGTTCATACTGAGACAAATATATAATTGAATAAATAAATAAAGGGGATCAGAGACAAATCCTCTTTCCAGAAGAATTCCAAAATAGAGGTGACATTGAATCTCTTCTTTCCTACTTGAGAGTGGGATTTATTTTGGGTGACTCATTTTCAAAGAGTAAAGAATGGAAAGGGGAAAAATGTAACTTTGTAGTGGAGAAACCAGACACTACCTTGGCCAGGTGACCAAGGTCAACATGATTGGCGGTAAGTCATTTTAATAGCATGTACCCTTGATAGGAGGCCATGAAGATGCCACAGTACCTCGGTGAGACTCCTCCCCCAAACCCAAACCCCTTTCTAACTATGAAAAAAGTAGACAAATCCAAAGTGAGGGACACTCTATGAAACAACTGACTACTACTGTGCAATATTGTTGAGGTCAGGAGAAGCAAGGAAAGCCTTACAACCTGTTACTGACCAGAGGGGATGAAGGAGATAGGACAACTACAACTACATGAAATGTGGTATCCTGAATGGAACCCTGGAACCAAAGAATGACACTGGGGAAGAACTGCTGAAATTCAAGGAAAATGTGGAGTCTCGTTAGTAGCAATGTACCAATGTTGGATTCTGAGTTATAATAATGTACCATAATAATGTAAGATGTTATCAATAGAGGAAAGGGGATGAGGAGTATATGTCAATTCTCTGTGCTAACTTTGCAAATTTGCTAGAAATCTAAAACTATTCTAAAATGTTCCAAAGTTTATTTACAGAAGAAGGATGCTAAGGATTTCAATAATTAGTCATATAATAAATGCTCTGGTTTTTAAAAGAGAGAGAGAGAAGGATGTTAGCATTAAACATTTAATCTAACCCAACTTCCTTATTTGTGAAGATAAGAAAAATGGCACCTGTAAAGATTGAGACCTTGGCCAAGCTCACACTTTCATTATTTCATAATTGTGCATATGCTTCAATGGTACCCTAGGTAGCTGCTCTCCGAAACTCTGTAACATAGAACAAATAAGATAAATCACGTTAAATAACTTTTAGATTTTTATAACATAACTTATTTATTATTGCTAGTATTTTATACCTCAAGAAAAACTGATGTGCAAAATTATAATACACATAAGTAGGGAAATGTTACTTTTCCTCTTAAATGCTTTTTTGGTTTTTCTTCTTTAAATAAAAGGATTCATTCATCTTCCTTTAATAGCAAGTTTCTGTATTGGAATAGTAAATTATTTACCCATTTTTCCAGACACAACTACTTTTTACAAGTAATTTATGCCCAGAAGATTGCTCTAGTAAGTTGTTTCTAGAGTTGGGCTTTCAACTCTATTTTCTTTTTCAACTATTTGTTATTTAAAGTAAAGTTAGTTATTTATAATGTTTTAAGACTGCATTAAAACTTCAAACAAATAGACATTTTTATTGAGGAAAGGCCTTTATTTTTAATAACTGATCTTTTGTTTTAGGCTCACGAAAATCCCTACACTTGTCCATGATTTCTACTTTTTAGTGAAATGTCACGTCTCTGCTAAATCTGCAGTCTAAGTTATATGACTTAGAAAAAAAGGAATTACTGTGGAAATGGTATTAATTGGGTCCTTTAATTACATGTGTTGGTAAAAATCCATGATCTCAACTCATTTGGGAAATAATAATCTAAATGAATTCCCTGGGACACACACACACACACACACACACACACACCACACACAAAAAACAACCCTGGATGGTCAGAGGGTCATTTCATATAAGATAACTGACATATTTCATGGACATAAATTTTTAAATCACTTCTTCCCTCTGGAAAGGATCTTTCATCATTGTAGCCATTAAACCATTAAACAATTCCTTTTGACTTGAGTGTTTGAAGCAAAATGTGACACAGGACAGGTCTACCAGAAGGTTTCCTGGTCTGTTGTTTGCTTATTTTTTTAACATTCTACTTCCTCCTAGGGGTTGTCCTGTAAACAGCACAATCCATCCACTGCTCACAACAGCACCACATGTTCATACAGCTTTTTAAAATGCATGTAATATTTTCTGAAGCTCCTAGAATCAGGACACACATTCTAGAGGAGAAGAGACAAGAGCCATCCCGACTCCGCCTCATCGCACCCTGACTGTGACCCGTCTCATGGGGCAGCCCATTCTGCTCTTGTCAGGTGAATTTTTAAAGAACATTCTTCTTGCATTGAAACATAATGTTATTTATGGGAGCTTTTATCCTGCTGGTCTAGCTTTTTCTTCTCGAACAAGCACAGCAAGGAAGACATCATTAAGACATCAACTTTACAGGACAGAAGATGTCTCAAAGAGGTCACTAAGCTAGTAACAGGTAGGTCTGAAGTTAATCCAAGCCCATCAGATAGCCAAGCTCTTAACCACAGATGCTATACCATTCTAGTTTGGCACGATGGAATCTCAGCTCTAAACAAGGGCATCTGGCCAAGGCAGTCAGTGGGAGCTGAAATCCCACTGTGGTGGAGGATTATTTCTGCCCAAAGGCACCAGGAAGCCTCTTTCTGATGGACGTTGTCCACTCCGGCATGGACTGCAGGGCTGTGTTAGCTCAGGAGGGGAAGCTGTGTCTGGTGCACACGGGGCATGCGCCAGGGAGGCGGTGGCCCCATTGGCCTGATCCATTTGTCATGATCTTGGCAATCACTTATTTTGCTAAAGATTGCTCCAGAATCCTCCTTTTAATGCTCTGCCTATTTTCCCCGGAGAAATGACAAGGTTACCAGTCTATGGTCATCATGGTTGCCACCCTTCACCCCTACCACCTTTTTTTTTTAAAATATCTACTCAGAATATATCCACATCAAGATATCTGGTGTTTCTTCTCCCTACACTATTCTCAATATAGTGATAATACCTATGTTATTTCCCAAAGGATGGCAACAGCATGTATTCATACCCATCTGCATAACCTTTCCTACCACCCTGGGAAAGACCGTCTGAAACTAAAGACTAAAACTCCTCTGAAATAGCTGGATGTCTTCTTGCAATATTCTTACCCTTTTTCATTTGTAGGTCATTTGTCATAACAGGAAAAAAAAAGAAAAAGAAAGACACAGGAAGAATTTTGCTTTTTTCTCTGTTGCATGCAAGTATTTTATGATAGTTGCCAACGAGTGGCATGTCCTGGCCTTGAGCTCCCTCCCACATAGATTAGACCTGTGAATGTTTTTGTGATTATTGTTGCCTTTGGAGTTTTTCACAAAAATCTATTTTTTGACATGCTTTTTGTTTTATCCTATTCTTTAATAAAAGTCTCTGATTAGATATGTGGCCTTTCATGTTCTCTGTCACTTACCAGTGGGCTTTCATGAAACCCAATAAGCTTCCTTTGTAACTCCCTCAGTTCTTCCCCATTGAAATTATCTGGATTCTAAGTGTGGTGTACATATGATAAGGCATGGAATGTGGAGTCTATTCTACTTGCCCATTGCCATTTATTCTAAGTATTTTCGTGCTCTAACACGAGCCAAGGGGTACATTGTGGTACAACTACATAAATATCCAAAGGCTTCGAATATTTAATGCTTTTGGCTTACCACATGTATTTATAGGAATTTAATCTTAGGGAAGTATTCATGGACAGGTGCAAAGAAATTTAGATGCAAAGTTGTTTATTGTAGCAAAGTTTAAATTAGCCAGAACTTAGAAACAACGTATATGTTTAGTACCTGAATGTTAGTTAAATAAATTCTGGTAGATCCAACCAATGGGTTATTAGCCAGTCTTTAAAAATTGTGCTATAACTATAAAACTCTTAGAAAAGCAATGTAGGGGAGGTGCCTTACAAGACTGGTCTTGGCAATGATTTCTTGAATATGACACCAAAATCAGAGGTTAAAGAGCAAAAACAGACAAGTGGGACTATATGAAACCAAAAAGCTTCTGTGCAGCAAAGGAAACATTCAGCAGAGCAAAAGGCAACCTATGGAATTGAAGAGAATATTTGCAAGTCATATATATGATAAGAGACTAATATCCAAAATATATAAGGAACCCCTACAACTTAATAGCAAAAAGCCAAAATAAGCCAACTAAAGAATAGGCAAAGGACTTGGACAAACATTTCTCCAAAAAAGACATACAAGTGGCCACCAGTCTTTGAAAAGGTGCTCAGCATCGCTAATCAGCAGGGGAAGACAAATCAAAAGTACAGTGGGATGTTATCTCACAACTGTCAGGATAACCATTATTTAAACAAACCAAACACAAAGAAAATAACAAACATTAGCAAGGAAGTGGAGAAATTGAAAGGCTGGTACGCTCTTGGTGGGAATGTAAATTGGTACAGCCATTATGAAAAAAAGATATGGAGGCTCCTCAAAAACTTAAAAATAGAACTACCATATGACCCAGCAACCCCACTTCTGGGAATTTATTCAAAATAATGGAAATACACTTATTTTGTGTGTGTGTGTGTGTGTGTGTGTGTGTGTGTGTGTGTAATGTTATTCAGCCTTAAGAAAAAAGGAAATTCTGTCATATAGCTACAATAAGGATGAACCTTGAGGACATTATATTAAGTGAAATAAGCCAGTCAGAGGACAAATACTACATGATTTTACTTATATGAAGTATTTAAAGTAATCAAACTCATAGAAGCAGAAAGTAGCATGGTGGTTGCCAAGGACTGGGGGTAGGCAGAATGCGGAGTTGCCGTTCAATGGTATAGAGTTTTGGTCATGCATGATGAAAAAGTTCTAGAGATCTGCTGTAGAACAGTGCACACATGGTTAACAGTACTAGGTTGTATACTTAAATATTTGTTGAGGGTAGAGCTTATGTGGCATGTTTTTCACCATAACAGAGACAAAATCATGCTATAGCATTTATTGATGGTAAAATGTTTACAAATATATTTGTAAATTTTGAAAAACAAATTTATGCATGATATATGTAACTTAAAAAAATATATGCAGAAAAATGCATAGAAAATAAACTGTAGGGATAACACCAGACTGTTACTTGTGCTTATCTCTGGGGTATGAGCAATATTCATTTCTTTTTTTGAATTTTTATACTTTCCAAAGTTAAACATTTGATTTTTTTTGTGAGTTAGTATTTTAGTTTGTTTACTTTAGAAATAAAGATGCATTTGCTCGGAATAAGGAATATATTTTCTGAAGCTATTTCTTCGTCTTCTTTTTTTTTTTCTGAGATGGAGTTTCACTCTTTTTCCCAAGCTGGAGTGCAATGGTGCAATGTCCGCTCACTGCAACCTCTACCTCCCGGGTTCAAGCGATTCTCCTGCCTCAGCCTCCTGAGTAGCTGGGATTACAGACGTATGCCACCTCTCCCGGCTAATTTTTGTATTTTTAGTAGAGATGGGGTTTCACCATGTTGGCCAGGCTGGTCTTGAACGCCTGACCTCAGGTCATCCGCCTACCTCGGCCTTCCAAAGTGCTGGAATTACAGGCGTGAGCCACCGTGCCTGGTCTCTGGAGCTATTTCAAAGTTCTCTTGGATAATGGAAATAGAAAACAACAACAACAAAGCAGGATTTTATTCATTCATTTCATCCTACAAATATCTACTGAACAGTGTGCCATGCTTTTTCCCTCACTGCTGGGACACTTTCTGAGAGGTATACCATCACTTACTGTATGACTTCAGGTAAGCCATTTGGCCAACGATGAGCTTCACTTTCTGATAGTGAAAATGGGGATAATAATAATATGCTCAACCTACTCAATCAGGATTTTGAAGGTTTAATAATGTTAGCAAACACAAAGGCAGTACATTAACTGCAAAACAGCATCATTTTTATGACTATTACCCTTACTATTATATTATCAATTTATTGTATTTTCTCAGATCTTTCAATGTGTGAGGCTGAAACTGCATTTATCAAAACACACTTGGCCTTCCTAGGATCTCCCCAATCTTCAAACTGCATCCCAAGCTTCTTCCTCTCTTCTCTGCACAGCCAGTCCCAGCTCAACAACCATGAGCTAACGTCCTAAATCTTCTCACAGAGGATAGTCCAGTAGATTCCATGACTTGCATTAAACTCCATTTCCCTTTTTGTTTTTCGAACGTATGAATTTTCTCTTTTTAATAATTTTACCCGTAGAGCCTTTAAAATTTATATTATTTTCCACCCCATCTACATTCCCTGTCCATTCCCACCTTACCATATAACTGACCTATCGAGGTGGCCTGAGTTCCCTCCAGCATCTCCATGCTGCATGGACTTTTCAGGTCAATAATAGCATGAGATACTCACAAGCAACAAAACGGCTACAGTTTGATATTTTGAGTGCATTCAGAATAACCAAGAATGCATTCAAACCCTACTGTCATCTAAAAGGAGAATCCCTTTCCACCTACAAGGTAGGGATTCCCCTTTTCGATGACAGTAGAGTTTGAGGTGAGAGATAACAGGGTATAGCAAGGTTAGTAAGTGAAACTATCTCAACAAACTTTAGTCTGCTTATCTTCCGTGCTTCACATTTATTATTTTATTTTTGTGTGTGTACATTTTTGTACCCAGCCAGATCTTACTGTTATGGTTGAATTTTGTAGTTTGTAGACACTCCATGTTTTATATATATATATATATATATATATATTTTTTTTTTTTTTTTTTTTTTTTTTTTGAAATGGAGTCTTGCTCTGTGGCCCAGGCTGGAGTGCAGTGAGGCTGTCTCGGCTCACTGCAACCTCTGCCTCCCGGGATCAAGGAATTCTCCTGCCTCAGCCTCCTGAGTAGCTGGGACTACAGGAACACACCACCACACCCGACAAATTTTGTATTTTTAGTAGAGACAGGGTTTCACCATGTTGGCCAGGTTGGTCTCAAACTCCTGACATTAAGTGATCTGCCCACCTTGGCCCCCAAAGTGCTCGGATTACAGCGTGAGCCACCGTCTGCAGCCCCTATATGTGTTTCTGTCTCACCCTGTGTGTTCCTTCTCCTCTGGTGATTATTAGGTTTTATTCTTTGCATTTTCACCAGAATAAAAGTAAAAGGGTTACCGTGCTTCTCCCAATCTGCCAATCTATTTATTTGCATCTTACTTTCTTCAAAAGGGAGTTGGTAAATGATTTTTACAAAAAGGGGCTCATTTATATTTTGTATGCGTGGGAGATAAAATAAAGATAAAAGAGAAAACAGAACTCACATGGAAAGAGAGGGGGAAGAGGAAGATTAGGGGAGAACATTACTAAAAATGAGCACAAAATTGTCTGAATTTCTTGTCATCCAGTATAATAGAGAAATAAGATGATACCCTATATACTTTGTGTGATAAAAGAAACCATCTTGACTTCTTATAAGAGACCATTTTCCCCTAATTTTATATTCTATCAAGAAATCCTGTACACTCTTATTAAGGACATAACATAAACCATGTCCTCAGAACAATTTTCCCAGAAAACAATATGCTTTGTAAATTACGTTTATTATTCTTACAATAAGATTTTTTTTAAAAATTTCATAGAACAAAGAGAGAGTGGAAATAAACCATATTGTTTTGGGGAATGGGACTATTTATAAAATTTTTCTTCCTTTTGCTTTTCTGTATTTTTCCAATTTGTCTATAATGAGTATGAATTACTCATATAAGGAAAAAAATAAACTTTGCTTTAAAATAATAAATAAATGCACTTCATGAAAGTTTTCTTATACCAACCTTTGGTAAAAGCTGAGAGCGTGGTCATGAATCTTGGTTCAGGGAAAGTGTTTCTATGAGGACCAAATCATTTTAAACCAAGGAGTTTACATTCTAATGCTCTGCTTGACCCAAGTATCTATTAAGGTTTTCAGCTTGTTCCTTGGACTGTCTCAACTACCATTTATCTCAACATTTTTGGACATGAGTTAAGTAGTTGTCAGTCAGAAGTTTAACTCTCAGCTTATTATCAAAAAGCTGAGATTCTTTCTTAGAAGAAAAGGTGATCAACAAATCTAAGCCATAGAGAGTGAAGAAGCAATATCAACATGATGCCATCAAATCTAAGAGCAGCTGATTTATGAGATTTTTTCAAAGAGGCTGCTCCATCTTCACCTAACAGTAGCAGCATGAAAGGAAGCTTGCTTCAGGGACAAACTTTTTTTGTTTCGTTTGTTTCTGTTTTTGTTGAATTAAAGGAAAAGTCTGAATTGGTCCCAAGCCTGGGGCCAATTAAACATTTGATTTTAAACATTTAATTAAACATTTGATTTTTTTTTCTGAGTTAGTATTTTAGTTTGTTTACTTTAGAAATGAAGATGCATTTGTTCGGAATAAGAAATATGTTTTCTGGAGCTATTCTCTTAGATAATAGAAAATAACAACAAAGTGGGATTTTCTTCACTTATTTCACACTGCAAATTTTTACTGAACAGTGTGCCATACTTTTTTCATAGGCTACAAACCTCTACAGCATGTGACTCTACTGAATATACAGGCAATTGTTAACACAATGGTAGGTATTTATGTATCTGAACATATCTAAACATCGAAAAAGTAGAGCAGAGGCCCACTGTGGTGGCTCATGCCTGTAATGCCAGCACTGTGGGAGACCAAAGTGAGAGAATAGCTTGAAACCAAGTGTTTGAGACCAGGCTGGGCAAGAGAGCAAGACCCTATCTCTATAAATTTTTTTTTTTTAATATTAACCAGGTGCAGTGGCTTGGGCCTTTATTTCTAGCTACTCAGGAGGCTGAGGCAGGAGGATCACTTAAGCCGAGAAGCCCGTGATTGCACCACTGCATTCCAGCCTGAATGACAGAGCAAGCCCTGTCTTGAAAGAAAGATGAAAGAGAGAGAGAGAGAGAGAGAGAGAGAGAGAGAGAGAAAGAAAGAAAGAAAGAAAGAAAGAAAGAAAGAAAGAAAGAAAGAGAAAGAAAGAAAGAGAGAGGAAAGAAAGAGGAAAGAAAGAAAAGGTACAGTAAAAATACAGTATTATAATCTTATGAGACCACTTTATGTGGTCCATTGTTAACCAAAACATCATTATGCGATGCATGATGGTAATTAGTAAATATTGGACTTCTGTTGATTATCTTTCATATCTATTGGTTTTCCAGGATGTTTAGTTTCTACCTGGATATAGCATGGTGGTAAGGGAAGGATGAGGGAGAATAATACTCTCTATTCGGCACCACAAATTGTAGAGTGACAACTACCCAGTTTTAATGTTTCCATGGGGCCTGGGTCTCTAATCAGGGGACAGGTCCAGCAGAGTTAGGTGTTCTCACTATCATTTTTTTAGGTAATCGCTGGCTCACGAGCTGGACAAATTTATTTCCATACCTTTCTATACTTTATAATTTATATCAATGTAAGACTGTAATATTTGACTGTCCTCAAGTCTTTGTTTTAGAAGTGGTGGGCATTTTTATCATTTCCTATATAACCAAAGGGATTTTACAGGGGACTTAGGCTGCAGTAGGTTCTGAAGCTAAATGCTCATTTCAACCAGAATATAATGTGGTTCTGTTACTCATTTTGCTAGAAGTGGTGAGTGAAGAACTATAATTCCCAGAAGACAGTCTATAGTGTATGTTTCCTCTTTCCATCCTTATATTGTACTGATTTGACATACCAGGGTGGGATGTAGCAATATTGATATGATGGTTAGGAATCTTGGGCCACAAGCTCAGATCTGTAATAGATAGATTTTTCATTAAAAATTAGGCTAAATTTTGACTCTAAACCACCATCCCACTGGATAAGTAGAATAATCAACTCTTTAATGCTTGAAAAATCCCACCACTACCTCTTCCCTAGGGAGCAAAGGGGTCACTGGTGAGGAATCATAGAGGTCTTAGAAAGGCTCTACAACCATCTACTACCAGTTCACACGGAACCCCAAAATATTAGAGTATAAATTTCTACTTGGCTAGGGATGGGAAAGGAGAAAACACAAGGGTAAAATTTTAATATCTCAAAACAATATTCTACAGCATTAAAAATTGTAGTCTTGAATATGTAGAAAGTGAAGTGTCAATGGGATTAGGCATTTAGCAAGAGCTTCTAGTAAATTATGGAGGCCTAGTGTCTCTAAAGTAGGGACCATGCCTGGAGTTTCTAGAAACTTCTGGAACCAACTTCCTGTCTGGTGCTGATTGTTCCGGACATAATGTGTGCCTTGTAAGCTGACTTTTTGTTTTCTCAAATGAGTTCATCTGCCCCATGGTTAAAGATACTTCTTTCAAATGATTAGCAAGTTATTTATGTACCGAATTTCTAGCACTATTTAGACATTGAGAGGCTGTATCTTTGCATGTTTTCATGGGTATTTCTGGAAACATAAATCAATGGTGGCTCCTCAGTTGTTCTCATACTCAATTTCTCTGAAAATTAGGTTGTTAGTTTTGAAATGTGCTTTTGCCAAGAGCTGGATAAATTCTTCACCAATTCGAGCATTACATATCCACTTCTAAGGCTTTGGGTGCAATACAGTTATCCAGACTGCCAGAGGACATGCTGAGTGTATCATTCCAGTTAATCAAACAAGGAAAGGACTTTGACTATGATTTACTTATTTAACTACTGTAGTCACAGGGTGACCACAGTAGTGATCACTTGTTCCAATACTTTTTCAACTCTGGCCCAAATATACCTAATGTTACATTGTTTAAGGGAATGATTTACATACAATAAAGTTCAACCTTTGAATTATTGTACAAATCTATGAGTTTGGGTAGATATATATGATTATGTAACCACCAACACAATAAAAATATAGGAGATTTTCAGCACTATAAAATGTCTCTCTTGTCCCCATTGTATTCAGTTCTCTCCCCCAGTCCCAGTTCTTAGTAATCACTGATGTGAGTTTTGTTCCCTGTGGCTTTGCCATTTCAGAATATCATATGAATGGAATCACGCAACAAGTAGCATTTTTCATCTGGCATCTTTCATGTAGCATTATGCTTTTGAGATTTGTCCAGGTTGTTGCATGTATCAAAATTCATTGCTAATTGTGTTTCATTATGTTGATAGATCACAATTGCTTATCCATTCATTTGTTGATGGGCATTTGGGTTATTTTCTGGTTTGGGCTAGTATCAATAGAGTTATTGGAAATATTCTCAAACAGGTCTTTAGGTGGACATATGTTGTCTGTAACTTGGGTAAATACCTAGAAATGGGATTGCTGGGTTATATGACTAACTTTACAAGACACTGCCAAAATATTTTCCAATGTGGCTACACCATTTTGCATTCTGGCCAACAATGTAAGAGAATGTTTGTTTCTCTACATCTTCAGCAGCCTTGGTATTGTCAGGTTTTTTAATTTTAGCCATTCTAATACATATGTAGTTGTATTTAATTGTGGCTTGAGTTTGCACTTCCTTAACAGTTAATGATATTAACCATCTCATTTGCTATCCATATCTCTTCTTTAGTGAAGTGTCTATTTAAATTTTTGCTCATTTTTTAATGGCTTGTTTGCTTTATTATTAAATTTTATAAGTTATTTATAATAATATTCTGGAAAGAGGTCCTTTATCATTTATTTTTATAAAGATTTTCTCCCAGCCTGCAGCTTACTTTTTTTTTATAACAGTTTGTTTCAAAGAACAGAAGTTTTAAATTTTGATGAAGTCCAATTAATCAATAGCTTCTTTTATGGTTTTTTCTTTTTGGTGGCAAATTTCTGTTTTATTTTGTCTGGAAGTATGTATAGCTCTCATTCCTAAAAATATTCTCACTGAGCATATAAATCTGCTTGACAGTTATCATGTTCTTTCAGCATATTATGCCATTGCCTTCCAACTCTCAGTGCTGCTGTTGAGAAGTCAGATGACACTCTAAATGTCTTTAAAAATGATCAGCAGAATTTTTATTTTGTGTCTTAAGATATCTTTGCCAAGGTCTCTATAATTTTCTTCTATATTTTCTTCTGAAGGTGTTATAGTTGTAAGTCTTATACTTAGGTGATCTGTTTCAAGTTAATTTTATATAGTGTAAATTTCACTTTTTCATATACATTTTATTTTTGGCATATGGATGAACAATTTTTCTGGTATAATTTGTTGAAATGGCTATCCTTTGCCCATTGAATGGCACCATTGTCAAAAAATAACTGACCATGTATGTGTAGGTCTATTTCTAGAATCTCCATTCAGATCCATTGAGCTTCTTTTACCAATACCTGCCTTGATTTCTGTGCTTTTCTGTAAGTCTTGAAATTAGGTATCATGAGTTCTCTGATTCTGCCTTTTTCAAAACTGTTTTGGGTATTTTAAGTTCTCTGCTTTGTTGTATAAACTTTAGGATCAACTCATAAATTTTAACCCAAAAAAAGTCCTTCTAGGAATTTTATTGGTATTGTGTGAGTATATGGATCTTTTGGGGGAGCACTGATGTATATGTATTAACAACCTTAGGGCTTTCCACTCATGGATAGCATTCATCCTCTACATTTATAGGACTTCTTTCATTTTTATCACCAATGTTTCACAGCTTTCATCATACAAATCTTCCACATCTTTTGTTAGACTCACCCCTAAGTTTTTGCTGCTCTTTCAAATAGTAATATTTTAAAATTTCAATGACCAATTGTTCATTGCTCGCATAGAGAAATATAATCAATTTTGTATATAAAGTTACTATTTTTAATCTGACAATTTATCCCATACTTTGCTAGAGTCTCTGTAGTTCATTACCACCTTTCTTAATATTCTGTCTCGGTAACCCAGAGAGTCAAAGTAAGAATTATTCATTTGGTCAACTGATTAGATTATTTCTATGCTCTTGGATTCTGTTAATTTCACACTCTATAGGCTGGATGCTCTGCCATCATCAATTTGCAATCCATGATTTTGTGTGTGTGTTATCTCAAAAATATGTTAAGGCAGTATTAACAATTCTTTAGAAACTCAGGGCCCAGTGCAGTGGCTCACACCTATAATCCCAGCACTTTGGGAGGTCAAGGTGGGAGGATCTCTTGGGCCAAAGAGTATGAGACCAGCCTAGGCAACATGACAAACCCCATCTCTACAAAAAATACAAAAATTAGCCAGGCATGGTGGTGTGCACTTGTAGTCCCAACTATTCAGGAGGCTGAGGTGGAGGACCATTTGAGCCTAGGAGGTTGAGGCCGCAGTGAGCTGTGATCCTGCCACTGTAATCCAGCCTGGGCAACGGAGTAAAACCCCATCTCAAATAAAAAAAAGAAAAGAGAAAAAAAAGAAACTAAATTGCATCTTAGTTAACAAGCTGGACATCTCACCTGACTCTGGAGAGGTTGTTAGTGACAACAGGTTCAGCCAGGTTAATTTATCTCAAAGGGCTTGTGTTCAAGTTTCCCCTTTGCACCATCAACAAATCGTCTAGTGAAGTGGTTACTTCATGTAAAATAAAGAAAATTACTAGGAACCTTACTGAAGAATTAAGAGTCAGTATTATGCCATCAATGGCATCCTTTCCTTTAAATGGTAAAATGAATGAATGTTTCTACAGAAAGATTTCAAATTTGCAAGCAATTGAAATACAGTGTTATTGTTCTGAATTTTCTGAATTAATTTGTCATAAAAAGTGGCACAAAAAAATACAGAAATAGCCAGGCCCAGTGGCTCACACCTGTAATCCCAGCACTTTTGGAGGCTGAGGCAGGTGGATCACCTGAGGTCAGGAGTTCAAAACCAGCCTGACCGACATGGAGAAATGCCATCTCCATTAAAAATACAAAATTAGCCAGGTGTGGTGGCGCATGCCTGTAATCCCAGCTATTCAGGAGGCTGAGGCAGGAGAATCGCTTGAACCCAGGAGGCAGAGGTTGTGATGAGCCGAGATCGCACCATTGCACTCCAGCCTGGGAAACAAGAGTGAAACTCCATCCCCCCCCAAAAATAAATAAATACAGAAATATACTAGAATAAAAAAATAGGAATCTATATTTTTACCATAATCTTACATTTTATGCCCCTTTATCTTTAGTCATGTTTGTGTTACCAACTTTTTGATTAAACGAATAGGATCTTATCTGTCTTCTGGGGTTAAATTTCAAATTTCTCTTGTTTATATTTTATCTCTCTGAAAATGTAAGAGTCAGTTTCAATCCTTTTCTCTTTTATGTTTTCTGGAGAATTGTGTAAACCTTCTTCACTGGCCTTCCGCTTTCTGTGCAGCCTCCCCTAAGTGTCTGATGTTGCTTTAAGCAGGTAGTAAAAAGAACTCAACAGGGAAACAGAAGGCTGATGTTGCAAAACAGGCAAGACAGTGAACTAATGGCATGAAACACCTTCTCAGTATCTTATTTTCACATTCATAAAGTACACAGTTGAGCTACATGATCTCTGGCCTCCTTTCTACCCCTGTGACTTCTTGTTTCCTTGAAACGGATATCCTGCTCTTAAAACAGAGGGTGTTGGAGAGTGGGTGATGAGGATGGTTTCTCTCAATTTCCCAGCATATTCCTGTGTAACCTCTGCTCACTAGGCAGCATGTGTTCTCCTGGAAATACAAATGAAAGGTTTAAGTTTTAATTAGAAGGACTGGTTTCCCTTTTAACACATTATGAGCCAGGATGAGTTCACCACCCCCATCCCTGGATAATAACTCAGGTGGAAAATGATAGCTGTGTTCTTGCTAGAGCCTTTGCATTCATCCCTTTTGGGATGGAAAAAAAATCTATTAACATTAAAGTGGGTATCTAGAAAGTTACCAGCTTAAAACGCTTCTCACTTACGGAAAAAAAAGATGAATAACGTGCAACTCAAACTCAGTTGCACATTGACCATGCAGATGATTTCCCTTTGGGGTCAGCAGACCTGGCTGAGACTTCCTGCTTCATTGGCTCATACACAAACTCCTGATTCCTGCTGTTCATCTTGACCTCCTCCTCCTCATTTCTGGCTGAATGCCTCTTCACTGACCTTGCTCCACATCTCCAATCTGATTTTAGGTGAGGACTAAAGCTGTGTATCAACTTCATGTTCTTGTATTCCCATACCTATACTGTTGACAAGCTGCCCCCACTTAGCTGGGACTGCACAATTCTGTATACAAATCCTCTGATCTCTGCAGCCTCCATCTGGCGAAGGTGGTCTTGGCCTTGACATCCTATTTTAGGAGATCCATGTTTTCTACAATGGTCTGGGTCTTAGGTAACCATTTGACTCGATCCTCAACCCACAAATACAGAATCTTTGGGTTGTCATTGCCGTTGTTTTGAGTGACAGGTTCAGTTTATGGTGGTCATGGTGTAACTCAAGAGAAATAGAAACTATAAGTATATATTATCACAATATGGTATAAAGCATATAATTTGGAATCAAACTGACCTGGTCAATATAGTCTCATTGACTACATAGATGACTTAAAACAGTTGATTCAGTCTCACTGATCATTAGTTTCCTTATCTATAAAATGTAAATAATAATAGTTTGCAGGTTTCAAAGATTATGACATAAGACATGTAGTGTTTTGCACATGGAAGGTTCCAGTTAATGATAATTCTTATTAGCTTTACCATTGATAAAGATATCAATTTCAAAAGTTTGGGCAAATTTTATTTGTATAATACCATATGCTAACAATGAAGTCACATTACCTGTATAACTTTGCATTAGTTCATGTGCATTCTCCTTATTCTCTGGAAAGCATGAAGTACTCAATGTTATGTAAATTTCTTCTAACCTGAGTGTAAGAGTAAAAGAAAGAAGAAACACGAAAAGTGGCTCAACAGTCAAAGACAGGTTTATTTTGGAGAATGAACCTGAGAGGGGCTTCTGGATGATTTCGATCAGGAGTGTTCTCTCTTACAGACTAAGGATATTTAAGGGTTTAGGAAGGGGGAAGCTTTTGGTAGGTTCGGAATGTTTCTATGTGAGGGAAAGTTTACTGTGGGGTTGGAATGTCTCTGGTCAGAGGGGAGGCTGTCTCGGGGTCAGCATGTTTGTGGCCAGAGAGGTGTTTATCTTAGGGTTGGAATGTTTCTGATTATGCTGACAATAGCCATTAGGCTGATATTTTGGGGCTGAATTTAGGCAGTTTTTTAATCAAGGGGAACTTAAAATGGTGGTGTTTGTCCATGATGGCGATGCTCCTGCTCTGTCAATTAGCATAAACAAAAGAGAATTCTGATACCTTATTAGAATGCCCTCATTCCTCTGAGCTTCTCCACTCACATGATAAATGCAGGAGTGGCTTCCCCTTGTGGACACCTGCAAATGCAGAGTGTGAGGACTCTCTTGGCCCTGCATCACTAGCAGGAGCAAAAGCTGCTCCGAGTCTTGTTCTTAGAACCTGGTCGACAGCTGGAACAGAATTCTTGCCTATGACTCCAAGTTGAATACTGCTATCTCATTTATTTTCCTGCCACCTAGTCCTCTTCTCTAGAATCACACCTGTTTTTGCCTATTAACACTGGGCTCTGAGTACCATGCAACTGACTTGCACCAAGAAAGTTGAGGGTATTGTCAGATATTGCAGCCAGTACAGAGGTAAGAAGATTTCAATTTAATTTCAACTTAACCTCCGTCTTTGTCTGTTAACACTAGTAGAGGGTGTCTAATAAAATGGTCAAATTTGTAATCTCATTTGTTATAACTAGCACTCTCTTCACAGATGTGATGACTGATTTCTAGCAGCTGAAGGGAAGTCTATTGGATTAACTTTTGTGATTGATTTGCTCTGGGTTCAGTCAGCCTACAAGGCAGATGTGATGGTTGGAAATATAGAGTGTGTATCTTGGCAGATGACAAACTCATTCTCTTCCAGAGAGCAAGATATTGTCATGACTTGGGGCAATAGCTCATCATACCAGAAACGAAGTTCCCTCCATGATGTGAATATAGTTCTGCTTTCGTTTAAACTTTTAAGGAATTCACTCTCACTCTATTGCACCAATAATCAACTACCCACGTGTGGATTTTTCTCCTTTGAGGGTTATAATCTTTGCGTGGTCAAGCATAACTTCTGGTTTCACCACTTTGTCAGCAGTGAATGTGTATTCAAAAAAAATGATAACTAACTTTACAATGACCCAAATAAACAATAATTGGAAAGTAAATCAGAGTCTGAAAAATGATAACATATTCATACATCCTCAAATAAAACAGAATTGACTTTTTTAATTAGACTTTCCTCTATTCCCTACTATAAAAATATTTTGATGAAAATTTATCTAAGCTACTTAATTCTAAAGGACCCAACAAATTTCAGTTTGCTGACCCTGTTCTATTTACTACTTTGGGAGTCCAGGTAAGCTCTGTGTCATCAGGTGATGTCTGGGAAAAATGACCCAAGGAAAGTTGAGGTGATGGGTCCAACATCTTAGTCAAGGACAGAGTAGAGGCAGGATTTGAACCTAGACATTCTAACTTCTAGCTCTTTCACAAAGCAAGCTTTTTCTATATTATTTTAATACACTTCTTAGTAAACAACATAGATTAATAATTTATGTATTTAGATTACCTTAAAATCATTGGTTCAGTGTTAGTCTTATCAGCCTGTTTAAATCATTAGTTAATTCATTATTAAACTTTTAATATGGAATTGATCCAGTGCTACAAATGAGAAAAATATGGAGAAAAGGATTTGCAAATAAGCAGCAGTCCCGATGTCTGAAGCATATGACATGTGGCTTGACTGTGAGTCATCATTGGCTATCTCTAGTAAGTCCTCAAGTCATGATGAAAGTGATGCCAGCTCTAAGAAAACTGCACTAAAAGTAGAATTAAGATCATTAACATATTCAAACCAGCATAGAGCACACTTGAGAAATGTGGTTATGGGTCATGGAAAGCCAGAATTATGTAGAAGAGTGACATGGTAAGATTTGTGCGATGACAGGGGCTATTTTAGATGCAAAGGGGACAATTAGAAGGCTACTGAGGTAATCTGGACAAAAAGCTGTAAATCACGGTGGCAGTAGGGGGGATAGGGGAGGGGGTGTATTTGAAGAAACTGGGGAGGCCATGGGAGAGGTTGGCTAGTGAGAAATGGGCCAAAGGTGAAAGCAGCTTAGGGGCTGGTTTCCAGTTTTCTGGCACTGCAGACTGGGTAGCAGGAGGTGGCTTTCTCAAGAGGAGAGGTGAGTGGGAAAGAGCAGCAGTGCAGGGGAGGTCATGGTCTTGGGAGTGCTGCTCAGTCTGACTTGCACATATAGGGGATTATTTTAGATTTCTGCAAGAAAATGGGGATTTCTTTTGGATTTCTGCAAGAAAGTGTCCAGCATGTAGTAATATCAATGTGTCTGGGGAGGGGAAAAAAAAAACCATGAGATTTAGCCCAAAAAAATAAATTTGGAGTCATCAGTATCTGTTGGAAATTGAAATGATGCAATTCTGAGGGAGAGATACCAAGGACAGAGCCAAGGAGGACCCTCTCCCCAGGATGCAGCACTTGAGGTTGGGATAGAAGCAGAACAGCCTTCGGGGAGGCTGAAAAGACACCGCAGCGAGGTGGAGGAAACCAGTGGGGACGGCTTTGGGACACCCAAAGCAGGAGGGTTAGAGGCCTTAGGAAGTCAAGGTTATTTCATTCAATCAATAAACCAGTAATTCCCGAGCACCTCGTATGTTCTACACATTGATCTAGGATCTGGAAATTCTGCGTTCACTCTACATGAAGACACAGACAATAAGTGAACAAATTCATAACACAATAATGTAAAGGACTGACTAGAGCTATGAAGGACATAAGGCCATAAAAGGAATTAATATGGCTGGGGGTGATGTAGTCATATCAAAATATCTGAATCATTTACAGAAAAACCCAATATTACAAAGGTATCAACCCTGCCTACAACCACTTTATAAATTTAGTGCAATGCTATTCAAAATCCCAACGTATTTCAGGGGGAAAACTTGACTAACTAAAATAAATGTGAAACACAAAGAGGGGGAAAATAGCCCTAACAGATATGAAAATGTATGATAAAGTTACTATGCTTTGCTGTAGCCACAGGGCAGTAATCTATGGAACGGAACTGGAAGACCCACATGTATAAAAGAAATAAGAAAATGAAAAAGGCCGCATTTTAGATCATTGAAGAAAGGATAGCTTATTCCAGAAATGATCCTGAGATAACTGCCAATCTGTGCAGAAGGAAGAAAGTTACAGGCACTCTACCACCCTGATTCCTGTCATTCGCCGAAATAAATTCCAGTTGAAATTGAGGCAAAATTGTAAAAGAGGTGAAAATGTGAGAAAATGTGTTTACTATGATATATAAAGTAAAGAAGTTCTTTAAAAGGCCATAGTCATAAATTTTAAAAAGCAACAGGCCATAAAAAATAAAAAGTAAAAATATAGAGGAAATTATTTATAAATTAGACCCAATTAAAAGTATGTAGAGTAAGAGACAGTAGAGATAAAGCCAAAAGACAGGTACCCATTGGGAAGTATTAACGTCTAGAGATATTCAAGTTGCTGTTATCTCAACGAAAGCTGATAAAGACAGGAAATGCTGAAAATTGGGAGAGTGAGCTAAACTTAAGTCACAGGAGATAGGGAGGCGCCGGACCAGGGCCACATGCATGACCAAGAGAAAACCACACGGGCAAGAATTTGGAAAGAGGCAATGGCAGAAAAACAGATAAAATTAGATCAAGAGCATCTGGGAGAAGTTCTGATCAATTGCTTCCTCCACAAGTCCACGTCAGGTTCTTCTTTATGGAGCAGCAGGTTTGTGATGCGTGGATGGATCTGGGGGCTTTCAGGGACAGGTCAGGATGGACATGTGCAAGGTGCTGGCTTTCCCCAAGTAATCCCTACCTTATGGCCCCACCATCCCAAAGGCCATTACAATGAAAAAGGCTCACTGGAGATTGACTGGTGGTTAGAAATTGGGGTTGCATGGTTTTAGATGCAAAGCTGGCTCCTTGACTAAACTACAAGCAACTTGAGAGCAGGAATAGTGTCTTACACATGTTCCCAGGTCCTTGCATAATTCGGGATGCATTAAGCACTTAGTAAGCACTAGTTGAATAAAGGGGCAAATGAACACATGAACCCCAGTATCCAATCTCTGCTTACCTCTTAAGGTATCTGGAACCTTGGGCAGTCACTCGGGTCTCTTCCCTTTGACATGGCACCACCTGAAGGACAGTTTTTAAAACGACAGCTGAAGCCTCTGAATATTTCCATGGAGTTGGTACTGCCAATTATAGCATCATCCAGGCTGCCACTTTCTCATTTGCAGGCATAGCACAGCACTGACTTGGAAAGATGTCAGTGGTGGAGAAGCTGACTCCACCTGTCAATGCCTGTCTCTGTGCACAGACAGGACTCCACAGCTCTGCACGTGCTAAGACCCAGTGTGGAGGAAGCAACTGCTGTTTGTTGTTTTTCTTTAATAAAATGATATGAGGGATCTTCTTTGCTATGTTGGATTTAAGAGGTTGATCCCACATCTGGCAGATGGCATTCTGCAAAAGGCAAAGCGACAGACCTGAAGGCAATGCTCCAGCCCAGTCTCATAGTGATCTGACGAAGAAGATAACTGGAATCAGGAGGTGAGGTGATTTACCAAATGAGCAGGTGTAGACTTTGAAAATCACTGAGTTTAGAGTACATGACCTTGGTATATGACAAGTTGACTATAATGATCTGACTAGAAATAATCTTGCCAAAAGCAATTTGATCAATATTAATTACTTAGAAAACAAACTGAACTGAATAAGAAATTGTTGAAATAGATTGATAAAAATACTCCATCTATATATATTTATATAAATATATGTATATTTATATAACATGTTTATATAAATGAATCCAGTATACCAAATATACATATATTTATGGTATATTGGATTTTCCTCAACCTGATATGCATTTTTAAATATTTTTAAGTGAGAAAATGCTTTGGAAATTATGGTATTCTGGCAAATACCAAAAAATGTTTATTGCCAGATGATGCTCAAAGATAAAGAATAAAGAGAGGCTAAAGAATGACTCAGTAAAGAAACACATTAAAGGGTAGAACAGAAGGAGAAATTAAGAATGAAAAAAGTAAAAAATTTTGTCTAGGGGAAAGAATATAAAAGAGTAATATTAAGACACACACACACAACGCACACGGCAGGTTTGCAGATTTTTTCATTTGGCATTTTTTTTGCTTCATCTGTATTTGGTAGTTCTTCCAATAATCTAGTAAGGAAGTGGATAGTCCCATTCACTTTATTTTAGAAATAAGAATAATGAAGCCTCTGGAGTAAGCAACTTGCACTTTACACAGTTTTTAAGCACCAGACTTGAACTTATGTCCTTCACTATTCCTTCTATTGTGTCTTTCCAGGTCTTCAAAATGGAAAAAGCACGAAACCAGAAGTCTGGACATTTAAATTTATGTCCCGGCTGTCTCTAAATAGTTGACCTAACATTACTTTTCTGGGCTCCTTACTTTCATTTGTCAGATATGGGAATGGAACTATTAGAATTTTGCAAAAATGTTTGGTAGTAAGAAACACTGCACACTGTGATACACACATGTAGCTGAAATGAAAGATTGCAAAACTCTGATATTTTCTGGTCTAATCTATATTTTCTAAATGTTGGCCACAACCCACTAAATAGATTTCATAACCCACAAATTCATTACAATTTTGGACTAGATAGATGAGCTCTTTTCCAGTTGTCTTATCATGTGGTCCTACATGTCTAGAGTGAATTTCTGGGACCAGGCCAAACTCATTGGTAGGAAAACTAGGTTTTCTGTTTGGAGAGACTGTCGACCCATCTGAGTCACTGCAGTTGATATGAAAAATCAAAAGCGGCCGGGCGCGGTGGCTCAAGCCTGTAATCCCAGCACTTTGGGAGGCCGAGACGGGCGGATCACGAGGTCAGGAGATCGAGACCATCCTGGCTAACATGGTGAAACCCCGTCTCTACTAAAAAATACAAAAAAAAAAAAAAATAGCCAGGCGTGGTGGCGGGCGCCTGTAGTCCCAGCTACTCGGGAGGCTGAGGCAGGAGAATGTCGTGAACCCGGGAGGTGGAGCTTGCAGTAAGCCGAGATCGCGCCACTGCACTCCAGCCTGGGTGACAGAGCAAGACTCCGTCTCAAAAAAAAAAAAAAGAAAAGAAAAATCAAAAGCACTCCAGAGAGGTAACAAAATCACAACAGGAGAAAACCAGCTGGCCTGCTATCAACCTTCTCCAGCCCAGCTCCCACCCAAGCCACTGGGTCATCCAATCCAGTTCAAAGCAGTGACTTTCAAATAAGAAGGCTTAATAATAATGCTGATGCATTACCTGTAGATACTAGTGATTTTATTTTTGAGATGCTTTCAATATCATTCCAAAATGGTTTTCTGGGATGAGTTAGGTATTATTATTCCCTTTGCACAGATTAGAAAACTGAGATGCTAAAAGGTTAAATGAATCATCGAACACAATGCTTTAGGCAGTGTTTTACATAAATATTTGAAAATATGATTGAATTATGCTGCACATATAAAAGGTCACAGAATAAGTCAACAATAGTAAGAACTGATTTCCTCACTCCAACTCAAGCTCTTACATCTATCCTACACTGTCTGAGTCACACCAAAAGTAAACTCAAAAATACCTTTAAGTGGGCCCTCTTTCTAGGTCTGATTTTAAAAAAACGTTCGAAACACATAAAAAAATTAAAAATTTTGACATGTACACATGGATATATATCTTTACACATACACCTTGGCTTTACAAATTTAATTTTTATTTTATATTTGTTTTGATACCTTTTAATTATTTAAAACAGGCGAACCAAACATAGATTTCATTTCTTATAAGTGTGATTTTGCTTCAAGAGGGGAATTTGAAATTATCCTTCCAATTCCTAAGGTTCCATAATTTAAATAAAGCATTTAAAAATTTTTCTCTACTGATTGCTTTTGCAGTCACACGAATATGGTGTGTGTTTTCTTAAAGACAGTTCTTGGGAGTGCTTATTCTTTTGTTAATTTATTCCAACAATATTTGAGTGCTCTTATGGGCAGGCACTGTACAGTCTTCGGAGAACACAGAGGTGAATAAAATATCATTCTTGATTTCTCCAAGGAGTTCATCATCTAACGGGATAGAGAGGCACATGAACAAACAATAGAATAAGCTAATAGCAGAGGCAGGAGACGAATTCTAAAGATATAAAGATATTACTTCCCATGGCTATTTTTCCCTGTGAAAAAAATTCACATCTTCTGACACTAAGCAGAATAAACAACACAGTTGTACAGAAAGTACAACAGGTACACTACGAAACACAGTCTGTCCTGAAAAACAATCAATATACTAGTACAATGAGAATACACTAGTTAGATAAAAATGAGTCCCATAAATACTTGTTGGTCCAGTCTTTGCAACTGACCATTAATTCCTATTGAATCTTAAGTACTGAGCTAAAAGAGTGAGCACAGTCCTGGGTATTTGCAATCTAAGTTCCTCGAGCCGTCCCTCATGGCTACGTGAGCACTCACTGTAATTTTCCAGGCATCTGTTCCATCTGGACTAACATCTTAAGAGTTTTGTTCATCTGCTTTCCAGGTAGGCCGGTCAAACCACCCTGCTGCTTGGCTGCGTAAATGAACCCGCAGCCCGGTGATGACAAATTCATTTCACCCTCTCTTGAGTAATTTACAATTGAACCAGATATCAAGCTGGGGAGACACATGACAGCAGATAATTCCGCAGGACCCACAAGGAGCTGGCCTAGTTAATGTGGAACTCCTGTGCTTTCAGAGTCCCGTTTCAGAAAATCCCACCTTCCTAGAAAGACGGCTCAGAAATCCAGCCCTGAGTGAGGTCAAGCAGACAGGTGATGGCTGTGATCGGATTACTGCCTAACCCCCAAATAACTCAGTGTTTAGTTCCAGACAGACAGCAGAGGATTTCATACCTCCAGGAGTGATGGCCACGCGTGGTGTCCCCATCCTCCATCACAGTGGGCTAAGCCATGCAGCTGGCCTGCTGTGCAGGAAAACCAGGTCGTGTGCTGTGTCTGGTCTCCCCAGCAGGAGAGCTCTGCGTGGAAGGCTGTGTCTACAGAGACGGATCCCTCCGCCCAGGGCAGCCACATGACACCTGGGGCAGCCCGAGCCCCCAGACTGCTGTAGGCACAGCAAGAAGCCTCTGTTATTTATACAAGTGTGCTGGACATCGATTTCCACTTTCCCTGGGTGCTGTAATGGCAAAGGCATTGGTTGTGTGATATGCCTTTGAGGAACTAGGAAGGTTCTGCTCAGACCCCACGCTGAACACCACCCAATATCTCCTCTCTTGGTCTGTTGATAGTTGCCTAAAAAAAAAACCCTTCATTTTTAAAGAGCTTCATTTTTAAAGATTAAAAAAAATTTTTGTTTTAAATTGTGAACATGTGATTATAATTGAGTAGCTCAGATTATTTTCAAAATGACAAATTAGTAGGTGCCTATTTTAAAAAGTAGAGAGATGAAGACTTTGGAGGGGCATTGGGCACTGGCAAGTGGCTACAGACAGGTTTTTATTTCTCTGGGCCTCAGTTTCCCCATCTGTTAAACGAGGGGGTTGACTAGACTGTGGATAGGGCCCCTTTCAGTTTGTTCAAACCGTAATACCAAAACTAAATTCTGTCTAGGTGAGGAAAACAAATTTACCAATTTTACCTTGCCCTTGGCTTAAAAGCAAAAATAGCCTCAGACGCCTCCCAGACTGGCTTGGGAAGGGGTTTAGACCTGTACATGGATCCTCAACAAAGCCTGGTTTGAAGGGCTCGAAGTTCACTTCCCAAAAATATGATTTCTACTGGCATTTTTTTAAAAAGTATTTTTTAGTAGAGACGGCATCTCACTCTGTTGCCCAGGCTGGTCTTGAACTCCTGGTCTTAGGCCATCCTCTCACCTCAGCCTCCCTCCCAAAGTGCTGGGATTACAGACGTGAGCCACCACACCAGGCTCAATGGCTTTTTTCTTTTTTCCTTTTTTTTTTTTTTTTTTTTTTGAGATGGAGTTTCGCTCTTGTCGCCCAGGCTAGAGTGCAATGGTGCAATCGCGGCTCACTGCAACCTCCGCCTCTTGGGTTCAAGCGATTCTCCTGCCTCTGCCTCCTGAGTAAATGGGATTACAGACACCTGGCTTAATTAATTTTTTGTATTTTTAGTAGGGATGGGCTTTCATGGTGCTTGCCAGGCTGGTCTTGAATGCCTGACCTCGTGATCTGCCCACCTCGGCATCCCAAAGTGCTGGGATTATGGGAGTGAGCCGCCGCACCAGGCCTCATTGGCATTTTTTAATGCCTAAACTTATAATTTTCATCCTAACAATGTTCTCCTGCGTCACCTATACCGTTGTATTGGCTTCCCTGATTCGGATTTTTCTTTCCTCCAAACCATGACAAAATTTACCCTTCCATCACCATGTCACTGTTGCCACCTACAGGGGTTCTTGCAAAAGAAGGGGTTAAGTGCCTGGAACTCAAGACCTGCTGTGATGTGGCTCCCAGCACAGTCCCTTCAGGCAGCCAGGACCTCTCCTGTCCCACCTCAACTCCATCTCTGCCTCTGTTTCTTCAGCAGCCACAGTCCTTACAACTAGACCCACAGCCCCATGCTACTTGGGAGCTAAAACTGACTTTCTAGGTTGATTATAATCACACCTTCCTTTCATTCTTACAATCTAATTTTCTTTTCTCTTAAAAATTATTTATTTATTTTAATGACATATAATGGTTACACGTATTTTTGGGGTACAGGTGATCTTTTGATACCTTTATACAATGTGTCATGATCCACTCAGGGTAATTGAGTTATCAGTCACCTCGAACATGTATGTTTTTGTGTACCTGTTGGGATCATTACAAATTTTCTCTCCTAGCTACTCTGGAATACACAATAAGTTATTGTTAGCTATAATTTCCCTACTGGCAACCTGGTGTTTATACATTCTTTCAGACTCACTTCAAACCCTCTCTCTTTTGTAATAGCTTCATGACTCTCCCCACTGCCCCCCTTTAACTTCTAGAATTTTTTTTTTTTTTTTTTATCCCTAGTAGAGACAGGGTTTCACTGTGTTAGCCAGGATGGTCTCGATCTCCTGACCTCATGATCCACCCGCCTTGGCCTCCCAAAGTGCTGGGATTACAGGAGTGAGCCACTGCACCCGGCCTAGAAATTTTCTTAATCTTATATTCCATACTACAAAAACTAACAATGGATTGCATTCCTCCTTGTGTTTGCTTTCCTGGGTGTCTATTTCACCTAAAGATTCTTAGGAGATCCGGGTCAGCGCCGATTGCATCTTCTGCTTTGTTTTGCGATTAGGATAGCTCCTGACGTTGTGCTGGGAATGCCAGATTTTTCAAACAGACTCTATTTGATGAATAATAATATTTCTGTGTCCTGTTTTTTCCATAACGTCCTTTGCTTTCCTCCCAGAGACATAACCTAAAATGAGAGGAAACAAGCTCAGGTGGTGGCCAGTTCCAAGATGTGAAACTGTAAGGAATCAAAGGCAGGAGGCAACACTGCCTGTGGTCTAGTATTAGCATTCAGTGCAAACAGGGGCAGAACACCTTCTTTTGTACTTCAGTGCAGTGACCATCCACATCAAGGCAGGAGACCGAGGACGTCTCGCCCATGGCCTGGAGAGCAATGTAACCCAAACTCAAGAATGAGAATGAACTGGGACAGGGACAGGGCCAGCTTCATGGTGTATGATGGGTGCAGTGTGTGCAGGAGGGACTCACACTTGGTTTAACACTCTGCTGTTCTGTTGCCATCTTGAAATTCTTAATAGTTTAATAGTTTTTTGTGGGTTTTTTTTTGTTTTTTTTGTTTTTTTTCAGACAGGGTCTTACTCTCTTGCCCAGGCTGGAGTGCAATGTTGTCATAGCTCACTGCAGCCTTGAATACCTGAACTCGAGGGATCCTCCCACCTAGGCCCCTAGAGTATCTGGTGTCCGCCACCATGCCCGGCTAATATTTTTTAAGTTTTATCTAGAGACGGGGTCTCACTATGTTACCCAGGATGGTCTCCAACTCTGAGACTCAAACTATCTTTTCATCTCAGCCACCCAAAGCACTGGGATTATAGGGGTGAGCCAAGACTCCTGGCCTTAATAGTTTTCTTTTTTCTTTTCTTTTCTTTTTTTTTCTTTTTTTTTTTTTTTTTTTTTTTTTTTTTTTTTTTGATGTAGAGTCTTGCTCTGTCTCCCAGGCTGGCATGCAGTGGTATGATCTTAGACCACTGCAGCCTCTGCCTCCTTGGTTCAAACCATTCTCCTGCCTCAGCCTCCTGAGTAGCTGGGATTACAGGCACCCACCATCACACCTGGCTAATTTTTGTATCTTTAGTAGAGACGGTGTTTCACCATGTTGGGCAGGCTGGGCTCGAACTCCTAACCTCAAGTGATCCACCCACCTCAGCCTCCAAAAGTGCTGGGATTACAGGCGTGAGCTACCACAGCTGGCCATGGCCTTAAGAGTTTTGTTTAACATGATGTCTGCATTTTCATTTTGTACCAGACCCTGAAAATTATGTACCTGGTCCTGACTCAGACATATTCACAACACACAATGGCCCACGTGAGAACTCCAGGAACATCTTGGCAGAGGCATTGGACCTAAAGAGCCACCACTGGACGTGACAGAAGAGAAGAGTCCCACGTAGTGGCCTGGAAATCTGCATTTGTGAGTGCACATCAGGCACCACCTCAAACCCCAGGAACCATGGGGGCAGAGTTGAGAGTCGGCTTCCTGCAATTCTGCAGACGGGTGGTGAACAGAAGAAAAACTCTTTCCGTTATTGTTACTATAAACCCATATTGTAATCCCTTGGTAATGGCCACCTGAGGAAAAAATAGGCTTCAGTTAAAAAGAAAAAAGAAACTGACTTGAGAGAGAAAAACCATAGCATTCAGAAATGAAATAACTTTGAAAACATTTACTCTCTCAGATATCCAAGGGGGGCTGTTAGAGACAAGGCTTATGCCAGACTTACAATCTCCCATATATATTCTAAAAATTTTTCGGTATTCTTTTGGAAAAGAAAAGCAAAAGAATTCAAGTATTCACCCAGGAAATACTACAACTAGGCTATTGTGTTTGGGCTCATATACACACAGAAACACAGAGAAATCAGCACGAACTCCTTTTGCAAACCAGTTAATGTGGCTGTGCCAAAGAACCAGCATATCTGAGAGTGTGGCACATACTTGGGTCTCCGTGAGTATTTGCTACATGAGTGGATCTGGCGTTCTGATCAGCAAACTCCCAGAGCCCAGGAACATTCCTGAAACCTGGTAAGTACACAGGAGTAGGAACACTCACAGTAGAGGGAAAAACAAAAAGATAAACAAGCCGAGAACCTGCCATTATTCATCAAAACTAGAAAGAGATAAGGAAATACGGAGGCAAGAAATGCACGTCATTATTATAGCACTGCTAAGACGACTACTGCTGATGGCCAAAGCCCATGGAAGATTCCCCATGAACGCTTGTAAAAATCACTGCACATGTGTTAACTGCTTTGATATTTTCATATGAAGTGGAAAATATGATCTGTAATTCACAGAATGAGAAAGCGGAGGCACAGAGGGATCGAGTCACTTGCCCCAGATCACAGGGCTGGTAACTGAAGTTAAGGAGTCCAGTTCTAGGTTGAAATTCGACGTGACTTTTCAGGCCTGACCACAGGTGATTACAAAGGCTTTATCCAGCAAGCCTCATAGGGAACAGGGCCTGCCCTCCCCGCAGCAGGCTTCATGTCCAGCCAGGGCATGGCAAGCTCTTCAGGGAGCTGGGACCCTGATGGTCAGCCAGGCTCTCACACAGCTGCGTTCCTAGCCCGGGAATCTTCATTCCTAGGTACGTACCTGAGGCTTTCAGCTGAGGTCTTCCTTGGGGGCCTCTGCAGAGTCTCCTTATCAGGAGGAGTGGGTGGCAGGCTGGGGACTGAAGACCCTTTGCCCCACTCTGACTCAGTGCTCAGGACTCTTCCACTCCTATCCCCTGCCCTCCTCGTCTCCACAGCCCCAGGGTCTATTAAACTGCCAGAGCCTTTTGTTCGGGGACTCCCTCAATAGTGAGATGACCCCATGTCTGTGCAGATCCACCAGCGCACCATCCCACAGTGGGGACGAACAGAACGGTGGGAGGTGACACCTTCCCGGGTCAGCCCCCTGCTCATGCCATCACAGTGAGTGAGCCAGTCCCACGGAGGGAGGAACAGAAAGTTAGGAGGCAATGCCTTCCCGGATCGTGCCATCACAGTGGGTAAGCCAATCCCGTAGGAGGGAGGAAGAGAACAGTGCGAGGTGGCGCCTTCCTGGGTCAGCCCCCTGCTCATGCCATCACAGTGAGTGAGCCAGTCCCACGGAGGGAGGAACAGAAAGTTAGGAGGCAATGCCTTCCCGGATTGTGCCAGTGGGTGAGCCAATCCTGTAGGAGGGAGGAACAGAACAGTGCGAGGTGGCACCTTCCTGGGTCAGCCCCCCTGCTCGTGCCATTACGGTGGGTGACCCAACCCCACAAGAGGGAGAACAGAAAGTTAGGAGGTGACACCTTCCCGGGTCAGCCTCCTGCTCATGCTGTGACAGTGAGTGAGCCAATCCCATGGAGGGAGGAACAGAATGGTGGGAGGTGACGCCTTCCTGGATCAGCCCCCTGCTCGTGCCATGACAATGAGTGAGCCAATCCCATGAAGGGGGGAACAAAATGATGGGAAGTGACACCTTCCCGGGTCACCCTCCTGCTAGTGCCATCACAGTGAGTGAGCCAATCCCGTAGGAGAGAGGAACAGAATGATGGGAGGTGATGCCTTCCTGGGTCAGCCCCTGCTTGTGCCATCAGAGTGGGTGACCTAATCCCACAGGAGGGAAAACAGAAAGTTGGGAGGTGACACCTTCCCTGGTCAGCCTCCTTCTCATGCCATGATGGCGAGTGACCCAACCCCGTGGAGGGAGGAAAAGAATGATGGGAGGTGACGCCTTCCTGGGTCAACCCCCTGCTCTGCTCGTGCCATCACAGTGGATGGCCCAAGGCTCACCTCTTTCATTCTGGTTTGCATGCAGTGAGCTCCAGCATGGGCAGCTCAGCTCTCTCTCCCGCTCAGCTGAACTCCTGACAGAGGTCCGCTTCAGTTTGTTGTTGTTGCTGTTGTCCACCTCTAATGAATGTCACATGAGATGAAACAAGGGTGCTGTAAATGGCCCGAAGGAGGAACCTATTGAGCTGGCTCAGTCTTTCCTGAAGAAGCCCCATCACTGGGCTGGGGTGCTGGCGCTTGTCTTAAGGTGTCCTGCAAGCTGTGGGAAGAATAGGCTCAGGAGCTCCCGGACCAGACGCATCGTCACCGCGCAGGTGATACCTAATTTGTTAAAGAGATACCTGTCATTGGCAGGCGATGCTGGCTTCCTTCAGCCTCTGTGCATAACTGAGATAGAATTTAGCAAGAATATCATTTCCTCATTTTTGTAACTTAAGTGCCTTTCCCCTGCATGTCAACATCACCAGGGAAGCCTACTGGGCACCAACCTATGAACAGGGGCTTGGCATAGGTGAACACGGCAAAAAGATACTAGTAAAGCTGAAATTTCTTTTCAAATGAATCAACTTTCTGCCGGGCGCGGTGGCTCACGCCTGTAATCCCAGCACTTTGGGAGGCCGAGGCGGGTGGATCACGAGGTCAGGAGATCGAGACCATCCTGGCTAACACGGTGAAATCCTGTCTCTACTAAAAATTCAAATGAATCAATTTTCTGCCCTTTGACCAAAGAGAAACAACCGGCAGGACGATCTAACAAATGAATAGAGTTTCTCTTTACAATTCTACTCTAAGGGATTATTTTTATTAATTTAAGTCCTTTTCCTCGTTAGTTTTAATTATACATGTAAGGCATATTCATTTTAGAAAAATGTAAAACATAAGTAATAATAATAACAATAGTAAATTACTTAACACACCACTGCCCAGACAAATTCACCATTGACATTTAACTGTATGGATGTACATGATTTTTCATTGAATGTGTCATGAACTTCTCTCTATTACCTATACATATTTATATATGAAAATAATCTGCTCAATGAATTGTAAATAAGAGACATACATTTGAAATTTAAGCATGCGGCTAAGTCTAGAGCACACAGCTATAAGTTAAAGAAAACTTACTTCACAGCAGTGATTCCCATTTTTGAGAGGAAGGACCTATGCCTGAAAATGCAGATCGTTCATGCCTGGGGCCACTAGTCCACAGAAGAGGGTCCTGTCCCTGTTGCCTGTTCCACATTGACCATTCTGGTATGGCTGAAAGAGGCTTATCCCATTAACTGAGGGCAGAATTCAAGACTGAGTTATCTACATTCTTGCTAACAAAAGTGTTTTGTATTAACTGAAAAAAATTAAGCAAAGCTTAATTTCTCTAAATGAAGTTCAACGTGTATTTAAAGACATGATCTTCAGCTGGGCACAGTGGCTCATGCCTGTAATCCCAGCACTTTAGGAGGCCAAGGCGAGTGGATCACCTGAGGTCAGGAGTTCAAGACCAGCCTGGCCAATATGGTGAAACCTCGTCTCTACTAAAAATACAAAAATTAGCTGGGTGTGGTGGCGGGTGCCTGCAGTCCCAACTACTCGGAAAGCTGAGGCAGGAGAATCGCTTGAACCTGGATGGTGGAGGTTACAGTGAGCTGAGACTGCACTACTGTACTCCAGCCTGGGCAACACAGCAAGACTCCATCACAAAAAATATATTAAAGACACAGTCTTCAGAGATAATCCTGGTGGCAACAAAAAGCAATCTGCCACTTCTCCCCGTGTAAGAATGGCGGATACGGGATCCACTCGCCTGACATTGAAAGAAAAATAACGCCTACCACGTATGGAACCATTTTGGGGGCAGACCTTATGCCTCATGCTAGACGCTTTAATATCTCTTACATCATGTAATCATCAATTCTGGGGAAGAGGCATTATTAACACAATATTATAGATAAGATGATTATGGCAGAACTAAGATAAGTAATAGCTTAGGCAATGTCACACAGCCTCAGGGACAGAGACAGAACTTACTCTGGTGCAGTCTGGCTCCAAGGTCAGTGTCTTTCCATAAACTTAACCTGGGCATCCCATTGCTGTAACAGACTCACCCTGGGAGGAACTGAGTGATTATTTACAAAGTAGAGTTGGTGGCAGCTCTTCACTTAACAGTAGCGCGTGGGTATCCTCTGCTCTGCCAGTCTAAAAGTGCTAGAAAGTAGACTGATTCTTGGCCAGGTGTGGCGGCTCATGCCTGTAATCCCTGCACTTTGGGAAGCCAAGGCGGGTGGGTCACCTGAGGTCAGGAGTGAGACCAGCCTGGTCAACATGGTGAAACCCCGTCTCTACTAAAAATACAAAAATTAGCCGGGCATGGTGGCAATCACCTGTAACAGCAGCTACTCAGGAGGCTGAGGCAGCAGAATTGCTTGAACGCAGGTGGCAGAGGTTGCAGTGAGCCGAGATCACACTACTGCACTCCAGCCTGGGCAACAAAGCGAGATTCTGTCTCAAAAAAAAAAAAAAAAGAAAAAGAAAAAGAAAATAGACTGATTCAGAGTTCAAGCCACTGACCATCCTTGGAGAAAGAGACTTTCTCAGGAACCCCAATAATTAAACAGATTAACATCCACTCAAAAGACCCTGAGAAATAAAGAGTTCAAATGCTTTTTAAAAAATTTACCTTATTTCAAGGAATATTATAATTAGAAGAGATCATCTCTATCAAGAGATTTAAATATTTTCATATCCTAGAAATTTAACCATATGAATTAATAGAAAAAAAGTTAAAATATAAACACCTCCATGAGAGGATTATTTATAATTACAAAAGCAACAATAAGGTACTGTAAACTTTTAACAATGAATAAATACACTCATATGGTGGAATGCAGACAAATGTCAACAAAACTTGATTGGAATATAGAAAATATTTATAACACGATATGAAAAACCCAAGACTGTATTTATAGCCTGAGCTTAAAATGTAAAACAATATGTGTAACAACAGACTGGGAGAGAATCCACCCACAGTCAAGCAGGTGTCCTCTCAGGGCAGTGCAATTACAGGTACAGTTTTCCCCCTTACACTCCTATGCACATGTTCTTTTTTGCTTTATTGAGCATATGTTACATTTAAGAAAAGAAAAAAAAACATAAAATTTCAATTTGGAACCACAAGCTAGTCATTTTTACCAGTTTCCCTCAAATTGTTATAGGTGTGTGCTCACCTGGGAACTAGTTGAAAATTCAGATTCTGATTAATTTTGCAGCAAATTCTGAGATTCTAGATTTATGTTGATGCTGTGGGTCGGGGACCACAGCTGGAGGGTGGTTTCATGTACAACACACAAGTAAGAATCATTGCAGATCCCCTTAAGTTAGAGATTTGGAGACCAGAAGCTTCCCTTGTAAGTTCTTTCCTTATAACCCGAATCTGGAAGTGTCATTGAATAGCTCCCTGCGCCTCTCGTGTTGTGATGCCAGCCTGTTCCTTTCCTAGCTGAGCTCTGTTCTGCATGAATTTCAAAATCTGCAGCCCAGCTCCTGAGGTTTTCTTCTCCTGAGTAACCTTCCTTTGCCCCTGTTTTGAAATTAAATTCCTTTTGTTCTGCTCATGTTGGCGCAAAAATCTTCTCAAGTCAGTTTAAGAAAACCATCACTAAAACAATTTTCTTGAGGAGTGTAATTATAAAGCTAGTAATTAGACTCCACTAAATGAATAGTGTAGTGGTTAGATTACATTTAGACAAGCACCACATACCCCATTCTGTTTTAATCCCTCCCTTAATTGCAATCCTGTTTGTTTGCATAAAAGGGCTTTAAATGGTAATGATAAGACTATCATATATACTCTTGTAAGATTACGCCACTTATAAATCGAGGGAGATTTGGTATACACTGTGTTACCCATGATCTTATCCATGGTGGCAGATGTGGGGGAGGGTGGAGGAACTTCTCCAGCATTGTGTCAATGTGGTAAAGGAATGCTAGAATTCAACCTGTGGAAGTGATGTGAGAAATCTTACATCTTACACTGTGGAAGTGATGTGAGGGTCTTTCTTGGCACATCTACCAGATGGCACCATGGCACCATAAAGGGCCTATCTGAAGCTCTGCCCAGCTTGCCACATCATCTCCCCAGCAGAATCATGCCCTTGACTCTCTGTGTTGATTGTTTTAGTGCTTAGATTTGTGGTGCATTTAGTAACCTGTTTATCTTCTCTATTTGCTCCAAGGCACCTGCAGCTTTCTCAAAGCACGACCAGTGCTCTACTCCTCCCATTCGAGACAGCCACATCTTTTTGTGCAGTGCCAGCCCCGTCTCTGAGACCAGTAGTGAAAGTGGAGGCTGCAGTAAACGGATTTGGCCATATTGGGCATCCGGTCACCATGGCTGCTTTTAACTCCGACCAAGTGAATATTGTCCACTCTCAATGACCCCTTCATCGACCTCAACTACATGATACACATATTCCAGTATGAGTCCACACATGGCAAGTTCCACAGCTACATCAGCCTTGAGAATGGAAGCTTATCATCAATGGAAATCACATCATCACCTCTCAGGAGTGCAATCCCACCAAAATCAAATGGGCTGATGCTGATGTTGATTATGTCATTGAATCCACCGACATCTTCACCACCTTGGAGAAGGCTGGGGCTCACCAAGATGGGGGAGCCAAAAGGGTCATCATCTCTACCTGATCTGCTGATGCTTCCATGTTTGTAATGGACACAAACCATGAAAGGTAAGCAAATAACCTCATGGTGATCAGGAATGCTTCCTGCACAACCAACTGCTTAGTCCCCCAGATCAAGGTCATCCATGACAACCTCAGCATCATAGAGGGACTCGTGACCACAGTTCATGCCATCACTGCCACCCAGAAAACTGTGGTTGACCCCTGTGGGAAACTGTGGCATGAAGGCTATAGGGTTCTCCAGAACATAATCCCTGCCTCTAATGGCACTCCCAAGGCTGTGGGCAAGGTAATCTCTGAGCAAGAATCTCACTGGCATGGCCTTCTGTGTTCCTACTGCCAACATGTCGGTCACAGAACTAATCTGTCTGGGGAAACCTGCTAAATATGAGGACTTCAAGAAGGTGGTGAAGCAGGCATCAGAGGGCCCTCAAGGGCACCATGGGCTACACTGAGCACCAGGCTGCCTCCTCTGAGGTGAACAGTGACACACACTCTCCCACCTTCTATGCTGAACAGACATTGTCCTCAATGACCACTTTGTCAAGCTCATGTTTTGGTATGACAATGAATTTGGCTACAGTAACAGGGAGCCTTATGGTCCACATGGCCTTCAAGGAAGAAGAGACCCCAGACCACCAGCTCCAGCGAGACAACAAGAGGAAAAGAGACCCTCAGCTGCCGTGGAATCCCTGCTCCCACTCAGTCCCCACCACACTGAGAATCCCCCCTCAACACAGTTTCCACTCTAGAACCCCTGAAGAACAAGGGGACTAGGGAGCCTCACCCTCTCACTTACCATCAATAAAGTCCCCCGTACTCAGCCCAAAAAAAGCCCCCCAAAAGCTCCTGTGGCAGGAACGGAGCTCCCCCAGCACGAGCATCTCTTCAGGAGTCTGCACGTGCAGTTGACCCACAGTGAAATATGCAACGACTCACATCCTGCAAAGCTTCACTCTGTATCCAGGAACCACTCAATTCACCCAAATTTCCCCTGAAGATGATATATGCCTTTGACCTGTCTCATATCATCCAAAGGACAAAAAGTTCCTAATAACTAATAGTCATTGGGTGTTCAACACTGTGACATGTTTAGATGCCTTATACCATTCCATTTGTCCTATAAGCCCTGTTTCATAGGTGAAAACAGGCTCAGAAAAGGTATGTAATTCATTCAAGTTCAACCAGCGAAGGAAGCAGAGCAGAGATTGCAACTCATGCTTTTCTAACTCCAGGGTCCAAATTGTTAGCCACTATGCTCAACCAGTGAAGCACATTCTCAGGTTGCCAGCCCATTTTTATTTTATGGTGCCTAAGCCCTCAGCTCTCCTTCCACATGCCTCCCTCCAACTTAGGAAAGTCTTCAGCTTCTCTGATTGGTGAAGCGTTGAATGCCTCCTGCAAAATTTAGATGGCCTATGATTTCGTTGAGAAAGACCATGCCTCGCAAGAGCTGTGAGGCCTGACTGAGGCCACAAAGCCAGAGAATCTGCAGTTGTGTTTTCTTGTCTAACAGTGCTGAGCTTCATAGCTTCCCACAGGGTGGTGGGGAAAATATTATGCTAAGAGCATCTCTGAGTTCTCCAGGAGCCTCTTCCTGCCTCTTTAATCTGAGATTTGCATTTCCTTATCTAGGAAATGAAAATAATTATATCTATGCCTCTAAGATTTCAGGGGCGTGTATGTGTGTGTGTGCACAAAATGAGATAAGGTGTGTAAAGCATTTTGTAAATGGAAAATGTTATTGCATGTAAATTATTATAATATGACTTAACTCGATTTAGAATACGCATTGCTTAATAAAGTGAGTTTATCTCTGGAGTAGTTTAGATGTCATATGTCATGTCAAGGAAAAATTGTATTATATTACATAGAAGTGTTCTTTATGTTTATATATTTACCTTATTAAAATATAAAAATACAAGTAGGGTGTTTCCTTAAATGTTGTAAGCCTTCTTTTATATTTTATTCTTTATCCTGGTTTCAGTTTGTATGCTTTGGGTTCCCTCTTCGGTAACAGAATTACTCTGTTCTCGGCTGATTGATTCTAGGCATTTGCTGAATGCAGCCAAACTATGACATATTTGCATCTTTAAGGCTTGAAACGTTTTTTCAGTTTTTAAAATGAGTTTATTTTGGGGAAATGTATGACTTCTTGAACTAATGGCAAATTAAGTTAATAAAATTCATACCTGCTGTGGGCAATGATGATTATATATCAAAGGAAACATAAATCAAAGGCTAAATTCCACACTCTGTAATTGATCACATTTCCCATTCATTTCCATGGAAATACTTTCTGTTTGGGATTATAATGTTGAGGCATAGAGCAATGATTCTCCCTTTTAAGTTGCTTCTCTCTCTGGCCTTCTCCTACTGCTGACACTGTCTCTTTCTTCCTACCTGGTCACACAACCGTCAGAGTTTGCTCACCACAAACGTTCACTACTTAGACGACAGTTACAATACTGCAGTATTCCTTGCCCTTAGGAAGGATGTTTGTTTGTAATTGTGTTTGCTGATGATTTGTTAACAACAATCACATTTTAAAAACAAACTTGAAAAAAAGCTGGTGCAGAATGAGACACAAAGCTGTTTCCCACAAGGCATGTTTCCTACAAGGCCCTTCTGGCTCTATTTGGCCAGATTCTGGCTCTAATACCCCGATTCTGGCTCTATTTAGCCAATGACATAACCTCCCAGTCCAGTGACCCCTCACTTGCATTACGAATTATCATTCTGAAAGTAAGGCCAATTCAAGAGAATTTAAAAATGATGTGATCTCTGACAATACTTTTGAAACTAGGTAGATTTGACTTAGTATGCATTTTTATGGAGACCATAAATCCAAGTCCACCTGAGGCTGGGTCAACCAATTAGAAATCGTGAGATGAGTTAAGAAATATTTATTCTACTAGATGTATATCTAAACTGTGTATTTCTTTTGAACCCAGATTAGTGTCTTGTGTAGTTTCTATTAAAAACTTGTGCTGAGACAGGTGGATTGCACAGACAATCTTAGCTTTAATCCAGAGCCCTAGAAGTTTCTTAGAATCTGAAATGAGTGATAGTAGCTTTCGTGCTATTATTTACATCATATATCATATTAGGATTTACTTAGCCAACACTTTCATAAAGTACGACTTTGATGGATAGCAAAGTGCACAAAATAATTAAGCACACAAAAAGCAGTCCACTTAGAGGAAAAATTGCAAAGAGTAAGTACAGTCAGAGATGCTAGGCAAACTATCAAATATAGACAGATATTTGGCTAATTCACATCAGGGGTTAAGAATATTTAGAAGAAACATTTCAGGCAAATATACAGTGAACAGAAGATCAGAAGAGAGCATGACGAGTTTAGAAGACATATAATCAAAAGTCACCAAAATTCAAATCAAATCAATATGATTCAATTTAACACAGCATTCACTGTGCAAATACTTTGTGCCAATGCACTGTAGCAGGGGCTCTGATATTTAATATATTACCCTTGACCTCAAAGAATGTAGACCTAGAAAGGAAAGTTAGAAAAAGGCATAAGGGTCCAGCTTCAAGTACCCTAGAACTTAAAGTATAATAATAAAAAAAAAAAGTTAAGCACAATTAAAAAAAGGAAAAAAAGAAAAAGGTATAAGGGAATTTAAAAAACAACTTACAGTAAGATAATAGAAGAAAGTAATTGATTATTGGCCAGGCGCACTGGCTCATGCCTGTAATCCCAGGACTTTGGGAGGCCCAGGTGGGAGGATTGCTTGATTCCAGAAGTTTGAGAACAGCCTTGGCAACATGGTGAAACCCCGTCTTTACCAAAAATACCAAAAAAATGCCAGGCATGGTCGTACGCACCTGTAATCCCAGCTACTCAGAAAGCTGAAGAGGGAGGACTGCTTGATTCCAGAATGTTGAGGCTGCAGTGAGTCAATATCATACCACTGCACTACAACCTGGGAGACAGAGCAAGATCTTGTCTCAACGAAAAAAGGAAGGAGGGAAGGAAGGAAGGAAGGAAGGAAGGAAGGAAGGAAGGAAGGAGGGAAGGAGGGAAGGAAGGAGGGAAGGAAATGAAAGAAAGAAAGAAAGAAAGAAAGAAAGAAAGAAAGAAAGAAAGAAAGAAAGAAAGAAAGAAAGAAAGAAAGAAAGAAAGAGAAGGAAAGAAAGAAAGAAAGAAAGAAAGAGGAAGGAAGGAAAGAAAGAAAAGGGGAGGAGAGGAGAAGAGAAGAGAAAAGAAAAGAAAAGAAAAAAAAGAAAATTGATTATTAAATTAGATGCCTGGGTTTGAATTCCACCAAGTCACTTATTTCTTTGTCTGTTTCCTCAATGACATATGAGGACAATAAGACCATGTAGACCATAGACCATTTAGAAATACTGGGTGTAAAAGTACTTTTTAATGTTTCTTCTCTCCCTAGGAATAAACTCATGGGCAGGAACTGAGGCCCTCAGGGATTTAACAACTGTACAAATAAACATGAAACGGGCAGCAGAGTTCAACTCCCAATGCTGCAGTGGGTGAGGAAAAAAGAACCCCTTAAGAAGACAGAGTTCCATGTTTCTGTGACAGGTGGTGAGTGGGAGAATCCTGGTGGCATGGGATGGGACGAGAGGACATATGGGAACTTTGGGTGGAGTGCAGAGTACATCAAAGGAATGAGGGAAAGATTGGAAAGGAAATCAGTCCTTACTTAGGTCATGTGGAACCTTTGTTTTCAAGTAGGGCAGGGATATTCAGAGTTGTATTTAAAAAAAAAAAAAAAAGTCTGGAAATAATGTGTAAGTGGGCTGAGAGGCTGGTGATAAGAAAACAGAAAGAGTATCAGGAAGCCTTTGTCTACAGGGAAACAACATGTCCTCTAGTATCTAAGGTGAAAATGGTAGCGGGAATTACCAGGAAGGAAAGATGTGGAGAACAAGTCTGTTTTGCTTGGATTTTGTGGGAGCCCACCCTTGTGATAATGATCATGGTGGCTCGTATTTGTACCACGGTAGGTAGAGACTGTCTTCTGAATAGCCTTGGTGGCTAGGGTGAGTCTATCCTGAGTAGAGGTTTGAGTCATCAGAGCTCTTCATAAAGATGAATCTGGCAGCAGTGAGGTCGTGGATTATGAAGAAACTGAACTCAGAAGAAGTAGGAGGGGCTGGGAATAGCTCAGATGGTAGACATGATTTAGCAAAACTGAACTGAAATGTGTGAGTGGTGGGACAAAGACTTAAAACATGGTCGTGGCCCTTTTCTCCACACCATTTTTAGTTTTGCCCTGAGGCAGGACAACTTTAACCGAGCCTTAAGTCCATGTCACTCGTGCTGCCTGCTGCACTCTTTGTCCAGGTACGAGGTAACAGCCCAAACTGTTGTGTTGGCAGCGGTCGTTGAAAAGATGAATGTGTTCCTGGTTTATAGAACATAGTCATTTATCGAATGTGGAAATCAGAATGGTGAATAGTCAAAGATGACACCAGCTTTTACAGCTTGGATGATTGAAAGAACGTTAGTTCCATTACATAAAATCAAGAAGAGCAGTGGGATTTCAGGTTTGGACAGATTGAGGTGGAGGTGATGACAGATGGACACCTAGGTAGGGAAATTCAACAGAAAGCTGGAAATGTTGGACGTTTAGGGAAGGAGCAGAGCTGAGTATAAAGACTTAGAAGACATACCATTAAAACTGTAGTCAAAGCCAGACGAGCGATTACTTTCCTGAATTAATAAAGCAGTTCCCGTGATGGCGGATGAAGCAACAGTATTCATCACGTCATCCTGGTTCCCACAGTCACAGCAGGTACAGCTCTCGGAGTGGAAAGAACTTTGCCTGGTTTCTTCGTATTCAGATGTAAATGGAGAAGAGACCATGATGTAGTTGATTTAATCAGCTTAGTCCGCCAAACCAGATAATTAAGCCCTGTCCACCACACTTCCAGTTCATCTGCTTTGTCCCTAAATTACTCAATTTGTATAGCGACATTGATTGAGTATCCAACTACTCCACTGTGTATGGGATACAATCATTATAAATCTTAAAGGAATTGTCCAAAGAGCTTAACCTGGTATGAGGTTCTAATAGCATGTAAAGTGAATCTAAGTTATCAGAGGTTTATTTTACTAAGAGTTTTCTGCACATCTCTAATTCTATTCTGCACATTACTGATCAATCATTTAAACGCTGAATATAGTTTTAAAAATTAGGGAGTTTAAAACCATCAAGAACTTTTTTCAATCATTTGCTAATATCAGAAGGAAGTTCCATGAGGCTAAATTGGAAATAATTAATTCTCACATGTAAAGATAGAAATATTTATCATATAAATGATTAAAAGCTAAGAATGATTAGAATCATAAAACTCTAATAAAAAACTACAGTGCAAAATTTCAATATTTTGAAATGAGTGCATAAATTGCTTGCTATGAGGACTGTTGCTTCTATCTGCAAAATTCATATACATTTTAAATGCGAGGGATGACATTTCTTGGTGGAAGGAGAAAAAAGCAGACAAGAAACCTGAGGTTATGTTTTCTGAGACCTTGGACAAGTCGTCTGCCCTGTTTGGGTGTCAATTTTCTTATAGATAGATAGAATAAATCCAGCTTTTCCCGTGCACTCCCAGGAGCACCTTCAGGGAATGGTGGTGTGTGGGGAGACTGAGCTTCACCCAGGGTGGTCCCATTTGCCTTTTTTACATTTCGCTTTAGAGTTTCTTTTTCATTTGAGCAAATGATTCTAAGCTTTAAAAGGTATGTTTGCAAACGCTTAGACCAGATGTTCTTCACCCATCCCAGAAGTTGGTAGAGTCTAAACTACTGTGTACTGGAAGTCTTATGGAATAGTCTTTTTAAAATAGCATTTGCTTTGTGGACAAAGAATAAATAATGATTAAATAAGCAGAAGGGAGTAGGGTAGAGAGAGGAGGCATGGCACATGACTGGCAACCCAGAGGCTTCCTGTTGGTGGTTTCGTTCTCCAGGCTTGCCAATTTCTACTCCTTCAATTCAGACCTCAACTCTTCTAAGGGCCCGCCCTGAGTCATTCTGCAAATATTGCAGTCTCTGTCCTCCAGCCTCAGTCACCTTCCCACACACACAAACGCACACCTACTTCTGATCCACCATACTGGGCTGCACTATTTAATTTTTCCATAGTATTTGACACCTTAAGGGAAAGAGCTCTGTCTCTTTTGTTCATTGCTGTATCCCAATTTCCTCGAGTTGTGTGGGATGCAAACACTTGTTGAAAGAATGGATTCTGGGTGACTGGGCCCAGTTTTTAAACCAAGGATACTTGGCCAGTTCCAAGCCACCATTGCAAAATCCTCTCCTCTCCCAGCCTCTCATTCTCCCCAAGTGCTCTTCTCTCTGAGTCCCTTTTTCTGAACCACGTGAGTGTTAGTTTGATGCCATCCAAATCTTATTGGGTGTTAATTTATGATGAAGATTACTCAGGGCTATCTGGCCGGTCCCAGGGTTTTAAACTTTCAAGGAGGACTTTTGGAGGATGAAAACAGCTTTTGGTGGCTTTGCAGTTGGGAAAATTAGTGCTTTGAGAAGAAGGCTGCATCCTTCCTACTTCGTACGGTGAACGTGGGCACGGAAGGCAGAGTCACAGAGCTTGGAGAATGCAATTCTAAAAAATTCATGCAAGGGGTGGGGCTTGGGGAGAGAAGGGAAATGTCACCAGTACTCCTACATACACTGCTGGAGGAAGGATATAAGTACCATTTACTTGGCACCTGTTACTGACTGGGAACTATACCAGTCACTCTAATAGGCTAGTGTTTTAACATGTAGGTTTTATTATCCAGGTATGGTGAGGCACGGGTCAGAAGATGACTGCCATTGGAAAGATGGTTTGTCACTCACAGTTCCCAGGAGGAGGGGCATGTCACACCATGGGAGCCCACAAGGGGAGTCAGGAGGTGAATGGAGTGAAGAGTAAGTATGGTCACAGCCTCTATTGTGGCTTCTGTGGAAGGAATGGGGGAACCAGGGTGAGCAGGCTTAGGATCTGCTAGTGTGAATAATTTCAGCAGGCTCTGGGGCATGGGGGTGGCCCCTAGTTGTTTTTTTTTTTTTTTTTTTTTTGAGACAGAGTCTTGCTCTGTTGCCCAGGCTGGACTGCAGTGGCCAGATCTCAGCTCACTGCAAGCTCCGCCTCCCGGGTTTACGCCATTCTCCTGCCTCAGCCTCCCGAGCAGCTGGGACTACAGGCGCCCACCACCTCGCCTGGCTAGTTTTTTGTATCTTTTAGTAGAGACGGGGTTTCACCGTGTTAGCCAGGATGGTCTCGATCTCCTGACCTCGTGATCCGCCCGTCTCGGCCTCCCAAAGTGCTGGGATTACAGGCTTGAGCCACCGCGCCCGGCCTGGCCCCTAGTTGTTACTTGGACCTGGGATGATTAGGGCAGGGGAGGTGGCCCTGAATGGGAGAGTTCCATAAGGAGATGGCTGGGGAAAGGGCTCTGGATCAGTTGGTTTGCATATAAAAGGTGCACTCACAGGGGAGTTATTTGCTCTTCCTAGGAATTGGCTAACTCCAAGAGGGGCAGGCCTGTCAGCGTTGGAAAGGCCTCAGATGTCAAGGCATCAGAAATACAGAAAATAGAGGCATAATCAATACACTTATTTTATTTAAAAACATGAAGATTTGAACTTGTCAAAAACATGAAGATTTGTCTGTGACAAAGAATTATTTGCATCCGTAAAGGAGAAGACAAATGTCGTCCTTGTTGTGGAATGGGCAGAGTGCAAGGGAAAAGAGGAAATATAGATCCACCCCCCACCTCTCATTCAGGCCATGGAACCACTGAATAGGAGAAAATGAACTTAACGCAGACTGGAAAAACGACACGATATGAACTGCCCCCGCTCTCCATACCACACAGTGTACTTGCATAAAGCCTCATGGCTCCACAAGAAAGCCGTTGTGAAGTGTTGTCAATTTGCCAAAAACACCTCCTCTGCCTGTATTTCAGCAAAGGGCAGACAGCTCTGTACTGTGTCTCCTAAAAGGTTTGGGGAAACTAAATCTAGAAACTTTTTCTCTTAACTTTTGTGAAACTCCTGGGCAATACTTAGGAGAATGTGGGTGACGGTGACAATAGCTTTTTCTTGTTTGGTCGTTTGGTTGGTTGGGTGTTTTTACCTTTTAGTTTAGGTTCAGGGGTACATGTGCAGGTTTGTTACATAGGTAAACTCATGTCACAAGAGTTTGTTGTACAGATTATTTCGTCACCCAGGTATTAAGCCCAGTACCCAATAGTTATCTTTTCTGTTTCTCTCCCTCCCCCCACCCTCCCTGCTCAAGCAGACCCTAGTGCTTGTTATTTCCCTCTTTGTGTTCAGGAGTTCTCATCATTTCACTCCCACTTATAAGTGAGAACATGCGGCATTTGACTTTCTGTTCTTCCATTCATTTGCTAAGGATAATGGCCTCCAGCTTCATCCATGTTCCTGCAAAAGCCGTGATCTTGTTCTGATGGTTTTAACTGTAAACACTGTTCATTTTCCTTTGGGTGACATTGGCTTCTTAAGATGACATAAACTTATTTTAACCTCAAAGGACCTTCTAAAATACACACGTTTTTACATTCCGACTGAAGGAAAGATGTCGGTGCCCTCGCCGGCTTCACCAAATTCCGGCTATGAAAATCTATCTTGTATTTGTGATGGATTCCAATGGGAATGGAACGTTTTAGACGAGTGGACAAACCCCCACCCATGTGGGTGACTCTTACTCCCGTGCTAGGTGCAGAACTGCCGGGATGGACGCACCCAAATCTGGTATTGAAAGTAGTTTCTGCTAACATTTGATTCTGATCTGAGCTTCTGGTAGGAAATACCTGCATAATAATGTGTAGTGTGTACCTATTTTGAGGTGAAGGAAAAGAGCGAGGTGTAGTTTCTGTAGTTTGCAACACTCAGAAGCGGTAATTGGGCTGGCATCAGAGGGCACCTGTGCTGGGGCCTCCTGTACCACGGCCAGATGCACTCCCCAGAACCCCACAGAGCACGCATGAGCAAGGTTGGACTTAGAGCATGGAAATCAATCAGAGTCACCATTTTCGTCTTTTTTTTTTTTTTTTTTTTAAGACGGCAATTCGTGGCAACTTTTGTTGGGTATTTAACACAAGAGCTGCCTGTGAGAAACTGCCTTTGGAAGTTTTAAAGTTTTAAAATGTCAACTTTCCAGCAAATTTTCTTTATTTAAAAATTTTTTTCTAAATATAAGAGGAATACGATAATGAGAAAAAAATCATTTGGAAGAAAATTACACTACATTAAAACATTTAGAAAAGCTTAAAGCAATATTTCTCATTCAGAGAAAATCCCTGTAATGTGATATTAATATTATTTTCTTTTTTTTTTTTTTTTTTTTTTTGAGACGGAGTCTCACTCAGTCCCCCAGGCTGGAGTGCAGTGGCCGGATCTCAGCTCACTGCAAGCTCCGCCTCCCGGGTTCATGCCATTCTCCTGCCTCAGCCTCCCGAGTAGCTGGGATTACAGGCACCCGCCACCACGCCTGGCTAATTTTTTGCATTTTTTAGTAGAGACGGGGTTTCACCGTGTTAGCCAGGATGGTCTCAATCTCCTGACCTCATGATCCGCCCGCCTCGGCCTCCCAAAGTGCTAGGATTACAGGCGTGAGCCACTGCACCCGGCTGTGATATTATTTTCTTCAGCATTTTTCCTATTGCTTTCTTTTCTCTTCTTTGCTCTCTTTGGATCATAGTACATCTATCATTTTGAACTGTACTTTTCAACATTTAATTTTAGATCAAAAATATTTTCCTATGCGATAGAAAAAATCATGACAGCATCATTTTAAATGGCCTTAAATAATACTCTGTCATATGGTGTGCTCTAATTTATTTAACCATACTCTTATGTTATATTCTTTCTAATTTCTTATTAATTTAAAATAATGATGCCATGAATATTTTTGTACCTAAATATTCCTGTGCACTTATAACATGGGATAAAATATTTTTAAAGATTTTCTTGTCCTTCAAGTTATCCAATGTCCCTCCCCTTTTTTTTTGCCAACATCAAAAAAAGAAGATTTCATCACAGGGGAAGATCAAAACGAGAGAGAGAGAGAGCAAGAAAGAGAGAGGAGAGAGCACGCCAAAGTTTTACTTTTTGAGTTTTAAAACTCATAACAGAGACGTAATCCTGAAAACCTATGTTTTTGGTTGACAGGAGCAGACTTTTTTTAAAAAACAGAAAAGTTTTTGTTTTTGTTTTGCATTCAAAGAGTTAAAGCTTTAAGGAATTGAGGCATAGACTTCATGCTATAAAGAGAAGATTGGAAGCAAGGGTTCTTAACCTCGTGTTTGTAAACAGAACAAAATTTCAATGTAATTTGTTTCCCGTTATATTCCTATGTATATGATTTTATGCGTCTAAAACATTTTTCTGAAAAGAAACTCACAGGACTCATCAGGCCACCAAAGGGGCCCGTGACACAAACACGGTTAACTGTCCCAGGTTGGTGACGGGCAGATGGCATCCCCTTCAAAACTAGCAAGAGGTCACTGGGGCTGCAGGAGGCATCAGTCCAGCATATAGGCAGGTACCAGTAATGGGTCTTTGAGGGAGAAACTTCCTCCATGCGTGTGTGTGTGTGTGTGTGTGTTTGAAACTTAGTATAGACACTACCCCATCCCAACCTTAGTTTTACTTTGGGAGCCCCCCAAAATAAAGAAATGTGTATTTTACATGGCAGCATGGAGTCCTGGCACGTCAGAGGGTTGTGACTGCATCTGAATCTCCCCCTGCCTCAAGGAGACACAGGGTGGCTGAGAGAGACTGAGCCGGCAGTTGCAGAGGACAGCTCCACGTGGGGCAGCAGGAGGCCAGAGCACAAGGCGTGAGGGACTGTTCGTCTGAGGCCTAGGAGAGGATGCTGTTCCAGCTCAGCTGATGCCACCACGAAGGGTAAGGACTCAACTGGACAAGGCATGTCCGCCCAAGTCATCAGGGAGGATGCTGACTATCACACAATACTGGAAAGATGGACATGGAGGCTATGCCTGGGCATGTCCAAGCCCCCATCCTCTCCCTTTCTTTCTCCAGCTCTGAAATGTGTCACCAGGGGGGCAAGAGAGACTCTGAGATCCGTGAGTGTAAATCCCAAATCACTGAAAAGCAGAAATGACAGGTTTTCACTGAAATTGACTGGATCTTATTTTTTAATTCCAGGAGGTATGAGAACTTGAAATCTACATTTAGTCATAGAAAAATAGAAGTTCTTGTTTTGTACCCTTCAATTTCATGATCCGTGAAAACATCACATACTCAGTAAGTTTCTTTAGATGTTAAATTTCTGAATCTAATAACAAAAATTTTATTAAGGCTCTTTATACATACATTTAATGATCATAATTTAATTATTTCCCAATTTGATTTTTAAAAGCACAGTTAATTGGTATCCAATTTTACCATAATTTGGAGCCATTTGTATTCTTCTGTGAAATGTGTATTCAAGACCATCGTTCATTTTACTTTATGGGTTCTTTTATTGAAACCCATCCTAATAGAGAGACCCAAAGAGTTCATGCACTCTGTTCCTAAGCAAGAAAATTCATGAAGGTAGAATGTGAGGGTCTCCAGAGGAACATGGTGCTGGCTGTTCTAATGGTTTTTGAAAAGACAATGCAAAAAGGAAATCCCATCAAATTCTTGATAGCGCAAAAAGCTTTGCTTTTGGCATAGTCAGGGCTCTGACAGAGAGTACTTAGGCTTTTAAATTAAGTGTCTATCCGCTTTTAACATTTGGGGAGATTTCTATATTAAATATATGAACAATGACCTTAGCAAAGAATTCCAATTTTATTGCTAGTGCTGGACATAGAAAGCAAAGAGGTTGTCCTTCAGGGAAGTGACTGGGCGGGTGTCATGTGGTTCTCCTGCCACTGGTCCAAATCATCTCCCAACCTATCAATCATTTTACATTCTTCCAAAATGTTAGATGCCTAAAGAGTAAAGTCCAAATGCTACAAGCCTACTTCAGACCTCTGCACAACGCAGCCCTGTCTGAATATTCTAGCCTCCCTTCCTTCTGCAACTCACATACACACTTAGGATGCATTTGATGCCTCACCGTAAGATAGTTTTATGTTTCTTTACTGTTGCTTCTACCGTCCTTTAACCTGCCATACTCTTATCTCAAGTATCTGTCCATTCATTAATATGTACATTTAACCAATATTTATTGAATATTTGTTGTGCATCAGGCAGGCATTAGGATAGGTGTTAGGGTTACCCCAACAAACTCGTTATGGTTCTAGTCCCTAACAGAATTCCACTTACCACCCATGCACCCAAAGACTTAGCTCAAGAACCTCCGCTCCCCTACACGACCCATGAAGCCTTCCTCTGTTCTCTGCTCTTATTCCTCAAGATTTCCTTGGCTACTTTTGGCTCATTGCATTTTCATATAAATCTTGTAATCACCTGGGTCAATTTTCAAATACACACACATGCAATCTCCTGGGATTGCATGAGGCTGGGGATACATGTAGGAAGAGCTGACACGTTTACAATGTGAGTCTTCTCATTGATAAATGTCCTAGATCTACTTATTTACTCTATCTACTTATTTAGATCTCCCTTTGAGATCCCTGTCAGAGATGCCTTGTGGTTTTAGAATACAAATCTCATATATCTCTTTAAAATTTCTTTTGAAGTATTTAATGTTCCTCGATGCTGTTGCAAATCGTGTAATTGCAAGATTTTATTTTCTCTGTGTTGCAGGTCTACAGATATAGAGTTGATTTTTTTATACTGACCTTATATGCAGAGACTGTGTAAATAGACATTACATTTAAGTTGTTTGCAGATTCTTTTGGATTTTTCTTCATATACAGTCAGTTCATCTGTGTCTAGTAATTTTTTTCTTCCTTTCCAATGATTCTGTCCTTTATATGTTAATTTGCATTACTGCCCTGGCCTGGACTTCCAGGACGATGTAGGCTAGAAGTGGTAAACAGTAAGCACCCTTATTTCTTTCCACCACTCGAGGGAAAGCTTTCACTATTTTACCTTTAATTTGCAGTTTCACTAAGCCTCCTCTGGGCTGATCCTCTTCCTGCAACATGAGCTTCCAGGGCTTTGACTGAGGGTGGTGCATCCCAGGAACACTGCCTCTCCTGGGAGAGGCATCGTCACACTGCAGAAAACTCAACTCCACGTTTCGGAGGTAGTCAGCTTAGCTTTCCTATGTCCTTCCCTGTGCAGCTTCAGAATTCAGCAACTGTCTTGAGGGGGAAGCTGGTCCTGCGTAGAAGGCCCTATTGTGTTAGATAACCTGGCTACCTTCCGTGAGCTCTGCTGAAACCTCTGCATCCTGCGCCCCGAGAAGGGGTTCTGGTAGAGTTTAGATGCTGAACTTCTCGTTCTCACCCAGAACCCACAGTGCCCCAGGATAAAGGGCTGGTGCAGATTCTCCCCTTTGCTGTCTCTCAGCCTCTCTACCTACATTGCTTCAACAGCTCTTTGGTGCCTTTAAAACAGATGATTTTTGGATTTTATCTGTTTTATCTAGTTGTTCTGAGTTTCAGGATTAGTCTGTCACCAATATCTCCATCTTACTCAAAAGCAGAAGTCCCATAAAAGGTTTTTCATATATCCTTCCCAATTTATCTTTGATTGATTATACACTTCCAGACTTATTCCTCCTTGGGAGATGGAATATGAGGATCAAAGCAAACTCTGGAGGTTTTCTAGGGTCTCCACCTGAAGAACAATCACAAGGTTATTCCCAGAACTGAGAGAACTGCAGAAATTAAGGGCCAGCCAATGGAGTCAAGTTAACTTTGGATAGATCTGAAAGAGAGGGCAATAGGGCATTGCATCCGGGCTCCGATTGGAGAAGTTCATCTAATCTCCAAGTCTTTGTTTCATCCTACTACATTAACATCTTCCCACGTCAATGGCCAAGACCAACTAAAACAATCATAAAAAATAAACTTATTGTATATGTCTAGATGTACAAAGTTTTGCTTTGGGAAGTAATAAAGAAATACAGACATCATGAACTCAAGACTTCTTGAGTTTATCTGAACTATTGGAGAACCCTTCAATCGACTTTCCACCACCTCCGTGGTCTGTTCAAGATGCACACAGAGATCACTGGGCAGATGAGTGCATCACCCTGGAAGTTACCTAGTGTGCTGGCTTCATGGAAGTGTCCCTGCCTAGTAGGGACAGAGCATCTAAACTCAGGAATAGGATCCAGAGATCTGGAAAAGTGAATATGAGCATCATCTGTTATTATGTTATTGCTAGAAGTAATTTTTCTGATGTGGTAGGCAGGCAAGTTTCCTCTCTCAAAATACCATGCACATCTTGTCTAGCCTTGACATTTTTTTCAACTAAAGGAAGGTTGTTCCTTGATTAAACATATGCAAGTGGCTGGGATATTTCTACCCAAAGAAGAATGTCATGCATTTACACAGCCATGGGCTTTTGGGGTTACACTCCGGCAGCAACATGTCACTCTGTATATTGTTGCACTTTCTGTTTTTATTTGTCCTGGCTTTCTAATCCTATGTTGGGTTCCCGCCTAAGTGTAAGGCGGCTCTTTTTGGAATGTGTTAACTCTGCTGTGACATCTTCAGCATTTCTTCGAAGGTGTGGAAGGATCCACATGGTGGCTTCTGGACAAAGCACAGCAATTGGATCCTCACTTATGTGGCCCTTGGACATCGTGACTTCAGCAAGCATCCTTCCTTCTCTGCAAACACAGCTTCGAAGCTGAAACTAGTTGGAGACCCAAGAGTGATCACTTATGTGGGACTTGAATGGAAAAACGCTCAAAGAATATCAGGCTGTGAACCGGGCATTTTCAGTGAGGACAGAATGCAAAGGAAAGAAAAGGAGAAGCTGTGAAATGCCTGTTGACATTTTTCTGGGCAAGGAAGAAATATGTGTTCACCTACCTTCCAGGGCCCTTTTATATTGCCCTAAATTCTGCTACTTGTTCCCCTATTCGATCTTGTGTCAGATTTCCTTCTCAATTAAAAAAAAGGCTGACATGAAAAATAATTCATATTCATAGAGTTAATTCTGATGAAAATAATCCCTAGGGCTTTAATGCACTACATCCCGAATTAAAATGCTCTGGACGCTCTGGGTTTGGGCTCGTGTCTCTCTTGGGATGCCATTAATGTTTTATGCATATTAGGTTATTTTCCAGATTCTGCTGCTTTGCTCTGGAAAACAGATTTAAAAATCCAGTTAAGATACATCTGGAAGGCTTTAAAAACTGGGAAAGATTCTCATCTGGATGGGATGGTTTAAGTGTGATGCTGCCTGAATTTGGAGCCAACAGCCATAAGATCTTTCCAGGCCAGTTCCAAGACTTGAATTTTATAATACTATGAATATCTAACCAACAATCCCCTCAGGGATAGATTTCAAAATTGGACATTATGTGAAAAAAAAATCAATTAATTTTTTTTTTTTTTTTTTTTTTTTGATGTAGTAGAAAGACCCTGAGCTGGGATTTTTAAAATATGGCTTCTTGTCCCAGCTCTGCTCCTAATTAGATGAATGACTTGGGAAGTCATGTAACCTTCATGGACCTCAGTTTCATTGTCTGCAAATGAGTATTTGCTTGATAATACCCAATGTCTCTTTGAATTGCCTCTACAATAAAGGTTTTAATTATTTATTTTCCATTTGTCTACTTCCCTCTCTATTCCCTTGTAATTTCCTGGTTCTCATTCCAATTAGTGAATTGATTCTGGCTTCTCCTCTCACTAGCTGTGCAACTTTAAGCAAGTTACTTAACCTTCCTGTGCTCTGAAAAACAGTCTTCATATTGTCTGCCTCATAGAGCATTATGAGGATTAAATGATTAACGCATGTGAATTGCTTGGCTCAGTAATAAGTAAATAAATGCTAACCTCTCTTCATTATTTTCAATAGACTGGTTTCGTTTACTCAAGAGTGTAGCTGATGCACTTTATTCCTGGATAACAAGGATAGAGTTGAGGTCATTATTATCAAGAGCGGCCTCTATTTATTGAAGAAAAGTAAACCTATTAGATTATTGACTCTTTTTCTCTTGCCTAGTCTCAAGTTGTTGATTCAGGAGCTCTGCAGAGTAACACGAACTTGAATATCTCTTTCTATCTAGAACTCTTTCCCTATCCTTGTGTGAAGACACAGAATGAATCGTGAAGGTCTGATCTCAATTCAGAGACCTTGAAAGGAAGATCCAAGCAGAGGCTTATCTGTGGCTCCCCCATGTCTGCAGTACGGGTTGGAATAATCAACATTTCAATTACAGGAAAAAACACACAGATTCCAAGTGAAACACTAGTATCACTGAGAAATAGGTTTTAGGAAAATAGATTCAATTATTTGGGGTGGTATAATTATATACTACATACTGTAAAATGCTCAGTTCATACGTGCACATGGTATGAGTGTTGACGACAGTATACACTACCTGCCCAATGCCCCAGTTGAAATGCAGCATCAACCCTAGGAAGTTCCCTGCACCCCTGTCTATCAAGGGGCCTCCTATATAAGCAGCAACTATGACTTTGCTTCCTATCCCATAGATTAGTTTTGCCTGTTCTTGAACTTCTTATCAATGTACTTTTTGGGTCTGGCTTTTTTTACTCAGCCTAATGTTTTTGAGATTAATCTCTGCTGCCGTATGTATCCGCTCATTCCTTTTTAGCGTTAAGGAGTCAGTATTCCATCGTGTGACTGTATTTGTTAATCTGTTTATTCCTTTTGCTGCTCATGAACCTTTGGGCTGTTTTCCTTTTATGTTATTATGAATAAACCTGCCAAGAATGTAGAGAATGACTGCTGCAATGAAGGGATTTTTTTCCCTGAACTTTTAAAGTTTTCTGCCACGCAATTATATTTTCTTAAAAAATGAAAGATTTAAAATGCATCTCAAGGTCAGCTCAAGTCTTCCCTCTTTCATAAAGAATTCAGTTCCGCCCCCAGGGCCCCCAGGCCTCTTTTCTGAACGGCTTTTGCGCGTGCCCACGCACAAATGCAAGCATTTCACACACTGCCATCATGTGGCTTGCTTTTGGACTGTTTTAATATTCCTATTGTTTCTTGTGAATTAGGCTTATCTCCTTATTCGGTGACATGATGTCTTATATTTATTATTTCTCAAAGCAAAACTTTGTACATCAAGATATATTTGACAAGTTTGTTTTTGATGACTGTTTTTAGTAGGTCTTGGCCATTGACATGGGAAGTTGTTAATGCAGTCGAAAGATGAAACAAAGGCCTGGAGATAAGATGAACTGCTCTAATCAGAGCCTGGATGCAATGCCCCATCCAGAGATTCCAGGGCCCCTTACTCAGGTGAAGGGAAATGCACTGATTTGGAATTCCTGTTACTTGCCTTCTCCTTCCCAGTTCAGAGCACAGGCTGAAATTGGCTTCATTGTGAGTATCCTCAAATATTTCCCTTCGCGCCCCCAGAGCGTGCTATTGGAGGACCGTCTGTGAAATCCCCATTCAATGTTCTCTCAGTGGGATGTAAATAGAAGCTTAGCTCTGATTGTGTTCATTGTCACAGCACAGGCAGGGGCTTCTAGCCTTTAGATGTTGTGTGGTGTGTGCATGTACTTGTTTGTGTGTGATGTATGTGTGTGTGTGCACGTGCTTGTGTGTGTGCTGTATATTTGTGTGATGTGCGGTGTTGGGCATATATGTGCATATATGTGTGTGCAGTGTGTGGTGTGTGTGGTATTTATATGTGTAATGTGTGTGTGTATGTGGTGTGTGTATTTTGTGTGCATATGTGTGTGTGGGCAATGAATGTGTATGTGGTGTGTGTGTGTAGTATATTTGTAGTATATTTTTCTGTGCATGTGTGTGTGATGTTTCTATGTATATGTGCATGTGTGGTACATGTATTTTTCTGTGCCTATGTATGTGTGATGTGTGTATGTGTGGTGTGTGTATTTTTGTGTGCATATGTGTGTATGTAGGTATGTGTGTGCCTGCAGATTTGTGTGTGCATATGTGTATATTTATGAGTGCGTGTGTGCATGTGTGATGTGTTATTGTGTCTGTGTCTGGTGTGTACTTGTACACACAAGCATGCATGTACACACCTGCACACATCTCTCTTCCGTTCTAAGAGGAGTGATGAAGAAACAGAATTGCTGGGATTAAAAGTATCATAGAAATAAATGAGTGAGTTGTTTAGTTTTTTGATGATAGAATATCAGCTCTGGCTGCTGAGTGGTGAGAACTGGAGGGGCGATTCCCTAGAGAATGTTACGTGTTCTTCTCTAAAGCCCACAGAATGGCCACGTTCCCACTCTTCCATCCTACTTTTTCTATCAGTCTTCCCTTTCCTAATTGCTGCCTTAGATGGCCTGAGCTTATTTATTAAGATCGTATTTTCTTTTACTTTTGTTCTTCATTCATGTATTTTATTTTAATGAAAGCCTGCCGAAGAAAACCTAAAAGTACTTTAAAAGCAAATATTTAATGAGTCTTTAGTTAATGGTAATGAATAGCCCTATAGAAAAGAAACATTATTTTCACAATGTTAGAAATACAGTAATAGTTTATCAAAGCTCTCTTAAACATTAGAGTGCTTAATTTAAGTGTTTCAAATCAGAAAGGGTTTTTATAAATGTATTCAAATGTTAAGTAAGGCTGGGCACAGCAGCTCTTGCCTGTAATCCCAGCACTGTAGGAGGCCAAGGCGGGCGGATCACTCGAGGCCAGGAGTTTGAGACTAACCTGACCAACATGCTAAAACCCCATCTCTACAAAAATACAAAAATTAGCTGGGAGTGGTGATGCATGCCTGTAATCCCAGCTACTCGGTAGGCTGAGGCATAAACCCAGGAGGCAGAGGTTGCAGTGAGCCGAGATGGTGCCACTGCACTCCAGCCTGGGCAACAGAGCAAGACACTCTCTCAAAAAAATAAAAAATGTTAAGCATAAAACTAAGATCAGAACTTTATTCATTATTTTTATTATATATAGTAATGTAGTTTTACTGAATATCAACTAACAGTAAATTTAAAATAATGTTTATGTATTTTATTATCATGAAATATTACCTGTTTATTGTAGAAAACTACAAAATAAAGATTAGCAGAAAGAAAAATACCAACTTAAGAGGATTTCTGTCGGAATTATGGCACATAATAGATATGTGTATACTTTTACATCTATATTATTTATAGAAGCAGATATAGAAAGATAAATACTAATATATGGGTATATGTTTGTATATGTGTAGGTGTATATAATATAATATTTATGTTTATCTGTATATATTTATGAATATATACACAAAATAAAATAAACTAGTCATACACTAATTTTTTTCACTTATGATAGGTTTATAAACGTATTTACGTATCAATAAACATTCACCTACAGGGTCATTGATAATGTGAATGGAATTTCCATTCTAACAATGCTGTATATACACATAATTCTCTTGGTAGAATTATTAGATTGTTTTCAGTTTTTAATTATAAAAAACTCATTGCAAAATTTTGCTTCTAGATGAGGTAAAATAACAGAAGCCAAACTAAAAAACTAGACAAAACATGAATCAATGGTTTTTAAGACGTTGGACATCGGTCATCAAAGGAAAGAGATGAGAACAAACAAAGCTAAGCCCCAGCCTGTAGTCTCAAAGGGATTCAAGACCACAGTGAGGAAGAGAAAACTCCGACAGAACCTGGCAGACTCCCTGACTTGTTAAGGATGATGTCTGGGGAGATCAGAGTGGTGAGAGTTCACAGCACAGAGCACTGGGAAGGAGAGAGCTGCATAAAAGATTATGGACGAATGCAGGCCATCCTCCTCGGGTGTTTGACCGAGCGCTGATCAGGGCATGCATGTGAGGAAACTACCTGAGTCTTTCTTTCTCTGGAAGAAAGAACCACATGAAAAGATTAGAGGACATGTAGCTGGAGCTCACATGAGGCTGGGAATAGTATCCGTTTCCTCCAGCCAGATTGGAAAACTTTCTAATTCATAGGACGCTGGGTAGAATGTTTAGGAGGGTCTTGCCCTGGTAGTAGGGAACAATTAGCCCTAGACCAAGCTTATCAGGTGGAACTAGAGAGGTGTTTAGTCTAGGGTTAAAAGATCAAACTGTGTCCAAGAAACTTAGCTGCATCCCAGAAGAAAGCTCAAGAATATTCACAGGAGTGTAAAAATATCCAGTGTTCTAAATCAGGTAAAGTTGCAATGTCTCACATCTAATCAAAAATTGTTGGGCAGGTGAAGAAGCAAGAAAAACATATTGCAATGAACAACATTATCACTGACATTTTGAGGGAATCATTCAATTTGTCCACTCATAGCTGACCTAGCAGGAGGAGGACACCTGCCCCAGAGCAGGTTAGAGATCATCCTTCAGCAGCCGGTTACCTAAGGCCTCTCACCTGACTTTTCACAATGGGTAGAACTGATCAGCTACCCCTTTTCTTAAACTGAGAAGCAGAAAGAAGTTAGCAGTCAGTGGTGGATAATTGAACTGAAAGGTCATATAAAGTTATGTGTGGGGTGTCGTTATCGCCCTACGTACACATTGCAATTATGAAGAGCAGAAACTCAGAGTGAGAATGGAGCAGATCTATGTCCTATAGATCAAACGAGGTCAGCAGAGGGGGAAATGGGAGTAAGAGAGATGATTGCACTCAAGATGCTGCAGCTCTTCAGATTCTGAATCCTGGTTTTTCAGCTTTTTTTGAATTGCCATGAGTTCTACACCCTTATACCAGTGATTCTTACTTGGGAGTGGTTTGGGTTTCCCGCTCCTCCCAGGAGACCTTTGGCAATATCAGAAGGCATTTTGTGTTGTCACAGCTAGTGAGGGGCTGCTACTGGCATCTAGTGGATAAAATCCAGAGATGTCGCTAAGCATCCTACAATGTGCAGGACAGCCCCTACAACGAAGAATTATCTGTCTCCAAATGTCAACAGGCCAAATTTGAGAAATACTGCTTTATGTTAACCTCTTTTTGAACCTGAGTTACTTTGCACGGGTTTCTCTTTTTTATAAATAAGAAATGCTTCTGTCAAACACCACTGTAGCTGAGGCTCTGTTCACATCCTCATTATTTCCTTAGGTTAAATTGCTAGAAGCAGACATGTGGGGTGGAGGTAGGGTCAAAGAGCATGCATTGTTTTAAAAGTTCAGCTGTACACAGCCAATTAATGTAGCATCATTGAACAGTTTACTCACGTGTACTGAAGTCCAAGGCCGGGTCAGGCTTTATCTGTTAGGAGAACAGCTCATCAGCCTTAGCATGCATCTTTGTCTCTCATCCCTAACCTTCTCCTCTTTACAATGACTTTCTTAGGGTCAACTCGAGGCAACTCTGCAACACATGTGGTACCACTCCTTTCCCTGTGTCCAAGACAGGCATTCATTCGGCATACAACAAGTGCTGAGTGCTCACCATGTGCCTGAGAATTCTTCCTCACACAGTGCTCCAAGCAGCCACGGCTAATCAGTGAGAATTGGCACATGAAATTTAAATGAGCAATAACCCAAACCGCAAAATAATGATCAGTCATTTCTGCCCTCTGTACGGTTAAATCAAGGACATTGCTGTGAGCTTTCTCCTCCTTCCTTCTCTTTCTATGTAATAAACAGGGGAACCATTGTGCAGAACAGAGCTGATACAAGCTCCCCTACTTTTGAGTCGCTTTAGTGTTACACCTGACCCTTCCTTTCTCCAGAAAGAGGAAAGCTTGGGTTTTTTTCCACCTATTTGCCCCAGCAGTAGGTCAATAAGTGTGTTGCCTTAGGGAAAGCTGTAAGGCACATCGGAAAGAACCAAAACCAAGACAAAACCCTCTTCACAGTTATTTGTAGAATGCCTGAAACTCTAATTACTTCCCTTTTAGACAGTTATTAGTGAGAAACTTTTTTCCAACAATGAAAAGACAACACTTACCTGTGAAAATCATATATCTTTTTGTGTGATCCTAAAATAATGTTCCAGACTCTCGAGTCTGCCTCTGTTGTCCCACATCCAAGACCATCTGGTTCAGTGTGCCGCTGCTCAGATGTGCAGGAGGTGTTAGGACCTTAACCTTCCATCATCCCTGGGAAGCGTGAGCATTTCCCTCATGCACCTGCCAGAGAAAGGAACTTTCAGTGAGTCGTGTCAACCTCAACAGACTGGAAACAGAACTTAAAAGTCCACTTATATTTCATTTTTCAAAATCATAATGATGCACATCAAAATTAAGGAAAAGAAAAGAAAAAGAGCAATGTTCTTACTTCTAAACAACATGCTGTATTTTTTTTTTTTTTTTTTTTTTTTTGAGACGGAGTCTGGCTCTGTCGCCCAGGCTGGAGTGCAGTGGCCGAATCTCAGCTCACTGCAAGCTCCGCCTCCCGGGTTCACGCCATTCTCCTGCCTCAGCCTCCCGAGTAGCTGGGACTACAGGCGCCCGCCACCTCGCCCGGCTAGTTTTTTGTATTTTTTTAGTAGAGACGGGGTTTCACCATGTTAGCCAGGATGGTCTTGATCTCCTGACCTCGTGATCCACCCGTCTCGGCCTCCCAAAGTGCTGGGATTACAGGCTTGAGCCACCACACCCGGCCCCATGCTGTATTTTTTATTCTTGCATCCTGGAGGCAGCAGATGGTGGAGGTCTCTGTTGCCCTCACTCACTTCCCTTTCTGAAAAGTGCCTTCAAATCTTCTCCATCGGCTTCAAATCTTCTTCATGGGCTCAAAAGTAAAATATAGGGAAGAGGCTCCCTTTTTTTTTTTTTCACAAACCGGCTTCTGGATTTGTCATGGCATGTGAGCACTAATTGTTACTTAACAGATGATTCAAATCTGCTGCAGCACTGCCAATTTTCCAATAAATCTTCTTTTAATTTAAAGTTATTGAATCATCAATCGTTTCCCACTGTTCACTTAAAGCATAGTCAATTTATTACCTTCTCCAAATAAGATAAGCCTAAACCAACTGGCAACTCCAACTCAGGTTCTTTATTTATTTCTTGCACCAGTTTATAAACTTAAAGATTAGCAGGTATGCCCTGACTTGACCTGATGGTCCCGGTTTCCTGTGGTGACCAATAGTCCTCAAAAGAGAAAGGATTTACCAATGTGGATTTAAGGGAAAAAATAATTCAAAATAATGGATATTGTTTAACTTCTCATATTAAGATGTAATTTACATTGTCAGGAAACCTAGATTCTCTCTCTCTGTTCTTCTCTCAATTTCCTACGGTCTTCTCTGTGTGTAAATGACCAGCAAGCCTAGGAAAGTTACCAGCCCTGTGTTAACTTAACCTTTGGCTCTGCCTTAGCCTTCTTAATTGGGAATGAGTCTACTACAAAGATGGGTAAGAAATGAAGTGGTGATGACTGGTGGGGCTACTCAGGGAAGACACAGTTATGCCTTCCCCAGTGCTTTCTTCAAGGTCATAGAAGGACCCAAACACTAAACCAATCTTCTTCAGCTGTTTCTCAGGGCCGGTGGTTCTAGGCACCTATGAGTTGCAGGTGGCCTTAAAGCCCTGAGATGCACCTGTTGCATGTATGTGTTTCAGGTTGAATTTCATACATGACAGATTCTGAAAGGCTTAGCAAAGTCAGCGTTGAATAAAGGCAGCATGATGATTCTGACTTTTCTGAATTTTTTGTTGGTTATGGCCAATAATTAATATAAACCTTTCTCTTGCATTTAAGCCTGATTAACTACTTCTGAGTTTTATTGTGGGATATAAACATTAAAAATATTGTATTAGCATTCTCTAGAAGGACAGGACTAATAGGATAGATGTATATAAGAAAGGGAGTTTCTTAAGGAGTATTGACTCACACGATCACAAGGTGAGGTTCCACAACAGGCCATCTGCAAGCTGAGGAGCAAGGAAGCCAGTAAAGTTCCAAAATCTCAAAAGTAGGAAAGCTGATAGAGCAGCCTTCATTCTGTAGCCGAAAGCCTGAGAGCCCCTGGCAAACCACGCGGAGAGGTAGGTCCAAGAATCCAAAAGCTGAAGAAGCTGGAGTCTGATGTGTGAGGGCAGGAGGCATCCAACACAGGGGAGAGATGAAGGTCGGAAAACTCAGGCAGTCTAGTCCTTCCACGTTCCTCTGCCTGCTTTATTCTAGCTGTGCTGGCAGCTGAGCTGGCAGCTGGGGGCCCACACAGATTGAGGGTGGGTCTGCCTCTCCTAGTCCAGTGACTCAAGTGTTAACTTCCATTGGCAACACCCTCACAGACACCCAGGAACAATACTTTGCATCCTTCAATCCAATCAAGTTGACACTCAATATTAACCATCACAAATAGTAAGCAAAAATGATCGTTTTTACCATTATTATCTCAAAATTATGAAAGCTTTTATCTATAGCACTTGCAGTTTTTTAAAAGTGAGATTCATAGGACTGTGTTTACCCCACACACTGAATCCTACTGTCATGACTTGGCATGAAAAACAGCAACCCAGTCACAGTCCAGTACACTGTGCCCTCCCTGTGATGTCAACCTGCCAGGTTTATTCAGTGTTTGACTGTTGTTCAGTATTCATCCAACAACATTTTTGATGCATATGGTGCTAAATGTTGGGAATGCAAACCTGAGTAAGGTGTTGTCCTAATTCCTGCCTAATGGTTTTCCTGGGTTTCACTGACTATGATTTCTGATTCCTCCCTCCCTCCCTCCCTCCCTGCCTCCCTTCCTTCCTTCCTTGCTTCCTTCCTTCCTTCCTTCTTTCCTCCCTCTCTCCTTCCTTTCTTCCATTTCCTTCTTTCCTTCCTCCCTCCCTCTCTTCTTCCTTCCTTCCCTCTCTCCCTTCCTTTCTTCCTTCTCTCTCTCCCTCCCTCCCAACCTCTTTCTTTCTTCCTTCCTTCCTCCCTCACTCCCTCCATCCTTCCTTCCATTTCCTTCCTTCCTCCCTCCTCTCCTTGCTTCCTTCCATTTCCTTCTTTCCTTCCCTCCCTCCCTTCCCTCCTTCCTTTCTTCCCTCTTCTCTCTCTCCCTCCCCCCTCCCTCTTTCCTCTTTCCTTCTTTCCTTCCTTCCTTCCCTCCCTTGTTTCTTAACCATTGTTTGTTAAGGGATGGCTCTGCACTGAATTCTGGTAATCACCACGCTTTTCTTTTGCTAAAAGTGGAATGCAGAAGTGAATTGTTTAGGGCAACTAAGGGTCTGTGGGAGAGGTAGATGCTTTCCCTCTCACAGGTGAGTCTCAAGCATCCGAGGAAATGACAGAAATGCTTAAAGGTGGTTTTAGGCAATGATGCCTTATGGGGTAAGTTTTTGCTTTCTTTTCCTAAGAAAACAACAGTCCAATCTGATTGCTTTCCAGTGTTTTGGAATTGGATTTGTGTTTTGCAGTGCTGAACCTGGCCTTAAGGTAAGTACGGGGTGAGACTACAAGCCCCTAAATGGGTAGGAGCCCATTAGAGATAAAAGGTAAAACCAGAAATCCAGTGGATGACCATCCGAAACCCATTCAGCCTGAAGGACTTTTTCTAGACTCAAGGGCATCATTGTATCAATAGAAAAGGGCAAAGATGGTGAAACAAAATCATGTATATCCATGTGCTTTCTCAAGCTTTTTATGGGTATTTTCTACCATTTAGATGTGCCTTTTCCTCACCAAAACCCATGTGGAAGTTTAATTGCAAGAGACAGTGTTGGGAGGTGGGGCCCAGTGGGAGGTGTTTGGGTCCCAGGGGTGGATTCCTCTTGATAAGTTGGTGCCATTCTCAGGATAGTGAGTGAGTTCTTACTCTTGCAAGACTGGATTAGTTCTTGCAGTAATGGATTAGTTCCCTCAAGAGTAGGTTGATATAAAACATGTCACCTTCCTTGGTCCCTTCCTTTTCTCACATGCCTACCCCAGCTTTGACCTTCTGTTATATTATGACACAGCAGGGAAGCCCTGGCCAGAAGCCGGTGCCATGCCCTTGAAATTTCCCACCTGCAGAACCATGAGCTCAATAGACCTCGTTTCTTTCTCAACGAACTCAGTCTCAGATACTCTGTTATAGCAACACTAAATTGACTAAGTCACTGTTATTTTGTAGAAGTAATGTAACCCTCCGAAAAGAGCATGGGACTTGGAGAAAAATGCCACAGCTCTTAGTCCAGTTTTGCCATGACCTAGTAGAATGAGATTGCTGATGCTAAAAATGTTGAAATAAAATCATGGCATAAAGTTCCTAAAACCACACCTGGCACAAAGTAGGCACTGCAGGAATGTTTGCTTTAGCTATGTGTTTTCTCACAATGTAAATCTAAACTTTACTGAATTGCTGGGCATGGTGGCTCACGCCTGTAATCCCAGCACTTTGGGAGACCGAGGTGGGTGGATCAACTGAGGTCAGGAGTTTGAGACCAGACTGACCAACATGGTGAAACCCCATCTCTACTAAAAATACAAAATTAGCCAGGTGTGGTGGTGTGCACCTGTAATCCCAGCTACTCAGGAGGCTGAGGCAGGAGAATCTCTTGAACTGGGGAGGCAGAGGTTGCAGTGAGCTGAGATCGCGCCACTGCACTCCAGCCAGGCGACAGAGCAAAACTCCGTCTCAAAAAACAAATAAACAAATAAATAAAAAATAAATAAACTTTACTGAATCAGTTTATGTTCCTGTAAAATGGAGAGAGCAATAAATCCCCACTTGCCTGAGCAAATCACTTTGAAGATTAATTAAAGTAATGCATGGTAGTATACATGAAACAACAGGATTCTTTGCTCACACAACATCCAAGAAGTACCAGTCTATAAAACGGATAGCCACAGGCTCTGCACACCACTACCCCATTGCTCCTTGCTGCTTCCCACCGCCCACTCCTATTCTCACACCACAATGGTAGAGGGAGAGTTATAAACACCTGGTATGTGCAAAAGTATTCTTCAAGTCATAAAAAGTATGTGCATACATAAAACCATTCTGTAGATGCCCTCAAGAGCTAGCCAACAGGGTGACTCTGAGTCTTCAGAAAGAGTTAAGTGAACTTCAGCCTAACTATTCAAGAAAATAAAAAGTAATTCACCAAAATGAGTAAAATTCCCAATGTCTTGTTGTTTAATTTAAATGAGTAGGCTCTAGTAATCTGGAAAATTTCAAACTAGGGAACACTTGGTTCTTAGACAACGTCAGAAAAACAAGACACTTACACAGATTTTGAATTGTGTTTCCAGGAAACGGAAGAAATTCTCAGGTAAGAATTTTCCCAGCAGCAGTGTGTATGGTCATCAGGCTACTGACAGTTCTGACAATCAGGCAGCCCCTGACCCCCTCCGGTGCCCAGCTGGCCACCTCTGTGTGGCACTGTCATGGACAGGGCTATGTCTCTGCATCATACTTAGCTCCTCTGTGATCATTTCCATATGTTTCACCTCCTGTTTCTACCTACAACATGTGGACATCTTCACAAAAGGTACTTCTCTAAGCAAATCAACAGCTCCACATTCAAACCCATTCATCTACGCAAGAAATGTTCACTGAGTGATAATTTTGTGCCAGAATCTGTACTGAATGCTAGGGATACGGGAATGATCAAGAGAAACACAGTCCCTTGGAAATTATAGCCCACTACAAGAGAGGAAAATGCAAAAATGGTAATCGTTAAATAATAATAATTGTGATAATGACTGCAGAGATGGAACTTGCATTTATGGGACCACAATGTTCAGCATCTGCAAGAAGAATCTGGGACTTATCTACTTGCTTATGAATTTGGTTTACGTTTTAAAACAGCAAAGTGCATGCTATCATTTGGGAGCAGCAGAAAAAATGCAGGTGTCAGTAAGAGGTTGCCCTATTAATAGGTAGACTATAAATATAACCCAGGCTGTTCTTTAATATCGTTACATCACTGTTTTAGGAAACTATGGAAATGAAAGGTTTTTACAGCAATTAGTTTGCATATTTTCTCTTCAGCTTCTTGAGTGAGCCTATTTACTAGAACCTAGGAATTTTCCTACACTCTCTCAATGCTCAATTTCAAAAGATGCTGAGAGGAAATGACAGACGCTCTCTAGAACAGCTTCCTTCTGAGGAAAACTCTCGAGGGCTCAGAACTCACACTAACCTGACGACAACTGTGTAGATCTGTGCCATCCTTCAACAAAGAAAAAGGGGAGAGAAGAAGGGTTGACTACATGACATGTTGTGTTAATACGTGGGCTTCTTTCTCCCAACCCAGCCTGAGGCACTTGAATGATGTCATGTCTGTTGTTCAACCCGATAACTTCCACTAAAGACGAGGAAGAGTGATGGGACACCGAGTCGTGGCCACAGGCTGGGAGAGGCACTTGTCTTTGTCACGTCCCTTAGCGTAGCATAGGAGTCAGCTCCCCTTATCTGCTTACTAGACAAAGGATAAGGAGAAGACAGATGGCACTTTTACCAGGGCACGTGGTGGGTGTGAGGTGGACAACCTCTGTGGGGCTATTCATGTCCTTTGTGGAGACTCCTGGCTTTAAAACCACCCTCGGCTGCCTGGCCAGCAGAATGTGGTTTCATGGAAAGGGGTTACACAGGCAAATCACCAACCACGTTGGAGGAGTCTAACTCTTCTGCAGCTAAATGGTGGCATGGGTGATAAAATTGTTCGTACGAGAAGGAGAAAATAATGGGTAGATCAGAAGTCTTCTCTAGGGCTCTGTTCAGAAACGTTACCCCGCAGAAAAGGGCTATCACCACTGACGTGAGGCAAACACTGACCATGAGTCTTAAGAAATTCAGATGGGACAGTATTGTCTGGAGTTTGATGAGTTTACTGCTTCTGTTGAACTAGATGAGTTCTGAGCCCATTTCTTTCATGATTTTCTCCTCCAGTGTCTATTTCAAATCAATAGGAGTGCTTGAAGATTCTCCCTGCTACAATGTAAACATGATGAGGAAGGAGATGTGTTGGACTTGTTCGTTGCCATATTTCCTGGCTCAGAACCTCACACTGAGTAGACATCAAGAAATATTTAAATGATTGGATGAATGAAGGAAGGAATGAACCGTGGCCTCTTGTACAGCTGAGACGAGTCTTGCTCTGTTGCCCAAGTTGAAGTGCAGTGGCACGATCTTGGCTCACTGCCACCTCCGCCTCCCAGGTTCAAGCAATTCTCCTGCCTCAGCCTCCTGAGTAGCTAGGATTACAGGCACACACCACCATGTTCAGCTAATTTTTGTATTTTCTTAAGTAGAGATGGGGTTTCACCATGTTGACCAGGCTGGTCTCGAACTCCTGACTTTGTGATCCACCCGCCTCAGCCTCCCAAATTGCTGGGATTAGAGGCGTGAGGCACCATACCCAGCCATGTTGTATCTTTTGAAAGACCTGATAACCAGCCAGCAGGGGTGGTCAGCTGCAACACTGGTAGCAGCAAACAGAATCCAGGACACAGAACTTCATACAGTGTCACAGCTTCATTTTCCAGGCTGCAGCTCCCATTGCCCACATCAGAACCATCTGCAGGTCCATAAGCTGTGAGTTTCTTCGGCAGTTGGGGGAGTGTCTTTTGGATGTTTATAACTTATGCATCTTAATATTGAATGTGCACTTAATACATGGAACTTCATAGTACTTGATTTTTAATACGAAAATGACTTAATTAAAATTTCTTGAAGGAACATCATAGAATGAATATGGAGATCACTTAAGTACCTTCCTGCGCTGGACATAATGATACAATTCTGGTAACTGATCTAAAGCTAAGAAGAATGTGGGAGGAAACAAAATGCAGGTGGTTAGGTAATTGCTCTATTTATCTGATTTATCTCTCCTTGCAGATAATCTACCTTTCAGGCCGTCTTGCTTTCTGTCAATCTATCTTTTTCTCTTTCTTCACACCTACACATCTATCTTGCTACCTGCTTATCTCTGTCTGTCACAGCACTTCTAGGCAATACGATTAAGAGGACTAGGTTTTTTGGGTTTTTTTTTGTTTTTGTTTTTTAATGTGCTACTTTGTCTGTCAACACCTGGAATGGAAAACCTACTGCCTCATCATCTGTTTAATGGTACCTCAGTTTATCCATTCAGTATCTAAGCGAGGGGAGAGCAGTGATCCAGGATTAATACAGTATTAAATTCTTCCCCTGCTCTTTACTTGTAGAATACATCCTATAGTTGGGGAACGTCTGCCTCATGCTGTGCCTCCATTGTAGGTCATTCGAATTGAGGAGTCCTGTCTCTCCCGGACATCACACCGCAGCTTTCATCATACAACTCTTAGTCTTTCCTGCACCCCAGGACCGAGGCAGACTCCTTGAGTGGAAGGGGAATTCAGGGCAGGGACTCTGGATGGCTTTGGAGGCCATCTTGAAAGAAGGGTACAAGGGCCAGGCGCAGTGGCTCACACCTGTAATCCCAGCACTCTGGGAGGCCAAGATGGGGGGATCACCTGAGGTTCAAGAGTTCGAGACCAGCCTGACCAATATGGTGAAACGCCATCTCTACTAAAAATACGAAAATTAGCTGGGTGTGGTGGCGGGCAACTGTAATCCCAGCTACTAGGGAGGCTAAGACAGGAGAGTTACTTGAACTCAGGAGGTGTAGGTTGCAATGAGCTGAGATCACGCCACTGCACTTTAGCAGCCTGGCCAACAGAGCAAGACTCCATGAAAGAAAGAGAGAGAAAGAGAAAAAGAGAAGAAAGAGAAGAAAGGAAAGAAAGGAAAGGAAGGAAAGGAAGGAAAGAAAGGAAAGAAAAGAAAAAGGAAAGAAAGGAAAGAAGAGAGAAAAAGAGAAAGAGAGAGAAATAAAGAGAAAAAAGAAGGAAGAAAGGAAGGAAAGGAAGGAAGGAAAGAAGGAAGGAAGGAAGGAAGGAAGGAAGGAAGGAAGGAAGGAAGGAAGGAAGGAAGGAAGTGGGAGCCACCTACGAACAATTTCATGTGCTTTGACATTTTCCAAGGGCCCCAGCAGTGGTGCCTGGCTCAATTTCTTCTTTAGTGAGTGCAGGAGCCATGGGAGCCAGGTCCCAAAGATCCTAAGCTCCACTTTAAGTGTTTCCTAATGTGGCCAGGCTTGTGATCTCTTTAGGGATGATGTCTGAAACGAAGGAATGGTCAAACAACAGGGCACTGTCACAGCAACCAAGGCTCTGAAAGGATGGCAAGCTTGTCCAACCTGTGACCTGCAGGCTGCCCATGGCCCAGGATGGCTTTGAATGCAGCCCAATACAAATTCATCAACTTTCTTAAAACATTTTAAGATTTTTTTGCAATTTTTTTAGCTCATCAGCTATCATTAATGTTAGTGTATTTTAGGTGTGGCCCAAAACAATTCTTCCAATGTGGCCCAGTGAAGCCAAAAGGTTTGACACCCCTGAAATGAGGCACAAGAACATACAGCCCAGGCTCCTGATGCGGAGGACCAGGCAAGGCCCAGCGGAGTTTGGCTTTAGTGAGGAGCTGCAATAGTCAGGATTCCTGTTAACATTATGATTGTGTTCTTTTGGTGGACCTTGGAAATGTTCAAATAATATGCAAGTTAGCTGAGGGAAGAGCTGTTTTTCATTCCGTGAGACAGCTCTCTGAGTGAATTCAGTTTGTCTAGACAGATTGTAAATCCACTGGGTAGTTGTCTCACCTCCCAACACTATGGAGTTAAAAAATAAATAAAGAGCATTAGAAACTTCCATGTTAAATCAAAATCTGCCAATTACAGGTGTATTCACTTCCTAGGGCTGCCATAACAAAGTACTGTGGACTGGGTGGCACGAACAACAGAAGTGTGTTGTCTTATGGTCCTGGGGGCTGGGCGTCCAGAATCCAGGTGTTGGCAGGATTGATTGCTTCTAAGGCTGAGAAGAAAAATCTGTTCCAGGGTTCTCCCCTGGCTTCCAGGGGTTTGCTGGCCATCTTGGTATCCCTTGGGTTCACCCCGTTCCCCATCCTCATCTTCACATGCTGGGGTGTGTGTGTGTGTGTGTGTGTGTGTGTGTGTCTGTGTGTCTGTGTGTGTGTGTCTGTGTCTGTGTCTGTGTGCAAATTTCCCCTTTCTATAAGGGCACCAGCCATATTAGGGCCCACCTTGTCCATGACATACGATCTCATCTTAACTAATTAGACCTTCAAAGACCCTATCTCCACATGAGGTCACGTTACGAAGTCTTGGGAGTTAGGCTTTCACCTTGAGAATTTTGGGGCAGACACAATTCAGTCCATAACTGTGATGAAGATGTTTTAAAAATCGCTGTTTTACAGTGAATCCTGACCCCTCTCATCCCCCGTTTGAACTTGTTTTGGTAGAACTTATGCTCTGAATCCCAGACTCTGTTCTCATGTTTACAGGGCAGCGCAGTTACCAGAATTTGCCACTTAGCGGAGTCTTGTATGTATCTTTGAAATATGTCATAATTTGTGGTTGGCATTACTAGATGGCAATGATTATAAGGCAATGAAAGTACAGGACTAATACAGATGCCCTAAGGATTCCGGAGAACTATAAACATTTTCTCCACTCAGAGTTAACATTTCTATTTATAAATGCTAGATCGCAGTGATTCAAAAAACTTTCCTCAAAAGCTGATAACTTGGTGGTTTAGACTATGTTTATAAAGACAAAGAAATCTTTTTGAATTTCAAAATAACAACGGAATACAAGAGCCAAAGAAGGTACTTTGAATGTCCTTATAAACAGAGTGACTTTCTCTTTTCAGATTTAATTAGGTAAAAACTAGATAGGTCAGCCTATTTATTTGAAGTGTTGTTGCAATAAAAGAGAATTATCCAGATTAAAGCTGCTTGAGCTTAAACTTACTTTTTCACATTCATTTTCTACTTAGTGCTGTAAGAATTAAATGTATTTGTCACTAAATTGGGAACAAACACTTGCTATGAAACAAGACTCACAAGCATTGACTAACCAAGCTCCACCTGTAGCCCCGAGGACAGCCTGGCATAGCTGAGCAGTGGGTGAAACTGCCTGAGTGAAGTGTTCGGTCTGTGATGTGATTAGCATCTGTCACTACAGCAGCAGGGCCAGGGCACAGGGATGAGCATTTATCGGTGAACTCAACACAGAAATGACCAAGGACTGGGGTAAGAGTCCAGCAGAAAAGCAGCACATCATATTCCTTAGACGAGTCACAGAAGACACTCTTTTGTTCAGTTTGAATATTCCAAATAAAGGCTTAAAGGATACCCCGTGATTCCGTTATACTGAAAACTAAAAGCAACTAATAACTTTATATTTTATTAAAACACAAAGAATATATAATCTAAATGCTTCTGACTCAGAAATAAAATGCAGTTTCAGGGTAACGTATTTACAACATATCATCTCCTCAAATATTTATCCTGTAAGTTCAAATTACACAATATATACCAGTTATCTATTTCTGCGTGAAAACAAAGCAAAATGAAACAAAACCGAAACCCATGCTTAGCGATGAAAAACATCAGTATCAGCCTCATGGATTCTGTTGGACAGGAATTCAAAAATGGTAAAGTTGGGATTGATTCTTTCTGTTCTTTGACACCTGGAGCCCAGGTGGGAAGACTGGAACACTGACACAAGCATCTAGGGCCACAGTCATCTCAGGGGTGACGGCATCTTCATTGCTGTGTCTGTCGCCTGAGCTGGGATGGTTCAGGGCTGGGCTAAGCTAGGACTGTAGGCAAGACTGTCTACATGTAGTCTCTCTCCGTGTGGCTTGGACTTCCTCACAGCATGGTGGCCTTCAGCTGGTTAGACTTCTTGCATCACAGGTTGGGGCTCAAAAAGTAAATGCTCCAGTGGACAAGGGGACAAGGTGGATGTTGCCTCATCCTTTCTGACCTAGCCTTGGAAGCCACACAGTGTCACTTCTGCCACATTCTATGGGTTACAAATGGGTCACTAAGCCCATCCGGATTCAATGGGCAGAGAGGGGACAATTGGACTCCATCTTTCAATGGGATGAGCGTCAAAGAAATTATGGCCATCTTTAAAACATATGACTAGATTTTCTGAATAATTCCCTTTTTTCTCTCATGAACAACTTCTGTTTTTAGTGAGTAGAATGGACAAATATTGAGACTACTGTGCTTTTCTGAAATTGTGCCCACACAATAATTGTTTGCTCAGCATTTCTTGCAGTACCTGAATGAAGTTTTAAAGCATTTGGCATCTGGAAGTGATAGAGTTTGCAGGTAGAAGAATAAATTCATAAAATCATGTTTCCTGCAAGGACATTTTTCCCCTGTTCAGACTCACAAACAAAATATTTTCCTAAAGCTTCCCTTTAAATCTCAAAACACATACCAAACAGGAATTTTTTTGTCTGTTTTTTATTTTTCTTTTATTGAGATAGAGTCTCACTCTGTGGCCCCAGCTGGAGTGCAGTGGCACGATCTCAGCTCACTGCAATCTCTGCCTCCCAGGTGCAAGCAAGTCTCATGCTTCAGCCTCCCCAGTAGCTGGGATTACAGGAGCATGCCATCATGCCCAGCTAATTTTTGTGTTTTTAGTGGAGACAGGGTTTCACCATGTTGGCCAGGCTGGTCTTGAACTCCTGACCTCAGGTGATCCACCCACCTTGGTCTCCCAAAGTACTAGGATTACAGGTTTGAGCCACTGCACCCAGCCAGGAAAAATTTCTGACCAAGCCAATTTTTACTCACAGGTTGGATGTTTCAAATTAAGCAAAATGAGTTTCTATCTGAAGAGATCACATAAATCACATCACCACTATTGAATTGCTTAATCTTCTTTCTCTAAGACTTTTTAACAGTTTTACAAAATTTTCTACACATTTGACATTTTCTTTGCAAAACATCTTCCAAATGTATTGCAAGAAATTTTAATAAAAATTTCTTAGCACACCAAAAACAGATACAAAAACACATTTGTACATCATCCCAAAAGCAGTAAAGTTAGTTATGACTGAGAATAAACTACCTTTTGAGATGGTCATTTCTTTAAAAACTCACTTGTATGGAAGTAGTATTTTCTAAATTAGTTTTTGAAATAAAAAATTGATTTTGTTTTGAAATGTTTGAGTTTATTTTGAAATAAAGGTTTTGTTTTCCTAGAGGATTTCATAGTTTCAACTACAGAAATTACGTACATTTTATAAACTTAGTTTGGGTCCTTATTAATATTTGTTAAGTTATTAACTAACATTTTGCAACACTGAAAGAGAAATTTAGGTGAAGAAAACAACAAAAACAATATCAGACTAATTTGACTTGTAAATTAGGTATTCCTTTTTATTTTTCTTGGAATACCAGAGGTTGTGGTTAAAACCAGCCAATATATAATTATTTTTATATATTTTTTCAATTGAAAAAAGTACCTTATAACTTTTGTTGTATGATGGAAATACTAGTCTATGGGAAAGATGCAGAAAGGATGAAAAAGTATTTTTAGAAAGTAAGTCAAGGTGTCATCTTTTCCATGGCTCTGTGATATCTTCACAAGCTTAATTTTTAAGGGAAATCCATGCGAGGAAGGAAGTACCCACAGACTGTTATGTTCTGAGCTAACATATTACTTCTCCAGGGTTTGTGAATGTCAAAGAAAAGCGGACCCGAGAAGACCAAGAAGAATGCCAAGTTCGCTTTCAGTTTTTCTGATTCACTGTTCCCTCCTCAGTTACCACCCACCCATCTAAGAGGGACAGACACTTCCTCTCAATTGACCCCACCTCCCTCTTCCACCAGGCACATACACCAAACAAACCTCACCTCGGGAATTTCGATGGAGTTTTTAAAAATGATGACTCTTTTACTTTATAAAAAATAAATGTTATAAATAATTTATTTATAAACAGTGTATTAAATGTATTATTGTTCTCATAATAACCATAATCATAAATGCTGGCATTTATTGGCTATTCACCATGGGCAGACACTATATGTTATGATTTATATCATTTCATTTGCAGACAATTTGTGCTGTCTCTGTATATATGGATCGTATATAAGGATCATTAAAATTATTTATGCCCAAATGTGGTGGCCCATGCCTGTAATCTCAGCACTTTGGGAGGATGAGGGAAAGATTGCTTGAGCCCAGGAGTTCAAGACGAGTATGGGCAGCATAGTGAGACCCCGTCTCTACACAAAAGTTTTGAAATTAAAAAATTAGGCATGGTGGCACATACCTATAATCCTAAACTACTCTGGGGGCTGAGGCAGGAGGATCGCTTGAGCCCAGGAGGTTGAAGCTGCAGTGAGCTATGATCACACCACAGCACTCCAGCCTGGGCAAGAGAGTGAGATCCTATCGCTTTAAAAAAAGAAAAAAGTTATTTATAGTTCCAACACCTAAGGTAACCACTATCAACCTGTTGGTACATTTCTTTTTTGCCTGTTTGCAGTGATCACATTGTTTTATAACTTGCTTTTTCACTTTGCACGTTGTGAATATGTTCTTGTTATATAAAAATCCCTCCTTAATGTTTTTTCCCATGGCTGTACAGCATGCCATTATATTGAAGTAGCCTGATTTATTTAACCAGTGCCCTGTTGCTAGACATTTAGGGGGTTCTTAGTATTTTGCTGTGACCTCCAGCACCGCAATAACATTCCTGGTACTATATTATTTCATACGACAATGATTTGATCACTAAGCTTCCTCAGTTATATTAAGTTTGAAAAGTTAGAGAAAACATTAAAAAGTCACTGTTTTAGGGATATTTTAATATAACAAGCACCAAAGACCTTAAAAATGATGAGAGGATTTTACTCACTCACTTTAGAATAAAGAGAGTTTGTTTTATTGGCACTAAGTCTATCCCAGCATCCCAGAAAAACACATTGAGTGCTGAAACCAACCTATTCCAACTCCTCCTAAGACCTGCCTTGGCAGGAAAAAATTATCTTTGGGGGAAAGTTAATTTGAAAAATACAATGATCGAGCGGAGGCAACGCAGAAGTTAAGCTTTCTCCTCTCTTCCTTGGCAATAAAGTCAAATTCTAGCAACTGCTATCATTTGCATCGCACCTGATATTTCTTCTGTATACAATCCTCTGTGAACATCTGTCAGATTGTTGCTTTTTATACACTTGAGGATGTTACGTCATATCTGAATATATACCCATATGTTTCCCATTTAAAATGTAAATTCTATAATTCGGTCAAAAATTCTTACATCTTTCTGAACCAAACAAAACACAAAACACATTTATCTGATTATCATAATGACAAAATAATGTTCTCTTCACAGAAATGTCCATGACTACAGTCAAACGCGTTTGCATTTTTTCCTCCGTTGATGATATCTTCCTGACAAAGAACGTTCCAGAGAGCAGAAGGCAGGTTTGGCAACAACGCAGCAATTCTTCCACCAGAAACTGAATACATTCTAGGGATGCTCCAAGATTTATGGGTTTTCAGAAACTGGCACCGGTGGTACATCATGCTCTGGATCGCGGTCTGATTCCCGTTTCTACCGATGCAATAGTGCTGGGTTCGTATCACGGCTGGCTGTATTTCACAACTGGCAAAACTCTGCAGTTTAGAAGTGCCTCCAAAAAAGGTCAGTAACTGGAAAATCTACAAACTGAAACTTCACGAATCCTCTGAATCCCCCAGGAACTGGATTGCAGTAAAACTCAGAGACACTTTGACAACAGATTGAGTTCAGAATTCTTTAAAATGGACAATATTTTCTTGTTTCTGGCTTCTCTTTTTCTTTTTAAGGGTAGTAAAAATACTGAACAGCATGACCATCTACAAAAGCTACCTATATAGACAGTGTTCTTAGAGAAGCTGTAATAGTTCTTTTTCTGAAAATTCTTTAAAAATGCAAAGATTATGCATTTTTTCTGATTAAAAACCTGTTCTTAATTGACTGTTAGACAGTTTTACTATTCGAGTGCTTTGAAAATGTACTATTGCTGCTACTTAAAAGGAAACATGTAATTCTAAATAAAGTATTCATCTGTATTTAAAATATATCAATGTATGTGTCTCTACCCATATCAATGACAAGATTAATAGTAGTCTAATTCAATTTAGGTGTACAACATATTATTAAAAAGCAGTTTTTCAGTTTGGGGATTTCTTTCTTTCCTTCAATCCATTTATGACTGCCTTCCTGTCTTCCTTATCCCAATACACACAAACAGACCCATGTGTGTACACACAGATATACACACAGACACACACAGAGACACACACAGACACACACACACAAAGATAGGCACACAGATAAACACAGAGACTCACACAGATACACACACAGAGGTACAAACACACATAGACACACACACAGAGGCATACACACAAACACACACAGAGACACACAGAAATACACTCCGACACACGCACACAGACACACACACAGAGATACACACACATACACACAGAGGCATACCCACAAATGCACACACAGACACACAGATACACAAACACACACAGACACACAGACAGACATATACACAAACACACATACACACAGATACACACACAGAGACATATACACAAACACACATACACACAGATACACATACACAGACACCCACACAGAGACATACAGATGCACAAGACACACACACAGACACCCACACAGAGATACACACACACACCCACACACATTCAGTGTTAAAAGAAACCCAGGGCTACTGGCTGCGTGTTGTAATCACGGGCACTGAGGCACCAGGACCAGCTGTTCTGTGTTGTCTCCTTCTTTAAACCGGGTCAGCTTCGTTGAAAAGAGTCTGTTCTGTCAAACCTTCCCCAGGGCCATGGACATTTCTTGTTTCGTCTCCCTTTCATGTGAGCAAAAGTCTAGAACTATACGTACCACATCCTGCATCCCTAGGTTTTTTGTTTAATTTGGTATTTTTTAAATATATGAAGTTTTTCATTTGCATTCATAGGTTAGTCATTTTTTGAATACTAAAACCTTAACTGTTCATTCATTGAATAAATATTCTGGACCTCTTTTATCAGTCAACTTTTGCTGCATAAAAAACAAAACAAAACAATAAAGCCTTAGTGACACACAACAAAGGGTGATTATTTCCTGCTTGTGTGTTTTTGAGTCAACTGGAACCCAGTTGGTTTAGGATGAACTTGGCTGGGCCGGGTCCGGGGGGCTCACCCGTCTCTCATCTCCTAGTGCCTGCAGCTTCCAGAGTCATGTTCTTCTCATGGCAAAGACAGACATGCAAAAGAGTGAGCAGCACTGGAGTCTTCATGTGTCCACATCCACTAAAATTCCATTGGCCAAAGCAAGATGTGGTCAGAGCCAAAGTCAAGGGGCAGGGAAATACACCCTGTATACAATGAGGTCAAAGCGCACGGCACAGCCAAGTGAAGAGCAAGATGGCAGGGGACATACTGTGGGGACGTGGAAGGGAATGAACAATAGAGTCCTATTTACCATACCCGTGCCTTTTTACTTCGTACTGGGAATACAGGGTGAGCAGAATTAGCTCTGCCTTTGTGGGCCTTACATTTTGGAGGGTGAAGCAGACAGCAGATAAATAAATATTGTCAGTGGAAGTCACTCTAAAGGAAATGAGGAAGGGGCTCTAACTTAATAGGTGATCAGGAAAGCTTCCTTACGATGAGATACAAATGAATTGAGGGGGCTAGCCATTTGTTGAAAGTGTTTTCTAGCCAGAGGCAATAGCCAGGAAGATAGTGCCCCCGTGGGAACCCACTTAAGTCTGTCAAGTGTGCCTGGGAAAGACGAAGCTCAGATGGAGTCTTAGAGGACTGGACGCCAGGACACACTGACACACGCAAACACACAATCTTATTCCGGGTGACAGAGGGAAGCGATGGAGGGTTGAGGGCAGGTGAATTGGGAGTGGTGAGAAGTGCAGCTCTTGGGGAATCCACAGGAGCATCTCCATTTCAATTAAACTGGCCCTTTGGGGGACAAGGAGGCACTTCTGCTAATACAAATTGTTTGTTTTATGACTTCATTAATCTCTAAAAACCCAAGTCAAGACATCATTTTGCTGCCAGATAGTCCTTGTTTTCTGTTTGATTTCCATTTTCGCAGCACAATCTGGTTCACTCTGTTTACAGATTTTTTTCTTAACTCCACAATCTGAAAAATGGATCCAGATGCTAAACTGCCTCCATTTTCAGGAATTATGCAAAAGATTCTGCAACCAACTGACCTTGCGGGATGCCCTACGTAAACGGCTTCACAGCAGAACTGGCTTCCTGGGGTCTGATTTTCCTCCTAAACAGCTGCTTCATCTGCAAAAGTACCACTTCTCAGTGAAGGAACACAGTGGTGGAACAGGTTTTAGAGCCAAAATGAACTTCAAAAGGCCCTCCTACCTTTTTTAAAAATGCAGGTGGGGGCATTCTTAAATCACCCTCCCCACGATTCTGGTTCCAAGCCTACTACACCATGTCCCTACGTTACCTCTTTGCCATCAAAAGGGAAGTTTAATCATCTTTCACCAAATTTGTTTTCCAAAGCCAGAGGATTTCACAGATAAGAAACGATCAATCTTGAGCAGCATAGACTCCTAACAGATGGTAGTAAACGGGTTTGAAAATATTTCAAAACCTGCCCTAATTTCCATTCCCCAAATGTTTCTCCCGCTCAGCTTTTTTTTTTTTTTTTTTTTTTTCTTCATAATAGCAGTTTCCTTCATTGTCTCCAGTGGTCTCATTTTGGTTATAATTTATGCTTCCTTATGCTCTACGACTGGATCCAAATTACCCACTAAACATTGGCGACTCCAGAAAGAAAACTTGCTGCATTTCAAAATGTTTCCATTCATCCTATTGGTTGAATATTCCATTGAAGACAAAGAGAGGTGGCATTCTGCTTTTATGCACATTTCTCGGTAGAAGAGAAAATGCTTGTATCAGAGAGAAGGTTTGTGCTTTAAAGGGTAAAAGTCCACCTCATTCAAAGAAAGAGTGTTTTGTTTTTGCCTCAGACACAAAACAAATTAACAGCATATCACAGAAAAGAGGCATTATATAGCAATAAACATTCCATACCTTCATGGACATCCTCTCAGGATAATACTATAATGTAGTGGAAATAATTTGGGTCCATTAATCTCAGTGCTATCTACCATTGCAGTACTTCAGTGCTCCTCTCTCGTAACAGAGGCATGATTTTAAATGTATAAAGTGTATAATCATGTCCATATGGTTAATGTTTATAAAACCCCCTTGCCTTTACTTTCTCCTTTGAGCCTAACAACACCCCCATGATAATGAATGGATCCATGACTTTGTTCCCATTTTACAGATGAGGCAACAGAGAGAGGACAGAGGCATCAGGCAGCTTGTTCAAGGTCACACATCTGGGGCCAAGACAGCCAGGACGGGAACTCTTACATTTAACAAACATCCTTTATCTTTACAACATTTGTCTTCTTTTGGATTGTGAATTCATATATATTTGTAACAAAAATTGTCAGGAAATTCGGAATGGTGAGGGGAAAACCTTTGAAGCTTTACATAGTTTTACCACCCAAAGAAAATCATTAACGTTTTACTTTGCTTGAGCCTGTATCTACTATTTGTTATTACAAAACTCAGATGATACTGTTTTGTAACTACTGTCTTTTTCACTTAATGTCTATATGATAATCCATCAAAATGGCTTGACCATAACTAATTTAATCAATTCCCTTTAGAGATTTTTTTCCCCATTTTCTCCTGTTTCAAGCATACTTGTCATCAGTTAAGACAGAGATACTTAGGGATAATAGATTCTTGATGATTTCCAGAAGATACATTCCTAGAAGGGAATCTGCTAGGGTAAAGGGCATTAACCATTCTAAGACTTTAAGTCCACACTAGCAAAATGACCCATCACCACATTTATTACTAGAGATCCTGCAATCAGTAGGGTCTCAGACCCATTTCCTGGGAACTGTCTCAGCTTACTTGCTCTTTCTCTGGGCTTGACACCACTATAAGTAACACTTTTCACCTGTAAGTGGAAGACATAACAAGCTGATAGATGTGTGAACCTCTTTGAGAATAACACTACTCAGTAATGTCCAAGGCCAAACTCTTCTGGCCACTAGAATGGCTCACTTGGGCTAGAGGAGAGAAGGGAACTCTCCTAGAACTAACATGTTAGTGAGGAAGACACAGTAAACAAATCAGTAAACAAAATATGATGTAATCAATGTCATAGGGTAGCAAGCACAACAGAGAAAAATTGAACAGGGTAAGAGGAGAGAGTGTCATCCTATTAGCCCAAAGAGGTTAGAAGGGAGCATGACAGCTCAGAACATATGGACTGAAAGAAGTGACAGATCACCTGGCCCCATCCAACAATGCCAAAGACAGATACCAAGGTCCAGATGAAACAGGAGAGTTCCCAGGCCCCCTTCTCAGGGCATACAACAGGGGTGCAGCTCTCTGTTTGACCACCGTGAGCTCAAACCCCTTGCAGGAGGGGGAGCATGCAGACAGGCAGGTGCAGGAGCTGGGGCGAGCTCTTTGGGCTTTGACTCTGCAGTAGTGTCTAGGGGTGGGTGCCTGCAACTCCAGTGTTACAATGCTCTTTTAGCTCTGCCATGCACAGACAGCTTAAGTGTTAACCAGCTCAGTGCCCACTCTGCCTTTCTGCAAGGGCAGAGGGCCAGTGGAACAGCTTTCTGTATCCTGAGCTCTTGTCCAGTGTTCCGGGAGAATCAGGTCACACATGGACTCAAAGGATGAATGTGGGGTATTGGGGGAACCCACTCCCAGTATTTCAACATAGGTTCTTTCTATTTTCCATAATTGTTGGCCAGCTGAGAAATAAAGAGAGAGAGTACAAGAGAGGAATTTTACAGCTGGGCCGCCGGGAGTGACATCACATATTGATTGAGTCTCAGACCAGCAAGTTTTTATTAAGGGTTTCAAAAGGGGAGGGGTGTAAGAACAGGGAGTAGGTACAAAGATCACACACTTCAAAGGGCAAAAAGCAGAACTACTAATAAGGGTCTAACAAAGATCACATGCTTCTGAGGTAACAGGACAAAGGGCAAAAGCAGAACTACTGATAAGGATCCAACAAAGATCACAAGGCAGAGGGCAAAAGCAGAACTACTGATTAGGGTCTATATTCAGCTGTGCACGTATTGTCTTGATAAACATCTTAAACAACAGAAAACAGGGTTCTAGAGCAGAGAACCGGTCTAACCACAAATTTACCAGGGCGGACATTTTACCCACCCTAGTAAGCCTAAGGGTACTGCAGGAGACAAGGGCGTATCTCAGTCCTTATCTCAACCACATAAGACAGACATTCCCAAAGTGGCTGTTTAGAGACCTCCCCCCAGGAGTGCATTCCTTTCCCAGGGTATTAATATTAATAGTCCTTGCTAGGAAAATAATTTAGCAATATCTTTCCTACTTGCACCTCCATTTATAGGCTCTCTGCAAGAAGAAAAAATATGGCTCTTTTTGCCCGACCCTGCAGGCAGTCAGACCTTATGGTTATCTTCCCTTGTTCCCTACAAATCGCTATTATTCCGTTCTTTTTCAAGGTGCACTGAATTCATATTGTTCAAACACACATGTTTTACAATCAATTTGTACAGTAACACAATTATCCCAGTGGTCCTGAGGTGACATACATCCTCAGCTTATGAAGATAATAGGATTAAGAGATTAAAGTAAAGACAGGCATAAGAAATTATAAAAGTATTATTTGGGGCCAGGCACAGTGGCTCATGCCTGTAATCCCAGCACTTTGGGAGGCCAAGGAGGGCGGATCACAAGGTCAGGAGGTCGAGACCACGGTGAAACCCCGTCTCTACTAAAAATACAAAAAATTAGCTGGGTGCGGTGGCGGGCACCTGTAGTCCCAGCTACTCAGGAGGCTGAGGCAGGAAAATGGCATGAACCCAGGAGGTAGGGCTTGCAGTGAGCTGAGATTGCGCCACTGCACTCCAGCCTGGGGGACAGAGAGAGACTCCATCTCAAAACAGAAAAAAAAAAAAAAAGTATTATTTGGGAACTGATAAATGTCCATAAAATCTTCACAATTTACGTTCCTCTGCCATGGCTCCAGCTGGTCCCTGCATCGGGGTCCTTGACGTCCCACAACAGTGGGATTTTATTGAGTCTTGGAGGAGGCTCTCAGTGAGATGGATGGGGAGCTGGAAGGGGGATGAAGTGGGAAGGTGATTTTCCCTTGGAGTTTGGCCAGCTGAATGCCTCTCAGCATTCAGACATTCCATCTCTTCTCTCTTTCTCTGCTGTGCCATTTGACTGCTTATGTCCTGGTCTTCTCATCTGCTTATCTGCCTCTGGAGCCTGGGGTTCAGGGTTTATATGGGTACAGGATAGGAGACATGACTGGCCAAAAGGCAACTTTCTGGACATGAAAACAGGAATGCCTGTCCCCATTTAGGTTCACAGGTCTCCAGGCCTGAGGGTGGGACCTTTGTTGGGGAACTATCCTCTTCTCTCCAGTGCTGCCCTGTCTCCTGTTTGTATCATAGAGAGTCTAGTTGCTCTTGCTGCCATGACTTGGCTGAGAGCATTCAACACCTTATTCATCTTTTCATGGTGCCTCCACTGCACTGTGCCACACCATCCTGACTTGTCTCTCAGGAGTGTTCAGCATTAAGAATAGGCCTGGGATTTTGGAATATCCTTGTTTCTTCAATATTTCCAATCCCCCAAATAGCCTGGAACCAACCCTGATATCATAATCATGTGTAATGTGCCTTCCGTCATGGGCTACACTCTCAGCATTAGTACATTAGTATATTAACTCCTTTCAATTAACAAATGTCCTCTTTTTAAAGTAAACATGTCTAGGAAGGATAGAATATTAAGCTGTTAATAAGCCATTAACAATAGTATGAGTTATTTTACCCTGTAGTTTTCCTATTGATTAGTAACTGAGATCCTGGTACTTGGAGGATGAGAGTTTCAAAGAAAGAAGAAGAAAAAACAGCAACGTGATTCGGAGCACAAGGATATAACTGCTCAATGCCTGTCAACCCAATGCCATGGTGCATGCTGCGGAACATCAGGAGTCAGAGGTAGGGGTTTGAAGGGAACAGATGCAAGGTCCACTTTGTGGTTGGACCACAGGGTAGGGTTCATTGTTGCCTTGATCTACTTTGTTTTTATTGCAAAGTGACTAGCACAGACCCTTGTACATTCTACATACCCAGTAAATGTTAGTCACTGTTTTTGTTATCTTAATTTTTTTTCACTATACCCACTGGCCTTGTTTCCTCTGGAAATAGAAAACAGGGATTAAGAGCAATTGACCAGCAAGTTGGAACTAAGGGAAGCTTATGGATATGGTGTATGTTCATAGGAAGAAAGGAACATGGGTTTGGAGACTACCACGCAGTCCCTGCCAAATCTCTCTGATGACTCTTCAGGTTGGGAGGCTCAAGAGGTCCTCTCTCCCAGCTCCAAACTTGAAGAAAAGTGAGTAACCTTTCTCCATTTCACAACTCAGCAGTGAGATCCAAATAGGTCAACCACTTCTCTAAGGTCTCATCAACAAAGTCAAGATGACCACAGTTGAAGATAAAGGGTGGGGGTTCAGTATCCAGAACACAGACTTTCTGCCATCAATGTATGAGGATGGATACACATAAGTTAACCTCGCAGCAAGCCTAGGATGTGTGTAACACATGTAATGCTCATGTAATGAGTCCATGGCAATGGCAGTATGATACTGCATGGTGGTTGAGAACTTGTGCTTTGGAGTTAAAGAGGTGGGGATGTAAAATCCAGCTTTGCCACTTTCTAGCTGTGTGATCTTGTGCAAGTTACTTAAATTCTCTGAGCCTCCATTTCCTGTCCATTGAATAGAAAACATCACGTCTACTTTGAGGATTGTTATGAGGATTAAATGAATGTAAAGGAACATAAAGTAATACAAAATGCTCAACAAATGGGAGCTCTTATTACACTTTAATGATAATTATATTGCCATTAATCAAACTGTAATTTAATTCAATTGGGCAGATAATGCTTCTGTGATATTCTCAAGATCAGAAAATCAGAAAATGGCAAGAGCCAGACTGAAAGCCTAACTCCCTTGGTCCTGGAACGATGCTCGCATGAGTAGGGAGGTATTAATTCCTTTCCAGTACAGATTCTAGCCAAGTTTAAGTATCCTGATTAAAAATAATTCATTCTTCCTTATGAAAACTTGATCAATCTTCTGAGCCTAGAACAAATCATTGTTCTGAACCCAGATGTTCTTGGTGGTGTATTCACTGTCCATTTTCATTTTTGATACAAGGGTTTGGGGAATTTCCCTAAACCATGTGTCACATTGGGAAGAAGTAGTACCATGGTCCAGCTTCCCTTAGGTGCACCTTGGCACATTTGTAACTCCTGATGTCTGTCACCTACCAGATACAAAGAAGAGCAATATGCTTTGAGGGAAAGAAGGGGACAGGTCCTGGCCTGTGGCTCTGTCCTTCTCTGTGTCTGAACAAAGTATTGCTTTATCTCCCTGGGTCCCAGTGCTGCTCTGCAGTAGGTGAGGTTGGACAGGGCATCGCTAATCTGTGGGACTACCCGGGCCCTGCCACCATGGGTCTCTGAAAACAGGAAACTTTTGCCCATAGACCTACAACCTCTGTTTTGTGTTCTTTTTGTCCCAGTCTCAACACAATGCAGTCTGAGGTGCCAGAGTTTCCCTACCCAGCAATTCCAAGTCTTCTATGAAAACTCCTAACTCCCCTCTGCCATCCAAAGCAGACCTGGCCACATGGGCAGGTGGTCTCAGAGACCAAGTCTAAGTGTCACCTGTATATGTATCATCTGAGGTCTTTAGTGCCAGAAAGGACCAAAGACTCCAAACCTTTGACTTCATAATTGAGGGGACTAGAGTCCCAAGAGGGAGTGAAGTGACTTATCCATCTTCACTCACATTACTGACAAAACAGGAGAAGCATGAGTGTGCCCTCTTCTCATCAGATAATTCTTTTAAAATCCACACAGAAGTACTGGAGCCATCCAAATACTTCGAATCATTTTTGTCCCCAGGACTTTTTGCACTAATTCAAAATGAGAGGCTGTGACATCAGGCCCACCTTAAGTGACTTGCATCAAGTCCTACTGATACAAACAGGAGGCAGGAAAACACTGGGTAGAAGAGGGAAGTTCCCTGGTAAAGGCCCCACTCTCAACTCTGGAAAGCAGCATCCCTAAATGGGAACAGGCATTCCTGGTTTTGGGCCCAAATGTTGCCTTTTTGCCATCAGAACTCCCTATCCTATACCCATATAAAGCCCAGGCTCCACAAGCAGATGAGCAGACAAACAGAAGAGCAGAGGAGCAAACGAGCAGTGCAGCAGAGAAGGAGAGAAAAGAAGGAGTACCTGAACGTCGAGAGGAGTTTGACTGGGGGTGCTCAGAGAGATCAGCTGTGGCACAGCCAATCATTGGACCTTCCTTGATGAGAAGATTATTTTCCCACTCCATCCCCTTTCCAGCTCCCCATCCATCCCACTGAGAGCCACCTCCATCACCCAGTAAAATTCTCTCATTCACCATCCTTCAAGTGTGTGTGTGTGTGACCTGATTCTTCCTGGATGCCAGACAAGAACCCGGGTAACAAGAGGGCATTGAGCTGGTTAACACTTAAGCTATCTTCGGAGGGCAAAGCTAAAGAAAGCACTATAGCACAGCCACTGGGGCTTTGAGAATTGAAGACACCCACTACTAGACACTACCATGGGGTTGGAACCCAAAAGCCCTTGCCCGGTTCCTGCACCTGCCCATCTGCATGCTCCCCTTCCCATAAGGGGTTTGAGTGCACACAGTGGCCGAACAGATGAGCCACACCCCTGTCGCACATCCTGCGATGGGGGTCAGGGAACTCTCCCATTTCACTACGTCATTTTAGAAAATGTTCGGGACTCACAAAGTCAGACGGGTCTCTGGTGCTTCCCTGGTCACCCACCTGTTGTCCTTCTACCCGAGTAGACTGCAGGCTCTTTGGGGGCAGCGTCCAGGAAGCTCCCAGGAGCTATACCCCCTCTGGAGTCTGCCTGCAGCAGCTGATCACTCACTTCCTTGCAGGTGAAGGATTTCATTTGCCATTAGACTCTGAAGAACAGAAATCCCAGAGGCTTTGTGAGCTAGGGGCAAACCCAAACACTGCCTCTTGGAAACATTTGCATTTCATGAGTTCCATAAAACATGTTCTTCCCTTGTCCCTCCACACCCCCACACTCCCAAAACTGTTCTTTCCCACTGCATTTCCATTAATAATTCCACATGTGAACTTTAATGAAAATGCATTCCATATGTTTCTGATGGATTTATATGTAACACAGAAAATTATTATGTAAGTTCCATTGAAGTCCAGGCAGTCTTCTGAACCTTTCCTCATGCCTCCTTCTCCTTCTTTAAAACAAGAAATTCAATGGTTGCCAAGATTACATTAAAGAATGAGTCCATGAAAAAGAACACATTAATGGCATTCACAGCAACCTGGATGGAACTGGAGACTATTATTTTAAGTGAAGTCACTCAGGAATGGAAAACCAAACATCATGTGTTCTCACTCATAAGTGGGAGCTAAGCTATGAGGATGAAAAGGCCTAAGAATGATATAATGAACTTTGGGGACTTGGGGGAAAGTGTGGGGGGGTGAGTGATAAAAGACTACACACAGGGTTCAGTGTATACTGCTCGGGTGATGGGTGCACAAAATTTCACAAATTACAACTAAAGAACTTACTCACGTAACCAAATACCACCTGTTCCCCCAAAACCTATGGAAATAATTTTTTTTTAAATGACCCCAGTTTCCAAGTGGGCTTCCAAATGGGTCGGTTTACTTGCACCATCTCTGCTCCCACTCTGCAAGGAAATTGTGAACATGGTGCAATGCAGCTCTTTCATTGTGGGTTCCCTTTTACTCTGCGACTTCTCTGTCAGCGCTGTGCAGCTGTGTTTCTGTGAAAACAAGGGCACCAGAAAAGGAGAAAAACACTGTTTATGAGGCTGCTTAGATTGGTGAGTCACAGCATTTCAACAGCCCTGAGATATACACAGCTGACTACTTATGCAAATTTCAGACATCATGTTTGAACAAAAGGTTACATGGTAACATAACCTAGAGCCTTTATTACTAATGAGGCACTTATTTCCATTTGAATACAGAAATGTGTATTTTTTTTTACTTTCTGTGGCTTCTCATAATTGTGTCTAATAATATAAAAAAAATTGGGTCTTTATCTCCACGAGGCATAGGCATCAGGCAGATTTCATGTTATTCCAGGCATTAGGAGAACATGCATCATTCTGATTTCTCCCCACTTTTCAGTGCCGTTCCAAGACGCTAAGCCTCAGGTGCGTTTTTGAAATGAGAAATTTCATTAACTTTTTTCACTTCCGAGGGCTGGCTGTTCTGGAGGCATGGTTTTCAAATGTATAGTAATAATAATAGTAAAGGAAGATGATTTTTAAAACTTAGCCATGTTCGGTTTTATTATGAATTATGTAAGACAAACTTGGCAAGATTAATAGCAGCTTTCTACCTGCTAGAGTGGTTTGTATTTTGGCACAACACAGAAAGTTAGAATTGACAAGAGGGAGAGTTTCTGAATGAGATCTGTATTTCCAGATGTGGGCCTTAATGCCACACTGAATTCTGTTTTAATAAATAAGATAAATGAGACAGACAGTTGAATATATAAATATGAAGACAAGTGACTTGAGTAAACCATAAGAATCAGTGAAAACTTGAGTTCGCACCAGTATGTTACACACACACACACACACACACACACCCCTTCTCTTATTTGAATTAACCACTTCAAAGACTGAGATCGAATTTCAAACAATGGAGCCCAAGCCCAGCCCCCTTCTTTCAAATCTAAATTTAGCAAGTATCTGTCAATATTACACTTTTCTCCTTTGAAACTTGAAGACTTTGGGCATTTAAAAATCAACGTGTCAGCTGCAATGCTTCTGGGACAGAGGGGGTTTTTAAAGAGCATTTGTCAGCCCAGGAGTGAGTGAGTTAATCCATCCACCTGCCCCGACTGAGAGCAGAAGACGCCGTTTCTAGGACTGAAGCCAGTGGTGCTGGGTGCAAGCACCGAGACTGAGAATGGAAATGGGAGGACCAGGATTCAGGGGTGAAGTGGTGGGTTTGGACCCAGTAAAAAAAAAAGTTAGAGGTCCCTCCAAAAATGCAGATGGGCCGAAAGTCTTCAGAGTGCATTGCCTGGAACCTCCTCCTGCACTGTCAGCCCTGGCAGTCCTAGTGACCTGGCTGTCTTCTCAGCCACCCACTAGGCTCTCAGGAAGGCTCTGGTTTAGAGTTTATGAGCACTTCAGCATCCCCCATCCTGACCCCGGCTTTAACAATTCTTGTCCTAGAAGGAGATGGGAAAAAGAGCTCAGCCTCTGTCTGGCTCATTGATTTGAGCATGGGTGCTGTGATAGTCTAGTGTACGCATCAACTTGTCTGGGTCATGGGTGCCCAGATATTTGGTCAAACATTATATGAGTGTGTCCCTAAGGGCGTTTGCAATGAAATTAACATTTGAATCAGTAGACTGAGTAAGGTGATTGCCCTCCCAGTCTGGGTGATCCTCATCCAATCAGATGAAGGTCTAACTAGAACAACAGGCTGAATAGGAAAGAATTCTCTGTCTCTGCCCTCGAACTGGGGCAACAGATTTTTCCTGCTTTGGGATTCAAACAGATACAGCAGGTCTTCTTGGGTCTCAAGCCTGACAGCCTTCAGATTGAAACCACACATCAGTTCTCCTGGCTCTCCATCATGCCGACTGCAGATCTTGGACTTGGCCTCCACAATCATGTGAGCCAATTCCTTATGAATACATTTATTTACATGCACGTACACACACATGTGCACACACATGCACACATGCACACACAAACATGTACACACATATACACATCATGCACGCATACGTGCACACACAAAAACATGTATACACACATATGCACATACATGCACACACACATACATGCAGACATATACGTCCTATTAGTTCTATTTTCCTGGAGAATTCTAATCAATACAGGTGTCCAAAAGACAAAAAACAAAAAACATGTGATCTTTACTACTAGAAAAATGGAAGTCATTTATGTAACTTACAGAAACCAAGTCCTTGTTCTCAGCCTTTAGGATGAGGCAGTCAGCTCCAACGTGAATAAAAGGAAGCAGAGCTATGGAAACCTGACACAGTGGGAAAAGATTTAGAGAGTAACACCACATTTTCCCTCTCCAGAGACCCTCTGCAGAGAGGCCTCCCCTCTAAGCCTTTCACACAGTGTCACTTTAATGTTCCTGAACAGGCGGAATAATGAGGATGATGTGGGCGGTCACTTCCCAAAGCACGGACACCTGCGAGCGGCCCTGGCCACCAGGGCTGAAACCGGACCCTCCACGCAGGCAGAAGCGCCCGGCTCAGGGACATCCTAGTCCTCTGGCCAGGGCGTGTGTCACGGTGAGGACTAACCCCTTTTTTTTGATTTGATCAAAAGGAGACATGCACACATCTCTGACCAGGTGATTTCCAAAGTAGATGCTGGCAGAGATATCATTTGGCTATCATGCAATGATTTGATTTTCAGTAGAAAGAAAGAATGATGGAAGGTAGGGAGGGAAAGAAGGAAGGAAGGAAGGAAGAAAGGAGGGCCAGCAGGAGGGAGAGCAGAAAAGGAGGGAAGGAGACTATTTCTAAATGTAAATGCACAAAGACATACCAATCTCTCACATATACTTGTTTTGTTTTGTTTTTTGCAGAGAGGATCTCCCTGTCACTGGAGCTAAAGTGCGGTGGTGGGATCACGGCTCACTGTAGCCTCAACTTGCCGGGTCAAGCCGTTTTTCCACCTCAGCCTCCCAAATAGCTGGGACTACAGTCACGTGCCACCATGCCTGGCTGATTTTTAAATTCTTTTGTACACACAGGGTCTCACTATGTTGCCCAGGCTGGTCTTGAACTCCTGGGCTGAAGTGATCCTCTTGCTTCAGCCTTCCAAAGTGCTGGGATTACAGGCATGAGCCACCACACCAGGCTATCTCAGATATTCTTAAATTGCATTTCTCAAAGATTAGTTAAGACGAGAAACACTGGCGTGTTATCCTTATGTTATCCTCAGTCAAATGTCACATATATGTATTGACTCCAGTGTGGGAACACAAATTACCAGGGAGCACCTATTAATTATTTTCTTAATCACACGCTCGCTTTAATTTAAAATCCAGGCAACAACACCAAAGTGAGAGCCAAACAGGGCGGACAATGCTGCATTGCTGGAGATAAGGTGTCGTTCACAATCCCTTCCTAGCCGAGGAATTCTACTCCTAGGTAGAACGACCATTTCACCAGTTTTCCCATTTTTTAATTTCTGTTCACCCTCTCCTAGACCTTAATCCCAAAGGGACACATCCTGGCTTTGGCAACTTGAGTCCCCCTTCCCTCAAGGCCTTGTTCCACTATTCTCAATAGGACACTTGGCGGCTACTAGCATTGCACCTTCAGCTGGGGCAAAACCCTCTGTCTCCATGGTTCTTAAGCCATTTGTGCTTCTCATGACATTCCCAACGCCTGGGTGAGCTCCAGAATGACAGAAAAATAAAGCGTTAGGGCCCAAAATGACCTCCTATGACACTCTGTCTAAATCCTTTCTATTACAGATGGAGGAAAAGGGACTCAAAGAGACCTTAGGCTGTTCTCAGACTTCCATGGCTGGTGAGTGGCAATGTTAGGACTAGAAACCCAGTCCACTGGCTCTCCTCCACCCTCTGCTTTTTCTGCAATACCAAATATCCATGTGTTTGTGTGCCCAGAGTTCTCTCAAGGAATGGGCCATGGCAGAGGACTAAAGACACAGTGGATTAGTGCTGAGGCGGGAGGCTTTTTAAAAACTCGGTGTAAAAGTCTCATTCTGAGCCCTCTGTTGCAAGCATATTAAAGTCGTCTCAGTGTTCAGAATGAGGATGAAGTGCTGGGAATGGAGGAATAAAATATCACAAGACACTCAGTGTTGCCTCCTTGCAAGGGGCTCCAAGCAGGCTGAGTCCAGCCTAGAAAAATATGCAGACCTTGAGCTCAACACAGCAGGTGGGGTGACGGGTAGACTCCCTGCTTTCAGCTCTCCGAAACGTTTTCAAAAAACAAAATGAGCTTAAAAGAAATGAGTCCATGAGCTTAAGGGAAATGTAATAACCACCTCTCCTTTCTGTTCCTCTTTTATTGGGCTTTTTAGGGATTTGTGCTGGCAAGGAGACAAAGGTATTGTCTCCTTCTGTGGAGAGCAGGCGAGGAAGGTAACGTGGAGTCAAGGCAAACGCTGCCAATTAGTGAAATGCTGTTGAGTCCAGAGATTGTTGTTAATCTGCTTGCCCTGCTCCTTTGAGCCCTGGCAATTGCTTCGCTCTTTGTTAAATTCTTTTAAATTGGTGGAGACAATTGCAGTCATCAGACACTTTATACACACAAGTAATCCACTTCTGTCTCCCCCAGAGCACACATGCATGCACATACACACACCATGCACATCCTGTGTCTGGAATTGTGAGAGGAATGGGGAGCAAACTGTTCCCCTCTGGCCCAGTGGACTGGTGAACCCAGAGGCACCCTCAGCCACCACCAGGGCATCAGTCACACTGTCTCCTTTTCCTGGGCCCTTCTTTGATGGTATCTCTCTTCACTGATTTGACTTTGTAAGGTGACTCATCCCCTGAGCTTTTCTTTTTGTTTGTGTTGTTTTAGTGGGTTGTCTATTTGTTCTGTCTTTAAACCAATGAGCTATAAAGTGAATATTGGGACATGGGGTAAAGTCATCCCCCGTCGGTGGTGTTTAGCACGAGTGTAGACCCAGCAATGCCCCAGATACTCCATTGCTCAGCCATATCTGAGCTCAGAAGTTTGAAGCAGTCTTCACCTTTACAGGATTGGTGATATAGTTTGTCTGTGTCACCCAAATCTCATCTTGAATTGTAGTTCCCATAATTCCCACATGTTGTGGGAGGGACACGTGGGCGATAATTGAATCGTGGGGGTGGGGTTTCCCCATACTGTTCTCATGGTAGTGAATAAGTCTCACGAGATCCGATGGTTTGATAAGGGGTTTCCCCTTTCGCTTGGCTCTCAGTCTCTTTTGCCTGCAGCCATGTAAGATGTGACTTTGCTCCTCCTTGCCTTCCACCATAATTGTTAGGATTCCCCAGCCATGTGGAACTGTGAGTGCATTAAACCTCTTTCCTTTATAATGACCCAGTCTTGGGTATGTCATTCAGCAGCATGAAAACGGACTGATATAGGTGACCTCCTCTCTTTGTCTCTGCCTTTCTCTCTCTCTCTCTTTTACTGTGTGTGTGTGTACAAGTGTGTGTGTACAAGTGTGTGTGTACAAGTGTGTGTGTCTCTCTCTGCCTCTCTGCTTTTCTCCTATTAGAACTGTAGAATCAGTTGAGGCTCTTGCCTTGCCTTCTAAACAATGGAGGGATCCCATGGACTCCTGGGCTAAGCCCATCTATCTCAAAAGTAATCAGTCAGACTCTGGGCTGGAGGGTCACGGGCCCCAGTGGTACCACTAGCCCACCGGACCTCAGGTTCTCTAGGGTGGAGGGTCCCAAGCTGGCCCTTACCTCACTCAAAGAGCTTAGCTTTAGTCCAGAACTCTTTATATTCCTGTAATGCATACAACCAGATTCCTGGCTACAACTCCATGTATCCTGACCAGCGCCTTCAGCCTGGCTAACTCTGGTTTTGTTCTTTTTCCAATCTAATATGTGTCATTATTGACGAACCAAGCAGTCTCTCCTTTTTGCTGTCTTCCTCCTTTAAATGTTCTCTGTCCTTGTTAGCAGAAAGCATGCATTCACGTCTATACCTCTTTCCTAGAATTCTTTAGTTGGCTTTTCCGTCTGCTTCTGAACTGTAAGTCATTTGAAGGCAAAAGTTACATATTTCTTCTCCTTACGCCCCCATGCTGAGTGCCCAACTCACAGGAGAGGCTCACTCCTGAGTGTCTGGAAGAAGAAAGGCTAGAAACGGGGAAGTGTGGACAGATGCTGGTTGAGGAGGAGGAGGAGGAGGAGGAGTTGAATGTGGTCTCAGCCATTTGGATGATGGAGACTTATCGAGGTGACTAAGTGGAATTGCCTTGGGCCGCTGTAGACAGGAGCCCAAGGCTGGAGGGAGGAGCTAGAAGCAGAAGAAGTGAGCATGATCAGCAGAGGTGAGAGCTGAGGAGCTGAGGAAAAGATGGCTCTCAGAGAAAAGAGGGAAGGGAAGGAAGACGTCAAGGACAGATCCTGCAGGATTGTCTGATTCTTGCTCCCACAGGAGAAGGACAAGTCAAGGAGGATGCAGCAGAGAAGGACTGTCCCGTCCATGCGTGCAGGGTCTGACCTAGACACAGAAATCATAGGTAGAGCTAACGTTTATTGAAAATGTATTCAATTATGTGTGCTACATATTGTTCCAAGTGCTTTATGTCTGTTATTATTTCAGTTAATCCTTCCAACAACCCTCTGTGGTATGAGTTTACAGACAGAGATGAAGCTCAGAGAGTTTCAATATGCCCAGAACCATATACACCCCTGGGGCACTCCACACCCTCTCCCCTGGCATCTTCTGACCTGTTTTAGTCACTGAATTGATTTCTATAATCAACTGATCATCCTATTTCAATGGATTCACAGAAATATCTTAAGAAATCCTTTTTGATGTTCTAGCTGATACTTTCTTCGAGCAAATCTGAAAGCCAAACATGAATGCAATGACTGTTTGTATCTGGAAGAAAAATAATCTATTTACATTGCATTCGTTATTCTCTGGTCACCAGGGAGAGACGATGTTCAGGCAAAACAAGAACTACACCCAATTAAGGGCCATGCTTCCTTGAATGTCCAAGGCCATGAGTAATTGAAACCCTCCAGCCAGCACAGAGGCAGCTCAGAGCAGGGTTGCTTAGTACATAAATAAGGCCATGGCACCTGCTTGGGTAACATACTCTCTGTGGCTTCAATTGCTACTGCTTTCTTTAGAATCTTGATTGCAAGAAGAACAGGGGTTTTCTTTAGTCCAGGGCTGTGATATAATTTTAAAAAACAGAAATGTATTTGATCTTTGTCCCTGATTCCTGGCACAGGGCTTCGAAAACCTTGGCATTTCCTGAGTGATAGGAGTGTCTTTTGTCACTCGTAACAAGCCCTTGTCACCAGATTATATATGAGTTTAGCTAACGAGGTGACTCAGTGGTTCTTAGATACTTTCAAGGGAAGGCTTGGTCATGTCAGAAAAATCCAATATGAGATTAAAGGTTTGGAACTCTCAGTGCCACTCTCTGACCTCAGGGGAGGGGAGAAGAGCTAGAGACTGAACTTAGTCACCAACGGACAATAATTTAATTAATCATGCCTGCATAATGAAACCTCCATAAAAACCCTGAATAATGGGGTTTGGGGGGCTCCCTGTGGGAAATACATCCATGTCGGAGGGTGGTGCACCCTGGCTCCAGCCAGAGTAGGGGCAGAGGGTCCTGCACTCCTCCCTTGCCCTGGACTCTGCCCAGTGCTTATCTTGGTTGTTCCTGAGCTGTAGCATTTACAATCAAACTGTAGTTGTAAGCACAGCGCTTTCAGTGAGCTCTGTGTGTTGCTCTGGCAAATCACCAAGTCTGAAGTGGGGGTCATGGGAACCTCCAAATCTGTAGTCAAGGCGGCAGAAGTGGGGATACTTTGGGGACTGACACTTGCTTCTGGTATCTAAAGTGGGGACAGTCTTGTAGAACTGTGCCCATCACTTGGGGGATCTACACTAACTCCAAGTACTTAGTGTCAGAATGGAATGAATTGTAGGACACCCAGTTTGTGCCCAGAGATTTGGTGCTAGAACATAGAGGCCGTCAAATGAAGGATGATGAGGTTCATAAATTTGGAAAGGAGAGCTTTATTTCTCATGAAGGGCTGCAGCCTGTGGGGTGGCCATTCTGACAGGCTGGGAAGCAGAGCCTCTGGTTAGAAGACCAGAGTAGGCACGTCCAGAGTGGGAAGAATAAGAAAGGGATTTATGCTGCACAGGTGGCCCAATCTCCATCTTCAATAAGCCATAGGAGGAGCATGAGTATGCGTGAAAGGAGAGACATGCACACACAATTGAGCTTCATGCCTCTTCATGAGTCATATGTTCAAAACATGGCAGCATTAGCACAATCTGAGGGTGGAATTTTCAGCCTCTGACTTTAAAAGGTGAAGCAGAGGGCACAAAAACCCTCACTGGGTGTATTAGCCTGTTTTCATTCTGCTAGTAAAGACATACCTGCGACTGGGAAGAAAAAGAGGTTGAATTGGACTTACAGTTCCACTTGGCTGGGGAGGCCTCAGAATCACAGCAGGAGGCAAAAGGCGCTTTTTACATGGTGGCAAGAGAAAATGAAGAAGCAAAAGTGGAAACCCCCAAAAACCCCATCAGATCTCATGAGACTCATTCACCACCACAAGAACAGCACAGGAAAGACTGGCCCCCATGACTCAATTGCCTCCCCCTGGGTCCCTCCCACAACACGTGGGAATTCTGGGAGATACAATTCAAGTTGAGATTTTGGTGGGAACACAGCCAATCCACATTACTGGGCATCCTCTGTAGACTGGCCAGAACCACTCTGTGGTCAGTGGTCTCTTATCAGGAAGGAGTGCTAGTCAGTTGTGTCAAAACTGCAAAAAGAGAGGCACAGCATCTGCCATTCAGTTGAAGTCAGGAGTGGAGTCTTTGCAAAAGGCTGCTTTCTGGTCAGCCTTTAGGGGAGAACGCCTAATGGTGGAGGCTATAATGAGGTGTGTCCAACCACGCATCCCATCATGGCTGGGAACTCAGTTTTCAAGGTCTCGCTGGGATCCCTTTGGCCAAGAGGGGGTCTGTTGAGTTGGCTGGGGTTTAGAATTTTGTATCTCAAGGCTAAGATGGAATGGACAGTGAATATGTATTAAAACGCAGCTCAGCATGGTGGAAGTACACACATGAATGGCAGGTTAGTAAACTTATTTACAGTGTGTTCTCCATTTGCTTGCTGGGAACCAAATAAGATTTGCTAAGGCTCCTTCTGGAAACCTTTGCTGACCCACCAAGCTCGCTAAAGGCAACCTCTCTGGACTCCCAACATACACATCTCTCCTTGCACATGTCTTGTGAGATATCCCAGCTGACTTATTTATGAGTACTCTCCACTCACTGATTCTCTATCTGATTCATTTATTCATCCACGCAGCAAACATTTTATATATACTAAGGCTACAGGAATAAATAAGACATGACCTCCATCCCTAAGTGGTGAGATATCTGATTCTCACTGACTCCCCTCAGTTGATCTCAACTGAGGGCAATTTGGCCCCCGGAGGACATTTGGCAACATCTGGAGACACTTTTGATTCTCACAACTATGCAGGGGATGTGGGCCAAGGCCTAGGATCCTGCTCAGCATTTTACAATGCACAGACAGCCCTCCAGGACAAGGAATGATCCACTCAAATGTCAGTAGTATTGACATGGAGAAACTCTGGGTGTCCACTGGACTGTGAGCCACTTAGGGATGGAAGTCATGTCTTATTCATTCCTGTAGCCTTAGTATATATACAATGTTGACTGCATGGATGAATAAATGAATCAGATAGGAAACTAGGACACTTCTCTCTGACAACTCTAAGAAAGGTTGGTTTTGCTTGTGCACAGGCAAAGTTAACACTGGGAATATTAACATCTTAACACCTTTCCATGAAGTGGATTAGGGTCAGTGCTTCAGGGCATAGTCCAGGGTTCCCAGAGAGCAGGCATTAGGAAGGGTCTGGAGTGGACTGAATAAGGAAGTGTAGTGCAGTGGGGAGAAAGGGGACTTTAGCATCAAATGGTGACTGACATAGTTTTTGGTATTAACAGTATAATATTGAACAAGCGGGTCTTCTGATTCTGTCATCTATAAAATGGTAATAAGCATACATATTGTTTTAAGAAATAAATAGCCAAAAGATAGAATCAACCCAAATGCCCATTAATAGATGAATGGTTAAACAAAATACGGCGTATCGTGGTATATACATACAATGGAATATTATAGAGTCTTTAAAAGGAAGGAAATTCTGACACCTTCTACAAGATGGATGAACCTTGGGGACGTTATGTTAATTGAAACAAGCCAGTCACAAAAGGACAAATACTGCATGATTCCACCTATATTAGGGACCTAGTGTAGTCAAATTCGTAGAAACAGAATATCAAACGGTGGTTGCCAGGGGCTGGGGGAAAGGGAAGGGAAGGAGTCAGTGCTTCATGGGGGCAGAGTTTCAGTTTGGAATGACGCAAAAGTTATGCAAATGGATGGTGGTAATGTTGCATAACAATGTGAATGTTCTTAATATCACCGAACTGTACACTTAAAATGACTAAAATGGTCAATGGTCAATTGTATGGATGTACATTTCACCACAGTAAAAGAAAAAAAGAAAATGCCTGGCATACAGTAAGGATTTATCACTCTTCCTCCCTTTCCAAGAAGAATGTGTTGCCCATGAGACTTCTAGTTGATCTTAAGATGAGGAACCAACAGAGAGTATCTGCAAGTAAGGGATGGGTGCATATGGACACAGATTTGATCAAAAAGAAACATTTCAGACTCATCCTTCCTTTTGAACTTTTTTTTTTTTTTTTTTTTTGAGATGGAGTCTCTCTCTTTCACCCAGGCTGGAGGGCAGTGGCGCGATCTCAGCTCACTGCAACATCCACCTCCCAGCTTCAAGTGATTCTCCTGCCTCAGCCTCCCAAGTAGCTGGGATTACAGACACCCACCAACATGCCCTTCTAACCTAGTGTTCAACTCCCTGCAAAACTTTCCCAGAGCCATCTGAAGCCCATGGCATTCTGTTCCAAGATGAGTTAAATGAGAAGCAAAGGCTGTAAAGGACTAATGCAGTCTATGTAACTAGAAATAAATTATTGTCTACGTGGAAACTATTCTTTCCTGATCAGCTCTGCCAATGTGTTATCCAGAAAAATAGTTTAATCACTCAATCTCTCTTCCTCTTGGGTACTAGTAATAGACTATATTGGACAAAATTCAGACGACTAAAAGCAAAAGGAGAGAAGCAAATATGTAGTGATCAGGGTATTAACATTTGCAGACAACCGCTTACTCACAGGAGTGAATGTTCACTAAGGCTATGCTAAGCCAGATGTTGCTCTCTGTGTAGGATTTCATTTCATACCCAGACAACTCTACCTGGAGGGACTAGCATCATACCCATTTTAAAGATGAGGAAACTGAAGCTCAGGCAGATAAGGAACTTGCTTCAGGATATTACTAGTGAGGGGTGGAGCTAGAATCTGAACCCAGGAACCTCCATATTACACTACCTCCCCCTGTTTTTGAAGACAATTATTTCTGTCTAAAATAATGTCTATCCTGTAGACCATAAGCTCTGTATAGCATAACTCATAATTTGGTGAGTTCCTCAAAGAATTTGTTGAATCATTGAACACTATTGTTATTCCACTTGTGCTTTGGACCTAGTCTTTAGTTCACACAGGCATGCAAAATATTGAGCTAAGTGACATATCCTGGAACGGAGGAGGTGTGGTTAACCATGAGATAGGCATCTGTCAGTGTCCCAAAGCCTGACCCAGCTCTCTAAAGGATGGCCACTACTGTACACGCACCCTCACCCCACCTGGACCTTGCCTTGAGTCTGCTGGAATTTATAGGAGGAATTACCAATCATCCCTTGCAGTTCACTGGTCAGAACATTTTCTACCAACATCACCACCCCCATACCCACCCCCACCTTGGAATTGCACGGGATTTATTCCCTGCCTTCCACATGTGCTCAGATAATACACAAAGCTCTTTCTCTCCAAAGGTTAGGAAACATTAGGAATGGTAATTCAGTTCAGATAATAGAGCGTCTGAAATTTTATTTTATCTGCCAATACTGATGATTTATACAAACTCAGGGAAGATTCTTATCCCATTGGTACCTCATTTTCCACTTAGAAAATTGAAATTTTAGCATAAACTGCTATTAATCCGGAATCTAACCAACCGGAAAATTCATTACCAAAATGTTTTTAAAATCAGCAGTCGGGAAGAGCAATCAGCCATAAGAAGACCCAAGATCAAGCCGAGCACTCGGGTGCTAAGGAAGATTATGATTCCCTGTTTCCTTAAGTGTTTTTATTTTTTTATTGGAGAATGCCCATCATTCCACAGGGTGTGGGGTGGAGGCAGGAAGTTGATATGAAAAAACCTAGAAAACATGGAGCAAGTCTAGGAGGAAGAAAAGTATCCACAGGAAGGAAGAGATGAAGAAAAGAGAGAAGTCTAGGTATACTCCACTTGATGTTAGCCAAAAGACTGAAAAGCAATGAGAAATCCAAGTACTAGAAGCAAACTGAAGGAAATGGAGGAGGAATGAAGTAACTGAAGACAAAAGAAAGTAGTCAATAATCTAAATGAGACAAATCTAAATGAGGCAAATGAAAGCTGGAGAGTATATTATTATATCAGCCAAAGCATCTCCAACTGGGTATAATGGAAAGCAAACAGGAACAGCTTAAATGAGAGGCATGGCCTCTAAGCAAGTGCCAATATCAACGCAGCCTGGAGAAAAGGTGGAAGTAGGAGAGCTTAATGCAAACCTGTGCTGAGGTCTCACTTGTGTTTCTTGGCATCAAGATTCACATAAGCGCCAGGTGTAGAGACTCACAGCTATAATCCCAGCACCCTTCTTACAGGTAGACAGGCATGAGTGGGGCAGGCTCTCCCCCTACACACTAGGAATATCGGTTGGTGGTTTGGCAATTATCACATTGTCTCTCTGAAGGAAGTCATGTACACAGAGGTCCATTTCCAAGATAAAGTGCCTTGAATTGGCTTAGGTCAGCAAACTACATAAGAAATAGGATATACTAGGCCCCTGCTTGCCCTGCTTGAATAGCCAATGCTTGCTTGTCAGCCTCCCCCTTCCCCACCTTCCCCCGTCCTAGTTGCCCTCACCTAAACCAAAAAAGTTTAGTCTAAGAGGAAAGTTGACTGCCCTGCAAAATAGCTTGTTTTGTCTGTTCTTATCAGCCGGCCCAGCTACTTGGGTCATAAGTCAAAATACTTGAAGAACCCCTGAGCTAACTAGGATTGCAATGCATTGCAGGCTGCAACAAAACACAACAAGACAACCCCCAAAAAACAAAACAAAGCACCTGAAGCTCCTATTCAACAATCAATAGGCGATGTCCGGGAAGACTGTGACCCCATAGCACTCAGTCTGTGAGGAACCTGAGGAGGGACCTGTGTACTAGGGAATAAATTGCTTGTTGAAACTGTGCTGGGTGTGCCTGCCCTATCAGACACCCAATCTTGCAAGACCATCATTAAAAGTCTCCTTTTCACTGTTCTCCAGGTCTCTGAGTCCATTCTTTGGGTTTGGATGGGTGAGCTTCTTTGTCACACTCTCTAAAAAGGGTAACTCAGCAGCACCAGGGAGAAGCCATTTCCTGATGGTCCACACCTGTTAACATCAAAATATTAATTGAAAGCAGACCCCAGGGAGAAGCAACTCCGTGGCATGCACATTAAAAGACAAAAATTGGTGATGATTTCTGGGAGCACACTCTACCAGAAAAAGGAAGAAAGAATCAGATGGGCATGGGGACAGCTTCCTAAACACACTGCGCATGCTTAGTTCCTAGGGGTAAGGAAAGCACTGCGCATGCTTAGTTCCTAGGGGTAAGGAAAGCACTGCGCATGCTTAGTTCCTAGGGGTAAGGAAAGCACTGCGCATGCGAGAAGCCCAGCCTAAGGGAAGAATCACGGGAAATCATCTTTTCTCTCTTGGACCTTCAGGCGCCCATTTGGGTCGCTTCCAAGCTGATTTTCCGTCCTTTCCTGTTCTAAAGCCTTTTAAAATAAACTTCCACTCCTGCTCTGAAACTTGCCTTGGCCTCTTTTTCTGCTTTATGCCCTTCAGTCAAATTCTTTCTTCTAAAGAGGTGAGGACTGAAGTTGCTACGGAGCCGTAGGGATAGGCCACCAGTAACTCAGGAGAACTCTCTGTTTCCGGTAAGAATTTGATATACTGAGGTGGGAGGATCACTTGGGGCGAAGAGGTCCAGACCAGCCTGGACAACATGGAAAGACCCCATCTCTCCAAAAAATAAAAATATTAGTCAGGCATAGTTGCAGCTATTTGGGAGGCTGAGGCAGGAGGATTGTATGAGCCCAGAAGTTGGAGGCTACAGTGAGCTATGATCAGACAACTGCACTGCACCGTGGGTGACAGAGTGAGACTCTGTCTCGAAAGAGAAGGAAAGAGAGAGAGAGAAGATTCATGTATTCACATAGGAATATTCCCTGGGTAAGCCTTCATTTTCAGGTGGTCACTGTGGTCCAATGGACTTGAGACTGAAGACCAAGTCTGGGGCCCGACTGCGTCTCTTATTACCTGTGTAATCATGAACAAGTTACTAACTTCAGATTCGATTGCTTTGTCCTTAAAGTGGAAGTATGCCTATTTTATTGGAGTTGTTGTGAAAGCCAAATTAAATTTGTGAAAATATGTAACTTATAGGTGACACACAGAGGCACTCAGGAAATGTCAACATTATCAGGCTGACGGTTTGCCTGTGCCTAAGTTAGCTGTTGCCAAACACCGTTCAGTACGTGTGGCTTTCAGTGAACAATCAGAGAATCTCTGGTCTCTGGCACAAGCAAAAGATTTACATTAGGGAGTGCAATTGACTGGCTGGCCATGTGTGCTTTCTGAAGGATGGTATTTTAAAACGGGAACAAGTGTATTGCATGCAAGATACATTTGGTGAAAAAAAATATTTAGACTACGAAACTGCAGAAAAAGCTTGTGAATTTTTTAGAAGTGTAATTGCACAACATGGCCTAACTCCAAAACAATTTGAAAGGCAGATAAAAACAGTATGTTTTGGAGATACTTGCTGAAATTTATATGAATCCTATTCCTTGTCTTAGGGCTACAGGCTCAATAAAATAAAACTGTTGGGGTGTGAAAACCAGGACTGTCCTGGAACTGGTGCAGCACACATGAACTTGTTGCTCACAGAAGCCGAGTAAACTATGTATAGTCAGAGACATTAGTTTTCCTGATTTGTTTCATACGTATACTTCCAGCGAAATCACAATTTTAAAGCACAGGTTAGACTTAAGTAGAATGCTATGTAGATTTCACACTGGAAAGCAGGATTATTATCTGAAATACTTTCTCCATCTCCCTACTTGCCATTAATATATGTCATTGATTCAATCTCTGTACCCAGATGTTATCCGAAACATAGGATTTATGATTACAGAAACTACAGCACAAAAAAGTTGATCAATCAGAACATTTTTTTTTATCTTGCCTGAACACAGGGTGTTTTAAAAGGTTTTTGAGCTTCAAATTCTATTAGAAAGAAAACGAAGACAATTCGGTGTTATTTTGCAAAAGTGTATTCTAATAAATAATCTGAAGACTTTTACCTTTCAACCAATCCCTCAAGTGAATTCAATTAATGCAGGAGTCAATTTCCAGTGATAGAATTTTTAATCAAGCAAGTTTCAGAGCATTTTTTCTGAATAATCAGTACAACCACAAGCCAATTTCCTATGATGATATGTTAGTTTGAAACTAGACTTTATTTGCACTACATGAAGCAAAGCTAGGGCAGGTAGGACTGTGCATTTTATCCAATAGTGTTAAATAATTGGAAACCAGCTTACCAGTGACTCCCAGCTGGGAGTTACTATTAATATAATTTCCAGCCAGCTCTTTGGGAGTTCAAAGCTGAATATATACATATACGCTTGAATATTTTCCACATGTAAGACTTGTTTCTTTGAAATGTGATAGGACATGAACTTCACTAAATAGAACCTCATGACTTCAGAGAAGATTAAGAAATGAATTCTTTTTAATTGATGTTGAGTTTCATGACTCAAAGATACCCTTATCCTCCTGACTTGAAAACACACTATCATTAGAAGCGGAAATTCACAATAGAAAAAAGCAAAAATAAAAAAATTCCTTTTATCATTTATTAATTATATTGTTCTCTGTTCAGCAACAGAGAGATATGTACAGAAGCCACAAAAGCTCTAGATAATTACATTTTCCAATTACAAGAGATTTAGTTTTTGAGACTATGACATTAGAATATTTCAGAATGAGTCTTCAGTTTAGAACCAGGGTTATTATTCTTTTTATATCGGATTACTTTATGTGTATTTCTATGTTGCTTTGAAGGATTCCTGAGTAATTTCTATGCATGTGTCACAGGTTTTTTTTCTTGTCACGCCTTCCTGGCGTCTGACTTGCCCCCGCCACTGCCCCAATTAACCACTCGCGCCCCTGGTCTGGATTACTGGGTCTAAATGGCACAGGTGTTCGGCTTTTATCCCAATTACCCTTGAAAGGATAGGAAGAAAATATTGGAAATCGTGTCCCACATGGGGTCAAGGCTGCCATGAGCTTAAGGCAGGAAGTTAAGTAAACACTAGAGACCAAAGGACCAGAGGCCATGGCAAGGCCCAGTTGGAACAAATAAGTCACAGAGAATTCGTCTAAATTAATTCCAGAGACAACACGTCTCCACCTGCAGAAACTTCTTACACGTTCCACACGGCATTCCTAAGGTTTGGTGCCATTTAAGGGAGCTGGATTGAGGTGCAGCCACCATCTCCTCCTGGGCACCCTCCATGCAGCCGTGTGAACCAACTCTATCGGCAACAAGAACGCACCTTGGGCCTCTGCATGCCGACCTGTTACTTTATGTAGTTATAACTGTGACTTTCTTTATGCAACGTTGCTTTTATTTATTTATTTATTTGAGACGGAGTTTCACTCTTGTCACCCAGGCTGGAGTGCAATGGCGCAATCTCTGGTCGCTGCAACCTCCGCCTCTGGGTTCAGGTTACTCTCCAGCCTCTGCCTCCCAAGTAACTGGGATTACAAGCGCCCGCCACCACGCCCAGCTAATTTTTGTATTTTTTAGTAGAGATGGGGTTTCATCATGTTGGCCAGGCTGTTCTCAAACTCCTGACTTCAGGTGATCTGCCCGCCTTGGCCTCCCAAGGTGCTGGGATTACAGGCGTGAGCCTCCACGCCCGGCTAGGCAAGCTTTAGATTGCTAAACTTGGGGCCATTGCACAGAATAAATAGAAAACAATAGATCTGAGCAACAGAACCTGAACCGGAGGGGAGTCTGAGCTGTGTGCCTCTGGTACCGTTCACTGATCCAGCTCTATCTTCTTCATAAGGGAGAGCAGTGGCTCCTCCTCGCCCAGACCCCACGCTCACCTGTGAGATGAAACTTCTCCCCAGCCAGGGCACAGTGCGGAGGCAGGGATGGAGATGCTGGTTGGCATTGGGATACTACCCTCACCATTGCCAAAATAAGAAGCGCTGAGGTATTTCTTTGAAAGCAGTTTTTTAAAGGTATGTTTTGAAAGGCATTTTTTAAAAGTGAGATGTCTGATCTGCTTAGGGGAACTAAAAAGACAGAAGAAACTATAGTTAGAAATAAAATGTTGAGAGAGAAAGAGGCAGAGAGAGTGTGCCGGTCAATCAGATTTCCAAAAGTCAATCAGATTTCTAAATCCTTTAGTCATTTGGCTGACAATGTCTAAGGATCAATTACATGCATGACAGAGTCAATACAGGATTTAGAAATTGCTTAAGAAATTAACAACAACAACCCGATCCGGGCTGCAGTGGAGTCTGAAGCCCCACAGTTGGTCTGTCTTATTCCCTGGGGTTCCCATCCCAGCCCTTACAGAGTTCCCTGGTCCCCACACCCTCTCCTACCCCAGGCCTTGCAGGACTGCAGGAGATTATTTAGGCAGCTGAATCAAGATGCTGACTTCAGCACTGTAAAACCCGGCTAGCAGGGAGTCCAAGCGGAAGGGCTGCTTTGCTGACAGTTTTACAAGCTTCAGTAAACGCCAACGGCCCCCTCTTCCTTTCTTTGTGTGGCTTGAATTTCGGGGTCTTGCAGGCTGGAGAGTGGGGGATCTGTGGTCGGTGCTGGGAGGCTCACAGAGGAGCTACCCAGATGAATGAAAGCACAGCACCATCCTGGAAAGCACCGTCTGTTGTTCATCCAATTGCATCCGGGCTACTTCCACACCGGCACGTAGAGGACATTGTTTAAAAGCTGGAGGAAGACAGACCAGCATTTCCTGCTATTGTCTTGTCTTTTAAACGTTGACTCCAAGAAATGGAGTGCCCAACTTTATGCAATAACAGAAACACAGACGAAGGTTTTATGCAGAATTTTCAAGAAGCAGAAATATTTCCCATCTTTGCTCACATTCCAATAAGAATAAACACTCGCATTGCTGTGCACATGTGAGCATGCACATACACACAGCCCGGATCATTCTGTCAGGCTGGGCATGCTCAGCATGTGGAAGTTAATTCAGCTGAACGAGTATGCCCATGCTGCTTTCAGCACGTTTAACTTGTAAAATATGAAAACTACAGAACCAACTGGTGGGCACAGGCCTATGGTGAGCACCCGATGCAGAGGCCTCTGCCTACAGAGCCCCTTCCCAGGCACAGGGTCACCCCACAAGGGCTAATGTAACACAACTGGTACCAGGTGCTGCAGAAAGCCCTTACCAGCATTATCTCATTTAATTAGCACACAGAAATGCATGCACCTTCTAAAACATTACTTTTTAGGTATTTTTATTTTGCTGTCTTTTGTGACAGATATTGTGATTTAGAAAGTTGAAATAATGGCCAGAGCTACTAAGTGACAAAAGTCCATTGGAGCCCACAGCTCAAACACTGTTTGTATTTATTAGTTATTGCTGCAACAATGCAACATCACAAATCACCCCAAAACCTAATGGCTAAAAGCAACAACAACTTATTCTCATGTGTACTGGCTCTGTTCTGGGTGACACATTCTTTTCCTAGGACCCGTGAGCTGGCTGAGCAAGTTCTTCTGATGGCAGTGGCAGATGCACACATTGGCAGCTGCAAGTGGAGATATGCGGACCCCCGGTCTAGCCTTGTAGCCGGTGCACCACCTCCTTCTCGTTCTGTTGAGCAAGGAAAAGTCACACAGCCAACCCAGAGTCAAGGAGACTGAGGGAGGAAGTTCACTTCCCCCATAGGGGAGGAACTGCAAAGTCACTGGGCAAAAGGTGTGGACAGGTAGGGTGAAGAATCGGAGCTAATGCGTAACATAACTCCTCTGTTCTTAGCCTCTGCATCATCCCCCTGGAATTCTGCCTGTGAGCTGACATTTCTGGGAGCTTCATTAATTCATTCTCGAGTATATTAATTAATGCTGAGAGACAAAAATAACTGAGTGGTTAAGAACACTGGCTTTGGCGGTGACACCTAAAAACTGTCTTCATGAATCTCAGCTGTCATTCACTGCTGCAACCTTGACCAATTTCCTTAACTGTCAGCCTCATTTTCCTAGTGTATGAGAGATGCCGTGTGCCCAGCATGGTGGAGTCAATGTTTTCTGCTATTTTAGAGTTTACAGCTCAACAGGTGGTCAGTTCAGTTTAGTGGATGTTCTTTTTTGTTTGTTGGTTTAGAGGCAAGGTCTCACTCTGTCGCCCAGGCTGGAGTGCAGTGGTGCAATTACAACTTACTGCAGCCTCAAACTCTTGGGGCCAAGCGATCCTCCTGCCTCAGCCTCCTGTGTAGCTGGGAATACAGGTGTGAATGTTCTTTACCACCTGTGTAGGATATGGAACTTCATCATGAGACTCCGCCCCTTCTGCTGCTGTTGTCCTCTGTCAATCACCTGCCTCTGAAGCCATCTCCCACATCAGTGGGGTGATTTTTGTTTCGAAGGACAAGCTGACAATGACAAGACTTCCCGCTTCCCCTCTAGGGTGCAGAGACAAGAACTGCAAGGTGCTGCTCCCTCCCGTGACTCCTAAGCTGCTAGATGAGAGCTGTGCTTCTCTTATCTGGGCCTCAGGACATGGCCCTGTGTTTCCAATCCTTCAGGTGAGGTTCCAGGATAGTGTGCAATGGTGGCACCCAGGGTGGACTTGGTCCCTCACTCTACAGAGGTAAGCCTGCAGCCTGCAACTGGCTAAGACAGCTGCAAAAAGGATTAGAAATGAACCAGTGAGTTCACCATGTCACCTCCTTCATTAAGCCCCTCACCTGCAACATAGAGCAGGTGGCAGCATTGCCTGGTGGTTAGGGACACTGGCTCTGCTACTTCTTCACTGTATGACCCAGGGCAAGCTGCTTAGCCTTCATGCCTCTCATTGCTCATCAATAAAATGCAGAAAGCCCTAGGGAAGTTACCAGCCACCCACTCCCTTTGGGGCCAGCATCTGCCTCGCTGGAGCATGAGACAAGGCCCATGCTTGTGTGACTTGGTGTCTCTGCTGGCTCACTTTTCCATTTAGTGTGCACACATACAGTCATTGTCCGACACTTCCATTGGACGCCTTTGGAGATGGATTCTCTTGCTCTGGTGTGAGTCCTCTACAGGTTGGGAGACTGCTGCCACCAAAGGGAGAAGACGGTGGTACCGTGCACCTCCCTTCCCCACTTCTCAGGTCACATTAGCTGAACATGTGAAAATAATTAATGAACCTAATGATTGAGCAAATGGATCAATCATCCATCAGATGGAAATGACTTTATATGTTAATAAAGGATGGCAAGAATGGGCAAATGGTTAACTCCATGGGATAAGTCACAGTGAGTGATACAATTTCAGATGAGCCAGAAGCAAGGCGGGGGTGGCCTGGTCTTTTGTGGAATTCTTCAAACCCTTCCCCTTCAAACCAGTGGGTCCCCATCCTGAAGGATCATAGAGTCACCCAGGAGCTTCTAAAAATGCCACTCGCCAGGACTCGTGCCTTCCTCGCCAGCTCGAGGTTTCCGGGGCTCTGGATTACCAGGTGAGTCCAACAACCAGTGGCAGCAGGAAGCGAGGGGAGGTCAGGAGTGTGGAAGGACAGGGGTTCCCAAACTGCAGCCAGCATCTGGATTCTCTGAGTGTTTAATGAGGTACCACCTCAGATCAGTCGGAATGGCCATTACTAAAAGTCAAAACCGACAAAGGCTGGCAAGGCTGCAGGGAAGAGAAAATGCTTATACCTTATTGGTGGGAATGTTGATTAGCTCAGCCACTGTGGAAGGCAGTTTGGAGATTTCTCAAAGCTTTGAAAACTGGGCTATCATTCAACTGAGCCATCCAATTACTGGGTATATGTCCAAAGGAAAATAAACGATTCTACCAAAACAGACACGTATGCAGATGTTCATCGCAGCACTGTTCCCAATAGCAAAGATATGGAATCAACCTAAATGGCCATCACTGGTGGACTGGATAAAGAAAATATGGTACATAGACACCATAGAATACGATAGAGCCTTAAAAAAGAATGAGATCATGTCCTTTGCAGCAACATGGATGCAGCTAGAGGCCATTATTCTAAGTGAATTAATGCAGGAACAGAAAACAAATACCGCATGGTCTCACTTACAGGTGGGCCTAAACACAGAGCACATGTGGACATAAATGTGGGAACAATAGACACTGCAGGCTATTAGAGTGCGGAGTGAGGGGGCAAAGGGGTAAAAGCTAACCCATCCTGGGTGACGGGATAACCTGGACCCCAAACCTCAGCATCATGCAATATACCCAAGTAACAAACCTGCACACGTGCCCTCTGAATCTGAAATAAAAGTTGAAATTATTAAAAAAAAAAATTTTTTTTAAATTAAAACCGGCCAGGTGTGGTGGCTCACGCCTGTAATCCCAGCACTTTGGAATTTGGAATTTGGCTTTATGAATTAGAAATAAAATTTTCAGAAAATGGACAGAGTCCCAGGCAGGTCACTGTCTCAGCATGCAGAGAGGAGAGGCACCGTCAACATCTGACCTTGATGGACCTTGAGGTCCCATCCATCCTTGTCTGATGAGAAGGTGAGACTCATGGGGGTCTCAGTATTCATCAGCCTCAGGTAAGATTTGTTTGTTTGTTTGTTTGATTTTTGAGACAGAGTCTCGCTCTGTTGCTTAGGGTAGAGGGCAGTGGCATGATCTCCGCTCACTGCAACCTCTCCCTCCTGGGTTCAAGCAATTCTCCTGCCTCAGCCTCCTGAGTAGCTGGGACTACAGGCATGCGCCACTAGCCTGACTAATTTTTGTATTTTTAGTAGAGACGGAGCTTCTCCACGTTGGCCAGGCTGGTCCCAAAGTCCTGACCTCAGGTGATCCACCCACCTCGGCCTCCCAAAGTTCTGAGATTACAGGCGTGAGCCACTGCCCCAGCTGGTAAGATGCTTCTTAAGGCAGACAGAGACCAGGCAAAGGGTAAGGCAGTGGAATCAGGAGCTAGGTCTCTAGCTCCTTTCTGAACTGCATCAATGACATCAGAGAAAGAAAACAAACTTCTGCCCACGCCATGGAGCAAATAGGACCTCATCTCACAGCCTCCGCATTATCGTGAGCTGGCCTGATGCTTCCAGCTAAGCTACGTGCTCTCCAGTTGGACAGAAATAATTTCCGAGAATGTCCACTCAGGCCAGATCATGCTAAATCCCATACATCTTCCACTCTTGCTAAGTAAGCAACTGCTGCATCTTTCCCAGTTCCAACTTTGGTCCCCCTCTACTCTGCCCTCCCTAGAGATGAGAGATGTATTGAGATACTCCCTCATAGAATCACCCCTGGCCTCTGGCAACTCCCCACTAGAGAAAACCTCTGCTTCCTTAGACCCTCCCAAAAATCACCCAACCAAAGCCCAAACCCGGTAGTAGGTTGTTTCCAACATCTTCTTACTCTGAGACCCCCTGCAGTTCTCAAGCTGTGTGTGCTCTCTCACTGCAACTTCTAATAAACCCAACTTGTTCAACTACAGATGTGTTCCTGGTGGCTTTTGGCCACAGGGCAAGTGGTCAGTATGAGTTAAGTACCATTCTCCAAGCTTGTTGAAATATTCTTTGCTGACAGACTACTGAACACTCTCTATGTCAGGAACCCCCCAGGTATCTCAGGCCATATACAAGGTCAGGATCATGAGGAGACTCCGCCCCTTCTGCTGCTGTTGTCCTCTGTCAATCACCTGCCTCCGAAGCCATCTCCCACATTACCAGTCAGGGATCCCCACAGCAAGCACATCTTCAATGAGCATCTACAGGCTAAGCTCTGGGCTAAGGCTTATGGGGAAAAGCCTTGCCCCTATATAATTTTGATTACCCACCAAGTACTAAAAGTGGTGTGGACACAGTACACTTCTCATGCGGTCCTGAAAGCTTCCATCTGTAGAAAGTACAAGATGAACACATTCTAATAAACGGGAAGTTATGAACCAGCTACGTCATCCATCAGCTCTTTCTTATCAGGGAATTGGCAGGATACATGAACAAAAGGATAATTATTTATTAATGGTTACTTGAAACCTGGGGTTTCCTCACCTGATTTCAAAACACACAGGGCCATTTATTTTAAGTGGTTTCCGGACTTTGATAGATTGAATACTCGTCTGAGCTGGCAAAGGCATACACGCAGTGATGCTAACTAGAGTAACTATAGAAACTATCCTATCCTGATACAGCCTTAGAACATCTCCAAACAATCATCCGCATAAAGGAAACATCAAGGGAATAGAAAAACCATCTGTTCTCTATAGCTAGAACACTTGAACAGCTTGTAAAGGGAAAAAAATGGAAACCTCACAACAAAAAATCTGGCAGATGATAAACACAAGATTTGCGAGTTTATCAGCCAGTTGCTGCAGACCAAGATCAATATACACAGAAAGGACACAGTCATAACCCGGGACCTCTGATGGGAATGAAAAGACAGACAGAAAAACTTGAAAGGTTTGAGGCTGATTACAGCTATACTACCCCGAGCCCACTACTCACAGAAAGCTATTTCTTTTCTTTACAGATGATGGAAAATTCCAAACAGAATAAAATCATACAGAATGTTGCAAGATAAAGCATTTCTTTGGGTGTTTCTAGCTCAGCTGCAAACAGAATGTAGTGAAGTCCCACGAGGAAGGTATGCTCTGTTGTAATGTCTAAGTCGATTTTGCAGATTTGAAAGTCACAGCCAATCCGAAGACGATTTCAACCCAAGTTCTTTCGTGAAATAAGCAAAAGTTCCAAATAGTTCCCAGCTCCTAAATCCCAGATCTGACTCTTTCTAAATGTGTCTTTTTTCCTGTCTCTTCTTGTTCACCTCTTCTGTAGCTGCAGGCGTTTTTCAGCCAACAGTTTGACTTCAACGAAGTCAGCAGCATCCTGAGTCAAACCCGGCTGGAGTCCCTCTGCTCAGAGCAGCGTTGCGTGGGTGTGTCACACAGATGGGCACAGTCACCCAGGCCACAGGGCTTCTCTAGAAGCTGGAGGGAACCTTGGCTAGGGCTTAACCTGCTTCGGTTCACCACTTCTCTGCCAAGCCCTTTTCTGTGGAATTTCCATCTGCCTCTCCACAGCAATGACTTGAAAACTGGCAACATAAGGTACTAGTTACTGAATAGGGCATTTTAATTTCTTTCAAAGTCCTTCTAAAGCTGTTTAATGTGTGTGTTTAGGCATCTCTCCCAAAATACAATGTCCTATTTTGGCTCCCCTTTGTTTTTCTCTACGTCCTAATCCCGTTACCCAAAGGGAACCACTGTTAGTAGTTTTATGTGAGTCTGTTTACGTCATCAAACATTTACTTAAGTTTCAAACCAAAATTACGTCATATCTTTCATCTTGTTCTACAACCTGCTATCTTACTTTACAATGGTTATGGGTGTCTTTGGAATACACTAATTGCAAGTATACTTAAAGGTTGCACTGCCATCCATTGCATCAAGACATCCTCAGATGTCCATTCAGTCTCCTAATTTCTCCCGATGATAGTGTTGCAGTCAACAGCTTTGAACATGAAAGAAAATGCAATGTGCTGGTATGCTTGTAACTGTGTTATTTCAAGATGTTGAGATGAATGTAGATCATTTCACCTACCTACGGCCCTATTGCCTTCTCCCCAGACATGAGCACCTCCCAGTTAAGTGAGCAGCTGAGCTTGGCAATAACTGTCTTTTACCCCTACATGTAATTGAGCACCAAGTGCCATCTTGTCTTGCTTTTCAATACTTCCCAAATGAATCCATTCTTTTTCTGTCTCTCCTCCCATCTTGAGCAACTACCATCTCTTATCTGGGATACCACACCATCCGCAATGTGGTGCTCTCTATTCCTCTTACGTGTCTGTAATCCAGCCACCTGGTGATACTGATCATACTCAATTCACCTGTGATTATTCCCCTACTAAGACCCTTCACAGGGGTCCATGGTCCTTGGGATACAATAAACACTTCTCAGCATTCACTTCTCAGGGTACCTTGCTTTCCTTCTCAGCCCTCTCTGCTGCCTTTTCCCACCTGGCAGCCCACAGTCCAGACAGGAATGTGGAACGACGTTCACCTCTTCAAAAGTGTCACTTTCTCTCCTCCCCTCAAGCGTCTGCACCTGCTATGCCCTAAGCTTGGATCAATTTGCCATTTATTCATCTCCCTCAAGCCCCCTGAGACTGTGGCTTTACGTGAAGTAAGTTCAAATGCTCCTCTCCTCAGGAAGTCCTTCCTGAGCTCTCCACTAGTCCAGGCTAGATCTTCTCCTCTCCCCTTCCCTCCTGCATCGCTCGTGACATTTTTATAATTGCATGTTGATTTATGCATTCACCCTGACAGGGGCCACTCTCAGGAAACCCTCTCCACAAGGCACTCTGGTCTCCAGTGGTCCCCATGTGTGCATATCTCTCCTTCTATGGGAGCTAAATGAGAAGAGTAGACTTCTTAATTTTTAAGCTCGGTACAAGATATGTGCACCCCTTCCCAGAGATAAGCTACCATCTGTCTCATGAGAAGACAGCACACGAGCCTATCCCTATGAAAGGTTTGTCATCATTTAGACAAACCTGACAAAAACAAGAAATGGTGAAAGGATTCCCTATTTAATAAATGGTGCTGGGAAAACTGGCTAGCCATATGTAGAAAGCTGAAACTGGATCCCTTCCTTACACCTTCTACAAAAATTAATTCAAGGTGGATTAGAGACTTAAATGCTAGACCTAAAACCATAAAAACCCTAGAAGAAAACCTAGGCAATACCATTCAGGACATAGGCATGGGCAAGGACTTCAAGTCTAAAATACCGAAAGCAATGGCAACAAAAGCCAAAATTGACAAATGGGATCTAATTAAACTAAAGAGCTTCTGCACAGCAAAAGAAACTATCATCAGAGTGAACAGGCAACCTACAGAATGGGAGAAAATTTTTGCAATCTACTCATCTGACAAAGGGTTAATATCCAGAACCTACAAAGAACTCAAACAAATTTACAATAAAAAACCAGACAACTCCATCAGAAAGTGGGCAAAGGATATGAACAGACACTTCTCAAAAGACGGCAGTTGATAGACGCATGAAAAAATGCTCATCATCACTGGTCATCAGAGAAATGCAAATCAAAACCACAACGAGACACCATCTCACGCCAGTTAGAATGGTGATCATTAAAAAGTCAGGAAACAACAGATGTTGGAGAAGATGTGGAGAAATAGGAACACTTTTACACTGTTGGTGGGACTATAAACTAGTTCAACCATTGTGGAAGACAGTGTGGCGATTCCTCAAGGATCTAGAACTAGAAATGCCATTTGACCCAGCCATCCCATTACTGGGGATATACCCAAAGGACTATAAATCATGCTGCTATAAAGACATGTGCACATGTATGTTTATTGTGGCACTATTCACAATAGCAAAGACTTAGAACCAACCCAAATGTCCATCAGTGACAGACTGGATTAAGAAAATGTGCCACATGTTCACCATGGAATACTATGCAGCCATAAAAAAGGATGAGTTCATGTCCTTTGTAGGGACATGGATGCAGCTGGAAACCATCATTCTCAGCAAACTATTGCAAGAACAGAAAACCAAACACCGCATGTTCTCACTCATAGGTGGAACCTGAACAATGAGAACACTTGGACACAGGAAGGGGAACATCACACACCGGGGCCTGTTGTGGGGTGTGGGAAGCAGGGAGGGATAGCATTAGGAGATATACCTAATGTAAATGACGAGTTAATGAGTGCAGCACACCAACATGGCACATGTATACATATGTAACAAACCTGCATGTTGTGCACATGTACCCTAGAAGTTAAAGTATAATAATAAAAAAATAACCCCCCAAAAAAAAGAAGAAAAAGAAAACATGCTTCTTTCTCCTTGTTGTTGTTTTTAATGTTTCTGTTGAAGAGACAATACAGCAGCCTATGAAGTGAGGGAGAGAGGATCAAGTACCCCTGGGTGTTCCGACTTTTTTCCATAAATCTAACCATATGGAACAAAACTCCCAATGGGAGAATCACCACCTGGTCCCAGGAGAACAATGCCAGCATCAACCAAGCTATACCACTTCTGAAGTCCAAGACTGTTTGGACCAAAGAAAAACCCAAACAAGCAAACACACACACAAAACGTAGCAGAGGGCTGAAGCCCGTTGTCTAATACCTACAACTTGCTTAGCAATGAACTTTTTCAGGAATAAAGGGATCGTGAATCCCTTTGACTGGTCTCTGCATCTTGGAGTTCTGAACTGAGAGTCATATTAGTGTATTAGTGTATTGCCTGGGGAGTATGAGCTATGATTTGGGCAAATCCTGGAACACGCCCACTCTGCCAGCTCCATACATTCAGGGATCTAACTGTCTCATTTATCATGAATCTCCACACCTCGCACAGTGCATAAACCATGGCAGGTGCTTGAAAAATAGTGCCGGAATAAATTAAAAACTGATTGAGAAGAGACAATAAAAGCCATCAAGAACAATTGTCCCACCCAATTTTCCCCCATAAATGACAGAATGTTCTAGAATTCCATACCTGGAGAATTCCCAGATCCTTTCTAAAGTGACAGGAGGCAAAAAGACAGAGGGTTGGAAGCTCAAGGAGTGGACTATTGGGTGGAGGCAGTAGGGACACGGGTCCTATCCGCCTTCCAAGGTAGTCCATTGGTATGCATCACTGATAAAATGATGGAGGGAAGGCATCTCTTCCAGCTTCATTACGGGGAAGACCAGCACGCAGAATCAGAGGCTGACTGGTGTCATCCAGACACAAAGACACTACTTGAGGATGCTGCCTAGAATGGAGGGAATATACTACATCAGTCAAAGGCCCCAGGGTTTATTTCAGTTCTGTGCATACTTTTAACATCGTAAGGTGAAGCTGCAGCACCCTGAGAGAGAAACAGCCATATCTGCACGCTCCACCGCATAGGACACTGAATCCCCAGACCATACACTTCCTGAGTGAGCCAGAGAGAATCCATTTAATGAAGACTTGGATCAGGATTTCCCATACTGTGTTTCATGGAGCATTGTGCTTTGAGCTACTCCAGGAAATCAGTGGTTACCTGGTCAGACAAGTAAAAAAAATGCTGCACATTCTACTTCCTTATTTTTATTTATTTTTTATTTTTTTGAGATACATGCTCTCTGTGCTGCCCAGACTGGAGTGCAGTGGCATGATGTTGGCTCACTGAAACCTCTGCCTCCCGGATTCAAGCAATTCTCTTGCCTCAACCTCCTGAGTAGCTGGGATTACAGACGTGCACAACCATGCCTGGCTAATTTTTGTGATTTTAGTAGAGACAGCGTTTCACCATGTTTGCCAGGCTGGTCTTGAACTCCTGACCTCAAATGATCCACTCACCCTCCTCGGCCTCCCAAAGTGCTGGGATTACAGGCGTGAGCCACCACACCTGGCCAGATCTTACTTCCTTCCTTAAAAAGAAATAATCTAAATTAAAAACTCATTAACCCCTTAAAAAGGAAGGACATTTTGACACATACTGCAACGTGGAAGAACCTGGAGGATGTTAGGCTCAGTAAAATAAGCCAGTCCCAAAAGGATGAATACAGCACCATCTCACTTGTATGAGATCCGTAGAGTAGTCAAATCCATAGACAGAAAGTAGAATGGGGGTTACTGGGAGTTGGGGGAAGAGGGAACAGGGAGTTATTCTTTTAGTGGGGTAAAAGTTTGTTTGGAATGATGCAAAAGTTCTACAGACAGATGATGGTGATGATTGCACAGCAATGTGAATGTAGCTAACACCATTGAACTATACACCTAAGGATGCTTAGCATAGTAAATTTTATGTTATGTGTATTTTTACCACAATCTTTAAAAATTAAAAAAAAAAATCTCATTAACCCAGAGTTGACCCAAATTTTCCTTCATGGAATAACTCTCAAAAATTCTTTTAACCTATCACCACCTCCCTCCCAACAACTGCTGTTGCCATGGGATATATCAACTAGTCTAGGGCTTGAAAGTGAAATTCTAAGCTTGAGGGTTTTCGGGGAGGGGGACTGACACTGTTAGGAACTGATGGTCATAGATAACAAAGCTAAACCTGTTTTGAATTGGAGTGGGACTAAGGAAATGGACTTGCCTGCTCCCTAGCTGTTCCCCAGGATATTGTCTTTGTTGGAGAACAGATCACAGGCCACAAGGAGGTGGCTGCCTCCAACATTTAGGAGAGGATCCTATGATACTGCTTAGAGCTGTAGAGATCCTGTCGCTGACAGCTCCGTGGCTTCTGCCTTCCATTTTTTCCTTTAATCTAGTTCCCACCTAAGACAGAGAAAGATCATTTGCTCCATTTCCACGTCCTTGGCCAAATTTCACACTTGCTCAAAGGAAAACGATTTTATTTTTGTCACACGCAGTGTCCCACATTTGCTATTACAAGAAGACCTGTGTATTATTCTCACACTGCCATAAAGACGTACTCAAGACTGGGTAATTCATAAAGAAAAGAGGCTTAATTGACTCACAGTTCCACTGGCTGGGAGGCCTCAGGAAACTTATAATCATGGCAAAAGGGGAAGCAGGCACCTTCTTCACAAGGCGGCAGGAGAGAGTGAAGCAAAAGAGGGACTTTCAAACACTTACGAAACCATCAGATCTCATGAGAATTCACTCACTGGCATGAGAACAGCATGGGGAAACTGCTCCCTTCATCCAATCAGCTCCCTTCTTTGACATGTGGGGATTACAGGTCCCTCCCTCCATATATGGAGATTACAATTCAAGGTGAGATTTGGGGGAGGACACAGAGTCAAACCATATCAACCTATTTTTACCAGTTGTTTTGAACCACATGAAATTGTCAAATTTGACCATCTTTGACCTGCTAAAATAGCAACTTCAAATGGTTTAAATTAAAAAGCTGTGTGCTGATCCTGCCTCCTAACCCCAGAAGAAGTTGTTTTCCACAAAGTATACTCCAGGAAATGCATCTTTGAGCACATGATTTTTGATCCAAATGTCCTCTAGCAATATCGGCCATGACCTTGTATTCTAAGCTAGCCTCCACCCCACATTTGTCTGCTTACAATCTCCTTTCCTGCCCACCTCACAGACATCACCTGGACTTTAAATGAAGCACCAGGCATGGAGCGGGAGCACTCAGCTTCCTGTGCGGGAACACTCAGCCTTCCACTCTGCCACTCTCTCCATGCTCCCTGTGTATTTTCTCTTGAGGTGGGGCAATGGCAACCACATCCTCTAGGCTCAAAGGGTTTTTCTTTTCTTTAAAACACCTAGCATTAAACGCGCACACACGTCTTCATCCCAATCGCCTGCTACAACCCTCAATTCTTTATTATCACTATTATTATTATTTCAATAGTTTTGGGAAAAACAGGTAGTGTTTGGTTACATGGGTAAGTTCTTTAGTGGTGATTTCTGATTTAGGTGCAACCGTCACCCAAGCAGTGTACAAGCGCCCAATGTGTAGTCTTATCCCTCAGCCTCCTGCCACCGTTCCCCCAGAATCCCCAGAGTCCATTATGCCTCTCCATCCTCATAGCTTAGCTCTCACTTATAAGTGAGAACATACGATGTTTGGTTTCCCATTCCTGAGTTACTTCATTTATATAGAATAACGATCTCCAGCTCCATCCAGGTTGCTGTGAATACCATTATTTCATTCCTTTTTATAGCTGAGTAGTATTCCATGGTATATATATACCACATTTTCTTTATCCACTCTACAATACCAAATGCTTAATTCGCCTTTCTTCCTCCCTTCTTGTTCTAAGTAATTCCATAGTAAGATATTTCCACCTTGGTGTGTCTGCACAAAACTTCCCACTCCTACCTCTGGTGCTTTAGTACCTGCCTTTTCTACTTGAAATATCTCCCCACCTCCAACCTGAATCCCATGGGAAATTTGGAACTTATTTCTAAACCACCTCCTTCTGTGTGGTTTTCCAAAACACCCTACACCTTTGCCTTCTGCATCAGAGGGACTTCACTTGTACATACAAATGGAAATACTATTTGTTACCCAGGCCTGCTATGCTAATACAGATCAGGAAATGCTTATTTATTTTACATATCTGCTTAACCATTTGGTTTTCCTACTCCACTCTAAACACCTTTAAAGCAATAAATTCATACATATATTATGTATTTGTATATATAATAAATGCATACAAAATTACAAATGTAATTTTGACACTTATATTTGAAATTCCTTAGGTTTCTGTTGCTAGCCAATGTCTTAGTATGCTTGGGCACTTATAAATGACAGAAACTTATTTCTCTCAGTCTAGAGGCTGAAAATCCAAGATCAAGGTGCTGGCAGATTTGATATCTGCTAAGGGCACACTTCCTTCATGGGAGAGCATCTTCTCACTGTAACCTCCCAGGTGGATGGGGCAAACAAGTTCCCTCCTGCCTCTTTTATAAGGGCCCTAATCCCACGCATGAGGGCATCACCCTCATGATCTAATCCCCTTCCAAAGGCCCCACCTCCAAATACCATTCCCTTAAGGATTAGGATTTCAACATAGGAATTTTGGGGAGACATAAACATTTAGACCATAGCACCCAACTAGTGAACCATCAGGCCCTAGGTCTCCCACAAACACCCCCCAACCACACACACACACACACACACACACACACACACACACACACACACACACACCAGTCTCTTCTTACTCAAACCAGGAAGAAAAAATATTTTATTCATGATAGGCTCAGCCAGCTTAGGCAGATTCACCATGAAACTCAATGAGCTTAATCTTTCCAGTCCCTCCTTTCCTCCAGTCTCTTTCAAGGTCCTGTACCTAATTTTAAATTAATAACTTATCTTTTGCTTAAGGAAGGCCCCCCAAATTCTGTAAACTCCAGGCCCCACAATCCTGAATTCTAGCCACTGAACAACACGGCTAATCCCTACTGAATTTGTTCCTTCCTCTCCCTCCTGAATTGTTCTCCTTTTGCATTTCTACAGCCTAATCTTCTGCAGATCAGCGGGCTGCTATTTTCCCAGGTGGATCCCATTTCCTTCCTTCCTTCCTCCTTCTTGAGCACACTTCTAACCTCTTTGTTTATCCTTCTGCACTAAGACTTGATCTGTGCTTCCTCTAACACCAGCCAAGTTCGTATTCCTGGAAGAATTCACGTGCATCCTGTGACTAGTTCTTCTGACTCATTGATAAAGATTTTTAATATACTCCGTTCTCACAGTTACCCCAGGGGCATTCTGCTAAACACCTTCTTGCAGATAGATCTGCTGCCATTTATTTATCAGTTCCATTACATTCGGTTTATAGTTTTGGAGGCAGGTTTCAAGCTGCATCAGAGTTTTCCTATTCCAGCCAATTTGAACTTGTTTTGCAAGTAAAATTTCATGGGACATTTTCATCAAGCGCTTTCCTAGAGTCCAAATAGATGACATCTGTTGTGTTTCTTCTGACCATCCATGTATTGGGTTGTGTGTGTGTGTACAGACGTGCACATTTCTTTTCAAGAAGCAAGCCTTTAAGCCTGCCTGGCATCACTGGTACCTAAAATCCCACCCACGTGGCTGTCGGTCCCAGATTTCATTACTCTCTGGTTTGGTGCTAATTAGTTTGCATGGGTTAGGATTTTTCTTCCCTCTTATAATTTGCCTTATACTATAAACAATTGTTTTAGCTTTAACAGTGAAGTTGAGCTTATGGAACTAGATTTCACAAGATCACCTTATCCTTCATTCTATTACCTCGGGGATTCACTCTTTGCTCCCAGCTGCTTCTCATCAAAGCTAATTCCCTCCCACAACATTCCCCCAGCTCCCAGTGCTGACACCAGTCTCCCCATTACACACGATGACTCAGGGTGCTTGGGAAGCAGATTCTCATTTCCTGTCTTTTCCCGCAGCTTGCTACCGCCTCCCTATGGTATGTTTCCCGGTTGGACAAGCAGCTCAGAATGCCCCCTGCCCATCTCACTTCATAATTTGTGTCAGTACTTCCTGGAGTGGGACTGCTTCCCTTGGAAGTTGCTGGAAGGTGGAGTTAATTCAGGTCATGGTGTTCCGGCTGCAAAGGGTCCCGCTGGACCAGAGGCTTCATGGAGGGGTGGGGCTAATGGAGCAGAGATGGAGAATGGAAGCTGAAAAGAAGATTCCAAACTGAAAGGAGTTTACACTGGCAGTGATTTGTACAAGACAAAAGGAGAAAAACTGGAAAAACCGAGATCATATTAAAGTGAACAAATAAGGATCAACAGCTTCAGAGAAATGAAGACATTGCTAATAACAATCAGTGATGAGGGAGATATGGTTTGGCCGTGTCCCCGTCCAAATCCCATCTTGAATTATAGCTCCCATAATTCCCACATGTTATGGGAGGGACTCAATGGGAGGTAACTGAATCATGGGAGTGGGTCTTTCCCATGCTGTTGTCATGATAGTGAATAAGCCTCGTGAGAACGGATGGTTTTTAAAAAGGGGAGTTCCCTTGCACACACACTCTTGCCCATCACCATGTAAGACGTGCCTTTGCTCTTTCTCCACCTCCATCGAGATTATGATGCCTTCCAGTTATGTGGAACTGTGAGTCCATTAAACCAGTTTCCTTTAGAAATTACCCAGTCTTGGGTATGTTTTTGTTAGCAGCATGAGAACAGACTAATACAGGAGGTAAATTTCTTCCCCCACCAAATGAACATGGAAGGCATTAAAGGCTTTGAAGTTAAAGGTAGGAAGCATGCTGGATGTGAAAAGTGTGAAAGCTTCTTTCTCTCAAGGAATCCTGACTTCTGCAGGTACAGAGGACAGAGAAGCCTAATGATCACTCAGAGAGTGAATAAAGGCTGGGAGCTGGTAGAGGATAGAGGATGCCACTGCCACCAGCCCTCACTGCACTTCCTTCAGGTAAGACAGGGAGGAAGTGAGAGGGCACAGAGGCCACACATTCAGTTTTGCTGTCATCAATTCCTAGAGTCACAAGTTTTATCTCCTGACACATTTCTGATACAGTGCTTAGGACATCCTGCCCTTCAAAAACAGCTCAGGAAATAAACCTTGTGACTTCAGGCATTGAGCCATTCTTGGGATCGAAAATCTGTGACCTATAGAGTATGGAATGATAGACACTGGAGACTAGGAAGGATGAAGGGTGGAAGCGGGTGAGAGATGAGAAATTATCAGAGCCACTGGAACCAGAGTGACTCCATCTTGAAGAGGGGCTGGGTAAAATGAGGCTGACACCTGCTGGGCTGTGTCCCCAGGAGGTCAGCCATTCTTAGTCACAGGAACGACGGGATAGGAAGTAACAAAGACCCCTCTGATTAAACAGGATGCAGTAAAGAAGCCAGCCAAAACCCATCAAATCCTAGATGGCAATGACGATGACCTCTGGTCATCTTCACTGCTCATTCTACACTAATGAAAATGCATTTGCACACTCAAAGACACTCCCACTCCTGCAGTGACAGTTTACAAATGCCATGACAATGTCCAGAAGTTACCCTACATGGTTTAACCCTCAGTTGCAGGGGAATTGCCCACCCCTTTCCTGGAAAATTCATGAATAATTCACCCCTTGTTTAGCATGTGATCAAAAAGTAACCATAAAAATAGCCAACCAGTAGCCCTTGTGGCTGCTCTGCCTATGGAGTAGCCCTTCTTTTGTTTATTTACTTCTCTCATAAATGCTTTCACTTTACTCTGTGGAGTCACCCCAAATTCTCTCTTCCAGGGAGATCCAAGAACAGTCTCTTAGGGTCTGGATCAGGACCCCTTTCTGGTAGCAAAATTACTTAATGGATACAATGTACATTATTTGAGTGATGGTTACACTAAAAGCCCAGACTTTACCTCTAGGCAATATATCCAGGTAACAAAATTGCGCTTGTACCCCTTAAATTTATACAAACAATTAAAAAAAGAAAATCACAACCTGGGGGGAGACTGCTGTTACTCAGCCCTCGGGTTTCCACCTGTCAGTGTTACTGTGAAGAATAACCTTAAAATTATCCCAGGAGTGTCTAAAGGAAAAATTCATAGTACATTTGATGGTCTGCTGTCGGAACTTTTCATGCCATTTTTTTTCTGGTTAAGTGTCAAAATGAGCATCATAAAATTCTGCGTAAGAGTCTAACTGATACTATTAGAATCATTAACATGTTACTGCTCCTTTATGTTTGAGATTCTTCATAACCATTCAGACTATCCATTCATTTACCGAATACATAGTCATAAAGTTTGTAGGAAAGCTCCCTTCAGCCTACCTGCTTTGAATTTAGTTCCTCACTAATTGTGTTCTAACTCATCTCCCTGTGCCTCCTCACCTTCCAACCCTACCATCAGCGCCTTCCTGACGAGAAAGTAAAAATTAGCTCAGAACAAGAAAGTAAAAACATGCCTGGCCATTCATCAGGCTGGAATAACAGACACGGATAAAGCCGTCTTCAAAGTAACAGGGAACGGTATTTCTCCCAAGGACATACTGCAACTCTAACAGGTCAGAACAGCCCCTTCTTTGAGTCACTACTGCTTTTTTACTCTCTAAGAAACTTTATTCTCTAAAATCATGGACTCTCCAATGCTTTGCTGTTTAGAATTGTATCAGTAAGAATGAAACCTCCACTTTTGGCTGGAAAACCTAGTCGCTTTTTGATGCAGAGAAACAGTCTAGGTTTATAACGCGGAGGCAGAGCTTCAGACAAGGGGTTTCCACATCTATCTCACAACTGCATTGTTTCCATAGAAACAGGATCCTGGGTCCATTTTTCAGTGCAGATCTGATACTGACCCCTTTATACTACCCTACTTCACTGTGAGCCTATCAAAACACTGCTTCATTCAAATTTCATCTAAACCCCACCCTTCCCCAGAATCCTAGATTACTTCTGTTTCTTCTTTGTTTGGTGAAATGCCCTCTAGAGTTCCATTTACCCAATTGGATTAGATAAATAAATCCAAATGTACCAGACTATTGGTTTGTTTCTGGTGGTCTTTGGTTGATGCAGCTAGCACATTGAGCAGCTAATGCTTATTCTGCCACAAACAGAATAAATTTTTCAAGAGGTTGGCAGAATGGCTATAAGAGTCATCTCCAGCTGGGCACAGTGGGCACAGTAGCGCACGCCTCTAATCCCAGCACTTTGGGAGGCCAAGGCAGGTGGATCACTTGAGGCCAGGAGTTCAAGACGAGCCTGGCCAAGATGGTGAAACCCTAGCTCTACTAAACATACAAAAAAGAAAAGAAAATTGTTGGGTGTGTTGGCAGACACCTGTAATCCCAACAACTCAGGAGGCTGAAGCAAAAGAATCACTTGAGCCTTGGAGGTGGAGATGGCAGTGAGCCGAGAGTATGCCACTGCACTTTAGCATGGATAATGGAGAGAGACTCCGTCTCAAAAAATAAAAAGAAAAACTAAAATTCATCTCCTATCATTATGTATGGTTCGTTTATTTTTTTCAAAGTATTTAGATGATGGAACTTCTGCCTTTGTTAAGGGTATTTGTACAGGACATGGGGTATTTGAATTATACAAATCTTGTACTCAAGGATCCAGGACCAGTCAATACTTTCATATAAACTTGGAAATAATTACCCTAGACCAGAGATCACTGGTATATTATTATAAAACTGTTTCTGTAAATGGACGAATAGTAAATATTGCTGAAAACTATGTAACTCTGTTGTTGTTGTAGCCCAAAAGTAGCCATAGACAATATGTAGTGATGGGGCTTGGCTGTATTCCAACAAAACTTTGTTTTAGCAAAACAAGAAATGGGCCAGATTGAACTCAAGGGCCACGGTTTGCTGACCCTCATCCTAGACCATCGCAATAAAATAGAATCAGTGTTCGTTAGTTGGCTATTGTCCTCTCCATTGTGGATGGACTGTCCAGTGTTACCTGAGCTCCTAGGGAAGGAAGGTGGAAACCTGAAGAACTTGGGGAGTGTCCCCTGAACAAGATACATTACTCATCCATGGCGGTGGTGAAGGGCAAAGAGATATTTGGTACCTACGCTGTGCTTGGCACTTTGCATAAATGGTAAATCCATACAGTACTGCCAGCTAAGTATTGAAATGCCCAATTTATATGTATGGAAATCTGAGGTCTGGGTCATGCTGCTTCTTTCTGTCACTAAACTGTTAAATTATGGCACCAAGATTCAAAACCAAGTCCATCTTACTCCAAACCTGCTCTTTCTCATATGTTTTCTTTAAGGAAAAAGCAAGTCAAATCTCCTTTGCCCGTCTATCTCTTTTTTACTCACAAGTTTTAGCAGAGCCAGTGTGTTACAGTTCCCTCTGCATTTCATTAGAGCCTTCTCCAGCAACTCTTAGTAAAAGGGAAGTTTTATAACAGTGAGTCAGGGCCTGCTGGGGATGTTGGGGGAAAGGGGAGGGAGAGCTTAGCCCAAAGACAGCCTACCCTCCAAAACTGGCTATACTGTCATCTGTGACGAGGGAGGAGTGCAGAGGTGCAACCTCCCTGCCTCCTTCAGCACCTTTACAAGAACCAAGAGAAGAAGCTGGAACTTATTGAAGACGCAAGCTCAGAGCAGTTTGTAAAGCTCTGTTAGCTGAGCCAGCCAATGGAAAATCAGCAGCAACAGCCCCGGCTCATCATGGGACACACAAATAGAAGAGATTTCACAAGCCAGTGCCCTGATGCTAACAGTATTTGGCTTAATTCTCCTAACACCCTTCAAGGTAAAACACACACACACACCCCCACAGACACACACACATACACACACACATACACACACAAAAATTATTGAAATGACTTGGTCTCTTCAAAAAGTGCCATTTGAAGAAAAGCAGACAATATCTAAAGAAATAACAACCTATACTCTGTTTGAAGACCTGAATACAAATAAGCTATTTTGGCAGAAGCATTGAAAGTTTTTCCCTTTGAGTGCTCAGACAACAAAATTTGAATCAATTTCTAAACTAGAGCAGGCTGTTTCTTTTTGCTTCTGGGAGTATGCACTTGCCTTACTATTAGCTGCAAACCATGAAAAGACCTGCCTTTGTGAGCCACGTATGTGGCTTAAATACCTATTTTAAGAATTGCTGAAAACCTAGCTTCTTTAAAGAGTTCACTGATACTAATTACCATCCTTTTAACATACATTTTAGTACCATCTTATTTTTCTTTTCTTTTTTTAAAAATTTTTTAAAAATGTTGCTTGAAGTTCTGGGGCAGGTGCAAAATGTCCAGGTTTGTTACATCGGTATACATGTGCCATGTTTGTTTGCTGCGCCTATCAACACGTCCCCTAGGTTTTAAGCCCTGCAAGCATTAGGTATTTGTCCTAATGTTCTCCCTCCCCTTACCTCCAACCGCTCCCCCACCGACAGGCCCTGAACACCATCTTATTTTTCTTGTTGGAGAGAGGATGAGAGGGAACAGCTGATGGAAAGAGTAACTGACTTTCAAATTGTAGTTCCCTGAAAATAAGCCCTACAATATGAAGCAAATAACAAGTCACAGATTACAGTATAGCCAGTTTTGGAAGGTAGGCTGTCTTTGGGCTAAGCACTCAAGAAGCCCTTCATGTCAAGCAAGCCTCAGCTTGGACAATGTGATAAGCTTTTTTTTTTTTTTTTTGAGACGTAGTTTCAACCTGTTGCCCAGGCTGGAGTGCAGTGGTGCAATCTCAACTCACTGCAACCTCCACCTCTGGGTTCAAGTGATTCTTGTGCCTCAGCCTCCCAAGTAGCTGTGACTACAGACATGCACCACCATGCCCGGCTAATTTTTGTATTTTCAGTAGAGATGGGGTTTCGTCATGTTGGCCAGGCTGGTCTTGAGCTCCCAACCTCTGGTGATCCACCTGCCTTGGCCTCCTGAAGTCCTGGGATTATAGGTGTCAGCCACTGTGCCTGGCCTTTTTTTTTTTTTTTTTTTTTTAGACAGAGTCTTACTCTGTCACCCAGGCTGGAGTGCAATGTTGCAATCTCTGCTCACTGCAACCTCTGCCATCCACGTTCCAGAAATTCTCCCACCTCAGCCTCCCGAGTAGCTGGGATTACAGATGTCCACCACCATGCCCAGCTAATTTTTTTTGTATTTTTAGTAGAGACAGAGTTTCACTACGTTGGCAAGGCTGGGAGGCCGAGGCGGGAGGATCACCTGAAGTCAGGAGTTGATAAGCTATTTCTTATTGCACCTGTGTATGGCCTACTACCATGGCCATCCACTCAGTATACACAAGACAGCTGCAGTGTTTCAGAGACACTAAGCAAACTGAGGTTGCCACAGAATTCCTGAGACTTGATCAAAATTAAAATTCTCATTTCTGGGCTAGCAGGCTTTCTTTGGTTCTCAGGTAAGCCTTGGAATTTTCTGGAGAACTTCTGACAGGAAAACATCTTGGCAAATGACCATTTTGTTCAAAAAATAAACTAGAGCTATTTTTCCTCCTATGGCATGCTAGAAACAAGCTTCATGAGTTACCTCAAGCCCTCCCTCACAGTAGTGCTGCCATTTAACAGTGTAGGCAAAAGGGCCACGACCTTGGCTTGAGTTGTTCAGTCTCTACCCAGATAATCTTTGGCAAGTTACTTCATGCCTCTAATCCTCTTTTGCTGGTAATTGTTTTACCATTGATGTCTCTGATTCCCATTTACAGATGTGGCTGGTAATACCTACCTTAAAGTACTGCTGCGAGGGATAAATGAAAGGGCTTGGTATAAACCAAGGATTTGGTAAATATTCTGCCTCCGTTATTACAAGGAAGATGAAAAAGAGAGGACAGATCTCCTGCCACAACTTCCGTATTGGCAAAAATGACCTGTTTCCCACTGTTTTTAGGGTAAAGGGGATGGGATCAGAGCCAGAGGTCTTTCCATGGGCCTTGTGAGTCAAAGCTGCCCACAGAGTAGAACAAAGTTGCTGCCTGTATTCTCTTCCCTACACGCATTTGCCAGTGCTTTAGATCTTCAGGGGCAACTCTAAGCTCTTGCTCCCTGTGGTGTGCCCAACTTCTAGGGCAAAACCGTAGAGAGGGCTTCTTCCCTTCGTTCTGAAACTGTATGGTGGCCCCATAAACGTGGGGACACATTTAATCAGTGTAGAAGTCCTCTTAGTGGCTATTGGGAATAAAATGGAAAGGGGGCTGGGTGCGGTGGCTCACGCCTATAATCCCAGCACTTTGGAAGGCCCAGGCAGGCAGATCACTTGAGGTCAGGAGTTCGAGACCAGCCTGGCCAACATGGTGAAACCCTATCTCTACTAAAAGTACAAAAATTAGCCTGGTGTGGTGGCGCAGGCCTGTAATCCCAGCTACTTGGAGGCTGAGACAGGATAATCACTTGAACCTGGGAGGCGAAGATTATAGTGAGCTGAGATTGCACCACAGCACACACACACACAAAAAGAAGGGTCTGCACACTTGAGGATAACAATATATGTGGGAAAATTAACACATGGATGGGCTCTAGCTATGGAATAAATCCCAGTTAAAATCTCTTCAATGTATCTAGGAGGCTCACCCTAGAAAGATAGTCTTTTCTGTACTAACCTTCTTTTCAATAATAATTTGGGTAGCAAAGATCCACTGCAGATGAATTAAGAAGGGAAGGTCTACAGTGAATGAACATCTTCAGCCTGGAAAGCCCCTCTAAGGATCCTAGAATTACAAAGCCAGCCTCCAGGGCAAACCACACCGAAGCCATTAGGAGGAAATGAGGGAAGAGTGCAGAGACAAGAGCAGAATTCAGCTCTCCTGGCCCTCAGCCCCTCTTCTGACCACTGAAATGAATTTCCCTTCAACCACAGAATAAAAAATAATTGGATTTCTCTAAGTCTTATTAAGGTGTAACGTGCAGTTCAGAAGAACCTGTATATTTAACTGTATTTCTCGTCTAACCCGGGGGACTGAAATGAAATAAAAGACTAAGACAATAATGCTGGAGCTGGGAGTCCTTGCACCCCCTCCGCTCCCTGCACCCCCTTCCCCTCACAGCACCCCCTTCTCCTCTCCGAAGCCCCTCCCTTGCCCGCACCCCCTCCCCGCATGCTCCTTGTCTCCACGCACCCCCTTCCCCTCCCCAAAACCCCTCCCTTCCCCACACCCTCCTCCCCTTCCCGCACCCTCCTCCCCTCCCCGCGCTATAATTGCGCTGCTGTAGCAGATAAGAGGACGGAGAGCACTGCAGCGCTGGCTGAATACAAAACCAAAGCCTCCTCTCCTCCTCCCATAATTAATCATTTCTGCTTTCCGCAGGAACCATCCTCTGCAGTGTTCGGCATTTGGCTGGGACTTTGACGTTCTGTTATTGCCATCACGGTCTTTGTTTTTTTGGAAAAGAAGAAAAACCCATCCGTGGCACATGGACCCTACACGGGGGCAGCATCCCATGTAAAATTCATGTAGCTCTCTTCCCCTAGCCACCTGAGCATCCTTTTATCCCTAAAGAACTTGGGAAAGGCAATGCCAAGGGGCGTTCTTTCCTACACGGTAGTCCCAAATATTCATACTGATTCATGACTCAGATTACTCTTTAATGAGCGGAATACTTTTTTCAAGCCACCAAAAATATCGTGTGCATGTAGACATTCCATTCATGCACCGAAAGAAACCAATATTTCTAAACTCCTTTACCCTTCACTGATGTGGTTTCCATGGAAACCATAACATTAAGCCAGGCAGTTACTTACTTCCACATTACATAATGTTATCTAATGCTTAGTTACTCCTGAACAAACGTGTTTGTTCAGTAGCTTTTTGTCCATGTAATCAACCATATCTACTTTGATTTGATTAAACAGGGAACAGTGGCCTAAAATCATTTACTGCAATATGCTTTGTGTCTGCTACTCATCCAGAAAATGACATGCTGTGTATTTGCCAAAGAGGACGATGTGCACGTGAAGTTGTGGGAAGAGATTCTGGCAAGGCTGATGCAATACGTGGTTATGGATTAGAGTAATTAAGATTAAGAGGATAGGAAGTTAGAAACTAGAGCAGAAATATGGCATATGAAATTGTAAGAGTTTTGATCCTCTTCCTCCCCCTTCTCTGTATATATTGGTAAAATACTGCAGGAAAAAAAAAAGGTTGCCATTAAAATTCTTGTTTCAGTTAGGAACATTACTTCCCATATTAGCAGTAGGCTCTGTCGAACGATTACTATTGATTTACAAGTGATTTCTAGAACATAATAGACGACCCATTCTCCATCACCCTGGGGCTCCTTCCTTTTTAATACGGCATTAGGCAGTCGCTTCATCCCACCTCTGGCTCCTTTCTAACATCAAAACTTAGAAAAAGATTTTCCCCATCACCCAACAGAGTTACTGTCTTCTTTTTCTTTCAAACTATTAGGTGCTTTATCTATGATTTTTGCTCATTAAAAAAACACACATTGGCCGGGTCCCGTGGCTCATGCCTGTCATCCCAGCACTTTCGAAGGCTGGGGTGGGCAGATCACGAGGTCAGGAGTTTGAGAGCAGCCCGGCCAATATGGTGAAACCCCATCTCTACTAAAAATATAAAAATTAGCTGGGCGTGGTGGCGGGCACCTGTAATCCCAGCTACTCGGGAGGCAGAGGCAGGAAAATCACTTGAACCTGGGAGGCAGAGGTTGCACTGAGCTGAGATCACGCCACTGCACTCCAGCCTGAGCAACAGAGCAAGATTCCATCTCAAAAACAAAAACAAAAAAAAAGTTGAGTTATTCCTCTATGAGTGAAAAATGATGGATAAAGCTCTCAGACATAAATAATGCTTGTTGAGAAAAAATTCTTTAGGAAGTGTTGATGCCTGATTTTACTCACAGGTAGGGTCCACTGTCTACACACAGCATGACCTGGAGGAATTTATTTTTTCCTTCTTTTCCTTCCTTCTTGTCTCTCCCTCACCTTTTTTTTATTTTCTTTCTCTCCCTCCCTCCCTCTTTCCCTCCCTTCTTACCTTCCTTCCTTCCTTTTTTCCTCTCTGTTTGTCTTTTAAAAATAATTAGTGTTTTAGATCGATGTTAAAAGAATTCATTGAGAAATAAATTAAATCCATAAGCTGACTTTTTAAAAACAACCAAATTTCTTTATAACTGTATAATCTGTTTAATAAGTTTCTGCTTTGTTCTCATAGAGTGTAGTCTTATTAAGGACATGATGGTAATATGAAGAGTTACTTTAGAAAAAATAATTTATTTTGGGAAAAGAAAGAGACAGACACACTAGATGTCCATTAAAACTACTCCAAAATCCCACCCTCTCAAAAATGGCTTGTGCCATTTTTATGCAAAAGGCAACAGCATTTAGCGAGAGTTCCTGAAGGAATAATGCTTCCTGTAGTTTGTTCTGTATCCCTTTCTTCCCACATTCCTCCTATCTCTTGATTCTCTCCCACTCTGCCCTGACCCATCACCTTCTTGTGTCAGCATCCTAATACTTTTTATACATAGTTCTTAGTTTTTGTATTTGTAAAAGCTCATAGTTGAATTTCCTAAGATTCTAGAGGCTTCACTGTCCTACAATATTGTCTGTCTCCTGCTCTCTCTTCTCGTTTTGCTCTTCCTAACGTCTTCAAGCTAGCTAGCATGAGCTGTTCTCGTCATCTTTGTCCTCTGTTGCATTCTTCCCTCCCCACTTCCTTCCCCACCCTCTGGGCATCACAACCTCCCAGCCCACTCACCTCTTAACAGAAGGTTCAGTTCAGGCATCAAATCCTGAATCCAGTCTCCGCCGCCGGGCATCCTCCCTGCAGTCCCCATACCTGACTGGATTTTCCCCTCTTGCTTCCAGTAGGCTCTCCGGCTTGTATGCTGCTTTCACAGCACCTGTAAAATGTTACTTTGTCAGTTGTTGATCAGTCTCTATCCATTCATTTATTGAACAAATCCTTATAGGGTTGTTCTCTGGGTCAACCCAGGACATGGGTTTACAGAAGTGAGGAAGCCAATGAGGTCCCCATCCAGAACTTTCCCCTCCTCTAGCTTGCATCTCTTTATGTATCCTTTTCCCTAGCTCAATGTCCACAAATCGGGGCCTAGCAACATTTGTTTGTTGAATTGCCTTTAAAAACTTAACTTAAAAATTAACAGAGTATGGGTAAATAACAATTCACTCATACTCTCACTAGCCAGAAGTTAACACTGTCATAGTTTTAGATATATGTTTTCCAAGCAAATTTCTTTAGATATTAATATAAATCTTTTTAAAATGGAATCATACACTGCATGTTTTTTAATACTCAATTCGTAAGCATTGCTGTCAGCATTCTGAATGGTTTCATGTCATGTTGGAATAAATGTTTCTGAATGAGAAGACACTCCAATGGACCAAGTGACTTTTTAGCAATTTTTGTCTTGGGCCTGGTTCAATATATTTACAACTGTATCAGCAGTGAAGTCTTCCCTGATTTTCCCACTTGTCTGGAAACAGGAACAAGAAGGAACCTAGGAACTTGAGTCCCTGAAGACAGAGCTCAATTTCAAGAAAACAGATGAGGATTAATCATGCTTTGTCTGTGGTTTCTAATCCAAAGTTTCCATTTGCAATCAGTCTGACACCTTGAAAGTCTGATATTTAAACCCCTTTATCTGAGTGGTGTCTGATTTTTCACTCAGAAGATTCTTGTAAAAGCAAATTTCAGAATGTAGAATCAGGTACCTCGACTTTCAAATGCTGGTCCTATTTGGGAATGCTGGGAAACCTTTAGAAAAGCTACTACATATGTTTTGTAAGATGAGACTAATAATAGAAGATTAATTGAACTAAATACATATATTTGTATTTAACAAATATAATACTGTAACTCTCTCTCTCTCTCTCTCTCTCTCTCTGTCTACACACACAGACACAACCCAGGGACACAAAGATCAATACTGATCTCCTTTGGAAAATTTTTAGGTGTTTTTCCCCTAAAGTAATGCAATATTAATTACATTCCTCCTTTATGTCTCACCCCCACCACCTTCTCTTAAAATGTTTTCCACTGACTGGATATCAAATCAGCTTATTCTTTTCTTTATAATTCTCCATAATTTACTTGTCTTCTAGTATAAGCGACTTCCTCCCCTTTAAGCCTCAATGTTCACTGCACTTAGAATTTTGGTAGTAACCATTTTGCCATTGTTCAGTCATATAATCACATAGGAGAAAATTTTGACTTTTAATAGTCCTAAATGATCCTAATCCTTTAACACTTCTGTGATATATTTTATTTAAGGAGATGAATTGAAACTATTTTGTAAAATGAAATTTAATACAGAGAATTGCAAAATAAGAATGTAAAAATAGTGGGCATTGCTAACATTACCCTAATTCCCTTTGATTGTTCAGAATTTTGCAATTTAGCTCAGTTGGGAAATGCAGTATGTACAATGACAGACGGCTCGGGGACTGCCTTATCTGATATTCCAAAATCACAAGGTCAAATGATCTAGTTTTCACATGCTCCAGCAGGAAACTCAGAAATTAGACAAAAAAAGAAACAAAGCTGACCCTTCCAAATGTGGGGTTCTGAGTGAAAAGAGCCCCAAGCAACCAGTCCACCCGTGTCAAAGGGAGAAGATAGTCAAGAGTGTGAAGGAGACAAAGCAAAGGAGGCTGTCCATCTAGATTTCCTTTTTCTTTTCTTCATGGCTGCACTACAACTCCAGTGGCCTTTGCACTGCATTGCACTCATTAAAGAAAGGATCTGTGTATTTCTGCTGTTAACAAATCCGGACCTCTTACTGAAATGTTTGCGTTAGTGTGAGAAACATTGCGATTGACAGATAAGGTCAAATCCGACACAGTACACTTTCTGTGGTGGTGATACAGGTGGGATGATGATGATGATGATGATGATTATTATTATTATTATTATTTTTGGCGAGGAAGATTGGATAGATAGAGAGATAGATAGATAGATAGATAGATAGATAGATAGATCAAGATTGATGATAGATGGATGGCTATATGGATGAACAGATGGATGGGTAGATAGATAGATAGATAGATAGATAGATAGATAGATAGATAGATAGATAGAAAATATGTATATATATTATATATAATGAAATTTTAAAACTCTACTTTTCTACAATTAGATATCTACATTTACCTAAATATTTTTGGATGTGTTCATAAACCTATTTTCAAAATAAATGGTTCAGATTTTATTGCCTACTGCATTTGTCTTCGAAATCTCTTTCAGTATAACACACATACATTCTTACGTCTGACTTTTTATAATTTTGGTCTACATGTGAGTCCACATCTAGCCTTTGAAGTAATTGGGGCTTCTTATCTCCACTTTGTAGGAAAGGCAGCCAAAAGGTCAGAGAACGTGCCCAAAGTCCAACAGTTAGTAAATCAGTGATGTTCCTTTTGTAAAATGAAAGCTATAGAGTCTGACCACAAAAAAATGCAAAGATACAGAAACCTTACATATAATATCTGGAATTGTAGACTCCAGAAAGCCCAGTTCTAGAACTTCAGTTTAGAAATTCCTGTAATAAATGAAAAACCTAGAATTTGCACCCCCAGTTCTAGATGCAGGTCTTGCATACCTGCCCCCATCCTATGATGTTCCAGTATCTAAGCTCATGTTCACTTGGTCTGTGTCTGTTTATAGATTTTTTTTTTTTTTTTTTTACAATATCCTTGCTCACTTTTTTTTTTTTTTTTTTTTTTTTGAGACAGAGTCACTCTCTCACCCAGGCTGGAGTGCAGTGGCACAATCACGGTTTTCTGAAGCCTGGAGTTTCGGGGATCAAATGATCCACCTGTCTCAGCTGCCTGAGTAGCTGAGACCACAAGTGCGTGCCACTAATTTTTTAAAAAAATATTTTGTACAGACGGGCTCTTGTTGCCTGGGCTGGTCTCAAATTCCTGGGCTCAAGGGATCCTCCTACTTCAGCCTCCCAAAGTGCTGGGACTACAGGCGTGAGCCACTGTGCCTGGCCGTTTTTTTAAATTCCCAAGCAGCAACACAGTTTTTTGCCTGCCTGATAGAAAAGTTTCTCCAGCCCCGAATCCTGTTGGAACACCTCTGGGAGAACCTGCAGCAACCTGACAGAGGCTTCCGTGAGGATTTGTGTGGAAAGAAGCACAATGCTTTATACCCAGGGTGCCCAGAGATTCCCCTCGCAACTCCAGACAATAGAACAGTGAGTCCACATCTTCTGAGCATGAAATCTTCACTTAATCTTTGGCTATTTCTCTTTTCTACCCATTAACCTTTCTGTATAGCGATCACCAATTGTTGTCACTGATCTGCTATTGCCTGACTTGTCTTAGGTATAACTAACAGGCTTCTTATATGCACGTAGATACTAAAATCCTAAACAAACTATGAACAATTAAATATTATGTATATTAAAATAATGACCAAGTCAGGCTTATCCTCGTAATGCAAATACTATGCAACATTAATCAGGTAATTGGCTTAACAGGTTAAAGGAGAAAAATCATGTGATCCTCTCAATTGATGCTGAAAAAGCATTTGATAAAATCCAGGACCATTTGTGATGAAAATGCTTTGCAAGTTAGGAATAAAAGGAAACCCTTTTTTACATAATATTTGAAAGTGACATATTAAAAAATACACATTCCCATTATAATTTTAAAAGCCAAGATAGCTATGCTTGCTGTGACTGTTGCTATCCAACATTATTCTACCAATCATTGCTAATGCAAAGGAATAAAAAGAAATATTCTGAAGGAAGAGGCCAAACAGAGTTTTTTCTCTCACAAAATGTTTGAAAAATGCATTGGCCTTTCGTTTTCATAACACTGTTGTGGAGGGAGTATAATATTGTCTTCACTTGCCCAAGCTCTTCAAGTCAGCAAGATCTGAAGCCAAGATCTGACCTCAGGCAGTCTGAAGCCAGGCCCACAGGATTCATCACCAGCCTATTCCCTCCTATGTGCTGCTTGGAAATCAAAACAAATAACTACATTAAAATGATCAGGGTTATGAAAAGCAGGCATCAAAGTTTTCTAGCTATTTATCGTGTATCTCTTAAAAAAAAAAAAAAAAAAACTGGGAAGTTTGCTTTTTAAATCAGAGGTTTTGTCCTAACTAAAAATAAAAGAAGGAATATCCTTTATTAAAATAAAATGGCTGGGTGCTGTGGCTCACACCTGTGATTCTAGCCCTTTTGGAGGCCAAGGCGGGTAGATCATTTGAAGTCAGGAGTTCAAGACCAGCATGGCCAACATGATGAAACCCGGTTCCTACTAAAAATACAAAACAAACAAACAAACAAACAAACAAATTGGCTGAACGTGGTGGCACATGCCTGTAGTCCCAGCTACTTGGGAAGCTGAGGTGGGAGGATCACTTGAGCCTGGGAGGTAGAGGTTGCAGTGAGCTGAGATTGTGCCATTGCACTCCACCCTGGGCAACAGAGTGAGACTCTATCTCAAAAACTAAAAATTAAAATTAAAAAATAAAAGAAATGGCTGGGTGCAGTGGCTCATACCTGTAATCCTAGCACAGTGGAAGGTCGAGGTGGGAGGATGGCATAAGCCCAGGAGTTCAAGACCAGCCTGGGCAACATAGAGAGACCTTGTTTCTCCAAAAACAAAAACAAAAACAAAAAAACCTACAAAAATTAGCTGGGCATGGTGGTGTGTACCTGTAGTCTCAGCTACTTCAGAGGCTGAGGTGGGAGAATTGCTTGAACCTGGGAATTTGAGGCTACAGTGAGCCATGTTCACACCACTGCACTCCAGCCTAAACAACAAAGGGAGACACTGCCTTAAAAAATATAGCTAGAATAGAATAGAATAGAATAGAATAGAATAGAATAGAATAGAATAGAATAGAATAGAATAGAATGTAGTAGCATAACAGGAGGATGACAATGAGCACCAAATCCTCTCTGACTTCTAATTTGTGGAATTCAGACCAAGAAAGGACGTACCTTTATTTATTGTTTTTTATAAGACCTTATGGATCAGTTGAACTCTCACCATTTTTCTAATGTAAAATGAAGCGCATGTTTCTTTGTCCTCACTCAGAGGGTCCTGGAGAGCCTAATAAGTGAGTGTCCTCGAGCATGTCCAGTGATTCGGCGGCTGGAAAGGCTGGACAGGCACCGCAGGATCCCTCAGCAAGACGCTTTTGTTTCCATTTCACCTTCTGTCCTGCCTGTCAACATTTGTCCTGCAACTTTTAATAGAAACTACATCAGATGAAGAGAAGGAAAAAATAAACCTATCTGGGCTGCTAAATTTTAATTTTTCAAAATATAGTTGGCTTCACAGTCTCAAGTTAATTTTGTTGCACACAGCTTAAAGCCCTGCTGAATTTTTCACTGTGTGAGTGGTTAAATTGCATTGCCTTTTCTTCTACTGGTAAAAACCAGTGTTAGGTTTGAGTCTTTTGCTGTGTCCTCAGAAAAGAAACTGCATCGCCAAAACCTGGTACTTAGAAAGTAGGCTTTGAAGTTGTCAGAGAAGCTCCGAACTATATTTCAGAAAAAAATACGTGTTTTCTGTATTATATTTAAGTACTGAGTGACTATTACATGAATGTTATGAATATTGTATAGTGTAGGCTTTCCCTGGTTCTTCATTGTCCAGTTTACTAATATAAACCATTGTAATAGCAACATGCAGATTTTCCTACTCATTTTAAAATTCATAGTTTCAGCTGGGTGCAGTTGCTCAAGCCTGTAATCCCAGCACCTTGGGAAGTGAAGGTGGGAGGATTGCTTGAGGCCAAGAATTTGAAACTAGCCTGAATGACACGGTGAGACCCTGTCTCTGCAAAATGAAATAAATTAGCTGGGCATAGTGGTGCATGCCTGTAGTCCTAGATACTTGGGAGGCTGATGAGGGAGGATTGCTTGAGCCAAGGAGTTTGAGGTTGCAGTGAACCAGGATCACACCACTGCACTCCAGCCTGGGCAACAGAGTGAGACCCTATCTCTAAAAATAAATAAATAAATAAATAAATAAATAATAAAATGCATGGTTTTAATTTTACCCCTAGACTATCACGTTGAGGTGAATCATGTCTGAACACCTATGGAGGTTAAACGGGAGATTTCAAATTACTTCCACAACAACTTATTTCTGCAGAGTATGGGGGCCACATGGAACACGGGGTGCAGAACTTGTCAGAGGATCCTTGCCCCACTTAGTTTTGGAAAACATGGAGTTCTCCTGAGCAAAGAAGGTTGCCTTGTCTGGTTGCTGCGGTCACTGCACCTCTAGCTTCTGACACTGACAATTTCTGAAACTGTCCTCCTTTTAATGAATGGCAGCACAAATAGCATGAGGAGCCCACGCTAGAATATGGTTGAATTATAGAATTTTATATATATAAACAAACAACCTCCCTCAGTTCCATGGTTGTATCATATGGCATGGATGCAGATTTTCTCTGTTATACTGGATTCCTTAAAACTCAGGGTTAAGGGGAGTTGGATTATGAGCTTAAAAATATTTGTGTATCCTCAGCCTAGTTTGCTCATTCTGAGCTGAGCCCATCAAGACGTCATCTTCTCTGAACACGCTCAGGAATATGACGGCTGCTTGGCAAGGGGAAAGGAGCTCTATCTAATGCTCTCGGAGCTTTCCCAAGAACACACATTCTTCTTGCAAAATATTTGTTGCCTGGCCTGACTGTTGGATGCTGTCCTCTGACGTGAGTATGAAACTGAGCTTCAGAGGTGCCCGTGTTATGCACCAACCTTGGTATTTACAAGTTCACGGGAACAGATGCTTCGCTGTTGTTTCATTGTGCTGGGCTGTCAAAGGACACAGGCAGCTGTGGTAGGGTAGTCAGGAGCCGTGCAAACCATGAAGCATTTCAAGCATGTTGTTGTGCCATGTACCTTAGACGACAGTCTGACCTCTCAGAGGGCTATGCAGAAAAGATTGGCAGCATCACCATCAAGGCCATTGTCATCATCATGCTCATCGTCATCATCATCACTTCTGCGAAGATTAATCAGACACCTGAAATAAGTCAAAAGCCCCAGAAAAAATAAGGTGCACAGCTATGTATCACACAGAACATAGCATTACCCCTGCCTGCAAAAAGACAGCAAAGAGAAAGGAAACTGGCCCTTATTTAGTGTTCTGAGTGCCAGGCCTCGTGCCAAGTACTTCTGTGGCATACACGATACTGGGCCTTGTGAAGAGGTTAATAAGCAAAAGAGAGTTTCGAGGGACGATCTTGACACCCATGTTTGTTCCAAATGAAGAATCCATTTTCAATCCACTTCTTATTAAGGATGTTACTTGTCTCACATACAGTTCTAGAATTGTCCCTTTCCGTGGCCACAGTACAGAAGCCAACTCAATGATTAAGATAATGTGACCAAAAAAAAATTTTTAAATTTTAAAAAATTAAAAAAATAAAACAAAGCGAAACAAACAAACAACAAAGATAATGTGACCAAAAATAAATCAAGATTTGTGCTTGGATCGCCTGGGTCTAAATCCAGCCCTGCCTTGCACCTGCCACTTCCCTTCTCTCTCTGGTCAACCCCATCTGCAGGTGTGGATGATAATAGGAGGGCTATTTCATTAAGAGTGTTGCAGGACTTAAATGAGAATCCAAGTAAGCACTCATTACATCAATATGTACAGAATGGCCATGGCCTATTTTTAGTCCGAAAGAGATTCAGGACACAAAATGTTCAGAGCAGCACAGGAGATAGCAGATCACGGCATTGTGCAACACAGAACGAGGCTTTCCCTGAAACAAGTGCTTAGCGGCAGGTGGTATTTTGCAGAGCATACTGGAGAAAGGAAACCTACTTAAAATACAAATGACGATGATTATATGTGAGATTCCCTTTGTGTATAGGCTGAGAGTGGGGACTTTGGTGTGAGCAGTGGTACCCAAGCCCAGGTAAGCAGAGACCAAGAGCAGCAAGAGTGACAAAAAAGGATCAGCAGAACTCGGTCCGCATAGAGGGAGCAGAAAAGCTGACCAGAAAAGAGGTCATTCTTCACCACGTCCTGCTAAGAAGTTTTCCTTTCCTTTCCTTTCCTTCTCTCTTAAAGCATCATTTAAACCATTTCTTAATGAAGCAGAAACAAAAATAGATAATAGTCTCCCCACAGTACAATATGCACTCAATGCTTTTGTAAATTGCAAAGGAAAATAATTGTAGTTTTCATTCCGTTTTTTGATAGTCACTAATTGCTAGCAACAACTTCTGGTCATCTTTAGGCCCCTGGGAGCACCTTATAGAAATATTTTATTCAAGATTCCAGGAACCAAAGGAGTTCAGCTGTGCATCTTATGGAAAAGTGTGTTGTTCCTCCTGGAAATGTCTCACATCAGGGATTCACGAACTTTCCCTCATCTCAGCCCTTCCATAACAGTGAGGCAGGTGTCTCGATTTTCCCATAAGGAAACAGTTGAAAACCCTGTTTCCAACTTTATGTTGCCTTTACTACTCTATCAGTGTCTACGTTATTCTGCTAACACTTCCACATTCTCTGAAATTGGGCTCTCCTTTAATCAATTTGAGTCTATTTCTCTTTATCCCCTAATCCAAAACCTTTCTAGATCGAGAAGGAAAAAGCTGCTAACATCAAATTTCCTGCCTAAACACGAAATTTTAATGACTACTCTCTCTAAGATGCATGCCAACTATATATGTACTTTAAAATCCTGACACTTAAAATCTACTCATCGGAGGCCTAGTGTAATACCAATATTTGCTGCTAAATTGCCACTTGCCTTTGCATGTTTTATTGTGGTGTGGTTCTGGTTTGTATTATCAGCTTGTTATGGGCAGGGAAGCATCATAAAGACAGATGGGTTAGATGTGGACTGTAACATTTTTTCTGATCATATGAATAATAGGAATGTGTTTTGGGGTTAATAAGCATGGAAAAATTTAGAAGACACTCCAAGATGACACGAGTGGGTTATTCTGTGACCAACACGTGTTTGTATTGAGGATATGAAATATATTTTGCTAACCAGAGATCACTGAAATGCCTCTTCTTGGATGTAGCTCTAAGTTGCCTTTTCTCCTTCTCAATATAGAAAATAAAGAAGCTATGGAAATGTCCCTGCAACTGTGCTCAAGAAAAGGTAGCAAAAGATCATTCCAGCAATTACAGAAAGCACTTCCCAGCATGGCCACTGAGGTATCAGGAGGTATCAGGCATTCTTCTAGGAGTTTATTTGAATGAATGAAAGCAGAATTACCCAATTCTGGATTTGCTGTATGCTCTGAGAGCACAACAAAGACACCATATTATACTTAGGACTTTTTCTCAGCTCTTTGTATTTATTTAGTTTTATAAGGAAAATCAAAGGGGAAGAAAATCGTAAGTGGACATTTCTGAGCCATGTTTCAAGTTACTTAGAGAGTTTCAGTTATGAAAGATACATGTATCCCAATTAAGAATAGAATGGAACCTCTGAGAGAACCTGTCTTCTCCCAGAGCACCCATGAATGGTTGCACAGGTTGAGTACAGCACAACTCTAGGGGGCGCCATTCACATTGTGGTCACGTTGTAGTCTATGTGAATGACACTTAAAGTTGTGCAGTGTGCAACCTGAACAGATGCTCGGATTACATTGCTCTTTAGTCATGGTGTTGACATGTCTTGAAAATTTCAGAAGAGGGACTTGAAAAACGAGGGTCCCTATGAAAAGGGTAAGTCGGGTATTTTCATAGGGTAGAAAGAAAATGCATATGGGAGAGCTTTCACCATGACATGAAGAGTTTGAAACCCTGTACCACAACTTACAAGGATAGCTTTGTGCGAGTTACCGGACCTCTCTACACGTTTATTTTGCATTTGTAAATAATGTCTAGACACATGTTGCAGAATGCTGTGAGGAAGGGTGAAGCACCTGCTCGTAAAGCATATTGTGAGTGGTGAGTATTAGCAATTATAGCCACGGTTGTTTTGATATGTATCTGGTCAATCGGCCATCCTATGGAAATCCTAATGCAATACAGTAGGACAAGGTCGAGAACAGCAAAGAAAAGGTTATCTTGGTGTGGAACCTGCAGAGATCTTCACAGAGAAGCCAAAAAGAAATGATTATGAATTTTCAGAGGAAAGAGTCATCAAGCACACTCACGATATGTTCCATTTAGGGAGCAAAAGACCCAAGTGAAAAGCCCAGGCCTTTTACTTGTTTCTATGTGTATATGTGTTTATATTTGTAAACCTTGCTCATACGAAGAGGAATTGAGTTGAGTCACCTTACTAAATACAACTTTTTTTTTTCAGACAGTCTCGCTCTGTCACCCAGGCTGGAGTGCAGCAGCGTGATCTCAGCTCACTGCAACCTCTGCCTCCTGGGTTCGAGCGATTCTCCTGCCTCAGCCTCCCGAGTAGCTGGGACTACAGGCGCCTGCCACCACACCCGGCTAGTTTTTTGTGTTTTTAGTAGAGATGGGATTTCACTCTGTTAGCCAGGATGGTCTCAATCTCCTGACCTTGTGATCCGCCCACCTCGGCCTCCCAAAGTGCTGGGATTACAGGCATGAGCCACCGCACCCAGCCTACTAAATACAGATTTATATTTGGATAGTCTGAGGTTTCTTTTCTCAGTGGGCCTGCCATTATAATAAAATATTTAAAAATATAGAGGATAGAAATTTGCAAGGAAGTGAAATAAGGGTAGGAAAATAGGCGATAGGTCTCAGATAGTTGCTAAGATAATGTGGTCAGATGCCAGAGTCGTGGTGTACATGAAACAGAAACAGATCAGTTATTACCCAAGGGAACAGATTTTTCTGGCCCTGAGACCCAAGAGAAATTTATTTCTAGGTGCTCATCAAGAAATGGTTAAACAATAACAAATTATAAGGACTCTGCATTTGAATAAAAGACAAAGGGATTCCCAAACTGAAGAACTAGGACAAATCAATGTGCGTTAGAATTTCTTGCTTATCTTGAGTGAGAATTAGGTTACTTCAGGGAACCTAATATTTGCCTTTTTTCCTGGGAGGCAATTTAGAGGTTGAGGAGAGAAAAGGTACAGGAACTTCGCTCTATTTCCATTCTGACCTCGGCCCTATCTTCTTATGGTAAGATTTAATCCACTCCCAATGACGTCACTTTTTTGGAAGCTCAAGACTAGGAGTGTCGCCTCTTGGGAACAGTCCAGGCTGGTGAATAGGGTCTTACCAAGAGCTAAGGATGCCAGCATTTGTGGACTTTTCGTACACAAATGCGTCCTCTGCCGTTTGCCTACCCTGAAAGGATCTCTGGTTTCCAGATTCTGTGTTCTGTGAATGCAGCAGCTGTTGACTAATGTATTTCACATTGCTTTTGCCCTGAGTCTGTTTAGGGAAAAGGCACAGTTTAGAGGAGTTGAGGAGTAATCAATAAACATAGACTCAGGAGTTTGCTAAAACACCTCTACTAGCTCATTTTAATCCATTTACTCCCACTGAGCTAGTCTCTTTTACAGAAAGGCTAGAATTGGCAGGAAGATCAAATCAGAAAATCTATGACTTGTCTACACAGAATGAAAACAGTAATAAATTGAGACAACTCAGTCTCCAGAATATAGATATACAGAAAATGACATAAAGCATCCATTTTAGTCTTTTAAATATATCCCTCAAATTAAAAAAGAAAGACAAGAGTACAACTTATAGCTTTTCTTTCCCAAATAGACATTGCCAATACTCCTTTGCTTTTTCTCATCTACATTTTATTCTAAACCTAGGCCCATACTACAAGAATAACCCCCTTACAAAGCCTCTATGTCTTTTGTATAATCTGTGGCATAACTTCGTTAGATGGGACTTCACTAATTTGAAGGGAGTGATCATTAAGACAGGAGGGGATCACTGCGGTTGTCCTTGGCACTAGCCAGCGATAAAATGATTTGCTAAGTAAATTAATAGTGTCCATGAGATTTCAAGGGAAATGTTTGCCTACCTTAGGAAACAAGCTGTTGTCAAGTACATTCGATCCCAAAGCTATCAATTAGGCACACACTGAATGCTGTTTAAATGGAGAGTGTAGCACAGTTTCACACAGACATGGGGAGCGATGCCAGCCACGCTGCATGGAAGCTGAGTGACCTTGGGCAAGATGCTTCATCTCACTAAGCCCAGGTTTCCTCCTTGAAAATCAAAATGAAACTATCTCAAATAAGCTAAAAAATCAAACACACTAGACAGATCTTAAGTTTCCCTGCGTATCTGTTGCCTTTCTTCTTCTATCTCTTCCATTTGTTCCAAAATAGCACGTCCACACAGTAGAGAGAAAAGCATTTAGTTACCTCAAGGTAGAGGCCTCCACTTGAAAAGTAATGAAAACTCTATTTCATTTCAAATTTGCTATTTCACAGACAGGCCTTTAAGCTGGATGTATATGATGTGAGTGTGCTTTCAAGGTAAAATGAGAGTACCTAAAAATATAACAAGATTATGTTTTGTCTCTTTTTTTTTTTTTTTTTTTTTTTTTTTTTTTTTTTTTTTTTTTTTTTTTTTTGAGACGGAGCCTGGCTCTGCCGCCCAGGCTGGAATGCAGTGGCCGGATCTCGGCTCACGGCAAGCTCCGCCTCCCGGGTTCCCGCCATTCTCCTGCCTCAGCCTCCGGATCTCGGCTCACGGCAAGCTCCGCCTCCCGGGTTCCCGCCATTCTCCTGCCTCAGCCTCCCGAGTAGCTGGGACTACAGGCGCCCGCCACCTCGCCCGGCTAGTTTTTTGTATTTCTTTTTAGTAGAGACGGGGTTTCACCGCGTTAGCCAGGATGGTCTCGATCTCCTGACCTCGTGATCCGCCCGTCTCGGCCTCCCAAAGTGCTGGGATTACAGGCTTGAGCCACCGCGCGCGGCCATGTTTTGTCCTTTTAAAGTGAGTTGTCTGTGAGCATTTCTAGGATGGGCCAAAATAGCTTTAAAAAAAAAAAAACAACAACTGATTGTCACTATTGGGAGTACATTTCAGCACATACATTCCTTAGGAAAGGTACCCAAACTGTTACCTGCATAAATAAAATGTGGTCTCTAGCAGGGGTGCGGTATTTAAAGCAGGGATGCTTGTGCACAGCTCGGGGTCCTGTTTACCAAGCTGTGCAGCGCTGAGTTAACCATGCCCTAGAGGCCTGCCTCAGCCACCATAGTAATGATTCCTGCATACACAAATTCATTAGTTGTTTAATTAAGTTAAATCATGAATTGAATTTGTTTAATCATTAATTAAGGAGCAAGTAGTGTTGTGCTAAAATTTAGCACCTCAGGAAGAAACCAAGAAAATAACAATTCCAACATCTTTGGACTTTATGCCTGCTAAAGGCCTCCAATTCTGCCCTTGTCCCCACTAGACACATACACACATACACACATACAAACACACACACACACACAATGCACACCATTTTCAGAAACACTTTTACCTTTCCATTCTAAACTCTTGGTGGTGTTTTCAAAATCAAAGTGAAAGTCATTCATTGACACATCATACGTTTGACTTTTGTTCCCTCCACAGATAACATTTTCCATACCTAAGAGAGGAAAACAAATCTACCTTGCTTCACAGGATAAAAACGTTGGCCGTTTTTACCCTCAAAGGATCCATATTCGGTAGAGGGCTCACGTTTCAAACCCACCTGGATTCTCAGGAGAACTCTACCAATAATCTCAAATCCTTCAATAACCATTTTCAGAGTTCAGATAACAGTACAGCTAGAATCACAAGCAGAGGTATTTTCAGGACTCCACCTTATCATGACATGGAGAATAAGATGGAGCCTTGTATTTATTCAACACCTAAAATTAAGCTCCTTTTCAGCAACCGCCATAAGCTGTTGGCTGCCACCTGGAGATCCTGGGATTGTGAGAAGGAGAGAAAGTGGTCCTTTTCTGTATGACTATCCGCAGCTCCCCAAGTGTGATCTTAGGCAAGACTTAGGAGTCTTCAGAGCCTCCCAGGTGGTTCCTGTGTGGACGCGGTGAAATGATGCATCGTGGCAATTTACACTGGCTGCTGGCACTCATCAGTAAGTCATTTATGGCATCTCTTACAAGTGTCTCCCCAAAACAAGGTGCAAATTCTGATGCACTTGATTTCATTTTACATGTTGCCAAGCGGGCATTTGGAGCATTATCTTTGGTAGTGTGACTCAGCGGGCTCGTGGCTGAGAATTCCTGCCTTGGCATAATTGTCCACATCCTCGCCAAAGTGACTGGGTTAGTTGTCATAGCAACAGACACACACATTATTCACCTGCTTTTTTCTTCTGGCTTCTCAGGGTACAGGACCCTGAAGTGTGGGAAGCCCTCTCTCTAAGGTGCTCTCAGCCAAGGTAGGTGAGTTTTCTCACCTATTACTCCTGAAAGCTGATTTTCAAAAACCTTATCTTTCAGGTTGTAGCCTAGTGGATCAGTCAGAGCACACACGCATTCAAATGACACACACCCAGACCAAGCAGTCTATACCATGTCAGATCAATGGAGCCCCCGTATTTGCTAAGGAAGGTGGTGTCTCTGTAGACTGGAGGGAGAGGAAGGACAGGTAGAAAAGGGAGACAATCATTTGTCCTCCTAGCTTACTGAACGGGAATAGGGAGCATAATGTTTGGTAAATTGTCTCTCTGCAGAATTCTGATGTTTCTCCGAATGAATGAAAAAAACATGGGCAGGTTTAGTGCTTTAGAATTCATAGATATAACATATATGTAAATATTTACATGGTTAGATATGTGAATCTCTAAATATCTGTCTATTTTAATAAATCAGATATAATTTGAGTTTATGGCCAATACTTTGTAGTTAATATAATTCTACAAATCTGTATTTAGGAGGTAAATACAGATTTACTGCATTTACCTGTGAGTTAGAAAACAGGGTTGCCACATAAGAAATAAGGGTGAAAAATTAAAAAAAAAAACAAAAACAAGAAATGAGTTGTCCTGCAGAGAACCAACAACAAGGATGCTCATGATTATAACACAAAGCGCAGAAATGATGCTCTAAAGAGAAGCATAAAATGCAGGAAAATGCTGGAGAACAGGTTGGCTTCATAACAGAAGAGCTCAGGAAGAGACTCAGATGGGAGAGGTGTTTATGATGAACCATGGAATAAATAAAGTACTGATGGAGAGGGGATAGCGCGAGCCAAAGGTATCTGATATAAGGAGAACAGAATAAACAAAGACGGAAGTGTAACTTCACTGTGTTACTTCAGGGTGGAAGGAAGAGGGTCAGAAATAAAGCTAGAAGGGACGTTGGTACACAAGGGGAGGTTTGGAATGGGTATCAGTCTGTTTTTGCACTGCTATAATGAATGAGTAATTTATAAAGAAAAGAGGTTTAATTGGCTCACAGTTCTGCAAGCTGTACAGGAAGCATAGCGACTTCTTCTGGGGAGACCTCAGGAAGCTTCCAATCATAGCAGAAGACAAAGGGGGAGTGAAATGTCTCACATGGCAGGAGCGGGAGGAGCAGGGAGGTGTTACACACTTTTAACAACCAGATCTTGCCAGAACTCACTTACAATCACGAGAGCAGCACCAGGGGCATGGTGTTAAAACATTCATGAGAAACTTATCTCCATGATCCAATCACCTCCCATTAGGCTCCACCTCCAACATTGGGGATTAAAATTGAACATGAGATTTTGGCAGGGACACAGGTCCAAACCATATCAAATGGCAATGAAAGGGTTATATTTGATTTGGGGAGTCACTGAGAATTTATTGAGGGTTGTATTTAATTTGGGGAGTCACTGAGAATTTATTGAGCAAGTAATGACATGATGGGAGAATCATCAAAAAATATTAATGGCACCTACTAACAGGTAAAAGGAATTGAAGTAGAGAGGATGGTGGACAAGAGACATGAGAGTGGTACCCAAGAATGTGCCATCTAACCAATGACCATATGTCTTCAGAGAAGAAGTGGGTTCAAAATTGTCTCCAGGGTCCCTGTGGCTAAAGATGGAATAACTTTAACATCATTAAAAATAACTGCAATGGAGTAGGGCATGCAGATACACACACACACACACGTGCACACACATACACATGCGCATGCACACACTCACACATACACATATGTGCACACCCATGCACACACGCACACACATATGTGCACACACATACATGCACACACACACACTTCTCTGGCTACCTTTGGAGGATATTGATTAGGCAACTCGTTATTTTGAAAATGGATAAATAAACAAAAAGAATCAAACATGAGGTGGCCCTTCTTCTACAAACTAGACCTCAAGGCCACCAAATAGAGGATTTGGAAGATTTCTCTTTATAGAAGCATTCCAGTCAATGACTTAAGAAAGAAGGGTAGAATACAGCATCACCGTTTTGCAACCCCTAATGAAATCATAGATCCAGGCTAGTGGTTCTCAAAGTCTGGTCCCTGAACCAGCAGCATCAGCATCACCTGAAAGTTTGTTAAAAATGTACTTTCTTGAGCCTAATTCAGACCTACTGAATTGGAAACTCAGGTTAGGGCTCAACAATCTGTATCTTATCAAGCCTTCCAGTGTGTCTGGAGCATGCTCACGACTGAGAACCACTGACCTGGACAGTAGTCATCATCAGTTGCTGATATCACAGGAAGACACGGCCCTGTGTCACGAGTCTCCTGACGAAAGGATATGTCATCATGCAGTAATTTGTCAAATAATGCATACCATGCCTCTATATCAAACTATCAACTTATAGTAAACGTAGGGGAGCATAGAATATGCTAAACAAACTTTCATAGGAATGCAACCGATAAAACCCTGACTGTGGAAAACCCGACAGGACAAGCACACTGGCTTCTTCAGCAAATTAATTGTAGGGGTAAGAGGAGAAAGAGAGAGAGAGACTGGGGAGAGGGCATCTACAGACTAAAGGAGGCTGAAGAAAGTAACAAGTAATTGCAATGTATGAACCATATTTCAGTTTGATTCATACAAATGACAACCACAGTAAAAAAAATTCAAGACAATTGGCAACTATGGAAAGGGGAATACTGCCTGGAAATATTGTCTGCTATTAATTACTTTTCAGAGGAATAATACAGTTGTGGCTGTTTCTTGTCAAAAAAAAAAATTCTTATCTTTTAGAGATAAAAACTGAAATATTTATAGCTTTAAAATGATCTAAGTGGGGTAGATGTAGGAAAAAAAGCCACAAGACTGGTTATGATTTCATCATTAGTTCCTGGATGGTGGGTACAAGAGATTTATTATAAAATTCGGTTGACTTTTGTAAATGTTTGAAATTTTCCAAAACGATTAAGTGGAGAGATTTAAAAGGCATACTATACATACCTCCCCTCAACACACACCTAAAATTGATCTGAGGTCTGCAAGCAGGATGATTCGAAAAATGGCAATGAGGAGAAAGTCCTAGGGTTGAAGGGGAGAGTAAGTATGTTCTCAAGCTTGTTGGACTTATGGCACTGGCAGCTCATTCATGGGAAGAGTTCAATCAGCCATTTCGAAAGGCTGGTGTCCAGCCCAGCAGAAAAGTTGGTATTAGAGAATAGCCAGGTTAAATAACGTATTTTGTAGATATCAACAGACTCACCCTTAAAAAGGAACAAAATAAAATTATTTGCCAAAATAACTACCATAGCATACTATATTCTGACATAGGAGGAAGGGTGAACGGAAAGGTGTGTGCTGCGTTTTGTCGATCCACATGTCGCAGCAAATGAATCCTTGACCATTGTGCAAGTCAGGATGGGCTAGGGTATGCACAAGCAACAAACAACCACAAAATATCAATGGCTAAACATTCTTAAAAGTGTGTGTGTAGGCCAGGCGTGGTGGTTCACACCTGTAATCCCAGCACTTTGGGAGGCTGAGGCAGGCAGATCACAAGGTCAGGAGTTCAAGACCAGCCTGACCAACGTGGTGAAACCCTGTCTTTACTAAACATACAAAAAGTAGCCAGAAGTAGTGGTGTGTGCCTGTAATCCCAGCTATTCAGGAGGCTGATGTGGGAGAATCACTTGAACCTGGGAGGTGGAGGTTGCGGTGAGCCAAGATTGTGCCACTGCACTCCAGCCCGGGTGGCAGAGTGGGACTCCATCTCAAAAAACAAAGTGTGTGCGTAGACATGTATATGTATACACACATATCTACACAGAGACACAGCTATACATATATGTATATATGTACATACATATGTATAGAGATTTAAAATGTTGCATTCACATTAACTGGACAGCACCAGTCAGCAGTGCTCCACTGAAGAATTGCTGGTTGTTTTTTTTTTTTTTTTGAGACAGAGTCTCACTCTGTAGCCCAGCCCAGGCAGAGTGCAATGGTGTGATCTTGGCTCACTGCATGCTCTGCCTTCAAGGTTCAAGTGATTCTCCTGCCTCAACCTCCGGAGTAGCTGGGATTACAGGCATGCACCAGCATGCCTGGCTAATTTTTGTATTTTTAGTAGAGACAGGATTTCACCATATTAGCCAGGCTGGTCTTGAACTCCTGACCTCAGGTGATCCACCCACCTTGGCCTCCCAAAGTGCAGGGATTACAGGCATGAGCCACCGCACCCGGCCTAGAACTACTGTTTTCAGGGGAAGAGAATGTGGGTGTATTAGTCCGTTCTCACACTGCTATAAAGAAATACCAAGACTGGGTAATTTACAAAGGAAAGAGGTTTAATTGACTCACAGTTCCGCATGGCTGGGAAGGCCTCAGGAAACTTACAGTCGTGACAGAAGGGGATGCAGGCATCTCTCACACGGCAGCAGGTGAGAGAGAGGAGGAAACGAAGGTGGAAGAGCCCCTTATAAAACCATCAGATCTTCTGAGAAGTCACTCACTATCACAAGAACAGCATGGGAGGGGGGGAAGTGGTCCCACGATCCAATCGCCTCCCTCCCTGCACACCTGGGAATTACAGTTTGCGATGAGATTTGGGTGAGGACACACAGCCAAATCATATCAATGGGATTCGTGCCCTGGATTTTAAAGCTTCTTCCTAGTCAGTTTCATGTCTGTTCATCCCACATTTCACTGAACAAAGTAAGTCATCCACAACCAAGTCCAAAAGGAGCAGGGATGGTGCGATCTTGCCAAATGCCCAGGAGAAGAAAAAGAACGTTTGTGAACAGCCCTACAAAGAACGGTGTCCCCCGAAGATTCACACGTTGAAGCCCTAAATCTGAATGTATTTGAAGACAGGGCGTTCAACAAGGTAATTAAGATTAAATGAGAGCCTAAGGGTAGGCCCTAATCCAATAGGACAGGTGTCCTTATCAGGAGGGGAAGAGATGCCTGGAATGTGCGTACACAGAGGAAGGCTGTGGGAGGCCAGAGCGAGAAGACGGCCTTCTGCAAGCCACGGAAAGAACCCTCAGGAGAAACCAGCTCTGGCACCTTGATCTTGGACTTCCAGCCTCCAGAATGGCAAGAAATAAATGTTGCTGTTGGAGCTGCCTGGTCTGTGTGTCTTGTTCTGCCAGTCTCAGCCGACTAAGACAAACTCAATGATTATCCCAACCACAGTGGCTGAATCGGTACAGAAAATGCACTCAGCACTATGCATCTTCATTAGATTTCCATGGCATTATACTGAGGCATAGATGATCTATCAAATTAAATGAACTCGGTAAAAACAGGGAGAAATCAGGTGCAAATAAATGCTTTATTAAGGACTCATCCCAGTCTACACCAAAAAGCATTTTCTCAGTGTTGTTTTGCACACATTTCAGATGAGGATAAATAGCCTAGGCGCCAGCTTTCATCCCAACTTACTTTAAAAACAGAAATGCTGCCAAGAGAACTGTATCACTTATTTCAATGTAATATGGAAATGATTCAGCACAGAGACCGAGTCCTACCTGCTGGCTGATTACTGTGTGTATGGATACTCACCCAAGGTTCATCTTGCATTTTTCATCCAAGAAGCTCACGATGGTTAGCAAACATATTCTGATCATCTTCAAAGGTACAACATGAAGAAATAAATCTTTTATATCATCAGCCCACAGACATGCAGCCTCGGGTGCAAGCCTCACCTGTAGTGAGGTATTTCTTTTCTCACTTTTTATTTCAGCTTTACTGACCTGCTCCAGGCTGGTGAAGGTTCCCCACTAGCTCTTACCCCTGACCCTGTAAGACTCTTCCCACTGCCTGGGATTCCTACAGTTTCTTGAGGGACCCCCTTCTTGTGGCTTCTAAAAACTTGTCCTTGAGGACTCTTGTTTCTGTTTTATACTTGGCATTCAGCCAGGGGTAAGCATTCTTTTTATGCCCTTCCTAAGTACCTTTTCACAGCTATAATAGTATCTATTTTGTGCATTTAAATTGCCCCTTTACGTGGGTGCACCCTCAGGTCTCCTCTGGAAAGGGCAGCTATGGACTCAGGGTAGGCAAGGAGCTTGGCTGACGGCACGGATGTGGTTTGTTCTCGCCCCATCTGAGACGAGGCCTGAGTCCTCCCTGTGGGCAATTTGTCCAGAACCCTGACAAACTGAGGCAGAATAAAATTTAGACAAAGTGTCCAAAGAGATACCGAAAGACCTTGGGGAATAATCATAGCAAATATTAACTGAGCACTTATGTGCCAGACACAGTTTATAAGTGCTTTAGACATGACACAGAGTATGTGAAAAAGGATGCTTGGTGGTGGGGAAGTACCAAGTATCCCCCATTTCAAAGTCCGGACCATCTGTTCAGGGCTTGGAAGGTGGTGTCTGAGAGCAGGTTTTGTAATGGTATGCTGATCTGCTGTCTCCGAGAGTGTGTCAGAAACCAGAGGGAAGCTGGAGAAAGAGTCGGGGGGACAGACTTTGGATAGCACTGCTGGCAAGCTGAGGCCATTGCTCAGGGGCTGTCTCTTGCCCACCTTAAACATCTGAGAGGGGTTTCAAGGGGACATATTTATTTGTATCCCCTGGAGCTTGGGAGACACAGGCAATGGCTGTGTGATGCAAGCCTGGGAGATGTAAGGGTGACATCCTGTGCTGAGGTCCAAGACTGCAAAGTGCAAAAAGATGCAGACTGCATTGGAGAGACCTGCTCCTGGCCAGCCACACGTGAGTGACATGAAGCATGCGTGGCCATGAGCCAGTGGGTCTCTTTGCACTGGACGTTGTCCAGGAAGACTGCCTGGGAAAACAGGGAGGCAGAAAAGGATGGATCGTCAGCGGACTAAGGAAAGAGGGGAGCGTTGAAGAGGCTCCCTGGCATGTGCAGGAGCCACTGTGGGGTGGACCCAGCTTACTGGGAATCTCACAACCCTCCAAAGAGCCCCATGGGACAGCATCTGCATGGACATCTGCAGAGCCAGAGAGTGTTACTACTAGATTAAGACAATTCCAGCCGCTTACTCTCCTCGCCCCCTGTCCCCTACCTGCCCTGAAGGGACCAAGAATGAGAGTAGGAGTGGGGCAGAGAGGGCCTAAGGAAGCAGCAGACGCCGCTCCCCAACTCCAGCTCAGGCTTCCAGGTCTAAGTGATACTAACAGAGGGAGAAGCTCTGAAGGGAACAAGAGCTCTAACTATGCATTATTACAATGCACTGGGTGTTTTAATTACTGAAACTAGAAGGTTCTTGTGAGTAAAATGGACCAGAAAGCTGTAAGACCTGCCTGCTGGGACAGAACAAGAACTGACCCAAACTTGGATTGGAAGGTACAGTGGGAGGAATAAAAGGGTAGGGTTTATGGTTGTACCCCACTGAGTTCACCTCAAATATGATCAAGTAACATAGTCAGTTACTTGATCCTCACAATTTTCTCAAGAGAAAGATGCAGAGCAGGTCCCTAGATGGCCCTTTGGTGACCCAGTTCTTCCCCCTTTGTCACTCATGGTTCTCAGAATAACTTTAGAATGTGCTGGGGATGCAGCATCCTGAGATGAGGAGGCACTGGCCGAAGCAGCTTGGTTCTGTTTCCATCGCTCCTACAATGCTTTCACCCAGGAAGTCAAGTTTCCCCTGGAGTATAAAACCCAGAGTGGAGAGCTTTTGGGGTCCATCGGCTGCAGTGCAATGTGAGACTGCATCGGCCCTGACAATTTTCCTGAGCCTTGGGGGACTGGCTCACCGTAACCCCTAGCTTTCTCCTGTCCCTTGCTGCCTATCCATGAGTCATAAAGCCACTTTGCTTAACTTGTTGGGTGGGGGCTCACTCTCACCCGTCTTGTGCAAGTGGTAGAAACTGCAGCCCCAGATGCAGAATGCTGCAGTGTTGGAATAGTTAGTGCACAGTGAACCAACTTTACGACAAGTGTAATAGCTGATGACATTTTACTCATGAGAAGGTTGAGGCTCAGAAACATTCAACACAACAACCTCTTAGACCATATTGCTAGTGGGAGGTAGCATTAAGATCCACAACCGGGTAGTTCATCCCCACATCCTTAACCACTGTATTACAGCAACCTACCAAATTGTGTAGAAGGAACAAGATTTAAAGCCAGAGCATTTAGGCTAAAGTCCTGGCTTCAGCCATAAGTAGCAGTTTAACTGGGGGAAATTAACTAAAGCTCAAGTATACTCATCGATAAAATAGGGCTAAAAATATCTTCCATATCTACTTCTTAGAACTTCACTAAAGTTGAAATTAGATAATTCACATGAAAATACAGATTACAGATTGCTTAAAAAAAAAAAAAAGACGCCTGAATAATATTGTCGACTAAATGTATTTGGGTTGTCACATAACTTTTTTTTTAAAGAAAACTACAATGAAAGAAAGATAGTGAAAAAGTCTTTAATGATACTTTGAAATAGTAAAAAATTATTTTAAAAAATTTAAAACTTTTAAATTTTAGTTTAAACAAAAAATTATTGTTGCTGATGCCTTGAGTCAGTGGTTGCCATTGAATCCAGTGACAATATTGTAATGTTTAGCATCAATGGTTTGAGTTTATTCTATTGAATACACCAAGCCACATTCCTCAGGGCATAAAATCTATTGCCTGAGTGAAAGGCTACATCTCAAGCCCAAGAGACAGCAAGCAAAAAGAATTGTTTCTAAAGAAATAAAGTTGTTTACATAAACATCTTCATGCAATTCTTTTAAAAGAAGTTCACATTTTTTAGGCTTTGCAAAAAAAGAGGAGTATGTCTCAAGACCAGATGTGACAATTTTACTTTGGTTTTATCTGTCTCGCTCACATTTCCAAATGATGATTGAATCTCCTAGAGCCTCTTAGTTCTAGCCTTGGACACTTTGAAGATCATGGGCTAAAATCTACACATGACATAGGCCTTTCTTTTAAAATAGGAAAATGATCTGGAACTAGATCAACCCTTGAGGAGACAGGACTTGCTTGTGGAGTTTTGGAACCCACCATAAAGAAAATCTTATTGTACATGTTGACAACTAAACATAGTAACACATGTTTGTTTGTAGCCAGGCATGATGGTGCATGCTCATAGTCCCAGCTACTCAGGAGGCTCAGGTGGGAAGATCACTTAAGCCTGGGAGCTCGAGTCTTGCATGGACAACATAGGGAGAGAGATCTCACCTCTTAAAAAAAATTGATTCATTCATTTAATAAAAATCTTAGGCCAGGTGGGGTGGCTCATGCATGTAATCCCAGCACTCTGGGAGGCTGAGGCAGGTGGATAATTTGAGGTCAGGAGTTCAAGACCAGCATGGCCAACACAGCGAAATCCCGTCTCTACTAGAAATGAAAATTAGCCAAGCATGATGACAGATGCCTGTAGTCCCAGCTACTGGGGAGGCTGAGGTGGGAGAATTGCTTGAGCCCAGGAGTCAGAAGTTGCAGTGAGCTGGGATCACGCCTCTGCACTCCAGCCTGGACGATGGAGTGAGACTCTGTCTCAAAAATAAATAAATAAATAAAAATTGAAAATTAAAAAAAGAATCTTAAAAAGTAGATCAGGAAGAGTAGTATTTATTATTGTTAATAAAAGAATATTAACATATTGGAAATCTGAAGCCTATCCACAGGTAGAATTGGCAGCTTGATCATTTCATACTGGTAAGAAGACAGTATTGTGTTGACTCATCTGTTCTGCAGAAGAAAAGGCGCTGGGCTTAAGAGCATCCTCTCTTTAATTACTGAAGTCTCCAACATCAGGACCAGCATGTTTGCAGATTTTCTGCAATTTCAACTTCTCAGAGTCAGAATCTTTATTATAAGAAAAGTTTTCCTAATATGTAGGGAACTTGTAGAGGTCAACATTTTGGTTACTCTCTTTGACTGACAAAAGCAATAAAACTTTGGGTGTCATACAAAGTGAATTGTCACTCTATTTAAATACAGAGTAAACATCTTTCTATGGAATACTTTGATTCTCCACATTTTTCCCTATTAATGTGCTTAGCAGTATTTATTATTTTAATAGATTTTTTTTTTTAGTAAAGATGGGATTTTACCATGTTGCCCAGGCTGGTCTCAAACTCGTGACCTCAGGCAATCCACCAGTCTCAGCCTCCCAAAGTGCTAGGATGACAAGCGTGAGCCACTGTGCCCGGCCAGATTTCGTTTTATAATGCCATGATCCAACAGTTTACATTTGTCAATATGTCCTCTATAACATACCACGACATCTGAATGACTTATTTCTCTTGGCAACTGTAAGATGATAATGAAATTGATCCTTTCTGTTCACATCCATAAAAAGACTTTACTTCCCTGAATGTCAACAATGGTCCCTGTCGTTATTTTTTGGAAACTCAAGAGGTTATTTGTGAAAATGCCCAGATAACCAGCTGCCCTTCCATAGACTTCTTTCTCCTGGAGCTCCCTTTACAAAGGCTCCATTTGAAGTAATCCCTGATTATACTATTGGTGTTCACAGTCAAAAACATTTCATCAAGCAAATGCAAGCAGTCACCTGAAAAGTTTTCTGTTGTTGTTTTGTTTTTTTAAAAAACAGAGTCTCACTCTGTCACACAAGCTAGAGTGCAGTAGCATGATCATAGCTCACTACTGCAGCCTCAAACTCCAGTCCTCAAGCAATTCTCCTGCCTCAGCCTTCTGAGTCACTGGGATTACAGGTGCACACCATTGCACCTGGCTCCCAGTGAAAAGGTTTCATCTGTTTAAGTCCTGTCTTAGTCAGCTCTAGCTGCCACAACAAAACACAACAGATTGGGCGGCTTACACAACAGAATATATTTTCTCACAGTTCTGGAGGCTGGGAAGTCCAAGAACAAGGTGCCAACTGATTTGGTCTCTGGTGAAGGCTTCATTCCTGGCTTACAGATGTCTGTGTTCTCACTGTGTCCCTGCATGGAAGAGCTCTGTTTATAAGGACACAATGCTACCAAGTTAGGGCCCTATCCTTCTGACTTAATTTAAACTTAGGCACCTTCTGAAGACTGTATCTCCAAATACAGTCATATTAGGAATTGGGCTTCAACATATGAATTTTTGGAGAGGACACAATTCATTCCATAGCAGTGCCCCACGCACAACACACCTGTATATTATAAACAAAGAGTTGACTTCAATCCCCCATGCTAATAGAGAGATCAGTCAAACACATAACCCAAAATGGGAGTATGGCCTCTAAAGTATTTATATCTCATATTGGACTAAATTATGCATTTGGTTTTACCATCTGTTGTGTTACCTAATATTTACCATGTTGCATTTTAAATCTTACTTGAGTTGTTGTTAACAGTAAATCATGTCCCATGAGCATCTGCCAATTGAAAATAAGTGAGGAAGAAGTTTTCAAATATAGTAAACAGGGTGCCTAAGCTATCCAAGGATTGTCAACTCACTGTGTCATCTTCCCACTTTTTATTTATTTATGAGATATTTACTGAGACCATGTTGGGCGAAGCCCTGTACTGGTCTCTGTGATGGTATCTTCAGAAGCTTTCACTTTGGTAGATAGCATAAGTCACACAACTAAGTTACAGCATGCACGGTAGAAAGTGATATGTTCTGTAAGAGGGATATAGAAAAAATTTGTTCCTATGGCAGTTTAAAGAGGGAAGAGAAGTTTCGAAGGAAGTGGTGGGCAGAAAGCATTTGAAATAGGTCTTAAGTGATTGGTTGAATTTGGACATTTGGAGATAAGAGGTAAAGAAATGCCAGGCAGAGGAAGCAGAATTCATTTGAAAGAAAGTTACCTACTCTTGAAGAAACTACATGTCTGTGCTGTTAATTTACAGCTCTCTTGTAATGTGACTACAACTCTGGCAACATGAAGAGAATCTCTTGTAATGTGACTACAACTCTGGCGACATGAAAAGAATCTCTTGTAGTGTGACTACAACTCTGGCGACGTGAAGAGAATCTCTTGTAGTGTGACTACAACTCTGGCGACGTGAAGAGAATCTCTTGTAGTGTGACTACAACTCTGGCGACGTGAAGAGAATCTCTTGTAGTGTGACTACAACTCTGGCGACGTGAAGAGAATCTCTTGTAGTGTGACTACAACTCTGGCGACGTGAAGAGAATCTCTTGTAGTGTGACTACAACTCTGGCGACGTGAAGAGAATCTCTTGTAGTGTGACTACAACTCTGGCGACGTGAAGAGAATCTCTTGTAGTGTGACTACAACTCTGGCGACGTGAAGAGGATCTCTTGTAGTGTGACTACAACTCTGGCGACGTGAAGAGGATCTCTTGTAGTGTGACTACAACTCTGGCGACGTGAAGAGGATCTCTTGTAATGTGACTACAACTCTGGCAACATGAAGAGAATCTCTTGTAATGTGACTACAACTCTGGCAACATGAAGAGGAAAAAACGATACTACTCACCAAAATGCGAATTCTGACCCATTGAATAATCAACTGATGAATAAGGCCATCTCTGAGAAGAATGCCTTTTGTTTATATAGCTCAGAATAAATTGTTGCATGGTAACAATGGAAGCAGCCAGTTTGTTGCCCTTCCCTCCCATAGACTGAGAATGAAGCTTTCTTGTTACTAGATTACGTTTTTTGAGGAATAAAATACATAATACTGCTCTTTAGAAGGAAAGCATAATTTCCATTCCAAACATTGGTTTTGGGTGGCAGACACACACACTCATTAGGACAATTATCTCTGGCATAATCAACATTGCTATTGAATGTATTTCTGATGGAAAAAGTATCCTAATAAATACACCTGAACTTGTATAATCTCTGAAAAATTATACCTTTCTTTAACGTTTTACCCCCAAAATATCTTTTGTAGTTAATGCCCGTGATGAATCAAATAACTAACCAATAAGGTAGCCTGAACACAAAAGGGCCAGAAAAAGGAAAAAACACAGAACTATGCTAATAAAAAGGATCAGAATATGCCACCCTTAAATCTGCCACTTTGACATAAAAATTATTTGAGCTGAAAGCACTGGAGAAACAGCAGATACAGAAAGAATTCTCTGGCCTTCCTCTTTCTGCCTGAAAAACAGGGAATACATTTTTATTTGTAAAGGTGTCTCCCTCTCCTCTACCAGGAAGAGGAGAATGACTCTTAATTATGGAACATAACGCTTATCACTGGAGACTTGAGTTTACATTAAAAAAAAAACTCTTAATAAATAGCCCTTGTCTATATATAATATATAATTATATTATTATTATATTATTATTATATATTATATAATATATATTATTATATTATTATTATATATTATATAATATATATTATTATATTATTATATATTATATAATATATATTATTGTATTATATATTATACAATATATTATTATATATTATACAATATATATTATTATATTATTATTATATATTATATAATATATATTATTTTATTATTATGTATTATATAATATATTATTATTGTATTATTATATATTATTACTGTTATTATATATTATATAATTATTTATATATTATGTAATATATAGTAGATAATATATATTACATATTTTTTTCCACAATTTATCACACCTAGAAACACCTCTTCTTTTGTCACTTCTTCACAATGTATCGCCCTTTGCTAAAATAGTATACAAGCTCTCAAACTTAACCATTTCTTTGGGATTTCACTTCTTTTCTGCAAAGCTGCCACATGCGTTTGAAATAAAATATTTTCCCGTTAATCTGTATTTTATGAGTTTGATTTGCAAACTCCAGTTACAGAAATTAAGATGATAGAAAGAAGCTCCCCTACACAGGCAACATCATGACTCTCCAATAAATGTTTGTAGAAAGATGCCAACAGCCTCTAGGTACTCCCACAGGATCAGGTAATTATTAGATCTAGAATGTGGGGTGGGGGGTGGAGTACCTTGAGACCATACCAAACTTCTCTTTACCAATGAAGAAACAGGGCCTAAGAGTTTTATTTATGACACACAGCCCAAGCTCTCGCTGCAAATTTACATTTAAGTTACCAATTAGAGGTATGTTTGCAAAATGAGTCTTCTGACTGCATTGCAGAATCCTTTCTGCTATTCCCTGGTGCCTCTCAACTCACACAACCAGAGAAAAACAGTTTAACCTTTTTCATTTGTGTCTGTTTTTAACACATGTATGTTCTTCTATTTGATTACCAGTGTGATAGAAAATATCCATAGAATCCTGAGATGAGTTGGGCAGACAGTAAATGTAGACTTGCTGGACGCTTAGACTTCGAGGACTTCCTTTGAACACAGAATCACATCCTGCCATTTGAAGATTTGAAGATGCATGTGAAAATGAGATTTTTTGAGGTTTTGTTTCCCAGGCAACTGCTCTCAATTCAAGATTGGACGTGAGCATTAGAATTCCCCCCGAGGCACTCTCCCCCTCCCACTCTCATCCTCTTTACTGCCATGAAGCTGTAGACTAAGGACCCGGAGTTCTAGCCTCCTTCGGAGACTGAAAGCAGATGCAGAGATGGTTAAGAAATGATGCGAAATTCATAAGCAGAAAATGCCTGCAGGCCAGCAAAGCATTCTAAAAACATTCAGTGCAGAGAAAAGGCATGCGTTGACCAATGTATGGGGAGACTAGAAAAGATGGGAAAAGAAGCCATTCTGTCATCTGTCATAACCTTCCAATAGCATTTTATCTCAGTAGATAATGGGACAGGAAAAGCCAGGTTTTTCGAAGCCATTAAGTAAAGCTTTAGTAGCTGAATAACAACTAAATCACTGTTGGGATGCTTTAGCACAAAACAAGCCACGAGTGTCCTCTGTTAAAACAGTTCCTGAGATTTGTAAGCCAAGGAGCCCAAAATCACCCAGGCAGTCAATATGACTTGAAGATTTTCCAGTAGTTTCAGGACCCATTGAAGTTATGTAATATCTACAATATCAACTATGAAAAAATGCTTTGTATTCATGGATAAAATGTGAGTGGCTACTTCTCCGGAAAACAGTGTATGTCTTTTCTACCAGAAACCTCAGCTCTTTGAAGCAATGGAGAGTTTCACAATGCGGGGATCTGGCGTCGTGGGACATCTTAAACTGGTTATTTCAAAGGTGTTTTTTTCTTTCTCAATGTGGTCATGGCACTAGACTTTAGATATAGGTCATAAGAAGCACATTCGAATTCGATATTTGTAAACAAAAGTAACCACTGAGCTCCTAGGAGTTAGAACATTTTCTTGGCAGGTTAAAGGTAAAAATGTGTTCTTTAAAAGAAAGATTGAGATGAATGTATTTGTCATTAAACTTTCACTATTTCTCTCTCTCTCACACACACACACACAGTTATTCATCTATCACTTCTTCTATCAAGTGTATTTCTGAGAAATAGTGCTAAGAATGTCTAGCTTAGCAATTATTTTCAGTAATGAAGCTTGTGTAGAAGAGGTATATGTGATGTGAATTCTAGACTTTTCTAGAAGACTATGAGCTTTTCTCTGAATTTCAAGAAATCTTGCTGTCTTTTTGATGAGATTACCCTACATACCACTATTCTATATTTTCTGTGGAGCTAAGATAATAAGGTTTCAAATTTGTCATTTCCCAATAATTTTTCTTTTTTTTTTTTTTTTGTTTCATTTTGATGACAGGACCCATGAGACTGACAGAATTAGCTATTGTACTTTCCAGAGAGCTCAATTGCTTTTGTTTTTGCTCAAGCTGTTTTCCCCATCACCTAGAAGGCATTTAGACCCTCCCTTCCCCTCAGCTTTGCCCACGTTTCTGACTCTCTAAACAGGTGGATATTCCAGAAGTGTAAATCCATCCTAATGGCCCAATAGTTCTCTAGATGTGGGGACGCAGAGGGAACAGAGAAGGGTCATGTGCTTTCCAAATTCAGGACTAGCCATGTGACTTTTCCTTATGGTGTCTTGATTTGATTATATAAATAAAACAAGGGGAAAATCCAGAAAGCTTTTCTCCAAGCCACACTTTCATAGTGTAAATATCAGGCCTCAAGCAGAATGAGATGCTCACAAAATGTCAGATCTATTTGTGGGAGGAGTTTTTAGGATAAATACAGCAAAATGAACACTCTGATGACTGGCAAGGAAAGAAAGTATGGTGGCACTTTAATTAAGTGGCCAGGAGATGGTACCAATTTGCTAAACATTTAAGTGGTTATAATTTCAGGCTGTGAAAAATAATTTATTTTCTTTTAACTCCAGAAGGCCAGTACTTTTATGGTGTTGACTATACCCAAGGGACAGCTAATTTCGTAAACCTAAGTTAGGAATGAAGAAAAGAGGAGAAAAAAAGTCAAGCAAAGAAAGAAAACAAGAAAACAAAGAATGAAAACGAAAAGAAATAGGATAAAGACTATAAAATGTGGAAGAATAAAAGATAAAGAAATGTAAGGATGAAAGGGAGGATAATTGTAAAGTCGCCTCTGAAATCTGAAAGAGCGTGATCCCCTATCTGTGCAGAACAGAGTTGAAGAAATAGAACAATTATGATTAATTATTATTATGATTATGCACATTTGCAATGCCAAAGATAAAAACTGCATAATTTTAAATGCTTTTTCTGTTCTAGAGTTTTGCTGAAAGCTTCTTAGGCATTTGTGTCTATGAGCAATTCCAAAATTCTGTGTTGCAACATAATAAGCTCAGAATTTTGTGTATGGCAGGGGTGTTGGGAAAGATTTGATCTGAACTCCTCATTGTGCAGATAAAGAAACTAAGGAAGATTTTCCCAGGTCCGGAAGCCTGTTTTCCCTTCATTTCTATGCAATAGGAGCAAATGATAATGTGGGCAGATAAAAAAAGCTAAGAAAGATTTGTCCAGGTCCAGAAGCCTGTTTTCCCTTCGTTTCAACGCCAACAGGAACAGATGAGAGTGTGGTAATGGAGCCAGAAGGGGGCGCATGATGATAACTGATGACCAATTTTGACTGCAAGCTGGATGTTAATTTCGCTGACCTTGAAGTCAGGATGGCCTCCTTGCGGGATTGTTCTATATAACTTCAGCCTCAAATTGAAAACCATACATATTTCATGGTAGGCATCTTGCTTTTAGAAATTTGATGTAGGGCGGGACAACTTCGTGGATTTCTAAAGCAAAGTTTCTTTTACAGGCCCAATTTCTTCCTTTCCCAAGCCAACTAATCAAACATGCTTTCGAATGTATTTGCTGGATTCCAAAATATCTCAAACATGTATTTATGAAGGAATGATTTTAAAATAGGATCCACTTTTTTTTTTCTATAAATGTTTAAACTGAACAGTTCCTAAGACCATTGGCTTGTTTTCAATGAATTTTTTTTGCAGAGGGAATGTTTAAAGTGTTTTTAAAACCTCAGAGTTAAATCATTTTCAAAACTTGTTTTCTCTGAAAGTTTTATTTGTTAGCACTCAAAGTTTTTCTACACATTGCATAAGCTAATTCATTCTTCTCCACATATACCAGGCTAAGAGAAGTGAATAAAAAGGCCATCACGGTGCCCATTTTTTCCATTACAAGAATAACACATGCTCAAAAAAGTTTAAAAAAGTCAAACTATAAAAATTAGAAAAATGTGATTTATAACAATCATTATCAACATTTAGTCATATTTTCTTTAGGGGACTTTTTGAAAAAACAGTTCTCCAGCCTCCACTGTTTGTCTAAAATTGTCATAAAAGAATTTTAAAACAGAACTGTAGGACAAAATGTTAATCAGTGGGAGGTACTTGTGTTATCTGGAACAACATCTCCAATTTCTACCGCTTCAGTGTCTTTAAGTACTACCACTGGCTTACCTAATATCTGTGGTGTTTTAGTACTTTTGGCCTCAAGCTCCTTACAATAGACTTTTAAAATGAGTTTGTTTCTTGAACAATGAGAACACAGGGACACAGGGAGGAGAACATCACATACTGGGGCCTGTCAGGGGGTGGGGGTCAAGGTGAGGAAAAACAGTAGGAAAAATACCTAATGCACGCAAGGCTTAAAACCTAGATGATGGGTTGATGGGTGCCGCAAACCACCATGGCACATGTATACTTATGTAACAAACCTGCCCGTTCTGCACATGTACCCCAGAATATAAAGTCAAATACAATTAAAATACATAAAATTAAATGAAAAAGAGCGTGTTTCTGTCCATAAAATCGTTTCCTTTTATCCAGTCTCTTCTTTTTTTCCTTACTGTGAGATTTGATTCTCTGAGACAGCGGACCTTTCAGAGCACCACTTCAGAAACTGGCCTCTTTCTTTAAGAAGTCAAATAACCTACATGAAGTGGCTCGAATGGAATTGAGAATTAAACAGCAGAATGGTTTACTGTAAACTAAGAGGCACAGATTAATTCATAAAGCGTTTCCTTGCTGAAGATATTCTTAGACAGCCTGTTAACTGCCATATAAGAAGGATGTTGCTAATTTAATGTAACAAAAGGGTGCCGTAGAAAGGACGCATTTTATAAATCAGGTCACCCCAAAGGGTGGTCACACCAACGCGTCATTTTAGGAAGAGAACAGTCAGGCCTGACTCACCCAGGAAGACGGTCAGCGTGATGGTGAAGAGGGATGGTAAGAAGAATCCTTATCCAGGAGCGGGGAATAAAAGAACTCGGATGATTTGGAAATGGAGAAAACTCCATGGGAGACCTCGGCTGTCTGAAGGCCAGGCATACTAAAGGAATGCATGGCTTTTTCTGTGAGGCTCCAGAAGTCAGAGGCGGAACCCATGCATGGATTCATCAAGAGGCTAGAAATCAGCTCTCTAAGCAGAGCCATTCACTTGTTTTTGGAATGAGCCTTTAGATGGTGCAAGCCTCAGGTGTGTTGTTGTTTAAGTTCTGATTCTACCTCAGCCAACATACCATTTGCCTCGATATGTCAACCAAGCAAGGTAAGAATTATACGTGTCTCAAGACAAAAATCGTGATAAAATCACCATTTGTTTCAGAAATATGTTTTTGTTTCTATTGAAATACAATTCAATATAATTCAATTCAATTCAGAACAATTCTCTAAAATACACTTGTTACTAAATATTGAGATTTCTTAAAATGTAACCTGTCTTGCACAGGTTTCCATGCTGGAAAGTTTACTACGCTGTTGCTCAGCAGCCATCCAGCTTGGGTGTTCTACCGAGAATTTCTATGTGAGACTGTGGGTTCTAGGAGTTGCCCCGTTATCTCTCTAAGGTCCTTGTCAGCTCTGAAACTCAAGGATTATGCGATGTTGCTGGGAGGATTTCTGCATTGAGAGGGAGTTTAAACTACACACCAGATGAATCTTGATTCCCACCATCCCCTAAATTATTATTTGTTGTTGTTGTTGTTGTTGTTTGACAGTACACCAGGAATCATACATCAGAGTTTCACCTTTTTTTAAGTCCCACAAACACATCTCTTGATCAATTATACAGGCCTACACAGAATGATCCATTTTGTAGTAAGAATAAGTCCACAAGCCAATGAGGAGACTTGCCCTCAAGAGCCTTGTGCTAAAAATATAAAGCACATTGCAGCAGTTTTACACTAATAAGCGTTGCAAAGCACTGAGATTTTCTAATTTTCTAGTTCCTGTTTTTCATGACGACATCTGTTGACCTAAACCTGGCATTCAGCATAGCACATATGTGCCAGAAATTGCAAAGGTAGACAAGAGCAGAAAAGGAAGTGGATGTTGTTCAGGAATAAGGAATAGCAAAAAAGAAGAGAGATGGGGGTTTTGTTTGTTTTTGTTTTGTTTTTATAAGTCACCTTTTACAGACAAAACCAAAACAGAAAATATCTACCATAAGATCCTGTGGTTTGAAGAATTGTTTACTCTGTAATCTTTTTTAGATAGATCCAAAATCAGTGAAATGAGCCAGTGGATTCTGAGCTGGTACGGGCAGATGTGAGCTCTCCGTGAGGATCCACCAAGTGACTGCTTTGGTGGATCGAGCTGCGTTTTCAAGATCATCATTGTTTCCAAACAAATAACCCTTTAACACTTTTATTACATTTCTCTTCCAGAAATTGGTAAGATTTCCTTCTAAATGTTTACAGTTTTTGCTTTTTTGTTATTTCATGTTCAACTCACTTCTAAAAGGCGGAAAACCACAATCCTACATACCTCTAATAATTCTATGCTGGTTTTCCTTCTGAAATGCAAAATAATTATTGGCTGTTTCCTGACACCTAAGCTAAGATAATCATGAATGTCAATGGTACTCACAAAAGAAAAGGGAGTTTTAAGTACCTGTATTCTCTCAGAGTGGCTGATAGTTTTGGAACAAGCCTTTAAATGGTGCAAACCCCAGGTATGTTTTTTACGTTCTGATTGTACATCAACTACACATATCATTTTGCCTCTGCATGGCTTATTAAGTCAACCAAGCAAGGTGAGAATTACACATATCTCAAGGAAAAAAATCTTCATAAAGCCACTGTTTTTTTCAGAAATATGTTTTTATTTCCATTGACATGATATTTAGAGAGAGAACAAATATTGAGTAGGAAATAATTCTGTTCACTAAAAGAGATGGCTTCCTATTGCATTGTCACAGGTAGATTTTATTGAACCACTAGTTGCTAAAACTAATGACTACCTTTGACTTCCCTTGGAAATAATAACTGATTATACTATCCAATTATAGTTTCCAGAATAGTTCTCTTCTCTTCTTTAGAACAGAAAGCAGCAGCAGTAAAATGCAATTAGCAACAACTTCAGGGACAGCATATTTTCTAGACTGGGTGACAACGTTGAGTTTGATTCAGTAAAAAAAAAAAAAAAAAAAAAAGGTGGTTTTATTTTCTCCCTTTGATGGAAATTTTGACTGCAAATGTCTCTATATATTTGAAGTGTTCGATATTGTATAAGAAACACTGCCCCAAGGGTAAGAGACACTGAATATTGAGGGAGAAGAACCGAGAAAATTGGTGGCAACCAAATACAGGGAGGAATGGACCGTTTCCCAGACTCCAACAATGTCAACTGTCTTTACTCTTCCAGTGAACTGGGAATTAGAAGAAAACACAAACCAGGAATAGGCACATATAGAGATGTTTAAGAGGACACAAGTGATTGTAAAAAGAAAAAAAAATCTTCTGGAAGTTTCAGTAGAAAGTTAGCATAGGCTCCCAAAGTGATGACATGATCATGTCCAGTATTGCTTCCTGGTTTCTAGCCCTAGAAAAACACTCACAGTCCAGGGGTGGTGGCTCACACCTGTAATCCCAGCACTTTGGGAGGCCAAGGTGGGTGGATTACTTGAGGCCAAGAGTTCGATACCAGCTTGGCCAGCATGGCAAAATCCCTTCTCTACTAAAAATACGAAAATTAGCTGGGCATTGGGGCTCATGTTTATAATCTAATCCCAGCTACTCCAGGGACTGAGGCATGAGAATAACTTGAACCTGGGTGGCAGAAGTTGCAGTGAACCGAAATCGCATCACTGTACTCCAGGCAATAGTGTGAGACTCAGTCTCAAAAAAAAGAAAAAAAGAAAGAAAAAAACACTCATATTTTTCATGTATTCAATAGACATTTTCAAGAGTGTTATGTATCTGCAGAGATGTGAGGTCAAGGGGTTCAAAATCCAGTGCAAGATGAGGAGAGGGAGGGTTCAGAGACATGGTTCGGAAAATAGGTACAGAGAGGATGCTTCCAGGATTGGCAAAATCAGTCTCAGTTACCAGTTTGCGAACATGCATGAAAAATGGGAAAAATAGAAGAAAAAAACATAAAGAAGAGAGGACACGGTCAGGTTTCTAGGGGCTGAAGCCAAAAGAACTCTGAATCTGGTGCAAGATACCCCCAAATCCAGAGGAAACACAAGGGAGCATCCCTCTCATTTCAGCACCAGGCCCGGAAGGAAGTCCAGGAACTGATCAGGGAGGGATTTGAGATTCCCACCAGACTCGGCAGCGATCTGACATCCACTTTTTGGACCCTGGGAATTGAATGTCTCATGTGTTTGTGCAAAGCTGACCTGATCATATTTGAATTCATCTGCCCTGACTCCCTATTGTGCATTTCCTCTGTTTTTCCAATATGCATGGGTGAGCCTTTCCTTAAAATAGTGGAGAGAGGTGAGCACTTACATATTTTATACGCAGGCAACATGAGGTGCCAAAATCTTGGTTTAGCCCACTGAGAGTGGCCAAGGACTCTGAAGATCTAAGTTCTGAAAGCTGTTCCTCCTTCAGCCATCTCGAGTGTCTTCAGGGAAATTATGAACTCCTCTACATATCATTTTCGGAGAACAGATAATAACATTGGCAGAAAATCATTAACTCAATAGATTCTGTCCTAAATGGGGAAACCATGGTTTATAATTCACCTGATATCATTCAGAATTTTCTATAACAAATTGGATTTTCGTTAAATGAAGAGAGATAGTAGGTAAGCACCTCAACAGGGAATGGGTTGCACCTGCTTTACTTAAAACTCTCATTCCTCAGTGCTCTGTAAAAGAACTACAAGCATCCATCTGTACTGTGAATGACAACATCTTTAACTTTCTTGACACATGGTACTCTAGTGGCCCTTTGGGTTCCATGTTAGGCCCTGTCACACTTTCTGAAACTTGCAACTTGAGCTTACTGTTGAATAAAAAGCATTGGCCAAGCAAAGTTAAATTGTCTACCCTCCCAGTTAAATGTTAGGCCTAGAAACCCCTTCCCATTTTAGACTGAGATTGTGAAGACTTATTTTCTGTCCATTGTCCCCTTTGACCATTCATGAGAGGAACCACATTTGTTGTACTTTTACAAGTAAAAAATAAGAGCTTCTTCGATTATCCTGCAGAAAAACTAATTAGGCCAACTAATCTCCATGACAGTAAGTGTCTTTCATATCTCCTTGCCTCTGCTTTCTCCAACCACTTGCTGCTGGTTCTGCCTGCAGGTTTCTGGGCCAACCCCAACAGGGGCAAGAAGCAGAACAGAATCCTCATTCTTGCTGCTAACAGATTTAGTAACTAGGGGTTCAGGGGAAGCTCAGAGTGCCCACTTAATATACCTCCAGCCCCACTATTTTAATCCAGTCCATAGGATTGAGCTTCTGTCTCAGTTTCCCTAACAAGCCATCCAATGCATGCTCAGGGTCTAAGCAGTACTCTAAGTGCCAGCCCTCTTAGTTCAAACATTCCAACCTCTTGCCTTACCCACTGATTATAACACTATTGTGATGTCACTGCCCTGGGAATCTTCCACTTTTCAGGCAAGGCTTGTCTGATACAAATACCTGCACAAAACAGGCCAGAGCTATGGACGTCTTTTGTCCAGCATGCCTTAAAGAGCTTTTTAAACAAAGAGCTAGGTCGGTTTCCCAGTAACTGTCCTGTCTGGCCTCAGTGTCCCTCCCTCCTCATCTGTTTACCTAAAAAGCAATGTGATCTATTTATCCCCAGCCAGAACACCCACAAAGCACAGGCACATGTAGCTGAGGCATCCCAGCAATCCGGATGAAGCTTCCACTGCCTCTAACACAAAGTGACAGAGAAGGGCCAGGGAACACCATCCACCCAGAAGATGGTGCCCCAAAGCTTCATTATACCTCATTTCCTCTGTATCCAGACTTCCTTCCCATCTACTTGCAGTATATTATCACTGCCCCTCAACATTGACAAATGACACAGCTCTTCTTTTTAGGAAAGAGAATAATTAATAAATGCCCTTAACCCTATCACCATAACCACTTTTTGAATATATGAGAACAAAGGCATCACCGCCCTCATAAACCTCTTTCATTCCAAATAGTACCATGACCCTGTTTATCAGATGAAAGCTAGAGATGAAGCCAGGAATTCTCTTCACTTTGATTGTTCATTGTTATGGTATAGAAGTACCATTGATTTTGTATATTGTGCTTGTATCCTGCAACTTTGCTAAACTCACTTCATTCTTTTTCAATTCTAATATCTCCATTTGATTCTCCCTTGTATTTTCTATTCCTTTGCTGAGACTTTCTATTTTTTCATTTATTTGTGTTCATAGTTGATTTTTTGAAACATTTTAATGACAGCTGTTATAAAATCCTCATCAGATAATTCCAACACCTGTGTCACCTTAAGGTTGAGTATCTGATTATTTTTTTCTCATTTGAGTTCAGATTTTCCTGGCTCTTGGTATGACAAGTGATTTTCTACTCTATTCTGGACATTCAGGATATTATATTATGAGATTCTAGATCTTGTTTTAATCTCCTATTTTAGCAGACCTTTTCTGACATTGATGTATCAGGCAAAGGGAGGTACTACCTCAATTCTGCCAAGTGGGAGTGGAAGTTCAGGTTCACCACGTAGTCCCTATTGATTCCTCGTGCTAGAGGAGGTACTTCCTAGATGCTGGGCTAGATGAGAAGTTCAGGCTCTCCGCTAGGCCTCTGCTGGCCCCACTGTGGCTGGGAGAAGTGAGGGCACACATTACTACTTCCCACGCAGCCTCTACTGCACCAACGCTTATGGGAAAGGCTCAATACCCCGACCAATCGTGAAAATTCTGACTCTTCAGTAGGCCTCTAGTGACATCACAAATGGGGAGAAGAGTTGAGTGCCTTGTTACCACTGTATGTGGATGGAAGTTCAGGCTCACCGTGTGGCCTCTGCTAAGGGAGTCCCAGCTCCCCCACTTTGCCTTCTCTAACACCACCCAACCAGGGAGTGAGAAATGCCTATTTACAGCCTCTCAAGGATAACAAGCTGCCTATTCAATCTTTGCTGGCAGGTGTGGAGATGAAACATAGTTCTTCCTGTGGTATTTGGCAGTAGTAAAGTGATGATTGTCTAAAAGGTTTCTGTTTTGTTAGATCGCCCCTCTCCTGGTTCTTTGACTAGAGGGAACAAGATTTTAATGTTTGTTTGTTTGTTTGTTTGTGCTTATTGGTATTTCCAGATTGTTGGCTTCTCCAGGACCCATCCTGGGATATATGAAGCAAAAAGAAATCACAGGGAATTTGCTGTCATGTGATTCTTTGGATCATGAGGTCTCCTGAGCTCATCTGCCTTCATTTTTCTGTCAGAGTCTTCTTATGTTTTTATATAGAATGCAAGGGATTTTTAGCTGTATTTAGCAGGAGGAATGAGGAGAAGCGTGTCTACTCCATCTTGCCTGGAAAGTTTATACCATTTTAAACCTTAAAACAAACTAGCTTCCAAAAACTGTGAAAATATTCTACCTTAATGAAGCATGAAAAAGGTAAGGAGGAATTCCCCAGGAAAACACAAAGGTTACCCAGTGTGAGCAGAATCATTTGAGTACGGAATAAACACGATTTGTTTATAGCACAACATAACAACGGTCAGAAAAGACAGAGAAAGATCCTCAAAGAAGAAGAACCTAGAAAACTATGGTGCAGAACCATGTTTGGAAGCCTTGGAAGATGGGCAAAGCATCCCCATCCTGCTATGGACTTGGCTCCACCCCTACTTGGCCACTGACCTGCAACCAGTCCCATCCGCCAAGGGACCAGGGAGGAGCCCTAACAGTCACTGCTGCTAGTAACACGCTTGCTGACCTCAGACTCAAATGCAGACCCTGAAGAAACCCTGTGACCTGGCTCCAGCCCTGCCCGACCATGGTCCAGAGTCAGCTCTGCCCACCCAGGAACCCAGCAACACCTCTCCAAGCCTCTAGTAGCAGTCCTACTGACCTCAGTTCCAGCTGTGGATCCTGAAGTGACCCTATGACTGAAGTCTAGGCCCATTCTTCCACATTCCACGGGCAGTCCTGCCTATCCAGGGACCTAGTAGGAGACATGCCTGTGCAAGTTCCCAGTGGCAGGCCCCCTGACTTTGGCCCTGATTGCAGATCATGAAGCAGCTCTGTGATCCGGCTCCAGCCTTGCTCTACCATGGTCCCAGAAGCAGTCCCTTCAGCTCAGGAATCCAGTAGGAGCCTCCTCAGAGACACAGGGGGAGCCACATAGTAAAACTTAAAAGTCAAAAATATTAAAAGTAACCGAAGATACAATTATTTGTTAATACATATATAACATAGAAAGGCATAAATTGTGACATCAATACCGTAATATGTGGGGGTAGGGGAAGTAAACATTTAGACTTATGTATGTGATTGAAGTTAAGTTGTTATCTGCTTAAAACAGACTTTTTAAACTATAAAATGTTTTATGCAACCACAAAGAACATTGTGTAGTAGATACACAAAAGATAAAGAGCCAGGATCAAAACATACCACTACAAAAAAAATCAGAAAATTGCAAAGAAAACAAGAAAGAGTGAAACAAAGGAACCACAAAACAGTCAGAAAACAATAAAATGACAAGAGTAAGTTCTTACCAATAATTACTTTAAATGTAAATGAATTAAATTATCCAACCAAAAGACATAGAGTGAATGGATACAAAAAAAACAAGATACAACTATATGCTGCCTGTAAAAGACTCACTTTAGCTTTAGGGACACGTAGGTTGAAAATGAAAGGATGAGAAAAAATATTTTATGCAAATAGTAACCAAAAGAGAGCAGGGATGGCTGTACTCATACCAGACAAAATAGAATAAGTCAAAAACTATCACAAGGGAACAAATAAGGTTGGTATATAAGGCACAAAGGGTCAATTCAATAGGAAAGTATAACAATTACAAATATATAGGCATCCAACATCAAAGTACCTAAATATATATAAATATATATAACAAACATTGAAAACTCTTAAGGGAAAAGTAGACAGTAACACAGTAACAGTAGGAAACTACAGTACCCCACTTTCAACAAGGGATAGATTGACAAGATAGAAATTGATAAGGAAATGGCAAAACTGAACAACACTATAGACCAAATGAACCTAACAGATATATACAGAACTTTCTACTCAACAGCAAAAGAATACACATTCTTCTCAAGTACACATGGAACCTTGTTCAGTATAAATTACATCTCAGGTAACCAAACAAGTCATAACAAATACTAGAAAATCAAAATTATATCAAATATCTTTTCTGACCACAGTAGAAAAAAATTAGAAATCAAAACGGTAATAAAATGTATAAATTATAAATATGTTTTTAAAAACCTCTTAAATAATTACTGGGTTAAAAGAAATGCAAAAGTCAATGTAAAAAAAATCTGAAAACGTATACAAATGAAAATATCGCATTCCAAAACCTATGAAATACAGCAAAAGCAATACTAAGAGGGAAGTTTATAGCAATAAATGTCTACATTGTAAAAGAAGAAAGATCTCAAATAAACAACCTAACTTAACACCTCAAGAAACTAGGAAAAAAACAAACTAACCCCAGAGTAAGCAAAAGAAAGAAAATAATAAAGACACAACTCAAATCAAACGTAGAATAAACACACGAAGGGGAAAAGAATAGTCTCTTCAGTAAATTGTCTTGAGAAAAAACTGAACATCCACATGCAGAAGAATAAAACTGCATTCTTATCTCACCTCCTATACAAAAACCAATTCAAAATGAATTAAGAACTTAAACATAAAACCTGAAACTATAAGCCTACTAGAAGAAATAGGGGGAAATCTTCTCGACATTGGTCTTTGCAATAAATTTTTAGAGGGAATATAACTCAAAGGAACAGACAACAAAAGCAAAAATAGGTAAATGGGATTGCACCAAACTAAAAACTTCGGCAAGGAAACAATCAGCAAAGTGAAGAGACAACCTATGAAATGGTTGAAAATACTTTCAATCCACTCATCTGATTAGGAGTTAATACCAAAAGTTCATAAGGAACTCAAACAACTCAACAGCAAGAAAACAAATAACCCAATTAAAAAATGACAAAGGGTCTGAATAGATATTTCTAAAAATAATACATTAAAATGGCCAACAGGTATGTGAAAAGATGCTCAACATCACTAATAATCAGGGAACTAAAAATCAAAAACCACAATAAAGTATCATCTCATACCTGTTAGAATGGCTATTATCAAAAGACAAAAATAACTAAATTGGTGAAGATGTGGAGAAAAGAGAACTCTTGTACACTGTTGGTGGGAATGGAAATTGGTGCAGTCATTATGGAAAACAGTATGGCAGTTTCCCAAAAAATTAAAACCTTTACTACCATAACCTTTAGCAATCTCACTCCTAGATATCTATCCAAAGGAAATGGAATTAGTATGTCAAGGAGGTTGATGTGCATTACCACATTAGTTGCAGAATTATTCACAATAGCCAAGATATGTTTAAAAAAAAAAAAAAAACACTCAAGTGTCCATAGACAAATGAATGGGTAAAGAAAATGTCATACACACACACACACACAACACACACACACACACACACACAGGAATATTGTACAGCCTTAAAAAGGAAGAAAATTCTGCCATTGGCAATAATATGGATGAACCTGGAGGACACTATGCTAAGTGAAATAAGCCAGACACAAGAAGACAAATACTGCAAGATCTCACCTGCATGTAGAATCTAAAAAAGTCATTCATTAAAGCAGACAGTTGAAGAGTGTTGATAGGAGCTAGGGTGGGAAAACACTGGGGGATGGTTGGTTAAAAGGTACAAAGTTTCAGTTATGCATGGTTAGTAAATCCTAGAGATCTAATGCACAGCATGGCCCCTATGGCTAATAATACTGTATTGTATCCTTGAAATTTGCTTAGAGATTTTATTGTGTTCTCACCACACACAAATATTGTAACTATGTGACCTGATGTATATGTTAATTAGCTTGATTGTGGTGATTATTTTACAATGTACACATATCTCAAAACATCCTATTTTAAACCCGCAATTGATGCCATTTGTATTTGTTGAGTATACCTCAATAGAGTTGGGAAAAAATTCTCATAAAACAAGAGTGGCAAACAATTTGTCTCAAGAAATTTCAAAAGGAATCATAGCAGCTACCATTTATGAGGCATTTCACCTATGCTGGAAATATGTGCCCCTACACATGTTATCTCATGTAATTCTTGCAATAATTATGGGATATAGGCAGATACTATCATCCCGTTTCAGAGGCTCAGAGAGGCTAAGTGGTTTGTCCAAGTTTACCCAGTCAGTAGGAACTTGAGCCCAACTTGACTCCAAATTTGTTTGACTTTCAATTCTAATCTCTTAAATCCTGTGTGCATTGTTCTCCATAAACTCCCTCTTGCAGCAAAACAGTTATTGGGAGTTCTTTCCAATATTAAAATAACAATAAACTGTTCCAAAATGAGAGCATTAAACTGTTTTCTTTAAATGCTTGTCCATTTTACCATATGATGGACTATTTGTGGATGACTTGAATTACAAATAGGGAGATATCTTGAGTTAATTTCTGCTTCCCTCTTGTGTCAGAGACTGGTAATGACAGTTGCAAGAGCTGTACATTGACTTCTACCTCCTTTATCGCTCCCTTTTATTTGTCTTGTAAATGATTCCATTTCTTCTCTGTCTGAATGATGGAAAAGGCTGAATTTGAAAATTTGATCTGTTAGCAAAATATATCCCTGCTCCCTTGAAACTCTCAGTAAAATGTATCTATTTCCTTAAAAGCAACAATTTCGGTGTGTGATAGAAAGAGATTAAATCAATACAACACAAAAACAATGAACCTTCTTTGTCTCATGTCTTCCATAAAAACTGCCTCAAAGCAATTTTCCATCTTAAGTAATACTGTTACCAAGTTATAGGCGGCTCCCTGAGGAAACCTGAAGGAATGCTGAGCCGTGATGGGCTTTGGTGCTATTTCAGAGCATTAGTCTCTGGTTTATAAAATATGGGGGAATCTTCGCTATTCACCTAATGTCTCCAAAAATTCATGCTATGTATTGCATCATTAAATGCTTTAGAAGGACTTTCTATGTAAAGAAAACCTTTGGTGAATCATTTTCTAAAACAAATGAAGACTCCTCAATTTTAGCTGCATTACAAATTCACTTCTTAGGTGGATCAGGTTTACTTGGGGACGATCTAGAATTTTTATTTAAAGGGGCCTGTGGGTAGACTTGGCCGCTGTTTTTTCTTAGATGGTGCATTTCTCCAGGGTGGTTTCAGGTGGCGGCTGTGGATGCTGTTGATGAGGATGCTCAAGGTTTGCCCATTACCAGTCATCCCCCTTGGCACTACCACTAGGATTATCCTTAAATATCTCTCATTTCTTCTACACAAATAGATAAGACGGTAGTAAAGTCAAGATGCCCACCTTTACATGTCCAACTTTTTCTTTTCTCTGGCTTATTGTGAGTAATGTGTCACCCAAGCCAATATCAGCACCTTTCTACAGAGTACTACATCTGAAACGTGCAGGCTTTGTTACTTGAAGGATGCTGAGGCAAAGCTGTATCATCACACAGAAAATAACCATAAACCGCATGTTCTCATAGCCATGCCTTGCTCCCTGAAGAAGCAAGTGCTGGGAAGTGTCCCAGAAGGAAGAATAAAGGGTACTTTGGGCACAGTGTGGTGCAGCTCTCCTTTCCCCCTCTCAATTAGGGAAACTTGGTAAGTTTGATTGAAGTGCCAACACTCCAGCAGAACAAGACATGTATAGAGAGAATCCACCAGTGTCTATACTATACTATGTAACACGGTATTCACTACACACACGGGCTGCTTAATTTTCAGCTCATTAAAATTAGGTAAAACTAAAAATTCAGTTGCTCGGTTACATTGGCCAAAGGTGCCTATGGCTACCATAGTGGGTAACATGACATAAAACATTTCTATCATCACAGAATGTTCTAGAGCGCTGATCTGGACAACTTCATTTCACAGGAAGTTTCTTGGCTCTGACAAGTTCATAATAAATGGCCCAAAGAATGAAGATTGAGAATCCTCAGACAGCTTTCCCTTTATGAGTACAAGGGGTTAAGCCTAATATAGGTAAGCGAAGAATCAAAAAAAGCAGGATTTTCAAATCGCACAGGGCCAGGAGGGGGTGCTATGATCCTCTGACATTGAGTCTGACTCTTCCCCCTACTGGAAATTGGATATGGCACAGCTGTGGCTGGATTAAGGCATCAAAATAATACAAGTCTAGTTTTGCTACAACTATAGAATAGTTATAGCAAAATAAATAAAACTTTTGTGACACTCTTAATCTTCAACATCTTAGAAAGAAAGAAAAAAAAAACCTGATGGATTTTTTATAGCAAATAAGCATCAGATCACTACACAAAGTATATACAAAATAGCACTACATAATTTTCAAGGCAATGTACATATCTAAATACATTTATGGGATCGTTTGGAATGTACTGTCCATACACACAGTGACTTAGAGCTGTGATCTGAGTGAACACCAGATGACTTTTCCATCTGAGACTCCTGAAATGCAATGGAAGAAGGGATGTCCAGTTACATGTTGATGAATAAAAATAGCAAAGGAAGTATCTAAGTAGAAAACCCATAAGACAGTCTCCCAGCCTTCCATAAAGGCCACAAGCGTCCCATTTGGTAAACTGCACTGCAGTTCCCTGAGTGGTCTGGTGTCCAAAATGAATAGTGCCTCTGTCCAATGTACCGACATCTGGCCCTCAGAAAAAAAATATATATAATATATATATAATACATATGTTTTTATATATATTTTATATATATAGATAATGTGCTGGGTTCCTCTAACTTTGTACTTAAGGCCCTGCACATGGAAAGTTATCTGCTTAGATAGAGGAATTACGCAGCATCAAATATGTCATTACCATACATTTAGAAACATTTAGAACCTTTCTAAATTCTACAACCACAGGACAGATTTGATATGATGGAGTTAACATTCATGCTTCAGCTATTTGTGAGTCATACGTGAAGGATATTTTATGTGTCCTCTTGTGGAGGCTTGATTTGGAGACAGGGTCTTTAGTGACCCTATTCAAGTAGGCTGCATTGCATCCCAATCGTGACACAACCTCATTGTGGCCATGCAGTAAATTCAGTGAGTAAATATTGCCAATCCCATTGCACCGATGAAGAAGCTAAGAAGAGTATGTCTGCTGTGGTAGTTTAGAAATGGAGTATCTCAATGATTTCTGGACACATCTCTTGTAAGTTTTTCCTCTCAAATGTCAGGTATCTACTTTATTTGCTCTTCTTTGAAAATGCCACATGGAAGAAAATCCCTCAACCATATGAGAGCTGTCTTAACTGCCTTTGTCTGTTTTCTGTCTTCTTTTTTTTCAAAACCAGCTCTTACAAGTGCCTCTAATGAATTTGGCTGCTTATTGGGCTTATCAAATATATGGTAACTTCATATTTGCATTGCAAATTCATCACCTAAAGAATGAGCTGACATTTCATGTATTTCTAGGCAGGTCTTCAAGTCTTCCAATTGGAGCATGTATTCTAGATATACTCAAATATATCCGAACAGATTTTTAAAATTTTTATTCCAAAAAATCATTCTATGAAAATAGATCCTCACACTGGCTTAAGGAAAAATAATTTATTATGAGAATGTGAAAACGTCTTTCAAAACCTAAGAAAGAGAATGCAATTGAACCTGATAAAAAACTAAAACCAGGAACCTGAATAAGGTATGTACTTTGCTCTGTCTCCTGTCTCTCCCCTCTGCTCATATCTGCACATCTGATTTGGTTTTTTCTCTTGTTCTGCAGAACCGCACGGCAGGAAACATGGCTAACAGCATCTCTTGTGCTTTCCTCTCAATGCTTCAGGCACTAAACAGACACCAAACACACTCTCAGTTTCAGACCTAATATCTCAAGGAAGAGACTCATCAGCCCAGCTTGGAACAGGTCCTGTGTTTGCACAGACTAACTCTGGACATGAATAAGAATCGTGTCTTTTTTTTTTTTTAATGAACAGCTAATTGTGTGGAGTGTGTGTGTGTATAAGCACAAATACCAGGAATTGTCACTACTAACTTTGTTAGTCTGTCTTTTATCTTTAAAACCAAAATCTCAAAATATCACTAATGATTTTTCTCTATTTACTTGGCAAAGCAGGAGTAAAATAACTTCATATTTAAATGTTCCTTTAAATTACACCAAAACATTTTATTTTTACCAAAGTCTGTATAAGTATATCAAGGCTATAATGTTTTGCATGAGTTTGTATTAGATTGATTAGGTATTCAGATGATATACAATTATCATCCAAATAGAATATATTTTGAGTTGTCTGAAATGTTTGAATTGAATTGAACTTGATCTTCTTTCTCAAAAAAAAAACTGTAATAAAAAAAGCATACTTGAGAGTACTAAATAACACATTATGGATTCATAATATTTACACATCTGCAAAAATAATGATTAAGACATATGCTCCAAGCATTTTTAAAAAAGGAAAATATTAGCTATATTGTTACTTGCTAATTTCTTCAAAATTTTCCTCACTCTGTCCACATTATGAACACTCGGTTCCTAGGTATATTTTTATTCTAAATCATAACTACTTGTTATCTTAAGGATAATCTGTTAGCTTGATAACAAGAGCAAAGTAATAAATGTTTTGAATGATCCTCTATAGCAGCAGGCAAGATTAAAAGGTAAACATGGAAATGTAGATGCATAATCATTAAAGAAATGTAGTAATAAATAAGAAATCATTTGTTGCCATTGCTTTCGGTATTTTAGTCATGAAGTCCTTGCCCATGCCTGTGTCCTAAATGGTATTGCCTAGGTTTTCTTCTAGGGTTTTTATGGTTTTAGGTCTAACATTTAAGTCTTTAATCCATCTTGACTTAATTTTTGTGTAAGGTATAAGGAAGGGATCCAGTTTCAGCTGTCTACATATGGCTAGCCAGTTTTCCCAGCACCATTTATTAAATAGGGAATCCTTTCCCCATTTCTTGTTTTTGTCAGGTTTGTCAAAGATCAGATGGTTGTAGATGTGTGGTGTTATTTCTGAGGCCTCTGTTCTGTTCCATTGGTCTATATATCTGTTTTGGTACCGGTAGTATTGTACCATTCTTATGCCTTTGTGTCCTCATAGCTTAACTCCCACATATCAATGAGAACATATGATGTTTGGTTTTCCATTCCTGAGTTACTTCACATAGAATAATAATCTCTAATCATTTTTAACGTTAATTGTGGCTACATTGTTTGAACGGGCAAAACGAAATTTCTAATTTATAGTAAAACAGGAGCTAAGAATAACCACAGAGAATCAATCATGCCCTTGGATGAAAAAAATAAAATAAAATAAATAAAATAAAAACCTCTTAACTTTTTGCAATTTCTAATTTAATTTAATACACATTGTATTAACTTACCAACACTTTTCGTTATTTTTCTTTGATCCTGAAATAGAAGGCATTAAAGTATGCACAGATTATTGAAAGGGGCAAAGAGAACAGGCTCTGGAACCAGACCTGCCAGTCAGGTTGGAATCCTGACTATGTGCAAAGTGGGGAAGTCCCAGGAGGCAACATGAGAAGAAGATTAAAAGGTTCAGAGTTACAATTCCTCCACCAAAATAAAAGGTCTGGGTGCTACTACTAAGGTTTATGAAATTTGCGGGGCTGATTACATATTGTTTTCTATAAACAAGAAGAAAAAAAAATTGCTTCTTTATTCCCAGCTCAGCAGACATCTCCAAGAAGTCAAGAGACTGAACCAGAGATGAATTTTCAAAATATAATTTACTATGCATTTATTATGTGACAGGCAGTGTTGCAAGCAGTTTATATTTATTAACTTATATAATCTTTGGAAGAAGCAGGTAAAGGATGTCACCAGGAATGGTGGAGTAAAAACCCTGAAAATCCACTTCTCCATAAAAGCAATAAGAACACTGAGAAAAAAGGTCAAATCGTAATTTCTGGAACTCTGGAAATTAGCCAAAGTCTTGCAATAATTTGGGGAATATTTATTTATTTATTTATTTTATTTGAGACAGAGTCTCGCTCTGTCGCCCAGGCTGGAGTGCAGTGGCACAATCTCCACTCACTGTAAGCTCTGCCTCCCAGGTCACACCATTCTCCTGCCTCAGCCTCCCGAGTAGTTGGGACTACAGGCGCCCGCCACCATGCCCAGCTAATTTTTTGTGTTTTTAGTAGAGACAGGGTTTCACCGTGTTAGTCAGGATGATCTCGATCTCCTGACCTCGTGATCCACCCGCCTCAGCCTTCCAAAGTGCTGGGATTACAGGCGTGAGCCACCGCGCCTGGTCAGAGAACATTTATTTTTTAAAAATAGCTGAAACGTGGTAATAACCATGAGCTTTGTGTCATTTTCAGTTCCTTTATACTCACTCTCCTCTCTAGCTCTGCAGTAGCCTTGAAAACCAAGAGCCCTGTGATCATAATGAAAACAATCATCCTAGAAGCTCTGGAGGAGGGAGCACAGGTTTGGAGCTCCCCTAAAACATCATTCTCAGAGAACTACCATCATTTGCCTAGAAGTTCCCTGGAAACTTCCTCTCAAAGGGGTTGTCTTTATTTGGCCTGAACCAGTGATCACTGACTGTGAACAGCCGTTCTCCAGAAGTGTTTGTCAGAAACAATCAGCAGTAACTATTTAACATGAAAGCTGCCTAAAGCAGCGATAACATTTGGAGACAAAAAGAAGCTAGCCAAAAAAACTTAAAAGTTTGAGAATCTGAGGAATAAGATGTCATCGGGAACTTTGAAGAGCTCTAACATAATCCTGAAAATCTGAACAGCCACACACATGAAAAAGAATGTGTGACAGCCCCGGGCTGTGCATATGCCCAGGAAACACCTGAGAGGGCTCTAAGCTCTCACCTCTTTATCACCTGGAGACGCTGCACAGACAGGAAGTGAGGACTAAGGCAGAATTATAAACTGCCTTCCTACACGTTGAAGGCATACCTCAATACCCACACAGCCCCTTATCAGAGGCTTGAAAGATGGGAATTCGGGGCATTTCTGAAAATCTGTGTCCAGACATTAACTGACACAATAAACTAGCTATGCAGAGACTCCAATAAATACATATGAAAAAAGATGCAGACTTTAAAGAGTCAGTCCAGAAAATTAACGAAATAAACAAAGAGCAGCAATGAGAACAAATCCTGTGGAGAAGAAAGAATATGATTTCCAGAGTGGCCACATATTATTATTTAAAATGCCCAGTTTTCAACAAAAACAGCCCAGCAGTTTCTTGGAAACTTAAACATAGACTGGGACCCACAAGCCACTCCCAGGTATATCCCCAAAAGAAGTGAAAAGAAAGCAGTAACACTGCGTCTATTTGAAGATGACAAGATCTTGCATATAAAAAAAATCCCGAAGAATCCACAACATAAAAACTCATATGCAATGTCTGTATAAAAACTTGTATACAATGTTCATGGCAGGATTGTTTGTAATGGCTGAATAGTGGAAAAAACCCAGAAGTCCATCAACTAATGAATACATAAACAAAATGCTGCATATTCATGCTGTGGAATAGGATGCAACCATGAAAAGGAATGAAGTACTGATAAATGCTACAATATAGACAAACCTTGAAAACATTATGCTGAGTGAAAAAAGTGAGAGACAAGAGGTCACATACTGTATGATTCTATTTCTATGAAATGTCCAGAATGGGAAAATCCACAGAGGCATAGATTATTGGTTGCCAGGACCTCGGGCAAAGCAGGGTGTATGGAATGACTACTAGAAGATGTGAAGCTTCTTTTGGGATAATGAGCTTGTTCTGAATTCCATAAGGGTGATAGTTCACACCTGTGTGAATATACTAAAAGCCACTGTGGGGGCGGTTGTGGGGCTGCTGCAGTCTTCTCTATTCAACAGATGATAAAACGGAGGTACTAGAGATTAGACAATTTATGCTAAGTCACAAAAGTAGTAGGTGATAAAAATGGGATTCAAACTTAGACACTCTGACTCTAGCATCTAAACTTTTAACTACTATGTCATGTGGAACTTGCAAAGGTCTCTTTCCTAGCAAAATTCAACTAACAAACCAAACAGGTGATACCTTGTTTCCTTTTGAGCTGGAGACAATGATATAAAATAGAGATATTTGTGCCATTTTTGTAGATTAGGTGATATACCCAGATATTCTGTAAGATTCTGATGACATGTAATGAAACCTATAAGTACCTTTACAGAAACTGCCTCTCATTGGATCATTTGGTTCCAATTTTGCCATATGTAAAAGCTTCTACTATAATGGCACAGGAATAAGACTTTATCCTGCAGAAACTCTACCAGTGTGGACTTGTCATTTTCTGTTTCACAATGTTACTCAAGCCCTCAATGTTTACCTTCCTTGTTTAAAATACAGGGATAATAGTGGTATCCCCTTAGAGGACTGGAAGTAACACACTTAATACGCTTAGGCTACTGCCATGAACACAGGGCTCCTTCATAAGTGCTAGCTATTGTAGCAATAATTAATGTTATGCTCATACTGATACCATGAACAAATCAACCGCATAATTCTTGTTAATATAGGCAATATGAGAAAATAATTAACTTGTAACTTAAATGAGAATATGATCAATGTTCACCAGCCACTACAACCAATGCAAGAATAGCTAGTAACTCATGGACTGGGTGGATGGAGAGTGAACTACACAAATGAGGTGAGGACACAAGGAGAGAAGTATTCTGCTGAATTAGCAGATATTTTCCCTAAGTGAAAATTTTGGAAATGGATGGAAACTATAACCCGTTGAATTTTCAGAGTAGGATTGTGAGACCGAGTAACATTTTTCGAACATTTTTAATCCATATTTGGTTGAATCCACAAATGTGAAATCCACAGATATGGAGGATGACTGTATGTTTAAATAGAATAAATATATTAATTAGTTCAATTTATTTATTTATTTTTTAATTCTCAAATGGTGCTTGGACTGGGTCACTGGTCACTAGCTTAATTTTTGATACCCAGGGAAATTTTCTCACACAGGCACAAGATTATAAAGAAATCAGTGTTTATTCTCAGATGCAACACCAATTCCACTTAGCAGAAGGTCCCTGGGTTTCAAAAGAAGGAAATGAAGTATCTTGGTTTGATGAGGGGAAGTCACTGACTATGAGAAGGATGTCAAGTATTTTGGACTGATAAGCACAAGTTGATGAAGAAAACAGAATGGATTTAGAAGAGCTCTGATCTTGTCCTGGGGTTTTTCTCTGACTTTATAAAGACCTAGACTTCATATCTTTGCTTCTATGGAGACCAGATGCCTCATTTCCAACAGGAGGGGCTTGATCAGTTGACCTCTGTGTTCCTTTCTCAGAGGTCTCATGTTCTACAATTAAATGTCAGTCAAGAGCAGGCATCTCAGATTCTTTGGAAGAACCGCCATGAAAGGAAAAGAATGGAGAGAAGAAGAGAAGTGACTGAAGGAATAAACATGCTGCTTTCTGAAAGGGTGGAAGACACGTGACAACACAGCAATTAATAAAAGGACAAAAGAGATCTGGGAGCAGAGTTTTCATGTTTGAGTAGACGGACTCAGCAGGAGGGTTAAAAGATGGGCAAGGTGGGCGAGTCACCAATGAGAAATGTAAGGTGGGGAGGTGGTATGGTGTTGAGCAATGGGCAAGGGATTTGAGTCCTAAAACCTGGTTGAAGTCATTCACCAATTTATGTAACTGAGGGTAAGCCACCCATGTTTCTGAGCCTTATTTCCTCATATGTAAAGTGTGAACAATATTTATACTAGATTCCTGAGGATTCACACAGGATCCTTCAAATGATACCTAATAGTAAATTAGTTAATATATCCTGCACCTAGTTTGTGCCCACAAATTTCTCTTTGGGTGCAATCTACAAAAACACAGAGTTATCTTTATCCCTTGAGTTTTGTCCCTGAAGTTATCCCTGGAGTTTGACAGAAAGGCACAACAAAGCTCGTCTCCTAATCCCTTCCCTTCTCTGTCCAGAAGTCTACAAAATCCCCCTCAAAACTTACAAATATTGTAAAGCCTTACCAGTAAAACCTACTGTGATAAATAGAAGCCACAAAGTTTACTCATATAAAATGCAAATTCACATTATATGAGCTAAATGGATGAACTCAGCAGCCTTCAGAGTATTCCACTGAGGGTTCTGATCTATCCTAACCAAAATCACAGCTGTGGTTTGGCACACACGGTGAGAGTTACCTTCTCCTATTGATGGAGATGATCCTAGGCTCTGAGGCTTAGCAGCTCTAAGGATCTTCTCTTCATGTGCACCTTGAGAAGATAAGGCCAGGAGACTATTGTGGTTGGGGGGATGCATCATCCTCCTGCCCTCTTTTCAAGATGGGCTTGTGTGTTTCATCCTTCCCTCCACATTCCCCTCCTAGGCCAGAAGATAAGAACTTTAGGAATCATTCTCCCCATTTAAGAATGGGGGCTTGGCAAAGAACAGATCCAATCACGAATTTTATTGTACTATTGGGGTATTTTACTGTAACTCTCACATCCGAAAAGCATCATATCAATGAGTGTTTGTGTTATCTACTATTTTAACTGATAAGGGCTGACTTGTGTCTCTGCAAAATTCATATGTTGAAGTCCTAACCCCCAGTACCTCAGTATTTGGAGACAGCACCTTTATAGAGGTCATTAAGTCCAAATGAGGCCAGTTAGGATGTGTCCTGATCCAACATGACTTGTGTCTTTATAAGGAAAGGAGAACAGGACACACAGAGGAATGCCAGAAATGCATAGAGAGAAAAGACCATATGAAGGCCCTTGGAGAAGGTGGCCATCTGCAAGTCAAGAAGGGAGGCTTCAGGAGAAACCAACCCTGCCAGCACCTTGATCTTGAACTTCCAGACTCTGGAACAGTGAGAAAATAAATTTCTCTTATGTAAGCCATCCGGTCTGCGGTATTTTGTTATGGCAGGCCTGCATTTGTCCATGTTTGCATAGCTATCAAGAAATACCTGAGACTGGGTAATTTGTAAAGAAAAAAGGTTTTGTTGGCTCACAGTTCTGCAGGCTGTCCAGGAACCATGGCACTAGCATCTCTTCCTGCTGAGGCTCCGAAAGTTTCCAGTCATGACAGAAGGCAAAGGGAGAGCTGGTGTATCACATGGCAACAGCAGGAGCAAGGGGTAGTGGGAGATGCCAGGCTCTTCTCAACAACCAGATTGCACATGAACTAACAGAGCAAGAACTCACTGCAATGCGGATGGCCCAAGCCATTCATGAGAAGTCCACCTCCATGACCAAAACACCTCTCACCAGGCCCCACCTCCAACATTGGAGATTCCATTTCAACATGAGATTTGCAGGGGACAAACATTCAAACCATAGCACAGCCCTGGTGGACTAATATATTAACCAAATGCTAATGGCAACCTCTATTGAGGGAAATGGACAAAACGGAGAAAGAAACCCACATTGCCGAGCCTTATGCACCTTCTCCTTCCCTATTCCTTAGAGTAAATAATGGAGGCTGACTCTTCCTGATGGGAGTTAAGGCTCAGAGAAACACACTGATCTGAAGAAATTATTCAAAGCTCAGGAGAGCCTTTCTGCACAGGAATGGTTACAATAGGCCATTGTATCAGTTATCTGTTACTGCTTCACACAGTGCCACACACTGAGCAACTAAAGCAACAAGTGTTGTCTCGCAGTTTCAGTGGGTCAAGAACACAGGACTGGCTAATCTCGGTGGTACTGGTGCAGGGTCACTCACGAAGCTTCAAGCAACATGTTAGCTGGAGATGCAGAGTCATGAAGTTCCTGAAGCTGTAGGCGCCAGTTCTCAGCTCACTCACATGGCTTATTTCCTCACCTCACAAACCTCTCTCTAGGGCTGATCACAATGTGGCAGCTGACTTCCTCCAGAGCAAGCAATCTGAGACTGAGAGGAAGAACAACCAAGATGGCAGCCACAGTATCTTGTATAACCCACCTGCAGTTTCTTGTATAACCCACCTGCAGTTTCTTGTATAACCCACCTGCAGTTTCTTGTATAACCCACCTGCAGTTTCTTGTATAACCCACCTGCAGTTTCTTGTATGACCCACCTGCAGGAGGGACATATCATTGGGTCTTCCATGTGCTATTGGTCACACAGAACCCCCACACAATGTAGGAGTGGACTAACACAAGGGTGTGAATACTGGGAGTTGAGGACCAGTTATTTGCAACCACCTTGGAGGCTGGCTACCATTGAAAAAGTCTCAGAAGAGAGTGTAGAATTTACTAATTCTCTGTGCTTACTCACCTGAATCCATTCCTTCTCCCAAACCCATCCGCCCCGAGTAAATACAGATCAATAGAACCCAACATTTCCATTACATGTACTCGTGGGGGAAAAAAAGAAGAAGAAGAAAGCTGGTGTCAGGTAAAGTAGTAAAGTGGGAAGAGAGTCAAATAGTTATTTACCCATTATATTTGTGAGCAAATAGCATGTGTGGAAAGACCCATCTAATCATAAGTAAGACAGAAAGAAAGGCATGTTATATAATGTTGGCATCACACAGTTAGAAAACACACATACAACCAACAGCAAGGGAAAATTCGGGTCCTAACCTAGGAGAAGGTATAAATTGACTCTTCATAGTTGGTTTCTGCTACAAAATAACCTTAAACCAGTATTGATTCAATAAAACAGCATCCTAAAGATAAGATGATGAAACAAGAAGATTGGAAATGAAAGAAATTAAATTGCCAATCACTACCACATCCCTTTGGAAGTCATTAATTAGAAAAAGCAGAGAACAGAATAGTCATCTCTGAAAATCAAATTAATGACATAAAAGAAATACTCCAATATAGATTAAATAGAAAAAAAAAATAAGAAAGAAACTAATAAATAGAAAACACATGAGAATATTATTGTACCTACAGCAGAAAATCCAACAGATTGACAAAAAGATGTATTAAAAGGTAAAAGTAAATGTCTCTGAAATAGAGAAAGTATTGAAGTTGCAAATCCCAAAAGCACAATGTGCCCGGGGAAATTTGGTATAGAAAGCTTACCACCAAGATTTGTCCTAGTAAAGATTTTGAAAATCAATGATAAAGAAAATAGTTCTTCAGGCACCAAGCAGAGAGAGCAAGTCGCTCTAAAGAAAGATATGACCATGGCTGGTTTTACAGTTTTCTACAAATACTGTTCAATAAGAGAAGATATCAAAAAATACCTACAAAGTTCTGAGAAGAGAAGTCACGGTCCAAGAATATCATACCTCGTTAAGATGTCATGAAGACATAAAAGCGACTCATATATATTCTCAAACAGGGAAGAACTAAAGATACATAATGCCTAGGAGCCTTTCTTTCGTTTAAAATTTAAAAATTGCTTGGCATTAAAATTCATCGGCCAGAGATGGTGGCTCACATCTGCAATCCCAGCACTTTGGGAGGCCAAGGTAGACAGATCACAAGGTCAGGAGATCAAAACCATCCTCACCAACATGGTGAAACCCCATCTCTACTAAAAATACAAAAATTAGTCGGGCATGGTGGCGCATGCCTGTAATCCCAGTTACTCGGGAGGGTGAGGCAGGAGAATTGCTTGAATCTGGGAGGCAGAGGTTTCAGTGAGCCAAGATGGCACCACTGCACTCCAGCCTGGCGACAGAGTGAGACTCTATCTCAAAAAAAAAAAAAATTATCAATTACAGAATGAATTTAAGTGTGGAACTCATGAAGGTAGAAGCTATGATGAAACGGTAGGTAATCAGCACCTAATCCATTTAAATATAAAGCTAACACTTAATAACTATGCAAGTGATGGTCGTAGAACAGAATATGCATGTTATAAACCTAGACGATAAAAAATAATAATAACACTATAAGCAACAAAAATTGACACTGAGGGAGGGGAGCTACGAAACACTCAATGATGGTGAAAGGACTCATTCCTCCATTTTTCAAAGCAGTCTCAACAGATACTTTCCTAAAAGCTCAATATGAGTTTACCAAAAACAAAACAAACAAACAAACAAAAACCTCCTCATGTCATAAGGAGTGAAATCTTGAAATATTTCTCAAAATTTCTCTCTCTTTCTTAACTTTAAAATCATCTTGAGATAACAGTCACAGCTATTCTTGGCATGGTATTTATTTAAAAATTAAGAATTCATTCAGTATTTTTCTTCTATTTAGTTAAATCTAAAAAGTTGAATTTAAAAATAACATCTAGCATATCATTCCATTTTTATAAATGTATTAAAGGCACAATTATCTATTTATTCTTCCCCTTTTTTCTGAATAAATATATAGAAAAAGTGCTGAAATAACAGCCTAACAATTGTGATAGTAATTTCTGGGTAAGTGGCTTGGATGCTTATTTTTATTTTTATCTTTATGCTTTTACATTCATTGATTTCTTTATAATTTATAAGCATCATTCATTGGAAAAAAGTGGAGACAAATATGTCAAGATGTTATCCATGGTTAAAACTCAGTTGTAGGACAAGAAGCAATTATTTTCTTCCTTATATTTTGATGTTTTCTCAATTATTTTGAAGTGGAAATTTTTAAACAAAAGGAAAATCATTAAAATTGGGAGAGATTTTAAAAACCATCTAGTCCAGACCTTTTGTTTAATAAATTTAAATAAATGCAACACACATTTATTAAGTGTCTACTGTGTGCAGATCAATTCAAAGATGAATAGGATATAGGCTTTGCCCTGAAACCAGTGCTGTGCTGGAGTTGGCTTGTGATAGCTCATGAGGGTTTATTTTTAAGTTTTCAGGAATTTAGGGTGCTAGTTGTTACATACAGCTATTATTTAAAATTACATTATATACTTCACTGTAGTATTTTTCATGCTGGTAAATATCTTTAATCTTATTTTGATATGCCACATTATAAATAAAAATGGGCTACCGACAGTGCCTTTCTTAAAAAATTACACCCAGATGTAGTGGCTCATACCTGTAGTTCCAGCTACTTGAGAGGCTAAGGCAGGAAGATCACTTGAGCCTCGGAGGCTGAGGCTGGTGTGAGCCATGATGGCATCACCTGCATTCCAGCTCACGTGAGAAAACAAGAAAAAATTACTAAATTTTGTCTCAAAAAAATAAATGATACAAACTTATAATTAAATAAATTATATTAAAATTCTTAAATTGTGTCTCAAAAATTACACAAACTTATAATTAAATAAATTATATTAAAAAGAAAAGTATGATGCAAATGTAATTGTGGTTTTTGCCATTGAAAGTATTGGTAATTTTTAAAAGCAGTTAAAAGTATTTTTGTCATTAAAAATAATAAGTACCCAGACAGTTCCAAGTGATTTTATTCCACGCGCTGTTACCTGAGCTCTTGGGAGCCGTTTGGCATGTTGCCTCTGTCTGGTGGAAACCTGTGCCATGGGGTGCCGTGGGGGCTACTGCGCACCTCTTCTCAACTCTCCTTCAAGGACATCGCATTGAGAGGCTAAATTTGGCTTTTGCGGGAGGATTTTCACCATGGAAAGCATTAACTGCTACACGTTTGAGCTTCACCATTTTAAAGAAGCCATGAGAAAAAATGGGAATGATGTAGATTGTACTTCAATGTATGCCAAGCTTGTAGCTATGACGTGAGTATCACAAATTTAAGGAAAGAAATATTCTTCCAGTATTTGGAAACTGTCACTCAGTTCAGTAATCACTCATGTTACTGACAAATGAATGAAGTTACAACTATGTCTTCATTGTTTCAGTTTTGTCTTGCTAATGCAAATGGAAATACCAACCAACTGTCATGGCAGAACTACATTCGTTCCTCAATTGCAACCGTACGTTGGCGGCAGTTACTGGAGTACAGTTAATACCAATGAAAACATCTTGTGAGAATCAATTGACTAATTGGAATTGACTATAAAAGGTATCATATGATATAATATTGTATTATTATATTTAAATGGCATGCTGTATCCTCTTTATATTGGTGAAAGTTGTAATAAACGTATGAGTGCGTGTGCACATGCTCACATATAGTTTCTTTTACAGTTGGTCGTTACACATTTACTAACACAAAACTGTTCATAATCTAGTGTGAAGGAAAAATCTGTGAAAAACGATCAATAACGAAAGGCAGAATGAAAGAATCAAAGTCATATCCTATGAGGGAACAGCGTGATCATCTGCCTGGTGAAAGAAAGCAAGGAAAGGATCTAAGGTTCAGAAGGATGATGAGAATGGTGCAGTTGATTCCGTCTGCCAGCAAAGTCAATCATCGCCAGAGCTCAGCACCCTCTCTCCCAGCAGCCCATGGAGAATGTCAGACTCTTTCCCTCATTCTGCTTGTATGCTGTAGGCACATGACGCCAGGTTCATTCTAAACCAAATTCACTGAGATTTTGTGCTATCAAGATGCCTTGGAGTGACGTGGTCAATAAACCGAGAACCAGGAAGAGATTTCTCCTCTCCGAATCACCGTTCCGTCGCTTCCGTCCTTCCTCTGTGATTCTTCCCACGGGAATCCTTTTACACCTGCAAGCCTGAGCAGTCAAGAGAACCATGGCACATTTCGACATACGACAGGGGAATTCTCTTTCTTTCTTTTATCTTTTTCTTTCTTTCTTTTTTTTTTTTTTTTTTTTTTTTTTGAGGCGGAGTCTCGCTCAGTCGTCCAGGCTGGAGTGCAGTGGCGCGATCTCGGCTCACTGCAAGCTCCGCCTCCCGGGTTCACGCCATTCTCCTGCCTCAGCCTCCCGAGTAGCTGGGACTACAGGCGCCGCCAGCATGCCCGGCTAATTTTTTGCATTTTTAGTAGAGACGGGGTTTCACCGTGTTAGCCAGGATGGTCTCGATCTCCTGACCTCGTGATCCACCCGCCTCGGCCTCCCAAAGTGCTGAGATCACAGGCGTGAGCCACAGCGCCCGGCCACGACAGGGGAATTTTCTAAAGAGACACACATCCCTGACTGAGGCAGAAGCTTCATCTGAGGATGCAGGAAGTCGAATGGTCACGGTGTCATTGCCTCTTCTAAACAGAAATGGAATCAGTGGGAATAATTATAAAACTGGAGAATATATAAAAAATTACCTCTAAAATAAACCTATGTCCTTCCTAAGAAGTAGCCATGCTCACCAGATGGAGTGGAAAGGCAGCTGGGGAAGTGGGTCAGTCCCACCTGGGCCTTCACCCAGCTGGGTGACCCAAGACCTTCATTTTTATCACCTGTAAAATGAAAATGTTCAACAGGCTGTTTTTCATGTCTCCTTTCAGCCCTAATGTTTCTTAATTCTAAGGAGTAGCAGAGTAGAGATCTCTCTCTAAGGAAATTTAAGAAGTTCTTAGCCCCAAATAGAGTCTGTTTTGCTACAATGCGTGTTTCTGCAATTTAAATTAACTCATCCATGACTGACGATTTGGGGAATATCTGAATGGGAGAAAAAGCGTGCTAATTCACAGTTTTTACCAGCAGTTTAGATTTTGTGCCTCCAAGTAACAATAGCTTCATGCAAAGTCCACCAGCTCAAAGTCCACCAGCTCAGCTAAACACAGCCAGGTATGAAGGATTCAGCACAGCACTGCACACTCAGGTGACTCAAGTATGCTCCAAAAGCTCACAGTCAGAGCGTCTCAGACGAGCTAGCTGGAAATGCAGAATCCCAGGCCTTACTCCAGGCTGACTGAATCAAAATCTGCATTTGAACAATACCCCTAGGTTATTCATATGCATATTAGAGATTGAAAAACCTTGGTACCTTCAACATTCATTCATGGCACTTTCTACTACTCCTGCTACTCAACTCAGTTTTACTCATGTCCTTTCTTTCTTGGATCTGTTTATTAAGTGGCTCTCCCACTTCTGTTAAGCTACTGATAAGGTTTGGCTGTGTCCCCAGCCAAATCTCATCTTGAATTGTAGTTCCCATAATCCCCACGTGTCGTGGGAGGTAATTGAATCATGGGGGCGGTTACCCTCATGCTGTTCTCGTGATAGTGAGTGAGTTCTCATGAGATCTGACGGTTTTATAAGGGGCTTTTCCCATCTTCACTCTGCACTTTTCCTTGCTGCTGCCATGCGAAGAAGGATGTGTTTGCTTTTCCTTCCGCCATGACTGTACGTTTCCTGAGGACTCCCCAGCACTGCGGAACTGTGAGTCAGTTAAACCTCTTTTCTTTATAAATTACCCAGTCTCGGGTGATTCTTCATAGCAGCATTACAACGGACTAATACAGCTATCTACAATTTTGTTTTGGTTTTAAGGGATTGAAACTGTCATTTTAACTCTGATTCTTCCTCCTAGATCGCTAATGTTTTTGTCAGTACTGCGGCTAAAAATTTGCAACATTCTTTTTCCCATAAGGCTTGTTACATTTTAGCACATGATTTTGAGATATGTAAAGTTTTTTATGATCTTATATATAACATTATAGCAGAAATGCCAGTATATTGCTTCAGTCCAGTTCTGTCTTTATTAAACTAAGTTATTGAAAAATAAATATATCCTTTTTTATGCTAGTGTGGACTATTCAGGAAAAGAAGGAAAAGTAATTTTCGCTGATTTTTTACCAGCCCAACCTCAGGAGGGTTGCTTTCCTTTCCCTCTTCCCTAAACCCACACTCTACCACTGAAAGTGGTGTCTGTTCCTGGCTCTTGGTATGGGAACCACAATGAGTATGAATTACCGATCATAAAAATATTTTGGTCTGATATTTAAAAATTCATTGTATCCTCATCCTAATAAACCCAGTAACCCTTAGTGAGGCCACAAAAAAAAAAAAAAAAAAAAAAAAAAAAAAAAAAAAAAGGCATATTTGCTTTCCTGGGGGCTTCTCTTCCGGTTCACCTGGGTAGAATTCTGGGTGTAGTTCCTACTTCTACCACTAGGGACCACTCCCGTCTCCAGGGACCTTGCGCATGTCTCAGTCATGGACCCACAGCACCTGTCCCAGTCCCCAGGACTCAACCACTGGGCAAGGAAAGCTCCCAAGCAGGGATTCCGCTTCACTTCGGTTTTCTGTGAGCCACGTTTTCTGCTTATAGACCTGGGAGGTAGGAGCTGACCCAGTGTCCCACCGGGTCCTCCTCTGGCGGTTATGGCCAAGCCAGCTGGCACACCCCTGAGGCTGGAAAGGAGCACGCTGCCCAGCCCGCAGGGCCCCGCGCTGTGGCTCTCAGACCTCTCCTGTTAGCTTCAGCGAGGTTCTTCTTCTGGCCTAAGGAAGCTGCTCTTCTTCCAAACCATCTCTCTCAAAATAGGTTGCCAGCCACTATGGTCTACTAGAATTGAGTCTCCCTATTTGAAAACAAGGTTTTGTCTTTAAAAAGAAAAAAAAGAGCGCAAGGAAGAAGTCGATTTTGTTTATATTTAGTTGAAATATTGTTCCCTAATCCTCCATTATCATTTTCATGTCCCTCTATCCTTCAGCATTCTTTATTATTCCAGGGCTAGACCTGCCGTGGGTCTGATCACACCATTAAAACTGTGACTTAAAAGCCTGTATGTGCACAGCCAGGAAGGCTGCCTCATTGGTGGAGCACTGCAGGGCCCTTCTCAAATGGACCACCATCACTGGGCCAGAGGCAGTAACCCCTGAACATTACTTTTACCTCCATGAGGAGCTAGTGAGGCTATAGTGCCCAGATATTTGGCCTACCAACAGTACTGATGTTTCTGTAAAGGCATTTGTAGATGCAATTAGCCTTTAAGTTATAATTTAAATGTTAAAAGATAACTGCATTTGTAGATGCAATTAACATTTAAATTAAATTATTATAGAAAGGAAGACGGGAAGGAAGGAAGGAAAAGAAAGAGAGAGAGGAGAGAGAGAAGAAAGAAAGAAAGAAAGAGAGAGAGAGAGAGAGAGAGAAAGGAAGAGAAAGAAAGAAAGAAAGAAGAGAGAGAGAGAAGGAAAAGGAAAGGAAAGGGAGAAAGAAGAAAGAAAGAGAGAGAGAGGGAGAGAGGGAGGGAGAGGGAAAGGGAGAGGGAGGGAGGGAAGGAAGGAAAGGAAGGAAGGAAGGAAGGAAGGAAGGAAGGAAGGAAGGAAGGAAGGGGAGGAGGGAGGGAAGGAAGGGGAGAGGGGAGAGAGAAGGAGGGAGGGAAGAAGGTAGGGAGAAAAAAATAACACCAGGTGGCAATGAGTGATTTCATGACTTACAAGATTTGAAATTGGGTAGACTGACAGCTTCACTGCTAAGGAGCTTCTAAGTTGAAATGAAAACTATGAATCCCAGACTTTTTCCCACATTTGCCTCCCACATTGCTGTGCATATAAGCACTAGGTTCCTGTCCCTCTGACTTCACAACAGAAAAATAGATACTGGAATTCCTGTATATATCACCTTTTTAACCACTGCTATACCTTTCTGGGGCTCTTGTTAAAGTAGTAAGATTAATTTACATAATGAAAAGTGTTTTTCTTTTCTTTTCTTTTCTTTTTTTTTTTTTTTTTGAGATGGAATCTTGCTCTGTTGCCCAGGCTGGAGTGCAGTGGTGTGATCTCGGCTCACTGCAACCTCTGTTTCTGGGGTTCAAGTTATTCTCCTGCCTCAGCCTCCTGAGTAGCTGGGATTACAGGCCTGTCCCACCAGATCTGGCTAATTTTTGTATTTTTAGTAGAGACGGGGTTTCACCATGTTGGCCAGGCTGGTCTCCAACTCCTGACCTCAAGCAATCCACCCACCTCGGCCTCCCAAAGAGCTGGGATTACAGGCATGGGCCACTGCACCCTGATGAAAAGTGTTTTTCTACAGGACACATTAGCACTTTCATCAACCACTAGTTCAGAGCCTCAGAAGTCCCTAAAAAGTGGTTCTCAACCCTGGGGGCACATTGAAATCACCAGAAGAGTTTGTCAAAGCTACTGATGCTCCAGCCCCATCAAATATGATTAACTCACAATCCCCTGTGTAGACCATGCAGAGGAAACTTCTTGAAGCTCCCATAGGGACCCGGACATGCAGAGGGGAGAAACCCCGTCCTGAAGACCCAGAAGTGGGCCACCACCACCATTTGTCCGTGAACTAATGTCACAGTCATTATTCAATGGAGCCCATAGTAAATTGGCTAGCATAGGCTTATTTCTCAGCTTGACTCTCAGCTTGGCTCTCTGGGAGACCCGATGTCCTTTCGGGCTCAGCTTACCAGTCATTTGACATTTCAGCCCCCATCCAGCATCGGCAACACCACCAGCACCGTGGTGGGGTGGTGCCAAGAGCAGAGGTTACCTGACTTACAAGCCGAGGCATTGGGCAGTGACCCTTCATTTTCATCTCTGTAAAATAGGAAGAATTATCAAAATACCATGGGGTTGTCTGTAATATTAATGCAGTATGTGTAACATTCACTGCCATAGCTAGCAAAATAAATTACTGCTGTGGGTAACAGAGGTTCTTACCAAGAGCTCCACAGGTAAGAGTCAGGAGGTGCTTTTGGGATTCCAATAATTTGGAATGAAATGATGATGAATTGCAATTTGGTCGCAAGTAAAAACAAGACAAATTGATAAGACTTGAGGTAGGAAGTGCTTGTGTTTGCTCTCTGTGGCAGCCATTGAGGCTGCCCTCAGATCTGTGACTCAGGCCTTGATCCTTTGTGACATTTCTTGACATCCTTTCCTGCCCTCCCCACGACTGCTGCCTTCTCAGCCTGCACGAGCCAGCCAGGATGATGGTGACTGATACTCTCCAGTCTGTCCATTGCAACATGATTTGTAATAATAAAGAGTGAGACTAACAGACATATTCAACAATAAAGGGGAAGTTGAATACATGATGTCTTTGTTTTTCAATGGAATCTGAAGAATTTCAAAAGAATTACAAAATGCTCACAATATAATTTTAACTGATCCAAAAGCAAGATCAAACTGATGATGTAGGTCACTTTTAATTGTGCATGTAGGCGAGTGTTTGGAAAAATAATCACTGTATCGAGCACCTGTGATTAGAAGCTGATCTTGAACCTTACCTCAAATGCTCATCTGAGACTAGCCAAGTATTCCTTGCTTTAAAGAGTCAGGTACCTTATCAGTATATCTATTAAATGATAGTATCTACCCAGTCACCTTCGGTGCTTTAGGAATTAGGTGGGGAGGAAGATTAATTGAAAAAGATAGTTAATTTTTTTTCTAAAAATGTTTACCTTTAGACATTTCTCTGGCTCCTCAAGACATCTCAGAGATCAAATTTCATCTATTTTGTGTGTGTGTGTGTCCCAGATTAAGGCTTTCCACCATTTTTCCTCAGAAGCACCTGCAGTAGTTGACATGCACAGCTTGGACACACCTTCATACGCTGACAGATTATTCTGGGAGCTGTGTGTTTATCTAAAAGTCTTAATGCCAAGGAAGATAAGGAAAAAAAGCCATTGAAGGGGAACTGGAAATCTGTCCCCAGTGAACAGATAGAAAAAGCCCCACGGGCTCTCAGGAAGAACTTTCGGGAACTTTGAAAATGGATTCACATTCAGAAAATGCTGTTTTGTGACCCTTGTTTCTCACCCAGGCCAAATCTGAGTTACAGGCAGTTCAAAACAAGTACAAACAGGGCTCGTGGTGTTACTAGGTTGGCTTATTTTCTGGAAATACAAGATCTTTCCAGAACTTCTTTATTAATTGATATGAGTAAAACTTTCCCCCTTTCCTGTCCATCAGACAGAAATAGTCACACCTCAGAAAATGACTAAGTGTTTTTATAGTAAACCTCAGATGAAGGCTTCAGGGAAGTGACTGGGGCAGGGGCACCTCTTGCACCACAAATGCCTTACGTGGATGTGAATGCTTTAAATATTATATCAGCTCCAGGGTTTATTACAGTCCCTGTAAGTTTCTCAGAGGTGAAAAGGCAATAATCCAATAGTCAACCATAGGGGGACTTGGAAATGGTATTTGTGCTTAGCCTTCTACTTGTTATGTTGTTTTCCCAAACACCCCTCATCAGGTTGAGAAACTAAATGCTAAGGCGTCGCCCTGGCCTCCTTTCTCCTAAGTCAGAGACTGTCAGTCTGGGTTAGGTTCCAGGAACCTGTATTTTCCAAAAGCTTTAGACATGATTTTAGTATGTTAAGACTTGAAGTTCGCAAGCTTGTCGAGGAAACATTATCCTATGTTGTAAATAATTATATTGATAAGTTAACATACAGAGGCAGAATGCTCTGAATTAACTATAATATTTAGAAATGTTTTTCAGCAATGCTGTGAAAAGAATTTTGCTATATGTATCATAAAAGTAAATAACCCTTAATAACCGACTTATTGTTAGCTTGGCATGGTAGCACATACCCTTTAGTCCTAGCTACTCAGGAGACTGACGTGGGAGGACTGCTTGAGCCTGGGAGGTCGAGGTTGCAGTGAAACATGATCACGTCACTGCACTCCAGCCTGGGCGACAAAGCAAGACCCTGTCTCATAATAATAATAATAATAATAATAATCTACTTATTAAACTACTGGTAAGTAGCTCTTGCTATATGTAAAAATATATGGAGTTGCGTCTCATTTTATGTAAGAATTAAATGAAAATCTTGCGTATTTTATTGGTTATTGACCCACCATTAAGAACCATAATGATAATCATTGATACTATTATAGACAATCTGAAAATAGGGCAGTTTGTAAGAGATACTGTCTGTTAGCATTTCACCGGGAAAACAAAAAGCTCTTCAAGCATTTACACAAAGGAAACTCATTGCAGGGAGAGGGTAACATGGGTGCGGAAGGAACTGAGAAGCCACATTGAGGCAGCAGATAACCTGGGGATTTGCAACAGCAGGAAACTACTGCTGCCCTTAGGCTGGGGGCAAGAGAAGGAAGTAACGCCACCTGGGAGCAGCTCCATCTAATGGAAGCTGGAACCACCTCAGGTATGTCTGTCTGGTCAGAGCAGGATTCACAATGGGGTGCAGCTGCTAACAGACATACCACATAAGGCTAGTGGGGAGGAAAGCAATAGCCCACCCTCTCCCTCCCAGCCCTCCAGTCTCTCATCAATTAGCTGAACCCAATGGAAAGCCAATTGACCTGGGAGCCTGGGAAGTACATCCCTGGTGTCAGCGCTCCTGGATACAGAGCAGGGCAGGGGCAGGATGAGGAATGGATCTGTGGGCAACAGACAGAGGTCGGTCCAGCAGAGAGAGTCAGAGATGCTGTGAAAGTAAGTACCTGGGTGATTAAAAGTGTAAAGGGAGGGGAAAGATGGTTAAAAACAAAGAAGGTTGACAAAGTTTAATTACAGGCCAAGAAAGAATTATTGACCATGAACTTCAAACTGGAACAACAGGCAGCGAGCGATCAGGCTTTCTGCTTCTGCTATGAATTAGACCCTCAAGCATTAAAGAATACTGAAAACAATGCAATACATTGTGTACGGGGTAAAATGTATATGGTGAACCCCAAAGACCTGAGGCAGGTCTCAGTTAATTTAGAAAGTTTATTTTGCCAAAGTTGAGGATGTGCACCCCCGGCACAGCCTCAGGAGGTCCTGACGACAAGCGCCCAAGCTGGGCAGAGCACAGTTTTGTTCTATACATTCGAGGAAGACATGAGACGTCAATCAACATAGGCAAGATGAACACTGATTCAGTCTGGAAAGGCAGGACAACTAGAACCAAAAGAGGAAGACTCAAGCGGGGAGGAGCTTCCAGGTCATAGGCAGATAACGGATAAATGGTTACATTCTTTTGAGTTTCAGATTAGCCTCTCCAAAGGAGGAATCAGATATGCGTTTGTCTCAGTGAGCACAGGGGTGACTTTGAATAGAATGGGAGGCAGGTTGACCCTAAGCAGTTCCCAGCTTTACTTTTCTCTTTACCCTAGTGATTTTGGGACCCTAAGGTTCATTTTCCTTTCACAATATCAAAAGTCATACTGATGTGGTTATTATTAAGAATTATTCTTTATTTAAAACATCTCATGACTCTCAGGTTTCAGAAATATAAATTAGTCTCAGGTATATTATACATACTAGAGAAAAGGAAGATGGAAAAGGATATCTGATTTTCTTAGAATCACTTATAAGTAACTCAGTTGAGAGTGAAAAATTTTTCTTAAGTATAATGAAATTGTATTAATATTAACATTCTTCTCTCCTTTTTTTTTTGAGATGGAGTTTCACTCTTGTTGCCCAGGCTGGAGTGCAATGGCATGATCTCAGCTCACTGCAGCCCCCGCCTCCCGGGTTCAAGCAATTCTCCTGCATCAGCCACAGGAGTAGCTGGGATTACAGGCGCCCGCTGCCCTGCCTGGCTCAATTTTTTTTTTTTTTTTTTTTTTGTATTTTTAGTAGAGATGGGGTTTCTCTATGTTGGTCAGGCTGCTGTCGAACTCCTGACCTCCTGACCTCAGGTGATCCACCCGCCTTGGCCTCCCAAAATACTGGGATTACGGGCATGAGCCGCTGCACCCGACCTTAAAATTCTTCTTTTCTTTTGTCTGTCACAGTGAATTTAAATGGACGCTTCTGATTTATAATAAGTTTTATGTTCTTATTCTTTGAGGTTTTTTTAATGTCCAAAAGGCTACTTCAAATAATTCTATATTTTATGAAACTCAATTTGGAGATGAGATATATTAACTTTATTCCTAAGCTTCATTTAAATGTTTAGTCTTAGAATTTGCATTTTTATTCTAGTTTGGAAATTTACATCTATATTAGAAATGCTAGTTTCTGGATGGTCTATAGATAAGGAAAAGAATGAAAGAGAGAAGAGAAGAAAAGGAGGGGAGGGGAGGGAAGGGAAGGGAAGGGAAGGGAAGGGAAGGGAAGGGAAGGGAGAAGAGAAAAGGCATCCAAGCAAGGATTTGAATCCCTTCAAAATCTATTAAGTGAAATGCAGGTAAATAATAGCTATACTAAGGGGAAAAAAACCTATAACCTATTCAAAGAAAATACTTTTACTTTAAAACGTCATTGGCTTACCTTGTTTATATCAATTTATTTTTTACCGTATAGAATACACTTTGTATCAGATAGGTAGACTATATTTGTTTTTTTCTAATCTCCTTATGTGCAATAATATCTTTGTACTATGTCATTCTACTCACAGGTTTAATTCTAAACTTCCTTTGCCACAAATATCTAAAAATAAAAATTATTTAAATGTTAGTTTCTGTCTTGCTGTGATCATGAAAAACATGATCTTATAGAGCCAACAAGCTCAGTGATCTCTAGCAGAATAAAAACAAAACACATTTGACTTTAAGCATATCGTAGGTAAACTTCTAAAAACCAGAGGCAAAGAGAAAATCTTGAAAGCAGACAGAAAAAAAAAGACATATTACATAAGGGAACAAGAATTATTTCTAACTTTTCATAAGAAGCAAGAGAGACCAAAAGATAATAGGATGTCATAATTAACATACTGGAAGAAAAAAATAGCTTTCAAACCAGGACATTATATCTAGAAATAAAGTTTTTCAAAATGAAGTTACAATAGACATTTCAGATCAAAAAAAAAAAAAAAAGATCTGAAAGAATTAGCCTACAGAAGCCTTCACTAATTGAAATACTAAACAAAATTATTCAGGATGAAGGAAGCTGACAGCAAATACAATCACAGATCTATAAGAAGGAAGTGAGGACACAAGTAATGTTAAATACTTGGGTAAATATAAATAACTTTAAAGAAGACATGTGACTGTTTAAAGGAAAATGATTACACTGTATTGTAGGATTTATAACACATGTGAATGTAATGTACAGCACAAAAGGTAAATGAAACTGTATTGATGAAAGTTTCTTACATTTTACCTGAGATGATAGAACATATCTTCTAAGTACACTGTGAAAAATGAAGGATACATATTATAATCCCTAGAGCAACTATAAAATATGATGCAAAAAGTTTAGCTGAAAAAGAATAGAAAATTAAAGTGAAATGTCTAAAGTTATTCATTTAACCCTTCAAAACAGAGAAGAGGAACAAGAGATTTTTTTAAATATGGGGAAAAAATAGAACACAATAGCAAAATGATAGATCTAAATCTGATCACACTAATGACTACACTAAATATAAGAGGACTTTACATAAGAAAAAAATACATGCCTATGCCAATAGATTCAAGAAATAAAGCATTTAACAAAACTCAACACTCACTAATGATAAAAATCCTAAAGAAACTAGGAAGTAAAGGTAACTTTCCCAAGATAAAATACTCCTGTGAAAATTCTGCAGATATGATATTTGATAGTGGAGTATTGAAAACCTCCTTCCTAAAATGAAACAAAAAGCAAGGATATCAACTCCCACCACTTCTATTTAACAAGATATGGGCATTCCTAGACAATGCAATAAGGAAAGCAATAGAAATAAAACTTGGATGGGGTAAAACGGTTGTTCTTATTTGTTGACAAAATTATTTGGTGGAAAATTCTAAGGACTCTTCAAAGCAACTACTAGAACAAATAAATGAGTTTAGCAAGGTTATGGGACACAGGTCAGCAAATGAAAATTATTTATATTTACTTATGCCATCAGAAATGAACATTTAAAAACAATTCTTACATTAGTGTTAAACAATATAAAATATTTAGGAATAAATTTAACAAAAATGTGCATAAACTGTAGAGTAACATACTGAAAAGTGTGCAATACAGTAAAAACTACTACATAATATTGCTGAGAAAAATTAAAGAAAGCCTAAATAAAAGACAAAATATACCACGTTCATGGTTTGGAAGATTTTCTCCTGTGAAAATGTCTATTTTCCCCAAATTAATTTATAAATTTCATCCAATCCTTATCAAAATTGTAGCATTTTTGGTAGGCATTGACAGATTCTAAGATGTATATGGAAATTGAAAGGTTTTACAGTTGCTAAAACAATCTAGAAAAAGAATAGTAAAGCTAAAGAGCCTATCTACCTTACTATAATACTTTCTATACAGCTACAACTGAAAAGTTAGCATGGTATTGGCATAAATACAGAAAACGAAATCAATGGAACAGAATAAAGAGTCCAGAAATAGACCTAAATTCATATGGTCAATTTATTTTCAACTGAGACACCAAAGTAATGGAATGGGAAAGTGTAAGTCATTAAATAAATGGAACAGTTAGATATACATACAGAATAAAACGTACCTTAAGGCATATCTCGCACTGCATGTAAAAGTAAATTTGTGGTGGATTATAGGCCTAAATGTAAAAATTAACACTATGAAACTTCCAGGAAAAGCATAGAATATCTTCATGAACTAGCAGACAAATATTTATTAGACAGGATCCAGAAATCACTAACTATAAATGAAAACATTGATTAGCTACACTTCATCAAAATAAAAAATTTCTCAGCAAAAAACACTGTTGAGAAAATGAAAGGGTAAACCACAGACTGAGCAGAACTATTCGCAATACCTAAATCTAAAACAGAACCAATGTCCAGAATATATAAAGAATCCCTTCAATTTAATAATAAAAAGACAACCCATTAAAAACATGGGCAAAACAACTTGAATAGGCACTTCACAAATACATTTTATTAATTGTCAATAAGCACAGGACAAATACCCAATGTGTTGTCATCATCAGGGAAATGCAAGTTAAAATCATGAAGTGATATCATTATAGAGCCACTAGAATTGCTAAAAGTTAAAATATTGAGCAATCAGAAGTAGCATACATTGCTGGTAGGAATGTAAAATGGTATAACAGTTTTGGAAAAAATGGAACAGTTTCTCATAATGTGTTTCCCCTACTACCCAGCAATTGCACTCCTAAGTATTTACCTAAGAGAAATGAAAATATGTGCCCACACAAAGACTTGTAAACAAGTATTTACAGCAGCTTTCTTTATAATAGCCCCAAACTGGAAATAACCGAAACACCTACTAACTGTTGAACAGATCAACTTCAGAAAGATTAAAAAACCAGTGTATTCAGTTAAACAAAGGGCTCTTTTAAGAGAGAAAAGGTGTCCTTCAATCAAGCCAAAGAGCCTCTAGGGAGCATTAGGGTATCCTTCAGCCATTGCCACAGAAACCAAAGAGAGTGAACTGATTACCTTGAAAAGATTTGTGGATGTGGCTTTTATCAAATAGAATGACATCCAGTGAAATTCACCAAAGACCCACCGACTTCTTAAGAAAATTGTTCCAGCGGAAAAACTGCCAGCTTGGGCTGAAAGAGACACAGCAAGAAATGAAAAGATGCTATTGAACCCGCAAAATTCTCTGACAGGGAGCAAGCTGACAAAACTACTCAACTGCAAACAGGAGCTACCTTTCATGAAAAAGGAAAGATAATTCCTAGATCCAAGAGCCCGGGAAAATTATTCTCGTCTTGAAATCTAATCAAGAAACTTCTATTTGCTCAGATGCATTTTGGAATTGCCTTTAACAGGTGGCTTTTACCTTTCATTTCCCCATTTTTTGAACGCAAAGTCTGCAGCTTTTATTCTCTGCCTATCCCACCACTGTATGTTGGGAGTAAATAATCTGTAGTTTTAGTTTCACACGTCAGCAAATGAAGAGAAGTGGTGACCCAGTAGCTGTACTCAATGGATTACACCTAACAGCCTCATTGGTAATGATTTAGATTTTAGATTTGAGCTGATAAAATGCAGATGAGATTTTAGGCTTTGAACTAATGCTGCAGCAGAATGAGACTTGTGACTTTTGGAGAGGTTGATGTAGTTTGCATTTGGGATAAATAAATCATTAAGGGCCAGAGGGTGGATTGTGGTAGGTTCTAACAGCATCTGATTCCCACCCCATATTTCATCCCCCCTCCCTAGAATGTGGGTGGGAACTGTAAATATGAGAAGATACAGCCATGATTGGGTACAAATCAGTTGACTTTGAGTTCACCATAAGGGAGAATATCCTGGGTTGATGTGATCTACCCAGACAGGTCCTTATAGAGAAAAGAAGCAACAGTAGCCATGCTCCTGCTGGCTGGAAGGAAGGAAACAAATGGTCATCTTGTGAACTTCCTAAGAGGACCACATAATAGGGAGCTACCAGCAGCCTCCAGGAGCTAAGAGCAGTGCCTGTTAACAGCTATCAGGAAAATGGGACTTCAGCTATAAAACTGCAATGAAATTACTCTAGCCACCAGTGAGCTTGGAAGAGAACCCTGCACCTGAGATGAGGTAGCAGCCCTGGCCCACAGCTCCCTTTTAGCCTGGTGAGACGCCAAGCACAGAACCCAGCTGAGCCCTATTGACTCCTGACTCACGGACACCGTTTTAAGCTACTGCATTTGTAATCATCTGTTATGCAGTATAGAAAACTGATGTTTTACTTAAAGAGGTGATCTTTGGAAAATAATTATGGATCTGTTTCCTTCCTCTTCCTCAAAATCATACAAAATGTGAAACCAAGACTGAGACAGGGATGAATGACGTCCTTCCACCAGCAGCTCCTCATTCCTAAGAATGACGAACATGCAGAGGGGATGCATGTAGCCTTTTAGCAAATGCTAAAACTCTCATATTTGAAGAGGCTGAGTGGATGGATAGATGGACAGATGATGGAGGTGCGGGCTTTGCCAGAAGTTTGCTGCCTGGGTTGATGAAGGTGCTATGCCTGCAGAGGTTTTCAAAATCGTTCTCTACTTCAGACTTAGCAGTCTCTATTTCATTCTCATCAGATTTTCTCTCGAAAGTGAGATCATTTGACCATGACTGGGAGATAACAAAGGTAAAGTATTTTTTTTCTAATGTCATCCCTGTGGCAAACCCATTGTCTATGATGTATCTGGGTTGAGAATATCCTACGAGCCTACCTTCATTCTAATGCCTTGCTTCACCTGCCTGTACTGGACCACTCCCATGTACTAATGGCACTTTGATTAAGGGACGACTCCAGACACTACTGTTTTCAGTGAACCATTTGATTGAAGGCACAGAGGTTTTTGCATCCTGGGGCAATGCATCCTGTTAAGATACCAGATGGGTGAGAATTCAGAGGTTTTTGCAGCGTGGAACAATGCATCCTGTTAGGATCCCAGGTGGGTGAGGGTTCTACCTCTCTTTGAGAAAGTAAGAGATGGGTGATTGTGAAGGGAGATAGCAAAAAAAAGAAAAGCATAAGAAGTTTCCCCAAATGCATTCTCGGACATCATTTTTGGGGAAAAGGACACATGAAAATCAAGTCAAGAATCTGGACATTAACTCTTTTAATACTACCAGGCCCTTGTACCACCTGAAAGGACTTCATGAAGCCCACATCCCCACTTTGGAAATTGAAAATCAAGAGATTTCTGAATAAAAAGCCTAGAAATGTAACTGCTAAAAGCATAAGCCAGGGTAAAACAGGTCTTCCCCACTTCTCCTGACTTAAAAGAGATATTTTTAGACAATTACTGGAAACTACTACCAGAGACCTTGATTCGAAAAACCAAGGTCTTTAGTTTCATTTTAGCTAGACATCAGAAAGTTTTGTGGGGTGTGCATGGGGGTGTGTACGTCTGTCTGTTCTTCAGTGTGTCTCTGTGTAAGTATTCTGAATAAAAAAGGAAACTGCTACTTGAGCTGAGCTAATAATACAGTTTTGAATATTTATGCATTCGTTAAATCTTCTCTAACACAGTGGCTCCCCCATGAATCTGGACACAAGACCCAACTCACAGGTGGCGTCCAGTCTAACTGCCCTATTGCCCTATAGTAAAAACCGGAACATAAGAGTTAATATTGCTTTATCACTCAAAATATGATCATCCAAAAGACCAATAAATTTAAGGAGATGACTTCTTTTTTGATGAGATTTTAAAAAATAACAATGAAAGTTTTTTGCCAATTCTAGTTTTGGTGAATGACAATAGGAAGGTAATATATTTTCAGGACTCAGAGTAACATTGTAGATCTACTCTTTGTGGTAATATAGACGGAAAGAAGTTTGTGTATAGATTTATTACACCAAAACTCTGCGAGCAGTTCGTTAACCTTCAAGGAACTACCATGTATTCCATTCAAAGACAAAGAAAATCAAAACTTTGTCTATCTTGGCGCAGTCATGATATTGAAGACAGGTCCATAGTATTTTCTTGATTCTGAACATAAAATTTCAGCTCTTTCAGAGAAGTAGAGGAAGATGCAACATGGAATATTCTTTAAACCTCATTATAACTCCCCCCTGACTTTCTATGACTTAAAATTTGCGCTGAAAATTCCTGGTCATGACTCTTTCTAAATTAAACAGACTTTCCAGTTGCGTATTAAAATGTGGGTCACTTCAGGGCAAGCGACAAAGTCAGGGGGGAGTTATAATGAGGTTTAAAGAATATTCCATGTTGCATCTTCCTCTACTTCTCTGAAAGAGCTGAAATTTTATGTTCAGAATCAAGAAAATACTATGGACCTGTCTTCAATATCATGACTGCACCAATTGCAACTTTATCCTCATTTTAGCCTCCTCTCCCCATACAGAAGATTGACTAAGATCATAGGCATAATCCATTCCAGAGAAACCTCTACCTCCTTAGAGCCCCCCCCCCTCCAGCTCACCCAATCAAAGCCTAAATCCTATCATTGGTTTTTGTCAACACCTCTTACAGGGCCACCCCATTTTCCTCCATGGTGTGTGTTCTCTCTCGCTGCAATAAGTAATAAAACCAACTTGTTTAACTACAGGGGTGTTTCGGTGACCTTTGACTGAGGGTCAGTGATGGAGTAAATGAATTTCTTAATTGATGCTAGCATTTCAAAACACATCTGCCTTGGGATTCCTTAGGTATCTTAGACATCACAACTCCCCAAAGCCTTTTGAAGGAAAAGAGTTTTACCTCTTTGTTTCTCTAGCAAAATAGATGGATTCTTCCAACTCCAGGAAAACCTCAGGAGATTCATCTCAGTGGGATTTAGTCATCTGAAAGTAAACCCATAAGCCAGGCATAAGGGATGGGAAAGACTTTTGAGTAATTTTTAAATTATAAAATGAGCTACATTATGCGTTGGTGTAGGTATTTATTCACAACCACAGAGTTATCACTTATAAAAACAATTTCAAATTACATCTCTAATCCATAGCCAGCTACTTTTTCAAAGTATTGGTACATGGAAGATTTCAGCAGTTCTTCTAAGTACAAAGTAATGAGACAGAGTAGCCCACCTGTTACTCAGCTCCCGCCCGACTAATGTATTTTTCTATACATGTCTGCTGACCGCCAGACCTTACAGCACCCCCTGATCAGACCTTGCAGACTGAGTGAAGACACTAACATCAGGAGCACCCCACTATAAATCTTACTCAAGGGAGCTAACCCTGTCATCTGCATGTGCACAAGACCACGAGAATGACCAATCCTAACCCTTGCCTCCTTGTAATACTAAAATCCCTGCCCAGTGAAGGGCTTATCTGCCATGTGATACATGAAAAAGTATGTCTCTACACTGCCCTTGCATGGCTGAAATTCCTTCCAAATCATGTTTACATACCTTTTATTTAACATCGACCCCTTTTCTTTTTTTTTTTTTTTTTTTTTTTGGAGACGGATTCTCGCTCTGTCGCCCAGGCTGGAGTGCTGTGGCCGGATCTCAGCTCACTGCAAGCTCTGCCTCCCGGGTTCACGCCATTCTCCTGCCTCAGCCTCCCGAGTAGCTGGGACTACAGGCGCCGCCACATCGCCTGGCTAGTTTTTTTTTGTATTTTTTAGTAGAGACGGGGTTTCCCCGTGTTAGCCAGGATGGTCTCGATCTCCTGACCTCGTGATCCACCCGTCTTGGCCTCCCAAAGTGCTGGGATTACAGGCTTGAGCCACCGCGCCCGGCCGACCCCTTTTCTTTCCCAAATAAAAGATCCCAAGCAGCTCTTCCCAGGGAGCCAGCCAGGGAATCCTTCCTCCTGTGCTGTCTCCCTTGTGCTCAAGCTTAAGCCCTCAATAAAGCCTTGTCTGGGAAACTTGCTTGGTTTCCTGTCAATTTCTATTGCGTGGGAGCCTAAGAACCTGTGGTCCGTAACAATAACAGGTCTTACTTTAACTTTGTGTTCTACAAACACAAATCGCAATGAAGAGGGCTGGGAAGGAGAAGGGACTTGGAAGTCATTCTTAAAGAACATGGTGCCAATGCTGGACGCTAGTTAAAGTTGATGAGAACAGATTTTATTCACTCTATGGCAAAGGCAAGTGTCCAGCATAAACTGAGCTCATCTTTTTCTGCGCACCGGTGACTGGGTGTTTCAAGGAAAGAATGAGAAAGTAGGGGTAGGGATGGAACAGAGGTTCAGTAGAGTCAGGGAAGTAGAAACTTAAAACAGCGGGAAGGGGGTGGTTGGTTTATGTGATTAGTCCATCCGTGTTTGTTAACTAGCGATTATCCACTTAGGCTTCTGTCCTCCCATGGAGACTAGAAGGCAGGTGCCCTATCTTCAGGGGTTGGCAGGAATGAAAAGTAAATCCTTCTGGTAGCCTTGAGTTTTCCCAGGCAGGAACTTAAGGAGCCTGGAGTCCTCATCCCAGGAGTGCCTCCTTGAGCTGTTAAGAACTGTGCTGTGACAGTGCTGACTCCTTGTTAGAGAAAAACTTGCTTGAATACAGTTATTGCCTCACTTGAGTTTGTACGTTATTTACTAAAAACACCTTCAGGAAAACAAGATCTTCAACAGAGATAAAATTTGCCAACCAGCAGATCTAGGAATGGGCTGACGTGCCTGATAAGAATAGGGTGACAGCATCTGCAGAAGGTCACAAAACACTGATGAAGAAAGCAATGATTAACTGGCTGCCTGTGATTATGCACATTTCATAGAAATGTTTTGGTCATCATTTCCCCTAATTTCCCTTAACCCCCCCACCCCGGATCAAGTTCCAGAGGCAAAGCTCAGAGAGGTGGTCTCTGAGTGCTAGTTCACTCCCTCCTCCGGGTTGCTGGCTTCTTAAATGAAGCAAACTTTCTTTTCACCAAAGCGCTCTTGAGTTTTTGGCTTTCAAGCAATGAGTAGCCCAGATCTGAGTTCAGTTACAATGATAGTGTTTGTTTGTGTCTCTTAGTGTGGGAATGAGTAGAAAAAATCGTTTGTGCTGCGAGTCAGCCATCCTCACGGGCCAAGGTTAAGGCCTAGTTGAGAAGATGGCTCAGAGGAGCTTGACCTTAATCAAGAAGAGAGTCTTCGTCAGTGGGAATGTAACCAAGTATCCCCATTTTTTTTAAGAGAAAGAGAATGAGTTATTTTTTAATTAATATTTTCTTCTTTTTTCTTTTCTCCTTTTCCTGTTTCCCCACTTCCTACTTAGCTCTTTAGAAATGCAATTAGAACATTCTACCTTCTCCAGATGTTCTTGACAAGGCAAGCTTATCTAACTGTGTACTTACTTAGAGGCTCCGGAGCAGAAACCTCTCCCTTGGGAGATGCCTCAAGAGACAACAGGCCAATTTACAACCCAAAGTATTCCCACCATGAAACTCTCTCCCATCTGGAGCGTATATTGAGACAAGTGTGCTTTGCAGCCTGGTTCTGCCTGTGATGGTGCCAGCTTGGCCATCTAGTAGATAAAGCACTGAAGCAAGTTCCATGGACTCCCAGGTGCTCACTCCCTCCCCTGCATGCCACTCATGCCAGGCCTCCTTTTAAAAGTGCCCACTTTCTGCTCCAAAAGCGAAGCGGTACCCTTAAGGCAGGAAGCCTGGACTTCTTCCCATAAGCTAGCTTTAGAATAAAATGTCACTTTCTTTATACCAGACCTCGCTCCTGTTGATTGGACTCTGCAGGTGGTGATCAAGTGAACCTGTGATTCGGTTACAGGGTGATTGACCAAGCAGCTCTGTAGCTCCGTTTCTCCCAAAAACTATCGTAGGTAGCTTCTCCCAAAGTGGTGATGAGGTTAGTGGTGTACACGTAAGTAGACACAGTAGTTATCTCCACAACTTCCATGCTACCCTCCCTCTATGTGTAGCATCCATGAAATTTGAGTGTCAGAGAAGGGCAGAGTGGAGAGAAACATCGAAGACTAAAACCAGGACTCTGATTCAAGAGCTAAGACTGCTCTGCCTCTAGCCACTAGATTTCCCTTTTTGTTTAAGGCAGTCTGAGTTTGCTTTTCTGTTACTTACGACTGAAACCATCCAAACTGAAATATACGTTTTAATATAATCTTTTGGGGTAAGTAAGAGAACAATTCAAACATAACCAGAGGACAAACTCTTCATTTATTGTCAAGGGAACTGCAACTAGAAAGAATAAATACAGAATGTTTTTGCAGTTTAATAGTTTGGTGTTTCATCCATAGAAGGGATAAATTTCCAAACCTATGATTCCATATGGAAAGATGGTGGCTAAGTAGTGCCCAGGAGCGATCTCAGACACCATCCTTTGTACTCTACGTGGTTGTTCATCTGGGCAACATTTATTATCCCCAGCAGTAATGGGTTGCTCCTAAGCGTATGTTAAAATAAAGTTAGTGAATAATGACCCCTTTTAAATTCATTTGCTATCGTGATGTCAATTTATTTGAACAGTTGGCTTAAAAAGCTATTGTATTGAACTAGGCATGAACACGTTGACATGCTACTGCCTTTTATAACCCTGGTCTCTCTATAAGCTCATCCATTATCTCCTAATTAAATAACAAAGGTTCCTTGGAAAGACCCCAGTTAGACGTCATTACCAAACATTTGGCCATCATTTGCTAGATTAATGAGACTAATTATACAACCCGCAGCAACGAGTCAAGACGTTGGTGAAACAGGAGAGATGAGATGTACAAATCCTTTTGTAAATTGCTTTAAATCAAAGCAGTTCGTCCCCTGTTGATAGACTGGATTACTTTGAATGTTAGTATCTCTCTTCCTGTCAGTCATTGCATGCTCTGAAAGGGGAATGGATGACTCATAACTCTCGGGAATTCACTCTCTGCCTCTCTGTGACAGCATTGGATCCATTTTCAGCTCTACAGCATTGAGCATTTGGGCTGGGTGAGAACACTAGATATTACATTGGGTCTTCTGGTTTCGATTAGAAGTGGGCATGAGAAGAAAACTCAGTGAAACATGCAGCACATGATTAAGAACCATTCTTATCTAAAAGAATTGGAAGGAAGATTAACATTGGTTCAAAAGGTGGGCTCTGAGGATAAACGACCAGGGCTCCTGGCCCCTCTCCTTCCTACTTGTGCAACCATAGGGAAATTACTGCATTTGGTGTTTGTAAGCCTCATCTTCCCATTCTGTAAAATGGGAACGTAATGGTACCTTTCATACACTGTTTTCTTGAGAACTCAGTGTGACAAGGTGCTCAGCCCCAGTGCTTATTAACGCTCAGTAAATGTTAGCATGTGGTTTCACAAGGAGGGTAATGACACTGTGGTTTTTTTAAAAAAAAAAGCTAATATAAATATGTTTATACTTACATGTATTCTTACTGCTGTCTCAGTACCATTTCAAAGGAGGGACTTCTACGTTTGTAATATTTTGAAGTCTGAATTAAGATAGGTCTTTCAATGTGGGTGTGTAATTAGGATTGAGTAAAGATCAAGATATAATAGTTTAGGATTGATAGATAAAGCAATTGTACGAGTTTCCAGGTAAGAGGTTCACACAATCTTAGGATATTATCTGTCCTTTCATGTTTTCTAATGGTGAGTTGATGGATCTTTCAAGATATTCCTGAAATGAGCAATAAGGTTATTTTCAGGTTTATTTTCCTGGGCAAGAGTTTAATAGACTAGCAAATTATGTTGAAAGAACACAGTGGAATAATAAAGTCAATAAGCTCTGTGAATTTCCATGTTCAATGTAAAATAAAAGTGGTTAACCCAAAATTCGTTTCTATATAAAACTTTCTGCAGTTAATTTTGCAGCAAATTTCTGTGTTAAATTTTATTTTATGAAAAGCGCTGCTAATGTCTTTGTATGCATTTACCATCTCTTCATGGACAAAAAGGAACCATTAAGGGAAAAGTTGGCCTTAGATCAAAATTTCTCTTCAAGAGAATTCACATTTGTAAAATCAAGAAGCAAGTTACCATACTCAATAATAAAGGATTCCCTGAGGGGCCAGTCTCTTTATTTAGGGTGTCATTAAGGTTTAATTTGTGGCCACACTACTGAAATCTTATTTTTAGAGGGGAAAAAGAAAAACATTAAAAAGAACATGGCAAAAATTCTTCCTTCATGTCAATCATTAGACTCCATCATATTTTCTCATCATTTAACCACCCCCATGACTACGTTCCTCCTAATTCAATTTAGGAGGATCAATATTCTACAGATCAATAGTGCAACCACTCCCATTGCCCATCCTTCAGTTCTCTTGCCCCTTTCATTCTAGGTCCCACCCCTGGTAAAACACCATCCGTTGATAAACCCGGCTGTTGCAAACCGACAGCCATATCCACTTGTACTTGACCATGACAAATTCTTGGTTATTTTGAAAGAGAAAACAGTAGTATGGAAAGTTCTATGCGAGTGAGGGTTGGCTACCGTCTCACAAATCTGCCACCTGGTTATCATAAAATCAAGTCACAGATTCAACACCACCACGTATTTAGATATTTTGTATGTAATCATTTATTAGCAGGCAGATGGGAAGGGTTCTGCAAGCTTCGTGGAGTCTGAGCTCCCTGACCTTTCAGAGATCTGTCCACATCTTGCCAGAGACTCTCTGGGACATACACAACATTGCAGAAAGAGGACTCTGTGACTCCCACGCTTGTCATCAGGCAACAAAAAACCGTCTGACTCACTCTAAACACAGGCTCAGATAGGCATGTAATTTGCTATTCTAAGTGTAAGTAATGTCTCTAAAATATTTTAGGCCACCCATACCGTTTCACTACTACTAACTTTTTGTAATCTCAGCACTTTGGGAGGCCGAGGTGAGTGGGTCATGAGGGCAGCAGTTCAAGACCAGCCTGACTAATGTGGTGAAACCCCGCCTCTACTAAAAATATAAAAATTAGCTGGGCATCGTGGTGCGTGCCTGTAGTCCCAGCTACTCAGGAGGCTGAGGCAGGAGAATCACTTGAACCCAGGAGGTGGAGGTTGCAGTGAGCCGAGATCATGCCACTGCACTCCAGCCTGGGTGACAGTGAGACTCCATTAAAAAAAAAAAAATCCCGTTTCCAACAATTGTGTTCATTAATGAGTCTCAAACCTCACAAAGAAAAAGGCACTCAATATTTATTAAGCTACTTTTTAAAAAAGCTTGGAGTTGACCAGGGATAGAAGGAATCAAATTCCTCGTAGTAAATGCCTATGGAGGATGGACTTTCTGACACCCTGAGAGTAGATTTCTAAAACAACAACCAAAGGCTCCCATGTGCAGACTTCTCAATCTTTTTAATCTGGACGGAAGTTTTAAATGATGCTCAGGATACAAAAGGTTAAAGATGTGTGACACATGGTACATGCAAGTGGAAATTTGTTTCCCTTGTTTAGAACTAATTATGTCCTTTTTTTTTTTTTTCTTGAGATGGAGTCTCGCTCTGTCGCCCAAGCTGGAGTGCAGTGGCATGATCTCGGCTCACTGCAACCTCTGCCTCCTGGGTTCAAGTAATTCTCCTGCCTCAGCCTCCTGAGTAGCTGGGATTACAGGTGCCCACCACCATGCCCAGCTAATTTTTGTATTTTTAGTAGAGGCAGGGTTTCACCATGTTAACCAGGCTGGCCTCAAACTCCTGACCTCAGGTGATCCACCTTGGCCTCCCAAAGTGCTGGGATTACAGATATGAGCCACTGCGCCCAGCGTAATGATATCTTTTTAAGCAAAAAAATTGTTTCCTAGAAAAAAACATAACTAACTTACCTTTCGAAATTAAGCTCTTCCCTTTTGCCTCAGGAAAAATTCACTCAAACTGGGCTTCTCTGTTCTCACACTAGAACGATAAACACAGAAGACTTCTATGACCAAAGATGGAGTTTCTTCTCACCACCAAGCAGTGGACCCCAGCTGGGTGTCCTCCATTGAATTCCAATTCTATCTGCCTGGAGATAGTTACCGATCCCATAGGTTGAAGGCTCAGTCTTCAACCCCCTCCTTCCTCCCAGTTGCAAGTCCAAGCCTCCTGAACTCTGACCAACTGGCACCAAGTCAGGGTTTCCACGACTGTCCCTGGGTTTGGTTAATTTTCAAGAGCAGCCCACGGGACTCAGGGAAGCACGTTTACTGGTTTATTCTAAAGAATGTTGCAAAGGACACAGATGAAGAGATGCGTATGGTGAGATACGTGGAAAGGGGTGGAGAGCTTTCATGTCCTAGGCATGACACCCTCCAGGACCCTCCACGTGTTCCACTCACTGCAAGCTATCTGAACTCTGTCCTTTTTAGTGTTTATGAAGGCTTCATTACACAGGCATGACTGATTCAACCATTGGCCATTGGTGATCAACTTGACCTTCTTTAATGTGAAACATGTGCGGCCTAAAAATTAAATTCTGAGTCAAACTTGAGGTACACACAGATGTCATTTTCAACTGAAGGGCTGCCACTTTTTCCCTTGCTCTTGGTTTTATTAAATAACAGAAAATTTGCTCCTATGTGTGAGAAGTTGCAGCTGCAGTGAAGTGTTCATCGTTTCCCTGAGACTGGCAGAGCACTCTCTTACCTGGAAACCCAGGACTGGCCTCCGGAGGGATGTGCGTGTCTCATCGAGAGAGTCTGGGGTTGCATGGGGTGCAGGATTCTTCCTCTTCTCTCCAGACTCTGTCTCAGACTGAGTCAAAGATTCAGAAAAACGCTTCCTCGCCTGGTCGTGCACTTGTGTTTAAAGAGAGGGAAAGTATGGTTCAATTTCATTCTGCAGTTCTGCCAGGTTCTGCTCAATAAGCAGGCCCAAGCAACAACGGAAACATCTCAAGGATTTCTTTCGCAGCATGGTTCTTTTTATAAAAATTTAGTTTTCTTTTAAATCCTAAAAAATCTTGACATTTGTGGTGAAAACATTTTCTCCAGGGCTTTGCAGAGGCTTATTTGACTGCTTGTTGTTATGAAAAACATCTGCCAATGTGACTGGTGTTAACAAGTCATTCTCCATCTTCAAAGCATTCCCCAAAACCTGGTCTTATGTTGTCTTGAAAGTATCCCTCAAGCACAGTCATAACATTTCTGTTTGGAGGAGGAGATGATGTCTCTTTATCTGACTTTTCACAAAATTTTAAAAATCTCGGTTGAATTTATCCCTGTTTAACTGTATTTACAGCAGCATTCAAACCTTTTGTTACTTTTATTTATTTATTTATTTATTTATTTATTTATTTATTTATTTATTTATGTAGAGACAGAGTCTCGCTCTGTTGTCCAGGCTGGAGTGCAGCAGTGAAATCTCAACTCACCCCAACCTCCGCCTCCTGGGTTCAAGCGATGCTTGTGCCACAGCCTCCCAAGTACCTGGGACTACAGGTGCCCGCCACCACGCCTGTCTAATTTTTGTATTTTTAATAAAGATGGGGTTAAAAAAATTCTGAGCAAACTATCGCAAGTACAGAAAACCAAACACGGCATGTTCTCACTCATAGGTGGGAACTGAACAAAGAGAACACTTGGACACAGGAAGGGGAACATCACACACCGGGTCCTATTGTGGGGAGGGGGTAGGCAGGAGGGATAGCATTAGGAGATATACCTAATGTAAATGACGAGTTAATGGGTGCAGCACACCAACATGGCACATGTATACATATGTAACAAACCTGCATACTGTGCACATGTACCCTAGAACTTAAAGTATAATTAAAAAAAAAAAAAAAAAGAGCTGGGGTTTTACCATATTGGCCAGTCTGGTCTTGAACTCCTTACCTCAGTGATCCTCCCACCTTGACCTCCCTAAGTGCAGGGTTTACAGGTGTGATCCACTGTGACTGGTCACTCCAAGAGTTTTTGACCCCAGCACTACTGCATGAACAAATCAGTGTGTTGTGACAATTCCAGGTTTTTCTTATTCTACAGAAGATGTGAAGCCTCTTATCAAGTCAACCCTGGATGAAGTGTTACTGGTACAGATGCTAACACAATGACCCCAACACAGATGCCTTGTTTAAAGATACATAGACAAAATTTAAAGTAGATCTTGGCCTTTGCTTGGTTTGAGCAGCTCTTCATAGCTGAAAATATTGCTTCAATTTCATTATTATTTACCAATCTTACTTACAAATGACGTGACTGGTGTCAAGTTAGATGCTGCTGCTGCTTTTATCAGTTTATTATTCAGAACCTTTTCAGGATCAAGAGGCTTTTCAGCAATATCTCAATTTGTCTTACCATTTGAGAGTGGATTTCTTTTTTCAATTTCTTACACTAAAAATGGGCCTAGGATTTAACTCAGTATAGTTTTACATACTAGGGATTATTAAGTTTTCACCAAAAGTGTGGCCTTTTCTTTTTTGAGCAATAAGTTCTGCTAGTAAGTAAGTTGAATTCTGAGTCATTTCTCAGAAAGCGACTCTTTTTAGCAAATACCTTACACTGTTTCGAGATTCCAATGGCGATCTCAAATAATCAGCTTCTTTACTTCTCAGATGTGAGGTGAAGGGTCTTTTCCATTCTGCTGGAGCCATCGCTGTGGTCACAAGTCGTTTGCCAGGAAAGACACAAAATCTGGCAAGACACAGTTGCCCCGTGAAATTCACTGATAAGCAGTTTCCATTGTAAACATGAACATACAAATTTATTATGTGCCCTTTATTGCACTTATGCAATGAAATGACTCAGAAGATTGTAGCTCTTCATCACTTTATCACCACAATCTGTAGGTCTAGACTTAAATTATCCTCCTCTTTCTCACATCTCATTTTCAGAAATCACCACATGGACTCTCCAACATGATTGGCAATATAAATGCTAATAAATGATAACACAGAGGGCATAATAAGTACTTGAACAGAAATTGCAAAAAAAAAAAAAATGAAAATGTCACAATAAAATTCTCTTCTAACCTATATAAACCTTGCCTTGCAATACTTATAACAGCAAAATGCCAGAGCAGAAGCTGAGTTGCAACACACACAAAAATTCCTTCCGTAGAATGGAAATGTCCCTGCAATTTACTATTAGGCTGGGTGCAACTTGCTTGCTCCCTTGTATCTGTCAGGAGTGTAAGAAGGTTGGTCAGGGGAGGTGACTTTGGGAGGGAGAGGCTGGTACCTTCAGCCTAAAGTCTTTCCATGGGCCCTATAGCATTCACCGATTATCAACAGCCTTCCCCAATTTGCACGGAAAACTGAGAATGGACTCCTACAAATAAACACAGTCCTGTTCACGGCAACACAACAAGGCTCAAGGATCCCTAACAAGATCCCAAGAGGGCTGCTACGTCACTAGTGTTGTGCAGTACGTGAAGTCCAAAAATTGGGGTTTACCCACAATGTGATACCAGTTTACTCCTGCAAGAATGGCCATAATCAAAAAATCAAAAAACCATAGACATTGGCATGGATGCAGTGATCAGGGGACACTTCTAATTGCTGGTGGGAATGTAAACTACTACAGCCACTATAGAAAACACTGTGGAGATTACTTAAAAACTAAAAGGAGAACTACCATTTGATCCAGCAATCGCATTACTGGGCATCAACCCAGAGGAAAAGAAGTCATTATATGAAAAAGATGTTTGCAGATGCATGAGAAAGATACTTGCAGATTCATAGCCGCCCAATTCACAATCACAAAATTGTGGAACCAACCCAAATGCCTATTAATCAACAAGTGGATAAAGAAACTGTGGTATAAATATACAATGGAATAATTCTCAGTCATAAAAAGGAATGAATTAACGGCATCTACAGTGACCCAGATGAGATTGGAGACTATTATTCTAAGTGAAGTAACTCAGGAATGGAAAAACAAACATTGTATGTTCTCACTCGTATGTGGTAGCTAAACTATGAGGACACCAAGGCATAAGGATGATATAATGGACTTTGGAGATTTGGGGGAGAGGGTGGGAGGGATTGAGGGATAAAAGACTGCAAATAGGGTGCAGTGTATACTGTTCGGGTGATGGGTGCATCAAAATCTCACAAATCACTGCTAAAGAACGGTAACCAAACACCACCTGTACCCCCAGTAACCTATGGCAAAAAAAATTTTTTTTAATTAGGGTTTACTTTTTCATTCACACTCCCTTGCAGAATCACCAGCGACATCTCACAAGATACCATCAAAGAAGCTCTGTCCTAGAGCGTAGCTTAAATGAGCATGCACATTTATGTGTGACTATCCATGCCAAAGAGTTCTTAAAGAACAAGTGTCAGCCTGCTGATGCGCCACTCTCTCATTGCCCTGTGCATTTGAGTGTTTCAGAAGAAATTCATATGACCACACTGGGACAGAGACTCGTCTGATGCCATGAAACTTTGAGTAGACACAAATGAAAGGCAATAAATTAAGCACAAGAGAACTTGGTTCAGTATCTGGGGCCAGCAAGGAATTACGCACTTAGAACCCAGATGCTAGGTTTCAGTGAGGCAGGTTATCTTCACCTCTCCCTATCCCTACCCACGAAGCCCAAAGAAGGTGTATTAGTCTGTTTTCATGCTGCTGATAAAGACATACCCAAGGCTGGATAATTTATTTAAAAAATTTATAAATGAACTGGTTTAATGGATTCACAGTTCCATGTGACTGGGGATGCCTCACAATCATTGTGGAAGGCAAAAGGCACATCTTATATGGCGGCAGGCAAGAGAGAATGAGAGAACCATGTGAAAGGGGAAACCTTGTATAAAATCATCAGCTCTGGTGAGATTTATTCACTACCACAAGAACAACATGGGGGGACTGCCCCATGATTCAATTATCTCCTGCTGGGTCCCTCCCACAGCACGTGGGAATTATGGGAGCTTCAGTACAATATGAGATTTGGGTGGGGACACAGCAAAACCATTTCAGAATAGATAAAGGTTTCTGACACTAAAGGATCCTGGAACAGGCACCACTGAATCCTGGATTCATCTACAGGAGGAACAGGTAAGGGACCAGAGAACAATGATCCCTTACCCTGTAACGAAATGTTTATATTTTAAATGTCTCCTTTACTTTATTGCTGAGGATATGGTAAAACCTAGTGAAAGTAATGTTAGACAAGCCCAAGTCCTTTTTTTGTCAGTTTGTTCACCCAGACCAATATTTGGGGTCTGCTCTAGTTTACGGATTAGTCTCATTTTGAATTCATGTTGATAATCTCCAATAAACACTCCTCATGGCCTGGAAACTCTGAGAGGCTTTTCAGGTAAGTCCGCTCTACCAGTTCTTATCAAAGTGACCACTCTCTTGCATGTTACCAAATATGTTGGATATTTGTATCCTGATTTTACACCACCTTTTAGTAGCATTTTTGTGCATTTCACTATCCCATCTTTTATTTTTTGCTAAAAGAATATGTATTTATTGTAACAACTTTATTGAGTTATAATTTACATACCATGCAAATAATTCATTTAAAGTATACAATGTGATGGCTTTTAACACAATCTGTCTTAGAATATTTCATCACCCCAGAAAGAAACCGGTACCCATTACCCATCACTCTCTAATCCCCCCAGCCCTCCTTCCAGCCCTAGGCAACCAGTAATCCACTTTCTCTCTCTAAAAATTTATCTATTCTGGATATTTCATATAAATTGAATTATTTATCATGTGATCTTTTGTGACTGACTTCTTTCCCATAGTATGTTTGCAAAGTTCATCTATGTTGTAGCATATATCAGTATTCCATTCCTTTTTATTGCCAAATAATATTTCACTGTATAGATCTACCACACTTTGCTCATCTATTAATCACACGGTGGGCATTTGGGTTATTTCCAGTTTTTAGCTATTATGAATAATGCTGCTGTGGTCATTCATGTACGAGTTGTCCTGTGGACATATATTTCATTTCTTTTGGGTATATGCCTATGAGTAGAAGTGCTGGGTCATATGTTAACTCTATGTTTAACCTTTTGAAGAACTGCCAGGCTGTTTTTTCAAAGTGACTAAACCATTCTTACATTCCCATCAACAATGAATAAAAGTTATAATTTCTCCGCATTCTCATCAACACTTGTTATATCTGTTTTTTAAAAAAAATTACAGCCATCCTAGTGGGTGTGAAGTGGTTGTGGTTTTCACTGGCATTTTTCTGATGACTAATAAGGTTGAACATCCTTTCATGTATGTATAGGTTATTTTTATATCTACATTGGAAACTGTGTATTTAGATCCTTTGCCCATTTTTTTAAATGGTTGACTTGGTATTTTTTTTTAATCAGTGAGTTATGTTATTTATATATTCTAGACACAAGTCCCTTATCAGATATATGATTTGCAAATATATTCTTCAAGTCTTTGGGTTGTTTTTCCACTTTCTTGATGATATCTTTTGAAGCACATGTTTTTCATTTTTGAAGTTCAATTTTTTTTTTCCTTTTGTTGTTTGTGCATTTTGCATTGTATTTAATCAACCATTGCCTAATCCAGAGTCCCAAAGATTTACCCGTGTGTTTTCTTCTAAGATTTTTACAGTTTTAACTCTTACATTTAGGTGTTTAGTCCACTTTGAGTTAATAATTACATATGATGTGAGGAGGGGTCCAACTATTTTCTTTGGCATGTAGATATCCAGTTGTTCCTGTATCATTTGTTAAAAAAATTCTTTTCTGTTGTTTTGGCAACCTTGCTAAACATCAATTGACTATAAATGTGAGGGACTATTTCTGTGTTCTCAATTCTATTCTATTGATTTATATGTCTATTTTTATGCAGCACCACACATCCTCTTCTTGAAACACTCTGCTCTTGGCTTCCAGACCACAAAACTTTTCTGGGTTTTTTCCAATCTTTCCATCTCCTGTGTAGTTTCACCTACTTGTTCCAGCCGTATCCCTGAGCTCTAAATTTGTCTATCTGACTGCTTCTGCTGCATCTCCATTTAAATGTCTCATTTAAGGCATTTCATACCTTACATGTCCAAAACTAAACTTTTGCTTATCTAATATAGCAAAATATTCTTACTCAAGTCTTCCCATGAAAATGGAATTTTCATCCAACCAACTTAGCTAGAAACTTGAAAATCACTTTTGTCTCTATTTCCTAACATCATCTGTATCAATTGGGATCAAGTCAAAAGACAGAAACCACACTAGTTATTTTAACAAAACAAATTTAATATAAATAATTTCAACCAGATGTTAGAGAATGCAAAAAAAAAAAAAACAAAAAGAAAACATAAAGATATCACAAAAGTATTAAATGCAGTGAAAAACTATCTGCCTTAAGTCTGGGGGAACACAGAGATAAGGCTGGAATTATTAAGAGCTTGGGATTATGAGACCCCTGGAGGAAATATTCCATAAAGTAGGACTTAGACCTCTAAGAAGGGCTCTCCAGCAAGCTGTTGCTCCTGTCTCAGGATGGGTTTGGGATGGGAATGAAGCTGAACCTGGGAGTATTAAGAAAAGTGCAAACAGAAATCTACTGTCACAGCCAAGATGTATTAGTAGCATCTTTGCTAGAACATTGCCAACAGGAACTGGAAGCAAAAAGGAAGGAGCAGGTCTCTTCCCATGATGCCTCCAGCCTTTCAGTATCGCTTTAGTGTCTTCCTTCAGCAGAGGTTAGCATGTTGGGAGTTGATAATGCAGAAATGTTGTTTTGTAGAGTCTCCATCTCAGCATCCAGAAAAAATGAATGTGGAAGGACAGCTTTGAAGCTGAGAAGCAAGAGCTTAGTAATCAACTCAGTCCATCCTTTTGATTACTCAGCACCCATACTTCCTGTTGTTTCTGCCTGTATTCTCTGGACCCTACCTGCCTCTCTAGCCTCAATCCCTGACTCACAGTGTGTTGACGATGTTAATATTCTTTCAGGTCCCCAAATCCCCAAAATGATTTCTGGCCTTAGAATTATCACATTTCACCTGGACCACTCTCTACCCCACACCCATACCAGTTCTTTGCCTGACTGGTTCCTTCTTATCTTCAAGTCTCAGTTAAACTCTCTTCCACAGAGCGGGCATCCTTAACCACGCAATTAAATAAGCAACTGACTCTTGCATACAACAATTTTTCTTTTCCATCATTGCATTTATATATTTATTGTATGTTTATTCATGTGAAAATTTTTTATGTCTGTCTCCATCAATAGAATATGAGCCCCATACTTACTTCGCTTATTTCGTTTATCATTTCACATATATATATATAAAACATCCATCATAGCCCCTGATATTTCATAATGTTGAATAAATATATGTTGAATAGATGCTACTGAACCAACCACTGTGTTGTCAGGGGTACCATATTCATCTGCAAAAGAGATCTTTTTTGTGTTGGGCAAGTGTTAAGTCAAGAAGTGGGGGTGAACATTTTAAAAACCTAGTGGAGGGAATATTTTTCTTGCCCTAATGGTAACCATGGTGCACCCAGACCAGAGACGCATTAAAAAAAATTTTAGTTAAAAAAAATAAAAAATAAAAACATTTCAGGAAACAGGATCATAGTCATCTGGAAAATAAAAACAGAAAATGGATATTTGGAAGAACTGGAAAATAGGTAAAAGTAATTCAGATTATGAACACTTTGAAGGCCAAGCACAGGATACACAGCTATTTTATTTCCCCTGAAAACTCAGCAAAAAGGATGAGCTTCTGTTGCAGTAGCAGTGGTCTAGTTTTACCAGCAGGAAGAAATCCCAGTAAAAGTTATGTGTCATTTGAATAGATCAACAACAGGCAGGTAACACATGTATTCAGTAGAAGAGAGGAGATGTTTGGGACTTGAAAGTGGAGGAGAGGAATAAGGAAACAGCATCTTTCAAATTGACTTAGAATTTCCTCTTTTCCGTGTTCATGTTTTTCACTAGTTGTTCCCAAGTGTCCTCAAACAAGTCATTTTTCACTGCAAGGATAAGTCTCTGCCAATATCTTTCACCAGATTACATGGAAGATTCCTAATTTATAGTAGGGGCCAGCATCATGGGCATGTGACCCATGTAGTCACAAAGAGCCCTGTGTCCAGAAGGGCAACACACTTGATATGCGGTTCTGCTGTTGCCATCATGAAATTCATAGATTTCTGATAAAGTGATCCTGCATGTGTATTTTGGACTAGACTCTGCAAATGGTGTAGCTAGTATTACTCATAGTCTAAGTTCTGAGCCATATTATGCTAAAAGAACTTCCACATATAAGTCCTTCCCAACCCTGGGCTTCGTTTGATAATCTTATTTTATTAATATGAGTTTAGAAAGTACTATGTCCAATCACCCTTCCCAGTCCCTGAGATTCCCTCCCCTGCCCTTGATGACATGCATCATTTCTGCTACATAATAAGCATGGGTGGGAATTCACTATAATTTGATTTTCCAAAATAAAGATTACAAACTAATAAATCTGCTAAAGATGATCTTGCACATAACTAAATGACTTTTGTGCAAGGGGAGATTTAAAAATATATTTCCTGAGTGTAAACTGCCTCCCTTCTTTCTCTGCTACCTCAGATCCCTGACCTCACACCAACTAGAAATACAGTGGAAATTATCAGTACAGCATTACTGATTATAGTTTTCCACTAAAAGATCTGTATTGTTAAAGCAAGACTTTATATATGCAGCATTTTGTAGTTCTGTGAGTGCTTTCAGATACTTTGCATCATTTGACCATCACAACAACTGTGTGGTAAGCGGAATGGTCTTATAAATTCTGTGTAGGAACAGTGTCAAGAGCAAATACAAGGAGATGGCAACTCAGGGTCAAGTCTAGCCTAGACCACTTCCTTGGTAATAAAATGAAGATGAAATGTGATCATATGTGTAAAACTCCTAGTACAGTGCCCAGTGTGGAATACATACGAGTTTTTGCTGTTGTGTGCATGCTACCCTGGAGAAATTGAGGACAAACGTAGTCCTGATTAGAATCCTATCCACTCACCACCATCTGTCTCCAGCAGTTCCCACAAGCATCCTGCTTTCTCACGGCCTCTTGACTTTCCACCTGCTGCTCTGTCCAAAATTGCTGCTGCCCATTTTCCACCTGGTTAACTCCCACTTATTCTTAAAGACTTATCTCATGTGGCCCTTTTTCTAAGGCTTTTCCCTATCAGCTCTTCTCCAGGCTGTGTTAAGTGATCCTTCCTGGGGCTCCCATCTCCCTCTCCTTGCTATGGCTGCACTGTGTTGTGCTGTAGTTGCCTGCTCCCAAGTTTGTCTTCTCTGTTGCCAATACTTACCTTTAGGTCAGGTAATCTCTGTTTTGCAGTTCTTGAGTAGATGTTCAGTCAATATTCTTTCCTTAAGTGAATGAATACATAAATGAATAAAAGAAGGTAAGAAGGAATCAATTAATTTGCTTTTTGTGTGTGCCCCTTGTAACAGAACTGAGATGCCAACAGCTTTTCCACTATCCTGGAGATAAGCCAGCACTCTGTTTTAAAGCTGAAAGCAACAGGGCATGATTTCCCTCAAGGAAAGCATTCCTTGAACTTCCAAGGATCTAGCCTGTGGCCACAGGTTTAGAAATGGTAGACAGCTGAATCTGAGTTGGGGGAAGGAGCATCACTTGATTGCAAAGATCATTTTTCTTGGCACTAGTCAAAGAAGAGGACAGAGACATCTGCATGTCCCAATGACATCACTTGGCCCTGCCTTGCACAATAGAGGAAAAAAGCTGCCAGGGCAAATTTCCAGTTTATCTAGACATAGCTGGGCCAAGGCCAAGATTTTCCACCCCTCTCCCTACCCCTACTGCTCCCAACACTGAAAATGGCCTTTGGAGCATAAAACTGCTGGGAAAGAGCCAAGCTCTTCATCATGAGTTCAAGGTGGTGTCATCATATACCCTGGTCCTTCTGTGCTTCCACTCACCACCCCCAACTTCCACCCAAGAAGCCACTCCCTGAATTTGAAGGTTAGCATTGCTACACATGTTTTATACTTAAACTATATATGTATATATCCTTAAAACTGTAGAGCCTTGGTTAACACTTCTTAAACTTTATATATGTTTTATCATGTTGTACACATTCACCTTAACTTACGAATGTCTTCTCAATATTACATTGTGAAATTTACCCACATGAATATTTGTAGCTCTGCTTCATTCATTCCCTTGGGTAACTATCAGGTTGCCAGGGAGGGTGTCAAATGTGACAGAAGCTAGTTGGAGATGTGCTCCGTGTGGTATGTGAGGCTGGTAGGAGGGCGTGAAGGGGCACATCACTCTCAGCTCTTACCCTGCTCTCATCTTGGGGTAAACGTGTATCCGGGGAGGATCTGTGGTCTGCTTCAACACATGGAGACCGGGTTGATCTCATTTCCTGAGCTTTGTTCCCCTCTTGAGTGATTCTACAATCAGACAGTATATTGAACCAAAACAACGTTGGTCTGGAAGTCAGAAACCTAGATTCTTGTCCCAGTTCTGAAATAAGAACCCATGTCACCTCCGGTAAGTTATTTCACCTTAGCAAGCCTCAGTTTCCATGTGGAGTATAACTCAGTTTTCAGAAGCCTTACAAGTCACAGAGGACCCATGAGGCACAATTCTAGGGTGGACTGCAGTGAAGTTGTCAAACTTTGTACAGAAGGACCCTGCGATGGTCTCTGCACCCCCACTTCCCACCTAAAGATAACTATGCAGATTACCTAACTTTCCTAAGCCTCCCTTACCTCCTCCCCACAAATTGAGAGAATAATGATGAAGTTATAAAATGCATGTAGGCCGGGCATGGTGGCTCACGCCTGTAATCCCAGCACTTTGGGAGGCCAAGGCGGGTGGATCACGAGGTCAGGAGATCGAGACCATCCTGGCTAACATGGTGAAACTCTGTCTCTACTAAAAGTACAAAAAATTAGCCGGGGGTGCCAGGCACCTGTAGTCCCAGCTACTCAGGAGGCTAAGGCAGGAGAATAGCGTGAACCCCGGGAGGCAGAGCTTACAGTGAGCCTAGATTGCACCACTGTACTCCAGTCTGGGCAACAGAGCAGGACTCCATCTCAAAAAAAAGTAAATAAATAAGTAAAATGCCTGTAAAGTGCTGAGCACAAGGCTGGCACATAAAAAGTGATAAATGTTAGTTAATAGTATTAGCATTTTTCTGAAGATAATATTTTCCCATTTTTTGCATAACTTCTGTCCTCCTAAAAATATGCATCCCCCATACATATTCCTATTAAGTTTTTGGAGGGTATTTTGTCATCTCCTGTAACTGCCACTGATTATGCCTCTAAACCCAACCATGTCACCACAAGGACACAGAGGCCACGGCACTGGTGCTATGCTGCCTTTGACCACCATAGCCAGCCTCCAAGTCTGGAGCACCAATGCTCCTTTTATACTTTTCCCAAAATCCCAGACTTTTTTGCATTTCCCAAAAGTGAAAAAATCAAAGCAAAACAGAAAACCTCTCAAAGTCATTATTGCCTTATTTTGGTTGCTGATTTTGATCATTGTTTTTTTTTTCAATCCCTTTTCTTCTTAGCACTCACGGAATATAGGCTGGGAAACAAGTCTCACAGAACTTTGCCTCTGTCTCCCAATAGCCAAGGGTAGTTTTGTCTCTTGAGCATATATCTGAGATCTAGGTCATATCTATGTACCTTATGCTCATCTCTGAAGATAGGCTGTTGCCCAGGAAATTTTTGATCCCTCAAAAATTCCTGGTCGCCATGCTTGCCTTGGTTCCGTCTCTAGCTCTGCCACTCCGGGACTCCGGGAACCCTTCTGAGCTACAGTATTCCCACCTCAGCCCCTCAGTGCAGAGGCCCACCCCTCGGCACTCTATGAAGACCCTCCCCTTCCTCTTGTTGGCAGATTTCTCAACCTCTTAATGAAAGAGTAACCATCGGGTCTCTCTCAGGGGACATCATTAGAGGGTGTCATAGAAAAAAATAATTGTCCCCCAAAGATGTTATTATAATTCCGGAACCTGTGGATATGTATTTTATATTTCAAAAGGGTCTTTGCAGGTGTGATTAAGTTAAGGCACTGGAGATGGGGTGATTATCCTGGACGACTGGGTTGGGCCCAATGTACAAGAAGGAAACGGGCATCGGAGTTAGAGAAGAAGATGTGGCGAGATGAGCAGAGATGGGAGAGAGAGAGAGAAAGAGACCTGAAGATGCTACGCTGCTGGCTTTGAAGGTGGGGAGGGCAACATGAGTCAAAGAAAGCAGGAAGAGGCAAAAATAGATACCCGCAACCCAAGGTACCCAGGAGGAACACAGCCCAGACCACACCTTGATTTTAGGACTTCTGACCTCCAGAACTGGCACATAGTAAATGTGTGCTGTCTTAAGACAATACATTTGTGACTTTGTTACAGCAGCAGTTGGGACCTAATACAGGTGAGTGAACAATTTCCTTATGAAGGATCCACCCCAGTCCTCCCAGCTCCTGAAGTCCTTTAGACCCTCTTTTGCCTTAACGTGAGGCACTGTGAAGTCTCAGAGTCCTTGAGTCTGAACAGCGACCTCCTGAGGGCAAGCTTCAGCCAACCCTCCCAGCAAATGTTTAGAATCCCTCTCTGTTATCTGAGCTGGTACATTGAATCCAGAATCTCTGGTAAGTGCCCTTAATTTGAGAAATTCAGCCTCATCTAAAATTGCATTCCTTTCTTCCTAGTTTATGACCTTAAAAATTCATTCTCACCCGTGCTTCTCTGGTTTCTGCTGGTATTCATTGGCAACATCTTGTAATTCACTGGGTCTGTAAGCATTCTCCTCCCAGGTAAGACTGTATTTACCCCCTGAGCCTTGCTGGGATACAGCTCTGGAGTTATAAGGGAGAGAGAAATCAAGACTCTGGAGGCAATGAGAGACTGGTCCTGTGTGAGAAGCGTGGTTCCTGTTAGAAATCACCCAGGTGAGATGTTTGCGCTAAGCCTCAGGGGAGAAGGACTTGCTTCTGCAAGTGACAAAGCCTCTTTGGGGTTTGAATCTGCCCAAACATTCTCTTTCTAATCCTCCCGTTCCCAGAATTGTCCTATTTTCTCACACACACACACACACACACACACACACACGCACAACGAATGGGAAAGCTGGAAAGACAGAACCTGGGCTGTAATTCAGCGGCCCACGAGGACAGACCACGCCTGATTGACAGCTGTGTCAGCCCCATGCCTACAAGCCATGAGCACACTCAGGGAAGTGCTGTGGTCCTCTGCCTGTTTCTTTCAAAGAAAATCTCAACCGTGAGCTCATCAAATTATTTTAAATTAAGCTTTCTGGCACAGTTAAAAACAGGTAACCTGTATTGTGAAGGTAGAATATCTTTGTTGCTTTCACACTTAATCTGATAACATCGACAATCCAGACAGCCCATTTTCTTGAAAATAGTTGTACCAATTAGAGTAAAAATGTACTGGCAAAGAACAGACTCCATTCTGGCTAGTTTAGGTAAGAAGAGATTCTTATCACAGGCTAGTGAACACCTTCCAGAATCATTGGGAAAGATGCAAAATAAAACTCTGGGCCGTGCTTTTAGGAATAACATTCAAATGATACTGCAGTCTCTGGCAGACAAGAGAATGGTTGCTTTTGCCACAATCGGGCACAGGGAATATGCAGCTTGAGGGATGGAACCTGCCTCTGCACACAAGGGTCCCCCTGCCAAGCCGGCTCACTAGGATCCATTTCAATGGAAAGGAGGTTTCTTGTCCACCTCAAATTCAAGTCCTGAGCAAATGTTTCTGCTCGCAGAACCTAAATCACATCCCAAACTCTAACTGCAAGGGAATCTAGGAGATGTCATTTTTAATATTCCAGCCTCTACTCCAAGAAGGCAGTTGAAAGCAATCTGCAGCGTCTGCCCACTCCCCTGGGGATTCCTCCAGGAGGTACCACCAAGGAACCATCTGGAAAATCACGCAGCGAGGGTAATCCAAGCCCAACAGCTGCATCCGTGAGCTCGGGACACGCCAGAGGCTTCTTGGCAGATGAGCTGGGAGTCAGAGCCCTGAGAAGAATGCGGGATCAGTTGTTTGGCAAGTGAGGGAGGCAATTCAAACTCAGCTCAGATGTTATGTGGATCAGGAATTTGAACTCCGAATTGTGCTCCATTGTTACCTTTTTGTGTGTTGGATTTTTCTTCATAGTTCCTTTTATCTTATTGTTTAAAGATCTCCAATTTTATTTCAGAAATGGGGAAAAAAGACTTCTACACCGTAGTCAAGGTCTCTAATGGGAGAACTCACTAGTGAGAGAGTAATGGTTCCCACCAGAGGGGAATTCATCTGACAAGCTTCTCAATTTACAAATTCTCAGCTTATGTTGAATATGGCAAATGAGAGCCGCATACGCATTATTTTTGTTTTGGAATTTGGATCTATACAATTAACTAAGTGAAAGCTAGTATGCTATATGAATGCAAATTAATTGCTCCTCATTTAAATAACAACAATTAAGACATTGTTAGCTGTACTGGTTTGCATACGCAAATTGTTTGTCTTTGCTATTCGAGAAACTCACTGATCACAGCTGCATGAAAAATGTCTGGTCTATGAAACTTCAATCCATCTTCACATGATAATGCTTAGTTACGCAAAATTAATTAACACTTGCAGATCAAGGGATGTTACTCTTATTTTCATCTACCTTTAACTCCTAGAATTGTATACAATTACTTCCTGAGAAAACTTGTGCAGAATAATCACTTAACATGAAATAAAGTAATAAAACATTGAAACTCTGATGCGCATATGTGAATGAGTCTGGGAATGGGTGAGTTTCTGACAAATTGAGCATATGGAGCCTTGTGATTGATACAAAAGTAGCCATCTCCAAGAAGCCCCAAGCGCTCGTGTTTGCACAGATTCTCTAGTGACTAAGACTGTTCTTGTTTTCTCTACACCTTTTTGTCTTTTTCCACTTTCCCATAAGCATTTTTAAACTACGTACTGTTTTGCTACGCTGAAATACTCAAATCACCTCCAAATCTCAAAACCAAGCAGGGAAAGGCCATTATTTAATCACAGCAGTTACGGGATGCAGAAGCAGTCTTCACATTTCCCAGGCAGCCAGAAATCATTTCCTCCCTCTGTAAACCCACCAGATTGTTTTTTCAACTCACAGGAAGAAATAGTGTTTTGGTCTCACTTATTTGGAGGTATATTGGAGGTCTGTATATCAGAAAAGAGAAGCTGTCTCTAAGCCCTCAAACCCAAACCAAGGTTAAAAAACACCCCCTTTTTCCTAGTTATTTGGCCTGGAAGCCAAATAATGCTTTTAAAGTAAACCTGGGCATTTTTAAAAACCGATGTGGATAATTCAGAAAAAAAAAAAAAGAAATGTTTCAAGTTTTCTCTCAATTTTGCAGATCTGACCACACATCGCATCAGCCTCCGGGTCTTCAACATTTTGTGACTGCCACGAGCTTTCCCTAGATTGGTAAGATCAACACAGGTGGCTGAATATATTTCTGTCTCTAATTAAAGGCTTCCTTCTTCTATGCTGAGCTATTGATTAATTTGTAATCCACTAGCAGGTCTTCTTATGCTAGTTACCAAATACACAGTTCCAGAGACAAATTCTCTTTGAAACACCTCATTGATGCTTATTTAAAGTAGGGATCCCTAACCTCTGGCCTACAGACATGTAGCATTCCATGGCCTGGTAGAAACCAGGCCTCACAGCAGAAGGTGAGTGGCGGGCCAGCAAGCCAAACTTCATCTGTATTCACAGCTGCTCTCCGTGGCTCACATTACCATCTAAGCTTCGCCTCCTATCAGATCAGCGACGGTATTAGATTCTCATAGGAGCGTGAACCCTATTGTGAACTGCACATGAGAAGGATCTGGGTTGCATGGTCCTTATGAGAATCTAATGCCTGATGATCTGTCACTGTCTCCCATTGCCCCCAGATGGGACCGTCTAGCTGCAGGAAAACAAGCTCAGGGTTCCCACTGATTCTACTTTATGGTGAGATGTAGAATTATTTTATTATATATTACAATGTAATAACAATAGAAATAAAGTGCATAATAAATGTAATGCACATGGATCATCCTGAAACCATCCCCTCTCTCCACCCCGTCCATGGAAAAATTGTCTTCCATGAAACCAGTACCTGGTGCCAAAGTGGTTGGGGACTACTGATTTAAAGGATACACCATCATGCATCTTAACTACTTTTTTTGAGGACAGATGTGAGTTATCCTGAATAATCAATGTTGTTATTCATCTGTTTCTTTTTTTATATCTCTCACAGACACTATTTATCAACTGGATAATTTCTCTGAGTAATCAAGAAATTAGTAGCCTATGCTTGTAGTATGTGTTAACTGGGGAAATAAAGATCCCAAGGATAAAGAGAGGAAATTGATCTAATCAATGGATGGAACACCAATTTAAATGTTTAATCATTTCTCACAACTCTGCGAGCCCCTTGAGATGCTCTGTGTTCTCAGGCAGCTGCTATGCAGAGCCTGCGAATCCAGCAGGAGACTCCTGAGGCACCAGCAGCCTCCTTGTGAATGGCACCTGTCCCGCTAGCAAGACCACCTCCCCGGCCTGGCTTCATGACCTGGCCCTATAAAGACAGCAGTGTTTCGCTACCTTCCCAGAGTTAGTGCTGACTCCCTTGAGTACCCAAATAGGAAACCCACAAGTTTTAAAGCATCCGTTTAATCCACCATGCTTGGTAACTTTCACATTGGCTTATGCAAGAACTTGCTCCAGTACTGTTTTAAATCATCTATTCTGGAACTGGCAAATTGTCTGCTTGGTTTTGCATACACCAACTCCAACGAACTCATAATAGCTCCTAGGAGCACTGCACTGAGAAGGATTCTGAGGTCATATCTGAGCTTAATGGGAAAGCACATTGTGTCAGGCAGCATTTATGTCCCATCAGTCTTGCTCCAGCCACTGCTGCAGGAACCTCCTCTGCACAAGTGACCCTCACAACACCTCACTGCAGCTTCCTGGTGTCTCTTTTGCCTTCTATCCAAGGGCAGTTCTGCCCCTGTGGTGAGGAATCTCTGTAGGAACCAGCCCAGCCACGCTGCCAGTGGGCTAATTGTTGGGGTAGCCCTTGACCCGTGGGCTGAGAGCCAACGGGGAAATACTCCATTTCTGTGTCTTGGGTGGACAGTGCTGAGGAACATTCTACACCATTGTAGATGGCCCTTGACGTGGTTTGGCTCCGTGTCCCCACCCAAATCTCATCTTGAACTGTAGCTCCCATAATTCCCACGTGTTGTGGGAGGGATCCAGTGGGAGATAATTGAATCATGGTAGTGAATAAGTCTCACAGGATCTGATGGTTTGATAAGGAGTTTCCCTTTTTGCTTGACTCCCATTCTGTCTTGTCTACCGCCATGTAAGACATGGCTTTTGCTTTCCACCATGGTTGTGAGGCCTTCCCAGCCACGTGGAACTGTGAGTCCATTAAACCTCTTCTTCTTTATAAATTACCCAGTCTCAGGTATATCTTTAACAGCAGTGTGGAAATGACCTAATACAGCCCTCCCTGGGGTTAATCCCACAGCCGTAACCAGCTAATAATGCATCTATAAACTGGCTGGAATTCCCACTTTCCCTCCTCACTCTCCTTAGCTCCCCATTCCTGTTCTCTGAGATCACTTCTCAAAGTAAATTATTTCTATAAGAGTTCTTATCTCAAGTTCTGCTTTCTTGGGGGGAAATCCAGGCTAAGAAAAGGCCCTGCTAAGTTATTGGGGAAACTGACTCCAGTCAGCAACAGAGCAACTGATACAATATCACTGAGGAGGCAGTTCAGTTAGTTGACAGTTGTTATCATTATGTATAGTTTAGAATAAACAATGTGTTTGTTTTAACTCCAAGTTCAATCTTTTGTTCATCATCTTTAAAAATTAAGACAAATGTTTCATCCTGCTTATCAACAACAATATCAACAATCTTTTCTGGGTGATTTTTTTTAGAGTACTGTCTAAAAAGTACTGTTGAGAATGACTAAGGAGAAAAAAAATAGAGAACTGCTTGCAAGGCTTAAAGTACAAATGATAAAAGAGGGTAGGGAGCTGAGGGGCTGAAGAGAGGTTGATTAATGGGTACTATACTAGTCCGTTCTCACACTGCTATAAATAACTACCTGAGACTGGGTAATTTATAAAGGAAGGAGGTTTAGTTGACTCACAGTTCTATAGGCTGTACAGGAGGCATGGCTGGGAGGCCTCAGGAAACTTACAATCGTGGCAGAAAGGTGAAGGGGAAGCAGGCACGTCTTCACATGGTGGCAGAAGAGAAAGAGATCAAAGGGGGAAGGGCTGCACACCTTGAAACAACCAGGTCTCATGAGAATTTCATCATGAGAACAGCAAGGGAGAAGTCTGCCCCCATGACTCAATTGCCTCTCATCAGGCCCTTCCTTCAACATGTGGGGATTACAGTTTTACATGAGATTTGGCTAGAGACACAGAGCCAAACCATATCAGATACTAATATACACTTAGAAGAAATAAGACCTGGTGTTTGATACATCAGTAAGTTAACTATAATTAACACAAAGTGATTGCATATTTCAGAATAGCTAGAAGATAATAATTTGGACATTCCTAGCATAAAGATAAATATTTAAGATGTTGGATATCCCAATTACCCTGATTTGATTATATGAATGTATCAAATTATCACATGTACCCTAAACATATGTACAGCTATGGTGTATCCATAAAAATAAATAAATATTTTTATAGAAAAAAAGATCCAAGAGCAAAAGCTATAATAATAATAATATAAATTGCATATTCTGAAAACTAAATAAATGGCACAAAGAAAAAAATACTATCTTTAGGGAAGAGGTGGAACTTGAATCGGATGTGCAAAAAAAGGATTGTATTGGCAGAGGAGTAGAAAGAGAATTCCAGGCTGAGGACTGGTTTTAGCAAACGTGCAACATGGGAATGCACGTGGCATGTTCAAGAATTAATTAGGCAACAAGTTTAGGATAGAGAATATTTATGGAAATAGAAGGAGATAAATTTAGAGAAATAGACTGGGATTATACTCTGAAGGATGATAAAGACCAAAATAAGAAGTCTGAATGTTTATTCTACAAGCCATAAGGTCTTATTGGCTATTTGGTGACACACACTATCAATAAGCCTTGAAGCTTGCAGACCAGAACTAATAAAGCATCTCAGATAATGTATATGAGCACAAGGAAGACTGCAGTGCACTCTTGAACCACACAACTGCTACTCACAATTCTTTTGAATAATAAAAAGTGAAGGTGAGAGCTTTAATGCTTAAAAGAAGAGGAAATAAAATAAAATTGGGATGTCAGAGAGCAATATGCACTCCCATGTTCACTATAGCAATATTCAAAATAGCCAAGATATGAAATAACCTGTGTCCATCAAGTGATAAATGATAAAGAAAATGTGATATAAGTAAAGCCTTAAAAAAAAGAAAAATCTATCATTCTTGACAACATGAATAAACCTGGAGGACATTATGCTAAGTGAAATAAGCCAGGCAGAGGAAGAGCTATGCCACATTATCTCAAACCATCTCATGATGTGGAACATAAAGACGTCAAACTTATAGATGCAGAGAGTAGAATGGTGGTTACCAGGGACTGGAGGTGGGGGAGAAAATAGGGAATTGATGGTCAAAGCATACAAAATTTCAGTTCAACAGGAGGAACAAGTTCAATGTATCCATTCTACAACATGGTGATTCTATGTGTTGTATACTTGAAAATTGCTCAGAGAGTAGATTTTAAATATTCACTACAAACAAATGAAAATCATTTGAGGTAATGTATATGTTAATTAGCTTGATGTAGCCATTCCACACTGTACACATATTTCAAAACATCATATTGTGCACCATAAATAGATACCGTTTTTAAAATTTCTCAATTTGAAAAAAATGTTTTAGAGAAGAAAGCAAAGAAGACAAAAGGCAAGACCTTACTTGTGAGCCTGAATCCACCAGCCTGGATACCAGTGGATTTTCCTGAAAGAAGTCACTGATTTTTTTTTTTAAGTAATCATTACTTTTCAATTCTAGGACCTAGAAAATGCTTCTAACATGTTTACAAGACAGTAAAGGATTAGCCACTGAATATATCAATGTGTTAAAATGATAAAATAATTAGGCAGGCAAGATGGAAAAGGAAAAAGGCTTTAAAATCTGCAGCGGAAGGATGGATTCAGATAGCTGCTTCATACCTCTTCCTTCTTGTTTTATATTTTTAATCCTGTTAAAAAAGTCACTCACTCAACAAATATTCTTTGAATGGTGACTGTGTTTCATGGGAAGGTTACCAGAGGCACAGGCTTAAAGTCAACACTGCTTTCAAATCTATACTCTGACATCTACTCACCCATGATTTTTGCAAATCGTGTGTACTTTCTGATCCTTTTCTGTAAAACGAAGATATAATATCTACCTCATAGTCTAATGTAAGAATCATGCTTATAAAAGTTCTATAATATGCAATCAATTAATGGAAACTTAAAGATTAAAAAGTTTCATTTTCCATATCATCAAAAAAAATGGAAAGATAAATAACTGTGTGATAGGGCATTTACTAATTTCCTAGCTATAATTTCAGCCATTGTGATAGGTTCTGCCTACAGAAATAATTTTAGTTGGAATTTAAATATCTTTATTAAATCTTTACATTTCTGTAGGAAACATAAATTCTGACTTATCATTTAAAGATGGCCTATCCAATGTCCATGGATTTAGTTTCTCTGCTTCTCTGACTTAAAAAGAAATGGTATACTGAAAGTTATTTATTTGTTTCACATAATTCTACTTGAATTGCTTGAGATATCTGCTTTCTAGCTTCTCATTTAAAAAATCCCTCAAATAATCTTGAAATACACAGTAACTTTTATTTTGATTTTTCCATTCAGCTTCGAGTTTAATTCTTTGAGATTCAGTGATTTAAGCTTTTAGTAAATTACCATTATGATTCTATTACATCACCAACTCCAGAATTATAGCACTGAGAGAAAAAAATATATAAACTCACAAGTTTAAATTTTCTACAACTAATTATTGAAAAAAAAGCATTTTAATACTAAATTAGATTAAGGCAGAGAGCATACAACTGATAAAAACTCCAAAAGGTAGCAAAATCCCTGACACTCATTGATAAGCCCATTGTCTTTGATAGCACTGTGATAATGTTTCTATTACACAAGAAGCTTTGTACAAGTTAGAAAAAATACTTAAGTGACGTTATCAAATGTCTTTTTTTAACCCACATCAAAATAGCAACTAAAAAAGCACATCAGAAACATAATAGCCTCAGTTAAAGAGTTGTTTTTGTCTGAAAATGGAAGAAAATCTAACATATTTACCATCTCCCCACAGTTTGCATGTCTCTATCAGTTAGAAAGGACAAAAGTATACAGTGAAATATGATTTCCCTCAGTAGCTTGAGGCAGCCAGCAAAAGAATTTTGACCTTACAGTGTCTCCTTCAAAGGACGCTGTGCGAGCAAGTGTTTTCTTCTCAAAAAGCAAAACCAGTCACTGTTCAAAACCAACATGGCTAGGCTGAAGATCTCAGCAACATCTGTGAATTTCTCTGCAAACTCATCAGCAGGAACAGGTGGTAATTTACCAACCAAATAAGCGAGGTAAATGACTCTACAGAGAACTCCCTGGTACAGCACAGACTACGGGGGTTGAGGAAATCGGATTGCATTCTAAAGACCCACTACATAACATTGTGCCAGTAGTTAACAACACGGAACTGTGCACTTAGAAATTTGTTATGAGGATAGATCTCATATTAAATGACCTCCTAAAATATGCTGGAGTGATGTCTCTCATCTTTTTTTCTGTTTAAAATTAGGTGTATTATTTACATTGCTTTATTAATTTTACTATTTTTGTCAATTATGTTAAGGAATAATTTGCCTACAATATAATTCACACATTGCAATTGTACAAGTCGATGATTTTTTCCAAACATGTATCATGTAACCGCTACCCCACTCAAGACACAGAAATCCGGTGGCAGTGGGCAGGGGGGCGGGGGGCGGGGGAAGACAGGGAGGTGTTGGTCAAAGGATTCAAAATTTCACACAGAGGGGAGGACTCCTTCAAGGGATCCATCGTACAGCGTTGTGTGAAATGGGATCCATTGTACAGGGATCCATTGTACAGCATTGTGACTCTAGTTAATCACAATGTATTGTTATTACTTGAAATTGCTAAGAGAGTAGATTTCAAGTATTCTCACCGCAAATCAACCATAAATATGTGAGGTAATGCATACATTAGTTAGCTTGATCCATGCCACAAGGTGCACAAATGTCCTAATATGTTGTATACCATAAATATATATAATTATATTAAAATTAAAAGTTCATTAATTTAAGTAAATAAATAACTTTTTCAAAAAGATACAAAATATTTTTCATCTTGCCAGAAAGGTGTCTCATGTCCGTGTGTAGTCAGCCTCTGTCCCCCACCCTCTGACCCTGGAATCCACGAATCTAATTTTGACCACCACAGACAGGTCCTGCCTGCTCTAGTATTTGAGGCAATGGAATCACAGGGTCTGTGCTCTTATTCTGTGACCAGCTCCTCTCACTCAGCATCGTGTGGAAGGGGTTCTTCCTCAGCCATTCATTTACACGAGGTGTCTGCAGCGGCAGCACCAAAGTCCCAAAGCAGGATTTATCCATATGGCATGAGTGCCATCTGTGTCACTTCTTAAAATGTTTCTTCTCTGACCAAGGGAGGGAGGCAGCCACAGTGCTGCTCAGGACACTGAAGGGACCCTTCCTCCCACCTTGCTGGAGCCTCCCAGTAGGAGCCCAGGCCAGCCAGCAACTTCATGTTCTGCCTTGTGAAACTTGAAGAAGCCAATTGAGTGAGCCTGGACTTCTGACCTACAGAACTGTGCATCAATACGTTTTGGTTTTAAGCTACTTAGTTTGTAGTGGTTTGTTACAGCACCTGTAGAAAACCAGTGCGGCACCCTATCTGGAAAATAGAGACTCCTCAACTTGGACTCCACACTGCTAGAATCATGACCAATGAATAAAGAAAGATGCCCACCGTGTTATGACTTATATTCATGGAGGCAATTTGATTCCAACTGTCGGAAAGAGGATATTCCACTTGAGGTAAAGAATTTGCTCTTTGTTTTTATTTGTAAATGAATTAAATACTTCTTAAGATGTGAAAGGACTAATTAAATCCATAGCGACCCAATTCTTCTGCATGAGTGAATGATTTCATATATCTGTGCATGTATTGTGATTAGTTACATTTAATTCATGCAATTCATTTAACAAACGTTGTTTGAATGCCTACTATGTGCCAAGTACTCTCTAGTTGTTGGGATACAATAATAAGTGATATAGGAGGAAAATCCCTGCTGGCATAGAGTTTCTATTCCAGAAAGGTGAAGCCAACTGGGAAGAGGGATGGGGAGGGAGACAGAGAAGAAGAGCACAGGGTCTAGAGTGTATACGTGGACAGGGGTTACAGAGGGACTGAAATTTAAAACAGAGTGATCAGGGAACTCATCCTAGAGAAACTGATGTTCAGGCCAAACCTGAAGGAGGCCTTGTGCCCTGGGCTCCAGCCTGCCAGGATGCTAAGAAGCAAACAGGGGCTGATGCAAACGGAGTTGGGTGGGGAAGATGAATCAGAGATGGATCTGGGGCATGGGGGCTGGGCAGGTCCTGTTGGGAAAAGGAAGCCCTGGGGCCTGGGGCAGAGTGGCAGGTATGACTCTGCTGTTAGGGAATCTTTCTTTCTGGCTGCTTGTGCTGAGGGCAGGCTGCAGTGGAACAAGTACTGGAGGAGTCCTCCCTCCCATCAGGAGTCCTCCCCAGTGCCATCCTGTATTGATACAAATGCATGTTTCACCATGCACATCTGTGCTTGTGTATAAATACATACAATAAGATCTTGCTGTCTGGCAGATAAGAGTTTGATACAGAACAGCTCACTCCAGCTTTCCTGTTCTATGTATGCTGCAGTTCTTCCCTCTAAAACTGAACTTGCACGTGAAAATGACTTGCATCTGTTTTTATTGATACACTGATGTGCTCTACTCACATTCTTATTTGATTGTCATCAGTAAAGCAATTAGAAGGAAAAAAATCTAAACTACTATGTGTGTATTACTCTGTTAACACGTTTTTCTCTTGCAGGTTGAACAGCTGGTTTCTTGAACCAATATATAACATTCATTGGAGTGATTTCCCACCCGCTCCTGCTAGGTACCCTGGCCACCTGGAAAGAGGACTTCCAAAGTTCAAACAGCAGTCTGTTGTGAAACTAGAATTTACTTAAAACTTACTCCATATCTCTAATGGTTGTAGATGTTTACAATGGAGAAAATTCAAAGGCGTTTTTCTTTTGTGTTTTGCATTTCTTTCTGATTAACCAATTAACTCAGATGTGAGCTCATGTCGTAAACTTAGTTGGCGCTCTCCAAATATTTATTGAATAATTAATTAATTTTAAGTATCAGGTAAATTCAATTGATTACAGCAAACTACAGAACCAGTGGCTGAAAATAACTGTGAAGTAAATGCTACAGAGGAAGAGCTATTTGAACAGCTACTTTGCTTCAAGATGGGATCTGAAAACGGATTCTTGGAGCTACTTGCGTATGAGAAGGACTGCCTGAAATGATATTTTCTTTAGGCTTCCCAGAATTTGAATGAGAAGAGAGGGGCCGCTTGAAGACACGGTAGAAGATTGAAAATATCCCTGGTACTAAAGCCTTCGCAGTTCCTCAACCACAACTGCTCTGATTGCCAGCAACAGATGCCATTGGGCCCCATTCTCATCAGCTTTTGAAAATTGCAACAATTAACAGTGTTCTTCTCAAGAGAACACTCTTCTGACATGGGTTTTCATGTTTAAAGTAAAAAAGGAACACCCCACAAACATTCTTTCTGAACTACACCTTTTCTATTTTCTAGTGGAAATTGTAACCACAGGTTGCCATGTTTTCCTTCCTGTGTTTGAAAACCACATGTGTTTTAGTGAAAACATTAAGGTGAGTAATGAAATGGAAGATTTCAAAGTGCCAGCCACCTGTCACTAGAAATGGAAATATCTCACTTAATCCTTCTTCTAAGGCAATAAATTAGAGTGAGTTGAAGATGTAATTTTTAGTCAATCCATCTCAGCTCAATAAAAATCACGTATCCTGATCTGGAGTAAAAATATTATACAAATATTTGTCAGAGTTAGGTTCTTTTGCACTTTATGGATTTGTTAAATGGAAAGAAATGTTATCTCGTCCATTGCTTTGTTATACAGCAGAGGAAACTGAGGCCCAGAGAGATGATGGGACTCCCCAAGTCCTCATGGCTTGTCAGTGGTGGAGCCCAGACATGTCATGATCATGAATCTGGAGTTCTAGGACTCTGAAGTCCACCATCGGCCACCACAGCACACTGCCCTGTTCCCCTGCTCACAGAGCAGGTAACAGCAGAAAAGGGGCGGGGAGGGACAATATTGAGTGCTTCTTAGGAACTTCCACGTTTTATTTCAACTCATTCTCACCTGTGAGGTAGATAAATACAGCAGAGGTGTGTTATACAAACTAACCAGCACTTACTATGTGAGCATGTTCTTCAAGTATCAATGGAAGACGTTTGTTACGAGGATTTGTTGCCATTACAGGTGAGGAAGAAGGTGATGATGTTTCTTTAAGGCTGAGAGTGAGAAGCCAAACAAGTTAACATCTATGCTTTTCCAAAAGCATAGCTTGACATTTTCCTCTATTTCTCTGACTTTCTCAGCAACACCAGAAATATCCTTAGGACCATAAGATAATTGCCAGTCGACTCCCTGGAGGGGAAGGTAACTCAGCAGCCACAGGTGTCTGCCAGTGAAAAGCTGAAGGTGCAGCTGGATGAGGAGAGGAGTCAGGAGCCTGATGTCCATTCCCACCTGGCCACGTGCGGCTTCCTCTGCCTGCCTCACTCTGTCACCCTGTGCCCCCCTCTGCTCTGGGCATAGCTGGCTACTGAGGGATGAGACCCTCGGGACGCTTTCTCCTTGAATATCTCCCATCCCAGCACTCGATCCTGGATTTAGCAGCTTTACAAACTCAGTTTTGTCTGGGTAATCAGTACATGATGCAAAAGCATGCAAGAGACTCATGTGTCATCCGTCACGGAGGGTCTGCCTCAGATCACCGATATTGTTCAATCACTTGGGGGGCTAAACCACAGATCAGAATGGTTCTCCGTGAGCAAAGACAAATGTGGCAAGACAATAATTAAGAGGATATTTATCTGAAGCTATCAGAGGTGAATCCTCCAGCAGTTTAGGAATATTTTCAACTCTTTAAGGAAAGAAGTACAATTAAGTACAATGGAACAATTCAGAAAACAAGATGACAAATTTTTATCGTCCAACTCTCTTTTATTTATTTTTCCATAAGTTTTTGGGGTACAGGTGGTATTTGGTTACAGGAGTAAGTTCTTTAGTGGTGATTTGTGAGATTTTGGTGCACCCATCACCCAAGCAGTATACATTGCACCGTATTTCTAGTCTTTTAGCCCTCGCCCCCCTCCCACCTTCCCCCTAAGTCCCCAAAGTCCATAGTATCATCCTTAGGCCTTTGCATCCTCACAGCTTAGCTCCCACATATCAGTGAGAACATACGATGTTTGGTTTTCCATTCCTGAATTACTTCACTTAGAATAACAGTCTCCAGTCTCATCCAGGTCACTGCAAATGCTGTTAATTCATTCCTTTTTATGGCTGAGTAGTCTTCCAACATGTAAATGTACCACAGTTTCTTTATCCACCAACCCTCCTTTTAAATATTCTTTGTCAAGCCCCAAGACTTTTAGCCTTAACATCTTATCTTTTATGAACTCAAATTAAAATCTCCCAGATGATTATGTTCCCTGTACTTACACTTTATGTCAGTGACGTGATGACACTTTCATCTCACAGATGAGACGCGCCACCTCTGAGGGACAGAGTGAGGAAATCCTCACCACTCCTGCTTGTTCTTGGTGCCTTCTTGCTATTGGATTCCATTTAGAAATTGGCATGGTCTGTCTTTTGCCCAGGTTGAGATAAATTCTACTTTTTAAGTGTTTAAGGCATGTAACCACTAACTACAATGTAAAATTCACACTTTACTGAACTTTTTCCTTTACAGATAATTTTTACAGCATTATTATTTGCTCTACGCAAGACATGGTGCCAGGAAACCAGAGGAGATACCAGAAGAGATCTAAAACAAACTCAAGTCTGGGGGGGCAGAGATGGGGGTGGAGAGGGAGGAAACAGGAGAGAGGAAGAGAGAAAGATGACTGTGAAATCAAGAGGTCAGAGGAAGCCTCACAGAGAAGCAGGGGGCTGGAATCGTAGCAGTGAGGATGGGAAAGGACTGGAGACACCATTTTAACTAACATTTCACTCATCAAATAAGAAAAAAGGATTCAGAAAGTATGCATGGCTTATTTAAGGTCACACTGTCACCAAGCCTAACTTGTTACCTTACAGAATAGCAGAGAGAGAGGGAGAGAGAGAGAACACACTGGTCCCCTGCCCTCCACTCACTAAGCTCCTGACGAATTCTCAGTCACCTGGGAAACCAACCCTGTTTCTGGCTACATAGAAAGGGCTATGTTATATTAATATATTATATTAAATATAATAATATCATACTTGATTTTCAAATAATCTTTTTACCGGAGTTGACACATGCAGAAAAGAATGCAAGTCACAAATGCACAGCTAGATGAACTTTTACAAAGTGGACCTACCTATTACCTACCTGCTACATCAAGTCATAAAAATAGCGCCATAAGCCATCCTGGTGCTCCCCCCCTGACACTCCAGCACCCGCCTCCCCAGATGCAGTAGCTACTCTCGTGACTTTCCATTACATGAATTAATTTTACCTGTTTTTGGATTTAATGTAAATAAAATCGTACAGTGTGTCTTTTTTTTGGACCTGGCTTCTTTTACTTGACATTTTGCTTTCAGCATGTGTTCAAGCTGTGGCGTGTTTCCACTGATGAAAATACCACAGTTTACCACAGTTTTAGTGTGCAGTCTCCAGTTGGTGGATGCTTGCGTTTTTTCTACTCTGGGTTGATTATGAACTGGGCTGCAGTGAACATGGTGTAGATGTCCTTTAGTGCCTATGTCTACATTTTTGTAGGGTATGTACCCACGACATGCCTGGGTCACTGGTTTTGCATATGCTCAGCTTTAGTAGGTACTGCTAAACCGTTTTCCAAAGTTGTATGAATTTACATAAGAATTCCACTTTCTCCACTCCCTCCTCATGATGTACATAATGGACTCACTATGTCCAGGGAGTTACAAAGTAGAGCATTGAACTTTTTGAATTTTCTTTCCTAGCTAAGAAGTAGAAGAAAGAATTTAAGTTGAGAACTGTGGGAGAAGTTCTTCATTCTATCCAAACGCAATCACAAGAAAAAGAGAATGTGTGAGTCTGCAAAAGGTAAGTAAATGTAGAGAGGTTTGGGGAAACAGACACAGGTATAAGGGTTTTGTTTTTTAAAAATCTTTTTAGGGCTTTGACTTTATGGAGTGTACAAAGACTATAACCTCAAGAACTCAGGTTTAAAGAATTTCAGTTCTTCTATTGTTCGGTTTCTTTAGCTCAGGTTTTTACTACGTTCCTAGGAAAGGTGGAAGCTTGGGAGTAAAGCTATGGTAGCTAAAATGTGCTGCACTAAGCTGAGTTTTATCGAGAAGCCTTTTAAGTTCTTAAATGTTTATGTCTTTTCTATTTCCCTTGGCAGAGCAAGGGACAGGACAGAAAGGTTCTGGGAAACAACCATCATGTCTTTTGCTCAAGAGAAACTTTCTCAGTGTGATTAAAATCCAGTCCACATTTCTGCAGCCCTCCCAAATTGATGTAACTCCTCCATTTACATACCTAATCTGGCAGTTCCGTATCAGTTGCTTGAGACTTGACCTTTTCCTCTTGTTAAAAGCCCATGATCCCAGATATTAAACAAGGAATTTGTGGTTTTCTTTCACTGTGCAGTGGAAATGCTTTTAAAAGTTGCTTTGGAAGAAAGAAAATTTGAAGTCATTCTTTGGCGTTATAAGGGCAGATTTAAACAGTATCATTACTCATTCTTTGAGTTTTTTTTATATGTGTAGGAACAATATTTGTCCTTCAGTAAAAAGCAAAGTAGCTTGTCCTATTCAGAGCAACCAGAACATTCCAATCAGCCATCTAAAAATCACATCTGCAATTTTCTAAAAAATTAGAACATCAGCAAATCAAGTCAAAACCAAACAAACAATTGTAAAAATGATGTTGTGGCCTAAACTATAAACTGTATGATATAGAAAATGTGGGCTTCAGTCTCAAGATATGTGACCTCAGCCACAAGGAGGATAAAATGCCAAAGTACTGACAGGTATCTTTATATTTTGAGATTAGCAATGACTTCAAATTTCTTTTATAGACAGTTTTATATATTTCAAAATATTTATGGTGAATATTTATCACTTCATAATCAGGCAACCAGTAAAAGTTATTTTTAAAATAAAATAATTCAAAAAAGTATAGATAAATGAATATTTAAAAATACCAAAATGTTATCTGTCTGTGGGTGGTGACATTCTGACTAATCTTTTTTCTTTTCTCTAATTTCTAGTTGTGTGTGTGTGTGTGTTTGGGTATACATAATCTTTATCATAAGAAAAATAACAAACATTTCTCGAAATCTATATGTGGAATACGACCCTTTCTTTTAGCCTTTGCAGTTGGTGGTCCGAATTCTCTAGACAGAGCTCAGCGTGGCTCCTAACGAAGCCTGCCTGGGTTCTCATCCTGGCTCTGCCTCTCACTTGCTTTGTGGTCTTGTGTAAGTTATTTACTTTCTCTGAGCCTCAAGTCGTCATCTGTAATGTGTGCACAGTCCCCATATCATAGGATTGCCGTAGGGTTAAATAAGATCATATATGGAAAATACTGTGATGCAAATGCTCTATAACGGGTAGTTGTTAATTCAAATTGCACCATTCTCTTCTTGAGGCTTATAGGGATCAAAGCACGTTAGAGGGTATGGCTAATCAATCTTACCTATAAAAATGCTGGGAGGTGATATGAATATACCCTCCTTTTAGTAATTTTAAAATCACCACTTTGAGAAGAGTTTGTGAAATAATGCATGACATTTGTAATCTGCGTAGAAAAACAAACACATTTTCTGTTTTCAAATACCACGTATCTTTGATCTTCACACATCTTATCTCCATCAAGTTCTCATAAGAGATATGAAAAGATTAGTTCATTTTTAAAATTATTTTTAATATTATACAAATATTAGAAATAGAATTGTAAGCCAATAGAAATACAAATGTGAGCTATTAAGACTATTTCTTAAGTATAAGAGATTTTTCTTCAGTCATCATCGTGCATTTTATTTAAGTACCAGGCAATCCAGGTGCGGTTTTGTTTGTTTTAATGAGTAAACTGGAGATCGAACATCTGCCTTCTGGGTGATCTGCTGGACTCCACATGCATGACTTTCTCTCTCTTACGTGCTGCCTCTACCTAGTGATAGGCAGACAAAAAGGAAGGAAAGAAGAGAAAGGAAAGGAAATGTCAGCTTGGCTCCACTCACAGCAGATGAGCCAATCCAAGGTGAAAGAAATAACCCGTCTCCAGGTTTGCGGTTGCGTCCCAAATAAACATTTTGAGGGTGAGATGCTTGCGTTGAGGGATAAACTGCGACCAAGAAACAAAGCACGTCTAAGTGACTCACACAACAGGCACACATAGTCAGCCACATTAGGCCACTGTGCTAAGCCACCAAGAAAAAAAAAAATCTTTACATTTTTGTTCCACAGAAGTTTTTCTTTAAGAGTGAATGGTCGAAGTGATGATGTAGCCAAAAAAGCTGGACACAACACAGAGAGTAATGATTTTCAGTGTTTTCCTGGTACCACCAGTATAGCCTTTTATGCAGGTGTTTGCAATTTTTTTATGCCAGTGAATATAGGAAATTAGCAATGAATACCACTAGAAGCAAATTGTAGTACATCCCCCATCACTGACAATTAGTACTTTAATTTGATAGTATCAGAATTTTATAGCTGGAAGAAACCTGATAGAATATCCTGTGTAGCCCGGCATACTTTCTGTAAAATGAGAAATCTCTTCCCAATTTGTGTGTGTGTGTGTGTGTGTGTGTGTGTGTCTGGATGGCAGAATAAAGCCAGGCTATGGACAAAGGAGAAGGGAATGATGAGGGTCAGGTGTGGCATTTGCCTTTTCAAAAAAGAGACTGAGTTACTGACTCTAAAGTAAGGTGCCTTTCAAATCTAAACAGATAAAGTGACATACTCAAAAGTAAGTTCCCTTTCAAATCTCAAGCAATTGCACTACGTCAAACGATGAAATTGCAACCATCAAATTTATCAATATGACAGTTTTCATCTTGATTTCTTCCTCCTGGATTTACAGATGAATTCTCAGATTGATTAATCCTTCCTGGGGAGGACTTGCCATTAAAACGTGTGGTCTTTTGGGTTTTCAGGTTGCTGTTGTTTTACCCTGCTGGAAGATAATCACTAAAAAGCAGTCTCTGGGGATTATCTAATCAATATCTCTTTAATTTCAGACAAAATTTTATACCCACTTGGGCCATAGTTATTCTGCTAATATCTCTAGGCTTCCCAAATCCAGGAGAACTGTGTCTGGGGGATCTTTAGAAATACTTGGACTGACTAGTTTTATGTTGGTTCTACCCTTAGAATCCAGAAACACACCAGAAGCATATCCTGTTAACTTCTATCTGTGTTAAGACAACATTGAAAACGTAATTATTCACTATCTGATTTAGAAACTAATGTCACAATTAGAGTCTCTGTATTGGTAGTGGTAACAACAACGATGACAACAAATTGTACCCATAGAATTTCCAAAGCCATAATTAAAACCAGATGGCAAATACTGTTTTTATAACTCCCACCTTTAAAAAAATAAAATACCAAAGGAACTGTTTCTTGTTTAATTTCATTCTTGTATAGTGTAATAGTAACTGATACCCAGGAAAAAACAATCTACTCTAAATATTCTACACAGTAAGGATTAAATTCATTTTCTATGGTTTTATTATTTAGTGGACATTGTGATACATTCTAATCTACACATTGCCCATCTATCCATGTCTTTTGTCCTCAGAATATCTTATTAATCAGAACTTTCATAAACATACACAATTCTTTGACTGTTTCAAGAGTCAGACTATAATTTCAGCTCTTGTCTTGTTTCTGTGAATATGATGGCAGAAATCATGGATTTGAAGATCAATCGGACCGGTATCAAGCAGTCCCCTACCACTTATTGGCTGAATGAGCTTAGGAAATCGTTTGTTTAACCTCCAAGGCTCAATTGTCTCATCTGTAAAATGAAGAGGATATTATCCAGCTCAGGGGATTCGTTGTTAGAATCAAATTAAATAATTAAAATAAAGTGTGTCACACTATGCCTCGACACAGGTAGTAAATGTACGATAAACATTAACTAATATTCACACATTATCTCTTTTTAAATGAAGGAATAATACATACTTCCCCTCCCTTGTGTAAGATTTTTTAAAGTAACTTAACATTACAAAGCATGTCTAATACATATTTTAAATAATGGAACTTTCAAATCTATATTGTAAACAGTTTTCAGACCTTAATCTAGGGTAAGGTTTACGTTCGCCTTTCACTGGTTTTCACTGGAAGAGTTGATATCAGTCTTACTATCAACAGTAATCGAGGTTCATCACTCCCCAAGAGGAGGGCCCGGCTTTTCATTTGTTTGTTTGTTTGTTTGTTTCAGGGTTTAGGGCTCTTTTCTGGCAATAACAATTTCTGACTTCTAATTATCTTTCTCCGGCTTGAAAATCTAAAGTTGGATTGAAGAAGAGAAATGACAACATCTCCCTTTTTCTTATCCAAGCTGTGAATTTAAAATACCTATGTTTTTGTTTGTTTGTTTATTTGTTTGTGCCTATCAACTCTGACCCATAGCTCCCAAAATAATTTTGATATTTTCTGAATAAATTGACACTAGACTTCACACATCGCTCATGTGTTCGGTTAGGGTAGGTCACTGTCCTCTAATTCCATGCTGATTCTTCTAGGGACTCTGGTGAGTCACTCGAAAAACAATTTCTGCCAAACCTTTGGGAAAGTATCAGTGGTTTGGTGGCCCAATTCTTCATCAAATAGTGCAAACTGGTTTCCTCCAAGCTGTGACTGCTGCAGAGACAGAAATGTCCTTGTTAAGTAACTCTGTCCTCAAATTTTCTATGTGTATCATATAGCCTGCTTCTCCCCGAATAGTACCTTTCTCCAAATCAAGACTCAAAATAAAATGTTTTCTTTTTAATTTCTATCCTAAATCTCATATAGAAGGAAGGATGCAAGAGGTAGTCTCCATGGAAGAGAGAGTATAATCACCAACTAGGTCCAAAACAAAAGCAAAGTGACGTCCTGGGTTCCTTTTTCCAGGTTCCGAGTTGCAGGAAAATGGGTTGTGGCAGCTCCGGGAGCAGACACATGGGAGTTCCTCCTTCCTCAGCTCTCAGGAGGGCTGCTGAATCCAAGGCAGGGGTCAGGTGCTTCCGAGATGAAGTGAACTGAATGAAGCGGCTACCGGACAGGCAGTCCTCAGCATTATTCCAGGAAACGTCAGGGTAGAACCTGAAAGAGGAAAAGAAGTACACAGCTGAAAGTTGGTGTGTGTTTAACGTAATGAGTGGAACCTCACCGCCCACGTGTCATCCCCTCCAGGAAACGCCATTTCCTCTTCCAGGAACAAAGGTGTGGAGAACTTCTGAGAGCAGCCGTGTTTATAAAATGAAGAGACTGTCTGATAGAAAACAGAAACACCCTGTGACCTGGGAAAGGAGGTGGCGGGTCTACAGGACGCTGGCATCAAGAATATCTAGAGGTGTCCACTACACCTAACGGATACCCAGAACAGACGTGAATTTTTTGTTTTAGATGAAATTTTAAGATGAAAAAATCCCAATTTTTTAGATATATGATGGATGTTGTTTTAAAAGATCCAGTCTTCAGGTTAACAGGTTTCCTATTGTAGGTTTCCGATTATAGGACGTCTGAGTAGCCAAGAGTCCTCAAAGATCAGTTGTCCAAAAGAGAAAGAAAGAGAAGCTGAGTGCACGATGTAAGAATGGAGACTTGGCCAGGTGCAGGGGCTTATGCCTGTAATCCCAGCACTTTGGGAGGCCGAGACGAGCGGATCACCTGAGGTGAGGCGTTCGAGACCAGCCTGGCTAACATGGCGAAACGCCATCTCTACTAAAAATACAAAAATTTGCATGGTGGCACATGCCTGTAATCCCAGCTACTCAGGAGGCTGAGGCAGGAGAATCACTTGAACCCAGAAGGTGGAGGTTGCAGTGAGCCGAGATTGTGCCACTGTACTCCAGCCTGGGTGACAGAACAAGACTCCATCTCAAAAAAAAAAAAAAAAAAAAAAAAAGAGAATTAATTATTCAGCAGCTCTTGAGATGGTGGCTCAAGCCTGACCTGGGTTTGAATCTTGGTTCTGGTACTTTATTAATTGTGGGATCTTGAGGGAGGTGCATAACCTTTCTAAGCCTCGTTTCTCTCTTCTGTTAAAGAGAGATGATGATGATGATGATGATACATATCACATAAGATTATGAAGATTACATGAGTGGTGCATCTAAAGTCATCACAGGCTGGGCATGGTGGTTCACCCCTATAATCCCAGCACTTTGGGAAGCTGAGGTATGAGCATCACTTGAGCCCAGGAGTTTAAAATCAGCCTGGGCAACATAGTGAGACTCCATCTCTACAAAAAAAAAATCTTTTTAAATATTAGCTTGGGCATGGTGGTGTGTGCCTGTAGTCCCAGCTATTTGGGAGGCTGAGGTGAGAGGATTACTTGGGTCCTGGGGGATCCAGGCTGCAGTGACCTATGATCATGCCACTGCACTCCAGCCTAGGCAACACAGCAAGACTCTGTCTCAAAAAGAAAAAAAAAAAAAGTCCTTCTCATACCTGGTGTATATACGAAACTTTTTCTGAAGCCACTAACTACTGATTAAATTAACAGGACATATGAGCTTCTTTTCAGTGCCTAATTGTCAATGAGAAACCCAGATATGGGGTGTGAGGAACTTACCATCGTTTAGGCACAGCAGCTGTTATCGGTTTGCCATTTCTTCTTTGCAGTGTAACAGGATCCACTGAAAAACAGTTGGAGAAAGAGCCAGGTGGATGGCACTCTGAGCTAGGGACGCTTCTGTTTTGTAGTTTGCAGAAAGAATCTGCTTGGGAATCACTGCTTCGGCTCTGCCTCCTTGTTTCCACACATAGACGCACTTTCCTGCCAAATTTCCATAGCAAATACCCAGTGAGCACCTACTATACGCCAGGTTCTGCTGATGTCAGAATGAGCCAGCACTTCTGAGGTACTGGCCACCCTTGAGCCTCCTGGCTAGGATCTTCCAAGAGCTACAGCCTCTGGCCTGAGGGTCAGTCCAATGCTGTTGGATATTGACAAATGTGGGGCTAATTTTAATGGAATATAGTTTTATCCTTAAAAGGTGTGTGTGTGTGTTGGCTTTATTGGGTTCATATGGATTAGGGGCATCATAATAACTCATTTCCCAGTGCACACCTGAGTGATTTAATCAAGTCATGAAACACCTTCTGGGCCTCAGTTTTCATCTGTCTTGCCATCCGCGGAGGTCCTTTTTAGCTGACATTCTATACTCCCATGACCAGAAGGCTGCTAATTCAACTCTGGGCTTTTGCTACACCTTTTTTGTTTGTTTGTTTGTTTTGTTTTGTTTTTGGGTGCAGAGTTTTGCTGTCCCTCAGACTGGGGTGCAGTGGTGCAATCTTGGCTCACTGCAACCTCCTCCTCCCAGGTTCAAATGATTCTCCAGCTTCAGCCTTCTGAGGAGCTGGGATTACAGGCAGGTGCCACAACACCCAGTTGATTTTTGTATTTTTAGGAAAGAAAGGATTTTGCCATGTTGGCCAGGCTAATCTCAAACTCCTGGCCTCAAGCGATCCACCTGCCTCATCCTCCCAAAGTGCTGACAATACAGGTGTGAGTCACCGCACCTGGCCTGTTTTGTTTTAATCGTTTTTAATGTCTCTCTCAAAACAAGAAAAGAAAAAAGGACAAAAAATTACTGTTTCACTTCTCAGATTCATCTGATCTTAGTACACTACAGCAAGAAAATACTTAATCAAGTACATTTTAATAATTTGATGTCATCATTGCAAGGAAACCATTAAGTGTATTAGTAACCAGACATACAATTTTCTAGCCTGAATGAGAAATTAGTTACATGGAGTACAGAAAGGAAACCACCCCAGTTATCCTCATTGTGACCATCATTAGTATTACCCACAAGGCATAAAAAGTCCTAAAATGACAAGCACGGTGGCAACATCACCTTTGCAGCTTCAAGCACAGTGAAGTTGACAACAGTTCCCCCTTGGCAATTGTGTATAAAACGACAATGTGCAGATACAGAAAATCAAAGTCCCAGGTCAGAAGCCACCTAGAAACGATGATCCCAGGACAGAAGTGTGCCCAAACTTCCCGGGGTAGGTCATTTTAAAAGGAGCAATGTTTACAAGACCTTTCTAGCGTAAAAAAAAAACCAGAGAAAACAGACACAGCTCTTTCCACCCAATCTGCTGGAGCGCCGTTTCGTTTTCAGTTTGGCGACAGGGAGGCATGTGGCCTCTCGCCCCTTTTCCTGACGCTGAGAATGTGGCCGGAGCCTGGGCGCTCCTGCTCGGCCTCGCCGCCCTCCCGGGGCTGTCCTGGGCCCTCCGGCCGCCGCCTCCCGCTCCAGTTCGCAGCTGGGCAACAAGTGGCTGGTAAGGAGGTGGGGAGCGGGAGGTGGGGAGCGGGAGCCGGGGCGCGCGACCGGGGGCGCACGGCGGGGGACCGAGCGCGCGTCCCTGGCCAGGGGTGCCGGGTCCCGGGAGGCTGGGCTGGCTGAGAGGCTGGCGAGCGCCCCCTGGCCGGCAACGCCTTCGGGGCGCACCCGCAGTGCGCCGGGCCCGCCAGCCCCGCCAGCCCCGCCAGCCCCGCCAGCCCCGCCAGCCCCGCCAGTCCCCGCGCAGTCCCCGAGCCACCGGGCAGCAGCGGCGCCGCGCACGCTCCAGGTAGGGCCCCGGGCCCCGCGCCCCGCGCCGCAGCCGGGAGGGAGCAGGCTGGAGGGGCTGAGACCCGTGGCGGGAAGGGCCACCCGGGGCCCCTCGGAGAGCCTCCGGGAAGGGGTGAGGGCTACCGGGGGAGCAGGCGGAGTAGGAAATGGAACCAAGAGGGCGCAGGAGCGCACCGGGGGGGCATTTCCCCGCTGGGTTTCTGGGGCGCGGGTCGCATGGGATGCGGGAGGCTGGCGACCTTAGCCGGGTGGGGGCCGCCGGCCTGGGGGCGCTTCGTCCTTTCCTCTCTCTTTTCCTTCTCACCTGAACGAAAGGCGGCCTGCGGGGAGGGAGGAAGGTGGAAAGTTTTTATATTCTTGGTAAAAAACGCGTGAGGAAAGGTGTTTTCTGGAGATGGTATCCTGTCCACAGGGGAGCATACCCCGTTTTCTGGGAATGTATTGGAGCACGGACGCGGGTGCCGTTGCTCAGGCTTCTAAACAAGCCAAGTTTCTTGTCAAGGGCCTGGGGGAGGGGGAGGCAGGTCTTTGAAAGATAACAAAAAAAAAAAAAAAAAAAGTCTGGGTGCTCATTCCTGTGGCCTCAAGTGAGGTTATTCTCCATCTTTGAGCGCCAGGTTAACCAAGCAAAATTTGTGCAATAAAGCATCTTGTGGTATTGGATTTTCGAGAGCCGCCGTTATCAATGGGAGAGTGACTGTTGAATGCTACAGCCGTGGGCGCTCCCCAGTGGGCATGAAGACAGGTCCACGGGCTGGCTGGATTGGGAGACTCCGGTCCTTCCTGCATGGAGAGCGCCACAGAACGGCCTCGTCCCCTGTGCTGTCCTGCCCGTCTGCGGGCTGGACGTGGTGCTAATAAAAGATGATTCCGGAGTGGCACGGGCTGAAGGGGACTAGGCTGGAGAAGGTGGAGCGAAGAGAGAGCATTCCGTGCCCTCTCCCTGCCCGTGGGGAAGTGAACCATCTGTTCCTGGTGTCCAAGTCCTTGACGTTCCAGTTGCCCTTTCAGAACACACCTCAAGCCTGTTGAATTCTTTTGAGAACCACCTACAAGATCTGAGGAGTCCGCCCACGCTTTCTGTCAACTCCGGCCTCTTTGTCCTTTTCTTTTGCCAAAGAAAATTCTAAACCATTGGGATTCGGGAGGCTCCATGAGAGATGCAGGAAGCCTGGAGGGTCCACTCCATTGTTCTTTTCCCTTAGTTTGCTCCCTAGAAGCCACGGTCCCCACTGGGCCCTTCCTGCCCGAGGCTGTGTGACAGACAAGCCCTATTCTTAAGGTCCTGGGTCCCCCACCCCACCCCACACCCCGACCTTGTGAATCATCATCTTCATTTTTCCCCTAACTTATCTTGGGTAACGCTTGTAAAATGGCAGGCTTACTGCGGATGCTTAATCTCTTTTAAAAAAGTGCTGTGTCTAGTGGGAAGAAGGGTGACATTTACCAATATGGTTGCAAATTACTTTTGAAGTTTATGCACAGCTGTTTAAAATCCCTCTGAGATCAGTGCCATTGTTTGATGCAGGTGCCTACCACAGAAGGCTCTTGTTAGCCCTTTCCTTCTGCTGACTGAACATACATATATTTAAAGACGTGGCGTAGGGAGAGCTTCTAAAACCTGCAAAGCCTCAGCTGCACAGCTCCTGCAAGTTAGCGATCCACTCTAAGTTTTTTTTGTTGTTTCTGCCTTCTTGTCTCTCATGAACTTTTGTTTCTGATTTCAAGAGTAACCTGCTGGGCACCGTCAGCCTCTGTTTCAGTGGCCTGCGATTTTCTTCTACACTTTAAAAATGTCAGTATCCAGGCAAGACTCTTGTCACCCACCATCCGCGTTGTCATGTTCACTTCCGCTGTTGTCTTGTGCTGTGGTGCCTCGGGGTGGCAACTGTTACTTGAGCAAACTTCTACCTCTGTTCTCCTGCAGAAATGTCCTCTCTGCGTCTGCGCTTACCACACACGGTGCAACAACTGGAACTTTGATTTGTTTTGCTGTCTCACTTCTCCTTCAGGCATTAAGGGGATGGTGTTTGATTATTCACACCTCAGCCCTTTCTATAATCTCAAAGATCCCTTTCAACAATAATACTCTCTGTCTCTTGCTAACACCAAGCATCAGAGGCCCCCTTACATAGCCGGCTTGTCATTGGTCATTTCTATAAAGTATTCTCATTCTAACATATGCTGTCTTTTCTGTGGAAAAGACTAAATTCTTCTCTGTAATGAATTAGATGTTTTAACCAAAATTCTATGTGGACTGGGTCCAGAATTTTCTTTCAAGAGTATGAGCTTGTGGTACAAGTATGTAACTTCGGGGATTCAGAAGTAGACCCACGCAGACGAATCTCCTTAGAACGTGTGATGTAATTACGGTATACTTGCCTGTCTTGAAATTAGGAATTAGAGTTAGTACTTCCTGTTTTTAATGCATTTGATGTCTTAGAGTTGCTGATTATGTTGTTGCACCTAAAAATGTTGCTAATGTGATGGTTCGTTAGCAAGGTTATATTTGATTTCAGGTGATTTCCTTTTTATGGAGTTCAGTCTTTCATTTTTATGTAATAATTTGCCTCAAATCATTTAAAATGATATATGGTTATACAATGAAAAATCTCAGCAATATAGATGTGATTCCGCCTGTGTGTGTGTATATATGTGTGTATGTGTGTGTGTACTCTTTAATTTAAAATAGGGAAATTAGTATTGTGATGGCATACGTAGCATTAAACTCATGCTTGCTGTTTCTCTTATTTTAACACTTTAAGCAGCTCATTTCTAAGTAGCTATGTGTTCAGCGTAGCTTTTTCGCACCTATTCCAGTTGTTAAGGAAGAAATCATGAGAAGCTATAGAAAAATGTGATGTTAAACCAGAGAAGATGGATGAAAAGGTGTTTCCTTACAATGGTGAAAATATCTTTCATTATTTTAACATGCCAAGCATTTATACATGTCAAATTCTGATTGCTCTGTCACCTAAACACATTCTTGGGGACAAAAGGAGCATCAGAGTGTTAGAAATTAGGAAAGCTCACTCAAGCCCAGAATCCTAGATTTTTGCTCCTGGATTAAATTAGCAAATATTTGGCGGGACATCTTTCTGCAGGTTGCTGTAGGTTGATGTTAGCTTTTGAATTAAGCTAATAGTATTAATTATAATAATCAGCATTAACAAAACCAATGATATATGGTTTTGAGTCATTATTATTTAGAATTTATGTGCCATAGATTATACTCAGAATTTTATTTATATGTAAGAGGCATTACTACTTCATTTAACAAAAGCCTTCATATAAATTAGATATTATTGTTATTCTTCTAATTTTTCAGATGAGGAAATGAGGCTCAAGGGGTAGAGCCCTTGTCCAGGCCTTATAACTGGTAAGGGGTAGAGTCAGGTTAGCTGGACCATCCAGATTAGTCTAACCATCAAGCATTTGTTTTCAACCACAGTCCCAGGCGACCTACCAGTTAACTTTTTTATTGTGTTAAAATATGCATAACTTAAAATTTAACTTCATAACTATTTTCTAGTGTACAGTTCAGGGACATTACGTATATTCACATTGTTGTGTGACCATTGCCATCATCCATCCACAGAATTCTTCTCATCTCCTAAAACTGAAACTCTGTCCCCATGGAACACTAGTTCCTCATCCCTCTCTCCCCTCAGGCCCTGGCAGCCACCCTTCTACTTCCTGTCTCTAAGATTTTGACTGTTCTGGGGACCTCACATAAGCGGAATACCGTATCCATCCTTTTGTAACTGTCTTATTTCACTTAGCCTCAAGCTGTATCCATGTGACAGCATTGGACAGGACTTCCTTCCTTTTTAAGTCTGAATAGTATTCCATTTATGGATATACCACATTTTGCTTATCCTTGCATCTGTTGATGGTTGCTTCTAACTTTTGACTATCGTGAATAATGCTGCCATGAAGAGGAACGTGCAAATATCTGTTTGAGATCCTGCTTTCAATTCTTTGGGGTGTATATACCCAGAAGTAGAATTGTGGGGTCACAGGGTAATTCTATGTTTTATTTTTTGAGGAACTGCCATACTGTTTTCCACAGTGGCTTGACCATTTTACCTTCCCACCAATGGTAGAAAGGGTCCCCAGTATTCCATATTCTTAGCAATGCTGTCTTTTTTTTGTTTTTTGAGATGGAGTCTCGCTCTGTCGCCAGGCACGATCTCAGCTCACTGCAACCTCTGCCTCCCAGGTTCAAGCAATTCTCCTGCCTCAGCCTCCTGAGTAGCTGGGACTACAGGTGCATGCCACCACGCCCAGCTAATTTTTGTATTTTTAGTAGAGATGGGGTTTCACCATGTTGGCCAGAATGGTCTCCATCTCTTGACCTCGTGATCCACCCACCTTGGCCTCCCAAAGTGCTGGGATTACGGGCATGAGCCACTGCACCTGGCCTTTTTAAAAAATCTTTTTTTATAGTAGCCTTTCTAATAGGTGTAAGGTGCTGATGAGTTAACTTTTTACCCAATCATCGAATGTCCAATGGCAGGGATCTCGGCGGATGCTACTCCTGAGTTCATTGTTTATTTCCTATCCCAGCTTGAGCATATACACATTTTTCTAGTGAAGAATTAATGGAGGAAATACAACTTACACAGCACCTAAGGGACTAGGGAAGCCATGGAAAGGACAGTCCCTAAAACATAAACAAAATGTCTCTGTGGGTATGGTTATCTCCACCTCCGTGAGGAACCTTATGATTCAGAAATGAGTAGTTGTTGAGAATAAAGTGAACATGGCATCAGTGTTAATAATCCTGAATGTGAGGGACAGATACTTTTTAGAAGGTTAGTGACAGATACAATTATCTTTTGTATGTTATCAGAGCAGGACAAGTTCCCAGGACAATGGAGAGAATGGAAAGGGAAACTGCTATTGATGAATTCACCAGGCCTTTGTTGCGAGCCTCCGATCACACACCGTGCTACAAAACCCACAGGGAGATGTAGTCAGGCAAATAGGAAATTATAATGAATTGTGATGAATTCATGAGATATTTGTACTATTATATATCCGTTTATAATGTCATGCAACTCTACTTTATATTTATTAGTTTCCTTTCCGTCTCTTTTTTCCTCTAGCATGAAATTCCATGTGGGCTGGCATTTTGTACCTAGATGTGTCCCCAGCCACTCTAACAGGGCCTGGCACATACCAAGTTCTGAATAAATATGTGCAGAAAGATGGTGTAAGTGTTTCACTAGGGGACGCACACGGTGTTATGTGTGCAGCTAGATTTGGGGTGTCCCAGAGCTATCAGTGATGGCTGAGCTGAGACCTGAAGGGGAAGTGGCAGTGAGCCAGACAGGGGGTTCTGGGAGGTAGGAACAGTGTTTGTAGAATGGCCCTGTAGCATTTGAGCCTGGAATCCCAGTGCAGTCGAGTCTAAGCCTTGCAGGTGAGTGGAAATGAGCAGGGTAAGCATCGCAGCTTCCATTTAAACCTCTTCTCCTCGTCCTAATTTGCCATATGACCTTAACCAGTGAAATTCTTGGAGTGAAGAAAATTGTGATCTCTGATAGCAGTGATGCTGTGAGAAAGGAGCATGTGCCGGCGTGTGGGCTGTTGCGGGTTGGAGCTGGAGGGGTCAGCTGCGCCAGATCACACAGGGCCTGTAAGCAGGTGAACCATATGCATTATCCTCCAGATGGGGACTGTTCATAGAGTGAAAGAGCATGTTATTAATCACTAAGCTTGGGTAACAGGTACAAACCCAGATTGTCCTGGGCAAACTGCCCTGTAGAGTTGCCCTACCTTTAAGTCATGTGAAGGAGTTTGATCCTTTTCTAAGAACAGGAGGAACCCTTTAAAAGGTTTCTCTACCAATGGATACAAGTGCCATTCAGGTTCTCTTCAGCATTTCAGAGAGTTTTACCTGCCCATGAACTCACAGCACTCGGCTTGCACTGGAAGCTCACCTATACCTTGACAGCTGTCTCCTCACTGGGTACTTAATTCATGAACAACTAGGAGGGAAAGAGGACAAGACAGTCAGAGGTCTGCTCTTTAACTCTTTGCATTTTTTTAATGGGGTATTGCTCTGTCGTCCAGGCTGGAGTGCAGTGGCACAATCTCAGCTCATGGCAGCCTCCACCTCTGAGGCTCAAGGGATCCTCTGGCCTCAGCCTCCTCAGTAGCTGGGACCACAGTTGCATGCCTCCATGCCCTGGCTAGTTTGTGCACTTTGTAGAGATGGGTGTTTTGTCATGCTGTCCAGGCTATTCTCTAACTCCTGGGCTCAAGTGATCTGCCCACCTTGGCCTCTTAGAGTGCTGAGATTAAAGACATGAGCCACCACACCTGGCCTAGCTCCTTTCGCCTTTAACTGGAGTGTTAGCTGATGCCAAGAACACACCTTTTGGGTTTTTCTTTTTTTAACCTTGTAACACCTAAAAGACTGGGTGCTAAGTGTTAAAAGAAAAAAATCTCAATCTGGTGATTTAAATATCTGCACAAGCAGAATCATTGTCATCCTGAAACTTTTTCCCCTGTGGGCGAGAATTCCTTATGAGTGTACAATCTATTGGAAAAATCGAAAAGTGAACAAACTACGGCAATATATTCTAACATTGACCGGTCACTATGGGCCATTTGCTGTGCTAAGCACTATATGTAGATGATTTCTTGGGTGCTTCGAGAACATGTAGAAGGGAACCAAGTCCTGATTCAGAGGTTCAGGAAAGGCTTCCAGAGGACAAGGTATCACAGGTGGGGATGGAAGATGTATGAGAATTAGCCAAAAGGACAGGGGTTCAGAGGTGAGCCAAGTCTGTCCTGAAAGTAAACAGAAATGTTCTTCTTGTCATTTTGAGAGAAGTTCATCTCAGCTGTGTTCAGCATTTTTAAGGCATAAGCTTCAACATTTTCCATTCTGTTTTCACTGATGTGTTTTAGCTATACAAAACCAGGCCTTCTGCACAGTTTTTCAAATTCCAAGACACAGTCCACTAGTGGGCAATGACATTAATTTTGGGAGTGATAGCAAGCATGAAATAGAATAAAACAGAAAATACTAGAATGCATTTAATGTAGGAAGGGTAATTATTTCATGAAACTTTGTATCATTTGGTTTGGGACACATTCAATCTGTTTCTTAGCTAAAAAAAGACATTCATGCAGCCAAAAAACATGGAGAAAAAAACCCTCAACATCACTGATCATTAGAGAAATGCAAATCAAAACCACAATCAAATACCATCTCATGCAAGTCAGAATGGCGATTATTAAAAAATCAAGAAACAACAGGTGCTGGCGAAGTTGCAGAGAAATAGGAACGCTTTTACACTGTTGATGGGAATGTAAATTAGTCCAACCATTGTGGAAGATGGTGTGGCAATTCCTCAAAGATCGAGAACCAGAAATACCTTTTGACCCAGCAATCCCATTACTGGACATATACGCAAAGGAATATAAACCATTCTATTATAAAGATATGTGCACACGTATGTTCATTACAGCACTCTTCACAATAGCAAAGATGTGGCATCAACCCAAATGCCCACCAATGATAGTCTGGATAAAGAAAATGTGCTACATACACGCTGTAGAATACTATGCAGCCATAAAAAGGAATGAGATCCTGTCCTTTACAGGGACATGGATAGAGCTGGAAGCCATTATCCTCAGCAAACTAACACAGGAACAGAAAACCAGACACCTTGTGTTCTCACTTATAAGTGGGAGCTGAATAATGAGAACACATGGACACAGGGAGGGGAACAACACACACTGAGGCCTGTCAGGAGGTGGGATTGGAGGGAGGGAGAGCATTAGGAAAAATAATACCTAGGTGATGGGTTGATAGGTGCAGCAAACCACCATGGCACACGTTTACCTATATAACAAAACTGCACGTCCTGCACACGTACCCCAGAACTTATTATAAAAATTAAAATTCAAAAAGTAAAGTACATACCTATGGCATTAAGTTTTCTATACCATTCCTTTAAGTTATAGAATCGGGTGAGCTTAGGGGCCAGAAGGAAGAGGGAGCGATGGGAAGGCAGTCGTTAGTCATGCCCTGTGCCCGGAACCCGGGAATCAGTCATTCGGAAAGCCCCATATGTTGGGTGGATCTCACAGCTTACAGAGAAGCCAGCTGAGGTGTGCAGGTTAAGAAACTTGATCAAGGGTCACACATCAGATTACTAGTGCTGACCCCTGATCTCTTGGCTTCTGATGTGGCATTCTTTCCATGCCTCCAAGGACTGTGTTCCCAAAGTTTGTTAGTTAAGTGGCTGTTTAGGGAAGGACCACACGTGGTTCCTGTTTGTTTGTTTGTTTTTGAGACAGGGTCTTGTTCTGTTGCCCAGGTTGGAGTGCTGTGACTCAATCTCGGCTCACTGCAACCTCCGCCTCCCAGGCTCGAGCAATGATTGTGGCTCAGCCTCGAGGGTAGCTAGGACTACAGGCATGCACCACCACACCTGGTTAATTTTTGTATTTTTAGTAGACAGGATTTCACCATGTTGGCCAGGCTGGACTTGAAATCCTGGCCTCAAGTGATCCGCCTGCCTTGGCCTCCCAAAGTGCTGGGATTACAGGGGTGAGCCACCCCACCCATCAGGGGAAGATATTTTCTTAGGGGGAGTATGTGATAACCATGTCCCTGGTTTGTTAGGAAGGATATAAACTTTGAAATGTACCCATCAGTTTCATAAAGAACAAGACAGGTTAGGAAGAAATAGCGTTTATTATACAGACCAGAGATCTTTCAGCATGACATTGACAAATATAAACTTGGCCACCGTCCCTCCGCTAAAGCGTTTCCCTTGCTGCTGAGGAAGGACCACCTGGTGATGTGTGAGATCATGCACTTTCTTTGCCGCCTCTGTGGTCGCTGGGATCATCACAGCTAAATCCAACAGCCTGTTTTTCCAGCGTTTACACATAGGCTGATGAGTTCTCCTGGAAAACATGCCGCTCTGCAAATTCAGGATGCCGTAGCTCTGTGACTTCCCCCTTAGTCTAGGATCTCTGTCTTCCCCAGCTCCCAGACATTTCCCTGGCCAATGATCTTGCTTTCCATGGCAGCTTCTCCTCAGCTGCTCCCGCCTCTGCCGTCCCCTTGCGTTCAGCAGCCGCCTTGCCTCCTGCTTCCCTGAGAAGGTGCAAGTTTCCCGAATGAGAACTGCCCCCACCCTGGGATCACAGGAATGCACGCCTCACTTTATCTGAATCCACCCTCTCATCCTTCTTTTCTTTCACAACGAAAGATACCCCTCAGTTCCAGCCAGGCGCAGTGACTCACATCTGTAATCCCAGCACTTTGGGAGGCCGAGGCGGAATCACTTGAGGCCAGGAGTTTCAGACCATCCTGGCCAACATGGTGAAACCCTGTCTCTACCAAAAATACAAAAATTAGCCAGGCGTGCTGGTGCATACCTGTAATCCCAGCTACTCGGGAGGCTGAGGCAGGAGAACCGCTTGAACCCAGGAGGCAGAGGTTGCAGTGAGCCGAGATTGACCCACTGCACTCCAACCTGGGTGATGGAACAAGTGTCTATCTCAGAAAAAAAAAAAAAAAAAAAAAAAAAGCCGGGCGCGGTGGCTCAAGCCTGTAATCCTAGCACTTTGGGAGGCCGAGATGGGTGGATCACGAGGTCAGGAGATCGAGACCATCCTGGCTAACACCGTGAAACCCCGTCTCTACTAAAAAATACAAAAAATTAGCCGGGCGAGGTGACGGGCGCCTGTAGTCCCAGCTACTGGGGAGGCTGAGGCAGGAGAATGGCGTGAACCCGGGAGGCGGAGCTTGCAGTGAGCTGAGATCGCGCCACTGCACTCCAGCCTGGGCGACAGAGCGAGACTCCGTCTCAAAAAAAAAAAAAAAAAAAAAAAAAAAAAAGCCCCTCAGTTCCTGCCTGAGGCTCACCTCCCCTGGGGCCCCGGAATCCATTTCTTTCTTGTTCTTGGGAATCTCAATCCCTTATCTTCCCTGTCACCTGTGTTTTCCTTCTCTCCCTCATTTCTGGCCCCATTCTCCCTGTACTGTATTAAGTGAGCTTAAATCCCTTCCTTCTGTGAAAAAAAAAAAGAATTATATATCCTTTTATACATTCCTCCTGCTACTTCCTTGTCACTCTCCTCTTCACAATCAAACTCCTCAAATTGTTGTCTACACTTGCTGCCTCTGCTTCCTCACCCCACATGTCTTGAACTGTAGATGCCTGGCCTTGCCTCTTGAGCCCCTCGGAAATGATCCCCCACCCTCTCCCCATGAAACGATCACCCGCACCCTCCTCATGGCCGGTTCCCGTGGAGTTCTACCCCCCTCTTACCTGACTTCCTGCAGCCAGATGTGCTGTGAGCACACATGCATCCTGGGTGCTTGCCCCCCTGTGTCTCCCATGACCCCCCGCCCATGTTTCCTTCCCTCCTCTCTTCTCCTTCGCAAGCTCCTCTTCTTTATCAACCTGGATGACTGATGTTCCTCAATTTTCCCACCCTGTGAGCATCCTCATCCCTCATCGCCCTCCATACCTATCTCCTCGCTGGCCCTGACGCCGCCATGACTGCCCTTGCCGTTCTTCCCCAGATAGTTCCTGGGCACGCCTAATGCCTCATGCCGCAAAACTGGATGCACCACCTTCCCTTTCCTCTTTCAACATGTTTTCCCCTCCTGCTCTTTTCTGCAACTGGCATAGACATCACCTGCTGCATGACCTGAAATCTGTGTGTCATTCCTTGACTCTATCTCCCCTATTTCCATAACTTGCCCCAAACCGATTTTATGCGCTCACCCTGATTCCTCCGTGTTCCCTCCAGCCTGTCACACTCCCGCCACCTCTGCTCTAATTACAGCCACCACCGTCTCTCTTCTGCGTTGACGTGGAACCTCTTCCCTAGCCGTGGTTACCGTGTGCTGCCTTCTGGAACCCGGCGTGCCGCTCCCTGCTCTAAGTTCTCCAAAGGCTACCCAGTGCTCCCGGGATAAAGCCCAGGCTCTCTGATGTGGATGTGAAAGTTCTACCCCTTTCCTCTCCAGCCCTCACATCGGGTTCCTCCAAGTCTGAACCTCTTTAAGCTCCTCGGAGGTCCCTGCATCCCCTGGTCTCATGAGCGTCTGCTCAATCTCTGAGCTACTTCCTGTACCTCATCAGCTCCCAAGATGGCTCTTGTCCTCTGGAAAGCTCTTCCTGATCCTCCACGTCAGCACTTGGCTTTCTTCCACACTGCACACTCCCTGAGGACAGGATCCACACTCTCTCTTACTCTTTTTGTTGCACTTCTAGCATTCAGCATTGTATCTGACACATAGTAGGTGCTCAGTAAATATTAGTGGAATAAATAAAGGAGTCATACCTTTTAGAATCTGTAATGCCCAAGGGACGGTGTGCTGAGTGCTAGAGGAAAAGCATCCCAGTCTAGTGACTTAAATGTCTGCACAACAGAATTACTATTGTCTTGGAAGGTTTTGCCTCTGGGCCTCTGGGGTTATCTAGATAAATTCTACCAGAAATCAGAGCTGAAGGGGGTGGGAAATGTTTAGAATTCCAGGAGGCGACTTGCTGCAAGAAAAAGACTCCACCTCCCCTTGTATGTGGTTTGATTTTTTTTTTCCCCTTATCATCCTCTTGGCATCCTGCTTTATGGACCATTGTAATGTCAGTAATTAAAAAAAGATTAAGCTAAGCGTGATCAGGAAATAAAAGATAATATTAAAATATTCAAAAATATTCTATAAGCAAAAGAATGAGGCAACAGGTAAACATAAAATGTAGACATACCAAAAATTCATAAGTGATTTTAATAAAGAAAAAATAGTAAAGGATAAAAGAGATAAAATTTTGTTTAAATTAAATGAAAAATATTTTAAGGATTCTTCAGAACAAAATCATAATTTTTTTTTTTGTTAGTTTTTGGGGGATTTTTTATTTTGTTTTGGTTTCGTTTTGTTTTGTTTTTTCTTTTTTGGAGACAGCGTCTCGCTCCGTCATCCAGGCTGGAATGCAGTGGCGTGATCACAGCTCACTGCAACCTCTGCCTCCCGGGTTCAAGCGATTCTCCTGCCTCACCTGAGTAGCTGAGAGTACAGGCTCACACCACCATGCCTGGCTAACTTTTGTATTTTTAGTAGAGACATGTTTTCATCATGTTGGCCAGGCTGGTCTCCAACTCCTGACCTCAAATGATCCTCCCACCCGCCTGCCACCACCAAAGCACTGGGATTACAGGCATGAGCCACCACGCACGGCCTATAATCACTTTTAAATGTACTAAAATAGATACGAGTAAGAAAGGTAAAAGACTCAATTCAAGAATTAGGATGATAGAGGTATGCCCAAAACAAAGTAAGTGAAAGCGTTCACTAAAAAAGAATGTTTATCTTAAAAGGAAAGAGTAGTAAACTATTTAGGGGACTCACTTAAAAGTAGAATAAACCAACATTATGAAACCAAAGAAAAGCATAATCTTTTAAAGAAGATTAGAAATAAATCCCAGCAACAATAAAATAAAATGGGCACTCACATCTATGGGTTTCTACAACAGCTAAACCCCGGCTAAAACAGTGTTAAAGCCAGTGCTGAGGTTTCCAGCTTGTACCCCACAAGGCCTTGGTGACCTCAGGGATGTCACAGAGGGAAAACACTGGGACTCCACTGAGACATTTCCCTCCTGGGGAATGTAAGCACAGGGTCAGGTAAGGGCAGAAAAGAGAGCTACGCTCAACTTTGTCTGCAGAATTTGGATGACACGTCTTCCTATGCAAGACTTGGTACCTTGTGCATTCTGGCCCTGAATTGCATCTCTATCCATTGTGTTCTGCTATCCTTTTAGAAATGAGAAGGGAATGGGCTCTTTAGGGCCAAGAGTATCCCTGTCTTTGTTCATGGAGGTCTCTTCTCAAACAGAGTCCCTATGTCCTGTTCATGAAACACTATTTGCCCCTACTATATAATTGGCATGTTTTTAAGTGTCCTATTGTATTAGACCTTTTCCAAGTCACCTGTGATGTATGGACTTTCTCTCTGCTTCCTGTGTCTCTGGGGACCTGAGGCTTCTATCCTTCTTATTACTGGAGCTCCCTAATGACATTTTAATTCAATTATTGTCTCCTGAGTAAGCCTGAGAGCATGTACCAAGTCTTCTCTTTCTCTCTTTAACTCTCAGCACAGAACTCAGACAGAATCTTGGATTGAGGAGGTTCATGAGGCCTCCTATAGCCAGGGAATATATTTAATTTCCCTCCAGTCACCAATATGAAGGTTTCCAAACATTAATACCATATTTTAGGCCCTAATCATTAACATTGAGAGCCCTAAGCACTCCAATTTGGGTCTAGATCTAAAGGTGAGTTTTAGGGGAATCTGACTGAGAAGTGTTCCGGGCCAGCTCCATAGAAACCCTTGGGCACACTGACGTCTTCCTGGCCGGTGTCATCTGCTTGGTCATCAGCTGTATTCCTCCCCTCCTGAGCTCTCTCTGTCTCTCTGCTCTTCAGTTTCCTTGCAGTAATCAAGGACAGGTGGTGGCTGGCACACAAGGATATTGGGAACCCATTGGGTTGTCCCTTGTAGGAGAAGAGACTGGAGAGAGGCCACTGAATCTCTTTGCATCATTCACCCTACCTAGTCCCGCTCTGCCAGGGTCACGCTCACCTTCCAGACCTACCCAAGAGTGAAGTCGGACTGAAAAGTCCCAGAAGTGGGAATTGGGAGACAAGGTTGAATGGATTAGGGGCAGGTCTGGGATTCCTCCTGATTCGAATACTTTGTAGCTATTTTTGGGAGGCCCTTTTGGCATCTACCCATTCTGGCCAGACCAGGATTTCACCTGGACAGCTGGGGTGGGAAAGAAGTGGATGCATTTCAAGCTCCTAGGGCTGTAGTTGGTGTGTCCTGTCATAACCACTGCAGAACATCCAGTGTAGGTCAGAGGATGAAACCACTGGTGGCACGTATAACTCTACACCAATAAACTGAAGTGCAGTCACACAAACATGGGAGTCATTCAGCTACAATTAGCTTTGCTATGGACAGGAGGAATTAAAATGTAATGCCATAGCAACAGCAAAACATGATTCGTTCTACCGTGTTAGTGGGGATGGTAACACAAGGAACGTTATGATAACCAAGTTTCTCTAAAAAGGTCAAATGGATTTCCTCAGTGGGCTATGTTTCTGGAATATAAGATAATGATGAATAATAGAGGAAATCTCTCCTCTAAAAATGGGAACTCTAATTCATCTGCACTAGTCATTCAATAAACATAAATTGGCATACATTTTACTGGGGACATACTTAGAGGGGTAATATGAACAGTAGACATAAATAACTCTCGTATAGGAAGAACATGAATTACTCTACTTTGTAAATATTAGTTTGGTGCAAAAGTAATTGTGGTTTTTCAATTACTTTTGATGAACGTAATTCAGTGGGAAGTAACTTACATAATTCCGAGTTCTGAGGCAGAGGCAGCTGAAGTATTTGCCATGGTAATGAAAAGAAGGACTTTCCTCCTGGGATTCTTTCCTAGTTCCTGGACAAGGAGATTTGTTAATATTTATAGTACACTTGAGATCTGCAACTAAAGGTGCTTTAGGAGAACAAAGTATTGCAACAAGAGGGAAGGGATTTTTGTTTCTTTTTAAAATAAAATAAATGCAATTTCTTTCACCAAAAAAGGCTAACATTGCTAAGCATATATTAGCACTTCCTTTTAGAAATTAATAAAGTAAAACTCAACCATTAGCAATTTCCCATAGCTGGAGCTGGCAGAGGGGAATGTTCACACATCACATCATGTTTGAATTCTGTTATTTTTATAGAGAAGAAAACCAGCAAGCAAACCCCTTCTCTTGAGAGAAACAGCTTAAAGTATTCAGAACAGAGAGCATATGTGTCTACTGAAATAAAATAAAATCAATTTTCTCTAGGAAAATGTTATAGATATTTTCTCATGGAAAAATAGACTAGACTTCTGGGTCTAAATATGTAAACATAAAGAGAGATCACACTATTCATTCAAGTACTGTGCTATCTCAAGACACCCAGCCATGCTGCTGAGAAGGCACATTATAAAGAAGCATCAAACATTCTGCAGTTTCAAAAAGTGAAACGTACATTTGCTTGAATGTGCATCTAAACACTACCCATAGGAAAATTCAAACGAAATTCCAGGGAATTTTAATCCACATGCCACATTTTCTTAGTCTTTTGCAAGATAGAATCAGAGGATTACATTTTCTGAAAACTCCTTTTTCAAAAGCTTAAGCCCTAATCAGTTAAGTGTGACAAAGGCTGGAAATGGGATTTGGTAGTAAGTAATTAAGGATGAAGTGCAAGTTGGTATATATTGACAGTGGACCCGTGCTATTGTCCTGAAATTGTCAGTGGGGAGTTTATTCTTTATTTGACATGTGTTTATTTGACCCAGAGCATTGCTTTGAAGATATCAATTGCTATGGAACAAACTGCTCCCAAACTTAGTGGCTTAAAAAGCAGCACCATTGTATTTGCTCTTGATTCTGTGGGCTAGGGATTTGGGTCAGCTCTGGCTTGGCGGTTTTGGTCTTCACGGCATCCCTAGGGTCCTCTCATAAGGTTGCAGTCAGATCTGAGATGGGGTCACTCCCTTATATGGCCCCTGGGTGGTTGAGATCCCCCCACCTGTTATTTCTCCATATGGGGTCTGAAACTGGGAAGTTCCTGCTGACTTGGTCTTTGGGTGAAAAACAGGTCATAGGCCAGGCAAGATCAAGGAGGGGCAGCAGAGAACACTCCTGGGCGAGCAACACAGTGGCCTCACAGAAGGACAGGTGGGAGGGGAAGGGATAGGCTGCAGCAGCTGCCTTTGAAAATACCATCGAGCAATAGTATTGCAGCCATTTATACCATAATATTTCCTACAGAGGACCTCGCTTATTTTCCGAGACTGAGCCTCTAGTCTTGCTCTTCACACTGCTGATAGAGGATCTTGCTGCAACAAAAATGATTGCTCACTCCACTGCAAAGCTCTTTGGTTACTCCACATCACCTGCAAAATAGTATCCCGGACCTTCGCAGGGCCCGTGAGTTCTTCCCGGCCTGTCCCCTGCCTGTTAGACTCAGGCCTCCCTTGAGTCCTTGAGCACCTCGTAGCTCCCCAGGAGCCCCTGGCATTTTACAGCTCTGCACCTGATCCCAGGCCCAGGGTGCACTTCTCACGCTCCAATCGTCACTTGGCTAACCCTTGAGACATCACCTCCTCTGCGAAGGCCCCCACAGGCTGGGTCAAGGTGTGTCTCCTCTGCATGCCCTGGCATCCTGTGCACATGGACAGCTCAGCAGCTCTCACACGCCCTTCCTCCCTCCCCAACTGCACTGTGAGCTCCCGAGGGCAAGCTCTGCATCTCTTTGTCTGTCTAGCCCCTAGCCCTCGCCTTGAGCAGAGAGTCCCACAAGTAGCAAATACTCAGTAAATTTTGATGGAATGTCAGCTCAGTATAGGCACATGACAGAGTGGAGGAGTGTCGGAGGGAAAAGACCAGAAAACCCCATACAGGAAGAAGGTGGTGTGATCCCATGGAGAGTTGGAGGCAGGAAGAGGAGGAACAAAGCGGTGGGCTTAGGCTGCCAAGTGGAGGCTGAGAGCGCGCTAGGTAGACGAGAGATGTGAACAAGCATAAAAAGTAAAGCAGAAAATCTGATTCGATGTAAGATAAATCGAGGCATGTGTCATGATGAGGGGCTTATAGGGAAGAGGCAGTGACAAGGTAGGAGAGATGGCCCAACATCAGGATGGGCCATGGAGACCTGTGCCCCTGACCTGGACTCAGAAGGCAGGGCACCCAGAATCCCACCCATGCACCTCCAGACATGCAGTAGATCTCCCTGTCACCGAGAAGAGGAGGAGGGACACTGGGCAAAGTGAGGTTGCTGCTTCCGGGACTCTTGGAACTGTGGGACTCTCGCTCTGAAATCCCAGCCATCCCTTCACTTTCGACTGAATATCTTCACTCTTGAGCCAAAGTGATTGCATGCCTTTAAAGTGAAACTGTGTGTACCGGGATCTAGTTGACAAGGGACAGGGGCTATTGTTTTATTGGGGGAGGGGAGGTGGCAGCTGAGAACCAACCAAGGAAGTCCACCTTGAAAGAACCATAGCATTTTTTCAACAAAATAACTAAAAAGTAATCATTACAGAAAATATTTTAGTGCTAAATCTTGGAAGAAAACATGAGTGTTCTTTTGACTCTGAGTATGTAATAATTGCAACTAACATAGATTGAACTTTTTCTGTCTGCTAATAACTGTTCTAATCACTTTGCATCTATTAACCCATTTAATCCTATTATGATCCTCATTTTTCAGACAAGAAAACTGAGGTTAAATAGCTCGTTTAAAGCCACAGAGCTACCATACAGCAGAGCTGGAATTTGAACTCAAGCAGTTTGATGCCATGGTCTGTGTTCTTAATACTCCACGTAGCAAAGCCTGATTTTGGGAATATACCTTATCTACTGACTTACGTTTAAAAGTACTACCTGACATTGAAGTTAATTCTGAGAAGTGGGTTTTGAGACTTCCTTCTCTCTTTATAGCTCAATTACTGTGTGGGGCTATTTCCTTGTTTTGCTGTCCAATATATTACTTATTTTAGTAATGGAGAGAACACGCACTCTGGTTGAGCATCATCATCAAGCCGGGAGCTCTGCTTAGACCTAGTCGGCTTTGCTGAGTTCTTCTCCAGGCATTCTCTGCTGGGCCCTGGAGTGTGGGTCTCTCTGCTCAAGCACTGAACACTCCTCCTGGTGTTTAGAGAGATTTGGAAAAGGCTGAAAAACCACATGGAACTCCGGAAGTTGTTGTCTTTTCAGGGAAAACTTGTGAGGGAGACAGGAGATGGCCGCAGTGGTTTTCTTTGGGGTCCAGCACTGACCGGGGCATTTATGAGGCTCCCCTGCAGGAGAACCACACGGATGAGTTCATAGACAAGCCTGAGTGGGCTTCTCCTTTGTTCCTCCTTACCTGTGAGCGTCCACCTCAATCCCTCCCTCTTTCCTTTCCAGTATCTCCAGATGCCAGGTCCGTGGCTCAATGTATTTCCTTCCTACCAGCATTATTTCAAACTGACAATCTTGTAAATTTTAAACTATAGTTTAAGTAAACCTTAAAAGCTTATTTTAGAATCCTAATCTGCTTTTTCAGACTTTTATTCACCTCAATTCTCCAACTCCCTTTTCTTTTTCCTTGAACTTTCCTCCCTTCTTCCTGCTTTCCTCAACTCTTTCATGTCTTTTCATGCTATATTTAATAACGTGCTAAACACATTAAAAACGGCAAGTTCTATCATATCAACATACATGCACACACCCACACACATATATACTGACGACCGTCACTTGCAAAGGCTGTTAAGAAGAAAGTTCGTTTAATTAAAAACCAGCAAGAATGGTGGCCAGATTAACATTCTTGAGTCATAACTTGGAGGTTTGAACTTCAACTTTATGGAGCTGTTCTGAGAATTTAAAAAAGTAATCTATTCTGTCATACTGTGAGATCTACATAAATTATTTTTCAGCATAGGCCTTTGTAACTTTTTAATTGGCTTTTGAGTCGGTGTGTTTCTGTGTATGTGAATCAGTTGTAGGTTCACGTCAAATTTCTAATTGTTTCGATGCCTATTGTTTAGTAATATTTGACAGGGTCCTGAAGCACACGATTCCAAAAAGTTCAAAAAAATACCCTTATTCAAGAAAACATTTCTTTTTTCCTTTTCCTTTTTTTTTTTTTTTTTTTTTTTTTTGAGACAACAGGGTCTTACTCTGGTTGTCCAGGCTGGAGTGCAGCACAATCTCAGCTCACTGTAGACTGCACCTCCCAGGCTCAGGTGATCCTCCCACCTCAGCCTCCTGAGTGGCTAGGATTACAGGTGCACACCACCATGCCCGGCTAACTTTTTGTATTTTTAGTAGAGACACGGTTTTGCTTTGTTGCCCAGACTAGCCTCAAACCCTTGGACTCAAGCAATCTGCCTGTCATGGCCTCCCAGAGTGCTGGGATTACAGGCGTGAGCCACCGTGCCCAACCTCAAAAGAATAATTTTTAAAATTTCAAGAAACCTGTACTTTGTTTTGACTTGGTTTCTAAAATAGAAAATAAAATGGATTATTTATATTTGACCAAATAGACACATTTTCAGAGGCTGAACAATTCTCAGAGGCTGAACAATTCATTGAGTATGTAAGCATTAGCCCTGAAAATGAATAACAAGGAAAATTAGAGTAGCCACCAGGTGCAGCATATCTGTGAAACACTATCCTAGGGGCGGAGACAAAGTCTCCACACTTTCTACGGGTTCATTTTGTCTAATCGGTCCGTGATGCACCGCCTCTCAGCCAGCGTTTGCAGGTTTTTAGATTCAGTCGTGGAGGGGAAGAAGAAGCCGTGTAAACCAAAAACAGCACAGACGGATTTCTTTCTCCTTGGAGTAGGCTTCCCAACAAATCAAGGATGACTGCCTTTAGAATGCTGCTCCCCACCTAATCTCAAAATACTCCAGAAAGTTCTCCCTACACCTTATTCTATCCAGCACCTGAAATGCTGCCAGCTCGGATCTTAAGGGACACAGATCCTCTTAAAAATGCAAGCACTGCTGAGATTCCCTTCACCCATTAGCGTGGCTTAGGCAGTAACAAACAGAAAATGGATATTTTCAAGGACAAGGGGAAAGCTGGGTTTTATTCGGTCACTAAATGTTGACTGATCAAACACCTAACTTGTCACGCCTTTTTCTGGGTGTTTAAAACACAGGGGGAGAAGAGAGGGAAAAGGTACTGACCTTCGTCAAGCCTACACCTACTTTTTTTGGAGTAGAAAGACAATAAGTAAATAACACACAAATAAGGTAAAGTCAGGCACCTCAAATGCAATGACGTGACCACTACACATTCTGTGCATGTAACAAAATACTACATGTGCCCCATAAATATGCAAAATCTGAGGTATCAATAAAAACAAACACACACACACAAAACTCAAAGAACAATAAAACAAAGACAGTGAAGAAGTAAAGAGAATTTCTAAAATCTGGCCTGTTTTTAGATTATTAAATGTTTCCTTTTTTTATGGAGAGTGAAAAAAATATCTGATATTGTACTTGCTGCCACAAAATCATGGTTAACAAAAAAGATACAGGCCAGGCGCGGTGGTTCACACCTGTAATCTCAGCACTTTGGGAGGCCGAGGCAGGCAGATCACCTGAGGTTAGGAGTTCGAGACCCTCCTGGCCAACTCGGCCAAATCCCGTCTCTACTAAAAATACAAAAATTAGCCAGGTGTGGTGGTGGATGCCTGTAGTCCCAGCTACTCAGGAGGCTGAGGCAGGAAAATCGCTTGAACCCTGGAGGTGGAAATTGCAGTGAGCTGAAACTGTACCACTGCACTCCAGCCTGAGTGGCAGAGCAAGACTCTGTCTCAAAAAAAAGATACAAAGGAGTCACTAGATGATTTAGAAAAAGTCATGTCCCTCCTTCCCTGGCCCAAACAATGCACAGCTCTTATCTGCCCCAGTCCTCAAGGACTGGGATCAGGGCTCTTTTATTACCCAGAAGTTCCTTTACCAGTTCTTTTCCCGGCATTTAGTTGGTGACTAATGAATATTTCTTCCTAGTGAGCCTAGTATAAGGTATTTGACTGTGATCATTTATATTCATAATGAGGATATATAACTTTTCTTTTTAAGCCTTAACTTTTTATTGCTTATTGCTGAAATGTTAGCAGATAGGCCAATGAGTAGAGAGAACCTCGAGAATTCCCTAATTAATTCCCACTCATACAGTCCAGGGCCAAGCTCTCACCTCCTGCCCTGCTTTTAACTGCTGTGCACATCACCGCTGGAGGGACATGCCTCGCTGCGCGTGACCATACACTTGGGACTCTCTAAATGAGAACCAGAGAATCAATAGCCCTAGTTCAGTTCTGAATGAAGTTTCTCATTGCCCCCCTTCTCTTATACCCTAAGGCTAAAGACTGTCTCTGAGAATTTTCCCCAAATCTTTCTAACATAGAAATTAAAATAGTAAAATAAGAAATTAGATCCCTCAACTTCAACTTTAAAATCTCAATTCTCTTCCTGCATCACGGTGACCACGTCCTCACAAGTGCGAGAATAGATGACGATTGCCATGCCTCTCCATGACTCTCCTAAAAACCTGCTGCTCCTAGGGACTCTATGGACTGAGTTTCCTGGACCAAAGCCACTTCTCCGATCTTCATGTTACCCCGTGATGTTTGTTTGCTAAACCATCAGCTTAAGTTATTTATCCTGTATCTTTTATCTCAGTTTTCTGGTTGCATTTTATCTATGTCATCTTTACTTTAGTTGAGCTAACGCTGTGGTTTTGCAAATTAAATCAGCTGTGGGTTTCTGTATGTAACTCCTCTTTGTGTTTACTAAGCCTTTTAAAAAAAAAATAGTGCTGTATGTCTGTTTACATCTTTTCTAGTGTGTAAGGGAAGATTGTTTTCCTTAGGGTTCTTTTAAACAATTTCAAGGCTATTCAGAAGAATACATTTTAAGAAACCAAAACATCTTTTTTAAATGCCTTGTTTAACATATATATTTGGCCGCAATTGAATCCCCTTAAAATTTTGAAGTTTGTCTATGATAAAGAGGTTGTGTGGGTCATAAGTCTGGACTTTATAGTTTAGGCAAAGATAATCTGCTTCATGTTTCAAAGCAAGGAAGAGATTTTTTTTAAAAGACAGCCCACGTGGCCCATGTGGGGGAGGAAAAGGCAGCGTGAAAGAGCAAGGGGATACGTAATTAAACATCTATTGCAATCATGAAATTATTAAGAGAATATGTCTGAAGTTCCAGCACTAAAAGACTGAAGAGCAGTGATGAAATGCAACAAAAATAACCAGAAAAATCCATGGGACTTGTTGCATAGATGGATGGAGGAGATGAAGAGGAAGGAGAATTCACAGCTGGTTCCAATATTTCTAGCTTGGAAGACTCAGTAGGTGGTAATTCCATTGATGAAGACAGGACAGAGAGGAGAGGCACAGACACTGGGAAAGGAAGAATTCATGTTTGTTTCAGTTGTGTTTGAGGGGCTGGCGGAACATCACTTGGAAAAGTCCAATATGGAGTTGAATACAGGGGAATGAAGAAAGTGAATGTATAGTTCAAGAAAGATATTCTTTTTGAGGTTACTACTAGGTAGAGGATCATAGGAGCCATCAAAAAGGATGAGATTGGCCAGGAAGGTTGGTTAAAGAAAAAGGAAGGAAAGTCAAAATGTATTCCAAAATATTTAGGTAAAGAAGTGAAACCAACAGAATAAGCTGAAGAGTGAGCTGAGAGGGAAGGAGAGCAGGAGAGAAGAAGGAAGTCGACAGTGTTCTGTGCAGTGTCGAGGAAGAAGACCAAGAAATTGAATTAAAATACAATTTATAGTACAGAATTATATTTGGTGTGGAGAAAGGTCTCTGGCACAAAAGGAAGAAGGTCTCTGGTTGAGGAGGAAGACCATTTCCAGCTGCAGGATCTGGAAATGACCAAGTCATTGGCACTCTTGCAGGAAACAAGATAGATCCACAAAGTGCTGACTGGAGGAATCCATATGGCAGAGGGCAGAGGAGCTAATGGAAGGGGAGGAAGCAAAGATGGTTCAGGAAGCTGATTGGTGAAGGAAGGGAGGTAAGGCCATAGCTGCGGGAGAAGCCACGGCAGAAGTTGTTAGAGGATGGAAAACAGGAGGGTGTTTATAAGCGGGAGTGGGAGAGAGGCAGAAATCACAAGGATGGCAAGGGGTTAAAGAAAAGAACCATTCCAAGGGTGTGTGCAGGGTTAGGATCATGTATGCATGAGGCATTCAGGGAAGAACAGATGGAGACCGGGATAAGTTGAACCAGAGCGAAGGAAGTTGAGCCATTTATATTTTGCGGCTTCCAGTTTTTTCCTTAAAATTAACAAGCTCATCTGCTGAGGTGGAGAAGGCAGAGTCACAGTTTTGGAGACATAAGGGGAACAAGTGTGGGACAGCCCGTTTAGGAAATGGGTAAAGAAACAGGCCAAGAATAAGTTTAAAAATAAAGCCAAGATTGTTGGCAAATTCAGCAATAAATCAAATGCTTATATAATTCTTTTATTTTTATTGTGGTAAACATAAACATAACATAAAATTTACCATTTTAACCACTTTAAGTGTACAGTGCAGTGGCATTAATCAGATTCATGACTGTTTCCAGAATGGTTTCATCACTCAAGCAGAAGCTCTATCCCCAGTAAGCAGTAATGCTCCATTTCCCTCTCCTTTCAGTCCCAGGCCACCCCCTTCTACTCTTTGTCTCTATGAATTTGCCTCTTCCAGGTAGCTCATATTATATGTTCCTTTTTTTTTTTTTCCAAGACAGGGTCTTGCTTTGTTGCCCAGTCTGGAGTGCAGTGAAGCAATTACAGCTCGCTGTAGCCTCTAACTCCTGGACTCAAACATTCCTCCCAACTTACCCTCTTGAGTAGCTAGGACTATAAGCATATGCCACTGCTCCCAGCTAGTTTCTTATATTTTTTTGTAGAGATGGGAGTTTTGCTACATTGCCCAGGCTAGTCTCTAATCCCTGGCCGCAAGTGATTCTCCTACCTCAGCTTCCCAAAGTGCTGGGATTACAGGCATGAGCCCTCATGCCAGCCTATTTGTTGCTTTTATAGCATTAGTCATAGGATAAGAAAAAGGAATAAGTTATTCTTCTACTGTATAGCACTCTGTAGATGAAGAGGTCATTCCTAAACCATACTCTGGTTTTGTTGTTGCCGTTTGTTTGTTTTTTGAGACAGAGTCTCGCTGTGTTACCCAGGCTTCAGTGCAGTGGCGCGATCTCAGCTCACTGCAACCTCTGCCTCCCAGGTTCAAGCGATTCTCCTGCATCAGCCTCCCCAGTAGCTGGGATTACAGACATCCACCACTACCCCAGCTAATTTTTGTATTTTTAGTAGAGACGAGGTTTCGCCATGTTAGTCAGGCTGGTCTTGAACTCCTGATCCCAAGTGATCTGCCAACCTTGGCCTCCCAAAGTTCTGGGATTACAGGTGTGAGCTACTGTGCCGGCCTGGCCCATACCCTGTTTTTTAAATCCACCATGTGGTATCCACTTATAAAACCTTACTATTAATACAATGCTATGAAATTGATATAATGCTTGACCCTTAAGGTGATTCAAGTCAGCTGAAGTCTTTGAACCCCTCTAAATTCTACTTTGAATTAAATAATTTCTTTATCATACGCATACACAACATTGAATGTCTTTTTTTCCCAATCCGAATGATAGCACAGAAATGTGAATCTGTTTCTGTTTAGTGTTCTCTTCCAGAGGATTGCATTATTCACTGAAAGTCTGTTGTCTGAAATAGAAGTTCCCACAATACTTTGTATATGCGTCATTTAGGAAGATAAGAGGTTTTTCCTATTAAGATATGTATACAAATAACCAGTCTGTGTTAATGTTTATTATGGGTGACATGAACAGATCCTTCTCGAGGAAGTTTACATGAGTCACTATAGCATTAGATCTTTTTTTTTTTTTTTGAACTTTTAGATACGCGGGTATATTACATGATACTGAGGTTTGGGGTACGATTGATCCCATCACCCAGAAACTGAGCATAACACCCAATAGTTAGTTTTTCAACCCTATCCCCCCTCCCTGCCACCTTTACTTGTCCCCAGTATCTATCGTTGCCATCTTTATGTCCACGGGTACCCAATGTTTAGCTCTCACTTCTAAGTGAGAACATGCACTATTTGATTTTCTGTTCCTGCATTCACCACTTAGGATCATGGCCTCTAGCTGCATCCGTGTTGCTGCAAAGGACATGATTTCATTCTTTTTTGTGGCTGTATAGTATTCCATGGTGTCTATGTACTTCATTTTCCTTATGAGCATCTAGGTTGACTCCATGTCTTTGCGTTGTTAATGGTGTTAACATGAACATACATGTGCTTGTGTCTTTTTGGTAGGATGATTTATTTTCTTTTGGATATATACTCAATGATGGAATTGCGAGTTCAAATGGTAGTTCTGTTTTAGATTCTTTATAGACTTAGTAATTTTTAATGGAAATGAATTATCTTCCCAATGAAAGCACATTCTAATAAAAGACTTATTGAAAGAAATGTCTGATATTGGGATCATTTTCCTAACACAATTTCCATTTTCATTTTCTGTAAAGCCCCCACAAGAGTTGACAGAGTTCCTGTGGTGGAGATGAGTGAGCTGTGCCTCTTCCTATAGTGGATGTAGTGGATGTGGCTTTCAGATGCCTTTTACATTTCGAGCTGTAGATAGAAAATGCCAGAGGCCACAGCATTTCCCCAGGCCCTGAAGCTAAGCCGACACCCTCTAATATTGCCGAACCAAAGTATTAGAAAGGAAAACTATTCTCATATTGTCTCACTTCCCCAAATGTATCTCCCCTAATTCAATTCCAATCGCACTTTAATTCCCAATTTGGACCCCCATTTTCCTCCTGAAACTACTGCTGGAGAGTCCCCACTCTTCAGGGTTGCAGTTCCTTCTGTGACGTGCATGGACTTTGGTACCAACTGGCCTTGATTGCTTTGTATATGGGTCTTGTATCCCAAGGAGACTATAATCTTCCTGACGGTTGTGGGTTTCAGTTCCTAGAATCATGAAATAGTACCACTTTACAGATGAGAACATTAGACCCAGAGAGGTAAAGTAACTTGCCTAAGGTCACACAGCTGAATTCAGCAAACAGCTGAATTAGTCTTTCTTCCCCATTTGAACTACTACTTGAATGAGCGCTCCGAGACTTGATCTCCACAGCACTCTGTTTTTTTACTGTTTCCACGGCACTTTTTTGTTCCGGAGACCTTTCTCCATACCAAGTATAATTCTGTACCATCAATTGTATTTTAATGTATACAATTATAGTCACATTTCAGTTCCTGCTTCCCAGAGATAAACTTGACTAAAGTTTTAGGTGCTCGGAAATAATTTAATGACACATTTACAGATTTTAAATTTTGCTAAGAAATTTGGCAATAACTACCAAAGTTGAAGATATGTGCATACCACAACTCGGTAGTTCTATTACTTTGCATGTATTCTATAGAAACTCTCAAATATGTTCCCAAGGAGGTATGTACAAGGATGTTCACAGCAGCAAGAGTTATAAGAAAGTGGAGGAGAAGGAGGAAGAAGGAAGAAGGAGGAAAAAAAGAAAAGGTGAAACATCAATAGAAAAAAAGATGGATAGTATATTTCTTTCTTCTTCTTCTTCTTCTTCCTTTTTTTCTTTCTTTCTTTTTTTTTTTTTTTTTTTTTTGAGACAGGGTCTTGCTCTGTCACCCAGGCTGGAGTCCAGTGGCACTATCTCGGCTCACTGCAACCTCCACCTCTGAGGCTCAGGTGATCTTCCCACCTCAGCCTCCTGAGTACCTGGGACCACAGGAACACGCCCAGCTAGTTTTTATGTTTTTAGTAGAGGCAGGATTTTGCCATGTTGCCCAGGCTAGTCTCAAAGTCCTGAGCTCAAGCAACCTGCCTGCCTCGTATGTCATTCTGATGGAATCTGCAGCAGTGGTTCTCAAAGTTTTAAAACATGCTGTATGCAGAATACATGTTTTCAGGAACATAGAGGTATATAAAACATGTATAAAAAGTTATTTTTATATTTGTGCATATCTGAAACACTTTATAATACAATTGAAAAACTATAAATAGCTATATAAGCTCAACAACCACAAAAAAAGATTAGAAAATGAGCAAAAGACTTGAGTAGACATTTCCTCAAAGAAGATATACAAATAGCCCAAAAGCATATGAAAAAAGTTCAATATCAGTGATCATTAGAGAAATGCAAATCAAAACCACAATGAGATACAATCTCACACCAGTCCGAATGGCTATTATTAAAAAGTCAAAGAATAACAGATGCTGGCCGGGCGTGGTGGCTCACGCCTGTAATCCCAGCACTTTGGGAGGCCGAGGTGGGCGGATCACAAGGTCAGGAGATCGAGACCATGGTGAAACCCCGTCTCTACTAAAAATAGAAAAAATTAGCCGGGCGCAGGGGCGGGCGCCTGTAGTCCCAGCTACTCGGGAGGCTGAGGCAGGAGAATGGCGTGAACCCGGGAGGCGGAGCTTGCAGTGAGCCGAGATCGCGCCACTGCACTCCAGCCTGGGCGACAGAGCGAGACTCCGTCTCAAAAAAAAAAAAAAAAAAAAAAAAGAATAACAGATGCTGGCAAGGTTGTGGAGAAAACAAAATGCTTATACACTGTTGGTAGGAGTGTAAATTAGTTCGACTATTGTGGAAAGCAGTATGGTGATTCCTCAACGAGCTAAAAACAGAGGAACCATTTCACCGAGCAATCTCATTAATGGGTACGTACCCGAAGGAAAAGAAATCATTCTATCATAAAGACACATGTACGTGTGCGTTTACTGCAGCACTATTTGCAGTAGCAAAGACATGGAATCAACCTAAATGCCCATCAGTGGTCGATAAAGAAAATCTGGTACATATGCACCATGGAATACTATGCAGACGTAAAAATGAATGAAACCATGACTTTTGCAGAAATATGGATGGAGCTGGTGGCCATTATCCTTAGCAAACTAGCACAGAAACAGAAAATCAAATATGACATGTTCTCCCTTATAAGTGGGAGCTAAATGATGAGAACACACGGACACAAAGAGGGGAACAGCACGCACTGGGGCCTATCAGAGAGTGGAGGGTGACAGTAGAGAGAGGATCAGAAAAAGTATTAGGTACCAGGCTTAGTACCTGGGTGATGAAATAATCTGTACAACAAACCCCGTGAAACAAGTTTACCTATATAGCAAACCTGCACGTGTACCCCGAACCTAAAATAAACGTTTAAAAAAAAAGAGAGAAGATGCTCAACATTACTAACCATTAGAAAATACAAATTATAATCCCATTAGAGAAGTGCAAATCAAAGGAGATATTGCCTCGAACCCATTAGGATGGCTAGTATCAAAAAACAGAAAATAACAAGTATTGGTGAAGATATGGAGAATTGGAGCCTTTTTGCACTGTTGCTGGAACGTAAAATGGTATAGCTGCTATGGGAATCAGTATGGTGGTTCCTCAAAAACTTAGAATGACTACATGATCCAGCAATTCTACCCTGAGTTTATATCCAAAGGAATTGAAAGCAGGATCTTAAAGAGATATTTACACACCCCATTGATTAGCAGCAGTATTCTCAATAGCCGAGAGGTGGAGATGACCCACATATCCATCGACAGATGAATGGATGAACAAAATATGCTATAAACATGCAATGGAGGCTGGGTGCAGTGGTTCATGCCTGTAATCCCAGCACTTTGGGAGGCTGAGGCAGGCTGATCACTTGAGGCCAGGAGTTTGAGACCAGCCTGGCCAACAAGGCAAAATCCCATCTCTACTAAAAATATAAAAATTAGCCGGGCATGGTGGCATATGCCTGTGATGCCAGCTACTCGGATGGCTGAGGCATGAGAATAGTTTGAACCTGCGAGGTGGAGGCTGCAGTGAGCCAAGATCACACCGCTGCACTCTAGGCTGGGCGACAGAGTGAGATTCCATCTCAAAAAAAATAGTGCAATGGGATATTAGACGATTAGCCTCAAAAAGGAAAGAAATTCCTTCAGGTGCTGTAATATGGATGAACTTTGAGGAAATAGTGTTAGGTGAAATAAGCCAGATACAAAAGAACAGATATTGCATGTTCTACCTATGTGAAGTATCTCAAGTAGTCAAATTCACAGAAACAGGAAGTAGAACGGTGATTGCAGTGGGTATGGAAACGGAGAATGGGGAGTTATTTAATGGGTGCAGAATTTCAGACTCGCAAGACACAAAAGTTCTGGAGATGGATGCCCAACGATGTGAATACACAGAACACTGCTGAACTATACACTGAAAATAATTAAGATAGTGAATTTCGGCCTGGCACAGTGGCTCACACCTGTGTGATAGAGAGAGATTCCTTCTCAAAAAAACATAAAGAGTGTGGGGTGGGATCTCCAACTGCTTAGGCGGGAGAGGAGGTTAAACAGTCATCAGACAAATTCAGATTCTAAGGACAGGTGAATGAATAGAACCAATAAGTGAAGATCCAGTTTCCAGTTATCTCCATGTATCAATGTCCTTGGCCTAAGTCAGTTAGAGTTAATCACTGTAGAGTTAATGATGGTGTCTCTCCTTGCCATGAACAATATATTCTGTGGTCATTGCATTATTAGAACGGGCAAATTGGTTCTTCAGTTAACAGTGTGACCGGATCATTAAACAGACAAATCTCCTCGATGAAAAACCTTGAGTGATGTTGATTTTGGTGGAAGCATAAAGCCATCCGCAAACGAGCCTGTCCAGGATGGATGTCAGGTGGCAGGAATTAAGCTCAAAACTGTGACTCACCAACAGCTTAACTTCTTTCAGGTTGATTTTCCCCACTGGTGAAATTCCCATGAATATTCTACATAACCCTTTGATTCTTCCAACATGGTTTTTCCCAAACATCTTTCCTGAGAGCTCTTCAAAAGATGGTAAAGGTACCTTCGTAAGACACATGATGTAATGAACTTGACCTCGCTGAGGGGAAAACGGCCGTGGTAGCCTGCTTGGAAGAAATATGCAAACCATCTGAGAAAGAGGCAGCTCTCCCAGTGTCGTGGGGGTGGAGACCATATCTTTTCTTTGCACAACAGGAAGGGCCGGCACCTTCAGCTCTTTCGGTCCTGACGGCTGCCTGCTCAGAGCATCAGCCAAACAAGGTCTTGTCATCCCAGCCAGGAAGGATGAGCAGTGCATGGGAGTGGCAGGACATTGTGGAAGGAGTACGGCCAACTCCCCAGTTTCCTCCAGTCCTTGTCCCTGGGCTGGGGCTCCTCCCAGCACCTGCCATTCAGCCCTGCTCAGCGTATTTCTCTGGAAAACAGACCCATGGGCCTTGTCGGCAACCTGCTGTGTGAGTTGGGGTGTGTGTCTGATCATTGAGAACAGTGTTTTAGCATCTGGAGGTGTATGTTTGCTTTCCTTAGGTAACCACAAAATAGTGGTTAGCTTCTCTCTAATTGATAAGGGTGACAGAAGTTGCTGCTGGCTTTAGAATGATGCCTGAACTCTTCTTCTGACAATGAGTGTGGTTAATTTAGTCATGACAGACACACTTCTGACTTTTTCCTTCCTCCTTTTTTCCCCAACGCCACCTTTCCCCACGGTGGTGTGTTTCTGCTTTTGTTTTGTTTTCCTCTGTCTAGAGACTGAACGAGGCCAGACTGGGCTCAGCTGAAAGCTAGGGGAAGCCTGTGCTGCTCCTGCAGGGCTGGGCATTTTGTTTTCAGCTCCCTGGACTCCACCTGTGTGACTTTTTCTTCCTTTCTTTTTAAAAGTAAACATGGCAGGATGTGTGCTCACCAATTACCGAGCGCACAGAAATACAGGAACTGCTGGGCTAACCAACACGACTTCAAAGGACAGTGGTGAGGAGCCCCTGCCTCCCTGCCAGCCTTTAAAGGGCTGAGCTCTCCGGGGAGGGCAGGGCCCGCCCGCAGAGCTCCATTGAAATGACTTTCCAGCCTGTGACTTTCTTAGAGCCCTGTGGAAGGACTCAACGTAGGGAAAGGACACGCTGGTAGTGGGGATTCCCTCTTGCTTTGAGGCCAAAAGAAACCCTTTTATATTACTTTTTGATTGAATGTAATGACAGAAACAATGAAAAGAATGTAACCTTGACTTTGCAACTCTATTTTCCCGGCATATTCCTAACAACACCTAAGAAAGCTATGATGTAAGGTAGCTTTTATCACCTTTGTTCCTTTTAGGTAATGAGTTAGAAGCACAAAGCAGGCAAGAGACCTTGTAAGGTCAAATTTAATATTAAGCTGACCTTCTGATGGCCCAGGACATACCCCTGGGTGCTAGAATCTAACACGGAGACATGGATGGCCACGGGCACCCGGTGATCCAGCCGTTGAACTACACACAATTCTGCTGTTGTCCCCAAGGGAGAACTGTTCACTCTGAAGCTGTAGATGCTGTGTTATAGGGTGTTAAAGTCTCTACGGTTTCTGTCAATGCTGTTGCATTCATGTCTTGTTGCTCCTGCTAAAATGCAAGTATTTCTTTTTTTTTTTTTTTTATACTTTAAGTTCTAGGGTACATGTGCACAACATGCAGGTTTGTTACATATGTATACATGTGCCATGTTGGTGTGCTGCACCCATCAACTCGTCAGCACCCATCAACTCCTCATTTACATCAGGTATAACTCCCAATGCCATCCCTTCCCCCTCCGCCCTCCCCACAATAGGCCCGGGTGTGTGATATTCCCCTTCCCGTGTCCAAGTGATCTCATTGTTCAATTCCCACCTATGAGTGAGAACATGCAGTGTTTGGTTTTCTGTTCTTGTGATAGTTTGCTGAGAATGATGGTTTCCAGCTACATCCATGTCCCTACAGAGGACATGAACTCATCCTTTTTTATGGCTGCATAGTATTCCATGGTGTATATGTGCCACATTTTCTTAATCCAGTCTGTCACTGATGGACATTTGGGTTGGTTCCAAGTCTTTGCTATTGTGAATAGTGCTGCAATAAACACGTGTGCATGTGTCTTTAGAGCAGCATGATTTATAATCCTTTGGGTATATCCCCAGTAATGGGATCGCTGGGTCATATGGTATTTCTAAGGCAAGTATTTCAAGGATGAAATTCATGTTCTCCCACCAGCGCTTGTCTAAAATCCATGCTCAATGATTATTTACTGTATGCAGGTTATTACTGAAGAGAGGACTTATATGTTCTTCCCATGACATCAGAATGCAAGGATGTTTCTCCAAGAGAACAGGCTGCAGATGCATTCGCCTGAGCACAGTGGTGAGGCAGCCACTGAGCCCGGAGAGTCAGCACCACTCCAGGGTGTTGGGCTGAAAATAGACTAGAGAGAGTAATCTCTATGCCCTCATTTTATAGGCAAAGAAGCTGAAACCCACAGAGGGCAAGCAATTTCCCCACGTTGACTCTGTTCTTCACTGAGCTTTGTATTGGCTTCGTTGCTCTTCGTGAAAACACAAGGAATGACCACAGTCGGAGCCGGGATCCATGTGTGCATCCCAGGCTCCTGCCTCTCACAGAGAGTCGAAGAATCTGTTGAGAAGGTGTGGTTGCTTTCCTTGACCTTAAACTTAAATAGCGCAGAATTGCTTTGGGCTCAGCATTTTAATCACGTCACATAAAAATCAGATGCTATCCACAGAGAAGAAAAAAAATCACTTGAGCTGTGCATATGAATATTTATTAGAGAAAGAGTAAAGAGTAGATATTACTTCATATGGAAACGAGGAGGCTTGGAGCTGGTTTTAATATGCAGCATTAGTAAGAATCAATGCAGAGAGAATGCTATCTAGCAATTTTTAAATCTTCACTCAAAGAGAAATGGGCTTGAATTATAGCAGGAGAATTTCTGTTTAGTTGTTAAAAAAGATAAAAAGTAGTAATCAGTAGGACTCAACATGGACTTACTAAATTCATGCCAAATTCACCTAGTTTCCATTTTTGTAGAATCACCAGACTAATGAATTATTAGACTAGTGAGAGAACATTTTGATTTCAATGAGATATTTAACAAAATGGCTCATAACACTCCTATTAGAAACATGAAAATTACCTAGTGGGCACCTAGGGGGCAACGATTCCTTCAGATCCAGGAAAAGGGGGACTTTAGGGCCAGGTCATAGAATTTGGTACTGGATTCTGCCAGTCACCAACACTTCTAGAAATAAACATCCTTAAGATTTAGAAGTCAGGCCAAATTTATAGCAGACCACACAAAACTCAAAGGGTCAGTAGAATGCAGATTCAAAATGATCACGTAGACTGAAAAGCTAGGCCAAGGTCAAACTCAGATCTGACTTCGGCAAAAGCCTTTATGCAGATTCAACAGCTTAACTGGTCCAGGGCCCGGTGGGGAAAATATGACTTTAGAACATTATGATGAACAGGACTCTGGGGTTTTAGTTAATTGACATTTCTACCTGAGTTGGCAGTAGAATGTAGCATCTGCAAAAGTCAATTCACTCATGGTCTGCATTGATGGACCTTCAGTGCATCTGGAACTTTTATCTTCTGTTGATCAAATAGTATCTGGAAATACTGGTTATTCTGGATATGCATTGTAACGATATTGAGACTCATGAAAAGATGCTCAACATCCTTCCTCATTAGGGAAATGCAACACAAATCAACGAGCTCTGCTTCACACCCATTAGGACGGCTATTACCAGAAAAAGGGAAGGAGGTGTTGGTGAGGCTGTGGAGATGCGGGACCTTCTGGAATTGCTGGTGGACATGTGAAGTGGTACAGGCTCTGCGGCAAACAGTGCAGTGATTCCTCAAAAAGTTAAACAGAGTTTCCACATGATCTAGCAATTCCGTTCCTGAGTATTCTCAAAAAGATTGAAAACGAGGACTCAGATACTTGTACACTAAAGTCCATGGCAGCATTGTTCACCACGGCCAAAAACTAGAAACAGTCCAAATCTTCATCAGCAGAGGAACCAGCAAACAAAATGGGGCATATTCATACAATGGAATATCACTCATCTTTAAAACGAAATGAAACTTTCTGACACCTGCTGCAACACAGATGAATCTTAAAAACGTGATGCTAAGTGAGATAATCCAGACGCAAAGGACAGATACGCTAAGACTCCACTTGTATGAGGTTCCTAGAGTAGTCGAATTTATAGGCATAGAAAGTAGACGAGCAGTTATCAGGGGCTGGTGAGTGGGAGGAACGGGGCGTTAGTGTTGAATGGGGACAGAGTTTGAGTTTGGGAAGATAAAATCGTTCTGGAGGTGGATGGTGGTGATAGTTGCACAACAATATGAATGTATGAATGTCACTGAACTATACACTTAAAAATGGCTAGCATGATACATTTTATACTGTGTGTATTCTACCACCATAAAAAGGTTATTAAACGTAGACTAAGTATCCTAGACTAAGTTACCTAAATAACAAAAACTACTACAGAAAGCAAACTGACAAACTTTGTGTGTCTGGGCAAAGATGGTCAAGATCATAGGTCTAGAAACTGACAAAGAAAAGATAACTAAAGGAATTTGGTTATCATTTACTGTCAAGAAGAATGGGCAGAAGAGCATGCTGGCCACCCTTTACTAGCTGAAGGGATTTCCTGTGGCAGAGGCATTACATGAATTCCACTTATTCAGAGTAACCATTGCGTAGAATCAGGACCAATGGAAGAAAGTATACCCAAGGAGGTAAATTTCAGTGCAGGAAAGAACTTTTAACCAATTAGAACTATATTTTGAAAAGAAGGAGGGGCATTGCTAAATGCACAACTGAGTGTTCACAGTATACTCAAGACAGACATTTTGTGCAATTTGTGATGCAGAGTGCTGTGCTGATGAGTTCTCTAAAGCAGTGGTCCCCAACCTTTTTGGGCACCAGGGACCAGTTTTATAGAAGATTATTTTTCCACGGACTGGGGTGGGGAATGGTTTCAGGATGATTCAAGCACATTACATTAATTGTGCACTCTTTCTATTATTATTAGAGCCCTGAACTTATGTTCCCGCAGCTAGAGGGTCCCATCTGGGGGTGATGGGAGACAGTGACAGATCTTCAGGCATTAGATTCTCATAAGGAGTGTGCAACCTGGATCTCTCGCTTGCACAGTTCATGACAGGGTTTCTGGTCCTGTGACACTCTAATGCTGCGGCTGATCTGACAGGAGGCAGGGCTCAGGCAGGAATGGTCACTCACCTGCCACTCACCGCCTGCTGTGTACCCCAGTTCCTAACAGGCCACGGACCACCACTTGTCCATGGCCTGGGAGATGGGGGACCCCTGCTCTAAAGGGTCAACATAGGTAAATTTAGAAAAGTCAGCATCCTCCAAGTTCTCAGATACATTCTCCGATTCACTGATGAGTCCTGAAAATATAGTGAGGCAGAATGTTAGGGCCAACAGAAAGGAAAGTAGGGCTCTAGGGATTATAGTCACCAAGATTTCTACCCTTGTGCAAGAGAACCATCACTTAATATTTAGTCATGTCATTTTCAATTATTAAAAATAAATTCATCATGCCTGTAATCCCAGCACTTTGGGAGGCTGAGACGGGCAGATTAACTGAGCTCAGGAGTTCAAGACCCGCCTGGGCAACATGGTGAAACCCCATCTCTACTAAAATACAAAAAATTAGCTGGCATGGTGGGGCGCACCTGTAGTCCCAGCTACTCGGGAGGCTGAGGCAGGAGAATTGCTTGAACCTGGGAGGCGGAGGTTGAAGTGAGCTGAGGTTGCACCACTGCACTCCAGCCTGGGTGACAGAGCGAGACTCCATCTCCAAAATAAATCAATGAGTAAATAAATTCAAAGTCATTCATTTCTAGATAAAATGGAACTAGATAAAAGTTGACAGCTTAAAATCTGAACTAGGAGAATCAGTCTTATTCCAACTCCGACTTTCCAGAGTCCATGACCAGCTGGCACTAGGACGACTCCAGCAGACCTGTGTCACTTTGGTGACATCAGTGTGACGTCACAGCCGAGCAAGGGAAGGCCCCCATTACCTTAGTGCTGACTGGATGTTCTGAAGGCAGGAGGAACCAGGAAGGGGTCTCTTGGTTTTAAAAAGTTTTTCCCCATGTTCTTCAAACCGAGTCATGTCTATGACAGATGTGAAATGCAGCTTTTGTCATGACATTTCCCAATGGAACAGCTCCCGTAAAATGCTTCCTGTCTCTCTGCTGAGAGGTCATTCCTGTCTGGAATGCCTCCAGTCCAAAACCAGCCTGGCTCCTTTAGCTTCCCCGAGGTCCAGCGAGGAAAGACCCGGAATTGGTTATGAACAGGTTGGCCCAGGCTTGTATACCCCTCTCCTGACAATGCCGCCTCCAAGCTCAACCACCTCCAGGCCCCAGTCCGGGCAGCGCTGGGAGTTGGACCACTGGAACCTAGCACAGTGGGCCTCTCCCTAGAGCAGCTACTCCTGTTTCTGAGCCCACACACTGAGGCACGATAACGGGTGTTTCAGCAGGAACAGAAGGCACATCCTTGGGGAAGCCAGCAAGGGCCTTGGTCCCACTCTCCCTGAATTTGCAGTAAGCAAATTTGTCCCCGAGACAGCAATTCCCCTCCCTTCTTCTTTTCCTTCCTGTTTTGCAGAAGGCCAGATGTTCTTTTCATGCCACTTGCCTTTTATTTCCAAAGCATCCCCAGCGAGGAAGCACTAAACTGCAGAGGCCTCAGAGGAGGAAGTGCAGGGGCGGGGGTGCTGTGGAAGAGGAACCAGAAAAGGGAAAAGTTAGCTTGCCCTCCCTAGCCCTGAGTTTGCAGATATCAAAGTCAAGACGTGTGGCTTCCTTTCTTGGAGCAACTGAGGTGAAAGTGTCTTTGAGAGTCCCAGAGAAGTGTCAGATGAATAAGACCTGTCAATCATCATATCTCTGCAGCAAGGACCAGTGAAGAGAGCTCAGTGGGAGCCAAAAGTCTCCTGACGAAGTTCTCACCATAACCAACTCAGCCAGGTGCCATTAAAAATACTCACAGAACAGCACTTAGCTTACAGGAGCTCAAAGACCTATGCATACTTTCAGAATAGACTCTGAGAAAGGAAGGGCACTACCTGGGCAGTGCAATGTCCTCAGGTTAGCTTCTATGACACCTGAGTTCCCATTCCCACAGGGCTGGGACAAGCTGTGCATCCTTGGGCAAATGTCTTCACCTCTCTGAGCCCATTTCCACATCTGTAAAGTAAGGCAAGAGACCAACTTGGATATGTCACAAGATGGTGGCATTAAAATGGAGAGATGGAATGTGAAAGCACTTTGAATAAACATCGGATTTTGTTAGTCCTCCTCCTCATTTATTTCCTTAAGAGGTAAACTGAGGTACAAATTAACAAAATGGCTTATTGGTTTCAGTCCTTTTAGAACAAGATGAAATTTTATTTTAGAAAACAAAGTGAGAAATTAAAAAAAGAATCACCAACTTCCCTGCAAGCATTCAACAAATGCCCATCGTATGAAACCAACAAGAGTAGTCAAGCCCCCTCTTCTGCATCTCCCACCAGCCACACCCCAACACCCCCCACTGCGCCCCATCTTTCTGTCTCTGGTGCTTGTCAAATTGTTTCATCGCCAGCCCCACAAGAGCTCACGCTACTCTGAGCCCCTAGCTTGGGAGAGTGAGAACTGGGATGGGGAAGGGTATTCTTCCAAAGGTACTGTAGGTATTGTTTTGTTTCTAGGAGGGAAGATGGTGCCTCCAGACCTCTCCTTCCTCTTGCAGCTCGCAAGCAAACACAGATGGAGGAGATGCTCTAACTGTTTTTTCTTCTGCTTTCTCTCTCAGGGTTCTCACCCAGAAAACCTATCAGAATTTCAAATTTTCAGACCTCAGGAAAGTGTTGTGCCCCAAAGATGGTTTGGGGTTGTTTTGTGCTGTCAGCTGTAGGGCTGAGTCAGGACCCTGAAGCCCAGTGCCCCATTTGGTTACCACTCTTTATCTTATTTTTGCTTGGGAGAAGAACAGGGAGAACTGGCTGGAGGAAGAGGAGGAGAAGGGGAGGGGAAGAAGGAGTTGAGATTTTTAGAGTATAATAATAAAATTGTATTTTACTATTAGAATAATTTTGTATCTTCCAGAACATGTTTTCAGTTATAGCCTTGTCTGCTTCTTACTAAAGTCTTATGAGGTGTGCTATTCATTAGTCTACAAGTTTGCTGCTGTCATAGGGCTCCCAAGCAACAGTGACCGAAAGAAGACAGTGGACGTCCCTCCCACATCAGAGCCTGGGCTCAGGCAGTCAAGGGCATAGCTAACGTCATCGCCAAGGTCACTGCCAAGGTGATTTGACACCATCGCATCCATGTTCCAGCCAGTGGCAAGTGTCTGGGCCCACCCTGGGGGTTATACCCCTCAGCAAAGGGACATTGAGGGAATCTATGTCTGGGACCACCCAGGCTCAGTGGAGGCGGGGGGGGTTAAAGCTATGGGCTGCCCGAGTCTTCAGATGCCCTCACTTGTGGCCATCAGCTTCACACACTCCTTTTCTTCTCCTCGTCCTCCTCATTTCCACACACACGCAGACTTCTCCACTCACACTTGCTTCCCCAGGGCCCCCCTTACTTCCCACTGTCCTTGGGTCCCCAAAGGTGGCCTGGAGCTGGGGGCAGGGCGCAATTCCACTGCTCAGTAGGAAGAGGGCCTGTGATCCACTGCCATGACTGCCACAGGGCGGTGCTCCTAGAACTCCATGTGGGCGGCTGGGGGCATTTCCTCATAGATCTATGGCAAATCCACAACAGTTGGTTTCATCAATTTAAAATGAGTGACAGACAGACTGACTTTCCAAAGCAGAGACCTTATTTGGGAAGAGCAGGGGACTGCAATCGGGATCTGTCTGCTTTGATGGATCGCAGGTGCGTCTAAAGAGGCGCGGCGAGGGGAGACTTCAAAAGACCAAGAGGGGACGTGGACATGGGCTCAGTTCAGGAGGTGACCTTGGCGCATGGCTGGAGACAGATGTGTCAGACCAGCAGCTTGTCTGGAATACTTTGGTTTTGGGGAATTCCTTGCCTACTTCCTTGGTAGCCTCCCAGGTCTTTTTACTTGGGGTTTGACATAAGGGACTCCATTTTGATACTGGTAACTTTCACATTTTCATAGCACCATTTGGTAGTGGAAAAAAAAATGTATTAATACATATGTGGATTTAAAATCATGGGTAACATTTCTATGGAAAAAAATGTATATTCCCTGACCTAAACAAATGACTTATTAGTAAAGCTATAAATGTTTGCTGTTTCTTAAGTTAGGAATCTCCTATTATGAGGATTGGAGGATTCTTGGAAACAGGAACTATGGCTTAGATGCCCACAGTACTTTCCACTTATGGAACTCCTGATAGGTTGGTATTAGGTGAAAAAGAGACTTGTTAAATTACCAAATGTTATCAAAACTGGGCATCTGAATGGTGCCAGGTGATATCTGGGACCAGGTGAACAGAGGTCTTGTAGTGGAAAGAAACTAGAGTTCGAGTCAGTGGAAGTGGGCCACGTTATTTACAAGCTCGGCAGCCTTGGAGAAAGTGTTAATTTCTGTACACATCCATTTTCCCCTTCTTTATAATGGGAACAATTCATCCTACTTCACTAAATTGTTAGGACTTCAAACCGAAGAAATATATGAAAAACATTTTCCCTTTTTGTTATACAGAATTATTTTTTAAAATTTGAACTGCAAATTCCAAAAAGAGCCAGTTAAAATCACCTAATATCCCATATACTGAGAGATAACATTCTGTTCCAAATTTTTTCCCACTGACATAGATTTTTATATTTGTAATGAGTTTATATTTTTTATATATATATATATATATTTAGTATGTTTCTATTTAACTTTTAAGTATATTCTGTAAATATCTTTCTTTCAATAAATAAGCCACTGGTTATAAAATATTCCATTATAGTTACATCCCGTTATATATTTAAACAATATCTTATTTTTGAATCTTCAGGCTGTTCCTAGTTTTATTATTATTGAGCTATGCTTCAATGAACAGTCTTGTAAGTGTATTTTCTTACACTTTCCTTATCACTTTAAAGTCATTTAATACACATTTCCTTCTATAAAGCTTGTAGAGGTATCTAATCCAAATTGCTATGGCCAGATCTGCTTCATAATTCATGTTTTATAAAGGTAACAAGGTAACATGAAGGTAATAAAATATATACTGTATATTACAAAATTTTCCCAAAAAGCTGTGTACTGGGGAAGGATATTAGGAGTTATGTTCAGTAGAATACGTAGACTATAAAGAGCTTCATGTCAGATTTTGAATTTTGCTACAAAGTTAGTTGATATCACAGAATAATTTCTTTTCTATTTTTATTTATTTATTTTTTTATTATACTTCAAGTTCTAGGGTACATGTGCACAATGTGCAGGTTTGTTACATATGTATACATGTGCCATGTTGGTGTGCTGCACCCATTAACTCGTCATTTACATTAGGTATATCTCCTAATGCTATCCCTCCCCGCCCTCCCCACAATAGGACTCGGTGTGTGATGTTCCCCTTCCTGTGTCCAAGTGATCTCATTGTTCAATTCCCACCTATGAGTGAGAACACGTGGTGTTTGGTTTTCTGTTCTTGCAATAGTTTGCTGAAAATGATGGTTTCCAGCTGCATCCATGTCCCTACAAAGGACACGAACTCATCCTTTTTTATGGCTGCATAGTATTCCATGGTGTATATGTGCCACATTTTCTTAATCCAGTCTGTCACTGATGGACATTTGGGCTGATTCCAAGTCTTTGCTATTGTGAAAAGTGCCACAATAAACATACGTGTGCATGTGTCTTTATAGCAGCATGACATAATCTTTTGGGTATATACCCAGTAATAGGATGGCTTAGTCAAATGGTATTTCTAGTTCTAGATCCTTGAGGAATCACCACACTGTCTTCTACAATGGTTGAACTAGTTTACAGTGCCACCAACAGTGTAAAAGTGTTCCTGTTTCTCTACATCCTCTCCAGCACATGTTGTTTCCTGATTTTTTAATGTCTGCCATTCTAACTGGTGTGAGATGGTATCTCATTGTGGTTTTCATTTGCATTTCTCTGATGGCGAGTGATGATGAGCATTTTTTCATGTGTCTGTTGGCTGTATGAATGTCTTCTTTTGAGAAGTGTCTGTTCATATCCTTTGCCCACTTTTTGATGGGGTTGTTTGTTTTTTTCTTGTAAATTTGTTTGAGTTCTTTGTAGGTTCTGGATATTAGCCCTTTGTCAGATGAGTAGACTGCAAAAATTTTCTCCCATTCTGTAGGTTGCCTGTTCACTCTGATGGTAGTTTCTTTTGCTGTGCAGAAGCTCTTTAGTTTAATTAGATCCCATTTGTCAATTTTGGCTTTTGTTGCCGTTGCTTTTGGCATTTTAGACATGAAGTCCTTGCCCATGCCTATGTCCTGAATGGTATTCCCTAGGTTTTCTTCTAGGGTTTTTATGGTTTTAGGTCTAACATTTAAGTCTCTAATCCATCTTGAATTAATTTTCGTATAAGGAGTAAGGTAAGGATCCAGTTTCAGCTTTCTACTTATGGCTAGCCAATTTTCCCAGCACCATTTATTAAATAGGGAATCCTTTCCCCATTTCTTGTTTTTGTCAGGTTTGTCAAAGATCAGATGTGGCTATAGATGTGTGGAATTATTTCTGAGGGCTCTGTTCTGTTCCATTGGTCTTTATCTCTGTTTTGGTACCAGTACCATGCTGTTTTGGTTACTGTAGCCTTGTAGTATAATTTGAAGTCAGGTAGCGTGATGTTTCCAGCTTTGTTCTTTTGGCTTAGGATTGTCTTGGCAATGCTCTTTTCCATTTTTAGGGCTTTTTGGCATTTGGAATCGCAGAGAAGGGATTAAAGACCTGGATAATTTACGTATCTTTTATTTCTAGTAAAATTGAACTTGTTTTATTGGCCCTTTATGACTTTTCTTTTGTAAATTGCCTGTTGTTAGCCTTTGTCTGTTTTTTGATTAGAGGATTTGCCCTTTTTAATGATATTTAAATAATTAAATATTTTGCCACATATTTTGCAATTATGTCTCCCAGCTTTAAGTGTGTTAATAACACACAAGTTTTTTGTAAAATAGTTTGGAAATGTTTACCTTTGTGGGGCTTGTTTGTGGGATCATATCTAAGAAGTCATTCCAAATTCTAAAAGGGTATAATTATTGATCTATATTATCTAGTACTGTTAGTGGTTTAGCAGTTTTCTTTCTGCATGAATGTCTTCAATCTATCTGAATTTAGTATTATGTTAGCTTTAATGTAGGTTGTAGCTGGTAGACACAGTCCCATTTATTAAGCAATCTTTCCCTTTCCCGTTAAGCTTAAATACCATCTTCTTTAAACACAAAACTTTTATATATACTTGAATCTATTTCTGGGCATTCTATTTTGTTCTGGTAACCTGTCCATCTCTTTTGCTGCCAGAACCACATTATTCCCATTATAATATCTTTATTTTAATAGTATTAGGGCTGAGGGAAGGAAGGATGAAGAGACAGAGGGCATTTTTAGGGCAGTGAAACTTCTGTATGATCCGCTGTAATGGTGGATCCATCTCATTATCCACAGAATGTACAGCGTCAAGAGTGAACCCAGGCCAGGCATGGTGGCTCGCGACTGTAATCCTCTGACTTTGGGAGGCCGAGGCGGGCGGATCACCTGAGGTCAGAAGTTCAAGACCAGCCTGGTCAACATGGTGAAACCCCATCTCTACTAAAATACAAATATTAGCCAGGCATGATGGCGGGTGCCTGTAATCCCAGCAACTCAGGAGGCTGAGACAGGAGAATCACTTGAACTTGGGAGATAGTGGTTGCAGCGAGCCGAGATTGCACCACTGCACTCCAGCCTGGGCGGCTAAGCGAGATTCCATCTCAAAAAAAAAAAAAAAAAAAAGAGTGAACCTAAGGTAAATTATGAACTTTGGGTGATAATAACATGCAAACGTAGGTTCATCCCCAGCTCCGATGGGGGATGTTGATAATGGGGGGAGCTCTGCGTCTGCAGGCACAGGGGTTACGTGGGAACTCTCTGCACCTTCTTATTTTACTGTGAATCTAAAACTGCTCTAAAAAGTAAAAAAAAAATTGTTTAAAAAAACAAAATCTAAACATTACTTTTGAAGTCATAGAGCTTAGATTCAAGGGAGAATATGAAAAAATTAGAAAATTATAATAGATTGCAATTTAGCAAGTATTGTAGTAAAACAGGATACCACAGAATAGTGCTCTTCAACTCTGTGGTAAAGGGCCAGTGAAGAAATAAATCACCAATATCTCTTAGATTTAGCAGCCTCTTAATTATTCTTGTCTTTGAAAAGCTATTTGTAAACTGTAAAGTGCTCTGTGCGTATTAGTTATTTGCCACTAATCTAGAATGGACTCCTTTTAAAAATGAAGGTAGTTATTCACCCCATCTACCTTCTACTCTGGAGAATAATGAAATCGCAGTTATAAAATGCTGTCTTGTTCTCTTAAGAGACTGGTGTCTTATAAGAACAGGCTGAAGTATGTTTCAGACGAGATTGGGTGCATTCGGGGTGGGATGACTGTAGACTGAAGTGCATTTCAAGCAATGTCTCTCATCACAAAATAATCTGAATGGCTCACGACAAATTCACCAGGTAGAAGCTTGACATTTGCAAGCTGTATATCCCATAACCAAGTACTGTTTTTAAACCATGTTTTTCTTAAAGAAGCTAAGCTTTTAATCTGTTCGTATTATATGCATATCATGAATATAGAAAAACCCCTTTTAAAGTATGACGAGCGAGGGGTTCGGCTGGCCACTGGCTAATTGAATGCCAGCTACTGCACTGGACGCTGGCACACTGCTCAGAAATCAGTACAAGTTACAAGCATTAAGTCTGACAAGGTCCCACATCTGGCCATTTAAACAATCCTTCAGCCTGTATAATATTAATACTCTGTGCAGGAGCAGATCCAATCACCTATTCAAATCAGATCCTCACTGAGTGATGCCCAGAAGAGTCAAACACTGGCCCAGCCGAAAGAGGACCAAGGGAGGCACTGGGAGAACTGGCCCTAATCCCCTCCTGCTGCTAATTAGGTAGATAGCTTTGATCATTCGCCTTAATTTTCTGAGCCTCAGTTCTCTCTTCTGTTACATGAGAGGGCAGACCACTAGATCAATAAGGGCACTTTCAGCTTTCAAAATGAAACAAACAAACAAAAAACAGATCCACTAACTGATTTATTTCCTGCCTTATTATAATGGATTCATCCATTTACTTATTCCAAAGACGCTTATTATGGACATCTTACATGGTCAATTCCTGTGTCACATGTGGTCCCTAAATGAAAAGAGAATATGGGAAAGAGAGAGAGACAGAGTCCCTCAATCTACCTTCTTCCGTCCTCTGGGTGGGGCCAGAATTCACTGAACTTGAGGAAGTGATGAGAAGTGGTGAGGAATGGGTTGGGGAGATATTCTTAACATTACCATTTACCTAGAACAGGGTTTCTCAACCTCACCACTATTGGTTTTGGGAGGGTTCTTGGGGACTAGCCTGTCATTGTAGGTTGTTGAGCTGTGTCTCTGACCTCACCCTACTAGATGCCAGGAGCACACCCTCCCGCCATTTGTGACAACCAAAGACATCTGTCTCCAGACATTGCCAAATGTCCCCCACCAGCAACGTGACCCACTGAGAACCGCTGATTTAGACCCACCAGGCGCTGTGCTGGGTTCTGAGCAAACAGAAACGAGAAAGCTGCAGGCCTGGCCTGGCGGAGCCGACTCCAGGGCAGCTTTGCCAGCTTCAGTGTGCATCCATTCCCTGGCAGCCTTGCTAAAGCTCCACCCCCACCCCAGGGTTTCTCACCCAGCAGCTCTGGGTGAGGCTGCAGGATTTGTGTTTTTAAAGAGGCCTCAGGGATGCTGATATTGCTGTTTCTCCAGGAACCGCCTCTGAGAACCAAGCGGGCTCCACCCTGCTGACAGGTGAGAGTACAGATGTCCCCTTCTCACATCATAAAACAACTTAAGAGTTTTTTTTTTTAATTCAAAAATTAGGCCCCCAGTGGATACTCAGCCTACAGTAAATCTGAAATGTCACAGCGAGGAAGAAAAACAGAGACTCCCGTAAGCTAGAACAATGCCAATGGGTGGTCAGTTTTATGTATTAATTTTGGCTCCTTTCTGAATCAGCACATGAATGGTCAGTGAAGGGGCTGGCCTAGGAACCTAAGTATTACCCAATTTTAGAGTTTCCATGAATTCTAAACCCGAAACAAGTGCAACCAAGTTTTACGACACTTGCATTTGCAGCATTTCTGGCTGCAACTGGATGTGATCAATTCATGTTGCCCTAAACGCGTACATCCACCCAGGTAGACCCAGCTCTTTCTTTCTGCTTTTTCTTTCCCTTCCTCTGGTGCCCTTCCCTGGTCCACCCTGTCCCTTTATCTGCAGCAACCCCCCCGTGACTGTGATAGCCCAGTCCCCCGTCACCGGGCACAGCCGGCACATGGAGGATTCCGTAGAGTATTCTCTGTAAAACTGTTAGCTCACTGCGAACCGAGCACCGCTGCTTCCGCTTGCTGTGTTGATACTACCAAATACTGTATTTTCTCTGAAAAGTGTGACACGCCCGCAGGAGGAAGTGGGGTGTGGTGTCCCAGCAGCATAGGAGGACAGGAGTGTTTTTGCTACTGGTGTACCCAGGGGTGACAGCTCACTTGGCCATTTCTTGCTCTGTCTCTGACGCCAAGTTCATGGGAACCAGCCATGTCTGCATTCCTGGGATCAGAGGTTAAGAAAGTGGAGTCCAGGCTCTTGAAGCCTCCTTCTCTGAGTGCGCTCTAGGAAGGAAAGGTTTGCCCCATAACTGCCCCATAACGTATTGAGAACAGGGACCCGGTTCCAACTGCATATCCAGTGCAGTGCTTTGCAGTATGGTAGGCAGGTATTCCAAATGCTTAGTGACTAACAGCAAAAAACAAACGTTTGTGTCACTTCATCCCCTTCGCAAGTGGCTCAGAGGTGTTCTGGGCCATGTCTGATGACCCACGAAACAAGTTCCCATGGTATTTTCATGAGGGAGAATTTCTGAGGGTGTTTTAGTCAAGTGTAGTGTGATCATCATAGCCATCTTTTCCAGCAAACACTGCCATGCGCATTTTCCACGGATTAATTCATTCAATCATCACAACGTAGACATAGACCCAATGAGTGGGTCCATTATACACCTTGCTTTGCAGATATGATAATGCAGTCCCAGAGAGATTAAGTCACTTGTCCAAGACCATACAGCTTGGACACTGATAGAACTGGCCTGTACTCCATGACACCCACATTTGCAAACCGTGAGCTCCTTCGTGTGTTAACTCCTTCCTGGGTCTCTGTGCCTTTTTGAACTCTGCCATGCAAAGGTTCGAGAACAGCAGAGCCCCATGCCCAGGGGCTTCAGCTCGCCTTCTCAGTCTAGGCACCCTTTGACCAGAACACCCGAGTCCCTGGTCCCAACTTGACGCCCCTGTTTTGGGTGGTGTGCTCTTCCTCACTGAGCACCTACATGGCAGAAAGAAACGTCAGGAGGATTGCAAGGGATCCAGCATCTCAGTTAGAGCTACTGGGTCGCAAGATGGTAGAGTCTGAGAGAAGGTTGTCTTTTCAGAGTAAATTTTGACACAAAGAACAGAGTCCTACATTTCCATTTACTCCTATAGAAGGCAGCATCTTTGTGTCCAGTAAGTGATTATCCTAACCACAGTTAGAAAATGATGCCAGAGAGGCTTAGTTCCTCCCAACTTTATCTGATGAAGTTTCTTTCTAGACTTTGGCTTAGAAATCCTCATTGATCCCAATCAGCCACCTCTAAAGACATGAATGGCAGAAGCTTGGAGGGAATTGCACAGGCTTATAGCATGCTGAGAAAATTACCCCAGATAGGTGGAGGAGCCCTGACATCCAGAAGAGAACTTAGGGTATTCTGAGCCCATCTCTGTTTATATCGCCCACTTCTTCACTCTTCAAACCATAGCCATGGAGTAGAAAGAAAGATCATTAAGCCCCAGGCACAGACAAAGAGAAGCATCCTATTAGTGCTTAAGATAATTAAGCAAGTTGCCAGGAAAGCCTGTCCCTACAGTCATAACACGTCCTTTGCAAGTAGGGACAGGTGGGAGCAGACAGAAACAGTGTACAGCAAAACCCCCATGCATTCATGTCCTCCCTGACTTAACTTTCAAAGACATTTGCTAACAAGAAATAATGTATTAGTATGGGTGGAGACACTTAGCCACCAAGGCTGGGTTCAGGTGCTGTTGCTTACTCGCTGTGAGTCCTTTGCACAATTTTGTGGGTTGTGGGGGATCCAACACATAAGCCCTCTTGGCTATGCTTGTGCTTAAAACAAATGGTGTAGCAGATCAGGAGGCAGGGAGATGGAGAAGCATGTCCACCCAGTTATAACAAAGGCTGGATCGATGGAGATGGCTAAAGTGTTCAGGCAAATAAATTGGTCGTCTCTGTTCACAGCATCCCAGGTGATGCTGGACTGTGGCAGGGACCCCTCACCCCTGCCAACTGAGGACGATGCACCCCCCACCCTAGCCTACAGCATGGCCAAGAATAGTGCAGAAATGGTTCTGCAGGACAGCAGATCCTGCAAAATGAGAGGAGGAGGGTGGAGATGGGTGGGAACGGTTTATTCATCTAGAACCTGTTAACCAAAAAATGAGTGACTGAGGCAAGTGTCTCTATCAGTTGAGGTTTATTGAGCTAAAGTTTGAGGACACGCCCGGGAAAAACACCAGCCACAGCAGAACCTGTGACCTGTGCTTTCCAAAGAGGGTTTTAGGAACTCAGTGCTTAAGGAGAGGGGGCAAGCAGGAGGGAAGAGGGAGGAGGGAGGCAGTGAGGCTGTAATTGGCGCTTACCAAATCCATGTCTTACATAAGATAAGGTCAATGTGTGAGAACAGGGAGCAGAGGAACAAATCCATTATGCACCTGCCTCAGGGTCAGGGAAAGAGTGACTGATCTCAGCTGGCCCTTCTCCTGTACCTGGGAAGATGAGCTTGAAATCAACATTGTCAGCTGAGTTCCTAAAACAGAACTGTTTTAGAAGTTAAGCTTAGGTTGTAATCCTAGGGTTGCAATTGGCATAGGCTTGTTTTGTAAGGGAATGTGGATCCTGAAGGATTGAGGGGCCAGAAAGGAATTTCCTTGTGAGCAGTTTGTGAGGGTGGCCATCTGGAGAAACATGAGGTCTTTTGTCACTGTGGGAGCCTGGCTTACGTAGAATGCTGTGACACGCAGTTGTGAGGTGACCACTGTCTCCTGGGGAGAAAGAATGGCAGGGTGGCAGGACTCGGCTTCCAGGCTTACCTCTCCCCATGGCATAACGGGTTTGGGGACCCGAGATTTTATTTTCTTTTACAGACTTATCCATCAGATCAATCACTTTTCTTCCTGGGGTGCAGGAATGGGGAGTAAGGATAGGTTAGAGGGAGAGGCCCAGACCCAGGCAAGATTCTTTGTTTGAAAACACAAGGGGGGAAAATATGAGTTTTCTAATAATGACCACGATTAGCAACTGCTCGGTAAGTGATGGGTGCTGTTGTCCTCATAACCAACATCATCATCATTTCAGTTTTTATATCTTTTACCATCTGCTGTTTTCTAGATATGGAAATTATGTGACCTAGACCTCAAATATCTATCCCGTGATTCCCAATACATACCCACATGCCCAAGAAGTTTCAGTACCTGGCTGCTGAAAATACGACTTTTACATCCTTAGTTCATGTGTCTCAATTCTTGATTCAGAAAAGATAACAACGGTTTTCTCCATATCTCACAGTTAACGTGTTCAAATCAAACGTCTCCTCTTCTTGCACCATCTAGCTCTTCCCACAGGGCTCCCATCTTGTGAATGGGGACGGCTTCCTACCATGGGGTGGGGTCGCCCTGCTCCTCCTTTTCCCTCCCCTCATCTTCAGTCACTTGGCACATCCCGTCAAGAGACATCGAAATCCCTGCACGCTGCCAGGGTCCCTCTTCTGGTGCCCCGACCATCAACTGGAAGAGTGAAGTCGCCCCCAGTAGTATCTCTTCTTCTGCACCTGCTCCTTACAGTCCTCTCAACACAGGGACCAGGATACCCCCATTCTAGGTGTAAATAAGTCTGCTCTGCACTCAGAGCCAAAGATGGCATGTAGACCCCTCGGGCGGTGTCCTACCTGAACTCCAGATTCTCACTGTGGCCTGTGGACAGCCCCACGGGCACGCTTACCTCGTCTGTCTTCTCTACCCCTTGCTCACTCCACACAGCCCAGCCCCCTTCCCAGAACATGCCTGGCAGCTCCAACCTCACACCCATGTTTCAGCCGGGCACGCTCGCCTGCTATTGTCAGCGTAGCTCACTCCTCTCCTCCTGCAGGTCTTTACTCAACATCATTTCACGGAGACCCTTCGGAACCAGTGAAACCCTCCCTGCCGCCCCATCCAGCACTCCCCACCTCTCTCCTCTGCTTAGTTTGTTTCATGGGAGTTACCTGGTATATTTCATATTATATTCTTCTGCTTTCTTGTCTGTCTTGTGCATCTGGACCCCTGCACAAAGGATGGATTTTGACTCTTTGGCTGACTGCAGTGTCCTGAGACACTTAGTGCCTAGTAGCTCTAGTAACTGTTTGTTGAATGAATGAATGAGTGAATGGATGCATAATCACTATAATCAGAAATTGTGGACATTGTAATCATAGAACATTAGGTAATAAATACCAAGGAGCCTGAGGAAGAAGGAGAAAAAGTATCTATGATTTGGACAGCCATTTTTCCAATTGTGGAACATTGTTTTAGCATTTCAAATAATGAAAATAAACACATATAGAAGGCTTACTATGTGCTGGGCATTGTTCTGTTTTATACATATTAACTCATTTAATCTGTGCAATGCATGTAGGAGTTTATGGAGTTTCCTCATACCTTATCTCATCCAGTTCCCAAAATAGTACCAGCAAATTGTGGGTGATTACAACATTTTCAAGGATTCCTCCCCAGGGCAACTGCTTGTGGGAGAGCTGAGGTCTAGAAAGGAATTGGGAGCAGGAAAGGAACCAAGTCTGACCCCACCCCCACGCCAGCATTTTGATTTATGGAACCCTGGGAGGAGAGTTTCTCCAAAATGATACTTCATGGCCTCCAGCAGATCCCCCCTCAAAGAAACCAACCTGGGAATGGCCCTCTGTGTGGAGATCAAGGAGGAAAGAGGCGAGTGAGCCTTTCTTCTTTCCTGCTCATGGACTTAGAGTAGGAGTGTCCGGGACATCCATGTATATACTGTTTCCATTTTTCCTTTTGACATCTTCGATGTTCAAGAAGCCTGCGAAGGATTTGTTCAGAAATCAGAATTAGTTCTAAGGCAGTTGCCTGAATAACTGAAAGCTAATGACCCCACAGAGAGCACTAAGGCAACATAAAGTATGCAGGGGAGTATGGCGAGATGGGATTATTAGGTTGGTGCAAAAGTAATTGTGTTTTTTGCCAATACTTTTAATGGCAAATTTTAAAAATTTTGTATTTTTAATAGAGGCAGGGTTTCGCCATGTTGGTCAGGCTGGTCTTGAACTTCTGACCTCAGGTGATCCAGCCGTCTCGGCCTCCCAAAGTTCTGGGATTACAGGCATGAGCCACCACGCCCAGCCTTTTTTTTTCCCCCATTACTTTTAATGGCAAAATCTGCAATTGCTTTCACACCAAATTAATAGAATATTTGTTGAGTTTTAATATAATTATTGTTATTGTTTTTACCACAATTGACCTTCCCCTACTCTTACCCTCAGAAAAAAAGAAAAAAAACTTAAAATAAATCCATAGTCATTTCAAAAGTGACTTCAATAATTTTAAAGTCATTCGTTGTTGGGACTCTGAAAATGTAGGAATACTGTTACGCATGACAGATTTCCACAGCAGACAACAGTCACCTAGCACATGCTTGGTAGTTCAGCTGTAACATGGGCTAAAAGCTCATGGAAAGCCTAACCCCCTTTTAAACACTATTTCTATGACTGGCTGAACTCCGTGGTGGACGGCAAGGCTGTTTCCTATATCAGTGAGAGCCTGCCTGCTGCAGCCAGGAGGCACCTCACAGGGACTGCAAGCACAGAGGGAGGTGGGCCAGCTGGGGCCCGAGGGTCCAGACTTGGTGAGACTCGCAGACCTTGGCCCACTGCCCTCCTCCCTCCTCACCCACTTTTCTCCCTTCTTCTTCTTCACATCAGTACTGGTGGCAGCACCCTGAGCTGAAGGGGAAAAGTTCATATTCAACATCAGAAGGCATTTTATTTGTATGTCGCCTTGGTGAGAACTCTGTCCTATAAGAGAGGACCCTTCCCATCTAGGAGAAAGTCTACCCGTACCTGTCCCCATCTGAGCTAATTAATTCTATGGATTCTGGAAGGAGAAAAACAAAAGTGAAAAGTAGGTAAGAAGAAAGCATGGCAGACATGCGCTTGGAATACAGCTGAAGACGCTAGATCTGGCAGGTGGTAAGATGCTACGGAAAGGGACTGAAATCTGAGCCCTGAGTTTGAATTCAGGCCTTCCAAGCACTTTGTAACCATGGACAAGTCACCTAAACTTGCTGAGCCCCAGCCATAAAATCTATAAATTAATAAGATGGAGATTACTACCATAGTTGTCCTGTCCACCTGACAGCTACTGGAAGAGTTTATGGAGATAACGTAAGTCAAAGTATCTATGAGATTTCATTACAATCATCAATGTGATGATTATTTGTAATATTATTTGGTGAGTAACTAGTAATACCCACTCTATCTCACGGGATTTTTTAAGGATCTCATGAAACATGAGAAAGATTTCGAAAGATGCTGATTGTGCTTGGGTGGAGATGGCAGAGCTCAGAAACAGAAGGAATGGCATGAACAGAGCCACGGAGACAGATATTCAGGGAGCATTCAGCAAACCGAGAGAAGTCCAGGCAGGCTGGGACTCCACTGAGAGCCGTGGATGTGTGAAGAGGGCCACATGAATCCAATACATGGGGGCTTTTAAATAACAGGTTAAGAATTAGGCTTTAACTCAACAAAGACTGGGACGGCTTTCTCAAGTAATAGTGTAACTTGGCCAGGGCTATGCCTTAGTGGGACGATCTATTCATGGAACCTATTAAAATCGGTGTCAGAAGATTAATACTGTCATCCCAGGTGCTTTATTTTCTATCTTTCAAGGTTTCACTTCAATGCTATTGTTGGTTTTAGGGGGAAAGTGTGGAGTATCGTTAATGTTGGCAGGCAGGAGGGCAGCACTAGGTCTGTCCACGAAGCCTCCTTCATCTCTAGTTCTGACTGAGGGTTGACTGTTAGGCTTGGGTTTCTTTTGTCACTGTGTATTGTAGGGGTTATTTTAAAATATTATCTTCAATCTATACTTTATTATTATTATCATTATTTTGAAAGGGGTCTTGCTTTGTCGCCCAGGCTGGAGTGCAGTGATGCAATCACAGCTCACTGCAACCTTGACTTCCTGGGCTCAGGTGTTCCTTCCACCACGGCCTCCCAAGTAGCTGGAACTATAGGTGTGTGCCACCATGCCCAGCTAATTTAAAAAAAAAAATTAGAGACAGGGTCTCTAAGTATGGGCGCCTGGCCCATACTTACTATTTTAATTCACTTTTTGAGACCATTTTTGTTGGTGAAAGCTAATTAACCTCTTTGTAATACTGCTTGGTAGAAGTCTTAGCAACAAAGCAAAACGCTACCCGACTATGTGATTTTTTTTACTAGTTATCATCTTTCTTCTGTGGACATTGTGAAAAAGTCTTTTTTTATGTTTCTTTTAATAGCAGTCACTTTTACCTAAGAAACCTTTCTATCTCATAAAGAAATCCAAAGCTATGGGTGTAGCTTAATTTGCCAAAATTTTTCTGAATTGATGTTTACCAAATTTGGCTGAGCAGATGTAACTGGAAACCACTGAATGCTTTGTTTTTCATCCCCAATTTACTATTGATTAATCTGTGTTCTCTCTTCCACATGTGAGAGGTATTGATACAAGTGATGACTAGTGTTATTTTACTTCTGTTTTTGTTTTTCGTTTTTTTTGTTTTTTTTTTTTTTTTTTTTGAGACGGAGTCTCGCTCTGTCGCCCAGGCTGGAGTACAGTGGCCCGATCTCAGCTCACTGCAAGCTCCGTCTCCCAGGTTTATGCCATTCTCCTGCCTCAGCCTCCCGAGTAGCTGGGACTACAGGCGCCCACCACCTCGCCTGGCTAGTTTTTTGTATTTTTTAGTAGAGATGGGGTTTCACCGTGTTAGCCAGGATGGTCTCGATCTCCTGACCTCGTGATCTGCCCGTCTCGGCCTCCCAAAGTGCTGGGATTACAGGCTTGAGCCACCGCACCCGGCCATGTTATTTTACTTCTATGAGACTCTCCCCCAACACTGAACCACCTCCCACTAAATTACAGTAATACAAATGCTGTCCAAACATTTTATTACATGAAGAAGTTGGCTATTTCTTATTTCATTTGCTACTGAGGAAGAGAATTCTTGATATTTTTCAGTTGATGAGAGTATATTATACTTCTATTGCTTTCTATTTATATGGAATTTCTCCCCATCAGGTTCAGTTATGTGGACATCCTTGGCATCTCTATGAAAACATTCTGGGGGTTTGAATTGTGGAGGGTGAATCAGCCTAGCTAAATTGGGCAGTCAGTGCCCAGAGAATCAAAAGACCAGAATTCTCAGTTCAGGACTCAATAGTGTGGGACCTAAAGCACAGAGCCGTACCTGTATCAAAGCTACACACAAAAGACAAATGAGATCACACTTAAAGCTGAAAATAGTGAGCCTGTAAGAGTAAAGATCCTTTGTAGATCTAAAGTACATATGGGCCGGGCGCGATGGCTCACGCCTGTAATTCCAGCACTGTGGGAGGCCAAGAAGGGCAGATCACCTGAGATCAGGAGTTCAAGACCAGCCTGGCCAGCATGGTGAAACCCAGTCTCTACTAAAAATACAAAACTTAGCCAGGCGTGGTGGCACACATCTTTAATCCCAGCTACTCAGGAAGCTGAGGCAGGAGAATCACTTGAACCCAGGAGGCAGAGGTTACAGTGAGCTGAGATCGTGCCGTTGCACTCCAGCCTGGGCAACAGGGCAAGACTCCGTCTCAAAAAAATAAATAAATAAATAACATAACATAACATAACATAACATAATGTAACGTAACATAGTACATATCATGATGGTGTTTTGCAGCTGGGATAGCAAAAGCGTGGAAGATTGGATGGACATACCTGATATCCATCATGATAATGGCCGCATCCAGATAAGGACATCAGAGGGTAGTAAGTGCTCTGCAAGAGATAGATGGAGGGTTTTATGGGACCTCTGTAGCAGAGTGCAGAGGAAGGTCACATAATTTAGCTCAGATATGCTCCTAAAAGACTATTTCTACTTTCCTCCTGCTCTTTTTGGTACACACCAGTGAAGTTGAGAAGGCCCATTAGAAAATATATCAGAGTTGTAATAATGATAATAACTAACATTTATTGAGCATTTACTTTGAGCCAACCCCATTCTAAGCACCTTGTGTGTGTTTGCCCATTTAATCCTCATGGCTCTTTGAGATGAGTAATAGTATTATCACTGATTTCCAAATGAGAAAGCAGGCTTAGATAGTTTAAATAACTCCAGCAGTTCAGTGTATGAGGGCATCGATCTTTTGCTTATAACAAGTGCCGGGCTGCATCCTTTGCTCTTGACTCCCTCTGTAATTATCTGTCACTTAATTTGACCATTGTATACTCTTGCAAGTAAAACAAATGCATGAGATGAAGAGATTCGGTAAAACGTTGCTTTTGAAAATGAACTCCGTAAGCAAAAATGCACTGAGTCTCTAACATATATCAGACAGGGGGATCAGCTCTGGAGGCACATAGATGATGAAGTCATGGCCCCTTCTCTCGGAATTGTTGAGGAAGACAGATGTGAATCCATAAATCCAACAGCACATTCTAGGGAATTAGGGCAGTGTGGCCTCCGGCACTCTGTCTCTTCCCCTGTCTCACAAGCTGACCGCATTTCCAAAGGAATGTGGTCACAGAGGGAAATTGTTTATCATCACTGGGGATGAGGGAAGTAAGGCACCCACATGCACTCGTTCTGAGGAGTTCTTGCTAAATGTATTGCAGATGAGACCAGAGGGACTTGTGTAGTTGGAGTCGAACCCCTCTTCTGAGTGTATGTAGCATCTCAAGAATTAAGTAGGGGACATCCTGGTGGGGCTCTACTAAGTCCACACATTAGAGGGCTGAGAGCGTGGGAGCCACAGGATCAACCTCACTCGGACTGTAGAAATGGCAGGCGTGACGCAAATCAGTATGACAGGTGCTGTCTAGCAGTGCACTCAGAGAACTGCAGGAGCCGGGGCTGAGAACTTCCCATGGAGATGTGTTGATGGGAGGGCCCTAGAGGAGGGGAAGGAAGGCTTCCAAGAGGAGCTAGAGACTGAACAGGAACTTGAAAGATGAGGAAGCAGGCGGGGAGGATGGAGTGAAACAGGGAGGCATGCCAGGGAGAGGATGCAGCTTTCCTAGAAGTCTGAAGCTGTGAAACACACGGCATGTTGGAGAAACAGCAGCAGTTGTGCAAGATCCTAAGATCACTCAGGCTGGAGCATGGAGATTTGATGGAGATTGAGAGGTGACCAAGGCTGGACAGAGGAGGCAGGGTAAGATGCTGCCGTGAGTCACAAGAGAAGTGATGCAGAACTGGTGGAGGAGGAGATGAAGCCAGTGGGTCGTGGGGCACAAGGGGAAGGGTGAAGTTGAAGCAGCGAGTGAGGGCTGGGCGTCACGGCACCAGCACTGAGCGGGCAAAATGAAGGAAGAGGCAAGTTTGAAAGGGAAGGCAGGGAGTTCTGTATGGGACCTGGTGAGTTGAGGGTCCCCTTGGAGATAGCCAGGAGAGAGTTGAATGCGTGACTTTATTGCTCAGACAAGGGGTCTATGGGGGGCCTAGCCCCTGCCTTGTTCGGAACAGCCTGGCCAGTCAGTCTTCTTGTGCACAGATTGTTGTCGTAAAGTATGAGACTACCATGTGTTACACAATAGACCACCAGGATGGCTGAACAGTATGCAAGAACTTTATTGGCCGTATCAGTTTGCACACCGGGAAGAGACGGTCTTCGGCGTGTAACGAAGGTGCTCTCTCTTCAAAGAGGGAAAGTACAGGCTGCTTTTATGCCTCCCAGGGTCCGTATTACACAATAGAGTCAGATATATTCAGAAAGTTTTGGGGGAAAATCTATACATATTTGTGAGGGGAGTTAAGTGCAGCTGCCAGGGGTAAACATATATCCAACATACATCCCATGTTCACTTTGGGGCACGGTTTTAGCATTAAAATGAGGTGTTAAATTTGGCTCTTTATGTTGAAAGGCAAATTATAGGACACAGTGACATTTTGTGTGCGGCATCTGTAAGCTGCTGAAACTGGCTTGAGGTCTGCAGGTGCTTAGGAAAGAATGCCTGTGAGGCTGGTCCGCTGTCCAGTCAGAGCTGCAGGGGTCTGGGTTGTAAATCAGAGTTAGGAAGGATCTCGCACATCGCCTGATTATTCTTATTATTAGGGAGACTAGCAAGGGTGTGGCTTTTCCTGTAGCTGTAGGAATTTAGGAGGTTGTGATGCCAGCCAAGCCCTGGATCCTCCACCCCTGGGTAACTTTTATTTCTTTAACCTTAGAGTCCATCTTAGTTGATGAAGGGGCAACTGTCTTGGTTTCTCAGATCACATGTGAATGGAGAGTGAAGATGAGACTGACCGAAATTTAGAGCGCACAGAGGACAGATCACACAAGCTTAGTCCTGAGGCATGCTATTCCAGCATATATATTTTTGTACACAGAAACTCTCCTTTCTATTTTAACACCCAGGGAAATCCCCTCCTCCCTACCATTGGCTCTGAACACCAAAAGGCAACCCACGAAAATCTTCTATGTTAATTTCTTTCTTGTGTATTCATTACACATCTTCTGGGCTCTTAATATAGCTGGATGTTTTTACATACACATATACATACATATACATACACATATATACTTACATACACACACATGTGTATATCTGCTAAATGGATTGTGGTAATTTACATACCCAGCAGCATTGTATGAAAGTGTATGATTCATTTTGACCTTACCAACATTAAGTAATAGCATTTCAAAAATATCTGATAATTGCATAGGCAAAAACATATTGTTGTTTTTATTATATATTTTTCTTTTCTTTTTATTTAAGACAGAGTCTTGCTCTGTTGCCCAGGCTGGAATGCAGTGGCATGATCTTGGCTCTCTGCAACCTCTGCAGGGAGCCAAGCCATTCCCCTGCCTCAGCCTCCAGAGTTGCTGGGATTACAGGGACCCCCCACCATGCCCAGCTAATTTCTGTATTTTTGTAGAGAGGGGGTTTCACCATGTTGGCCAGGATGGTCTCAAACTACCAACTTCGAGTGATCTGCTCGCCTCAGCTTCCCAAAGTGCTGGATTACAGGCATGAGCCTCCACACCCAGCCTATTTTTTATATATTTTAAATATTATAATTCTTTTTACAGCTTAAATTAGGACTTAAAATGTTAGTTTATCCTCAGATAAAATGCATTATTAATTTCTAATGTTATTTTATTCTCAACTGTGTTTGCCTAACCGCAAATATTCAAAAGAGCTTAAATACCACAGAACCAAAGCTATTTTAATTTTTTAAAAGATCTGATCATTTCCCTTTAGTAATTTGAGGCTACTTTTGATTACTTTAAGATTTTAATTTAATATGCAGCTTTTCCATATATATTCTTTTTACTTTGTCTCTATAATCTCTGTATTTATAATACATGCCTTAAAATACCCATTGCGTATATTTCTTTTCTTTTGGGTTTTGAATTATCATACAGTAAAATGGACTTTTGGCTTTGGTGTACAGTTCTGTGAACTTAAGTCTAGATTTCTGTGACCACTAGAACAATCAAGCCGGAGAACTGTTCTGTCTTTCCCCCAAATTTGCTCATGCTGCTCCTCCCTGCTCCAACTCCTGGCAACTACTGATGTTTTTCTTCATATAGTTTTATCTTTTCAAGAATGTCATGTCCATGCAATTACGTAGTGTCTTATTCTGCATGTCTTAAATGGCTCATATGGCTGACCATTTTTCCACAATTAGTTGCAACTATGATTTTTGTATCCTGTATAGCTTGTGCCTTTGCAATTTAGTTTCTTGGGTCATAAACAGTGCTTTTCTTGCCAATGTGTATACCCATAGTATGTAAGAATGATGTTAACTTACTTCTGTTACACGAACCATAGCTATTTCCCTGGATAGGTCTTTACCTTTAAGTTAGGTTATTTTCTTTAAATGTATAAGACCTTACCAACAGAAATAACCACTTGATAAATAATATTGTAATACTCTGGTGATCCAGTCTCATGCAGTATCCCTAAATCTGGGAAACGCTGTAAAAAAAAAAAAAAAAAAAAAAAAAAAAAAGATATTATCTTAAAGATGCATTTTTTCTTGTGTGTAGACATTGGAAACAGACTAAATATGTAACTACAGACTTTAGTAAGGCAGATCATAGAGCTACTGTCAATAGGGTGTTGTGCAAGAATGACAAGGAAGCCTGAAAAGATGTCAGAGAAACTTGAAAAAAATGTATAGTAAAATGTTAACTTAAAAAGCCAAATATAATTCCATACCCACAGGATGATCATAGCTTGTAAGAGAAAAACAAAAAACTTGCTAATTTAAAAAGACTAGGGAAAATAGATCAAAATAGTAACTGATTTCTTTCATTGGTGGAAATCTGGAAAGCCTTTTTACTAACTTTGTGTGTCTTCTTTATTTTTCATCATGATCAACTAAAAAGCACTCTGAACAACAGAGAGAAAAGCACTCTGTGCAGTTCAGGTGTAAAATGCTGCCATCTGCCTGAAAAACTCACACCTGGGCTTGCAGTTCTATTGAATGATGTGTGAAGATTACCACACAACCACCTATTCTGTCTTCTAGATGTCAAGTGTATGTCAGGTCACGTCTGACATACATTTCTAAAGGTCTGTGACCAGACCTTTAGAAAGAGGGATACTGACTTGGCTGTCAAACAGAACATACATGTGTTGGTCAAATCATCAAAATGCTTAGAAGTAACAGAATAGCGCAAGTGAATCTGGTGAAATGGCTGTTTAATCTGCATTGCTTATTAAGGAAGAAATCATTGTCTAGGCAAGACCTTCAGGAGGAGAGAGGGTTTTGCCCCAACTCTCTTCCTTGCTGTAATGGAAACCCTGGTCACCCTGGAGGTTTCCATGTCTTCCTGAGACAGCATTTCCCAGTCACCTGCTGGGCTGCTGTTGCCTGATTAGAAACCCAACCTAGGAATAGCAGAGTGACACCAGAAAAGGCCAGAGTGCTTTAACTCAGGCTTTATGAGTCAGTGATCCCTCTAGACTCAAACAGAATTAAGGAAATCTTCAAAAAGTCCCAACATGGCGATCACTCCCATCACTGAAGATGATTCTCAGTGATTTTTCCTGATTTGTGGAGAAATGAAGTTTTGTCTAAAAGACCCAAGTGGCCCAGGAAAGAAGAGATTCTCAAAGAAACTCTCTCCGGAGAATTCATAGCTGTTAGCCCCACTCCTGCCTGGGAATTCTAAACTCATAGGGCAAAGGGGGCCCCCTAAAGACAAATTTGTAAGTCATCTACCTGCTAATTCAGCAACGTGATAGATACGGAACCCAGCAAATCATGATGTTTACCCAACCGTCTCCATTAGATAAACCTTCCAAACTCTACAGGAAATTAGGACTTCATTAATATCTGTGAAATTAACAGCACCTGTCAAAAGCTCCTAATTTGTCTCTCTTGTAGAATCAAAGAACACTGGCATTTAGCACACAAGAGATACCTTTTGGCTTAGCTAGATGGGGTATTACAGGTCCAAGATTTCCAGGTATGTTACAGATTCTCACTTCCAGGTCTTTATTATTTCAAACAGTTTTCTTTCTTTACACAAAGGCAGAAAAGACAACCAATGGTTTGTTTCTTATCTTTGGCTTACTTATGAAAACTTAGAAAAACAAGTATAAGTATAAAATGGTCAAGAAGAGAGACAGAGCAAGGAAGTAACTTTTTCACTGAATACCAGATGATAGTTTCAGATTAATGGGACCTCGGGAAAGTAGGTAAACAAGAAGGGGTATCTAGTTTATATAAGTGGCCAGAACACTCAATAATGGAACAATAGGTGAAGAATTAGACTAGATTCCTGGATTTGTAGCCAACACTTTGATAACTATCATCTAAACCTCTTGGAAAGCATAATTACTGATTTTGGGGCTTTTATGAAGTATTTTGTTCATCCTTAGATGATAAAGTCCTATTTTATAGTAGTCAATGAGTTTAGAGTTTTCTATGTGGTTTGTGATGTACAAAGGCTTAGAGTGTGTGTGTGTGTGTGTGTGTGTGTGTGTGTGTGTGTGTAACTGTGAAGAAAGCAGACCTTTTTGAAAATGTCTGAAGTAAATAAGGATCAGCTGCTGAATGCCTTGGGCCAATCCCATTACACACATAAATAGACCATGTAAGAATTTTGCGGTGTCATATTTAACTAGTGTGACTCAAATAGACTCGCTCTTTATAAACTCATTTTCTGATTACTGTGTGCTGTTTCCGGGGCACCTACTTGAATAACAGAAGACATAAAATGTTGGAAAACCTTTGCCTCACTCTCCAACCATTGGGCCTAACTCCATTAGGTTGAGTGGAATTAACTCTTGAGTTACTTCTTACTAGCGAAGTTGAGTTCAGACTTTCAGAAAGCCTCTCCCCTCGGCAAGTCAGTGTGTGGTTTTGGGTGAGTCCAGCAGTGTCTTCTGCAGAAGGGGAAGTGAAAACGTTTGTTCAGATGGATAGTGGACCTTTGTGAGGTTCTGGCTGTCCATGATAAAGCACTGGCTAAGTAGACGTGGGACACCAAAAACAGTATCTTTTATAGCCCCCAAACAGCATTTGTCTTGTGTCGTTTTCCAGGGTGCAACCATGTCGCCATTTCTTCGGATTGGCTTGTCCAACTTTGACTGCGGGTCCTGCCAGTCTTGTCAGGGCGAGGCTGTTAACCCTTACTGTGCTGTGCTCGTCAAAGAGTATGTCGAATCAGGTAAGTTTGAGTGGGTTTTCAAAGCAGGGGAGGAGGAGGAAAATCCTGCTATGAACTATGTATAAAGCAAGGTCTTCCAGGACATTTGACATCATCTGGTGGAACCAAATCCTACCATTTAGGACACTGATGACGCCCAGCAAAGCCAAGGGCTTCCTTCTGGACACACATTTTGTGATGGACTCTAAACCAGGACCCGATGGCCCACCGGTGGCTCTATTACACCGTCTCATTTTTCCCACATATACAAAAGGAAAGAGACAGTTGGGTTGAGAAAATTACATAAGGAGTTAATGGGAAGGAGCTCTAATGAGCTGAAGTAGAACATGGCCCTATGTGGTTAAGCCTGGTTACTTTAAATAAGTCTAGGTAGATTAAGACTGCATAATCTTCCAACCAACTCTAAAGACTACTTACTGCTGCTTTGGCAAACTTCAGTGGATATTACAAAGCATCTATAATTAGCCATTAGAGTCCAAATTTCAGAAAACGTACTTTCGCACTCACTAAGGTCTTGGCTGAATGGAAGAATCGTGATGTTTCATCAAGTTTAAATATTTACAGGCAGCTCAAGGTGAGGGGGAAAGTGGGACAGCCACCCAACGTCCCATTTGTGGGTTCAGAATGTTCCGTTCCAACAGCCTTATGTGTAGGGAATTTCTCTGTGGGCACATTGACCAGCTTCCGCTCTCTGAGAGCCTCAGCTCCGCATTGTAAGTTTGCCGTGGATTTCCAAAGGAAAAGTAGGAGGGAGTTTAGATCCCACAACTCTCCTGACTGCACACCTTTTCTTGTTTCCCTACGTGCATTTTGATTTTAGTAGACACTTTGTAGAGAATGATAATGACAATGGATGCAGGCTTGCAGTAACTGTGGAAGCCGTCACAGTTCACTTACACAAAAGTGTTTACAGAGAGACCACTGCAAGAGTGCTGGGGCCAGAGCATAGAGGGAAAAAAAGTCAACTAAATAAGCAGAAGGAACTCAGGAAGACTGCCTTCCCTTTAGAGCATCTATTCTTGCAGAAGAAAGTGGCAATAAACAAAAATACCAACAGCAGGTAATGAAGGAACAAAAAGCAGTGTAAAGAAGAGAGGACTGGGGGCAGGGATGTGTGTTATCTTATATAGGGTTGTCCTGCAAAGGCCTGTGAGCAGGGACATTTGCAGATGCAAGAAGAAACTGACTCAGATGTTGAGAACCTCCTGCCAGATGCTCACAGTTCACATTTAGGGGTTCCCAAACCTACTATTTTGCATCCCCCACCAAAAGACTTTTTGCTTCACAGCTGACTTTGTCCTTCCAGCCACTCTGAACACATCAAAGCCAGGGAGACTGTCTGAATCATCTTGATTTCCTTTCTGCCCAGAGTTCTCTCCTGTTTAGTTAAAAGTGTGAATGCCACTTGCTCCCAACCTAAAACCTTTCAAATGTCACAGACATCTTTGAAGTGTAAAATGTCTGAGTTTTTCAAAGCCGCCTTTGACTTAATGGGTCTCCTGGATCCAGTTCTCTTTACCCTCTCAGTTCTCCCTGACATTTGCCTCCTGAGGGCCTTTTTTTTTTTTTTTTTTTTAATTGTTTTTGGCCTTGCCTTTGAACTTGGTCTAATCAGCCATGTGGATCGAGAGACCTTGTCAGAAAAGAAGGAAACTGGTTTTCCTAAAGATTAGCCTGTGGAGTTGGAGGGAGTTTAGAGATTTTTGCTTTTGATTTTATTTTGGGTTTGTTCTGAAAAGAAATCACTCTGAATATTATCATTCAATATTTACTTCTACAGAATTTAAACACATTTCAGTTCTTGGAGTGTAAGACTGTGTTTTCCACAATAAGCCAACAGAACAAGGACAAACAGACCATGGGACGGTGGGGCTGTGAGTCACTGAAAACGGTAACACTCTAGATAGTCAGGATCCTCTGTTTAGGTAATTACACACGTGGTGAATGCAAATGTAAAAAGTGCCTTGCTTCGAGGATGTTTGCCCCTTCTCGGAGGATTTTTGGCCCTTTTCTCTAGGCACAGAGAATGGTTACCATCAAAAGGAATTATCCAAAAGGGAAGCTTCAGGTCTGTGGAAGTAAAATGTTACTGTGATCATTAATATTGCCATTGGTTTCTAAAAAGCCCAATCTCCAGTCCAATTTTTTTTAACCAACCCACAAAAACTTTCCCCTTTCTATTCCACCTTTAGTAATCTCATGGTTTATATCGTTCCTAGCCAAGTTTATCTAACATTTGAGTTTCAAGCTTATTCAACTCCTTGTATACCCCCAAAATAAATACTAATTTAACAAACGCTAAATGCCTGCTCTGCTTAGCTTTGTGTGTTGGACGGAAGGGGCCCTCGAAAGTTAGAAGGGCTTTATTTCCTGGCTGTAAGCGGATTTTTCCCCTTTTGCTTAATCGACATCTCTGAATTGCTAAGTCTGCCACTTAATGTGCTTATATCACAAGAAACAAACCCTCAAATGCAGGTTTCTGCTTCTGAAATGATTAAAGAATAAATACCAGAGAAAATTCAATGTGCATGAAAGACAAGGAAAAACTTCTTAATTAGCAAACTCTTTGCCAATCACAGTGCGGCTTTAGGGAGGTTTCCCCTAAACTGACCTTCCCGTCTACAGATTCATTACTATTTCCAGGGCTGCTACCTGCTTACCTTTCCTCACTTGCAGACTTGCAGTCTGCTTCAGCCTCGCTGGCTCCATGAGTGAAGACCAGCACCACCTCTCCGAGTTGCCCATCAGCTTTTGCTGAGGGTGCATGGTACATGTAAAATGTATCTTCACCCAAGAATTAGAGAAGGAAATAATGGCTCATTATGTTTTAAAGATCATTGCCTCTTACTGTATTTATGTCAAATGGAAAAAAATTTAAATATTTATTAAAGGAGCATTCATTATACGCTTAAATTATGCCACTATGTCTTTCAGATGAACACACAGTAGTTTTGAATTGACTATGTTTAACCCGGGGCCAGTGAGGTTAATCAGCCGTAGGATTAACACGACAGATTAATAAAGGAGAATCTCAAAGGCATAAAAGATTTTTTAAAAAGTTTGTTGCTCAGGTGTTTACAGCCAGAGTGAAGCAACTAACTGTTGATTAGGAAAAGAACATTTTGAAACCAACCCGATAGTACCATAGACGGTTGTTTTTGGCTAATTATAGAAATGGACCCTTTTGATCTTAAAGCTTGGAACTTTCTGAGTTTCTTCCTCAGGAAAGGATCCCCACACCTCTCAAAAAAAATATTAAAGAACTGAAACTTACCACATCATGGCATCCAGAGATGGAAGTGCCAGGCTCCTGGTTCATTGTGATTGGTTCCTTACCCCTCCCAAGTTCCTGTTTTCTCATACAAAGTTACATTTCTTACCTGCTATATAAATCCCTAGTTTTAGCCGGTCTTGGAGATCGACTTCACACTGAGCTCTCGTCTCCTTGGCTGCAGCACCCAATTAAAGCCTTCTTCCTTGGCAATTCTCGTCATTTCAGTCATTGACTTTCTGTGTGGTGAGCAGCAAAACCTAGAACGCCTGGTGTTTCGGTAACAATTTCCAGTCCAAGGCGTTAGCAGATTGTTGTCTGAGTTACCTACATTGGAACTTATAAGGTTCAATGCATCACCTTGCATCTAGACCGGGGGACTGTCTCATTCTGTCCCATATTGTCTCTGATTGTTTATGTGCTGCTTTTGTCTTCCCAACAGAATTCTATATCCCAGAGAACAGAGGGAGCAGGTGCTACCGTTGAGTTGAACTGAATTATTTTCCAGCCCTGGCTGAAGGAGTAATGAGAACTTACCTTTCTGTTCCTAGAGAATGGGCAGATGTATATCCAGAAAAAACCTACCATGTACCCACCCTGGGACAGCACTTTCGATGCCCACATCAACAAGGGAAGAGTCATGCAGATCATTGTGAAAGGCAAAAACGTGGACCTCATCTCTGAAACCACCGTGGAACTCCACTCGCTGGCTGAGAGGTGCAGGAAGAACAACGGGAAGACAGAAATATGGGTAACGTTGTGTAAAGTGTATGCACCTAAGGGATAAGCATGATGGTAACAGACGACTGGCTCAGAACTCCATGTCAATCTGAAGGTGTGATTACGCTGGCCTCGGGTCACCAGGCTCCCTACCACTTCCTTATTGGTGATTTGACAATGGCAATGGTTATTCTTGATGGGCTGTAGAACACATTGACATCTTCAGATGCCCACATCAAAGAGTTGTAGAAAGTCTCTTAGACTATGATAAAGTGTTATTTATTTAAAACTGTTAAAGCAGGCTTGGAACATCTTAAATTCCCCTTAAGTGGGGGATGAATTTTTGTCTATCAATCCAGTTGTCAGTTTCATTCACTTTTTCAGTTTTGGGAATAATATTTGTATATAAAACTTAATCAAGATTTATCAAACAACAACTAATGCTTTTTAACTTAGAAATTACTTGTTTAATCCAATAGACTCAGAACACATTGAGATATCAAAATCTTAATTTTATTAAACTTCATCAATGCATTTCTTTTTCTTTTTCTTTTTTTTCTTTTCTTTTTTTTTTTTAAACAGAGTCTTGCTCTGTCACCCAGGCTGGTGTGCAGTGGCACGATCTCGGCTCACTGCAAACTCAGCCTCCCAGGTTTACACCATCCTCCTGCCTCAGCCTCCCAAGTAGCTGGGACTACAGGTGCACGCCGCCATGCCCCGCTAATTTTTCGTATTTTAGTAGAGACGGGGTTTCACTGTGTTAGCCAGAATGGTCTCGATCTCCTGACCTTGTGATCCACCTGCCTCGGCCTCCCAAAGTGCTGGGATTACAGGCGTGAGCCACCGCGCCCGGCCCATCAGTACATTTTTAAAGTAAGTAAAAAGCTATCAGAATGTGAGAGGATAGAACAAAGATCCATTTAATGTTTGGTCTTTTCTCTCCATATTTCGACAGTTCCTACAATTTTTTTCAGCTGTAATGAATTCACTTAGCTTACTTTGACTAAGAAGTGCATCATACACAATTCATCTTAGCACACCAAGTTGTTAAAAACCTGGATTATGGTAGTAAATATTTAGAAATGTTAAAAGGAAGGGTAAAATAATGAAAGCGTTAAAAAAAATTCTAATGAAAATTTCTGAGGCACAAAAGAAAAGAAAATATATCAGTAAGAAACTGCTTTTACCTGATCTGAAATCCAGAAAATATTTTCAAATGTTTATATCATCTGTGCCAAAGGAGGGAATCCTGACTTTCTGCTTCTTACTTTCTATAACTGATTTTAAGAAATCCACTCAAAAGATTTTCAAGTCACAGGTTTCAAATGGGAAGGACATAAACCTAAAAACTAGGGTTTTGTGTCAGTTTTGTATTTTTGACCTAAAAAAAATTAATGCTTTTTAAGAAAGTATAAAAATCTTTGCTTGCATCGCTAAAGTAATCTTTAGAGACAAATATATGCCAAGATTTTTAAAAAGGTGCTCATGCCCATGCTTAGCTATGTCCAGGTAATTCAGCTGGGCAGTATCTACTCAGCACTTGTGTGTTGGCTTGGGAAAAGGGTTCCTGGGGCTGGGCGCGGTGGCTCATGCCTGTAATCCCAGCACTTTGGGAGGCCAAGGTGGGCAGTTCACCTGAAGTCAGGAGTTCAAGACTAGCCTGGCCAACATGGCGATACCTTGTCTCTACTAAAAATACAAAAATTAGCCGGGCATGGTGGTAGGTGCCTGTAATCCCAGCTACTTGGGAGGCTGAGGCAGGAGAATCACTGGAACCCAGGAGGCGGAAGTTGCAGTGAACCTAATTGTTTTATTAGGTAGAAGCAGGAATGGGGGAAACTGAGGAAGACCAGTTTATTGGGTCTACCTAACTTTTTTTTAAAAGAATCGTCAATTCCCCAATTTTAAAAATACAGTTCTATTCATGTTTCCTTCTCAATTAATGAAAGGATAAGTCGGGGGGCGGGATCTTTTCGTTAAGTAGTCTTCACTGATATGCAGGTTGCCGTTCTGTTTATATCTCTTCAAGTTGCATATGATTTCTTGCCTAGGATTTTGCTTATTTCATCCTTAACAGACTTTTCCTTGCATTCTAGGATTATTTAGACATAAGCACATGGTGGCATTCAGATGCTCATTTCACCAACTAGCACACTTTTTGCACTTTTAAGCTTTGGTGGACTTTTTGTTTTGTTTTTTTTTTTTTTTTTTTTTTTTTTTGCCAAGGTTATTTCTTAATTTACTTTTATTTTAAGGGCCAACAGGTTGTTTGGGACTTACATTTTCCCTTGCTTCTTTTGGAATCTATGTTTCTAACGCTCATTTCTCTAAAGAAAATGATATTCTCACATTTGCCTTTCATGTCTCTCAATGCCATATTGAGAGACACTTTTTGTTTCCCCAAGGTTGTGACTGTTTTCATGGCTATCTCCTATTTGCTCCCCAAAGTGTACTGGAATATGGCTTTCTATGGGTGCTGTTTTTCCAGGAGCTAATTGCTTTAATTTCTCCATCACTACTAAGTACGGAATATTGCCAACTTTGTGGTCACCTGGTGCCAATTTTCACTATTCCATTTGGAAACGGGCCCCTTGCCATAGCTCTTCCATCTCCATTTTTGCCTCCATCTTTACTCCTTATTCCACAAGCCAGAGAACAATGGTGCATAGCTGCCATGTCAAAAGTACTTTTTTTCTATGAATCTATTGAAACTCATATGAAAATGTATAGTTGTCGCAGCAATGCAAGCTTATTTTATCACAAAATTCTCACAGCAGTAATGCTGTGACATAGGCATTGCTATTATGTCCGTTTTTCAGCAATTTCCCAAGACGGTGACTGGCACAAGGTCGCATAACCAGAAAATTATTTAGCCACGATTCAAATTCAATCCTGAGTTCCACAGGACATTACTTGCTATTTCTTAGTTACTCTGGCTCACCTGGCTAACCCACGGACATAATGACCAACAATGACCTTCAAGTCATGTTCTTTCTTATTCTTTTTGGTCTGTTGATGGCATAATGGGATGGTTTAATAGATTAACATCAGTGCTCAGGTTGTCTTGGACTTGGATTTGTCCTTTCTTCTGCTTATGTCACTTCATGGGAGATCCTACATCATCCCTTAAAATGACACTTTGTTCTGCCCTCTTATACATAATAATAGAGTACTGAAGTATATATTTATATACACTTATAAATTCCTTCCCAGACCAGTGTAATTAGAATTTTCTTTAGTGGAGGATCCAAGACTTACCTAAAAATACAATCTCTCTTTGTGAAAGAGAAAAACCACCCCCACTGAATGCCCTGATTAACTTAGGCATGCATCCCAGGTAGAAAGGAAGACAGGGGCCTGGGAGCAGCCTCAAAGAGGCAGGATTTATCTTTCCCTTCAAAAGAAGAGCTTTTTCCCCAAGGAAGCCAGTCCCAGTGCCTGCGATTCTTTTGTCATGATGAAGATCTGGGTCTTCCCTGTGACAGTTCTTCAGATAAGCAGCATCACCGCACCAGAAAACCGAATAGAATCTGTTTTAGGATTTTATTTCTTCCTCATGTAAGTTTTTAGATCCAAATAAAATTAATGAATTGCTGGGATGTTTTAAGAAAAGAAAGGCGACTGTCACAGTTGCTACAGTCGTCTGATGACAATGAGTGTGCGTACAGTGGAGAGTAACAATGATTGTATTCTGTGTTGGAAATCTCTTGCCATCGTCAGTAGCCAGTGATGTCATTGAGCTCAGGGCTTGTTTCGCATTCTGACTGATGTTTCTCTCCTTCTCCCAACCAGTTAGAGCTGAAACCTCAAGGCCGAATGCTAATGAATGCAAGATACTTTCTGGAAATGAGTGGCAAGTGACATTTCTTCTTCCTGTTTGGGGGTGAGGAGGGCATGGCCTTCTCCTCAAATGCAGCTTATTTTACCTTTGCAATTATTGTAGAAAAGAATAAAGAGGCAAAAAATTGTTTTAAAATTCTCAGAGACACTCAGGCATGACTTTAAAAGACACTATCTGGGCCAGAAAAATGTAGAAATATAAAACATTTACAGCCCTTGTTTTTAAGTGATGTGAATCCATATGCCCAATGCTCTTAGACTCCGTCTTTATTTTAGTTTAGGAATTCAGTCTAAGTACAAAAGACTGTTGATGTGTGGTTATGTGTGTACACACTGTCTATGTTTAAATGATGTGTTCTAACAACCTGCCATATTATCAGTAGAATACAAATTAAGAAGTAGATAAATATGTTCCATAAAATTAGTAACAAAATGCTAATACTTGAAGTAAGTCACCTCAAGTCCTTTTAGGAACAAGAAAAGGTGAGAAAACATATAGCTAAAGGGTTTTGGTTCCACGTTACATGTGGACTTTGGCCACAGAAGTTAAATTTCCCGGTACAATGTGCTGAGACAGGCTGTCAGGGCTGAGTATGTGAATCAAATCCCCCTACTTATAAAATCCTAAGCCACAGCATGGACATGTAAATTTACTGATGGTAAACTCACTTCATTTTTTCCTAAATTAGTTTTACTACCAAGAAGAAGCGAGTTTGACCTCATGCATTTATGGTGCTTTCTGAGTTTTGGCTTACCATATATAATTCCTCCGGGTCTAAATTCAAACAAATACATCAGAGAAATACAATATTATGAAATAATCACAGAAAACATTATTATGAAATAATCATAGAAAACTCACCAGATATTCGATGATATTGAGGCCTGGGTGATTCATCTTTTTGGTGTGATAATAATATTGTGGTTATGTTTTTTAAAAGGCATGCTAACCTTTTACAGATATATGCTGAAATATTTTAGATAAAAAAAAATGATACCATGGCTTTGCTTCAAAATAATCCAGGGGCATGGGGTGTAGGATGGACAGGGTATACTGAAAGACAGTGGCCATTAATTAATAATTGCTGAAACTGAATGACTGATACATGGAAATTGATTATAGTATTTGCTCAACTTTTATGTATATTTGAAATTTTCCAGAATAAAAATTTTTTAAGAGAAAGAAAGCATTACTGAGAAGGGAAAAATGTACCGGAAATTTTATTTCTTTTTCCTCTTGGAAGGTGTAGATATATAGTACACATAGTATAACTTTTGAATTGGCTGAGGTAGAGTGATTGCAGGATATCTGAATAACCAGATTTGCATAAAAGGTGAAAGTGCTGACCTAAATAATAGTATCAATGATGTTTAATTCCTTGAATAAGAGAAATACATTCCTCCCATTAGTTTAAAGCATGACCCAATGTAAATTGAAAAAGGGTCCTGTCTGGGCATGGTGGCTCATACCTGTAATCCCAGTACTTTGGGAGGATGAGGCAGGCAGATCACCTGAGCTCAGGAGTTCCAGACTAGCCTGGGCAACATGGCAAAACCCATTCTCTACCCAAAATACACAAATTAGCCAGAGCTGGTGGTGCATGCCTGTAGTCCCAGCTACTTGTGAGGCTGAGGTGGGAGGATGGTCTGAGCCCATGTTGTCGAAGTTGCAGCGAGCAGTGATTTTGCTACTGCACTGCAGCCTGGATGTGAGAGAGAGAGAGAGAGAGAGAGAGAGAGAGAGAGAGAGAGAGAGAGAGAGAGAGAAAGAGAAAGGGAGAGAGAGAGGAAGGAAGGAAGGGAGGGAGGGAGAGAGGGAGGGAGGGAGGGAGGGAGGGAGAGAGAGAGAGAGAAAGAGAGAGAGAAAGAAAGAAAGAAAGAAAGAAAGAAAGAAAGAAAGAAAGAAAAAGAAAGAAAGAAAGAAAGAAAGAGAGAAAGAAAGAAAGAGAGAGAGAGACAAGGGGGAGGGAGGGAAGAAAGGAGAAAAAGTGTCCTTTGAAAGAAAGAAGGGAGGGGAGGAGAGGGGAAGGGAGGGGAGGAGAGGGGAGGGGAGGGGAGGGGAGGGGAGGGAAGGGAAGGGAAGGGAAGGGAAGGGAAGGGAAGGGAAGGGAAGGGAAGGGAAGGGAAAAAGGGCCCTTCATCAGAATGCAAGTATTTTTGGTAATTGATTTTAAGATCCCTGCTTTGAAAAACAATTCCATGGACAGTCCTCCTATTCCTGTGGAACTTAAATACTTTATTAGAATGAGAGAGCAAATTCAGTTGGGCAAAAACAATGATATTCCACAAACAATAATGACAAAAGCCTAGGAAATGTTTTAAGAATAAAGCTTTGTAATATTTAAAACTTTTTATATCTAGATCCAAATTGACACTCGGTCTCTAAATTTTTATATGTCAAAAAAATCTAATTTTAAAAACCAAAGTTATGGAATAACCTAACTAGAAAATTCCTGGTTAATGACAAGGAAGAGAGTAGAGGATGCCACTTTCTTTTAAGAATGCTCATTGTTAGTATAATAAATCATCTTCTGAAGGATTCAGGAAAGCAAAACGTGTTCTTCTACTCAGGGAACATGAACCCAGATTGAAGAGGTGGTACAGATCAGACAATTAGATAAAATTATAACCTAAACCACACAAATACTGATTAACCAAGAGATCAGTGTATGTTGCCTTCATTTCAGTAAGTTCCACAGTGTGGGCATTAAAGGGTAGGAAGAGTTGAGTTTTCTGAAGAAGAGGGATGGCCTTACAAGGAGGAAAAAGTAAAGGCTTGAGCAGGAATATGCCATGGGTGAGGGCTGCGGGGAGAACAGCCTAGGTAGACTCTCAGGCTCCTGCTGAAACCAGAATGAAGAGTCAGAGACAGATATTGGAGGGCAAGAGGAGTGCATAGTCTTGGGTTGTGCTTTGAACTAATGGGAAGAATATACTTTCTTTTACTTAAGGAATTACACAGTATTGGTCTACAAAATTTCACTTATGTTATGGAGAAGTGATAAAAATCTGTTCTAGGAGTGTGGCTACAGGAATAAAATAAAAGGAATAGTCTAAAAGACAATACTGTTGCAGAAAGATTTCATTGTAGAGTAGATGAAATATCTACAGAATGCCTGTTAAGGGTACATAGTTGAGATGCTTTATAATTCTTTAAAAATTAGGCTGGGAGCAATGGCTAATGCCTATAATTCCAGCACTTTAGGAGGCCAAGGTGGGAGGATCACTTGCGCCCAGGAGTTTGAGACCAGCCTGGGCAGTGTAGAGTGACCCCATCTTTACAAGAAAATTTAAAAATTACCTGGGTATGGTGGCACATGCCTGTAGTCTCACCTACTTGGGAGGCTGAGGCAGGAGGATCGCTTGAGCCCATGACATCAAAGATACAGTGAGCCAAGATAGTGCCACTGCTCTCCAGCCTGGGCAACAGAACAAGACCCTGTCTCCAAATAATAATAATAATAATAATTACTCCTTAAAAATGTAAGTTGAATGAAGGGGGAAAGTGTTGAGAATATCTCTTAAAATAGCTAGACTGGGAAAATGGTAGGAGTGGCAGAAGTGGGAGATATGGAAAGAAGAGGAAAATGAGTGGGGGATAAGGAATTCAAATTTGAATAACACTTGAGATAATACCATGTCTCTAGTGTTCCTCTTCCATGGAAGCCTCAAGTCCTCTAACTCACCGGGAAGTAAATGGCTCCGCTCTCCATAGCAGACTACTTTGTTCTTTCTCTTTGAAATCCCCTCATGTTGAGTTTTTGAGCAGGAATCATTTTTTCTCTGCTTCCTCTGTTCTCCTGTTATTACTTTCTTGTAACCAGAATTCCCCATGGTCGTCTCATGCCCCCCGCCCTTCTATTTCACACCTTCCTATGTTTCTCTATTCATTCAGTAACCAACCTTCAACCCATATATCATCACTCAGAATTCTCCACCTCCAGGGACTCACACTCAGAACTTGTTTTTCCAGAGCTCATCCTCCTCCCCTGTCAATTCTGCCCTTCTTCTCAGCCAATAAGTACTAGCCTTTAGTTCAGTTTCCCTTTTACCCCATTTATTAGCCCACTTCTGGCATTAACTCGCTACCTAGCCTGGCTCCCATGATAAGCCTTTGTCAGCACTCTGCTCTTGTTAGTTCCCTCTTTGCCATGGATATTCTGATCTCCAAACCTTGCATTCTCCCCTCTCATTCTCCCCGGCTTTGCTAGAAAAAGTCGTACAGCTAAGTGTGTTACAAACAGATGGTATTAGATGACGTCCCTATGGTTCAGACTCTATGTTTGGCTTCTTAGCAGACCTCTCCAACTAAATTTCCTGTACTTACACATTTTAAGGGGCCAAATTAAACTAAGTATCCAAAATTACACTTACCACATTCACGAGCAACCTATTTCTTTTATAACTTACTATCGTACTTAATTATATAATAACTCATTCTACAAAACCTGGACATAATTTTTATAGCCTCCTTTTCCTCCAACTTCCATATGAGTGCATCAGTCAATCATTTATGTTCATGTTGTCTAGTCAATATTTTGTCCATTTCATTATCTAATTACTTCCTGACTACCTCCTGCCATATCCCATCCATTCTCCTATGGTGGTCCTAGAAGTAACAATGCCAAGCTCCAATCTGACCACATAATGCCTCTGCCCCTGCTGCAGCGTTCCAGCATCTGCAAATTGTCTGCAGGAAAGTGTCCAAACTGATCTAACACGTACACATCTTCTGGAAGTGACTGCTGATCATTTCTGCTTCACCCTCTGCACTCTGGCAATGCCCAGCTAGTTCTGGACCCCCACCCGCACCCTGAGGAACCTTAGCTCTGTAGTTTTGCTCATTCCCTTCCACCCAGAGAGAGCAACTTTGGCTTTTCCCCACCATACCTTCTCCCACACATTAGTAGGAGTTATCTGTCCTTCAGAATTCAGCACAGAAGCATCTCTGCCAGGACCTTTCTTGTCCAACTTCTCTCTTTCTCTCCTTCACCTACCTCCACCTGCCTAAGCTGGTATAGTTTCCTCATTTTCATGGTCCCATAGCATCCTGTGAATACCTCTGTACTGACATATTGATTGTCTTTCCTTTTGGACTCTTAACTCCTTGCAGGACAGCCACCGTCAAAACACATCTCATTAATTCCTTTAACTTTGGCGCCAGGTTTCAGGTGAGGCATGCAGGAAACACACAATGAATGCATGTTGAACTGTTCAGCTAGACTTACCTTGGCACTTAGAAATCTCCTTCGTTTCCTTTTGATTCCCACACAATGGCTCTTCCTACCATTCCCATCCTCCTTGGTTTCTGGGGGTGCCTCAGTCTCCTCTGATTCTGGGAGGTTGACCTTGCCTCCAACATGATTGGTAGAGACCCTATCTTCTTTTTTATATTTTTAAATTTATTTTATATACTTTTTTTTTCCCTTAAGACGGAGTTTTATTCTTGTCACCCAGGCTGGAGTGCAATGGCACTACGTTGGCTCACCGCAACCTCCGCCTCCCGAGTTCAAGTGATTCTCCTGCCTCAGCCTCCTGAGTATCTGGGACTACAAGGATGTGCCACCATGCCCAGCTAATTTTGTATTTTTTAGTAGAGACGGGGTTTCACCATGTTGGTCAGGCTGGTCTCGAATTCCCAACCTCAGGTGATCTGCCTGCCTCGGCCTCCCAAAGTGCTGGGATTAGAGGTGTGAGCCACCATGCCCGGCAGACACCCTGTCTTCTGTCTGTCTCTGCACTTTAAGATGCAGCTGCTTCCTTCCACCTTCTCCTCCTGCTCCTCTGCCTCAGAGACAGCTGCTCCCTTTCTTGGTTGCACACCTCTCATCCCAGCAGTCCTGCTCTATCAATACAGTTTACCTCTGACATCCTCGACTCTGCCTTCTCTCTGCAGTTTCTTCCTCATTCCCAAGACATACTGTATTATCCATCTTCCCCAATCTTGAACACCATCTCTTCTTTTTTTTTTCATCTTTTTACCTCCATGAGTTTTTTTTTTTTTTTTTTTTTTTGCTTTCCCTAACACACTCCTTTAAAAAGTAGTTTATATTTATCAGTTTCTGTTTCTTCCCTTCTACTTCTATTCTTAGACCCTAAGACTCTGGCTTATAATTCAACCAATCTGCTGAAATGGCTTTCTCCAGGATTATGAGTTCTCACCTGCTTCTTAGCCTTCAATTTCCTTGATATCTCTCTGTCATACAATGCTGAAAATTTCATTTCTTTTCAACTTGACTGATGCGATGTTGTCCAAGTTTTCCTCTTAATTTTGCAGCTGCCTCTTCTTGGTCTCTTTTGCCATTTCTTTTCCTACCTCCTAAAAAATATGGGTACCCATATCCCTGAGCCTATTCCACACCATCATATATTGCCTCTTAAGGTTGGGTGTTCTGTGCCTGTGCCACATCTCCCTGACTTGACTGTTAGCTATGCAAAGGTGAGGAATAATACATTTCTTCAGCACATCCAGCAAAGCAGTTTACTCACAGCTGCTCAGGAAACTTGTGATTTCATTGACTACAAACAAATGATAGGTTAGACCACATAAATAGATTAGAATCCATTAGTATAAAAGAAAAAAAATTGCAAAAACCAATGAGCTCATTCAAACCAGTAAATAGAGAAATAGTCAATACCAAAAGAATTAAAGAATTCTGTTTTTACATTTACTCTTTTATAATGATTGAAAAAGAGGATAAAGGAAATCACAGAAAATAAGAGTATAAATTCATTTCTAGAAATTCCTAATATTTAAAAAAATTATAGTATAATGTACAAATTATATATATGAACTATATATGTTTATAGTTTATAAAAACATGTTTATGTACATGTAGACATATGTAAACATATGTAATCAATATACATATAAAATACATATATGTTATAAAACGTGTTTACATGTAGACATGTATGTATATAAACATATATGTATAGACATGTATAAAATACATTTACTATACATTTAAACATATATATGATTTTTACAGTAAAAAACTGTATAGGGTCCCTAGAATAATTCACTTTCATTCCCTGCATTTAAAAGTATATTTGTCCTTTTTATTTTATTTTAATGCATCTGGACCAAAATAGAAACAAGTCACATGTTATAAACAAATGACCTACTCTACTAGTCACAAGTTGTAAATAGATTTGGACATTTATACCAGAACTTGTGGAAGAAGGTCATGAACTCAGTGACCCTTAATTTAACCCCTCATTTACCAAGCTGAATTTATTATTTCCAGCCTAGTTCCAGGTAAAAGGACCTAAATTACCTACTCTTAAAGTATCAGGCAAAGTATTATGTCCCATCTGTGGAACTGTTAAGAGGGTTACTGGAAATGCTTTTTGTCTGGGAGTTGGGGTTGCCATAAAACAGATCTGTGGGCACTACAGAAAAGGCTTGAGTCCAAAAGGATGTCCTGGGATGTGGCTGGATTCCTGGAGGAGGTTTCTACCCACACAGCTCCTCCTTCGTCTACCTACAGTGTTTCTAGTCTAACCACTGTTAGGGATTGGACATTAAGGTACCTTGGAAGATCATTTGCTTCAAACGCATTGTCAGGCTACTGCCAACTGCTTAGCCAGAATCAGAGAAATTTAGCTTGAATATTATTAACTCATTGTGAAATATGATGAACCTGCTATTTAAACGAAACCTCAATGTTTTGTATTTGTAACAAAATAGAAGAAGTAATCCAAGAGTCTTCAAGCTATTGTAAAATTTTGACTCTAGGATTTAAATTCATTATCCTTATTTATTTATTCATATATTTATTTGTGTATTATTTTTATTATAGCAATCATTATTTTTATTTCTTTACTGTTCCCTGTGTTATTCTCCCTCACCTACTGAAGTATCCATTGTGCTGTTTAACCATGACTGTCTTACAATTTGGTGTTTCATGAGGACCTGGGCTTCAGCAAGGGCATCATGAGCATTCTCATAATTTGACTATCTTAGTTTTTCAACCCTTTGGAAAGATATCATCCAGGTATAGGGCACTGTAAACAGTGACTATCCAAAGCACTTTCACCAATATTCATGAGCCCAGGGTGAAATGAATAGATTGAATCTGATGGCTTGATGCTGATGACTAGGTAATGCACAGGATTACCTAGACACTAAAAAAATGCAGTGAGATATTAATTTTCTGGCCTTTTTCACATGGTAAATATGGTTGGTAGCTGGTGTATCTGATCACTGTGGACATCAGGAACCAGGACACAATGTCCCAAAGTTCCTTTCCCCTCACACAACATCCTGGTCAGCTCCTCCCAGTCTACTCCAGCATGTCTCCAACAACTGACTGTAAGGCTTCCTGGCACCTCTGAAATACTGTTCCCAAGATGCTGTCAGTAACCATGTGATTCTCTAGAATTACCGGCAGGAAAGCCTTTGCCACTTCCTGCCTTTTCTCGTTGAGTCATCATTGACAGTGACAAAGAGAGGTTAATAGATACCTTCAAAGTTCTAATCTCTGGTTTTGAAACTTGAAGAGGATAGCTCAGCCCAGTCAAAGAGGAGCGAAGGATTGAGCCAGTAATCCAACATTGTTTTCACCCTCTAATAATATGCCCTGTGATGAATCTATGTTGTAGAATTAAGGAAAGATGCTTAGTGTGGTACCCACCATAGTGAGTACCTGGAATGTTTCAGCAAGTTCTCAGTGCTGGTTCTCCTCTAGCCCTTGCCCATCTCCCTCCCCTCCTGACCCAGATGGAATAGGAGTTGTCCTGTTGCAGACCTTCACTTTCTCCCCCTTTCTCTTCCTGTAGACACAAAGGACATGAGTGAATTTGAGACGGAAGGCTTCTTTGCTTTGCATCAGCGCCGGGGTGCCATCAAGCAGGCAAAAGTCCACCACGTCAAGTGCCACGAGTTCACCGCCACCTTCTTCCCACAGCCCACGTTTTGCTCTGTCTGCCACGAGTTTGTCTGGTACGGTCACTTGGCATCTCCCTCCAAGTTTTGTTGCATCTTCTTAATTCTGTAGGCTGGCATGCTCCACCATGGGGTTATACTGGAGTAAGTGCTACCTCAGCATTGTCAGGGACCTCGCCGGAACTGAGAAGGTTCAAATGGTGTGATCCAATAGAAGAGGTGCATGAGGAAGCCAGGTCTAGTCAGGAAAAATGCCCATGGGATTTTAGTTTCTGCCTCAATCGGGAGCTACTAGGGGTAAGTGGGAAGGAACAGAAGTGAAAGGTATGTTTATTACAAGCAGTTTTCCAGTTTTATAGTCAAAACTTCCCCCACCTAATGGCCCAACCGTGCTGGTGCTACGTTTTGCAACAGGCAGCACTTTGCCATTGTAGCTAACGGTTTAAATGTTTATGAGGCTCTTGGGTATCTTAACAGCCATCAAACAGATCAGTTTAAGCCTCAGTAACCACACAGCAAAGGCTACGACAGAGTAGAGACTTGAAATGACTCCTGTTTCTGGCTCTCAGCATCCTAGCCTATTAAGGGATACTCTTCCCTTTAGGCTACTGCAGAAACTGTTAAAGCACAGCTCCCGTGTAACCAGGGTATCCACATGCCAGATTGGCTTGGAGGGTTTTCAGCAACCTGCTTTCGTCTAATCACCGGAACCTCCTTTCTCTCTAATCAAGGATGTCACTCAGGAATCGGCCCTACGTGTGAGACTTTGTTGGTTGCATGAGACTTTGTCAGATGCTCAGAAAGAGGAAATAAAATGTTACAGATGTCTTTGTTCATCTGGAGTGAGCTCACCGAGGCCATGAATTTTTAAATCTAGCACAGGGGAATGTGCTACAAAGAGTCCGTGATGCAAGAGTCCGTGATGCATGCGTTTTCATTCATGCGTTTTAATCTCTATACGTTTGTTTGGAAAATACAACAATGAAAAAGAAATCAGCCGCTTCTCCTTTATTTATTTATCAAACTTTTTAAAAAGCAGCTTAAAATGAAAAACACTCTGTTAATACTCTCGGCAAATGATACAAGAGGGCTACTGATCAGAAACTGCTCTGTGATCTTAGGGGGTTATGAGATCTCATTCACCTCTTAAATGCTGTTGGTGCTGATGTTGATACCAACGTTGAAATAAATCAGTGTGTGCTTTATTACAGGGGCCTGAACAAACAGGGCTACCAGTGCCGACGTAAGTAAGAGGGTTTCGGTTGTAGTACCATCATTCTTTTTATTTAGTTATTCCTTAGGCTATGAAGATCATAAGCTGCATTTTTTTTCCTTTTCAGAATGCAATGCAGCAATTCACAAGAAGTGTATTGATAAAGTTATAGCAAAGTGCACAGGATCAGCTATCAATAGCCGAGAAACCATGGTACGCATTTACATTCCTCTTTGACGTGCAGTGATTTTTATCAAAACGTTAAATGTTACAGCCCACGAATGCTTCTGAATAATGCCAGAACTTGAATCCTTCCATTTATCAGTGAACATCCATCTCCCTAAAACTCTTTCCTCTTCAATAATGATTATTATCGAGTTACCCAAACCAGAGGGTGAATTCGAAATTAGCCAGGCATGGTGGCATAAGCCTGTAATCCCAGCTACTCAGAAGGCTAGGGCAGGAGAATCTCTTGAACTCAGGAGGCGGAGGTTGCAGTGAACCAAGACCACGCCACTGCACTCCAGCCTGAGCAACAGAGTGAGACTCCATCTCAAAAAAAAAAAAAAAGAGAAACAAAAGGAAATCTGCACTTGTACCTCCTATATATACACAAATTATATACAGGAAGAATTTTCATGGCTCTACTTTTCCAGAAAAATGGCACAGAAAGTGGCCAGAAAGCCTAGTTTAGATTAATTATATGAGAACAATCCTTGTGGCACCCCCAGCTGGAAATGACAGTAAAAGAGTAAATAAAGGCAAATGATGATAAGATACTGCAACATGGCATTTACAAGGTCAGAGATAATAACAAAGGCGTAATGTTATGTTGAGAAGCAAATATTTCTTTTAGAATAAACTTTGAGGTATAATCTGAAGACAAATTATATTTTACCTAATGGAGGAGGGAAACTGGGCTAGCATGTGGGCAGCCTATCATTATGAATTTTAAATTGTTTTAAATTTGTATGTATTTAGGAGGTACAAGTGCAGATTTCTTTTTTTTTTTTCAATTTTTTTTTTTTTTTTGAGATGTAATCTTACTCTGTCACTCAGGCTGGAGTGCAGTGGCATGATCTTGGCTCACTGCAACCTCCGCCTTTCAGGATCAAGAGATTCTCCTGCCTCAGCCTCCCAAGTAGCTGGGATTATAGGCATACACCACCATGCCTGGCTAATTTTTGTATTTTTAGTAGAGATGGGGTTTCACAATGTTGGCCAAGCTGGTCTCGAACTCCTGACCTCAAGTGATTCACCTGTCTCGGCCTCCAAAAGTTCTGGGATTACAGGCATGAGCCACCACACCTGGCCTACAAGTGCAGATTTCTTCTATGCATATGTTACCTAGTGGGGAAATCTGGGCTTCTAGCAAACCCACCATCCGAAGAGTGAATACTACACCCAATAGGTAATTTTCAACCCTCCCTCCCTCCCATCCTGCCACCTATAGTCTCCAATGTCTATTACTCCACTCTGTAAGTCATGATGAAATCTTTCGACTTCCTTCTCCCACCCTTTCCTTCTTCATTCCACAAATCCTCACTGGGTATCCGATTCTCGGAAGATACTGTTTTGTGCATAACACAAAACAGACGTGGTCCTGCAAAGTTGGAGAAAGAGATAATAAACAAACAGCTATGTATGGCTTCGATTTGTATGAAGTGCTACAAAGAGAGTAAACAAGGTGCAAGGATGGAGAGTAAGCAGGTGGCCTGCTGAGACTCCGTGGTCAGGGAATCTCCCCAGCGGAGGGAACGTTGAAACTGAGAGCTGAAAAGTGACAGAGCTGGTTACGTGAAGAGCAGGAGGAAGGAAGCTCCTTACAGGCTGGAAGACCCTGCTGAGGGAGAGTCCAGTGTGTTCCAGGAACCGAAGTGTAGTGAGAGCTGCGAGGGCTGAGACTGGAAGCCCACACTGGGGAATGTACAAAGGCCTGGGTCATGCTGGGTTTCTTTGGAGTCTGGAAAAGTGATTGCATTTTGTGCAACTTGTAGTAGAAAGCCCACTTTGGGATGCTGTAGTGGAAATAGTGCGTTGAGATATGAAAGTAAAACCAGAGACGACAGAAGGAATCCCCCAGGCGGGGAAATTGGTGGTTTATACCAGTGAGATGTCAGCAGAGATGGAGCAAAGGGGGCAGGTTCTCTGGTGATTTTGATGCTATAAATGACTGGATTTGCCAAAAGATTAGATGAAAGAGGTGGATATAAGGATGATGCCCCAGGTTCTGGCTTCTGCCCGAGGCTGAGCAGTGTGGTAGATAAGAGAGCCACGACGGATTGAAGAAGACTGGAAGGAGAGATGAATTTTTCCACTTTGGACAGGTGAGTCTGAGATGTGGACATCCAAGTGGAAGCATCAAATAGACAATTTCACATGAGCTTGGAATTCCTCTGGGACAAGGGCCCAACCCTATAAATCTGACAGTGACCATCATATAGGTAGATTTTAAAGTTGCTGCAGAGATCGCCTAGGGAGGAAATACAGAAGGTTCAGGACTGACGACAAAGGAATCTAAAATGAGATGTTAGGTAGAAGATAAAGGATAGAGATAGACATTGAGAACCTGGGCTCAGAGCGCACTCCTCCTACACCTAGAGTGTATGAGTTACAGAAACCAGGAGGAGAAGAGGTAGGTTGTGTACTGTGCAGTTGAGGTGTTGAGGAAATTGAGGCCCACATGCAGATCTTCACAGGCTTGAATCAGAGAAATGTCAGGGGCATATTGGAGGTGTTAGTCTGATTGGCTTGCATGAAGGGTGACTTGATGACATGAAAACAACCTGTGAGTTAATATTATGAAGAAGGTGGACAGTGAAGGAGATGATGGACAGAGAACAGTGGCTGGGAAATGAGACTCCAAGGATGGAAAGTGCTCCCCTGGCCAGGGAGAGATGGATAAAGCTGGAGAGACAGATAAACAAGACAGTCAAGTCTGTTGGCAAGAAGCGAAGAGTTCCCGAGCTCTGGTGGAGACGGGTCCCTGGCGCTTCCACGGTTTAACCGGAAGGGGAGTAGGGCAAGACAGTTGCTGATGGGGATAGGTGTGGAGCTTTGGTGGTGGACACACAAGGGCACTCCCCTTAGACTGCCTGTGTCCCCTGTGGAGTCTGCCAGCTGGAGGAAGGAAAAGAGAAAGCAACAAGTGCCTTCGAGGAAAAAGGAAGATCTGTGAGATAATTATCTTAGAGAAAGCAAGGTGACTTGTGAAAAGCCAGACTGTGGAGCAGAGCTGAAAGTCTATTTGAACTTGATGGAGTCAGCCTTCTCAGGAGTGTAATTTTCTCCAACAAAGGGGCAGGTGCAGAGAAGGCAAATTGGCTGGATTTTTCCAGAGCAGAATTTCTTCTAACATTTAGAACCAGAAGGGGATAAACTCGTGCGAACCGGTGATTCTGCTAAGACTCGAAGAGGTTAGAGTAGTTCGTTCACGTTTGATCACCTGTAAGTGGCAGAGCTGGTACTAAAATTAAGATCACAATCTCTCAGACCATGTTTTTGCTTGTTTAAATCACATTTTCACCTCCCAGACTTCTTCCTTTACTTGATGCCTTCAGCTTTTCTAGAAAAAAAAACACAAATGTCTGAATCACTGTTAACCTCAATGGCTAACAAAGTCCCTGGCACAAAGTCTTGAGAAACTGTCAGCTACATAAATAAATGTCTGTGATATTATCTTCTCCGGGGATATTCTGAGTTCTTGTTCACTCAAAGGGACATCATCTTTGGGATTCTTTTGTTCCTCTACCCCTGGAGCAGTATTGTCCAATAGAAATAAATAGAATAAGGGCTACGTGTGCAATTTTATATTTTCAAGTAGCCCACATTAAATAAAGGAAAAAGCAATAGGTGAAATTAATTTTAATAAGATATTTTGTTTCATCCAATCTGTTCAGATATTATCATTTCAACATATAATGGACATTTGAAAATTCAGATACCTTAAGTAATTTTTTTATACAAAAGACTTCCAACTCCAGGGTGTGTTACTTCACATGTCCAGCACATCTCAATTCTAACTCACCACCTTTCAACTGTTTGCCAGCCCCATGTGGCTCATTGGTTTTCATACTGGAAAGTGTGTGCATAGAGTCTTCATCGGCCATGGGGTCTGGAGCCATTTGGGCCTGTGTTCAGGATTCGATATGGTCCCCTTCCAGCCTGGACCTTGACCTATTAATTGTTCATATTTAAACTGTGGAATATAAGTGAGTCCTGAAAATTATTTTTTTCTTGGTTGAAAATGGCTATAGTAAGTACTGAGCAATTTTTAATCAATTCTAAACAGTCATTCTAAAGAACCAACGCTGACCAGTACCCCTGGCGGGAAGGTTAGATCTACTGCTGTGCTGTGCACCTTTCCAAAGGAGCTGTGGAGTTAGAAACTTCTGCAGCGATGATAAACCTTTATAAAATAAAGCATTTTATCCTACACAAGAATATTGACATTCTTACCAGGAATCCAACTAACCCAAGTGTTTTGTTGTTATTCATGCAATAAGTTTGATTTGAACTCTGGAAAACTATTTTTTTTTTAAATTCTAGGCCAGGTGTGGTGGCTCACACCTGTAATCCCAGCACTTTTGGAGGCTGACACAGGTGGATCACGAGGTCAGGAGATGGAGACCATACTGGCTAACACAGTGAAACCCCGTCTCTACTAAAAATACAAAAAAATTAGCCGGGCATAGTGGTGGGCTCCTGTAGTCCCAGCTACTCGGGAAGCTGAGGCAGGAAAATGGTGTGAACCCAGGAGACGGAGCTTGCAGTGAGCCGAGATCGCGCCCCTGCCCTCCAGCCTGGGTGACTGACTGAGACTCCATCTCAAAAAAAAAAAAAAAACTATATCGATCACTAGCATCCTTCTCCCACTCCCCTCTCCTCATCTCGCTAAGTCTTCACATTTATTTTGAGACAGAGAAGAGAATGGCTGGACTCTGATTCTGACTGCCAAGCTTATAGATATCCCAGCTCTAGAGCTGTGTGTCCTGGGCAAGTTTCTTACCTTCTCTGTGCTTCATCTCCTCCTCTGTCAAAGGAGAACAGTAATAGCAGCTACCTCAAATGGGGTATTTTGAGGATTACGTGAGATATCACCTGTGTAGTAGATGATGCATGTGACATATTTGTTAACCGCACCTGGCAGGAACTACCCCCTCCTCTTGCCACCTCAGTTCACGAATAATAGGTGTGAAATGCTTCTCACATGAGGCAGTAATACTGATAAACCCATAGAAATGTTTCCTTTAAAGAAGGCATTCTTTTTTACATCTTCCAAAGGTTAAAAGCACTAGTTCTGGACTGAAAGAGAAAAGAAAATATTTATACTAAAACAGGAAGGGAATCTTCATCTATTTAAATGGAAGCAGTGTTTCCTCAGCGCTTGCTTAAATAACCCTCCTGCCATCATCCTGAGCTGTTAGCCTGTCTGTGCGGATGCCTCAGATTTCAGTTGTCTACAGGGTGCTTGCTACATGCAGAAGGCAAGCATGCCCCCTCACCTACAGTTGCTGAGGGCTGCCTGCTGTCTTCAGGCATGACTCCAGGGCTTGACAAGTGACAATGATGGTTTAAAATGCACACAATGCCAGTGTTTTCATTATGACCTCTGTCAGTTATGCTAAGGTAACTGCAAGAACATCCAAAGTCGGGGCCCCAGGGACACACCCGTGATGTCACCTTCTGCCTTTCTTTCAGTTCCACAAGGAGAGATTCAAAATTGACATGCCACACAGATTTAAAGTCTACAATTACAAGAGCCCGACCTTCTGTGAGCACTGTGGGACCCTGCTGTGGGGACTGGCACGGCAAGGGCTCAAGTGTGATGGTGAGTCCAGCGGGGGGTGAGCATGGTCCCACGTGGACCCTCTAGGGGATGGAGCGAGGCTTTCTGGGGAACTGGAGGGAGGATCTAGGGGGGACGACTTCCACACCCAGCCCAGACAACTCATGATCATAAGTATGGTCTTCTGGGGCAATAAGCCACTATGTTCCTTTCCTTGCACCCTGCCACACCCCCACCCCCACATCCCAGAAAAGAGCACAACAGTTCAGGTTCAAGATCAAAGCTCCTAGCTCCATCACCTTCTGTCGTACCATAGCCCTGGGGGAAATGAAGACAGTGTTTCTCCTCTCACTGCTCTTTCTACTAGTAGTTTCCTCAGTGGGTTCTGGGCTGCCTTTCCTAATCCCAACAGGTCTAGCGGTGTGGTACTCCAACCCTTCTCCTTTGCACCAGCTAGTAAGATTCTTTCTGTCATCTCATCAGAGAGAAAGCCCAGCACATTCATTTGGCTGACGCAAGGTCCTGCACAGAAATTCTGTAACATTAGCTTGAGCATCTATCCCTAAACCGTTGCTCTGAACTTCAAGTGCCCAGTAAGAGGCCGGCCCAGCTCTAACCGCCATTGCCTGTTCTCTGGTCTTTCTTCCAAGGCCGGGATCGCAGCAGAGCCTAACCGGCCATTCATTACTGTTGGAGTTTCTCAGACCTACCATCAAAAAAGGAAACAAGGCACGGCTTTCTTGCTGTACAACTCCAAGTTGCTAAGGTGATAATGTTTAGAAGCGGAGATGCTGTTACACTAGGATTAAGGACTAGGGAAGAAAAAAAAAAAAAAAACCACGAGAACTGACAAGGCACTCTGCTTTCTGGTTGAGGAGAGACAGGGGCAGGGCCCAGAGAATGGAGCCACAAAAGGAGAGCCACCTGCTGTATACAGACAGTTTCTTATTGTTTTCTTCTTCTTTTACCTTTTTTTTTTTTTTTTTTTTTTTGAGGCAGGGTCTTACTTTGTTGTCCAGACTGGAGTGCAATGGCTCAATCACAGCTCACTGCAGCCTTGACTTCCTGGGCTTAAGCAATCCTCCCACCTCAGCCTCTCAAGTAGCTGGGACCACAGGCATATGCTACCATGCCTTTTTTTTTTTTTTTTTTTTTTTTAGAGATAGGGTCTCACTATGTTGCCCAGGCTGGTCTCAAACTCCTGGGTTCAAGCAGTCTTGCCTCCTCAGCCTCCAAAAGTGCTGGAATTACAGGAGTGAGTCACCATGCCTGGTGAGCACAGACCTTTTCTTATGATGAAGTATTAAATATACAAGCCACTTTATTTTTTCTTGGCAGCTGTATTTTGATCAGTGCTACTGACTAATGTATGTCCTCTCTTTTGAGTGATGAGGTACGTGATGGAAGGAGGCACAGCATCTTCCGCATTCTCCCCTTCTTCATCCCAATCGTGTTCACGTGTCTGGTGGAACCCAGAGCGACCTCTCAGTGGAGGCAGGAGGGGTTAGGTTTTCAACTCATTACCTAAAGCAGACATCGCAGGAAGCCAACTTTAGCCTCAAGAATCCCTTCCTGACCCCAAAGGACACTGACACGCTTTTCTCTACACGCCTGTTCAAGAAGACCTGGATAGGCAGGGTATTAAGAGTTCATTAAGACTTCAGAGGCAACACCTAGTGTCCCGGCATCCTGACCGTATCCACAGAAACAGGAATAAAGACATTCTCCCTCTTGGTTCTCCTGTGATGGTCTCAGGTCGGGTTCTATGTCCTGGGAGCCCGAGAACCCACTTACAAGAAGATCTGGTCCCAGCAGCGCCGCAGCACAGCAGCACAGCTTAGAACTCCCTGGGGGTTCCTGGGCGTGACTGCAGGGCTCTCGTGCCTGCTTCGTTTCATTTCCTTCCTCGAATATTCTTTCCTTTCCGTTCCATTCTGTTCCCCGCTCTCTCCTACCGTCTTCATTTCAAGTGCTCCCCTCCCCCTTTTCTTTTGTCCCCTCTCCTCCCCCTCCCGTGCCCTGGTTTGTTTTCCATTCTTGCTTCTGACACCCCCCGGGTCCCTGACCCTCCGCTGTGCTCTCCCCACATGCGCTGCTCTCCCCACACGCCCGCGTCCTCTTCTCTGGACTCTTCTCGCCCTCTTCTCCGGCTCTCTTCCCTCCCTCTCTGCCTCCCTTGCATCCTGCCTCCTCACAAGCCGTCTTCTTAAGTAGGGCCTTCTTTAGCCTTTTACCCTGCCTTCTCTCTCTCCCCACGATAATTCCTATGAAAATAGTCATCCAGAGGGACTCTTTGCCCCCCAAGAAATTGAGTTACAGCCTGATAGGTTGGTAACAAAGACTTATGACCTTGTCGTGGAGATGGTGGTGGCCTTTCTTCACGGCCATGCAAGTCACAGAGAAGCCTAGATGTGGCTACAGTGTTAGGAGCAAAGTAAAACTCCATCCCCCTATGTTCACTCCTAGCTGACAACCTCACTTGGTGTTACAGTGATGCGTAAGAAAATGGAGCTGGGGCTACCCAAGTTAAAACCTAACACCTTCTAAATAAGGTGAATGTGAGTTATGCGAGTTATGCTGACAATGTGGAATTTGCAGCACAATCAATCATTTAAAAAAAAAAAAATCCTTTCTATAGTAAAGATTTTAGGCCGGGCACGATAACATACCTGTAATCCCAGCACTTTGGGAGGCCAATGTGGAAGGATGGCTTGAGCCCAGGAGTTTGAGACCAGCCTAGGCAACAAAGTGAGACCCCCATCTGTACGAAAAATCAAAAAATTAGTTGGGGGTAGTGGTGCACGCCTGTGGTCTCAGCTACAGAGGCTGAGGCAGGAGGATGGCTTGAACCCAGGAGGTGGAGGCTGCAGTGAGCTATGATTGCACCACTGCACTACAGCCTGAGCAACAGAGCAAGACCCTGTCTCAACAACAACAACACAACAACAAAGATTTTAAATATGCAGAAAAGATTTTGCTTCAGCTGAATTTTTATGGCTATATCTATGCCTATAGACTAGGTCTAGTAATGGTTTAATAGTAGACCGGGCGAGGTGGCTCACACCTGTAATCTCAGCACTTTGGGAGACTGAGGTGGGCAGATCACTTGAGGTCAGGAGTTGGAGACCAGCCTGGCCAACATGGCGAAACCCTGTCTCTACTAAAAATACAAAAATTAGCAGGGCGTGGTGGTGGGCACCTGTAATCCCAGCTACTCGGGAGGCTGAGGCAGGAGAATCACTTGAACCCGGGAGGCGGAGGTTGCAGTGAGTCAAAATTGTGCCACTGCACTCCAGCCTGGGCGACAGAGTGAGACTCCATGTCAAAAAAAAAAAAAAAAAGTAATAGCTATTTACATAGAAAATTCTGGTTTATTTTATTTTATTATTGAGCTATTTGAAGAAGAGTGGACCAGTGAAAACTACAGGTGAGGGTTGCCCAAATTTCACCTAAATATTTTAGTATCTACATCTGTGCAATAAATGATGAAGATGAAAAGGAAGTTGTATTTGTTGAGCACCTACTCAATGCCAGTTATTGTGCTAAGCTTCTTTGCACACATGTGTGCAAATCAGCAGATAAGATTAAGACCGCACGATTTCACAGCACCCAGTGCCTGCTTCTATTACAACACTCTCTACTCACAGACTCTGTCAGCTGGATTTTGGAAATCTTGATATCTGATTTTTCTTTATTTTGATGGTGATGTTTCTTTTTCTCTCTCTCTTTTTTTTTTTTTTTTTTTGTGAGACAGAGTCTCGCTCTGTCTCCCACACTGGAGTGCAGTGGCGCGATCTCAGCTCACTGCAACCTCCACCTCCCGAGTTGAAGTGATTCTTCTGCCTCAGCCTCCTGAGTAGCTGGGATTACAGATGTGCACCACCATGCCTGGCTAATTTTTTTTATTATTATTTTTAGGAGAGATGAGGTTTCACCATGTTGGCCAGGCTGGTCTCAAACTCCTGACCTCAGGTGATCTGCCCTCCTCAGCCTCCCAAAATGCTGGGATTACAGGTGTGAGCCACTGTGTCCGGCCTTTAATGGTGGTGTTTCATAAGCAAAATTTGAATTTCTAAACCAATAATTGTCTTTACACAATCACATGCGCACACACTCTCCAGTCCAAGAGGGATCTCTTGGTCACTGGCAGTGCAAGTTAGTTTTTATGCTAGTGTTCTCAGGATTCATGAATCAGAACACTCACCCTGAATCTTAGGATCCCTGAACTAGAATCCTGTATAGATCATGAGTTCAGTGCTGGGGATCCTTAATCAGGAGCCCCCAGAGCATGCATGACTTGCCCAAGGTCACACAGTGTCCATGCTGTGCAATCTGCCACCAGCACCCCATTCTCCACCCACCTGACAGGTGCTCAAGTATTTCCCCCTCCTCTTTCTTTTTCTTTAACATCTCATGTGACTTATAAAGATGAAAGAAAACTTTGGTTCATTTTATTTGAGTTGCCTTCTATAACTAGGTCGTAGATGTGAATTTAAGTTATCAATTCATGCATGCAAGAAATATCACTTTCTTTATGACTTTGAGATCCACTTAGTTAAGATTCTCATCTGGTAATTCTTGGGGCCCTCTACCCTTCCCATAATCACACGAGGTTTTGAGGAGCCATGGGTACAGGGGCCTGGAGACTGGGGAATGTGCTCTAACACCCGGTTGCTGTTGGCATCCTCATCTAAGCCCACACTGGTGAAGCCTGTGGCTTTCTGTTTTTACACCATGTATAGTTTTGTGATTTTTTTTCAAAGCTGAGGCCCCCATGCCTGGTCCAGTCTCGCTAAGTGTGTTCTGCCGTGACCTCTCCTGGTGTTGCTAGCCTCCTAGTCCATCCCTTCCCACATACACACAGCACCTCCACCAACCTGTTCAGCATTGCCCCTTTACTTCTGCATCCACAAAATCTTGCTCCTCTCTTCCAAAGTCCAGGAGAGGTGAGGGGCACAACCTCCTGTGCTGTCTCCCCTCCCTGCTCTCAGACACATGCCCTTGTCCTCAGGGACAAGTGGCCTTCGGTTCCCACCCACTCAAATTCTTAAAAATAACCTTGTCTGGCTTCTGCAAGAGATGGCCTGGCAAGGGGCTGGGGGACAAGAGGGACCAGGGAAGGAAAACCATATAGGGAAGAAAAGAAACCCAAAATAATATTTCAACAAACTTGCTGCCACAATTAGAAAACGCAGTAATTATTCTGGAGAAACTCCTTAGTTGGTTTTCTTTCTTTTTTTTGAGACGGAGTCTCACTGCTGGAGTGCAGTAGCGTGATCTCAGCTCCTGAGCTCACGCCATTCTCCTGCCTCAGCCTCCCGAGTAGCTGGAACTACAGGCGCCGCCACCATGCCCGGCTAATTTTTTGTAGTTTTAGTAGAGACGGGGTTTCACCATGTTAGCCAGGATAGTCTCGATCTGACCTCGTGATCTGCCCACCTTGGCCTCCCAAAGTCCTGGGATTACAGGCGTGAGCCACTGCACCCAGCCCTGTTGGTTTTCTTTTAAATAGGTCTAGGTAGTTGGCCGGGCATGGTGGCTCACGCCTGTTATCCCAGCACTTTGGGAGGCCGAGGCAGGCAGGCCACCTGAAGTCAGGAGTTCGAAACCAGCCTGGCCAACATGGCAAAACCCCATTTCTACTAAAAATACAAAACTTAGCCCAGCATGTGGCAGGCGCCTATAATCCCAGCTACTAGGGAGACTGAGGCAGAATTGCTTGAACCTGGGAGGTGGAGGTTGCAGTGACCTGAGATCGCACCACTGTACTCCAGCCTGGGAGACAGAGCAAGACTCTGTTTCAAAAACAAAAGCTAACAAACAAACAAATAGGTCTAGGTAGCTTCTGGCATTCTTAAACCACAGTGCCTGTCTCTGTAAAACAATCACCATTGTCCTTCCTCCGCCTGGGCTGTTGCCCTGGCTGTGAGGAGTGTGGTGTGCCGTTTTCTGAACAGCTCTTAGAAGGGGATCTGTTAATGAAAGTAGAGGTGATCGTGGGCCTTAGGAAAATTATATCCTAAGGAGATTATCAGAAGGAGGATGCTGGGCAGTGGGTGGCAGAAGTGGGCACAGGGGGGAAAAGGGGGAGGTGGAAAGAGGTGCTTTTGCTCCATCAAGTCCTATTGCCATTCTCCGGGCAGTCACACAGCTGCCTCGGGCCTTAGCTTACTTATAAAACTGCCCTATCATATCCCAAGAGAGAAAGACAAAGAGTAAAAGAATCTCAAGACCTAACCATTCCCACCCTCTTTTGTTATTCTTTGTTCCAAAGAAAAGATTTCACTTTTGTAGCCTCAAAAGAATTTTGTGAATTAAATAAATAAAACATCTGCAGGCTGAGGCTGCCTCCTGGGCTTCAACCTAAAGGCCAGGGGAAGCTCCTCACAGCCCAGGTAGGAAAGGGGATGTTTTGGACCCAGATTGGAGTGGGTAGGAACATTCTTCTGATGCAGGGCAGGTGAGCCCCGAAGTGGGGCTTAGCCCAGGAGAGTTGTTAGGAGCTGTTAGGAGAAGAAAACAGCTTCATTGGTCAACAGTGTTACAGTTCTGTTGGTGTTACAGCTCCATGACTGCTCCTGCAGAGCAGGGCTACCCCAGAGGCAGAGAGTAGCAGCTCAGGGCAGTGCTGCAGTCCTGTTTATACCCACTTTTAACTACGTGCAAATTAAGTTCCTGGAAAAAGGGTGGTAATGTGTGGCTATTGCCATGGCAATGGTAAACGGACATGGCACGCAGGTGGGCATCTTCCGGAAAGCTGCTTCTGCCCTGTCCCTGTTTTAGCTAGTCTTCAGTTTAGTCTGGCATCTGAACCCCACCTCCAGAGTTGAGTCCCACCTCCTACCTCACCTCCCCTCCAGCACGTGGATCACTACAGGGAGAGCCAGGGTCACTTCCTCCCAGCCGTGGCACCGTAGGCTTCCCTCCTTATCCACAAGGCTCTGTCTTACCTCCAGAGAGAGCTGCTGAGCACCAGGGGGTTCCTCCACTCTTGCTCACCAACTGCCTTCTTCCTTCCAGCATGTGGCATGAATGTACATCACAGATGCCAGACGAAGGTGGCCAACCTTTGTGGCATAAACCAGAAGCTAATGGCTGAAGCACTGGCCATGATTGAGAGCACTCAACAGGTAGGAGGAGCATGTGCCGTGGACACGTTCCCGCCATGGCCACTCAGCAAGGATGTCCATGCCCTTCTGCTCCTTCACCTGTGGCAGCCCTACGGGAAATGCCGGGATGTATTTCTGAGCACCGGCCTTGCCCCTGGCTTTCATCTCCGTGCCCACACCGCCCCCCCATTTGAGATAGTGATTTGATGCATGTGTATTATGCCGAGCTTTATAAAATCTTAAATTCTTCATGGCATGAGCAATGCAGAAACAAATAAATTCATTAAACTTATTGAAGATTCATTGACAGCTTTATGTGAATATATTCGGGTTACAGAATAGCCTGGGGGAAAACACTTATGTGCTAGCATCATCCCTAGAGTCCTCACAGAACACCGAGTCCAGGGCAACTTTTGCCCTGCTGTTTACTGCCTTGGCATTAGCCGAATTCCCAGATCCAGGGAAAACCCCTCTTTAAGACTTGACATTGCCTGTATCAGCTGTTTTCCCATCCATTGACCACCTGTCCTTATTTGTGATGGAATGACATAGACAGCATGAGAGAATCCTGTCAGCCTCAGAAAAGTGTGAAGGAGGAAAACATGTTCTGCTAATGCGTAAAATATAGTAGATAGACTCTCCCAGAATATGGAGTTCTAAAAGAATGTTGAGGAAAAGAAGAGCTTCGGTGACCCTATGCATTTAGGAATTTTAAATGGCTTTTGTCCCCATGGTTAGCAGGCTGAGCTGTTCCCTCAATGGTGGGTGGTCTGACTCTCCGTGTGTCATCTAGGCTCGCTGCTTGAGAGATACTGAACAGATCTTCAGAGAAGGTCCGGTTGAAATTGGTCTCCCATGCTCCACCAAAAATGAAGCAAGGCCACCATGTTTACCAACACCAGGAAAACGAGGTAACTGTCCTGGTCAGCAGTCTAATCAATGTCAGTCATTAATTTCAACCCTAAACTGATGCCCTTGGATTTAAGTTATCAGCTTACCTGGTCTGATTAGGTGATCCACCTCCAGCTACCCATTAAGAGGCTCCCATTCCTTAGAAAAGAAACCAAAACCTTTTACCTTTGTAAAAGGCAGGAGGTGGGGGTTAGAAAATGGGATACATCTGGAGGGAACAACCGCAAATGTTTTCTTAGAGTTTCAGCACGTTACATTCTGTCAGTGTCATATGGTTTTACAGAAATAAATCTGTCTTAAAACTTGGTGGTGGGAAGGTCGCAGAAGATATTCTTACTCTGCACCTTTGAGACTTAAATTTAAGGGTAGGAAAGAGAAGGACTCAAAGCCACTTTCATGACCTTATGGCAGTTTTTCCAGCCTACTGTTTGAAAATAGTTCATGAATGGATATGACCCCATGTTTCTGAGACCTGAGTCGTTTCAGCATACATTCTAAAATACTTATTGTCCTTGAAAGAGTATGAAAGATAAACCTAGGGATTTGAAAATATAAAGACTATTGTAGGCAGGGGAAAATTCCTAAAAAGTTCTCACGTTTTCTCTGACTTAAAATCAACTTAAAAATGTAAAAGAAAGGTTTGGGTTACATTTAGGAGGGGTTGCCGGGCAGTCAAGGAGACCGTGTCTTAGCAATGATCAACATAGGCAGCATCTTTTTCTTTTTTTTTTTTTTTTTTTCTTTTTTGAAGACAGAGTCTTGCTCTGTGGCCCAGGCTGGAGTGCAGTGGCACAATCTCAGCTTACTGCAACCTCCGCCCCCTGGGTTCAAGGGATTCTCCTGCCTCAGCTTCCCAAGTACCTGGGACTACAGGCTCACGCAACCACACCCAGTTAATTTTTTGTATTTTAGTAGAGATGTAGAGATGGGGTTTCACCATGTCACCTAGGCTGGCCTCGAACGCCTGAGCTCAAGCAATCCACCAACCTCGGCCTCCCAAAGTTGTCAGATTACAGGCGTGAGCCACCGCACCCGGCCAACATAGGCAGCATCTTGACTTAAATTCTGTGATGAATGATGCAGTTCAGATCTTTAAAAATCTGCTAGATTTCATTTCCTCTCTCTCACGTTGTAAATTGTAGAAATTGATGCCACCGTGCTTGTGAGCCATGCAAACAATTGAAAATCATTTTTTCCTAAAATTTGGTGAAAATCTCTAGATGCCCTTGATTTGACATTATTAACAGAGCTTGTGTATTTTGCATGTTGGAATGTGTTAAGTTGAACTATTTCCAGTCTTGAAGAAAGAGACTTAGTCCACACTCCAAATTCCAAATGCCAGGCTCACAGACAGGGGGCGCTGCCCGCACAGACAGATGGAGAGGTATTAAAGCTGCCTGAACTGCAGGAAACCCTCTAAACACTCCCAGTTACTATGATGGAGCCTCAGCATGGGAAGTAGAAGAGAAAGCACATGCTCTAAGTAACTAGAATGGCCTCCATTACTCCATGTTCATTTTTAACCACCAGCTTGCCATTTTCAGAGCCTCAGGGCATCTCCTGGGAGTCTCCGTTGGATGAGGTGGATAAAATGTGCCATCTTCCGGAACCTGAACTGAACAAAGAAAGACCATCTCTGCAGATGAAACTAAAAATTGAGGATTTTATCTTGCACAAAATGTTGGGGAAAGGCAGTTTTGGCAAGGTAAGCTACTGCACAGGACAACGCTGTGGCCCAGCTCTAGGAACTGATGAGCCAAGTTCCTGGTCAAAGAAACTAAACTCGTGGGGCCACCAGGACTGCATGTGAGTGTCAAAGAGAGCTTTCCTGAGGGGGCTCTGAATAAATAGGGACCCTGAGGACTCTAGGCCCACAGGAGCCTCAGCTTTCTGGAAACCTGTGTCTCCAAAGCTACTTTACCTGGAGAGTGTACATCTCACACGCCTCTGAGTTTGATGTCTTTGGGCACCAAAGACATAGGAAGGTGCCTCAGCCACTTCCTGTTTCACACGGTGTTTGCGTTTGTTTCATTTTGTTTTTTCTTCTTTTGCTTCATTCTCAAGCCTGGAGTGTTGTTTTAGTTTGTATGTGATTTTTTTTCTCTCTCTCTATTAAATGTCTTCAGGCTTGGATAAGTTTCCTTGGGGTGTGATAGGGCTCGGCTCTGTGTCCCCACCCAAATCTCACCTTGAATTGTAATAATCCCCAGGTGTCATGGGAGGGACCCCCGGAAGCTGACTGAATCGTGGGGATGGGTTTTCCCATGCTGTTCCCATGATAGTCAGTAAGTCTCATGAGATCTGATTATCATTTTTTTTTTTTTTCAGAGTCTTTCTCTGTCGCTCAGGCTGGAGTGCAGTGGCATGATCTCGGCTCACTGCAAGCTCTGCCTTCCAGGTTCACGCCATTCTCCTGCCTCAGTCTCCTGAGTAGCTGGGACTACAGGCACCCGCCATCACGCCTGGCTAATTTTTTGTATTTTTAGTAGAGACGGGGTTTCACCATGTTAGCCAGGATGGTCTTCTTGATCTCCTGACCCTCGTGATTCGCCTGCCTTGGCCTCCCAGAGTGCTGGGATTACAGGTGTTAGCCACCACGCCTGGCAGAGATCTGATGATTTTATAAAGGGGAGTTCCCCTGCACATGCCCTCTTGCCTGCCACCATGTAAGACGTCCCTTTGCTCTTCCTTTGTCTTCCACCATGATTGTGAGGCCTCCCCAGCCATGTGGAACCGAGTCCATTAAACCTCTTTCCTTTATAAATTATCCATTCTTGGGCATGTCTTTATTAGCAGCATGATAACAGACTAATACAGGCTGCTATAACAAAATATCACATACTGGCTGGCTTAAACAACAGAAATTCATGTTCTCACAGGTCTGGAGGATGGCGGTTCACCATCAAGGTGTTGCCTGGGTTATTTCTTCCCAGGCCCCTCTCCTTGCTTTGTAATGGCAGCCCTCTCTCTGTGCCTTTAGTATTATCTTCCCGTTGTGCATGTCTGCATCTAAGTGTTCTCCTTTTTTGAGATGGGGTCTCACTATGTTGCCCAGGCTGGTCTTGACCTCCTGAACTCAAGTGATCCTCCTGTCTCAGCCTCCCTAGTAGCTGGGATTACAGTTGTGCCACCACACTCTGCTTAAATGCTCTCTTCTTATGAAAACACCAGTCATATTGGATTAGGACCTGCTGCAATAACCTCATTTGACCTTAATTACCTTTTTGAAGGTCCTGTCTCCAAACACAGTCACATTCCGAGGTACTAGGGATTGGGACTTCAGCATAGACACAATTCAGCCCATAAGAAAACTGTAGCTTGAGAGTCCTGGAAAATAAAATTGTAGAGAAAGTCTCTCCTCTAAATTCCTCCTGCCATACATGCAGGTGGGGAGTTGTCTCCATCACTTATAGATGACACGGAGAGGAAGGAAAGAGCGAAAGGAGGACAAGCAAAAAAAAAAGAAGAAGGGGGAGGTGAGAAGAAGGAAGAAGAAATAATTTAAGAAATTATAACCAAACCAACTATTGGTGACTGACCGCAGAAAATTTTCAAGCAGTCAAGTGATTTAAGGAGCGATGATATGGAATACAGGCTTTTAGATAATTTTGATATTAAGGATACCTCATGTATTAATGGGGCTCCTATTTGTTTTACCTTCTTGGATGGCACTCCTAGGAAAATTTTAATCAGAGATGACTATTCCATGAATCTGTGCAGCCAAAGGCAGCAGTATACACTACCCCTGCTCACCAGACTTTGGCAGGATGTCTTACCCAGTTTACTTAATATTAAACAAACTAAAATGCAGCTGAGCAGTCGCCATAGCTGAATAATATTGTGCTCCATTTGGGGTTTGTGTTTCAACACTGATGCCTTGCCTTTCAGCAAAATCTACTCTGTCCAGCACATGGTAGCTGATGTTCATGAATTCTTTTTGTTCATTTCCACAGTAATATGAACCACAGCAGGCTCATTTGGTGCTAATCTGAGCATAATAGACAATTTTACAGCCAGTCTTCATTATAATTTAGTAGCAATTAATGTGCAATTATAACCTGTTACCAAAAATTGAAAGTACATTACATAGATGGAAATTGTCTTTTCGACTTCTTAGTTTATGGCTGGTTTTAGGATGTTTTACTGAAAGAAGCAATTACTAAAAGAGTACTTTTAATTGTTAATGAAATGTTTATCTTTCTTTGTTCCCATATGGATTTCTACATTTGAGTAAGGTTAATAAGAAAGATGTTAAGTTAAACCTACAAGCCTTAGTATCCCAAGGCGGAGCTGGGAGCCCCAGGATTCCCCCACTCCATGTCCAAAGTCATCTACTTCTTTTCATCAGGACCCTGAGTCCCTACACATGGAGAGGAGAGGAGGGGGAGGTATCAAAGCAAGATAGGATGGCCATGTTTCTCTTTCTCACAACACTGAGAATACTCCAAAACTTGTCTTTTCTCTCTCTTCTGCCTTTATATGGAAAGTATGTTTCCTCACCAAGACCTTTATACCCTTGTTCTCCTCACACAACTTTTAAGCCTACGAAAACAGATTGTGTGTTCTCTGGGGATGTGAGCATCATTCATTTGCCTGAATTCCCATCTAAGTTTCATCCCTTCTATCAAGTCAGCTACCATCAAGCCACGAACGTGCACCATCGCGTTTTAAACCTAGACTCTCGCGTGTTCAGGGCTGTTGTAGCATCATCGACTTCGGTCTTTCCCAAAAGTCAAGGAAAGAAACAAATGACAAATGACTGAATTTTAACAACTGTGATTCAGAGATCATTTTAGAGTCTGCTTTCCCAGGTCTCATCTTACCTGACTTTCACAACAGTCCTGTAAGTTAGAGAATGCAGTAATTGGAAACTGAAGCCCAGAGGGGCTAATTCGTCTGCGCATATTTCCACAGTTAGTAAATGTCTGTGAAATAAAACTAGAGCTAGAAATTTCTGTCTCCAAATGCCATGCCCTTACCATTGACAACAGTGTGTTGCTGCATCATTTGCAAAACCTAAAATTGTTGAAACCCTCCATCATATGCCATCTGGTGTCCTTTGATATAAGAGCCACGAAATCAAGTGGGAAAAGTAAATTTTGGAGTTACATCTTTCCTAGTAGCTCCAAGAATCTGAGAAAGTTATTCTTTGAACTCGGTGTTTGTTGTTAGTGTTGTTAACTTCTGTCTGGCAGAGCGTGATGAGCTAAGAATTAAATTAGATAATACAATTAGGTCGCAAGTGTAAAGTAGGTAGCAGAGTGTGTGACAAATAGAAGGTCCTAAAATGTTTCATTCCCATTTTGGTGTCCTTTGATATGAGAGCCACGAAGTCAAGTGGGAAAGTCAACTTCGGAGTTAAATCTTTCCCTAGTAGCTCCAAGAATCTGAGCAAGTTATTCTTTGAACCCAGTGTTAGTCACATTTTAGGACCTACTATGTGCCATACATGCTGCTATGAATAATTCATTGCTGTGTTGTCAGAGAAAATGGTGATTATTTATTTTTTCTTTTGAGACAGAGTCTCACTCTGTCACCCAGGCTGGAGTGCAGTGGCGTGATCTCGGCTCACCACAACTTCCACCTCCCAGGTTCAAGCGATTTTCCCACCTCAGCCTCCCAAGTAGCTGGGACTACAGGCGCCCACCATCATGCCCGGCTAATTGTTGTAATTTTTTTTTTTTTTTTTTTTTAGTCAAGACGGGGTTTTGCCATGTTGGCCAGGCTGGTCTCGAACTCCTGACTTCAGGTGATCCACCTGCCTCGGCCTCCCAAAATGCTGGGATTACAGGCGTGAGTCACCATGCCTGGCTGCTGTTTTGTTTTTGTTTTTGTTTTTTTAAGTACACAAGGAGAACTATATCCCTCCATTCTTCTTGTGGCCTGGAAAAACTGGGTAAAATACAAAGCTAGGATTTACGTGCACTTGCAGTGATGTTTCAAGTACAATTTCTCCTCTCCACATTCAACTCTTCTTTCTTCACTGTGCACTCTCTCTCTCTGGATTTTTATTATACCCTCACTCAGGCCCCTGAGCAGGCAGGGCACACTTTTATAAACCCATTCAATTGCTTAATAATTTTGTGAAACCCTTGGAAAGAGTACAAAGATAGTATGAAACAGTGATGTCGTGTCCGAAACCAGTGAAGTGCTCCATGTTGTCTCAGGAATAACCTGTGCAGGATGGGTGGGGGTTGGAGAAGGAACCTCTTTTCCCACCCAACACAGGTGTCTCTCAGGACTCTGTCTCTTTTTTAAGAAGTGGGAATCCAAATTCTAAAATAAAGTTACTTCTTCCCTTTCCTTCCAGGTCTTCCTGGCAGAATTCAAGAAAACCAATCAATTTTTCGCCATAAAGGCCTTAAAGAAAGATGTGGTCTTGATGGACGATGATGTTGAGTGCACGATGGTAGAGAAGAGAGTTCTTTCCTTGGCCTGGGAGCATCCGTTTCTGACGCACATGTTTTGTACGTTCCAGACCAAGGTATGGCTTCTGCTCCTACAACCCTACTTCCGCTCTAACCTGTCTCAGCGTGGTACCTCCTATGGCGCCCTCGTTAGGAGAGGCGGGTTGTTGCCTCCATATTTACCTTACATTTCGGTGTACCTGCCATCCATCCAAACAAGTTTCATCCCTTCTACACACCATGGAAGTTTTACTTAGAACGTTTCAGTGTCGTCGATTGGGAAAGATCTTTTTTTTTTTTTTTTCTGAGACGGAGTCTCACTCTGTCGCCCAGGCTGGAGGGCAGTGGTGCGATCTCGGCTCACTGCAAGCTCCACCTCCCAGGTTCACGCCATTCTCCTGCCTCAGCCTCCCAAGTAGCTGGGACCACAGGCGCTGCCACCTCACCCGGCTAGTTTTCTGTATTTTTAGTAGAGACGGGGTTTCACCGTGTTAGCCAGGATGGTCTCGATATCCTGACCTTGTGATCTGCCCACCTCGGCCTCCCAGAGTGCTGGGATTACAGGTGTGAGCCACCGCGCCCGGCCGGGAAAGACCTTTACTTCTAGATTTGCTTGTCTGTTTTCCTGTTTTTTAGAATTTGGTTTCATTTAGCATAGCAACCGGGCTTCTCAGCAGTCTGCGACTTTGGGGGAAAACGTGACAACTGTTTGTGCATCTGCCCTGCATGTATTTGAAGAGATAAAAGTTGGAAAATAGATCAAAACGTAGGTACAGTATTATTTTTCTCTTCAAGGCTGGCAGAAAAAGCAGCCTTAGAGTGGGCTCATCAGTGAGCAAGCCCCAGAGCCGGGAGGTGGAGGTTGGATGCGTCTGCATTCCCACTCCGCATTGGGACCCTTTCCTTAGGCTGAATTTGCCAGAAGGCTGTGCCGTTCTGGGAGGACTTGCATCCTGGTCTCCGTTTTCCTTAAAAAAAAAAAAAAATCATTTTCTTTCCTAACTCAAAATTATTCAGGATCATTGTAGAAAATGTTTATATACTCAAAGAAGAAAATCACTTATAGTCCCACCACTTAGATATACTCACCATTAATACTTTGAAGTTTCTCCTATAGATTCTCTCTGCAGTGGACTTTTAAAAACAAAAATAGCAACCCACTGTAAATACCAACTGCTCGGTACTCTGCGTTTGTTACACTCTATTTTGTACATTTTCTTATGTCTTTGGATATTCTACAATGTGATTTAACTAGAACATCTCTAATTTTTGTTCTGATTTAAATGACACCAAAATGAACCTCAAAGATTAGTTTTCACGCACACGCATTACGATTCTTCTCACCTGATTTGTCTCCTCGCTGCCACCCCATCCCAGCTGTCCACCACCTGTACTAATTCGCAGCCCCAGGTGGGACCATTATGACTAAGGTCCAAAGAACACAAGGGGTGGAGGCTTTTCCGTTTTTTTCTTTTTTTTTTTTTTTTTTTTTTTTTGAGTTGGAGTCTCACTCTGTTGCCCAGGCTGAAGTGCAATGGTGCCATCTCAGCTCACTGCAACCTCTGCCTCCCAGGTTCAAGTGATTCTCCTGCCTCAGCCTCCTGAGTAGCTGGGATTACAGGTGTGCACCACCATGCTCAGTTAATTTTTGTATTTTTAGTAGAGACAGGGTTTCACCATGTTGGCCAGGCTGGTCTCAAACTCCTGATCTCAGGTGATCCACCCCCCTCCACCTCCCAAAGTGCTGGGATTACAGGCGTGAGCCACCATGTCCAGCCCTTTTCCTACTTTCTATCTTAAGCCATGATGACTGAAGAGTGAATGAGAGAAAACTTTTAAGGTGACTTGAGCGATGGGAAGAATTAATGAGGGATCCAGGGAATGAATGAGGAAAGTGGATGGCAACTGGGGCATCCATCACCACCTCTGCAGTTCCCAGTAAATTCTCAGCAAATGTTCAATAACCAAATCAATGAATAAATTTCCTTACCTAAGATAAAGAGAAACCAGACCATGGCAAAGCACTTAGTGAGCATATACTGGGCTTAAAGCACTGTGGAGGATACAGAAGTATATAATACCACTCCCAACCTTGAGAACTTCACACTTTAATAAGAGTCAAGGCTGCATTTCTAACAGTATGAGTAATATTAGATCAGAAGGCAATCGCAAAGTACCAGAGCTGAGAGAAACTAGAAATGGGAATTTGAATGGGCAGAAAGGGTCTTGGGCATGAAAGGTGCGGCTGCAGGAGAGGAAGTAGAAAGCAGTGAAGTGCCCTGATCAGTTACTTAGGAGAATGCAGGCCCACTTCCTGCCGCAGGAGCAGGCTGGGACTTCCCATGATGAAGGCTAGAGAGATTTTGTACTAGAAACTCCTCCTGGAGGTGATAAATACCCATTGGCCTGGGAAGGTGAAGGTATGTCATCTGCAGGCAAAGTAACAAACTCTGCCACCATCTCCATGCTGTTGGGAGGGTGAAGGTGTGTCACCTGCAGGCAAAGGGACAAACTCTGCCACCCTTTCCATGCTGTTGTCTAGATTTTCTGCACACCCGGTGGCTCCCTGTAATCTTTTCCCTTTGTGGTATTTTGGGGCTTGTAGCAAACTGCTAAACACACTGGGTTTTTTTGCCATAAATAAAGACTTTTATTGTAAAGCCTTCATAATAGTGAAAAATTGGAAACAACACAAATGCCTAATGATAGATTTATTGAATAAATTATTATATGGTCAGAGAAAATAATACTATATAACCATTTTAAATGATGGTATAAATGCTTAAATATTAATATAGAATGATGTTTATGAAATCATAAGTGGGAATATATAAGATTTCCTTTTAAGCAAGAACATATGCATGTATAAGCATGAAAAATAATGAAAAACTGACCGTTGTTAATTGGGAGGTAGGATGAGAAGTGATTTTATTTTTATTATGTCTTTCTGTGTATGTACTATAAACACGCTTTAGACTGGGCTTCTGGGCACTTAGGCAGTTGTGCTTCTCTTGGTGCCTTTTCCCCATTTTTTTTGATTTGCATGTATGATGGTTTTTGTGTCTTATGGGGAAGGCTGTTGGGAATCCCACATTGTAGAGGATCAGTGTGCTCTCTTCTCTTGCCTGTCCATCACAGCTTCAGGCAGCATTTGTTTCTGTCCCTCTAATGAGAGATCTCCTTAACCCATTTATGCCTGAGGTTGCAACTTGTTCAATTTTGAAATCAGACCTTGGCGATGACCTTGAGCAGTAGGATATAAATAACTCCCACTTGCTTAGCATTCCAATAATGGAACGCTAGGTATAAAAGAGTTCCATGCAGCTGGAAAGCTTTACCAAGACCTGAGCAAAAAGTGCATCCACAGCATTAATGCCGGGAGACAGAAAAAAAAACTTCAGCAGAGAATGTGCACATGAAATGTAAATCTGACTGGCTCAAGACTCAGATTTCAAGGAACTGAGTCCTTTTAGAAAGAGAGGAAAGAAAGAAAGGAAGATGCTTGAATCACCTTTCCCAACACCCGAGTTGTTTTTTCTGAGATGTCTTATTATTCAAACCTTGCTTGTCAAAGTAACTGATTAAACACCACAAGTGAATGCAAAAGGCAACAATTGATACTTGATATGGATAATGCTTTCTTCTGGAAACATGTTGGGAATGACCTTTCTTGAGAGGACAGTTACCTGTGTATACTAGTGAAGACATCAGATAAGATAAATTAACTATGAACTTCTCCAGGGCATTGTTATTTTTTAAAGGAAGTTATTCATCTGTTCTCTTCCTCCAGAGAGCGCGCCTGTTGAATACCAGATTATGCAGGAGATTCTGAGGACAGGTATTCACTTGTTATTAATCAGGGGCATTTGGATTAAATTGTTAAAAGTTTTTAAATTTCATAGATGAGGGATATATCATCTATGGAAGGGTGAAAATATGATAAAGCCATTTAGGAAACTACAAAATGTGAAAATTCCTGTGGACTTGGATTCTGAAGTTCAAACCCAGATCTGTTGTTTATCAGCAGGGCTCTGAGGCACCCACTTTACCCCTGCCAAGGACAGAGAGTAAGAGTTACAGGCAGAGGGGCTGGGAGCTGTAAAACCAGGGGCCCTAATGGGATGATGCTGTCTGGGGCCAGAGATGTACAGAATAATTCATGGAATCTGAGCCTGAATCTGAATGAGGCTGAAATCAAACGAATCTTCACAATTAATTTTCTGTGTGCTGGATCAAGATGACTTTGTGCATCATCCAGGCTCTGACATAAATTACTGGCTCAGGGTCTAATGTACATCAGCATTCTGAGAGGCTGCTGTCTTTGCAAGAGAAAAGAAGGGCTCGCTATTATTTCTTTTACTTTTTTTCTAACATTTCTTTGTTATTAATATTTACATTTTCTGTCTTACATGAAAGTCTGCAGGGCTTGAAATTGCACAATCCCTTCTCAGCACCCGCTTCAGTGCGGATGCCAGCCAATTTTTGCACTACTAGATTTCCAGCTTAGATTTTTAATAGTTTCCATTACTTACATTTTAAAAAGTAAAAAAATAGGAAAATCCACAATAAAATTTGTCTACAAGAAGAGTTGTCATAAATTTTTTAACTATATACACTTACAAGTAGATTTAAAACAATTAGAAAAAAAAAATTAACCATAAAACTTTGAAATACTCAAAGGGAAAAATAAATACTGAAAAAAACAACTTCCCTCTTTTTAATTATGCTGCAGTAAAAGAAAGATTAATAACTCAAGTATCCAAAGTTTCTGTGCTCTATCGCTGATAAAACTTTGAAAAATAAGATTTACTTCCAAAATTTGTTTGGAAACTAAAGATGCATCTAACACTGTAAGGATGCTATTTCTTTTTAATTTCAAGGACATAATTTTCCCTTAAAAATTAAAAGTGAACTAAGGTCTACCTTCCTCTGTGTCTCCTTTGAATTCTGAAAGGCTGATCTGTATTCTGACATTTAAGAAGTGTTACTATTTCTGTAAACTAGTTCAACCGTTGTGGAAGACAGTGTGGTGATTCCTCAAGGATCTAGAACTAGAAATACCATTTGACCCAGCCATCCCATTGCTGGGTATATACCCAAAGGATTATAAATCATGCTGCTATAAAGACACATGCACATGTATGTTTATTGAGACACTATTCACAATAGCAAAGACTTGGAAGCAACCCAAATGTCCATCAATCATAGACTGGATTAAGAAAATGTGGCACATATACACCATGGAATACTATGCAGCCGTAGAAAAGGATGAGTTCATGTCCTTTGTAGGGACATGGATGCAGCTGGAAACCATCATTCTCAGCAAACTATCGCAAGAACAGAAAACCAAACACTGCATGTTCTCACTCATAGGTGGGAACTGAACAGTGAGAACAATTGGACACAGGAAGGGGAACATCACACACTGGGGCCTGTCATGGGATGGGGGAGCCGGGAGCGATAGCATTAGGAGATATACCTAATGTAAATGACGAGTTAATGGGTGCAGCACACCAACATGGTACATGTATACATATGTAACAAACCTGCACGTTGTGCACATGTACCCTAGAACTTAAAGTATAATAAAAATAAAATAAAATACATACTTTGAAAAAGAAAAAAAAAACCAGAAGTGTTACTATTTCACACCTAAGTAGTTCTAGATCCTATAGGAACATGTCTGTCTCCGGGTCATCCCCTCAGGTTGGACTGGAGGGCAGGCAGCTGTGGTTCTGCAGGCCTCTGTAGAGTGGCCTCCCAGAGTGATGCCAGGAGGCAGAACGCTAGTGTTCCTGGATCCACATCACTGCCCTTGACTCCCACACTCTCAATGTGCACCAGTTGAACATTCTTGGTCAGTATCACTTTGAAATTTTTCTTTTATGAAAAAGAAAACCGAGTTTCACTTTCTATTCATAGAACACACAAAGCTCTACTTCTGGTTATGGCTTCAGGGCGTGAGTGTGTGAGTTACTTTGAGCAAGTCACCTAACATTTCTTTGTGACATTGGTTCTCCTTTTTTGCTTCCCAAAGGATAATATAAAAATAACAATAATAATAATAGCACTTGCAGAGAAGTTCGGATCCTTTTTGGAGAAAATACCATACTAACTACAAGGTACTATTATCATTTAAAATTAAAAAGAAAAACTCCTTCAACTCGATAGTTTTTAAAAAGTATGTCATCCTGGTATTTCCATAGTTTTAAGGCAAAATCCATCCAAGAAAGTTTTTAATTTCAAGCATTTTATTCAGAAACTGCATCTGAAGCTCTCAAAAATGCTTCAATCCATGAACCCTTCAGTTGAGCTAGGAGCCCTGGAAATTATCACAATTGTAGCAAAGAAGAGAAAACCAACGGAAACCACATCCTCCAAAAGACGTGTCTCTGCAGTAAGACAAGAATTAACTTTTTATGCTGCCCCCATCTGTAGTGACAGATAAGCCTCTTTTCTTTAAATTCCTCTGGTGGCGTTCTGATCCTGAGAACGTTTACAAGTTGTTATTTCAGAAACTGGGGGTCTCTTAGACGTTCTGCAGGTTCCCCCGCTATGTAACCAAACTGTGATTTGGCAAATGTTAGATTTATATCAAATTTACAAAAATGAGTCAATTTACAGCTGTCAACCTGAAATAATCAAAAAGTCCGGAATCTAATTTAAAGAACGCTTATTCGAACTCAAAGTTTGAGGATGGCCCCACCTGGAAACACCCCAAAAGAATGGTGTCAGAATTGCAAAGGAGGGAACTTTAGGGTTTATTTCCATAGGGAGAGACAGAGGCATTTTTAGCAGGATTACATTTTTCATGCAAGGCTGATGCATAGTTCCAGGAACTTGGTTACAGGCAGTGTTTCTTTTTGGGAAAGGGACATTTAACATCTTTTACAGAGTGTGCTATAGTCATGGGTTTTCTGTCATCTGGTCTAAGGAAAATAGGACAAAAAAAGGGGAAGGTCATCTTTAACAAGGTTCATTAATTAAGAAGGCAGGAGGCGGCCGGGCACGGTGGCTCACAACTGTAATCCCAGCACTTTGGAAAGCCGAGGCGGGTGGATCACCTGGGGTCAGGAGTTCAAGACCAGCCTGGCCAACATGGCGAAACCCTGTCTCTACTAAAAATACAAAAATGAGCCGGGCGTGGTGGTGGGCACCTATAATCCCAGCTACTCAGGAGGCTGAGGCAGGAGAATCACTAGAACCCAGAGGGCAGAAGTTCCAGTGAACTGGATCATGCCACTGCACTCTAGCATGGGTGAAAGAGTGAAACTCCGTCTCAAAAAAAAAAGAAGCCAGGAAGTGTTCGTTGCTGACATTGTTTAATTCTCTCTAGTTATTGTACAGGACAGGAGAAAAAATAAAGCAAGTTAAACTACAATCTGAGAAACAGAAGTTGTAACCATATGTGACTCAGATCACAGTCACATCTCTCTCAATGCATAAAACGCATTTTAGGAATTCCAACAGCTTTTAAATGTTATTTATTTTCACACAGTAATTTATGGGAAATTAATCTTGCACTCACAATGTTTGCTTAAGGTTTTCTCATCCAAATACACAAGAGATAATCGGCAATGAGTGAACACATATTCAAGAATTCTTGGACTGAAAGAACAAGACACTCACTCAGTGCCTCTGAAATGCCGCATCTTTCCTACATGCCTGCTTTCTAAGCTCACAGATCTGTTCTCATATTGCTGTGACTCTGTAATATTCTTCCAGGCTCATGGCCCATATTATCTGTCCATTCCTTTGTCAGCTGTTCTCATGAAGTTCCAAATGTATTGTCACCAGCTTCCCAGAAGACATGAGCATTTGACATCTCCCTCAACAAAGTGCCGCAGGAAAGTGCCTGTCCTCTGTGAATCTACGATCCCTCCCTTTGTTTTGTCTTTTTGTTGTTGTTGTTGTTGTTGTCATTGTTGTTTTTGTTTGTTTTGAGAGAGAATCAAGGGAAATGCTTGAGCCAGAGATGGAGAAACCAGACAAGAGGGAGGCTATTCAGGTTGTAGGCTTTTCAGATAGGCTTCTTTCACTTAAGAATATGTGTTTAAGGGTTTTTCTTTTCTTTCTATGGCTTGAGAGCTTATTTTTCATTGCTGAGTAATATTCCATTGTATGGATATACCACCATTTATCCATTCACCTGTTGAGATGCATCTTGGTTGCTCAGAACAACTAACAACTAATTATTTGTTATGTTCGTTTGTTTTTCTTATAATGACAGACTCCATGGATCAAGAATTTTAGAGTAGGGTGGGGTGGTAGAGGTTATCAGGTCAGATCCCCTCATTTTGCAGCAAAGGAAATGGAGCTCCAGAGAAGATAGCCAGCTGGTCACGGTAGAGTGCTCTTTTCTGTGGTCAATCCAAAATTATTAGTAAAGTTGAGACTTCAAGATACCTAAACACAAATCCAACTCACAACTTATTTAATTGGAAAATTATTCGTTCCATGTCCTAAACCTTAGACCTGAGCAAGAGGGGTTCTGCCCAGCTGCTCACTTAGAATCCTCCCTTTGGCCTTTCTCAAACTATAGTCCTTCCTATGAAGCCAAGAGGTCATCTCTGTTCCTAAACTACTCCCCATGACCGCAGAATTCCATACCTAACCAGCCTCAAGCCTGTGTAGACATCTCCCCAGGTTCTGTCCTTGAAAGGGGCAGGAGGGGACTTTCCCTATATGGCCAATTAACAGGTGCAGAATTTTGAGGGATCCTGAATTTGTTACTGGCCTTCTTGGTCATTATGAAGTTATATTTCCTGAGAGACAGAGAGAATGTATAGGAATGTAGAGCATATTTAATTCAATTGTTGGTGAGCTTGATTAATAACACTTAAATCTGAGGACCCATGGTGTGGTCCCTCCCTTTGCACACTCGCTCCAAATCTTGCAAAGGTTGGGGCTGTCCTTGTTCTGATTATAATGCAACTTAATGCTTTTCTTCCCTGTGATAAAATAATAGCAATATATATGATAAAGTTAATATGTAAGGAATGCTTGCCATATGCCAGGCACAAGGCTAAATATTTTACATGGATTCTTTAGTTTTAAATATGAATGATAGCTCCTCTTTCTTCTTCAGATCAGAATTCCCAGCTCTTTCCATTGGCTGTCATAGGAGATGTCCCAAAGTAGAGTTGAATTCTATCTCTGGTTTCCATCTTCTTATACAATGGTCTTCGCTGTTACAACATTTGTTACATGTGCTTAACATATGATACTTTGAAAGGTGTGATGGTAAATTTAGATGTTTTGTCATAAATATTTTTATCTTAATTTTACTTATTTTGCAGAGATTGCAAATATTCTCTTGCATAAAATTTAGTACGTTGGTTTACTAGCCTTCGGAGAAAAAAGATACCTCGAAAAAATGACTATCGTTATTCTTTTCCTTCTTTTCCCATCTTATTTTTCTGGAGAGGGAGTCTATACATCTGACCTTATTTGCATGATATTTGCCAAGTTCTCAGTGCATTTACAAAATTAACTGTTATTAGTTTGATAAAAATCATTAATTTCTTTAATGCTATAAACCCGTCATTCATCCTGTAATATATGCACATTTGGCAGCCGTTTCCTTGTTTACTCAATATTTGACTAGCTGTGTTGAATAGTCATCACAACTAAACACTTTCCCGTTGTCTTTATTTTCATTCTCTCATTTGAAAAATGTCATCACTGTAAGAAGAAAGCAGTGTAGAAGCTAGGTTGTATTAAATAACTTTTGAGGCCACTTTTACAATTCACCCTTTACTAATTCTAGAATATTCACAAAATGTCCTATGCCTCCCTCTAAATAACTATCTTGTGTTTTAAGTAGTGTTATATTTTGACAGCTCTAGGACCTTTAACTCCTCCAAATGATATTCATGTATGTAAATGCAGTCCTATGAGAATTATACAACTGATTTTGTTAAATCTATCACTTCGATCTCGTATTTAATCATCTTTTTTTTTTTTAAGACAGGGTCTCACTCTGTTGCCCAGGCTGGCTTTGGACTCCTAGGCTCAAGTGATCCTCCTGCCTCAGCTTCATGAGTAGCTGAGATTACAGGCATGCACCTCTGCGCCCAACTTAAATACCATTTCTTTAAAGCATCAATAACACGAACATAAAAGAGTCATACAGCTTTGATTACCTGCCTATCTACAGAACCTCAACATTGTTTATTGCCTTCAGTTGTCTGGAAATCACAACAAAGCTGTAGGTAATGGTGACTCATTTTCATGGACAGGATTCATTTTTCAGAGGAGGAAACCGAGGCCCTGGGATGGTGGGATTTACCTGATCATACAGCTGATTAGCCACAGTCTCATTTCTCACAGACCAGAATCTCCATTCAACAGATGCTTTGCCAGGAGTTGTTGACAGTCGGCAAGACTGGGACACATTTGGCAAGTCCCATCCCCCAGTGCCATCACAGCTTCAATTCTCACCCACCAGAAAGAATCATTTGCCTCAGTTAATGTATTACCAGCCATAAAGATGTGAGGTCTAGACTAGTAAGTGCCATTTACAATTAACCCAACACAGGCCACATTCTCTCTCCCTTCCCACCATCTCTCTCTCTCTCTCTCTCTCTCTCTCTCTCGCTGGCCTGCTTTGTATCCTCTCTCTCACCAGGTGTCCACAACCTAAAGGGCAGCCTAGCAGGTTTTGGTTTTGTCTTTCCTGGCTTTTAAATCATTTCCTAGAAGGACAGCTGCCATCAGTTATCAATTGCCCACTGAGGGCGAATGCAGAGCTTCATTTCCACACACAGTATTTTGTTTAAAACCCACAGCAACCCTAGGAGGTAGGAGTATTATTACCCCATTTCACAAATAAAATGAAGCTCAGGAGAGGTTAAGTCACGTCTCCACAGTTACAAATAGAGGCGCTTTGAACCCAGGGCTGAGTAAGGATGAAGCCCACATTCTTTGCGATTACTCTGAGTCTCATTCTTCTTGGTTTGCTTCTATCTATGCCAGCCCAGGGCGTTTCCAGCAGGCAGACACTTCTTTTTGCTTGCAGTTCTGCAGAGGTTCTGGTTAGCTGTGGGTTGCCTTCAACTCTGAGCACTCCTTCCCCAGCTGTTCATGAAAGTTTGAGTCTATTATATTTGTATTTTCCTTTTACGATGGCATTTTGGATTCAGCTTTTAAAAGGCTTACCCATCCCTCAAAATGTGATCCTCAAAATCCAAACCTCAGGACCATGTAGTTTGTATGTGCATACATTTGTGCTAATTTTATCACAGAACCATCTCTGTGGCCCAGAGTGGGCCCAAGATATCACGGATGACTCGATTCCCAGGCTTTCCAAACAGACGAGCATCCTCTAGAGAGACAGCAGGTCCTCCAGGCCGGATCACCCAAGCTGGACTTCCAGGCATGGACCGTCCCTGCTCCCCTTCAAGAAGCCCACGTTTGACCAGGCATTCATCCAAGCCAGAGAGTTAAACTGATGCAAAATACCATCACAAAGGACAAAAAAGAGTCAGTGCAATTTTCCCATGCTGTGGCTTAATATAAAGATTAGAACCAAAACAGATATTTGACAAATTTATTGTGGAGCCTGCAGTTCTCTTGGGAGGATTAAATGTGGGGCATCCAACATGCTATAAATCTCCATTGCTGTTTAATTAACAATCACTAGCAACATAGTCGTCTTCTCACCCTCATGGTAGTAAACACTGACGGTGCCCTGTGATCTCTTAGACTTTAACGGCCTATTCAACCTCCCAGTGCTCACCACTAGTGTGGCGTCTGATTTAGCGCTGAGAACACGTGGGAAGGTGTGTGGAATACATGGGAGTGGGGCTGAACTGTTGCCTCCAGTCCCCTCCCACCACTTTCTCCACGTCTAAATCGACAGTGTTAAATTCTGAAATGTCAGCCTTTCGAGGAATTTGTAAGCATCCAAACACTTAGAAGAAACCGTTCACTCAAGCACTGTCAGAAATGGTTTTGCTCTACACTTTCATACGCTTTGCTCTCCTAAGTACTTGAAAGAAGATTCCACCTTTGTGGCTTGTATAGGGCCATTATAGTTTTGAGTAAAAAGGTGAGGTTAGAACAGAAGCTCTTTGTATGGTGCTGATGAGAGCAAGAGGTAGCGTGAGAAAGCGGGTGTGTGCAGGCAAGACCAGTGACGACTCTCAAATTGGGTTTGAAATCTCAGTGTTAAGTCATGATTTATGTCAGCTGAGAATTTGGGCCTATCCAGAAGAGAAAAGGGTGGACTCCCATTAAGTATATATGGAATTAGTAAATCAGATCAGAAACTAACATTGAAAAAAGACAGACACTTACCTTGACCTGGATTATTGAGGTAATTGCCATAATACTTGGTTTCCCCATTCTGTGGCGACCAGGCAAGGAGTCTGACTGTCAGACCAGAACAACGTTTCTACCATTACCTCCTATGCCCCACGGCACTGGTTGGGTTCACATCAAAATGTAAAGGTTAATTCCGTTAAGAAACCACCCAGGTGAGAATTTCGAGTGCAAATTCATGCCCAGACGCACCAAAGGTCCCCGCACTTTATGGATTCCTGATTCTGTGACGTATTACAACCCTTTAAAAATCAGGTTGCTCTAAAGTGTTATAAGTACATTTATTTTTTAAAAAATCATTGTCTCACATCATTGAGGAGCTGAGGCTGGTTGCAATCCTGGCTGCCTCTGATATGCTCACCACAGCCTGAAGACCACCCAGACCATCATGTCCTCTGGCAGAAGAACTCTGTCATAAACTGTAGCTTGCCTCTGCCATGAGTTAAGTCGGGACTGGAGAAAAATGAGGTTAAACTTGATTGCAAGCTCCAGGGAGGAATGGCTGGCATGCCATGCCCGTAGAATATGCTCAGTAGCTAATTACTGAGTGTTGAATGAATGAATGTTTTCAAACTCCACCCTTGGAGTCAGAGACCAAAACACATTCTCCTTATCACCCTGCACCCTGTACTTTCCGTAAGTACATGATCGGCACATGCTAAGTGCCCTGAGTGCCTGGCACCATCCCATTGTCTGGCCAGCAGGTCAACTGGACTCTCCCTTGTGCCCCAGCTTATCTGCCGGGTTGTAACACGCAAGCATCTAGCTGTCACATGGCATCCCACCTAGATTCCCCAGGCTTCCTGGGGTTCAAAAATATAGATTGGCTAAATGATTTTGACAGTCTTCTGATAAGTGATTTCATGACAGAATCGGTTCCCCTGAAATGATCTAATCCATTTAAAAAGTAGTCTTCCTTGTTGTATTTTCTCTAAGGACCTAAAAATTGGAACTGTGACTGGGTATGGTGGCTCATGCCTGTAATCCCAGCACTTTGGGAGGCCGAGGTGGGCGGATCACCTGAGGTCAAGAGTTCGAGACCAGCCTGGCTAACATGGTGAAACCCCATCTCTGCCAAAAATACAAAAATTAGCTGGGCGTGGTGGCGCATGCCTGTAGTCCCAGCTACTAGGGAGGCTGACGGGGAAAATTGCTTGAAGCCGGGAGGTGGAGGTTGTAGTGAACCGAGATCGCGCCACTGCACTCCAGCCTGGGAGACAGAGTGAGACCCTGTCTCATACAAAATAAATAAAAATAAAATGAAATAAAAGTTGGGATTGTCTTGTTTTTCCACAGGAAAACCTCTTTTTTGTGATGGAGTACCTCAACGGAGGGGACTTAATGTACCACATCCAAAGCTGCCACAAGTTCGACCTTTCCAGAGCGACGTAAGAGCCTTTACAGGGTTTGGGGGTTTTCCATTGTTCTTGTCAGTTCCCACATTATTGTTTTTTTCTTTTTTCCCACTTGGCGTGCCTGAATCCCAGGGCCAGGGAAACCCTCGGGAATACATCAAGCAAGGCAACAGTTTTCCCAGGTTGTGAAACTGAAATTCGTGTCAGTTTGGTTTCATTTCTCTGTGATTTGAAACTAACTACTTAGTTTCTTAAGGAACCTCCGGATTCATCAGGCTTCTAACCAATCTGAGCACAGAAGCAAATATGTGCCCTTTGGAAAGGAAGCAGTGAAATGGATCGCAGACCTCAAGGGTGGTCCCCAGGGATGGAGCTTGTAGCTGAGGCCTCTTACGGAAAGCCTGATGTGGAGGCATAAATCTTTAGGAAGCAGGAAGAAGCACTTACTCTATCTATCTGAGAACAAAGCTTCACCTTCCTCGTGCCAGGCAACCTGAGACACATGGGGATGGGGCAGGCTGTGTGTACCTGGTAGAACTGCACCTGTGTCCACAGCACTCACTGCCCCTCCTCCCCATGCTGTTGCCCTTGGGTCCTACTTCCTGCTCCCGGGGACATGCAAGTAAAAGAAAGCTCTGCCACTGGACTCGTTGGAAGATGATGAGTACAAGCTAGCTAGCTTTGCTCAACGCTCAGTAATCCCTCCCATCTGCATGAACACTTTGCGTGGTTTAGGTTGAAGTGGGTTGAGAAATGGATTTGGTCCGCCAGCTCCTGTAAAAACCCTGGCTGGAACGGCTGTTTATCACATCTAGTGGGTAGCGCTATGCTGAGATCATTGCCTCTGGGAAACGTCAGCAATGCACCCAGAGGTAATTTTACCGGATTTCCGCAGCAGAGAAATCATCGGGCACTTTTCATGCTAGAAGGCATTCATTTAGTCCACTGTCCTCTCCAGCCAGCCTGGACCCACGCTATCCATCCTGTCCTAAACGCCTTCCAGGAAGGAGAAATTTGCATTCTTCCACAAGATCCAGCAAACTTCCCTTCTAGGAAACTGGCTCTTGTATCCGACCTTAATCCCACCAGTGATGGGGTAAAAACTCATTTCCTTTAAGCTTGTCACCATTGAAGATAAAGAGTAACTTATCATCTTGCCTCTGCTAATATCCTCTTTTCCACCTCATGGGCTGTAAGTGTAGCCCAGGCTAAAGGTTCTCAGTATGAAAATAAACCAGCCAGTTCTATTCAGAATGGTGCACAGAGGTCTATGGGTGGCAACCAGAGTTTAAAACAAAGGGAGAAATTATTTGCCAATTATCTATAGTATTACTTTTTCTTCTTTTCTTTTGTTTTTTTGTTTTGTTTTGTTTTGTTTTTGTTTCTTTTTTTTGGGAGTCAGAGTCTTGCTCTGTCACCCAGGCTGGAGTACAATGGTATGATCTCAGTTCCCTGCAACCTCTACCTCCCAGGTTCAAGTGATTATCAAGCCTCAGCTTCCTGAGTAGATGGGATTACAGGCACCCAACACCATGCCCTGCTAATTTTTGTATTTTTACTAGAGACAGCGTTTCACCATGTTGCCCAGGCTGGTCTTGAACTCCTGACCTCAAGTGATCCACCCGCTTGGGCTTCCCAAAGTGCTAGGATTACAGGCGTGAGCCATCCTGCCTGGTCTATACTATTACTTTTAATGTCTGTGTATGTTTTATTAGCAATAGCAAAAAAAAAAAAAAAAAATGACAATCTGAGCATTGTTGTTTAAAGGATAAGAACAAGTACTAGTACTAGATACAGGCAGGACTCACTTAAGATGCCAGCTCTGTTTTACACTGTTAGGACTGAGGCTGGAGGTGTCTGAGCCTCCACTTTCTTCTGTGGAGAATGAATGGACAACATCTTCCTTGTTAGGATTAAACAGAGTTATGTGTGTATTGCCATTTAGCCATACACAGCATGTCATAGAAAGGTCAGTCTGGGTTTGGGGATTTTATTTTTTTCCGTGACTACATTCACATTGAACCTTGGTTCTCTTTCCCCCAGGTTTTATGCTGCTGAAATCATTCTTGGTCTGCAGTTCCTTCATTCCAAAGGAATCGTCTACAGGTAAATTTTGCTTTGTGGAAACAAATGCTAAGATATTGGCTCAGTTAATTTAATCATTGCACCGAGTGCTGTGAGAGAGCCCGTGTGATTTCGTGGGAGGAAGCTCCACACATAGGCCTCCTGCCCACCGGGATTACACAGACGATGACTTACAACCAAGAATGACTTATTCACAACCAAGGAAGACATTCCAGTCTCCAAAGCAGGAGAGTGCTGAGCTCATTCTGTCCTTTACGCTGGTTCTCACTTGAATTCCTACTTTCACCTTCCTTCTCCCGTTTTCACTCCCCTGTTTTCTCTCCCCTGTTTTCTCTTTGTTATCTTATGGTTTCTTTCTCTTTTGTCCCTTCACACCTCTTATTTTTGCTTGTCTAAGCTTTGAGCCACCTAGAAATGCTTATGGAATTTTCTCCTTCTCTGCTGTATGACATCATTTCACGTTCTTCTGTCCAAGCTCTTAGATTGACGCTATTGTACCTCAGTCTCCTCACTTCTTTTCTCAAAATGTAGTTAGCATTTATTTAACATACAAACCTCTACAAGCTTACTGTCAGATTTCCAACTCACTGCAGATTTGGAGGAAAAATAGGAAAAAAAAAGAAAGGAGCTGGTGAGGAGGATAGCTGAGCTGCTGGAGACCAGATAATTAGTATTGAAGCTCTGGTGCTTACAGAGTGCAGAATTCACTTACGGGGAAGGACCTCTGCATTTTCTGAGGGTGCAGTCAAGTGAGGGTTGCCCTATTTGGAGTCACAGAACTAAAGACTTAGGGGGGGTTTGGAAAGTAAGTATTCTTAAGCAGCCTCTTTGAGTATAAAACTTGCAGAGACATGCCCAGGCTGTGGACTCTGAAGTTCACCCCCGGGTTCTGATGCCCCACAGGGTGTAAGTGTGACATGCCTCAGAACACCCTGGGCCTCTGGGTTCTCTGCCCTCTCCAGCTGGCTCCAGGGGTCCTCGCTGGTCTTCCTTGGCACTCCTTCCTCACCCCCATGGAGTGCTGGCTTCACATGGCAGCCTTTCAGAACCTTTCCCATACTGACCTACATCCCTCAGAGCTGGCCAGGTGCAGTGGTTCACACCTGTAATCCCAGCATTTTGAGAGTCTGAGGCAGAAGGATTGCTTAAGGTCAGGAGTTCATGACCAGCCTTGGCAACACAGTGAGACCTTGTCTCTACAAAAAATTTAAAAAACTAGCCAGGCATTGTGATGGCACACATGTGGTCAAGCGTCTGAGGTGGAGGGATTGCTTGAGCTCAAGAGGTTGAGGCTGCAGTGAACTGACATCGTGCCACTGCATTCCAGCCTGGATGACAGGGAAAGAGCTTGTCTTGGCGGCAGGGGGGGGGGGGGGGGGGCTGAATCAAGGGAAGCACGTGAATTATCTTTAAAAAATCGACTTCACGAGTACAGAATGAGAAGAAACTGGGATAATGGCATTTCTTCGTATAGAAAAAAAAAAAAAAACACCTGAAGGTTTTAGTTTACAATAAACTCAATATTGGGTATTATTGTGATTAAACTATGAAAAAATATGGTGCAGGATCTTAGTCCACTGTGGCAAAAGGCAAGAGGATGGTAACGGAGCTCTGGGCACCACTGTAACCTGCACCAATCAGATTCTCTCTCTGGAGGATTCTGGCTTCATTCTGAGCACCACGTTTCAAGAAGAAAACTGACAAATTCAAGATATTTGGAAGGTAGAGGCCAGAATGTTTGCCCTTCATCCAGTTTCCCCCAGTGGCCACATCTCACGCAGCTGTGGTACAAGGTCAAAAGGGTCTGAAAACCACGTCATGAGGAGTGAAGTCTGATCTTGGTGAGAAAACAGAAAACTTGATGTCATTTTTTTTCAAATATTTGGGGTGTCACACATGATAACAATAGAAAGCCCCCTTGCACCAATAGGTGACATCACAGGGAAGCCAAGTTCGGTTAATTGTTTTTTAAAAAAAAAGTTATCAGTTACATTTCCCTAAGAATGGAATGGGCTCTTTCAAGAGGATACTGGTTCTCCAAGGACACAGAAATTTGTTGGCATGACATTCTGGCATTGGATGGATTCTGGTTCTAAGGGGTTCCGTATTAGTTAGGAACAACCTTCATCAATTGGACTTGGAATTAGGTGCAGTATAAATCATTCACAAAGAAACAAACAAATACGTAGAAAATAGCATACAGTAAGTATGTTTTTTAGGTCTTTCCTCCTTCATCATTACCCTCAGGAAAGTCCTGGGATCAAGGATCTCCAGTGGGTATCGGTGCTCTGTCCTCCTTACACTGAACTGCACCCCTTGGTAAATCAAAGAAAGAATCCACAGCAGCCAGCAGGCCCTTGCAGAATCCGCTTTGTCTACACCCCACTTGGTGTGCAAATGAATAGATACATAAGCGCCTCTCGTGAGCCCCTCTCAGGCTGCAATGAGACAAACTCCCTCGCCTCCTATGGAATTTTATGTTAACGAAATTATATTTATTAACGTGAGATTTGCTTCGCTTTTGTTTTTCAGGGACCTGAAGCTAGATAACATCCTATTAGACAAAGATGGACATATCAAGATTGCGGATTTTGGAATGTGCAAGGAGAACATGTTAGGAGATGCCAAGACGAATACCTTCTGCGGGACACCCGACTATATCGCCCCGGAGGTAGGAATGCTGTGACAGGCTGCTCCCACCTCAGCATGTCCTGGCCACGTGCCATTGCTTCTTTCATCCCTGAAAATCAGAAGGTTTTAAGTATCTTGGTTCAAGATTTGTACCTGTTTTCCTAAGTATCTCATAAATGCCACCATGCATGTGGGTTTCTATCATTATTTTGTAGGGAGTGCTACTTTTACAAATCACATCTCTCCAAGGCTTGCAGAGTTTGGCATTTCCTTTCCCCCAGCCTTAAAACATATTCACTCTGCTCAGACCTACCAGAAGGAGCAGCTAGTGAAGACCCAGGTGGAAGCAAGCATCCACCCAAATCAAGTGGTGAAACTGTGGGGTCAGAGGACTTGGACTGAGTTTCTAAGCCACCACTGATGTAAGCACAGAGTGACTGCCAGAGTCTCACTGACCTCCATTTCCTCTTCTGTGAAATGAGTATAATGCTGATGTCATGGTGTTATTGCAAGCATTAAATGAGAAAGAGTGTGAAAGTTAAAACTCACCCCTGCCCCCATTAAGAAAAAAAAAAATAAGAAGAAGATATTGCTGTCACATCCTGAACACACAGAGAAATGACATTTGTACAGAAGGCATTTATCAATCCAACTAAACCCACCTCTACCCTTTTTGCAGAATCCTCCCCAGCTGCCCACCCAGGGAGATTACTGACGCCCCTCCCACTTGGTCTTTCCCATGGCACAGCACTTGTCCTGGTTGCTTTTTCATCTTCAAATCTCCCTGCATGACTGGATGTTTGCTCTGCAGTCATGGACAGTTTCATATTCACTTTTTAAAAATTTTCATTTCAAAATAATTGTAGATTCACAGGAATTTGTAAAACATAGTCCAGAAACGTCTCCTGACTGTGCCCTTCATCCAGTTTCCCCCAGTGGTCACATCTCACATAGCTGTGGTACAATGTCAAAGCCAGGAAATTGATATCCATCCAAAGTGTACATGGTTCTATGCCATTTTCTCTCATGGGTAGATTTGTGTGATCTTGTTCACTTTTACATGTAAGGATGTAGTGCAGGTCTTGGCACATTAAGGTGCTAATAGATACCTTCTAGAAGAGTAAATGGATGAACTAACTAATAAACGTGTGATTGGGGATGGTTGTTTGATAAAGACTCTGGCAGACCTCTGATTTCCTGGGTTAAATGATTCAGCAGCAAGTTCCTGTCATTGCCAAAGGAGTTGTGGCCATGCGAGTCCTAGAACTATGTAGCTTTGCCCTGTGGTTGGGTGATATGTAATTTGAATTTAGCCTTGGCCTCTGTTCCATGAGGAATGATGGCTTTTAGCTTACATGGCATTGTTGAACTCACAGAGTGAGGCTGATTGATTAAATAACATTCTGATCATAGAAATCTGTGTTTCATTCAGGTTGGCACAGATACGGGTATTGATGCTATAAACCATTTTCATTTTGAAGTGAAACCAAAGCTCATCAAAGCATGAGTGAAGGGGACCTGAGAGGAGAGACTCAACTCAATTACTGAATTCCCCTTCACAATAATTCTGAAATATGCCCTCATGCACTCCGCTCAGACCACCCTCACTGCCATCGCCAGCAGCAGTCTCCTTTGTCACTCCCTCAGTCTCACCTGAGCCACCTCAATTTCTTTCCTCTTCACCTTACAACACCTTGGTGTGGCTGCCTTACTCTGATGCATTCCTGTCAACAGATGTTGGGTGCCAGGTCTTTTCCATGACAAACCTCTTCCCGATTTCCATCTGCTCCTTGCAGAATCCAGCTTCCACAGTTTGCTTCTCTCTGCAGCTTCACTCCCTTCTTGTCTTTCACGTATGCTTGTCTCCACGTGATTCAGTGCTTGGTCCTCTTCTCTTCTTACTCTACATCCTCCATGAGCAACTTCATTGATGACTGTGGTCTTTGCTCTAGAGTCAATATGGCCCACCTGCACTTCTTCCTGCTGCAGACATGATGTCCACTTTCCTGCTTGAGACCTCCAAGTAAATGCATGAGTCCTTCAAAGACAGTAGGTCCACAACGCTCTCTGTTGAACTTGCTCCCTACTTCCCTCTTTCCTTCTTTTTCTCTCTTGGTGAATTACATGTCATCCATCCAGTCTTCTAGAGAGAAAACTAGGAAATATCCAAATTTCCCCGTTCTTTCTTACCCCTCAAATCCACCCAAACACCAAGACCTTCTAAAATTGGACCCTCTCACGTCCATTCATTCTCCTAAACTTGTGACTGAATTCGGACTCTTCCCTTAATTCCTTCTCCAAGTTCAAACAGATCCCCTTGATCCAGCTCCCCGCAAACCTCCAGGTCCTCCCCGCCCTTACTGCTGTTACCCCAGCGCAGAACTGAGCGTCTCTTGCCTGGCTCTTGGTGACACGCTTCCATCTGCTTTCCTCCCTTACCATCCATCACCAGGGCATGCTCTTTACATGTGTTCATGCCTTTTGATCAGTTAGAAAAGCATCCCCAAGATCCGTCTGTATATGAATCATATACGTTGTCACCAACTAAGAGAGTCTGTGTGTTATCAATGCCTAAGAAGGAATATGATCAGATTACACTAATATATAGTATAAAATAACTAAATTGTATTATATTCATTGATACTACAAAAATATCTATGTTTCATTAAAATAATGAGATTAAATAACTTTTTAAAAATCTTGGTTTCGGCCACACGCAGTGGCTCACACCTGTAATCCCAGCACTTTGAGAGGCCGAGACGAGTGGATCACGAGGTCAAGAATTTGAGACCAGCCTGGCCAACATGGTGAAACCCCGTCTCTACTAAAAATACAAAAACAAAAAAATAGCTGGGCATGATGGCAGGCGCCTGTAATCCCAGCTACTCAGGAGGCTGAGGCAGGAGAATCATTTGAACCCTGGAGGTGGAGGTTGCAGTGAGCCAAGACAGAGCCATTGCCCTGCAGCCTGGGTGACAGAGCAAGACTCTGTCTCAAAAAAAAAAAAAATATCTTGGTTTCACACTTTAGGACTCTAGGATGGAAAGGTCTGATTTGTTTATTTCAATTATGGGTTTTAACAGTTTATAATAGCTGGAAAATATACTTCCCGAAGGTATAATTATAAACAGACATTATGATATGCACTAAGGCAAGGACGTCACTGACAATAGCAGATATAAGTCCATAATTAAAAGCAGTGTTTTTGATATATTCCATTTTCTTAACCAATCTTCTGTTGGCTAAAACATTGTTTTTAGCCTCATCATATGTGGCTGACAGAGAGCTTGCCCTGGGAGAAATCAAAACATCAGTGTTGCCATTTTCTCATGTTCTGCTTAAGAAAGCATTATTTTAGTGCAAAATTAGCTTCATCCAAATGTTATGTTTGCATTGCTATTGCAGTGTTACCTTCAGCCCAAGCCTCTTTGTAGATAACTTCATAAGGCCTTGTCATTTTGTAAAAATTTATTTAGTTAAAACAGCACTCAGGCCGAGCGTGATGGCTCACACCTGTAATCCCAGCACTTTGAGAGGCTGAGGTGGGCGGATCCCTTGAGCCCAGGAGTTCAAGACCAGCCTGGGCAAGATGGCAAAACCCCATCTCTACTAAAAATACAAAAATTAGCCAGACATGGTGGTAGGCGCCTGTAATCCCAGCACTTTGGGAGGCCGAGGCGGGTGGATCACCTGAGGTCAGGAGTTCAAGACCAGCCTGGCCAACATGGCGAAACCTCTGACCAACGTGGCGAAACCCCGTCTCTTCTAAAAATACAAAACAGCCTGGTGTGGTGGCAGGCGCTTGTAATCCCATCTATTCAGGAGGCTGAGGCATGAGAATCGCTTGAACCTGTGAGGTGGAGGTTGCAGTGAGCCGAGATTGCACCACTGCATTCCAGCCTGGGTGACAGAGCGAGACTCTCTCTCAAAAAAAGAAAAAATCAGAACCCAAAACCATAGCACAATTTATGATGCATGGAAAATAAATGGATAAGCCGAGCCACCGCCGAGCTCCCTCTGAGATACAGCCTCCCTCCTCCCCCCAGGATTCGTCACTTCCTGTTTCAGTTTCTCAATGAGGGTACCCGTGTCACTCTAAATGGTAGATAGTTGTGAAGCCTCAGTTCTTCCTCATTTTAGATTTTTTTCAATGGATGTATTATAAATACAAGTTCGAATTTTCTTGTCATGTCTGGGATGGTCTGGGCCACCCCTGGGTACACACATCCCCAGAGGCCACAGACCAGCCAAGTCTCCAGATTCTCCTCTGTGCTGTGCAGACCCACCTCTGTCCGGCTTCAGTATTCTCAAGGAGTCCGCATTCTCAGCTGGCTGTCAGTCACAGTCCTGAATGTGGGTCCCTAAGAACATGTGCTGCCACGTTAAATTGCTACCTACGAATAGAAGAATTCTTTTAAAAAATTTAAGTGCGGCCGGGCACAGTGGCTCACGCCTGTAATCCCAGCACTTTGGGAGGCCGAGGTGGGCAGATCACAAGGTTAGGAGATCGAGACCATCCTGGCCAACATGGTGAAACCCCGTGTCTACTAAAATACAAAAAATTAGCCGGGCGTGGTGGCGACTGCCTGTAGTCCCAGCTACTCAGGAGGCTGAGGCAGGGGAATTGCCTGAACCTGGGAGGCGGAGATTGCAGTGAGCTGAGATCGCGCCACTGCACTCCAGCCTGGCAACAGAGCGAGACTCTGACTCAAAAAAAAAAAAAAAAAAAAAAAAAAAAATATATATATATATATATATATATATATATATATATATGCTACCTGCCCTGGCCAGGCCACACTGTGCCTCTCTGCCATTGCACATCCTTGGTCTGTGATCCTTCCCCCGAACACAGTCACCTTCTCCCTAAAGTTGCCGCCGGCTTTAGGAGTCACCAGCTGTCCCCTTCCCTGTGCGGCCACAGCACCTCTGCATCCACCTGACCAATCCATTGAGCTTCTCCCCATCAGGGACCACAGCTTATCCACCCACACACAGGCTGGAGCAGCCGCCCTCAGCTGCTTCCTGAATCAACGACCACAACAAGCCAAGCAGCCTAAAAGTTCATCTCTAAACGTGTACTGGATTCCCCACCTCTGGGCATCTTTCGTTAAATAACCCTCCCCAGCTTCCCCCTTCTTTACCTGGAAGAATCCGCTGCTGGTCTGAGGCTCCCCTCCCTCCATCCACTCGGGGAAGTTTTCCTTCGTCTCTCTCAATTCCCCATTGCCCCTTTCTCCCTCAAAAAGGACACAGAACTGGAGCAGTTTCCCCCTCCTCGGTGCCGTAGGGAAATGTTCGCCTCTCTTGCGTGGTTCTAAGTTGATGCTGCCCTGCGGGGTCTTTACGAGTGTTCCGCTGCTGTCTCTCCTATGAACGTGTCTGTGAGCACCTTCAGGGAGCAGAGTCTGGGCCTGGGGAAAGCCAACCAGGTAAAGCAGAGAATGGAAACACAGGAACACACAGCAGCTGGGACAGAGGCCGTAGAGGCAGAGAATGGAAACACAGGAACACACAACAGCTGGGACAGAGGACATAGAGTCTGGCTGACAGGCACCCATCGTTCCTGTGGGGAGAACTCAGATCTCAGAAGCTCATGCATTTCAGAGCAACGTCAGGAGCCACACATGAAAACCAGACCTGCGCTCCCGCGACTGGGGACCGCCTCACTAGGCTGCGCCTCCTGAGGGCTAAGGTACCTCCCAGAAGCCCCGCTGTTCCCCCTGTGTTCCTATAATAGGAGCAAAGAGAGGCTGATGTCTCTTTGGAGGTCCAAACTCATTTTGACAAAGAATAGGAAGGCAGTTAAACAGGGAAATAGCGTTTTTTTTTTGTTTTTTGTTTTTTGGGTTTTTTTTTTTGGCGGAGTCTTGCTCTGTCGCCAGACTGGAGAACAGTGGCGTGATCTCAGCTCACTGCAACCTCCACCTCCCAGGTTCAAGTGATTCTCCTGCCTCAGCCTCCAGAGTAACTGGGACTACAGGCGCCCGCCACCACGCCTGGCTAATTTTTGTATTTGTAGTAGAGACGGGGTTTCACCATGTTGGCCAGGATGGTCTCGAACTCCAGACATCATGATCTGCCCACCTCGGCCTCCCAAAGTGCTGGGATTACAGGCGTGACCCACCGCGCCCAGCCGGAAGCATCATACTCTCTATGGCACACTAGACACTCAGTAAATGCAGCTGGGATTGCAATGCATGGAAGCAGCTCCCTGGAGAAAGTCGGAGTTCCCTGGAAACCACACTGGATTGGCCCGGGGGGTCGCTGAGTGTGGGGGCAGCACTGGCCTGGAAACCACACTGGTATTGGCCTGGGGGGTCGCTGAGTGCAGGGGCAGCTCTGGCCTGGAAACCACACTGGTATTGCCCAGGGGAGGTCGCTGAGTACGGGGGCAGCACTGGCCTGGAAACCACACTGGTATTGCCCAGGGGAGGTTGCTGAGTGCAGGGGCAGCACTGGCCTGGAAACCACACTGGTATTGCCCAGGGGAGGTCGCTGAGTGTGGGGGCAGCACTGGCCTGGAAACCACACTGGTATTGCCCAGGGGAAGTCGCTGAGTGCGGGGGCAGCACTCACCCAGTTGCACATCGTGGTGGCCGAGCCCCACCTGTCCAGACCCGACGTCCCAGCTCCTGAGGCTGCAGGAGAACATATGTGGCTTGCTCCGGCGTCTGGTAAAACCACCGCTCCTCTCTTGGTGCTTTCTCAGGTTTCATTGTGCATTTTGAGCTGTGCCTCTGATTCTTTGGGTCAAAGCGAGGGAGGAAAAAGAACAGAAGAAGAGATCACAAGGAGGCGAGGTCCCAGGGCTGACAGAGAAAGGGGCCACCCTTGCTGGTGTTTCTCCACCACAGTCTCTTTAAAAATCGAGCATGGGCCGGGCACAGTGGCTCACACCTGCAATCCCAGCACTTTGGGAGGTCAAGGCAGGCGGATCACCTGAGATCAGGAGTTTGAGACCAGCCTGTCCAAAATGGTGAAACCCTGTCTGTACTAAAAATATAAAAATTAGCTGGATGTGGTGGCGCGCACCTGTAATTCCAGCTCCCCAGGAGGCTGAAGTAGGAAAATCACATGAAGCCGGGAGGTAGAGGTTGCAGTGAGCTGAGATCGCACCACTGCACTCCAGCCTGGCCAACAAAGAGAGACTCTGTCTAAAAAATATAAAATAAAATAAAATAAGAAATTGAGCATGGTGTGAGCATGACAGCTTGAGGTTTAACACCAAGAAGCACATTACGATATGGAAGGAACATCACGTAGTAAAATCCTAAAAGACCAGATTCAGAACGTCGCTCTCAGCTCACTAGGAGACCTTAAATAAGACCTTTGGCCTTTCTAAGCCCAGTCATCACCCCCTATAGAAGAAGGATAACTGCCTAGCTCGGGGGGTTCTTCTCGATAAAAGACATAATGTCTGCAAAACTCCTAACGTGTCAGTATTCTTGAGGTGAACACTCTGTTGCGTGTGTGAGTTTGCATTTTGCTTCTTCCTCCTAAGGTAAAACTGAATTTTTTTACTAACAGTGCCAGGCTTTGAAGGCTTAATTTGCACCACAGCTGTCTCCTGTCCTTCCAAATTTTCTTTTTGTTTGTCCTGCCAAAATGAAGTTGTTTACAAAGATATGTGGTTTCTGTTTGCTTTGACGCCGCCTTGTGGCAAGTCTCAGAAATTGCATGTTTCCCTGGCCCAGCAAATTGAGCAAAGACTGTGTTGGGTGCATCTTAAATTTCTTTATAATTCTCCTTGGATCTACTTTCAGATGATTCCTTAAGGCAAAGTCTATTTTTTCTAAATTATAAAGTAAACTTTAGCATGTAAATATTGAGGTAAGAGTAGCGGGTAGCATTTTTATATTGGAAATTAGTAACGGATTACAAAATTCTGTTTGCAACTTGATCTTTATTTTCAGAAATGGGGACAAGCACATCATCAAAACAGATATTTATCATAGCAGTTATAGTCATCCCATAAGACGAATCATCTTGACTTTGCAACTTTTCATTGGATCCTCACAAGAAGCTTGTAAAAAGCGGGCCAGATATGATTCCTGTTTCTCACAAATTTCTCATTTGTGAAGTGAGTGGGTTAAAAGGTCCTCCTGAAACTATGCAAGAAGGGATTAAGCCAAAAGTAGAGCCCGTGACATTTTATATGGTCAGCAAAACTGTTGTGCTGCTGTTGATATTGTTCTTCTGTTTGTTTAGCAAGTCTGCCTTAGAGACACTGCACAGCACCCCTGGACCTCACTTAGCACTGATGTGTCTCCCAGGAGGGGGCCCGGGGGGGCGGAGGGTCAGAGATGGGCTTGCCATGCACATCAATCTGTTCCATCTAAAAAAGCTCACCAACATCAAATAATGCGGCTTTCCTAGAAAATGTTGGAATGTCTGGGTTTTTTTGTTTGTTTGTTTTGTTTTTTTGAGACAGAGTCTTGCTCTATCACCTAGGCTGGAGTGTGGAGGCATGATCTCGGCTCACTACAGCCTCCACCTTCTGGGTTCAAGTGATTCTCCCGCCTCAGCCTCCCGAGCTGAGTAGCTGGGATTACAGGCATGTGCCACCACACCCAGCTAATTTCTGTGTTTTTAGTAGAGACGGGGTTTCGCCATGTTAGCCAGGCTGGTCTCAAACTCCTGACCTCAGGTGATCCACCCACCTCAGCCTCCCAACGTGCTGGGAGAATGGCTGGAATTGCAGTGTCATTTTCTTTCCGAGGCCGTCAGTGCTACAATTCTGCCACTCATTCCAAAGGCCCATTAAAGAAGGAAGAGAAAAATTCCATTTGGTAGGAGTAGCGCCAACAACAAAATACCTTCTGCGGGTGTGTGTGTGTGTGTGTGTGTGTATTTACGTGTGTCTGTTCACAGATGCATCCAGCTAAGCCCGAACACATTACAAGGTAGAACAGATGTTCATCCCCAAAAGAGTCTGACTGTCTTGCTTTTGAGTTTAGTGCCTCAATCCTATTATTCCTTCTCCATTTTGTTTTGGCCAAAAGCAACTTGCCTGCAACTCATCCTTGGAGCAGCAGTCATGAATTGGCAAAGATTTTTTCCCCTCTTTTCCATTAAAAAAAATTGTATGTGCCACTACTATGTCCTAGTGTTTTGTTTTTAATTATGGGAAAATGCACATAACATGAAATTTACCATCTGAACTATTTTTGCGTACAGTTCAGTAATGTTAAAAATAGTGCCAGGTGTGGTTCATCCTAGCACTTTGGAGGCCAAGGTGGGTGGATCCCTTGAGGTCAGGAGTTCGAGACCAGCCTGATCAACATGATGAAACCCCATCTCTACCAAAAAGACAAAAATGAGCCAGGCATGGTGGCATGTACCTGTAATCCCAGCTACTCAAGAGGCCGAGGCAGGAGAATCGCTTGAACCCAGGAGGCAGAGGTTACAGTGAGCCAAGATTGTGCCACTGCACTCCAGCCTGGGTGACAGAGCAAGACTCCATCTCAAAAATAAATAAATAAATAAAATTAAGTGTATTGTATAGTTGTACAATCAGTCTCCAGAAGGTTTTCATCTTGAAAACCCAAAGCTCTGTCCCCACTAAACACTAGCCTCCCATTCCCCCTCCCCACAGCTGCTGGCAGCCACCATTCCACTTCCTGTCTCTAGAATTTAACTATTAGGTTGGTGCGGAAGTAATTATGGTTTTTGTCACTGAAAGTCAGGGCAAAAACCTCAATTAATACTTTAGCTACCTTATGTTAATGGAGTCATTCAGTATTTGTCTTTCCCTGCCTGGCTTATTTCACTTAGCATAATGTTATCAGGGCTCACTCACATAGCAGGTGACAGGTTTCCCTTCGCCTTTAAGGCTGAATAATATTCCACTGTGTGGATGTACCACATTTTTTTTCAATGCCTTCCCTATCCCTCCTCCCCACCCTCCACCCAGACCCTGGCAACTGCCCCTCTCAGCTTCTATAAATTCAATGTGTTTACATTTCACGTATAAATGAGATCTTGCAGTATTTGTTTTGCTGTGCCTGGCTTGCTTCACTCAACATATTTTCCAGGTTCATCCATGTTGTTGCAAATGGAGATTTTCTCCTTTTTCAGGGCTGATACTCCCCTGTGTATATATAGCACAGTTTTTTTTATCCATTTATCCACTGATGGACACTTAGATTCCATATCTTGGCTATTGTGAATGATGCTGCAATGAGCAAGCGAGTGCAACTGTCTCCTCTACCTACTGGTTTTATTTCCATTGGTAATTTAGCCACCAGCACATTTTCCTTATTTCTGCATCCATGGATGGATCCTACCATGTACCATCTCAGAGAAGCTCTGGCACAGTTTGTTGGGATGTCAGGCGCTGAGCAGAATGGCATGTGCCCTCTACCTCCCAATGTCCAAAAAGGAATTCATTGAAAGATGAACATACAAAGCCTTTTTTGCCAGAAGAGTGGGTTGGTGAAAGGATAGAAATCTTTCAAAATATTAGGTAGGCTTCCAGACTTTAAATCCTCCTCCCTAACAGAAAGACTCAGACCCCGCTATCGAGCTGTAGGTAGCTCTGAGAGATCTCTCATTTCTAGATTTGAGTGCTTTGGGGGTTTTTTTGTTTTTGAGATGGAGTTTCTCTCTTGTTGCTGAGGCTGTAGTGCAGTGGCATTATCTTGGCTCACTGCAACCTCTGCCTCCCAGGTTCAAGCAATTCTCCTGCCTCAGCTTCTCAAGTAGCTGGGATTACAAGCTCCCGCCACCACGCCTGGTTAATTTTTGTATTTTTAGTAGAGATGGGGTTTCACCATGTTGGCCAGGCTGGTCTCGAACTCCCGACCTCAGGTGATCCAGTCGCCTCGGCCTCCCAAAGTGCTGGGATTACAGGGGTGAGCCACTGCACCTGGCCTAGATTTGAGCACTTTGCTATCCTCGGTTCTCTTTCCCAGCACAGGACACAATTGGATTCTGCCTATCGGTGATTACAGTTGTGCCTCCTGAACTGAACGGTCATAGAGAGCCAGGCTTTAAGGAAGGGAACTGTCCAGATGGCCTCTTCGGATGCTTGATTACTACAGAGAGTTTGTGTAAAGACTCAGGACAGTACAAGTCAGCAAAGCACAAAGGCTTGGTTTCGAGGCTTACACCAGTGCCGGTGAAGAACTTAGACACATATCAGCTTTCTTAGGTTCAATATTTTTTTTTTTTTTTTTTTTTTTTTTTTTTTTTGAGACGGAGTCTCGCGCTGTCACCCAGGCTGGAGTGCAGTGGCCGGATCTCAGCTCACTGCAAGCTCCGCCTCCCGGGTTCACGCCACTCTCCTGCCTCAGCCTCCCAAGTAGCTGGGACTACAGGCGCTGCCACCTCGCCCGGCTATTTTTTGTATTTCTTAGTAGAGACGGGGTTTCACCGTGTTAGCCAGGATGGTCTCGATATCCTGACCTCGTGATCCGCCCGTCTCGGCCTCCCAAAGTGCTGGGATTACAGGCTTGAGCCACCGCAGCTGCCACGTAAGTTCTCATGTCACTGATGGGAAAATAAAAACGAATGGCATCGTTTCATTGTTTCTTTACAACCAGAGGAAAAGTACAAATTGAAACTGAGAAGTGTTTGCTCGGACTCAAACTCAAAAATGTCAGCATTGTGTAGACATCGCTCTCCAGTCATTGGCTTCTGAAGAGAGAGTTTTCGGGGTGATCTTGATTGCAGCCACACACCAGCCTCCACCATTTACTGAGTGGCCTTGGGACGCTCTGGAAGGGTCGTCACTCCTCAGCCTCATTCCTATTAATTTCGTGTCTGCCTTTTGGCTGTGCAGATCTTGCTGGGTCAGAGATACAACCACTCTGTGGACTGGTGGTCCTTCGGGGTTCTCCTTTACGAGATGCTGATTGGCCAGTCGCCTTTCCACGGGCAGGACGAGGAGGAGCTCTTCCACTCCATCCGCATGGACAATCCCTTTTACCCACGGTGGCTGGAGAAGGAGGCAAAGGATCTTCTGGTGAAGGTAAGAAGTGAAGCCAAGAGTGTCTTCATAAGATGAGCATTAGGTCTTCTGGTCGATTTTTGGTTCCTCTTAGATTCCAACTTGCACATGGCAAACAATGATTATATGGAACTGGGTTTAAATGGGATATGCGCCATCTGTGTTTTAAGAGGCACCAATATTATAAGCATTAAATGTCAAAAAGAGGGTAAGATAAACCCTCATGTGCGTCAGTTATAAAATAAGGGCCCAGGAACCAGTTCTATGACCTTGAATACCCTCACCTGGAGATGCAGTTGGTTCATTAAACAAGCACATGGTATGACTTAAAACTCAATCTTCTAGCTACTTGGGAGGTTGAGGCAGGAGGATTGTTTGAAGTTGGGAGTTTGAGGTCAGCCTGGGCAATGTGTCGAGACGCCTGTCTCCAAAACAATGAAGAAAAAAAGAAAGAAAAGAAAAAAAAATGGGCATTTAGGCCGGGTGCGGTAACTCACACCTGTAATCCCAGCACTTTGAGAGGTCGTGAGTGAATCACCTGAGGTCAGGAGTTCAAGACCAGCCTGACCAACATGGAGAAATCCTGTCTCTACTAAAAATACAAAATTAGCCAGGAGTAGTGGCACATGCCTGTAATCCAGCTACTCAGGAGGCTGAGGCAGGAGAAAATGGGCATTTATGTTATATAGAGGTTTTTGGTTTTTGTATTTTTTTTTTTTAACTCAGTCTTTTGTTTCCCTTAGTTCTTATTAGAAATATTCCATCCGGTTCATCTTCCCCTGCCTCTGCTTGAAAACTTAGACAGGATGTACGACTTTTTGGCCTACTCTTAGATAAAAGACAACCTGTTATCACTCTTACGTTATGAAACACTGTCTCAGTGGGACAATTAAAACCATCCAGTCCAAGATATTATTCATCGCATAATTTTTTTTTTTTTTTTTTTTTTTAAACAGAGTCTCACTCCCTCACCCAGGCTGGAGTGCAGTGGCATGATCTCGGCTCATTGCAACTTCCACCTCCCGGGTTAAAGCGATTCTCCTGCCTCAGCTTCCTGAGTAGCTGGGATTACAGGTGTGCACCACCACACTTAGCTAAATTTTTGTATTTTTAGTAGAGGCGGGGTTTCACCATGTTGGCCAGGCTGGTTTCGAACTCCTGACCTCAAGGGATCTGCTTGCCACGGCCTCCCAAAGTGCTGGGACTACAGATGTGAGCCACCATGCCCAGCCTCATCACATAAATTTTAATTTTAAATCTGGGATTCTGGCTTCCTTCCCTTTGCTCGGAGCTAGTGATTAGCAGCTGCTCACTACTGGAGGAGAGAGTGTTGTCCCGCTCTCGCTGACTGTGTTCTTGTTCTCTTCCTCTCTAACTCCTGAGTTTCTGCTTCAGACCTTACGGGGTAGAAGCTGAGAGAGGAAGGAGGATGAGCAGAAAGGATAGTTCTTATTCAGCTGGCAGCCTCCTACCCCTGAACTGGAGGATGGCTGAAGCTGAGACTTCAGTGAGGCACGCTACCAGGTTCTGCAGAAATACGTATCCTTGCAGACGTGTGTGGCTGAAACCCTTGAGATACAGGCATTCAATCCAGTCCCTAGCCTACATACTGTACCAAAGCTGATTCTGCAAGACTCTCTCACTGTTGGTTTCCTGCCCAGCAGATTGTCTTGAGCAGTGTACCAGTCTGTTCTTACGCTGCTGTAAGGACATACCTGATACTGGGTAATTTATAAAGGAAAGAGGTTTAACTGACTCACAGTTCTGCATGGCTGGGGAGGCCTCAGGAAACTTACAATCATGGCAGAAGGCACCTCTTCACAGGGCAGCAGGAGAGAGAATGAGGGCCAAGTGGGAAGGGGGAAACCCCTTATGAAACTATACTCTCACTATCATGAGAACAGCATGGGAGGAAAACCGCCCCCATGATTCAATCACCTTCCATCGGGTCCCTCCCATGACGCATGGGGATTATAGGATTATATTTCAAGATGAGATTTTGGGTGGGGACACAAAACCAAACCTATATCAACCAGTACAATTGACCTTTGAACAGCTCGGCAGTTAGAGGAGCCAACCTCCTATGCAATGACAAATCTGCATATAACTTTTGAGTCCCCAAACTTAACCACCAATAGCCTACTATTGACCGGAAGCCTTACCAATAACATGAAGTCAATTAACACATGTGTTGCCTGTTATATGTATGATATACTATATTCTTACAATCTAGGAAGCTAGAGAAAAGAAAATTTTGTTAAGAAAATTTAAAAAAAATGTGTTTACTATTCATTAAGTGGAAGTGGGATCATCATAAATATCTTCATCCTCATTGTCTTCATGTTGAGAGGGCTGAGGAAGAGGGGGCGTTGGTCTTGCTGCCTTAGGAGTGGCAGAGGCAAAAGAGGTGGAGGAGGTGGGAGGGAGGCGGGAGAGGCAGGCACACTCAGTATAAATTTGATTGAAAAAATCTACATATTAGTGGACCGGTGCAGTTCAAATCTAGGTTCACCAAGGGTCAACTGTACTTAAAATACCTACAGACCAGCTGTCCCCAACCTGCCCTACCCACTGTCCACTGGAAATATTGTTGACTTCTTCACTCTAACAAACTCTGAGAGTGCAGGCTATTACCATCTTAGCAGCAATCTCCAGAATTCACCATCAAAACAGAATTCAGCGCCCCATCCGTGGTAGCCCAGGATCCATCGAGAATACAGGCACAGTATTACCAATGGAAACTGGATTCTGAGAATCACAAGGTGTGAGCCAGGAGCTCCCAAGGCAAACCCATGTGGAGACATAGGAACTCCTGAGAGCCATCATGAAAGCTCTGGACTCTAGACAGACTCAGAGTTGGCCTTTTTTGAGGATGCGAAATTCTCTCCACAGTGTATGAGTTTAGCAAGTTGTAGAATCAAATTAATCATGTCAATACAACATGCTAAATGCATACAAGAATAATAAGGACCTACATATACTGAGCTGTCACAGCAAATATTTGGGTCAAAAAGACCCACCACTGTAATCAAGAGCCTAGCACATCTAGGCCGGGTGTGGTGGCTCATGCCTGGAACCCTAGCACTTTGAAAGGCTAAGGTGGGAGGATTGCTTGAGCAATCTGAAATTCAAGACCAGCCTGGGCAATATGGCAAGACCCCATCTCTACAAAAAAATATAGAAATTAGCCAGGTGTGGTGGCTGGCGCCTAGTCTCAGCTACTCAGGAGGCTGAGATGGGAGGATCACTTGAGCCCACAAGGTGGAGGTTGCAATGAGCCATGATCACACCACTGCACTCCAGCCTAGGTGACAGAGCAAGACCCTGTCCCCCCCTCAAAAAAAAAAAAAAAAGGATTCTAGCAAATCTAAAAGAAGTGGACCAAGAATGCAGGTGTTTTAGAAGAAACATTGTTTTTGATTTCTGGCATTTCATATGTCAGCTGGTTAAAAAATAATCATTTAGAGAAATAATTTTTAGCCTTGCTCATGCTATGTTGAAAATGGGAATAGGAGAAGATCCTTCAACGTTGGAAGCTATCCATGGGTTCTAAATTAAAAACTAGAAAAATATTAGCAGGCTTATCTTTTTTCACCAATCTACTTTTTTGCTTTTGAAGAAGGACTTAGAATTAAATGTAAAGGGAATACACTTCCACCTCTCTAATAAAAGTGACAACTTGTCTTGGGCATTAGAAACTTGGAGGCAACTCCAGGGCTCTCCCTGGAAAATCAAGATCTTGAATCTGAAAAGTGCTGACAAAGCCCTCACAAGATCCCCAGCCCAAGGGTAAAGGAGCAAGGTGTGTAAAAATTTGAGCCATTTCCATTCAGCTTTCACTTTCTGACTGTGATCCAAACAAGCAATAACTTAGAAAACTCCCTCAACAACCAATTAAAGGCACTTTTAATGACCAAACACAGATAAAATGAAAGCTAATCTCAAAATTAACCAATTTTTAAAAAAAGGCTGACAACAGTAAAAATAAGTTAGTAGGGACTGGGCGCGGTGGCTCACCCCTGTAATCCCAGCACTTTGGGAGGCCGAGATGGGCAGATCACAAGGTCAGGAGATCCAGATCATCCTGGCTTACACGGTGAAACCCCGCCTCTACTAAAAATATAAAAAAATTAGCCAGGCGTTGTGGCAGTCGCCTGTGGTCCCAGCTACTCAGGAGGCTGAGGCAGGAGAATGGCATGAACCCGGGAGGCAGAACCTGTAGTGAGCCGAGATCGCGCTACTGCACTCCAGCCTGGGCAACAGAGAGAGATTCCGTCTCAAAAAAATAATAATAATAATTTTAAAATAGTAATAATAAGTTAGTGGGATCTGGATATTAAGTTATTTTATATAAAGGCAGGTTCGAACATTATTACAGTTGCTACATTTGTAGCAATCAATGTAGCAATCGTAATCATGAACTCAGTGTGAAATGTGTCAGCTTGGGCTCCATAACAAGACAACACAGACTGAGTGGGTTAAACAACAGACATTTCTCTCTCACAGTTTTAGAGGCTGAAAGTCCAAGATTAAGGTCCAGCAGCGTCAGTTCCTGATGAGGACTCTCTTCCTGGCTGGTAGACAGCCGCCTTCTTGTTGTGTCCTTACAGCAGGGAGAGAGAGAAACTCTGGTCTCTCTTTCATATGAGACTTCTAGCCCTGTTGGATCAGGACCTTACCCCATGACCTCATTTAACCCTAATTATCTCCAGAAAGGCCTTACCTACAGTTACATTGTCGGTTGGGGCACCCACATGTGCATTTTGAGGGGATGCCGTTCAGTCCAAAGCATGAGGCTGCACTGCAAAGCCTGGGCCATCAAAACCCACTGGAAAAAAAGTGAGCGCAAGGCTTGGTCTGTACAACCCAAGGCATGAGGGCACCTCCAGACTCAGGGGCTGCCTCCAAGTGAGTCCCAAGGTGGGGGTCCTGGAGGGAGAGTCACAATCCTTCAACACCCCTCATGGCCCATAAATGCCAGCCTCCCCCTGAGCTTCCCAAATCCAGCCTACCCTGAGGATGTGCAATGCTTCAGACCAGGATGGAGGGTGAAGGAGGGGCAGAGGTAACCAGAAGCAACTCCGTGGAGAGAACTTGGAAGTGATGATTTCCAAGGAGAGAAAGACTGGGTGGGAGGAAAGGATTCCTTCCAGTTGGAGGAGAAAAGGTGAAGAGCCGTGTGCTGGAATCCTACTCAGCAATGAAAAGGAACACACTATTGATCTATAAAACAACTCAAGGCATTGTGCTGAGTGCAAAAAGCCAGTCTCAAAAGATCACATACTCTCCGAGTCCTCTGAGTCCACTGACATAACTTCATTGAAATGGCAACACCATAGACATGGAAGTCAGATTAGTGGTTGCCTGGGGTTGGGGTGCTGGGGACAGGAGGGTGGGCGTGACTCTCAGGGTGCAGCACAGGCAGATCTTTGCAGTGATGGAACAGTTCGTATCTTGCCTGGCGCGGAGATTGCCCATATCTGCACATGTGATAAAATGGCGTAAGTAGTATATACACACATGGTACCAGTGCCAGCTCCTAATCTTATGCTATCAGTATGTGAGATGCAATCATTGGGAGAAATAGGGTGAAGGGCACCCAGGACATCTCTTTACTGTCTTATCAACATCCTGTGAATCTATGATTATTTAAAAACAAAACTAAATCTAAAGCTAAATGCCTTGCAAACACCAAAATAAAAAGTCATCTGCAGAGTTTCAGTGGTAAGAGAAAGAGTTGCCACAAGAGAAGAAAATAAATTTGGTTGAATAGAGCAGACACTGAGATAATAAAGGATAAAGAAGAAAACAGGAGGACTGGTGGGTGAAAGAGGTCCTTTTCTTTTTTAAGACAGAGTCTCGCTCTGTCACCCAGGCTGGAGTGCAGTGGTGCAAATCTCAGCTCACTGTAGCCTGTGCTTCCCAGCCTCCAGCGATTCTCCAGCCCCAGCCTTCCATGAAGCTGGGACTACAGGTGCGTGCCACTGACACCCAGATGATTTTTATATTTTTTGTAGAGACGGGTTTTGCCATGTTCCCCAGGCTGGTCTCAAACTCTGGAGCTCAAAGCAATCTGCCCGCCTCAGCCTCCCAAAGTGCTGGCATGAGCCACCATTCTCAGTCAAAAGAGGTTCTAAATGAAGCTTGTCCAACCCATGCCCTGCGTACAGCCCAGGATGGCTTTGGATGCAGCCCAACACAAATTCCTAAACTTTCTTAAGACTTTATGACATTTTTTGTGATTTTTGTTTTAGTTCATCAGCTATTGTTAGTGTTAGTGTATTTGATGTGTGGCCTAAGATAATTCTTCTTCCAATGTGGCCCAGGGAAGCCAAAAGATTGGACACCCCTCTTCTGAGTTGACATAGAAGAGTTTGGACTTGGTTATTTCCCATGTGAGTTAGTAAAACTTCCATGAACCTTCCCTTATGCACATTCTTGCAGTTGGGCTGAAAAAATTAATTTCCATTATGCAATCTGCTGCCCATAAACTGGCTTCCAGCTTTATCTCTATTCCTCCTTTGCTTTGATCCAACAGCCCCCACATTCTTGAGCCCCATTTGTTACAAAAATAAAAGGTAATGCCGTTTCCCAGAAATGCCCTCTAGGGAATTCGACAAAATGTCATGAAACCCAGAAGTCATAGGTCCTCTGGAAAAGCTGAGGATAGCAGCATTTCGTGGCATCTGTGACAGCAGCAGTGCCAGACCTGTCACCGTCAGCCCTCCTAGGGCATGGATGCATGTTGTGCACTGAACAATTGCACACTGGGAGAGGCTGTGCTCCGGCAAGAATTCCAGTGGGGACGCTGCTGTCCGGTTGATGATTGCCAAAGAAACACCCTTTACTTCCTCATTTATCCATCCAGGATGTCCTGTCCATTTGTTTGAAAATGATGGGAAACTAATGATCTTGAACATAAATATCTCTTCCTTTCATAGAAAGACATATCTGAGGAGCGACTGAAGAGGGAAGGCAGGTTCCAGGTACAATCTGTCAGCGCCGCTGCTGGCTGTTCTCCGCAGCCTGGAGCTGGTTTCTTGCACAGACTGTCCAATAAACTTAAACAAATTTCAACTACATCCTGGCTATTTTTTCCCATCAATATAAACCTCCATCCTGACAGCTTTTATGAACAAAATCAAGTCTTCAAGAATTTTATTTCCTCAGTGCAGCTTTCCAGGGGCGGAGCTTCCAGCCTGACCCCCGTCCCGTGAGGTCACCTGTCATCCTGAGGACCTCAGTGGGTCGAGTGGCTGCAGGGCAGAACATATACTAATTTACCGTTCTGTGCAAAACTGGAAAGAATATTGAAGCTCAGAGCTGGAGACCATATGCTCTTCTCATTACACATTTTATTTTTTTAAATATATTTTTAAAATTTGCAGGTAAACATCCAAGCTCAGAAGGCCCATTGACATGATCCTCTTGGTATAAATGCCACATGTTCACTGGAAGAAATAGAATAGAAAACATAGCCTGCAGCACACGTGGCCCAGGGAGTTACTTCCAGCCTACTTCGCTGAAGCATCTTGCTAGAACAACGTGAACGAGTTTTTGGCCTCTTCCTGAGACATTTATGCCATCTATCTAATCTCGTTTCATCCAAATGTCCTTAAGAAGTGGAGGTCAATCATTTAGTATCATTGTTTCAGGAGAAGGGACATAGGGCAAGTCACATATTCCTTTTGCTTCCTTTTTTTTTTGTTTTTTTGTTTGTTTGTTTGTTTTTGGTTTTTTTGGAGTCTTGCTCTGTCACCAGGCTGGAGTGCAGTAGTGCAATCTCGGCTCACTACACTCTCCACCTCCCAGGTTCAAACAATTCTCCTGCCTCAGCCTCCCGTGTGGCTGGGGTTACAGGCATCCGCCACCACACCCAGCTAATTTTCGTATTTTTAGTAGAGATGGGGTTTCACTATGTTGGCCAGGCTGGTCTCGAACTCCTGACCTCAAGTGATCCACCTACCTCAGCCTCCTGAAGTGCTGGGATTACAGGCATGAGCCACTATGCCCAGCCTCTCTTTGCTTCTAAAACAACAATCAGCTTTTCCATGTGATGACTCCCGCTGTTTTATAGTTTGTATAAATGTATGGGGTGCGGGTGTCATTTCGTTACATGCATGGATTGCACCGTGGTGAAGCCGGGCTTTTAGTGCCCACTCCATTTTCTGAGTCTACAGAAAAATATATCTTACTGTGAACTTGGTGCTTCTTTTCTATGCTGAAAAGAGGCAACCGAGATAAAATGAGGATAGAAGATGCGTGATCTGCAGGTAAACCAAGTGGAAAGACAGCTTATCCACTTCCTCAGCAGGCGTCTACTGAGCATCTATGTTGTGCACGGCACTATGCTAGCTTCTGTAAGGAACAGACGTGTCAATGGTGCCTGGCCTCCGGAGCTTACAGTCTAGCAGGAAAGAAGACAACCTTGAAAAAAGATACAATGTGCTAATCCTCCAGTGGAGGGAAGATGTTGTGTGGTGCCCAGATGAGAGATTATCCATCAGGATGAGTGGGAAGGAGGCCACCTGTCATCAAAGTGCATAGCTCCTTTGAGGCTCAGCTTCCTCAGCTGACAACTGGGATGATAAATTTGTTTTTCTTAGAATTTGTTTTAAAATCACGGAGGCATCTGGCATAGTGCCTGCCTCTCAAACAACATTGGTTGGAGTGGATGATGTATCAGTCTTAAGAATCATGAAAGATGCGAATGATGTATGATGGTGTCATCAATTCTGAATATGACTTGAACAGAAGAGAGAGAGCTCCCTGTCAGTGGAGGTAATCAAAGAAAGTTTCACAAGGAAAAGGGGGTGAAAGCTGAGCCCTGAAAGATAAGGCAGAATTTAAAGATGAGGGGAGGGAAACGGGAGTCGACTAGGGGAGGGTATCTCATGGCAAGATGGAAATGTCATTAGTGAGGGACAGAAACAGGAAGACAGGTGGTGTCTTCCGTGAGCAGAAGTGTCTGGACTAGAGAGGGTCCAGGGAATGGAAGGTCCTGTGAGTCAGCGTCAGACTCCAGAGAGCCTCGAATGCCAGCCGAGGGCCCGAGGATGTCAGAACTCACCAGACCTTAGAGATCACCTTGTCTAGCCTTTCATTTACACACGAGGAAACTGAGACTCAGAAAACTTACCCGAGGCGACGTGGGTAGTCAGTCTCTCGGATGACTGTCATGTTATTTCCACCATGCAGTGGCTTTCTAATTGGGTACTTTGGAGCCCCAAGTTTCCCTAGCGAGTCCTCAGTGGCTCCCATATAGTAAGCGGGAGAGAGGAAGTTGAGACTGTGCCAAGGATTTGCCAGTCAGATACACCGGGTGATTGCCCAAACATTTCACCCGGGACTTCAAAAGAGATTCTCCTACTCTTTTAAAAAAGGGAGAAAACTTCACTTTACAATAGCATGTTGTTTGGTCTTTACATTTTTTTGGAAGAACAGAGCCTTTGAAGATTTTCAAGTACTAAGATAACGTAAGTGGAGCACTATTTCAGAACACGCAGGCTGGCTATGTTTATGAGCAGTAAAAACAAGAGACCCTTGCAACTGAGGTGTGAATGGAGGTCAAGTCCTTGTGAAAGCCTCCTGGAAAATCACTGCATTCCACCATGTTTTCTGTTTTAAAGAACCTTAGGCTCCTTAAAATGCCCTACAACTCGTGGTGACTTCATCAATAAACATCTAGCTGATGTAAGAATAACCGGTAACTACTCCAGACACCCAGGGGACCTATTACTTTTCTAAGTTAATGTTTAGACTCTCCTGTTTCTTAATGCCCTTGACAGGTTTTATTTAAGTTTGAAAAATATCCAAGTTTCTTTCCTGTCTTGCCAGTGTTCATTTTGAAAGAACAGGAGAAGGAACAGCACAAAGAGGAATGTACATATGTGCCAGCTCAGAAATTATTAGATGGACCTTGAATTAAATATTACTCCTCCAGCAGGTTTGCAGGAGCTGAGGGTAATTCTCTTCACTCAGATGCCTTGTAGAGTCCAAAGCTGACTGCTAGGACTAGTTTCTATTGTACCTGAGTCCCCACAATGCTGGAATCATTCTAAGAATGCAGCTTTGTAAGAAATGAGACTCGATTGATGGATAATCGATCAAATGACAAATAAATTATCACTGACTCTATGCTATTGGGTTTAACAGACCAGGAGTTATAGTGCACAAATGCATACATGTGTGTGCATGTGATCATGTACATGTGTGTATATGCGTGTGTATGGCTGCCCATGTACATGGGCTTACATTTGTGTGTGTGTGTGTGTTAGTGTGTGTGTATGTGTTCATGTCTGTGTGTATGCATTTATATACACCTGTCTGCATGTGTATGCACGTGTGTGTTCATGTGTATGTATGTGTGCACGTGCTCACACTTGTGTGTGTGCCAGTGTGTGTGTATGTGTTTATGTCCATGTGTGTATGCCATCACATATGCCTGTCTGTGTGCATGTGTGTATGTGTGTGTGTGTGTGTGTGTGTGTGTGTGTGTGTGTGTGTGTGTTGCTGTCTCATTAATCATCACATCAGGAGGGCACTTGGCTCACTTTACAGGTGAGGAAACTGACTCAGGTCTGTCAGTTGCCTAAGGTCCCATCAATAACACGGGGCAAAGCCGGTTTCCAATCAGGTCTATGCACCTCAGAAGATAACGTGTCAGGCTCCAGCAAATTTAGAAAGGCTCCTTCAAGGGAGAGTGTCAGGACCAGGTTGACTTTAGTCAGTCCTGATGAAGGTGAGTAGAAAAATGAGGTTAGAAAAGAAGGGGCTGGTGCACTGGGAAGCACCACGCCCTCCTGACACAAAAGGCTCATCCCTGGAGACCTCAGTGCTCCTCCTCTGCTCCCTTTCAGCTCTTTGTGCGAGAACCTGAGAAGAGGCTGGGCGTGAGGGGAGATATCCGCCAGCACCCTTTGTTTCGAGAGATCAACTGGGAGGAACTTGAACGGAAGGAGATTGACCCACCATTCCGGCCGAAAGTGGTAAGGACTCGCTCATGGGCCGCTTGGTGTCAGCCACTCTCCCTCCACTCAGGGCCATCTGCCTGTCCAAGTCACCGCAGCTGCCCACCCCTGCCGGAGCCCCGACTCCCCACCGGCCCCAGTCTCCAGGAGGAATGCACTTCCCTAACACATGTCACTGGGCTGGTGGGGCAGGGAGGGGAGGTCACTCTTGTTTGCAAAATTTAACCTCTGTCGTCAAGATGCACCTGCATGAAGAATGGATTGCTGTGTGCCCATGCCTTAGGTTGAATATGAATTTGTGAGGATGAGTGTTAAACAAAACGGGGTTTTGCACATGACGCATACCTACTTAATGGTCCAGTCTGGGTAACCCAAACTCGGACATAAACCCTGCATCCTACATCAGGAATTTTGGAGCTGTTTTTTCCACGATGTTTATTAAAGTATCTGTAAAGTGCTCATGTAATTACATTTCCTAATGGCAATTGTTAGGTGTTCTTTGGTTTAAGGGAGAAACTAACTAAATCGGTGCTTTAAAAAAGATAGGTCTGTACATTTCCATATCTGTCCTCACTGGCAAAAGTCATTAAGCTACATCAGCAAAGGCAGAATGACCTGGTTACCTGCGAGATGAGCCACCATAAAGTGAAGTCAAAAATAAAGCAAGGTTGGGCTGGGCATGGTGGCTCACACCTGTAATCCCAGCACTGTGGGAGGCCGAGGTGGGTGGATCACCTGAGGTCAGGAGTTCGAGACCAGCCTGGCCAACTTGGTGAAACCGTGTCTCTACTAAAAATAAAAATAAAAAATTAGCTGGCATGGTTGTGGGCACTTGTAATCCCAGCTACTCAGGAGGCTGAGGCGGGAGGATTGCCTGAGCCCAGAAGTTTGAGACTAGCCTAGACAATCCATCTCTACAAAAAATACAAAATTAAGTGGGATTGGTGGTGCATGCCTGTAGTTCAAACTACTCAGTAGGCCAAGACAGGAGGATCACTTGAGCCCAGGAGGATGCAGTGAGCTGGGATCACACCGCTGCACTCCAGCCTGGTGACAGAGTGAGACACTGTCTCCAAAAATAAACTTTTTAGAAAAACAACAAAAAAAAAGTCATTAAGAAAGCACATTTTAAGTTACGAACATCACAATTTCTAAAAATACTAATTTTTAAAAGAGTGGAGCAAAGTGGTGGGTTTGCCAGCCTTAACCATTCACCGTGATTGCTGGGAATACTGGAGTGATTGCCTGGGTAGACATGGGCCATCTGTGCACTAAAAGGGGCCAGGCTCATGGACTTCCCAACAGAGTCCACCCCGAGAACACACAGGCTATTAGTCGTGATAGCGAATGGCCAGAAGAAGCAGGTGCATCTCGTTCCCAGGGCAAGAATAGTTGTTCTCAACATCTGTCCCAACCTCCAGGGGCGTTCCAAGGGCCCAACAGGCCGGCCTCAAGCACTCTAACTATTTGTGACAGTACGACATCTAATACGTGGGTTAGTCATTTGTGATAAAATAAAAATTTTCCCTTGTTTTTAGCTATCAGGACTATTAAACCATGTCTCACCTTCCACTGCAGATTAAAAGCGACTTAATATTTTGCACATAAAAATCAAAACTTTGATCTAAGCTTACCCTAAAGGACATTCCCAGTTCTGCCAGTAGGAAACTTTCCCTGACCTGTGGTCTGAGCTGCCGCTGACCTCACAGCCCCAGGGCCCTTGGCAGGTGGGAGGGGCCTGACTCTTAGTTTCGCTTCTCTGTGCTCATAGGACGTTCTGTTGATCATGGTTGCTCTCAATCTCGGGACAGTGAATTGAACGCCATACTGAACAGCATGTATGAAATAGATGCTTGCTTTCCCTTTCTCTGTTGTTTGGTTTTGGTTTTCTTGCCATGAAAACCAATGGGCCAAGTGGTCTGAAAGGACTCTGTCCCAGTCTGTGTTGTCTAAAAAAGACAGCCCAAGATGTTTACTAATAAAATACAAGGGCAGGGGACTGACAACAGCCAAGAATGTCGATAAAAGAACAGGAATATGTAATTGTGAAAATCCTTCTCTCTTCCCATCCCTCCGTTCATACCCCCTCACTCCCTCTCCCCACCACCCTCCCTTATCCCCACCTTGTGTTCCATGAAAACTAAAAAGACAGAGGTCAAATTCAGGCGGATCACTTTTTCAAACGTTGCCAACCCTGCTTCATGTAAACCATTAATTAGAAACATTAGATCCCATTTGAATGTCTACAGTGGTAGTCTTTCTGTGAATTTATGAATTTATATTATTATGAAGCCGAGGACACAGGATTGTAGCCATGTTCAATGAGAGCTGTGCATGGTCATCTATAGGCACTGCCCCTATTTAGTGTCTCTGCACACGCCAACTTTGCCATAAGTAGATCACAGCCTAGATAACAAAAGTGAAAATCATGAACTTACTGACTGATTTTGCTTCTCTTTCTTTGTTCCCTTAAACTCTGACCAAGAAATCACCATATGACTGCAGCAATTTCGACAAAGAATTCTTAAATGAGAAGCCTCGGCTGTCATTCGCCGACAGAGCGCTGATCAACAGCATGGACCAGAACATGTTCAGAAACTTTTCCTTCATGAACCCCGGGATGGAGCGGCTGATATCCTGAATCTTGCCCCTCCAGAGACAGGAACGAATTTGCCTTCTCCCTGGGGACTGGTTCGAGACACTGCTTGGGTTCCTTTTTCAACTTGGAAAAGGAAAGAAACACTCAACAATAAAGGCTCAGACCTGTTCGCCCCCGACGTGACTTTTATCTGTAGCAGAAACCAAGTCCACTTCACTAACGACGATGCCCTGTGTCTCGTCTCCTGACATGTCTCACAGACGCTCCTGAAGTTAGGTCATTACTAACCGTAGTTATTTACTTGAAAGATGGGTCTCCGCACTCGGAAAGGTTTCAAAACTTGATGCTGAAATAAATTATGACTCTTCACCTGGGCTCCAACTGCTGATCAATGAAATGCTTGTTGAATCGGGGGCAAACGGAGTACAGAAATCTCAAGACTGAAACGGCCCCATTGCCTGGTCTAGTAGCGGATCTCACTCAGCCGCAGACGAGTAATCACTAACCCGTTTTATTCTATTCCTATCTGTGGATGTGTACACGGCTGGGGGACCAACCCTGGAGAGGTTTTTATGGGAATTCTTTACAATAAACAGAGCTTGTAACTTGAGATCTACAAATCCATTCATCCTGATTAACCATGAAATCCATGGTCAAGAGGACAGTGGAACGTGAGAGGGAAGGTCTGCTAGACACCTTCGCTGGTTATCTTGTCAAGATAGAAATGATATTTAGAGTTCCCCAAAGATAGTATCATTTCACCCTCGCCAGTGAAACCTTTCCATCCGCCCATTCTCAGCAGACTCCAGTGTCGGTGGAGTCGTTCACTGCCATCCTCACATTATAACAAGAAAATAAACGACGTGCGTAAGTCTCCTGGGAAAAGAACCTCAACCGCTTCTCGTGCCATGACTGGTGATTTCATGACTCATAAGCCCCTCCGTAGGCATCATTCAAGATCAATGACCCGTGCATGCTGTTTGCAGCAGTCAGTCGAGTTTAATTAGAATTCCAACCATACATTTTAAAAGTATTTGTGCTGTGTGTATATTTTGATAAAATGTTGTGACTTAATGACAAACAGGTGGATGTGTAAAAATGGAATTAAAAAAAAAAAAGAGTCCTCTTAATCATTTACTTCCCCACTTGTCCCCCACAAGAACTTGCTTCTGCTGTGTCAGTCCTCAAAATGTAGCTAGCATTGAGATGATGTTCTATAATTGGGGGATTGGCTGGGCACAATGGCTCATGCCTGTAATCCCAGCACTTTGGAAGGCCAATGCGGGCCGATCACCTGAGGTCAGGAGTTCGAGACCAGCCTGGCCAACATGGTGAAACCCTGTCTCTACTAAAATACAAAAATTAGCCAGGTGTGGTGGCAGGTGCCTGTAATCTCAGCTACCTGGGAGGCTACCTGGGAGGCTGAGGCAGGAGTAGAGTAAGCCAAAGGGTGAGGAAGTCAGGTGACCTTAAGGCAATCGTAAGAAAAGCAAGTCTGCATGATATTCGGAGTCACTAGCCTACCTCATCACACGGCTGGAAATAACTTTAGATACTATATTTAAAATAGAATAATATAAGCAGACTGTTGACAGTCTGCAGGTATGCTGGGGCTTTTTCCTGACTGCTTGGAGCTCTTGTGATTTTTTTTTAAATAGACACTCCCCTAAAATGAACACTAGTAACCTCATTTAAGGAGATGGAGATGGGCACCTATCTTCAGATGTGTCCATTCAGGTGTCTGGGCCCTTTGTTCTGAAAATAGCACCATGACTACAGACCTCTAGTTATGTGAGAAGGCGACGCTTGTCCTCCCCTTGCTCCAAATGAAAATGCTCACACGTGTTTACCAAATTCACCTGCTTAAAGGAGGGAGAGGGTCCTTCAAGGCCCTGGATGGGCCAGTGGAGAGCAGGGCGCCCCCTGTTCTGTTCTGATCTCTGCTTTGCATTTGCTGTGAAGCCCTGAACAAGGCATTTCATCTTTCAGGGCCTGCAAGTAATGGGTTGGTGAAGATGCTATCTAAAGTCCTTTCTCACTAGAGCACTTTCTGGTTCTAATCTGAATCAAAATCCTGCGAAGCTGAAAGGTCAGTGAGCAACACTTTCCACAGCAAACACTCATGGATTCCACATGCTGCAGGCCTGGGGGCAGCTCTACCCCACTTTCCTTCCAACCATCCTCTCCTCACTCTGGGCTCCCACATACCCCTGCCACAGCACCTAACATCCTCCCGACACTCAGAGACCCCAACAGGACCTCCACCAGGAGACAAGTGAAGACTGTGGGCTCTTAGAAACAGGAACCAACACAACTTTTACCCCCTCCACCAGACCAAAATAATGTCTATTCATCATCTGATTTTGTTTGTTTTCTTTTTTTTTTATTTTTTTGAATTAGAGACAAGGTCTCCCTATGTTTCCTAGGCTGGTCTTGAACTCCTGAACTCAAGTGATCCTCCTGCCTCAGTCTCCCAAAGTGCTGGGATTACAGGCCTCATCATTTGTTTTTAATAAATGTCACCTGTGTGAATCCATCAGCTGACTAACAAGGTTACTATTTGCTTCGTATTTCTGAGTGTGAGAAGTACTTATTACTCCCTTCTATTCTTTCAGGGGTCCTCTGAAATAGCTTATTAATATCCCTATTTAATAGGGGAGAGGCCTGGCCAGGTGCAGTGACTCATGCCTGTAATCCCAGCACTTTGGGAGGCCAAGGTGGGTGGATCACAAAGTTAGGAGTTTCAGACCAGCCTGACCAACACGGTAAAACCCATCTCTACTAAAAATACAAAAATTAGCAGGGCATGGTGCCATGTGCCTGTAATCCCAGCTACTCAGGAGGGTGAGGCAGGAGAATCACTTGAACCCAGGAGGTGAAGGTTGCAGTGAGTTGAGATTATGCCACTGCACTCCAGCCTGGGCAACAGAGCAAGACTCCATCTCAAAAAAAAATAAAATAAAATAAAAAATAAGGGAGAGACCTGAGGCCCAGGGAGACCATAAAGGTTACACTAGAAGGTTGAGCAGTGGAGACTTGAACCCAGAACTCCTAGCATCAGATCTTGCTTCATTCCAGGGTACAGGGTTTCAGCAACATCCGTCCATCAGCATCTAATGATTATCATTCAGTAAAGTTTTAAGTGGACTCCCTAGTTCAGGGCCACACCTGGCTTACCCGTCCTGCTTCCAGGGAAAATGGCACGGGGGACCAGCCTCTTCAATCCCGGTCCTCTCACCACCACTCCCAGTTCCCCTCCACAGTGTTCTTTAGCCTAGACTCAACCTTGCCAATAGAAATGAGAACTTCACCTTGGGGCGTAGTTAAAGGTTTTGGAAAAAGAGAGACCAGTGCTTCTTTTTGGAAGATATGGACTGAGAGTTTGGCTCTTTAGATAGATCCTTTACCACTTCTGCACGTGCTGACAAATGAGGCCTGAGAGCTTTTTGTGCACAAGAGGCTGGAGAGGCTGGCCACAGAGAGAGAGAGCCTGGTGCACAAGAGGCTGGCCACAGAGAGAGGGCTCCCGGCGCACGAGAGGCTGGCCAGAGAGAGAGGGCTCCCTGTGCACGAGAGGCTGGCCAGAGAGAGAGGGCTCCCTGTGCACGAGAGGCTGGCCACAGAGAGAGGGCTCCCGGCGCACGAGAGGCTGGCCACAGAGAGAGCGTTGACCAGGGTTTTCTCAGATCCTGTCCAGCAAGACCACGCTTATGGGAGAGGAAGAAGTCACAAACCAGCCAGAGAAGAAGAAATGCCTTTGTTACATTATAACAGTGCAGGCAGGGGTCCGAGCTCTCAGAGCCTCTGTCTCCGATGGACCCATCAAGGATGGCCACGAGAGGAAGTGTCAGCCTTAAACACCCATAGACCCGGAACATCCCAGAACCCACTCACAACAGTGCAAATCAAGGAAGCCTTCTCCTGCCACCTCTCTCCTCTTTCTCTGTCCTTTCCCAGCTTGGGGGAGGGAGCAGAAACCACGGTCATCGGAAGGAGAGGACTGCGCATGGGCGGATGGAAAATGTGAAGACGCTGACCATGTGCCTTCCCCACTGCAAGCCACCAGCACTGCCCCCTGGAACTAGATGAGAGGACAGGGTCAACTTTAAATCGGTTTTCAATCATTCATGGCACTGCACATGTAAGTTGCAGAAATGAGTCTTGAGGGAGGAACTGAAGGACATGTCTAATGTCACCGGAAAGGTCACGGGACCTTTGAGATTTCAGCCGAAGTTTGGAAGAATGAGCCCACAGAGCAGGTCTCAGTGGATGGTGGGCGCAAATAATAAAGGTGTTGGTTTGGTTTGGCTTTGTCCTGAGAATTTTGCTTGTTTACACACAGACAAGCCCTAGAGCGACAGCGATGTTGCTCTTGGTGCCACAGCTCCACAGGAGATTTCTTACACGTGGGGGACCACGCTCTTTACCACCGAGCCTGCCACCCTGGCAGACACTCCGCCATCATGCACATTTGTTGAGTGAGTGGGTGAGTAGGATGTGGGCGAGCACCTGTCTACAATCCTCTGTCTGTATGGCGCCTGGTGGACACTGCTTTGTCCTACAGGCACTACAGGATTAACCAGACTTGGGTGTCAGGTCCTCTCTCCTGAAGAATTTTAGACAGAGGCAGAAATAGTTGACCAAGAGAAAAGGCATTTGGTAAAGGCCACAAGGCAGCCAAAGGGATGGGCAGCAGAAGCCAGGAGGTAGGGGCAGTCACAACAGCAGAGACACAAGGTCATCCTGTCACCGCAGTGTGGGTGACTCAAGGAGGGCTAAGACCAGCAACTTCCAGTAAGTTGCTCTCACTTCCCGGAGTTACTGAGGGGTCCCCAAGGTGCTGGGAGTCTTGCAGGCAGCCCTCCAGTAGTCCTGTGTTGTTCTCTCTGACTCAGGGAGCCAACCTCATGGGCAGCAGCCCCCGGCCGAATGCAGTGGGGGGAATGAAGCCACTGGCTGCTCTCCTTCCCTCAGGGCCGTCTGCTCAGTCTCCTGGAGGGTCAGTGATGAGGGGAGGAGCCCCGACTTCCTTGTTTCTCCCTGTGTCCTAAGTAAGTCCTGAACCCAAAGAGACTGAGTGTGTCCCTGGGGCATGCGTGTGCCTGTGTGTGTATATCAGAGCAAGACACCACACTGCTGTGAGCACCAGGCTGGCTGACTCATTGTTCCCTACATGCCTGATGTCTGCTCCTGCTCTAGGACTTTTACTCATTCTCTCCTACCAGCCTGAAAGGGCCAGAACATCTCATAAACAACCCCAAAGCCAACCAACCCCAGGCCTGGCTGCAGCACCAGCAGCCTCTTGCACGAGGCCTTTGCTGACCACGCCAGCTGCTGCTGCCCAGAGATGCCTCCTGCCTCTATTTGTCCTCTGAAATATGCATAGTGAAGAGCTTGGCCAAACTCTCAGTGCTGAGAGATATTTGAAAATGGAGTAAGCGCCACCCAAGGTTGTTTCTGTACAGCACTCAACTCACTGTCTGAGAAGATCCTCAGAGGTTGGCAACAACTCCCACTAGGGGGTCATCTGAGAGGCGCAGTGACCACAGTGATCAATGATGTCTCACCATGAGGACAGGAAGGAAATGCCCAGCCAGGGAACCTGTTTTCTGCCCCCAGCTTCTGCCTTCCATGTCATTTCTTCACTCTACTGAGGATGAAGCTTTGACTATAAAATATGCTGTTGGAATGCACCAACTGCCCTACTCCCAGAGGGCAGGAGGAGAGCTCAGTTTTCCTTGTGGAAAATTCTTGCAATTACCAGCTACTGGGTGAAGTGCTTTGTGTATATTACCTCATTTAACCTCCAACAACAGTCTCTGAGGACAGCATCATTGTCTCCATTTTATCAAAAGGACACTGAGGTTTGGAAAGGTTACATATCTTGCCCAGAATCATAGAAGAAGAGCTGGAACTAGATCCCAAGCCTATTTGATGACAAAGCTCATCCCTCTATCACCATAAGGGGTGGGAGAGCAAGTGGGTTATGGAGTCAGGATGCCCGGGTCATACCCAACTTCACCCCCGATGTGGTGCATAACCTTGGACAAGTCACTTAAACACTCAGCCTCAGTGTCCTCCTTTCTAAAATGAGTACCAAGAAGTAAAGACAAAAAATAAATAAAATAAAATAAAATAAAAAGGACAGTAATAGTGTTGGCCTTACATGCCATATGAGAAGTGAATAACATCATCTATGCAAAGCACTTGCAAGAGTGCCCAATGTGGAACAGGCACCCACTAACACAGTATTGTTATTTTACTGCTGCATCCCAACATAAATCATTTAGAGACCACTTTCATGGGAAAAATAATTCTATCTGATTGATCACAAAGAGAGGGGGTATCAAACCTAAATATGAAGAATGAACAAACAAAAAGTTCTACTTTATTTTTCTTATACAGCTGAAAAAGCAAGATACAATTTGTAAAAGTTAATACAAAGAAAACTACAAAAGTAATAACACTGACAGCAACAAGACTGATTTTATGGTGATGATGATATTACAAGGCTAAAACTAAACTACTACCCTCCATGTCAATGTATCTTAACTACCATGGTGTGGTTCCTACTGAGTTCAGCATGGTTAGATGAGCACACGTGGTGCAGTGACTCGATCTATGCACCACGTTCTCTACTGGAACTATCAAGGAAGAGCCAGCTGTGCAGTGTGTCTTGATGTCATTCAACCTTCATTTGTCAAAAATGCTTAAGTGCACCTAGGCTCTTTCTTATAGCACATGACAAATTAATATCACTGGTGGAAATGAAGTCATGAACAAAATGCACCACAAACTCTGAATTCTGACACCACCTAACAGAACTTTCTGCTGTGATGGAAATGCACCACCCCTGCACTGTACAGTATGGTAGCCACTAGCCACGTGGGGCTATCATGGGCTTGAAATGTAGCTGAGATGAAAAAACTGAATTTTTCTTTCTTTGAGACAGGATCTCACGGTGTCACTCAGGATGGAGTGTATTGGCACAAATACAGCTCACAACAGCCTCCACCTCCTGGGCTCAGGTGATCCTCCCATCTCAGCCTCCCAAGTAGCTGGGACCACAGATGCGCACCACCATGCCTGATTGATTTTTTGAGTTTTTGTAGAGACAGGGTCTCACTTTGTTACCCAGGTTGGTCTCAAATTCTTGGGCTCAAGGGATCCTTCCCCCTTAGCCTCCCAAAGTGCTGGGATTACAGGCATGAGCTACCATGCCCAGGCTACAACAATTATTATCTTCAGAAACACTAAGGTTGTATTACATTCACATTACATCCATGAACTAGACCAGGGGCTATAAAAATTCAGAACATTAAAGAAACTTCCCAAAAAATAGATTAAAAACTAGAGCTAAAAAATGTTGGGAAAATAGATAAACAAATTAAAGTTTCAGTTCCGAGATCCAGTGTCTAATTAATAATAATTAGAGAGAAAAAAAGAGATCAGAGGGGAGGAAATCATGAAAGACATAGTACAAGAAAACTTCCCAGAACTGAAATACATAGGTTTTCAGTGTGAACAGACTATTTTGGTGTCCAACAAAACAAAAGAAAAAAAGATCTACACCAAAGAATATAATTTTTAAAAATGTCAGAACACTAGTGATGAGAGAGAGAGAAGTTGTTCTGAAAGCCTCCCATAAAAAGCAAAAGAGGCCACACACAGTGGATCAGGAAAATGGTATTGGACTGCTCATAGTAACAAAGAAAGTTACAAGACACTGGAACGATGTCTTCAAAATTCCAAGAGAAAATAAATTTGAACACACAATTCTATAACTAGTCAATCTTGATTCAAATGTTAGAATATAACAGAGACACTTTCAGACAAACAATTTCTCAAAAAAATTATCCTCTGCATACCTGCTATTGAGAGGATATATTTTACCAAAAAAGTGGGAGTGAAGAAATAGGTCATCTCAGGGGAGGGAACTGAAGCAAGAGAGACAAAGACACAGGAACCTGGAAACCAAGGATCCCATGCAAGAGTGACTGAAACAAAGGAAGTTCATGCAGTGATTATGAAAAGAAGTTAACACCAGCAGCCGTGCCATAGTGGTAAAGTCTAGAGAACACCCAGTCAGACAGCAAGGGAGTGGAGTGTCCACACAAAGCTCCCTCAGGGAAGAAACCCAACACACAGATTCAAAGGCATGGTGTGTTTAAGCCTATTAAAAGGAGATTTTGAGGCCTAGGCGAGTGGATCACGAGGTCAGGAGTTCAAGACCAGCTTACCAACATGGTGAAACCCCGTCTCTACTAAAAACACAAAAATTAGCCAGGCGTGGTGGTGCGCACCTGTAATCCCAGCTACTCAGGAGGCTGAGGCAGGAGAATCGCTTGAACCTGGGAGGCAGAGATTGTAGCGAGCTAAGATTGCACCACTGCATACTCCCACCTGGGTGACAGAGTGGGACTCTACCTTAAAAAAAAAAAAAAAAAAAAGGAGATTTCGGCCAGGCACAGTGGCTCACAGCTGCAATCCTAGAACTTTGGGAGGCCAAGGAGGGCAGATCACCTGAAGTCAGGAGTTAAAGACCAGCCTGGCCAACATGGCGAAACCCCATCTCTACTAAAAATACAAAAATTAGCCAGGCACGGTGGCATGCACCTGTAATCCCAGCCACTCAGGAGGCTGACCGAGGAGAGTCACTTGAACCCAGGATGTGGAGGTTGCAATGAGCCAAGATGGCGCCACTGCACTCCAGCCTGGGCGACAGAACAAGACTCTGTCTCAAAAAAAAAGATTTCGGTTCTGTCAGAGATTTGAGAGTGGGTGATACACAGAAACCCAAGCATATTAATAACTATTTTATCAATTCCAAATAAAAGAATACTTTGTTCAAAAATGCAAAGATAATTATAATACATTAAATGGATCCATTGTGAGTAGTGATGATGTAAATGCCGAATTAATCAAACTGAGAGTTATAACCTGACTGAGAGAATGGGAGAGCACGGAGGGTATGTGTATGGGGAATTGATTAAATAAACTATCATCTTCCTCAACAGGAAGCCCTAACATCATCTCAAAATTTAAACATTAGGAAAGAGCAAAACACAAATCTACTTAAGATATAGGAAGGAGAAACAGATAAAGGGTTTTTAAAATATATGTATTTATTACTTTGAATACACAAACACTTAATGTATACATACACACACGTATACACATATGTACACACACATATAAATAGATTTGATGATAAATATAGAGATAGAAATAGACAAACATAGATAGATAGATAGATAGATAGATAGATAGATAGATAGATAGATAGATGATAGATAATGGATAAGATAGATATAGAAAGGAGATAAATGGACGAATGGGTGGATGATAGATGGGTGGAAAAATAATACAGAGGTAGATGATTGATAGAATAGATAGATGATACATAGAGATAGATGGATGATAGATTGATAGGTAGATAGATGATAGATAGATAGATAGATAGACGTTAGATAAGATGATACAGAGATGAGATAAATGAATGGACAGATGGATGGATGGATGAGTGATAGATGGATAAACAAATAATATGGAGACAGATGATTGACAGAATAGATAGATGATATATAGGTAGATAGATGGATGATAGATTGATTGATAGACAGGTAGGTATGTAGATAGATGATTGATTGATAGACAGACAGGCTCTCTCCCTGGAAAGTTGGCAGTTCCTTGAGCTGGGACTGAAAAAGCACAGGAAATATAACTTTATCAGACACATTTAGAGGGTTTTTGAGCCTGAGGTTTCAGTTATGACGGACTAGTCCCCAGGCCTCCCTCTGACTCTACGGTCCTGTAATTAGCCACAGGAGTTTGGGTGGAGAGGAGCACTGAGGGCTCCTGAGCTCAAAGCCAGGGGTCGGGTGAGGATTGGGAAAGTCTCTTAAGGAGTGGTGGGCAGGTTTTCCTTCCTCTTTCCTATAGTAACACATGAGAGGGGGAGAAAGCAGGGGAGGAAAGGATGGAAACAAAGAAGGAACCAGACTTTGCTTTGCTTTCTGCCTCCTGAGGATGTCAGAGCCGGCCAAGACTGACCTCTGTCATGAAGGAGCACGGATTCTCACCAGCATCCCAAGCCTTCCCTGTCAGGTCTTTGTCGTTCACCAGCATCCTCTGGCAGGAGACAAATGTCAAGAAAGTTTAGTGATCTAAGAATTTTTTTCCAAGCCTCAGAGGTTTTAGAGATGCATCCTTTCCTTTGTTTTTAATACATCCAAAGCTTCTGTGACTTCACAGGTGATATTTTAAAATACAAACAGCGACACGTAATGAATTTTAAAACAAGGATGTTGCTATTTGGAAAAAGTCGGTTAGAACGCTTGCTGTCAAATACGCTTTCAGAAGAAACGAATTTTGGAGAAGCCTGAGGAGGCTCATAAGACAAGAAGACGGGCATCTGGGAGATGACGGAAGAAGGCGCACCTCCGGGAGAGGGCGGAAGAAGGCACGCTTCTGGGAGATGAGGGAAGGAGATGCGTGTCTGGGAGATGGTGGAAGGAGACACGCCTCTGGGAGACGGTGGAAGTGAAGGGACTTTCACTGGGAGCAAGCAGTATTGAGAAGCCGGAGACGTAGGAAGGACATTAAAAATCTGAAGTTACTTCAGCCACTGGAGAGCCAAGGGCCACGGAGTGAGAGGAAGGACTCCAACAGAACTCACTGCTTCCCTTCTCCCAGCACATGTCCTGGCAGCTCACCTAGCTGGATACTCTCACCTGAATGTTCACGTGGCCACCCTATCGTCCCACTAAGGCAACACTGGAAGCACCAGGTCTAAGGCAGCCACCGTCGGGGAAGATGCCAGGACAAGAATGGATGGATCAATGCATTCTGAGCATCACACTAGCATCGTTTTAGATTGCATGCATTCTGAACATCAGAATGGTTATGTCAATTCGAATTTGGGGTCTGACTGAAATTGAACTAGAATGTGGACTATCAAAGTAAAATCTAAAAAGAAAAGAATTTCTCTGCAGGTGCATGTAGTAATCACCAAGCGGTTATTGTTTTTTGTTTTGGGTTTGGTTTTTTTTCCAGTGCTGCAGGCTTTAAGAAGCTTTGGGTGTCCAAGCAAAGATACAAATCTGAAAAACAAGTGGAAAATCTAACTCCAGCAAAGCCTACTCAAATTTCAGTCTGTATTTCAAAATAACAACGGAGGACATCCACCAAACAGAAATTGGAAACTACCCTGCTGTCACCCTGTCTTCCTCCTCAACCCTCTCCTCCTCCCACTTAAGCACAAGCCACCTATTTCATGTTGCCATGGAAATTGTGCTTGGCAGGTGTCCCTGAGATAACCTTGGTTATATGGTGAAGTGGAGACCTCTAGTGTCCCAAACTTGTATTTCCTTCAAGAATACATTACAGGAGTGGTGTCTGTGATGGTGAATTTATCAAGAGGAAAGTTGAACCTGCTGAACAGGTCAGGCTATAAAATGACCAAATCCCAGAGTGAAATAAGAAGAAGAATCTTACCAGCTTACTCCTGCAAGAATGACCATAATTTGAAAGTCAAAAAATAATAGATGTTGGCATGGATGTGGTGAAAAGACAATACTTTTATACTGCTAGTGGGAATGTAAACTGGTACAACCACTGTGAAAAACAGTGTGGAGATTCCTTGAAGAACCAAAAGTAGGACTACCATTCAGTCCAGCAATCCCACTACTGGGTGTGTACCCAAAGGGAAAAAAGTCGTTCTATGAAAAAGACATTTGCACATGCATGGTCATAGCAGCACAATTCACAATTGCAAAAATATGAAACCAACTTAAGTGCCCATCAACCAACGAGTGGATAAAGAAAATGTGGTCTATATACACCATGGCATACTACTCAGTCATAAAAAGGAATGACATAATGTCTTTTGCAGCAACTTGGATGGAGCTGGTGGCCATCATTATAAGTGAAGTAACTCAGGAATGGAAAACCAAACATCATATGTTTTCATTTATAAGTGGGAGCTAAGCTATGAGGATGTAAAGGCATAAGAATGAAATGATGGACTTTAGGGACTCAACGGGAAGGGTGGGAGGGGCCTGAGGGACAAAAGTCTACACAGCAGGTACAGTGCACACTGCTCAGGTAATGGGTGCACCAAAATCTCAGAAATCACCACTAAACAACTTATCCATGTAACCAAAAACCACCTGTACCCTAAAAAAACTATTGAAATAAAAGATTCAATTAAATATTTGAAAAAGAAGAATCTTTGCATTTTGCACTCATTGTATGTCTGGTCAACCATATCAAGAATCCAAATGGCTATACCCTAATAGGTATTTGATTCCCACAGATTTATTTGCCAAGTATTCTATAAAGTGGTCCATTCCTTTTTCAAAAGAAGAAAGCAGGCTAGGCATGGTGGCTCATGCCTGTAGTCCCATCACTTTGAGAGGTCGAGTTGGGCAGATCACCTGAGGTCAGGAATTCGAGACCAGCCTGGCCAGTATGGTGAAACCCCATCTCTACTAAAAATACAAAAAATTAGCCAAGCATGGTGGCAGCACCTGTAATCCCAACTACTTGGGAGACTGAGGCAGGAGAATCTCCTGAACCCAGGAGGCAGAGGTTGCAGTGAGCCGAGATCACACCACTACACTCCAACCTGGGCAACACAGCGAGAGACTCTGTCTCAAAAAAAAAAAAAAAAAAAAAAGAGAGAGAGAGGGAGAAACATTAGCAGCAATTGTCAACAATGGGGCTTCATTTATAACTTGACCCCAACAATCCCAGAATAGCACACAGAAACATACGGTTCTGGGGTTCTCAGCACAGACGGAATTCTACAATGGCAGTGACCAAACTTTAGCCACTCATGTCCAGTATGACTTGTTCCCTCCCCCTTACCACAAGCTTGTTCTCACACCTTCACCTCCTTAAGCTAAATTAGAAAGTTCTTAATCTGAAGTTCATGAATGAGCTGAAATTTCCTGTAAATTTTGAGTAGGTGCGTATATAAGTATTTTCTTGGGTTTAAGATTTTCTCTTTATCACTAGGTTTAAGAAATTTGATTACAATATGTGTTGGTGTCATTTTCTTCGTGTTTCTTGTGCTTGGGGTTCATTGAGCTTATTGGGTGTGTGGATTTAAAGTCTTCATCAGGCTGGGCATGGTGGCTCACACCTGTAATTCCAGCACTTTGGGAGGCCGAGACAGATGGATCACTTGAGCCCAGGAGTTGAAGACCAACATGGCCAACATGGCAAAACTCCATCTCTACTAAAAATACAAAAATTAGCTGGGCATGGTGGCTCATAACTGTAGTATCAGCTACTCAGGAGGCTGAAGTTGGAGAATTGCTTGAACCCAGGAGACAGAGGTTGCAGTGATTGGAGATTGCACCACCGCACTCCAGCCTAGGTGACAGAGCGAGATTCTGTCTCAAAAAAAAAATTAATTAATTAATTAAAATTTAAAAAATAAAGTCTTCGTCATACTTGGAAAGTTGGAGGCCATTATTTCTTTAAGTATATTTTCTGTCTCCCCCTCCTTTGGGTCTCCAATTGCATATATATTTGGCCACTTGACGTTATCCCATAGTTCATTGATGTTGTGGGGATTTTCTTTTTTTTTTTCCTTTGTCACTTTTATCTCAGGGTCTTGGATAATTTCTACTGCTACGTTTTCAGATGTACAAATCTTTACGTCCTTACAAATATTTTCTTCTGTAATATCTAGTCTCCCATTAATCCTAATCAATGTATTGATTATCTCAGACATTAGTTTTCACCTCTAGAACTTCAATTTTTAAAATATACTTTATGTCTATACTTAATATGTTCAATACTTCTAGCTTTTTGAATGTATGGAATGCAGTTATAATAACACATTGAATATCCTTGTCTATGAATTTTATTATCTGTGTCATTTTGGGATCAGTTTGATTTGTTGATTTGTCCCCTCCTCATTTATTTTTCTGTTGCTTTCTGTGCCTGGTAATTTGCGATTAATGTTGAATGTTGTTACTTTTTCTTTGGTGAGAACTGGACATTTCTGTATCCTTAAAAACAGTTTTGAGCTTTGTTTTATGATGTGGTAAAGTTACTTGGAAGTTGTTTGGTCGTTTCAGATCTTGCTTTAAATTTTATTGGAAAAGATCAACAAAATGTTTGATCTAAGGGTAGTTTTTCCCACTGCGTAAGACCCCCTGCAGGCCGCAGGATTTCTCTTTCTCCGGTCACTGCCCTGTGAGCCCCAGCTGCCTGGGACCCTCTGACTCCCTGCTCTACCTACATGACTCAGGGAAACTTCCAGAGTCAGCTTGAGTTCCCCACACATTTGCCATGCCCTTGAAACCTTCTCCAGGTAGGAAGGTGCTACAATCTTGGGGATCACCTTATTTGCTCCCCATCTTTCAGGGACCACTGAGATTCTTTCTGACCTGATGTCCATTGTCGTCAGCACTGTTATGTCATTTATTTTGTTAGGTTTTGGTTGTTTCAGGTGGGAAGGCAAATCCAGTCCCTGTTACTTCACCTTGGCCAGCAGTGGAAAGCTCAAATATTTTTCTTTTAGCTATTTAATCCAGTGCTTCCTAGTGTGTGTGTGGGTGTGTGTGTGTGCACAAGTGGAATTTAATCCAGTGTTTCCAAGTGTGTGTGTGTGTGTGTGTGTGTGTGCGCGCGCACAGGTGGCATTTAATCCAGTGCTTCCTAGTGTGTGTGTATGTGGCATAATTTTTTATCTTCCCATGTCTACATCTACCTAAGGATTAAAAATACTCATGTTGAAGAATAGATTGTTGCAGAAAAGCCCAAGGAATGTAGGCAGGTACTGTTTTTATTGCTGACATTGATGAGAAGTTTTGATATTTATATTTCATTTGTTTTTGCTGTTTAAAGTAAGCCTAACCTTTTTAAAGTGGTTGAACACACCACAAGGCTGGGTGCGGTGGCTCACACCTGAAATCCCAGTACTTTGGGAGGCTAAGGTGGGTGGATCACGAAGTCAGGAGATCGAGACCATCCTGGCTAACACGATGAAACTCCGTCTCTACTAAAAATACAAAAAATTAGCCGGGCGTGGTGGCAGGCACCTGCAGTCCCAGCTACTCGGGAGGCTGAGGCGGGAGAATGGCGTGAACCCGGGAGGCGGAGCTTGCAGTGAGCCGAGATCGCACCACTGCACTCCAGCCTGGGCGAAAGTGCAAGACTCTGTCTCAAAAAAAAAAAAAAAAAAAAAAAAGAAAGGAAAAAGAAAATTGTAATGTTTGTACAGAAAACTAGAGTACACGAGCAATTGTGCTCATAAGTGATTGTGGAAGACAGCAACCAGCCCAGGAGTACTGACAATACCAGGCTGTACCTAGTGGTCCATTGAGGGATCAGTAACTCAAGTCACTGGTAACCCACTTACACTATACCAGTGTGGACATTGGTCAGGAAGTTCCAATCTAATCAATCATGAATTTATTTAATATATGACGTGAGATAGGGATCTAACCTTACTGATATTCCAAATGGATAACCAAGTGACTCAATGCTGTTTTCTGAATGGATCTGTCCTTCCTCCACTGATTTAAAATTATCTTTGTTGTGAATTATTTTACCATACATACTTTTGCGTATCTTTGAATATCACCTATTACGATCTATTGAACTGTTTGTTCTTCCATCGAGAACCAACTGTTTTGGTTGTTATCACTTTATAGCATGCTTTGATATCGTAGCAAGGCAATTATTTTAAGTGTTTTTCTTCTATATTCTTACACATGTGCTATTACAAATGAACTTTAAAGTTAGCTTCAATTTCACTTTGTAAAACTCCCTTTTGATATTTTTATTGGAATTGCATTGAATCTCTAAACTGATTTGAGGATAATAAATTTCTTTTACATCTTAAAGCAAATTCCAAGATAACTAAACATTCCTTTGCCCAAATATGACCTTAGAGCCTTCTTACCATAAATCTATCACATTTAAAAGTCACTCCTCTTTTACCAAGCATGATGGCATAAGCCTGTAGTTCTAGCTACTCAGAGGCTGAGGCGGAAGAATCTCGAGTCGAGGAGTTTGAGCTGTGATGGTGCCATTACACTCCAACTTGGGCAACAGAGCAAAACACCATCTCTTTAAAACATAAGTTTCTCCTCAACTTCCAGCTATTGTCTGGGTTCATAGGCTAATTTTGCCAGAGACTAAATAAACTTGAGGGAATACTGAGATGCTGGGCATTTTTGTGTTTATTAAAAAGATTTAGTATCTATAACGTACTTAGAAGCATGTGTAACCATAGTAAACAAATAAGTGTCATCTGTCATCATCATTGTACAGTATTACTATCACTGTAAAACACTTCCTCCTAACCCCTTTGTGTTTATCTTTCTGAGCTTTGATAAGATGTGGACCTCAGGTGACAGTGATGAGTAGCCAACTCATAATATAAACTATGTACCAGGGTCAGCAAATGTTTCTGTAAAGGACAATTTAGCCGACATTTTAGGTTTTGATGGCCATACAGTCTGTGTTGCAACTACTCAGCTCTGCCGTGCAAAAACAGTCATCGCCAATATAGAAACAAATGGGTGTCCCAATGAAACTTTACTTATAGAACAGGGTTCAGTCTAAAGGCTAAATTTTGCCAATCTCTAGACAAAATCAGGAAGTCAGTTTTATTTGTTTTTGATGTCCTTCTATTGTGTTATTATGATCCCTTTTTTCAATCACTTACCACCATAGGAATTTGTCTCCTCTTAGGGAAAATATTACCGGACCTTTTGGAGATTTCCGAGGCTAGAGTGATGTTTCTGGAATAACTGTCAAGCAATGCCAAGTTTTCCCAAGGGGCATGAAGAAAAAAACAATCATAGCTAATAATTTCTGAGTGCCTACTATGTGCCAGGGAACTTTCTAAGTGCTTTAAATACATCAACTCCTTTAATCTCCATAATGCCTATAAAAGGTAGGGGCCATGATTGTCCTTACCTAACTGATAAAGAGCTTAAAGAACAGAAAGCCTAAGTACTATCAGATAATTGAGTTGCTCTATGAACTATGTAGACTACCCCCTCACTATAAGCTAGAGGCTACAAAATATACTGATGACTTAAGAACAATTGATTTTTCCATAAAACTCAAAGATCAGCGTGCTAGCTCCAATAGTCTGCCATGTTTCTCAACAGGGATGATTGGCATCTTGGAGAGGACATTTTTTGTTTTGTTTTGTTTTGTTTTGTTTTGTTTTGTTTTGAAACGGAATCTCACTCTGTCACCCTGGCTGGAGTGCAGTGACATGATCTCAGCTCACTGAAACCTTCACCTCCCAGGTTCAAGCAATTCTCGTGCCTCAACCTCCCCTGGGATTACAGGCACCTACCACCATGCCTGGCTAGTTTTTGTATTTTTAGTAGAGACAGGGTTTCACCATGTTGGCCAGGCTGATCTCAAACTCCTAACCTCAGGTGATCCACCCACCTTGACATCCCAAATTACTGGGAATACAGGCGTGAGCCACTGCACCCTGCCAGACAAGACTATTCTTTGCTGGGTGGAATTGCTCAACTCATTGTAAGATGTTTTGCCTACCTGGCTCCCAAGCACTAAATGCCAATCATGCCCACCACCAACAAACACCCCCAGGCCATTTTGAAAACCAAAATGCCCCTATGCATTTCCAAACACCACTGCTACTCAGAGTCCTGGGTGATGTCACTGTTTCAAGTCAACCTCAGCAGCTGCTGACCTAGAAATAAAGCCCCACCCTCTGCCCTACATTTCCTACCAAGAAGGCAGCAGCTTCACCCAGCTGGTATGATGGAGTATTCCAAACAGAAAACCAGCTGTGAACTCTGGCACTTCCCATCCCAATTCAGGAGCTTTGTTCATTTCACTTAAGGATTTACATCACTTTAAAAACACATATCATGACAAGTAAGTAACACTTGAAATGATCCCATAAATGTCCCTTAAGAAGAACAAATCATCTCAAAAGGAAACAACAGATCATCAGACCAAAGCAGGAAATAAGAAAGGCCTGAAAACAGCTTGGTAACAGCATTTCAGCTCATCCAAGGAAGCCTAAGATTTCTTGTCAGTGTCAGTAATGGCTACTGAATGCAACAGGAAGAGCGTGGAGACAGGGATGGCGCAGTGAGTAGTCCAAAGTGTAAAAAGGCTGACTTGCACTCCTTCCTCCTCATAGTTTATGACTTGCACTCCCTCCCCCTCATAGTTTATGAGCTTCTGCCAGTCTTCTTCCAATGGAGAGGCTGAGCAGGGCTCTTAAACTTTCTGTTTGTCATGGCATCGAACAGCTTTTTAATACCTTTCACCAAGGCATAATGAACTAACCTTTCTAGATTACAAGACTTGTGATTTTGCCATTGGAGTAACTGCATAAACAGAGAGACTTTATCTTAGTTTGCTATCTTAATTCTAACTATTTTCCCCATTCCATGAAAATGATAGCTTTTCAATTTATCAATATTTATGCTACATTATCTCCTCCAAGCTATAAAAAAAAAAAACCTTCAGTAGAGTTACCCACATTTAATCTAAATGGAAGAAAATATATTATCGAAACTGTGTCATTTGAAAGTTCTTTCAGGAATAGCTGAAACGAAATTCCAATTGGAAATTCCAGAAAGTGTATGTAAAATGAAAAAGAGGCTGGGCACGGTGGCTCACGCCTATAATCCCAGCACTTTGGAGGCTGAGGCGGGCGGATCACTTAAGGTCAGGACTTCGAGACCAGCCTGGCCAACACGGTGAAACCCCGTCTCGACTAAAAATACAAAAGTTAGCCAGGCATGGTGGCACAGGTCTGTAATCCCAGCTACGCAGGAGGCTGAGGCAGGAGAATCACTTGAACCTGGGAAGCAGAGGTTGCAGTGAGCCGAGATCGTGCCATTACACTCCAACCTGGGTGACAGCACAAGACTCCGTCTCAAAAAAAAAAAAAAATGGAGAAAGAAAAAGAAATAGACACTTCATCTCTGGCTGCGAGGAACACCCATATTAATTCCTGTTCTATGAGGTCACAAGCAACATACATCCAGATTTGGTTCTTTCTTCCACTGTCCTCTCTGGTGACAAACATCCTTAGTCACTTAAAATCTTTACAGTAATTTCCTTTTCCCTCTCTCTCACTGTGAAAATGAAAAACCAGTCAGTACATATCCATAAAACTGGCAAAACTTGAAAAGTGAGACCAGGAAGCAAACTGCACAAAATTCACTTCATGAATCCGCTGCTGATGAAAGTGTAAACTGCAACAATCACTTTGGAAAACAATTTGGCATTGACTAGTAAAACTGAACCTGAACATACTCTACGGCCACCGTTCCACTTCTGGGTAAATCTGTGTTCCAGCTATTACCAGGAGGCAGTGTAAGAATGTGTAGAGCGGCATTGTTCATAACAGTAAAAACCTGTCAACAACCTAAATCCCATAAACGTTTCAGTGGATAAATAGCATCGCCTAATGAGTTAATAAACAGCTACTAACATCTCCAAAAGAAAGACAAATGGATCTCAGGAAATGTTTATCACGTGAAAAACAATACTGTCTCTAAAGTAGTCTTGCCAAGGCTGGGTGCGGTGGCTCACGCCTGTAATCCCAGGACTTTGGGAGGCCAAGGCAGGCGGATCACCTGAGGTCAGGAGCTCAAGATCAACCTGGCCAATATGATGAAACCCTATCTCTACTAAAAATACAAAAATTAGCTGGGTGGGGTGTGGTGGTAGGCGCCTGTAATCCCAGCTACTTGGGAGAATTGCTTGAAGCCAGGAGGCGGAGGTTGCAGTGAGCCGAGATCTAGCCACTGCATTCCAGTCTGGGTGACAAGAGCGAGACTCCATCTCAAAAAAAAAAGTGATCTTGCCAAAAAACTAAATCTATCAATCAAACCTGAGTTTGGTCAAATGTCTATGTCCAAGTACTAATTTATAAGAAATACAGAACACAGAATAATATGTCAAAGTACACCCTGGAGCAAAATCTAAGCTGAGCAATCAGCAAAATCTAAACTGAGCAATTCCATAATATAAGTGTCAATAAATAAATTGCAAGGAAAAGTAGGGGAGATAAAACTATAGGTCTAAGACAACTTAAAAGACATCAGTGAGTCACAGCATATGGACCTTATCTGGATCCTGATTTAAAAAAAAAAAAAAAAAACTGAACGAGACCACTGGAAATTTGAACAACTGACTCAAGACTTGATGATATTAAACATTAATGTTAATCTTCTTGGTGTGATAATGGTATTGTGGCTATGTTTTAAAAAGAACATTTTTAGAGAAGTTTCAAGATAGATATATCATTTTATACTTATTTACAATTACATATAAGGTTTTACAGATAAAATGATACGATATATGGGATTCGCTTGAACATAATACTAGGCAGAATGAGTTAGGTGGGGATATGGATGAAACAAAATTGGCCATGAATTGAATCTAGATAATGCATCCATGGAGATTCATTACGCTGTTCTGGCTGTTACATGAACACACGCACACCATGCACACCACGTATGTACATGTCACATGCACATACCACACACACATGCATTCACACACAACCCATATACACACAAACACCACACATGTGCATGTCCCATGCACATACCACACACATGTAATCACACATTCACACACCATACACACATGCCTTACACACACCATAGACACCAACATACTCACACATGAACACACCATACACATGACACAAACACCATACATACACACCATACACACCCACACGCCGAACATGTATACCACACATGCATGCATGTGTACTCATGTAGCTTTCCAAGCATACCACATGCTTTCTTCCAGGTCTGACACAAGCTGCTGCCTGGAAGTCACTTGAAGTCCCCCTAACTTGAACGCCTCCTCCTGATTTCTGCTCCAATATCGCCCCTCCAGATGCTTCTTATGCCCCCACTCATCCCCTCACACCTCCCACACCCCAGCACCATGCACGCTCACTGCATTCGGGACTGGGTGCTCGCTTACCTGCAAGCTCAGCTGGCGTGGGCTTGCATGTTCTCTGCCTCGTGTCTCCAGCCTGTAACAGAGCTGGACATTTGTGGAGTGAAAGCTGGATAGATGAATTACCAAATTCTTTAGAGTGATCTATTAGAACCCACAGCTCTTTTTGGGTTTGTGAAATTAGAAAAATGATGCCTGTGGTTTTTAAACTTCACTCATTGATCTTTTCAAAGGGCTTTTACCCCTGAGGAAATAAAAAGGACCGTATATTTTGCATATTCAAAGTGCATTCGTTCATTTCAACTTTATTAGCTGCGCTTAAATCATCACACCGAAAATGCATGTTTCTGCACTCATATGAGACATTCTAATTAATCTTACACTAGGTCAACCAAACATTTGCATCTTGTAGCTGAAAAGTATCATTTAAAAGTGGCTAAAACTCTACTTCCTTGTCGGAAGTTTGGCAGTGGTGAGTGCATACCCATTGTAATGACGGTGAGCCATGCCCTCAGTGCCTCAGGTACTTATTTCAGAATGAACATATTGTCATAAGATCTGCACAAAGACATATTCATTTCATGGCATTATTCAGAACTGTTTTGTGACTATACAAATTATAAAATCCTTCTGGTTAAACATGACACATTGACTATAAAGCGACTCTCTTTTTCCTTTTTCAAAAAAAAAAACACTTTATTGAAACATTAAAATAAACTGAGAAAGTAATTTTAAAATTATAATTAAAAATTACTCAGTACCATACGACAAATTCTGCATTGGTATAACCTGCAATCACAATTTTAGCCACTGGGGGGCGACTTCAGCGAACATTATTTTACAGCCGAATTCTGGAACCACAGGTTAGAGCTCAAAAGAACACGGGCCCCATTGTGCAAATTTTTCCTTTTAGTCTTGGGAAAAAAAAAAAAGTAGCTTGGGTATTTGGTGTTAGAAACTGTCTGGAACACCGTTCTGAATTTTAAAAAGAACAATTTTAGGATGATATAGGCAGGCTAAGGCATCTCCAGTTTCTAACATAAGTTCATTCTAACCCAAAGATTTTTCTAAAATGTTGTATATTTTAGATCCACACAATGCTTTAGATTTCACCCCTATAGAGTAATCTCGATTCCAAAGGGCATTATTATCATAATGCTTCTTCTCCATGTTGGTAAAATATGAAGTGTTAGTTGCTACAAAGGCCCAAAACAAATGGCCCAAATGTCCTCCAGGATGGGCCCTCTGAATGTGCAAGCTCTTGGTAGCAACATGCCTGACCTGAGGTTATACCAAGAAGAAATCATTCCCACCAAGGGTCTCCCAGCTGCATGGAAATGGGACAACACTGGTAACAGGCACCAACCTGTGAGACTTTGGAGCTGTCATTGTTCTCCATGGGCACATGGGTGCACCAGTCATACAGTCCCATAAAGTAGCCAGCACTCCCGCACTTGTCCTTCAAAGCCTGACCCTTCCAGTAGCAGCAATTAGCTTCCTCTAGACCTAGAATCATGTGACAGTCCATTTGGAAAGAGCAGGATAAAGAACTTGAACCATCTAGTGGGCTCTTGGGCATAGCTGGCAAGACGCAAGGCAAATTCCCTCTTCCAAAATATCCACCTTCCCTCTCCACCACATACTTAACACTTTGCTATTAAAAATCTTATTCTTGAGGTCAGGAAGACTTGTGGGGCTCCAGATTTCCCCAATGAAAATGCCAATAGCACTGGGTAATAAACATGTAAGTTGCTGTCATGTGTGATTTGCAAACCTGCCAACAAGGCAGCGAGCAGTTCCCTGGGTGGAGTCCAGGACGCAAAAGGAGAGAGCTCTCGAAAGTCAAGATGAGAGGATGGCAAATGGCGAGCTGCCCAATGAACAGATCTGCCTGAAGGAACACTGCTTCCCAGGGAAACACATCTGTTTGTTGTGAAGCTCTTACTATGAAAAACAGAATCTGACCAGGCGCGGTGGCTCACGCTTGTAATCCCAACACTTTGGGAGGCCGAGGTGGGCAAATTGCTTTAGCTCAGGAGTTTGAGACCAGCCTGGCCAACATGGTGAAACCCTGTCCCTACCAAAAATACAAAAAATTAGCAGGGTGTAGTGGCACACACCTGGTGGGAAGATCACTTTTGGGAGGCAGAGATTGCAGTGAGCTAAGATTGTGCCACTGCACTCCAGCCTAGGCAACAGAGTGAGACCCCATGTCAGAAAGGAAGGAAAGGGAAGGAAAGGGAAGGAAAGGGAAGGGGAGGGGAGGGGAGGGGAGGGGAGGGGAAGGGAAGGGAAGGGGAGAAGAGAGAGAGAGAGAGAAAGAAAGAGAGAAAGAAAGAAAGAAGAAAGAGAAAGAAAGAGAAAGAAAGAAAGGAAGAAAGAGAAAGAAAGAAAGAGAATCCATTGTCAGAGTCTGGCATGGAAGAGGGATTTTATCTGAACATTACAAGTATTTGAGTTAGTCCTCTGGTCACAGTTTCCATGCAATATATATATATATCTCTCTCTCTCCCCCCCCCCCCTTCTCTCTCTCTCTCTCTCTCTCTCTCTCTCTTTTCTTTTCTCTCTCTTTCTCTTTAATGCCATTAAAGGATTTTTGTCCTTATCTAACCTTGGCAAGGAAAGGGTAGAAGTCTGTATTTTCTTTTTATCCTTGCTACTAAAATGGTGACCATAATCCTGAAAATTGTCTCTCAGTTATTAGAATCTGTGGGCACTTTTTCTCCATTTCCTCTCCCCCTTTTTTTGGCCTTTGTATCCTGCTATCTCCTATCTTTTCCTCATATGCACCCTAAGGTCTTATCTGTCACCATAGAGATTGTAAAATCATAAAGACCTGTGGGTCTAGCATCTGTTCTTAGGAGGAAATAAATGAGTGTGTGTGTGTGACTTTGGGAATAAAGTATTGCTGAGACTAACGATTACTCATTCATTTTTTTTTCGTTTATCCCTGAAACAAACAATTATTGAGCACCAACCATGTCTTAGGCACTGGGAATACAAAAATCAATTAGCATCATGCAGACCCTTTAGCTGTCTCCATTTCAGTAGGAGACATAAACACTGGATTGCAATACGTTGTGCTCAGACACGATAATAAGAGGTGCATAGATCAAAATGGTCTGACACAGCATATGAAACATCCATAAAACAGCTTTCCACAGTTTCCTCAGGCCATGAGCACGGGCAGAAGCTTTGTTTCTGCGGTTACCAAAGGTCTCATCTGAGACCCACCAAAGTCAGCAGAAACCTGAGAGTGAGCCGGGAAGTCACGGTTCAGGGACACTGGTTCAGGGATAGCAGAGGGGAATGAAGACATGAATGCTGAGCTGGGCGCTGCAGGTGTTGGATGGTCAAACCAAGCTGCGTGGATCCTGATATAAAAAGAACATCAGAAGCACTTCTCTCCGTTCCAAGTAGAAGGGACCCTACTCCATAGCCTTGCCTTGCCCTGACTAAGACACTGGCAGCCAACTCCTTAGTGCTTATCACACTATGGTGTCCTTGAGAAGTGTGACTCCTGCCCCACCCCACCTCTGACTGTTCACCATCTGCACATTGCTGGAAACCAGGCGTTTTAGCACAGAGCTTCAGGCATGGGAGCCGGCACGAGAGCAACCAGCAGGGCTGGCCAGTGCCCAGTGCTATGCCTGGCTTCCTTGCCCTGCATGTTGATTGGCAGAGGAGATAAAACACAAAAAGAGCACCAGTGAAGGGATAGGATAGTAGAGCAAGGGAGAGAGGAAGGGAGGACAGGAAGCCGGGAGGAAAAGCAGCGGCCAGGTGGTCAGGAGATAGTGTGCAGACACTGAATTAAAAAGTGGTCCTAATTCCCTTCATGGAACTCTTTTTTTGTTTTGGTCCAGTTTTGAGACAGAGTCTCATTCTGCTGCCCACGCTGGAGTGCAGTGATACAATCTCAGCTCACTGCTACCTTTGCCTCCTGGGTTCAGGTGATTCTCCTGTCTCAGCCTCCCAAGTAGCTGGGACTACAGGTGCCCACCACCACACTTGGCTAATTTTTGTACTTTTAGTAGAGACGGGGTTTTGCCATGTTGGCCAGGCTGGTCTTGAACTCCTGACCTCAAGTGATCCACCAACTTCAGCCTCCCAAAGTGCTGGCATTTACGGGCATGAGCCACGGTGCCCAGCCCTTAATGGAACTCTTAAAGGCAACACAGTGCTTCACTTTATACAAGAAAGCTTGGAACAGAAGAAGTAGTTACTGCCACTCTTCCTTGAAATTGTTGAGTCCCCTTTGCTTCTTTGGGTACATGGAGAAGTTACCAAGGCAACCCGAGCAGGGGGATGCGGAGCCAGGCTTTTCTCTCTGTGTCCTTCAGGTTTGGTACAATGCTGCACACATGGTAGGTGTGAGGGAGGAAAGGGCAGAAGGAACAGACGAAGCTCAGCTATTTTTTTTTTTTTTTGGCATTGAAATTGCACTCTTTTGGGGTTTCTTTAAATTATACTTTAAGTTCTGGGATACATGTCCAGAACATGCAGGTTTGTTACAGAGGTATACACATGCCATGGTGGTTTGCTGCACTCATCAACATTAGGTATTTCTCCTAATGTTTTCCCTCCTCTAGTCCCCAGTCTCCCGACAGGCCCCGGTGTGTGACGTTCCCCTCCCTGTGTCCAGGCGTTCTCATTGTTCAACTCCCACTTATGAGTGAGAACATGCGGTGTTTTGTTTTCTGTTCTTGTGTTAGTTTGCTGAGAATGAAGGTTTGCGGCTTCTTTGCAGCATCTGTGTTCTTCCAATAGTTCCCAGCCACCCTAATTTGGACGTGAGTCACTAGAGGGTGGCAGAGGAACATGACAAAGCTGCAGTTTCCGTCCCTGCTGGGCAGGGCTGCCTCAGACCTGAGCTGAGGACTCAGGAACTTCATTGACCAGGCAGGATTAGAGATCGGAAGAATTCCAGGCTTCAGCCTTCCCTTTAATTCAAGATGTGTATCCTGCCTTTAATCAGAGGGTAACCTATGTATTTGTAGGAAATAATAAGAAAAAAGCTGCTTATTGCAGAGCCATGTAGAATTATCGGGTGGAAGTCAGAGAAAGAGACGGCGGGTCGACAGCTCCCAGCAGACAGTGTGACTCAGCAGGAAGGCCGGTGAGAATCCGAGCTTTGGGACCAGAGTGCCCTGGCTCGGCAATCCTCACCAAGTGGCTGATGCTCAGCATCCCAGTTGTTGTAAACAGTACTACACAAAGCATGAAAATGGATCAATATTTTTAAAAAAAAAAACCTCCCCTAAAATGGCAGGGAACCATACAGATGTCAATCCAACTATTACTATTAACCATGTGTTCAAGTCATGAGGTTGTCTACTTAACTAGGTTCTTAAAGTCTGTTGACCTTAAATAAGGTGATACAGAAAATATGATGAAGTACAGGGTTTATCTGAGTACAGAGCTTGAGAATGGTCACCCGGAAAACACAGACCCCAAGAGGACAAGGTCCATGCTCTCAAGTGGGGAAGCCAAGGCTGTGCCTACATAGGAAGAGGTGGTTTTAGCAAGGTTGCAACGTTTTCCATGCAAGGCTAGCAGACATGTTACAGCGATTTGACGAGGGCGGCTTGCTCCATTCCATGGAAGACAACTTCAACATTCTGTGAGGACAAGAGTAATGCTCTGAGGGCTCACCACTCAGAGTGTCTTATTTCTGGTGCTACTCCGTCGTTCCTAATCATTTACGGGAAAAAGCAGAAGTTGCAACAGCATGCTCTGTGACTCAGCCCATCTAGCTGCATTTCTCTCAAGGTTCAGAATATTTTGAAGTTCCAACAGTTTTAAATTTGAATTATTTAATTTTGCAAGTTCTCTAGAAGACAGTAAGCTCTAAAAGGGAATGAACTACGGTCATTGCTCTTATATTCAATATCTTTTTTTTTTTTTCTTTCTTCTGCTTTTTTGTAGAAGTGGGGTCTTTCTACGTTGCCCAGGCTGGATTTGAACTCCTGGGCTCAAGCATTGTCCCACCTCAGCCTGCCGAGCAGCCAGGACTGTAGGTGCATGCCACCTGGCAGATTTTTTTTTCTTTTTTTCAGTTTCTAAAATGAATGAGTAAAGATACTTACATGTAGCAAAACCATATAATTTACTAGCTAAAATGAGCCTTTTTTTTTTTTTTTTAACTGAAAGGAAGCACTGTTAGCAATTACTCCAGGAAACAGGTTAAAAGCAGAGCTGTCCTGGGCCTGCCGAGACACGGAACGTGAGATTGCTCGATGGATCCAGCTTTCGCTGTGTGCTGAAATATGGTTCAGGGCACGCTGCTCGGGGCTGGGACTGCCCTGAGCATATGACAGTATTAAGTCATTTCACCCACATAACAACACAGCGAGGCTGGTTCTGTGACTACTCATATTCTACAAATGTGTATCGACCACCTGCTGTCTTCCAAGTCTTCCAGAATCTTGGAATGCATCAAAACACAACAAGCAAGATGTCTGTCCTTTCAGAGGAGGAGATGAGGAAGACAGACAGTAAATCACAAACATAGCAAACAAGTAAATTACACAGTTTGCTAAAAGGTACTGGGGCTACAGATGAAAGAAGGGCAAAGCCAGGGGATTCAGTGTTGAATGAGGAAACTCAGGTAGAGAACACCATGTCAGCGGCCGACATCTCCAGCTGGCTAGTAACAGAGCCCCACTCTAACTCGGGCAATCTGGCCACGTTCCTGCTTTTCACCTGGACTCTTCTCTTTCAGCTCTGACGTGCATCAAACCGTGCAGCATATTCAAATTCATGTTCTCCGTCAGTGGCACAGAACACATGAAACCTGGCAATACTTCCTTGAACTAAACTCAGTGTCCCCCCCCTCCCACCCCCGATTGACGCCAGACATTTGCCACCCTGGGGACTTGATCTGGGTGACCCTGGGTTCACAGGAGACGCTGGGCCCCTGGAACTGATTGTCAACCCAGTCGGCATGGAGGCCACGTCTCTGTTCTGCCTGGAGAACTTTTTGATCATGAGTTTGTGGAATCGGCCAGCCAAGCCCACCAGACAGGACTAAACAAATAACTCTAGGGGGAGAGGCCAGGCTTCCTGAAAGTCTAAATTGCTTGAACTAATGCTGGCATTTCAGCATTTTGAGCCATTCAAACCACATGATGTCAAACTTCCTCTCCCCTACCCCCATCTCCTCACCCTGTTCTCTTCTGCCTCTTGACCTTCCTCATCTTGTGACTCTGGCAAAACTCCAGGGTGGCTATTCAACTTGTCTCAAGATGCCCTGTGCCAAAAAATAAATAAAAAGAAGGAAAAAAAAGGGGGCAATTTCTGTCTCCAGGGCAAGGGCTGCTGGGCTCAGCCAGGTGGATGTTGCCAAGAGCCCAGCAATAGCTCCAGGCTAGGCAGGGAGCACAAAGGAATATTTAAATTTAAAACTCACTGCAGAAAGGAATTGAGCACATTCTCAACATTCTGAGTCTGCGTGTTTATGTTTAAATATTCCAGCCCCTAGCCTACACACCATCTAGTAAGTAAATCATGGTGAATACTTATTGAGGGCCTACTACATGCAAGGCAGTCTGCTCACCATTATTGACTTGTGTGGACACTATGGCTTTCACCCAAAACTGTCATTCTGTAGGCTGCCTTTTCATGTCTACAAAGCAAGGGAGTTTACACTGACGGTCTCCAGAAATTTCAGCTTTAATGACTGGGTGTAGTGGCTCAGCCATTGTATCATTGTATTGATACGCCTGTAATCTCAGCACTTCGGGAGACTGAGGCAGGCAGATTGCCTGAGTTCAGAAGTTCGAGACCAGCCTGGGCAACATGGTGAAATTCTACAGAAAACTCTATAATTTTTTTTTTTAAATTAGTTGTGTGTGGTGGCATGCACCTGTGGTCCTCGCTACTTGGGAGGCTGAGATGGGAGGATGGCTTGAGCCCAGGAGGTAGAGGTTGCAGTGAGCTGTAATCGTGCCACTGCACTCCAGCCTGGGTGACAGAGCCAGACCCTGTCTCAAAAAAGAAAAGAGAGAGAGAGAAAAAAAGAAAAATGCAGCTCTAAAATTGTGACTCGTTCCTTGCTCTACTGTAAGCATCCTGAAAGCAATTATGTCTCCTTTATCTCTCTCTCCTAGCATCTAGCACAGGCCATGACATGGAGGAAATGATGGGTAAATGTCCACTGAGCAAATCAAACTTCTGAAATAAGGCTCTTCAAGAAGGTTTCAACAAACAGTCAAAGGCTGACTCACATGTCCACTCCAAATGAACGAGAAAACATATTATATAATTTTCCTGTTGTTGAACAGCTGGGCACAGAAAGCTTTTACCCTCCACAAAAGAATATTGACTAACTTATGCAAACCTGTCAAGATCTAAAAGTATTTTCCAACACACAGTCAAATTATATGACAAACAGGCCTTTATTTAAAAATAAGCATCATCTTTTGAAGAACTAAGTTAGAAGACTTACACGTCTTAATTTCAAAACTTACTACACAGTGACAGCAATCAAGACATTGTGGTACTGGCATAAGACTAGACATGAAAATCAGTGGAATAGAATACATATTAGAATACATAATAGAGTTCATACATAAATATGCCTGTACATTTATGGTCATTGACTTTCAACAAAGGTGCCAAGGGAATGCAAAGGAGAAAAAATTGGCTTTTCAACAAATGATGCTAAGAACAACTGAATATCTACATTCAAAAGAATGAGCTTGAACCCCAATCTCACACCATGCACAAAAAGCAGCTCAAAATGGATCATAGACTTAAATGTAAGAAGTAACACTTATGAGATTCTTAAAATAAAATATAGGGATAAATCTTCTTGACTTTGGATTAGGCAAGGATTTTTCTTTTTTTTTTTTTTTTGAGATGGAGTCTTGCACTTGTTGCCCAGGCTTGAGTGCAGTGGCACGATCTCATCTCACTGCAACTTTTGCCTCCCAGGTTCAAACGATTCTCCTGCCTCATCCTCCCGAGTAGCTGGGATGACAGGTGCCCACCACCACACCTGGCTAATTTGTTGTACTTTTAGTAGAGATGGGGGTTCACCATGTTGACCAGGCTGGTCTCAAACTCTGACCTCGGGTGATCTGCCCACCTTGGCCTCCCAAAGTGCTGGGATTACAGGCATGAGCCACTGCACCCAGGCAGCAAGGGTATCTTAGATCCAATCTCACAAATAGGGAAGCTAAAAGTAAAAGTTGATAACTTGGACTTTCATCAAAATACACAATGTTTGTGCTTCAAACAACATTGTCAAGGAAGTGAAGAGACAGCCAAGAGACTAGGAGAAAATATTTGCAAATAATATACCTGATAAGGCGCTAGTATACAAAATATATAAATATTACAATTCTATAATATAATGACAAAAACTCAATTTAAAAATAGGCAAAGGGGCTGGACATGGTGGCTCATGCCTGTAATCTCAGCACTTTCAGAGGCCAAAGAGGGTGGATTGTCTGATGCCAGGAGTTCAAAACCAGCCTGGCCAACATGGTGAAACCCCGTCTCTAATAAAAATACAAAATTAGATGGGCAAGCTGGTGCTTGCCTGTAATCCCAGCTACTCGAGAGACTGAGGCAAGAGAATCACTTAAACCTGGGAGGCAGAGGTTGCAGTGGGCCAAGATCATGCCACTGCACTCTAGCATGGGCAACAAAGTGAGACTCAAAAAAAAAAAAAAAAAATTGGCAAAGAATTTGAATAGGCAGTTCTCTAAAGAACATGTGTAAATGGCCATTAAGCACACATAAAGATGGTCAACATCGTTAGTTACTAGAGAAATGCAAATAAAACCACAATGAGTTGTCACTTCGCTCCCTAGGATGCCCACAGTAAAAAAGATAGGCAATCGCATGTGTTGACAAGGATGTGGGGAAATTAACCAACATACAGTGCTGCTGGGAATGTAAAATTTTGCAATGAGTTTGAAAAATAGTTTGGCAGTTAAATTTTCAACACATCGTTACCATATGACCTAGCAGTTCGTCTCCTAGTTCTGTATCCAAGAGAAGCGAAAACATATGTCCTAGTCAAAGACATGTGCACCAAGCTTCGCTGCAACATGATTCGTAATAGCCGAAAAGTATGAGCAACCCAAATGTGCATCAGCTGATGAATGGATAGACAAATGTGGTGCCATACTCACACAACAGAACGCTATTCAGCAATAAAAAGGAACGGGGTGCTCTTACATGGTACAACATAAGTCAGCCTCAAGAACATTAAGCTAACTGGAAGAAGCAAGTCACAAAAGACCATGTAGTATATGATTCCACTCATGGGAAATATCTAGTGGAAGCAAATCTATTGAGACAGAAAGTAAATTAGTGGTTGCCTATGGCTCGGCATGGGGAGACGGGGGAGTGACCTCTGTGGGTACGGAAGCTCCTTGGGGAGTAATGAAAATGTCCTGAAATATGATTGTGATGGTAGTTACACAACTCTGTAAATATATGAGCATTGAATTGTATACTTTAAAAGGGTAAATGTTATGCTATGCAAATTGCATCTCAATAAAACTTGTTTTAGTTAAAACATCAACTCTTGAGGGCAAAAAAAAAGGCTTAGTTTTAGCCAAGTTTCTAACATCCAGCAAATGACAAGGGGAATTAAATGCTGGAGTCTAGTACTTAGAGGTGACTGTTTACCTTTATTATCTATTTAACTATGATAATAGTAGCATCTAAGTTCCCAGGACAGAGATGATATCATTATCAATCGCCATTTGCTATTGGGAAGTTTTAATGTCTAATGTTTTTTGGTTCCTGGAGCTAGGAGGTCTTACTGCTTGAGGATTCCATTAAGTCTGCCTGCATCTTACTGATGGGGAAAATTGAGGGAACACTACAATGGTGTATTGAGACCCATTATGAAAGCTAAATAAAGTGGGAGCAGAGAAGGAAAAGGTTGGCCTCTGAAAAATATACTCAGTACAGGGCACTGACGGTCAGGACCTCGGCGATGTTGGTAATGAAACTGCCATTGCAAAATTATGACTGAGACAGTGAAAGAGATCTGACCGAACTGACTCCATCTTGCTTCTAACCTCCAAGCTGTCCTTGTTCATTCTTCGGCTGAATTAACTTTGGGAGGAACTTTATAGTTCATAGTTTAAAATGAAGGTGATAATAGCCCTTTCCCAAAACAAACCTCCTTCTTACCTGGGGACTAGACTGCCTTTGTAGAACTAAGAAATTACCCACAAGATTAGAATTATGGTTTAAGAGTCATGCAATCGGGCTACAGGATTCTGACCCTCCCGAAGCTGCTAAGATCAGGGCTTGAGATATTTCGCAGACCCTGCACTTGATGGATCAGCTGGTACCTCCTCACGAGCCTTCCCCCCATTTACCAAATTATTCTTAAAAACTCTGATTCCTGAATGCTCAGGGAGACTGGTTTGAGTAATAATAAAACTCCAGTCGGCCAGGCACGGTGGCTTACGCCTGTAATCCCAGCACTTTGGGAGACAGAGGCGGGTGGATCACCAGGTCAGCAGATCGAGACCATCCTGGCTAACACGGTAAAACCCCTTCTCTACTAAAAATACAAAAAAATTAGCCGGCTTGGTGGCAGAAGCCTGTAGTCCCAGCTAATCGGGAGGCTGAGGCAGGAGAATGGCGTGAACCCGGGAGGTGGAGCTTGCAGTGAGCCGAGATCGTGCCACTGCACTCCAGCCTGGGCGACAGAGCAAGACTCCATCTCAAAAACAAAACAAAATAGAAAACAACAACAACAAAAACAAAACAAAACAAAACTCCAGCCTCCTGCACAGCTGGGCTCTGTGTAAATTATTTGTTCTCTATTGCAATTCCCCTGTCTCGATAAATCGGCTCTGTCTAGGCAGCAGGCAAGGTGAACCCATTGGGTGGTTATAATAACAGCAAAGGTCGCACTGTTCTGGCACAAGGAAGACCTTCAGGAAAGAGTCATGAAGAGAAGGAGTGAATGATGTATGTCTGGAAAAAATATCAAGCTATTCCTCTCAACCATTCTTATTTGACACAATCACTATTTGTTTTTGAGAAAATAGATTATAAAATTGCCCTGCTTCTTGGGAGTAGCATGGACTTTCTTCCTCCTCCTGGGTTTTCAACTGTAACTTGATCTTTTCTCAGTCAGTTGCTGGGCTGAATTCATCAATTCAACAGCTTGCCCAGCATGGACTGCAGGTCTGATGATTTGGCGTATGTATTTACAACACGTATCTGAGAAAGCCGGTGCCGCTGGCACCTAACACTACCCATTCTGAAATGGTGCTTAAGGTCAGAAAAAGGAATGCTGCTGCTCAGTGAAGCTAACAGTTAGAAAGCTGTTTTTTGTTTGTGTTTGTTTTGTTTTTTGGTCTCTCTTGCATTTTTAGATGTTTGTGTTCTAATTCTTCCCCCTTCTACTCCAGGAGAATAGTGACAGATTGGAAAGATGAGTGACCTAGTTCAAGAACCCAACCATCGGTGGAGTGCTCTGTGCCCTGTGAATGCACAAGCAGACTGCAGAGGCGCCAGGTATCCTGTCTCTGGAGATCAGGCCACTATGCTTACAACAAAGGCAGATGGGGGAGGACCCAGAGTGTGTCAAAGTCATAATCACAAGGCCAGTGCTACAGCCTGCTTATCACCAAAGATAAAGAATGAACGAAAAGACACCTTCACAGATAAACTAATCAGAATTTAACATCATACATAAATGGCAGTAGCAGCTTCCTTTTCACATGTATTTCAGGAAGAAAATCATTTCTTCCTGCCTCTTCATGTATTAATTTAACATGCATTGATTATCTACCCCATGACAGACAGTGTGCTAAGAAAGTTACAAGCATAAGTAAAGCTCAGACCCTACCATAGACCTAAGATTTCACAATCCAAGAGCGGGGCAGACCTGAACACAAGTATACATGGTAAGATTCAATGTGTGATACAATTAAAAATACATTGTGATCAGCCTGGCGCGGTGGCTCACACCTGTAATCCCAGCACTTTGAGGGGCCAAGGAGGGTGGATTACAAGGTCAGGAGTTCAAGACCAGTCTGGCCAAGATGGTGAAATCCCGTCTCTACTGAAAAAAATACAAAAACATTAGCCAGGCGTTCTGGCAAGCGTCTGTAATCCCAGCTACACTGGAGGCTGATGCAGAAGAATCGCTTGAACCCAGGAGGCGGAGGTTGCAGTGAGCCGAGATGGAACCACTGCACTCCACTCCAGCCTGGGTGACAGAGCGAGACTCAGTCTCAAACAACAACAACAAAAAAAAAAAAAAAAAAAAAAAAAAAGGCAACAACAAAAAAAAAACCACTGTGATCAAACTGTGGGACAGTAAGGCACTCCCCCGCAAAATAACTTTCAGGCCCCGGATTCTGTGAAATGTCTCTCAGACAATTGACTAAAAACACACACTTCCTCCTGCATTTTCAGATTCATGGATTAATTTTCTATGAAGGACCTCCTATGTCAGGAGTCTGCAAACTTCAGCCCCTGTACACCAGTCCAGCCTACTGCCTGTTTTCATAAATACAGTTTTATTGGAACACAGCCACGGTCATGCATTTAGGTCTTGTCTATGGCTGCTTTTACCATAGTGGCAGAGTTGGGTCGTTTAAAAGAGATCACGTGTGAAAATATCTACTCTCAGGCCCTTCACAAAAAAAGCCAAACACTTTACTAAGAAAAACATTTCCAATACATTTAACAGCAAAGGGCTCACATAGAGAAAACTATAAAATCAAATCAAAGCACCAAAAACAGGTTTGAAGTAAATGGAAGTATATTCTATGATGAAAAGACAGTAACAATAACACACACACACACACACACACACAACTCTCCCAAAAATTAACATACAAATTTAATGTCTTTCCAACTAGTGATATAGGAGTTAAGAAGACATCACTAAGGCAGATAGTAAGGGTATGGGAATCCTCGGTAAGGCTTTTCTCTTTAAAGAAAAGCAGCCCCAAATCATTTTTCTAACAAACAGCAGCCTTCAAGTCGAGCTGCAAGCATAGACAAGCAAGCTGGGAGCTTGCTCGAGGGAATGCTAGGCAGGAACTAGGGACTAGACGTGTTCAAGATGGCGGCGCCATCGTCCCTTCTCTTGCCAGCCACCTGTACAGTGAAGAGCAGGCAAGATGGCCCTGATCAACTGGAAAGTCCATTTGCATAATAAGACTGGTGGGGCTACCAGCCTTCCCTGTGGGCTATGTAAAAGTCGTACAGAATCTAACCGATCTGTGAGGCCTACGAAAATCAGACACCACCTCCTCAAACCAGGCTATGAAATCCGTTGCGTTCGCTGCCACCCAGTCTTTTCCACTTGGAGACTCCTTTCTCTATAGAGAAAGCTGTTTCTCTTTTTCTTCTCTTCTCTTCTGCCTATTAAACCTCCGTGCCTAAACTCCTTTTGTGTGTCTGCGTCCTAAATTTTCCTGGCGCGATGACGAACCCCAGGGTGTATACCCCAGACAGTGTAGCCATTTCACTAGTATCTCAATTAGGTTTAAGGGGTTTTTGTTGTTGTTTTTGTTTTGATTGTTTGCTTTATGCTTAAAATTAAATCATATTACCTTAACATTTATATTATGTGAAATAAATGCCCAAATATAATCCAAAATTTTCTGGAAAAAAGAGAAAAGGAGAACTTGCTTTAGAAGTTATGAAAAACACTTTTAAGGCACTGTAATAAAATTAACATAATGTTAACGAGGTAATTAACATAATATTGACAAGGTACAGAATCCAAAGGCGATATTTTAATTTTGTGGGGAAAGGATGGATTATTGAATACTACTAGAAAACCTTTAGGTAAAGATGGTGAATTTAACACGTGCATCTATTTTCACTTCTTCCTCAAAAACAAAATGCACTAAAACAATAGCAAAATAACTTTTTTTAGCATAGACCCTCAAATATAGGGGAGCTGGAAGGATCTACAGCTGTAACAATGTTTTAAGGAGAGAAACCAGATAAGGAATAGAAAAAAGACCAAGCCAGAAGTAGAGAGAAATCCTAGGACCAAACTGAGGCAGGCTTTCCCAGAAGCTCAGAAATGATAAACGTGAGAATAAAAGAAGGGCTAAAATAAAGAAAGTTTGTTGTAATTTTGCTTAAGAAACAGGGCCACATGTCCTCTTCCCCATTTCAGCAACTAAGCCGCTAGTTCTTCCTACTTTTGCACAAGACAGTAGGTTTATAATCAAAGGAGGGCAAAACAGAGAGCGTCTCTGGTCTGAGGGATACTAGAGGGATGAAGGAAAGGGATTAAATGTATACATGCTGAGATGCCCTCCTCCAGCATGCAGAATCAGGCTTTCACCCCAGGGGAGCTCTCAGTTGAGTTTTCTGTGGGACATGATCAGGCTGAAAGGACAAGAGAGCAGCCCAGCCAAGGAAGTTCCCAAGCTCAATGGTATAACCAACTGGCCCTTCTCTAAAGTGCACAGTTAACATACTCCACTCACATGCACACAGCTCTATCTGCTTCATAGTCCTGTAACCACCCTCTAGGGGTCACCTTGCCTGCTACCTAGATGGAACTAGTTTACCAAGACAGGGAAATGGCAGTAGAGAAAGAGTAGTTTACACAGAGCCAGCTGTGTGGGAGACTGGAGTTTTATTATTACTCAAACCAGCCTACCTGAGCATTGGGGGTCAGAGTTTTTAAGGATAATTTGGTGAGTGAGGGAAGGCCAGTGAGTCAAGAGTGCTGATTGGTTGGGTCAGAGATGAAATAAATCATAGGGAGTCGAAGCTGTCCTCTTGCACTGGGTCAGTTCCTGGGTAGGGGCCACAAGATCAGATGAGCCAGTTTATCGATCTGGGTGGTGCCAGCTGATCCATTAAGTGCTAGGTCTGCAAAATATCTCAAGCACTGATCTTAGGAGCAGTTTAGGGAGGGTCAGAATCTTGTAATCTCCAGCTGCATGACTCCTAAACCATAACTTCTAATCTTGTGGCTAATTTCTTAGTTCTACAAAGGCAGTCTAGATCCTAGGCAAGAAGGTTTGTTTTGGGAAAGGGCTGTTATCATCTTCGTTTTAAACTATAAACTAAGTTCCTCCCAAAGTTAGTTCAGCCCATGCCCAAGAATGAATGAGGAGAGTTTGGAGGTTAGAAGCAAGATGGAGTCAGTTGGGTCAGATCTCTTTCACTGTCTCAGTCATAATTTTGCAATGGCAGTTTCAGTTCCCACTCTGAAATACTAGGAAACAATCATGGATTATAAGATAACTGAAGAAAATCTCTAATAAGAAAGATAAAAGCCAATGCAAATATATAAAGGGGCAGGCAATTTAGAGAAAACAAGCCTAGGTATGAAGGGGAGAAAAAAAGACTTTCTAAAGAGAAACTATCACTAATAGCTTTAGAAAGACAAAAGAAGAAACAAGAAGAGGTACTATATAAATGTAACTCAAAGAAAAAACAATTCTTAAAAATTAAAATATGATTTCAGACATAAAAAACAAAGGAAGGATTAGAACATAAAATTGAGGAAATATTCTATAAAGTAGAATAAATAAAAGAAAGAGAGGAAATAATAGGAAACAAAAGACTGGAAAATTACAGAATCTGTCCAGTGGGTTGAATTCCTGTGTAATAAGAGTACAGAAAGCAACAACAGAGAAAATAGATGAGAGAGAACCATCAGTGAAATAAGCCCAAGAAATGCATCAGAATTAAAGGGCATGAATTTAAAGATTAAAAGATCCTACAGGCTGCCAAGTGGGATAGGAAAAATGTTATTTTCAAAGGTCAGGAATAAGAATGACACCAGATCTGTCGATAACAGCACTGGAAGCTAAAAGGGAATGGAGCAAAATCTTCAAATTCCTAGTGGAAAAGCATTCTCACCCTACACAAGTATATCCAGATAAAACGTCAAGAAAGTATCAGGATAAAGACATTTTTTAACATGAAAGGACACAAAAAGAACAAAATGTACTGCCCATGCACCATTCTTAAGAAATCAGAGGAAACTCCACCAAAATGAGAGAATAATTGAGAAAGAGGAAAACAGGAAGAGTAAGAAACAGGAGAGAGTGAGGAGCCCCAAGATGGCAAAAACGAGAAATCCCAAGATGACAGCTGTGCAGAGGGCCTGGAGTTCAACTGGCCCAGACGCAACAGGTCAGAAGGCTCAGGGCAGACCTCTTCAGGAAGATGAAATTGCTAGAATACCTGAAGTCCCTACGTGTCTTAGGAAGAGATTTAGATGAAAGAATTGGGAGTTCTATTAGTAAAAGGTATATAGAAAACAAAGAAAATGAAATATCAAACTTGGTTTCACTCCAAAGAAAACACAAAGCTGCGTCGCAAAGGAAAAGTACACACAATTTAACAGTATGAGAAGGGCATATGTGGACCCGCTGTGCTATTTTTTGCCACTTTTTCATGTGTCTAAAACCTTTTCAAAAGAAAAAGCAATCATAGTATATGTGGTAGACAGTCTCTAAAATGGTCTCCAATAACCCCCACCTCCTGAAATTCACACTCTTGCATTGCTCCTCCCCTTGAGAACGTGTGGAACCTGTGATACGCTTCTAATCAATGGAATATGACAAAGATGATGAATGCATGTGATTCCATTACATAAGGGTTGCTGGAGGCTCTCTCTCCTCTGCTGGCTTTGAAGAAGCAAGCTGCCACCTTGAGAGAGCCCCCCATGACAGTGAGCTATGGGTACCCTCCAGAGCCAAGAGAGGCCTCCATCAGGGAGCTAGCAAGAAACCAAAGTGCTTAGTCACACAACCGCAGGGAGCTGCATTCTGCCAGCAACCTGTGTGAGCTTGGACATGGACTCTTCCCCGGGGTAAACTTCAGATGAGAATGCAGCCGTGGCCAACACCTTCGCTGCAGCCTTGCGAGACCCTGAACAGAAGGCACAGCTCAGCAATGGCCTGACTCACCAACCCACAGAAACCATGAAATAACCAATGTGTGTTGTTTTAAGCTGCTAAGTTTTTGGTAATATTGTTACGCTCAATAGATAACTAATGCAAATCTTCTAGGCTTAAGTGTGGGTTGGACCTAATGAGTCGTGTCTAGTGAATAGAATACAGTAAAGATGATGGAGTCTAGAACTGCTTCCATCTTGTTCTCTTCCTGTTTTTCTTCTTCTCTGAGGGCCAGCTGCTATGCTGTGGACTACTGATTGAAAGACCCAAGTAGCCAGGATTTGGTATCATTGGCCAACAGCCAGAAAGGACTCACGACCTGCAAACCCTACGTGAGTGAGCTTGGAAAGGGAGCCTCCCACTGCCAATCCTGGGGACATGGCAGCCCTGGCCAGCAGCCTTCACAGCAGCCTCGCAACAGACCCTGAGCCAGAGACCCTGGCTAAGCCATACCTGGTCTCCTGGCCAGAGCCCTGAGATAATAAATGCTTATTGCCTTAAGCAGCTAAATTGTGGGGTAATTTGTTACACAGAAATCCATAACTAACACGATAGACTACATGACTCAGCTTTGAATGGCCTTCCTATAGTCCTACCAAAGTAAATGCTAAAAATTAATCTGACCGAAACTTGGGGGAGTAAGAGTTGGGAAACTTGTGAGTGTGTGGTGGGAAGGTAGTGGGGAAAAGCAAAGCCTTCACTTCCATGCAGGGAAGTCAAAGAAGGGTGTCAAAGACTAAAACTAAAATGGAGAGGTAGCAATAAAAGTGAGAACAGTGAAGGTGCTTACCCTTCGAGGAGGGTAGGAGAAGCCGGGAGGGGGAGGAAACACTGTTTTCTATCCTGACCCTTGTAAATCTAGGTGACTCTTTACATGTGGACGTGTATACCTTTGATAAAAATTTAAAATTACAAGAGACTTCCACGCCCAGCCCAGATGTGATTCTTTCACGCATTTCAAATGTGATTCTTTTGTCCAATCTAAATTGCTTTGTCATTTCTTTCAAAGATAAAAAAGACTTGAGTTGTCTTTCTTTAATGATTTTTCTTTATATTATGTTTTAACCTTTGAGTTTTTATTTAATATTTTCTAGTTTGTACAACCCTTAACTTTTTGTTTTTGAGACAGAGTCTGATTCTGTCACCCAGGTTGGAGTGCGGTGGTGCGATCTCGGCTTACTGCAACCTCTGCTTCCCAGGTTCAAGCCATCCTCCTTTCTCAGCCTCCCGAGTAGCTGGGATTACAGGTGAACATCACCACGCCCAGCTAATTTTTATAATTTTAGTAGAGATGGGATTTCACCATATTGTCCAGGCTGGTCTCAAACTCCTGACCTTGGGTGATCTGCCCGCCTTGGCCTCCCAAAGTGCTGGGATTAAAGGCATGAGCCACCATGCCCAGCCAAACATTTTCACTCTGTATCAAAGCTTCTGTTTCCCTAAATCCCTAATTCTTTAATCCCTTTTGTCTTTCCCTTGTGTGTGTATATGTATGTCTGTGTATGTGTGTGTGTGTGTAGGTGTGTGTATATGTGTGCATGTGTGTGTGTCTGTGTACGTATTTTGTGTGTGTGCCTGTGTGTGTGTGTATCTGTGTGTATGTGTCTGTGTATGTGTGTCTGTGTGTATCTATATGTGTGTGCATATATGTGTGCGTGTGTGTGTGTTTGTATGTGTGTAAATGTGTCTGTGTGTCTGGATGTGTATGTGTGTGTATGTGTATGTGTATATGTGTGTCTGTATGTATACATGTGTCTGTATGTGTGTGTATGTGTATCTGTATGTGTATGTGTGTGTCTGTGGATAGTGTGCATGTGTATGTGTCCGTGTATGTGTGTGTCTATATGTGTACATGTGTGTAACTGTGTGTATGTCTGTATGTGTACGTGTGTTTAACTGTGTGTGTGTCTGTATGTGTATGTGTGTCTTTGTGTATATGTGTCTGTGTGTATATGTGTGTCTGTATGTGTATGTTGTGTGTATGTGTATCTGTGTATGCGTGCACACATGGCCGAGCCACACTGCCAGGTCTTGTCCGCATTTTCCTTAGCAGAGAGGGAGCCCCACAGTGGACTCTGCAGTGTCCATATCCAGCAGTGGCCGGCACACGGCAGGCACTCAGTTTAGGCAGCCTGAGCCTCCTCGCCATGCACACCACCCACCCCAGGCCTGGGCAGCGCCGCAGCAGAGGAAGGTGGGTGAGGAAGGGGAAGGCCCAGGGCTAGGACCCCACTTCAGCCCTCAGGAGGGCCATGGCTGTCTGGCTCAGCACTGAGCCCTGTGAGGCCAGCACCAGGCTGACACTGATGAGCACGGAGAACCTGGGACCAAGGCAACCACGGGGCTCTGAGCTGACCAGCTCCCTTGGCCTTCACTTCCTCTTTGTGTCGTCCTTCCCTGTTCAACCTGCCGATGCTTGATTTTTCCATTTTGTCTTTTCTGTTTTGTTTCCTAGTTCTGGGATCACTTCTCATTCACCAGCCACGAAACTCCCCAAAACGACCTCCAGGTCACATCTTCCTTACAACATCTTGGTTGGTTCTTCAGTGAGTGCAAGCTGTCCCTTGACTTGCTACCATGCCCCAGAGAAATAGAACAGATGGAATTCTCACCTGTGCTTATACTGTCTTCTGCACAACAGCACACCTTAGCCATCGCTCAGTGAGCAACTTCACTGATCCCTGTCCAAGGACTTAAATGATGCCTGGGAATGGAGGCTGAGCTACATACAGGATGACAGCCAGGAGGGAACCTATGTGGGAGTCCTAAGTAGCCCAGGACAAACATTGCCAGCCAGATAGCTGGTCCACATGAACTGAAAACTCACCTTCCTCATCCTGCTGGAACTTCTAACCACACCATACCCAGCTGGCCCTGCCCACAAACAGACTCTAACAGAAGGACATAGGCCAGCTGCCCTCGCTCCTGAAAGGGCCATGAATCCGAGGATTGCTTATCAGTAAGCTGGCGGGCTACCTACGAACCGACCTGATGCAGCACAAAATATTTGCCCAGTAACTGCAATCTTCATTGGATATGACAATTCATGGGGCTCCTTATGAGGCTTGCCATTAAAAATATGGAAATAAACTGGCGAATTGAGAAGAAAAGGAAGCCAAAGCAAACACGTATAAAGAGATACCTCCATGATAAGGAAAACCAAGGTGTTTATATCTCCTCTGACCAGTCAGAAGAAACCAGGTGAAGCATGTGCATAGCTTTCTATGTGCAGCTTTACAACCAGCGCCTAAATGACCTGTCCTCCTTCGAGAACAAAGCCTGAGGCAGATCTTCTGGGCTCCTGCTTTGTGAGGAGATGGGTGCAATCCCAGGGTAGCAAGAGTGAGGGCAGGAAACAAAACGGGAGTGGGGAAAACAGATGCAAGGGATGTGCTGCCGGCTGCTCACGGCCTCAGAAGACACAGCTGACTGTCCAGGCATATGGGACACTCAGGGGCAGGCCAAAGGCATCACCATACCTGGAGCAGTCTGAGTGTGAGTGGGAGCAGGAGGGAGGTGGGCAGGGAAGGGACACAAATTCACAAGTGCCGCCACCTCCTGTATCAATGGTCAAACCTCCTTGCGTGGGGCACGAAGCCCTCTCCTGCCCACACCTCCTTCAGGCCGTCTTCATGCCGTACAGGTACGTGATCTCACCTGCACTTCCGGGTCGAGGCCCAGGCCCTGCGCTTTGCAGCTGCGAGCCCAGATCCACAATTCACCTGAGTCAGGATGTGATGGGAGCAGCCAAGACCACATGAGACCACAAGGCCGGGCCTAGGGAGTGGGTGCCGGGCTGCTGCGGTTCTCAGCCCTGAGCCAGCTACAGGGCACCTGGGGACAGGCAGGTGGGGCCGGGTGAATGAAGGTGGGAGGCGTAGGCAGACATTTGGCCCAGTATAACCCCTCTTAGTAAAGTGACCTGAGGTTTACATTCTTACAGTTCAAGAACCTAACTCTTGAAAATTCACACTGAATTATTCTCACCCTCATCATGCCTCCTCATCTCCCAGTGCCAGCTACAATCACTTCCAAAATCAGCTGTAGTTGAAACATCACTTCACACATTCAGACTCAAGTTTATCCTATTATGGCATCCACCACCCCCACCCCACCCACCACCCCCACCCCACCCACCACCATAGCCTTCAAACATCTGAAGGCCAACAGTTCCCTATCCAAAAACTGTGTGCTCCATTCAGAGGCAAAGCGTTCTCAGGCTGCATGCCCCAAGATTTTATCAGGAATATATGACTGCAATGGCCACAGCACTATGGTATGCCAAGGCAGGTGGTTCCTGGCCTGTTCCCAAAGTCTTTACATTCTTGTCGGGAGAAGTTCACAGAGACTTTGTAATGCTTTTTGCTTTGAAATACCCCAACGTGCACAGCCTGGGCAATGCTGCGTAAAGTTTGATATGTTTCATTGCATCAAGTTACATGAGGATTTGGATATTAGGGAGGCTGTGGGTAGTGGGGGAAGAGGTAGACCAGAAGTCAGGATTGTTGGCTTCTCCTAGTCCCTGCTCAGACACTAACCTCATGTGATGTGGGGCGTACAGATATCAACTGTGGCAAAAGAAAGGAAAGAAAGGAAAGAAAGGGAGAAAGGGAGAAAGAGAGAAAGAGAGAAAGAAAGAGGGAAGGAGGGAAGGAAGGAAAGAAAGAAAGAAGGAAAGAAGGAAAGAAAGAAAGAGAAAAAGTCTAGGAATGAGTAACAGTCTGCAAGTCCATAAAGCCTGAATGCTGCCTGGCCGCTGGCTGTTGTTCTTCTGCTATCACGGCATAGATATGCTGCAGTTCCCCATCATTTCCCACAGGCCTCGAAACCTTCTGGGGAGTTGCAAAATACAGATGCCTGGACCTTCCACAGAGAAATCTCTTCGTGGAGAAGGCAGCCAGATTCTAGTGTGATTTGAGGCACTCCAAATCCAAAGGCTCCACCGGTTGCAAACATCTTCCTAGGCCAGCGTCATCATTCCTGATATACCAGCCACTTTTGTCACTGCACAAGCAGCAAATACTCTCTTTTGAGTGAAGACATTATGTTTTGTTTTTGTTTTGTTTTGTTTTGTTTTTGAGGCAGGGTCTCACTCTGTCACCCAGGCTGGAGTGCAGTGGTGCAAACACAGCTCACTATAGCCTCGACCCCCTTAAACCTCCCACCTCTGCCTCCCAAGTAGCTAGGACCACAGGCAGACACCACCATGCCTGACTAATTTTTAAATTTTTTGTAGAGACAAGGGCTTGCTGTGTTACCTAGGCTAGTCTTAAACTCCTGGGCTCAAGCAAGCCTCCCCCGTCAGCCTCCCAAGGTGCCAGGACTACAGGCAGGAGCCACCGTGGTTGGCCTATTACATTATTTTTTCAAAGGTACTCTATTCAGTTAGCCAATACCACAGCAAGGATCCATCTAACTGTTTAATTAAGAACAACCCTTTTGCAACTCAGAGCAGGGCCTGAGGCCACAGGACAGAGAAGTCAAGTTTTGACAGGGAAAGCCATTTGGGCCATCTTCCTGATAGGGCTGTCTGTGGTGCCATAGATACAGCAGGATGGCATCGGGCAACTGGAAGGGAGTGGGGAGGCCCTGGAAGCTGGCCTCGAGGGGCACAAGAACAAACTTTGTGAACTTTCCCAACTGTGCCCAGGCAGTCTCAGTCCCATGGTTACATTTCGACTCCCACAACGAATGTGAAGCCTTGGAGAATGAATGGGTTTTGTTTGGCTTTTCTGAGATGCATCTTAATTCAAGACCTTTTGCCTGAGTGAGTCAGAGGCAGGAAAGCCTCCAGTCCCACACCAGCTGGTACTTTTCCATTGCCTCCTCCTGGATTATATAACAGCACATTTTTAGAAACTTGGTTCTCGTTGTAGCCTTCTGAGCTAAAATTTCAGCTTCCCAGTCCTGACACTGTCAATTTTTCAAGAGAGGAGATATTAGTGTTTTTGAGCAATGGAGAGATGTTGGAGAATAATATACCCATTACATGGAAAAGGAGTACAGAGTTCCACGCAGTCATCTCAAAATATTTCCCTTCCACACCTGGGTTTATTTAGGGATATGGTAAGAGACCCCAAAACTGACTTGGGAGAGTGCCTCTGCTGGGATACTTTGAGTGTAGAGTCACATGTGGAGGTATCGTATTAGCTAAATTCATACTAACATGTAGTTGATTGATACAGCATCCAGAGAAGCATTCTGTGGCAAGGAAGTTTCATGGGGCCATCTTGAGAAAACTGAGCTCCTGAAATAAGCAGAGGCTGGAGCAAGAGGAGGGAAATGTGTCAATAGAGATGGAGGGAAGGGGCTTGTGGTAAAAAGGAAACTGAGGTATAGACCATTTCTATGACAGTCAAGTCCATGTTGCAAGATGACCAATTACAAGAACCAGATTCCAGGTCTCTCACTTCTCACCTCCCTTCTTAAAATGGCCAGCCTCACCTTCCGTAAACCGTTTGTCCAAAACAGCTCCTCGTCCCAAGGACCAAGTTTGACCAAATCCTCTCCTATTTAAGTAGAAGCAGAAAAGCACCAGCGCGATGCCAACCTGTCTTCTTTGGTGGCACTTTGGACAAAGCCATCTGCACAGTGAGTGGCATTTGTTTTGAAGTCTACTTAGCCCCCAAAGACATGAAACCTTAGTCGCAGCCCACAACATAGGACCAAAGCCAAACAGGAATCGAAAGAATCAAAGACAAGGCAAGAGCACACCAGCTGCAGCTGTTAAGTCTTCTCCAGCAGTCCCATGTCTAGTTTCCTTCCCTTTCATGCCCACAAACACTGACATTTGTGTACATGCCATTCCCAAGGGCCTTCAGATTTAAAACACACACGCCCATCATTTTCAGCTGCACTTCAGAGAAGCATCTCAAAAACTATGCAGAGAGCTACAGCTTAATTCTGGCCTAATATGTTTCTAGATACCTGCTATAGCAAGACCCCAGCTCTACAGAACATTTAAACATTAGCTGGGTATGGTGGCACAGGCTTGTAGGCCCAGCTACTCAGGAGGCAGAATTGGGAAGATTGCTTGAGCCTGGGAAGTCGAGGGTGCAGTGAGCTATGATCACACCACTGCACTCCAGTCTGGGGTGCACAGGGCAAGACCCTATTTCTAAATATATAAATATTTAAATAAAGAAAGAACTTTCACAACTCCCATTCCCTGATCCTACCCGTCATTGAATTCCTCAAAAGTCATATAGGTTTCGTTGCAATAATAAACACTTAATGAACTGATGGGGACTTATATATGTCACTTGTCTCCCCGCCAAAGTATAATGTTCTGTAGTGAAAGAATGCTGGGCTGTCTTCTCTCTGCACCTACAGTGTCCGATACAGTGCTTTCTTCTGAATAAGGGATCAGTAACTATTTACTGAACTGACTTGAAGAAGTGGGGTAGGGTTGGGGAGTGGAGCACCTGAAATTGGTGAAGACCATAAAGCTCACTGTTAAAAGTTTGCCAATGTCAGGTATACACAAACCACATTTAAGATGGTTCAGGGGATACACTTAGTGTTTGCCCAGGTTTTATTTTCCACCTGACAGTTACATTTTATCCACGTAAGTTGCCAACATCGATTTTGCCATTTCTATGTGGTAGTGTCTTCGTAAAATCAATAGAAATAAAATTGCTCCACTGTGGGGCTTCAGCTTCTACCATCTTCTTCTGCTTCTCTCCAGATGTTTTCAGGATTTGGAGGATTTTTCTAGAGCAGAAGGAAGGGGTGGGAGAAATCTCTTTTAACAGCTCTGCAGGTGCCTGCTACATTCCTGGGAGCTTGTTAGAAATGCAGGTTCTCAAGCCTCACGCCAGACCTACTGAATCAGAACCTACATTTTAACAAGATCGCGGGATGATTCTTTGCACATTAACACCCGATAAACGCTATTCTAGAGTCCTGTGGAAGAAACATCTTTTCCATTAGGAAATTGTCATCAAGAACTGTGGCTGGTTAAAAATGGCAGTGTTACCACTTCTTCCACTCGGAGTTAGGGTCTGTCGCCCATCCCCTTAAATCTGGGCTGGCCTGTGACTTCTTTTGATCAGTAGACTATGGCAGCCATTGACACTGTGTCACCCACAAAGTTGGGCTTTAAGAGATCTGAGGCTTCTGTCTTTTAGAACACTCCCTGGAGGGACCCAGTGAATACACTGTGAGAAGCCCCAGAGATGCACTGTGGATGAGAACTAAGACATTTGGCACAACGGTGTGGTTCTCGGCTGACAGCCACTAAGAAGCCAGGTGAGTGAGCCTTGCTGGATGTTCCAGTGCAGGTGAGCTCACGTGGAGCAGAAGAACATCCCAGCTGAACACAACCAGCCATAGACTTGTGTTAGGTAATAAAGAGTTGTTTTAAGCCACTAAGCTTTGGGACGATTTATTATACAGCAATAAATAACTGAGGCAGTACAATAATGAGAGAATTTATCTCCTGAAGAAGTCTCTTTTAGCAAAATGATTTGCTGAATTATAAAACTGTAAGCATCACAACTTTCATGAACTTTCCCTGAAACTCTCACAGGTAGATAGTGTAGTTATCTGCAAGATGAAGAAGCCTGTGAGTTCAGAACTGCATCAAGGAAAGCCATGAATTTGTGATTCAGAACAGAGCAACTCTCCCATCATTCACAGCCCAGGATGGCCGAGCGCAGCCAGAAAAAAAGTGCTCTTCCTTTGGCCAGGGGTACCTACCCTACAGCCAACAATTTCTTCTACAGCATAAATTGTTCACTTAAAAATATTATAAAGTGTTGGTACTTCTAGCAAGGAAAAAAGCTTATATTCTAGAAAAATAAACTCAGAAAGGACAGTACTCATAATTTTGGAATTATCAATAATTAAATTCAGGTCAATCAATTTTTATGGAGTGAAGTCCAGGTAGTTAAAGGCATTCCAAGTTAAATAAACTATTCCTGGCCCTCAACAGGTTTTAAAAAACTCTAGGAGGCATGCAGGACATAGTAAAGTATAGTGGAAAAAAACATAAGCTGGGAGCCAGGAGACCTAGCAGCTAGTCCTGGCTCTGTCATGTCCCAGTCGGCATCTGCTGGTAGCAAGAAATAGATGTCAAAATTATCTTTCATTTAAGAACGGGGGTGACTGGGTGCAAATGGGCTTTTCCTAGAACTGGGGCTGGAACCAGAGCAGCCCCAGGAACCATGGAAGTGTTACAGGAAAAGGGGTCCTGATCCAGACCCCAAGAGAGGGTTCTTGATCTCGCACAAGAAAGAATCAGGGCAAGTCTGTAAAGTGAAAGCAAGTTTATTAAGAAAGTAAAGTGGTGAAAGAATAGCTCATCCATAGGCAGAGTATGGTGTTCCCAAAAGCAAGAGGAAGAATGTGTTCAACCTAGGTACAATATTTGTTTATATATAGGATAAAAAATAGATTATGCTACGAGGATTTGTGATAAAGGATTAATTTTCTTAATTATTGTATTTTGCAAGAATCAATATTATCATCTTTAAGGCAAAATTAGGAATGCTTCTGTTCTCAAGATATCGGGATATAAGGACACTCCTAAGTCTAGGTCTATTTAGTAAATATTATCCATCTGTTCCCTTAACCATAAACATCTAGAGGCCAAGAATACCTAACTTTCTGGGAGTGCAGCCCAGCAAGTCTCAGCCCCATTTTCCTAGCCCTCACTCAAGATGAAGTCGCTCTGTTTCGAACGCCTCTGACAGAAGCCCAGGCTAATTCCTCTCTCACGTGGGCCACGTGGTTGCTCCTTCTAGGACTTTTGCTTGCTGAGTGTGCCCTGTTCCCTTTACTCTCTCTTTTACAATTCAGGCTCCCTCCCAGTCTCAACTGCATGCTTCACCATAGCCATGCAAATGCCCTTCGTATTATGACATTAGCAATTTCAGCTTCCGTTTCCTGGTTCACATTTCTAAGGGGGGACATCTGATTGGCCAAGGTCATGTGTCAAAGGTTGTGAACAAATCAAAAAATCGACTATACATGGGTCAGATGACCATGCTGGTTCAATGGACTGTCACAGGGAATTGGGGTCACGAGTTTCCCAAGATGGCTACCTGCAGATAAGCCAGTTTCCTTAGAAAGAGGTGTTAGTAAGACAGGCAGTAATTCTCATTCTTCCACAGTCATTAACTGGTTGGGGTATTTGGGACAAATCGCTTAACCCCCCAGCTTGACCTTTTTCAACTGTAAAGGGAAGTGTTCAACATCTCTAAAGCTTCTTTTGTCTAGTACTAATGTCTGGTCATGCATACTACACAATACAGAATAAAATGGCAAAATACAAAGAAGCCAGCTATACCTACTGTGGATACAGAGGTCCCTATGTACTCCAAACTTGAAAACAGCAAAAAAAAAAAAAAACCCTGAAAAAAATCTGGGTTTCAGTGGCAGGACTGTCTCAGGGTCTTTGAATTGCTTGGACTATATACCTCTTGGACAAGATAGCTTTTATTCAACAGGGTTGGTGATTACCATAGCTATGAAAATGAAGATGACAATTTAGGAGCCACAGCTGCTCAATCCTGCACCCCTCTCTTCTCCCTTATGGCCCACCTTCTCTTACAGGACCCCCGTACCATCCTTGCACATAGTAAAAGCTCAGTGGCCAGTGTGCCATTTCTAACAAGTTAATTCTTTTCATCTTTGAGTGTCCTAACACCTCATTCTCTCATTTGTAGTTACTGATTGAGAGAGTTTAGATGTTGTCCCCCACCAAATCTCATGTCAAAATGTAATCCCCAATGTGAAGGTGGGGCCTAGCGGAAGGTGATTGGATCATGGGAATGGATTTCTCACGAATGGTCTAGCACCATCCTCTTGGTGCTGTTCTCATGGTAGTGAGTTCTTGAAAGATCTGGTTGTTAAAAGTGTATGGTGCTTCCCCTCCATCTTGCTCCTGCTTTCTCCATGTAATGTGCCTGCTTCCCTTTGCCTTCTGCCATGACTGTAGCTTCCTGAGGCCTCCCCAGAAGCTGAGCAGATGCTGGTGCTGGTGCAGGTTATACAGGAAGCCTAGCCTGCAGAACCGTGAGCCAATTAAATTCCTTTTCTTATAAATTATGTGGTCCCAGGCATTTCTTTATAGCAATGTGAGAATGCACTAACACACTGATCAAAACTAAAATCTGAAACATATCATTTATATTTTAGGGTGAATTTAAATCAGTGTGTAACCTCTCCTAAGGCATTCCCATTTAGCCACATGCATGAAAAGGGAGGTGTTCATTTTAGACAGGTTGTAGGAGGGTATTAAAGAATTATTTCTCTCTCATTTAACTCTCATTTTTCTATGAGATAGGTCTTTTTTGGTGCATCACTGCAGAGACTGATAAGTAACCCCTCACTCTGTGCTATACATATCAGAAGCTCATGATGCATTGGCAGAGACAGGACTCAAGAAAGAAGGAATTAAATCAACCTTGTGCACACCACATTGCACCTTATGCAGAGGGAGAAGGGCACCAGAAATGCCATTTAGGCCTCATTGGCATGATAAAAGAAAAACTTCAGTAGAATTAAATTTAAAGGAGTTCAACTGAGGAATGAACAATTCACAAACGATTCACGAATTGGGCAGCCCCCAGAATTACAGCAGATTCACAGAGACTCCAGGGGTGCCTCGTGGTCAAAACAAATTGATAGACAAAAGAAGTAAAGTGATGTACAGGAATCAGAAGTGAGGTACAGAAACAGTGAGAGTGGTTAGGGCTCGGCGTTTGCCTTGTTTGAACACAGTTTGAACATTCAGCAGTCTATGACCACTGGGATTGGCCAACACTCAGCCATTGTTACAGGTGCATACTATTAAGCTAGGTTTTCCATTTTTTCTGACTGTTAAGCTAGGTTGCAGTTCATCCATGAGGACTCAAATATAGAAATATGGAGTCCTTCTCAGGCCATATTTAGTTTGCTTTAACAGGCATATGGATTGTTCTGAGCTAAAACAATCATGTTGATTGCAGGACAAAGTCTTTACTTCTTCCCTTACTCCCTAAAACTGGAGTATATAAATTTCCCCTCCTGTAAAGGAAATTTACATTTATAATGGAAATTTCCACTTGTAAAGGTGTCCCTATACCAGCAAGAGAGTTACTCTCCACTCTCATCACCTGAGAGACTTACCTGCCTAACAAGACAAACTTATTTGCCCCTATGTCTCCTCCCCTCCCCTTCTCATAACTTGCCTCCCCACTCAGAAGCCCAAGACCCCTTTTTACTGTGTTTAGTCTAAGATGATACATAAGCCTCAATCAACTGGCTGCCTCCTTGAGCTATGTTTTTCCTTGTAAGCTCTTGTACATACATACATAATTTAAATTGTTTTTTTCTTCCTCTTGTTAATCTGCCTTTTATCAGTTTGATTCTTGGGCTCAAGTCATTGAACCTAGGAGAGTGGAACGGGAAATGTTTGTTCTCCCCTGCCAGGGCTGTAATGTCTTCAAGTTAGGAATGTGTCAACAGAAGAGAGAAAATAGAGATAGAATCAGAAAATAAACATCCAAAGCTGTTCAGGATAGAACAGCATGGGATCTCGGGGAGAAATTTTTACCAATCACTGAAGGAGGGCATTGGCTGGGCTCCCACTGTGGCCTAAAAAGAGCACCCCTGGAGAACACCCCTTTGTCTTTGTTCTGGTTCCATGGTCAGCCAAATAATGACCAGCTGACCGATGAGTGTGAAATAAATGACTTCTGTTAAAAAGTCACTGAGATTTCAGTCATTTGTTGTATAACATCATTATAGCCAAAATCTAACCCAACTTTTAAAATTAGACTTTCCTCCAAAACTTCACTGTATCTTAAGGATGTCAAGCACACACACATGAGATGCAATGCAAAGTCATCCCTCATTGGGAAAACACTGACGGCAAGCTATTTGTGGATCATGCATACGCCGAGGGCATCGGAAGCATCTCAGCAGAAACTGTCAAGTGGCCTCCATTTCACAGACTCACAGATTAATGACAGCTCTCCATGGACTCTGTAAAATAGACTCAGTCGTGCTGGGAGCATACTGGCAGTTCACTGCCAGGAAGCTTATCTTCAGAGGCACACACTGGGGTGCTATCTCTACCAGAATCAATGACAGGGGTTCTCAAACCTATGCAGGCTATTTTAGCAAAACATTCCATGATGAATGAAACATGAACACAAAAGAGAGTTGTTTGCATAAAAACTAAGCTGAGTGCTTTGAAATGACCCAATTAGGCAAAGTTATATATATATATATATATATATATATATATATACACACACACACACACACATATATACACACACACACACATATATATATATAATTTCAGAAAACAATTGGCAGCTTCTTTTTTTTTTTTTTGAATTATCATAAAATACATATAACATAAAATTTACCATCTATTGTGGACTGAATGTTTGTGTCTTTCCAAAATCCCTGTATAGAAGCCTAACCCCCAGGGTGGCTGTATTTGAAGCTGGGACCTCTACGGAAGTAATTAAGGTTCAATGAGGTCCTAAGGGTGGGGCCCTGATCCAATAGGATTAGTGTCCTTATGAGAAGTGACATCTGAGAGCACTCCCCGACTCTACGCTGCCATGTGAGAACAGAGAGAAGGCACTATCTGCAAGCCGAAAAGAGAGGCCTCACCTGAAATTGACTTGACTAGCACCTCGATGTGTCACTTCTAGCCTCTAGAACTGTGAGAAAATAAATGTCTGTTGTTTAGGCCACCCAGTCTGTGCTATTTTGTTATGGCAGTCAGAGCTGACTAAGACACCATCTTAACCATGTTTAAGTATGCAGTTCAGGGTATTAAGTACATTACCACTGGTGTGCAAAATTGATCTTTTAATGCTGTTTAACTAGAGGTAAATGACACCATTGTAAAAGATGGGGGGTGAAATCATAAAAGCCCAAAACTCTGCAATTGGATTGTTTTTCAAGCACCCTTAAATTCTCACTCCTTTATAAGAAACCCAAACAAGAAAAGGAAATAAACATTCTGACAGTACTCTATGAAGAAAGTCTGAAGAACTTCAATCAGAGAAACCACACTCAAAAAGTCTTCCACCAAAGGGTCAATAAATGAAAGTTCTTATGTTTTAAGTGAGAACGTTATACTCTGTTGGTTTTATTTATTTTTTTATTTCCTTCTTTAACTGACTCTTTTGATTAATCAGCTGATTGCTGGTGTCTACCATGTTAGATAAGGGAGCTTGTGCAAGTTCCATTCCACCTGGCTGGGTCTTAAGGGATGAATGGCCTTCCACCAGGCAAGGAGAATGAGAACAATAACCTGGGTGGAGGAAACAGGTTGAACAAAGTCACAGAAGCATGAATGTACATGACATAGGAAGGAATTGGTGCAATATCAAGTGTGACCAGGACATAAGGTCATCAGGGCCTCCCAGGAGGAAAAGTCAGCAAAGTACACTGGTTTCAGATTGCTCAAGGCCTTGAAAATCATGCTAAGACACTTAACACTTGATCCTCTGGGCAAAGCATTGAAGGTGTTCCTTGGGGCTGTGATCTGACACAAGCTATGGTTAAGCACAGCACATGAATTAAAGGAAGGGATAGCTAACATCAGATGTTTTCTGCAAGAGTCCATGTAAGAGATGACAAAGGTTTGAAATAAATAGTGGCAGCAAAAAAGGATATGTGGGCACAGACATGACAGGCATTTTGCAAGTAAAATTGACAGTCAAGAATAAAAAGATGCATGTTTTTGAGGATAGTGTGGAGATTTCTGGTTTTAGCAATGGGTAAGATTGAACCAGCAGGAAATCAGTCTGTAGCTTTCTTCCAAGCAAATATCCTTTTAACATGGATAAATTAATTTTAACTGGCTGCTACATATTCCCTTGATATTATCACTTTGAATGAAAGGTGAGAACAGTGCTTGAAGTGAAAAGGTTTAAGACACTTCTAGAGTTCAGAGTGACCTGAAACAGTAAGCAGAACAGCTAGCTGCCAAGGGCTCGAAATCTCCTAGAATCAGCTGCATAGCCCAACAAGAGTTGAGGTGTTACCTCTGTTGTTGTTCCTCTGGCATGATTTCTTAAGAATACCAACTGTGTACCAAAAGTAGTCCTTCAAAATTCTCTTCCAATACAGCTAGAGAGTATATTTTTATACTGTCTTTTTTGAAACATAATAGGATTGTTAAATTGAAATCAATTGAATGTCATTGGTCAGTTGCCACAAAATAACCCTATCTACTTCAATTCTTTTTCTACAGGAATCATTTCAGACATTTTCATGAGAGTTTGGGCCTTAAGCCCTTTTTTTTTTAAATCACTGAGAGTCCTCAGCAGTAGTTACCAGACCATGAACATTAAAGAGTATACCTGTTGGCTATATATTTTGTGTGTGTTAATAATTGGTAGCATGAATGTCCACTTGAATTTAAGTTAACACTGTAATTATGTTTATCTTACCTGTGAGGTGCTTAGAACCTGACAGAGAGAAATTAATATAAAAAGTTATAACACAAGTAAAAAGTTAAAAGTATCATAAAGAAGGAAGAGGTAAAATATTTTACTATGAGGACCTGAAATGTTATCATCTTAAGCTTATAAAAATATTAGTCTAGTACTCTATGTCCTCTTCCTTCATTTCTAATTTGTCTGATTCAATTCTTTACCATCCAAATGCTTATTTCCAAAAATGGCCTCTATGTCTTATATAAAGTTCTTCCATCATCTCTTATTCCTCTCACTACAGTCTGAGATAGGCAGTCTCTGAAGTTCTGGGATGGATGTGCACACTTGAACTTACTTAGCCCACGAATGGAGATAAAGCCTTATTCAAGTAATGCTCTAGCTTGGATTTTCTTGGAGTCAGCCTATTTTCTCTTGAGTGCGAACTTCCTATATTAACACTCTGTGGGAAAAATCCAAAGAAGTGTAGATATTGTAAAAATACTAATGTTCCTCTGGTTTGTACTCCCAGACTCTAGTCCTAGAGTAAGAGACTGATCTGTTTACCCTGAAGGCAATTAAGCCTGATTTCCTCTGGAACATCAATGTTGTGTTCCTTATTATGTATTTCCTGAAAGTTTCCATTAGAAATATATCTGTTAAGAAGAGAGGGACAGAGCAAGATGGTGGAAGAAAACTCTCCAGTGATTATCTCTCTGCAGAAACATCAATTTGAACAACTATTTACACACAAAAATAATTTACAAGAGCCAGGAAACCAGGTGAGGAGATTGCAACATCTGGCATAGCACAATAATAAGAAAAAATACACTAATGGGGGTAGGAAGGACAGTTTTACATTTCCCACATCATTCCTTTCCCAAACCCAGGCATCACAGTATGGAGAGAGATGTCATTCATTTGGTGAAAAGAGAGAAGAGTGAGTACAGGACTTTGCCTTGGTCTCCAACTCTGGTCCTGTCACAGTAAAACTCAGCATTGGACAGGCCCACATAGCCCCAGACCCCAGACTGGTACCTGCAGACTGAACCTTTATACCCACTCAGGCAGCAGGCAGGACACAGGGCAAGCCAACTTCAGTGACCCTGTGATCTAGACTGCCCTCAGTGGCAGGCAAGCCTTAGTGATCCCAGGTTTCTGGCCTGCTCCAGTGATGCACCAGCCCCAGTATCCCCAAGCTTTACAACCATGCCAGATAGCCTGCCCAGAATCTTCGGATGAGCTGACTGTTGAAAGGCTTTCCAAGACGAAGTGCCTGGGCAAAGAATGAAATAAGTACCTACTTCAAATTTGCAGACATCAATGCACAATCACTGGGATCAAGCACAATCAGGAAAACATGACATCACCACAGAGATAAAATGCCAGTGACTGGCCCTAAAGAAATGAAAATGTATGAACTACTTGAGAAAGAATTGAAAATAGGCCAGGCACGGTGGCTCACGCCTGTAATCCCAGCACTTTGGGAGGCCGAGACCGGCGGATCACGAGGTCAGGAGATCGAGACCATCCTGGCTAACCCGGTGAAACCCTGTCTCTACTAAAAATACAAAAAAATTAGCCGGGCAAGGTGGCGGGCGCCTGTAGTCCCAGCTACTTGGGAGGCTGAGGCAGGAGAATGGCGTGAACCCGGGAGGTGGAGCTTGCAGTGAGCGGAGATCGCGCCACTGCACTCCAGCCTGGGCGACTGAGCAAGACTCCATCTCAAAAAAAAAAAAAAAAAGAATTGAAAATAGCTCTTTTAAGGAAGCTCAGTGAACTTCCAGAAAATACAGATAAACAATTCAATAAAATAAGGAAAATAATAAGTTATCTGATCAAGAAGTCTACAGAGAGATTGAAGCAATTTTTTAAGGAAACAGAAGTCCTGGAGCTGAAAAATACAGTAAGTGAAATGTAAAATGCAATACAGAATATCAACAATAGAATTTATCAAGCAGAAGAAAAGGATCTGTGAGCCCAAGGACAAGTTATTTGAAAATACTGTCAGAGGAAAAAGAAGAATGAAAAATAAGAAAAGCTTATGGGACTTAGGGGACAACATCAGAAGACCAAAATTCAAGTCATAAGAATTTAAGAGAAGAAAAATATAAAGAGGTAGAAAGCTCATTTTTAAAAATAATCACAGGAAACTTTCCAAACCTGAAGAAAGATGTAAATATGCAAGTATAGAAAGGTCAAAGATCTCCAGTCAGATTTAATCCAAACAAGATTACCTCAAGACATAATCAAACTGTCAAAAAACCAAAGCAAAGAGCGGATTCTAAAAACATCAAGGTAAAAGAAGCAAATAATGTATAAGGAAGTTCCAATACAGCTATCAACAGATTTCTCAGCAGGCGGCTTACAGGCTAAGAAAGACCAGAATGATATAGTGATACATTCAAAGTGCTGAAGGGGGAAAAAACAAACAAACAGACAACAAAACACCTGTTGACCAAGAACACTGTACCAAGCAAAGCTGTCCTTCAGAAATGAAGTAGATGAAGATAAAGATTTTTCCAGACAAACAAAAAGTTAAAAGTTAATCCCCACTAGACCTGTCATACAAGAAATGTTAAAGGGAGTTCTTCAAGCTGAAAGAAAATGATGCTAATGAGTAATACAAAAACAATAAAAATCACTGGTAAAACTAAGTACCCAGTCAAATTCTGAATACTTTAATACTATAATGATTGTGTGTAAAACATTTATATCATTAGTATGAAGGTTTAGAGGCAAAACTATTAACACTAATAATAGTAGCTACAATAATTTGTTGAGAGACATGTCATATAAAGATTATGCCATCAAAAATTCAAATTAAATTTAAATTAATTTGAATTAATTACATCAAAAATTCAAAATATTTGGCAAGAGGTGGACTAAAAGTGTACAGTTTTATCTTATATTTTGGTTTTTTTTTTTGCAATCAAAGTTATCTGCTTAAAATAACCTTTTATACTTCAACATGGTTTTTGTAAGTTTCATGGTAACCACGAAAAAGCAAGAAATCAAAACACTAGAAAAAAAATACAAAGGAATATAGCAAAAAAAGGAACAAAGGATTTACAAAACAACTAGAAAGCCATTAGCAAAATGAAAGTAGTAAGTTATTACCTATCAATACTTACCTTGAATATAAATTGATTAAATTCTCCAATAAAAACTATACAGTGACTGAATAATTTTTTAAAAACAAACCGATTATGTGCTGTCTACAAGAGACTCACTTCACCTGTGAAGACGCACATACACAAAGTGATTTCATGGAAAAAGATATTCCATGCAAATGAAACCCAAAAGAGAGAAGGAATAGCTATATTTATATCAGATAAAATAGAATTTAAGTCAAAAATTGTACAAAAAAATCAAGAAGGTCATTATGTAATGATAAAAGAGTCACTTCAGCCACAGGATATAACAACTTTATATATATACACACCCAATCCCAATGTTGGAGCACCTAAATACATAAAGCAAGTATTAACAGATCTTAAGGGAGATAAATTTCAATACAATAATAGTAGAGGACAACATCCCATTGACAGCAATGGAAAGAAAGAAAATTAATGAAGAAATATTGAATTTAAAGTACACTCTAGATCAAATGGACCTAACAGACATACAGAAAACATTCCATTCAACAGCTACATAATACACATTCTTCTCAACTACACATGGAACATTCTTCAGGATAGATACGTTAGGCCACAAAACAAGTCTTAACAATTTTAAGAAGATTTAAATCATATCAAGTATCTTTTATGACCACAATGGTATAAAACTAGAAATCAATAACAGGAGAAGCTTTGGAAAATTCACAAATACATGGAAATTAAACAACATGCTCCTGAAGAACAAATGGATCAATGAAAAAATTTTTTAATTTTTTTATTTTTTGAGAAAAATGAAAATTGAAATACAATATACCAAAACTTATGTAATACAACAAAAGCAATTCTATGAGGGAAGTTTATAGCAACAAATGTCTATGTCAAAACGGAATAATGATCTCAAATAACTCACCTCAATGAACTAAAAGAACAAAAACAGAAACAATAAATATCAGAGCAGAATAAGATCAACGAAACTATGAGTTGGCTTTTTCAAAAGATAAACACAAATCAACCAACTTTTAGTTAGACTAAAAAGAGAAAAAACAAAATCAGAAAAAAAGGAAGACATTACAACAGATACAACAGAAATACAAAAGATCACAAGAGACTATTATGAACAATTATACACTAACAAATTGGATAACTTAGAAAGAAAAGCCCAGGACCTACTGGCTTCACTGCTGAATTATACCAAACCTTTAAAGAATATTAATTCTTCTCAAACTCTTCCAAAAATTGAAGAGGAGGGAATACTTCCAAACTCATTTTACAAGAGCAACATTACCCCAGTACCAGAGCCAGACAAAGACACTACAAAAAAATTAAAAACTACAGGCCAATGTATCTGAATATACACACAAAAATTCTCAACAAAATCAAATTCAACAGCAAATTTAAATCATTCACTATGATCAAATGAGATTCATTCCCTGTGTGTAAGGATGGTTCAACATAAGCTAATGAATCAATGAAATTAATCATTTCAATAGACGCATAAAAATTGACAAAATTCAACATTCTTTAATGATAAAAAAATATTCAACAAATAATTAGTTATAGAAGGAATGTACACAATAAAGTCCATATATGAAAAACCCACAGTTAACATCGGGGGAAAGTTGAAAGCTTTTCCTCTAAGATTTGGAACAAGTCAAGAACAAGCCCTGTTCTGTTCAACATAGTATTGGAAGTCCTAGCCAGAGCATGTATGCAAGGGAAAGAAATAAAAGTCATCCAAAATGGAAAAGAAGTTAAATTGTACCTATTTTCAGATCAGCATGATCTTATTTGTAGAAAACCCTAAAGACTCCACCAAAAATCTATTAGAACCAATTAATAAATGAATTCAATAAAGTTGCAGGACACAAAACCAACATGAAGCTATGGGGGAAGAAATTTCTCGAAACAAAAACTAAAATATTTTAAAGCAAAGTGAATAAACAAGTTTAATAGCAAATTGGACACAGCTGAAAAGAGAATTAATGAATTGGAGAGTTTCTCTGAAGAAATTATGCAGAAGATAATCCAGAGAGTTAAAGGGGATGAAAATGTGAAAAAAAGAACAAGTGTCATGTCAAACAAAGAAAGTAAAGCATTAATCTAATCATAGCTCTAAAAGAAAAGAGAATTGAACAGAGTCAACAGGAGAAAAAGAAAATATCACAGAGGCATTTAAAAAGACTGTCTCTGAATTTTTTGTCATGATGATAGATATCAATCTACAGATTCAGTATGTCTGACAAATCCTAAGAATTACAAAAGGAAATATAATCTGGTGCACCAGAGGACAAAGATATTGATTAATGGTTAGAATTTTATATATTCAGTATGAGTATTATAATTTCTAGTGTAAGCAGTAAGTGAATAGAAATACATGACTTTCTAACTACTGGAGGGGAAAAAAGTAGAATGAAAAAACTAATTAATCCCTCCCCTTAAAAACAGCATAAAGGACAAAGAAATTTCAGGACAATTAAAGAGCATAAAACTAGATGGTAGAAGTAAATATTAGTACATTAAATAAAAATGAATTAAATATCTATTACCTGCTCACTCTGCCTCCATCCTGTCCTACTCCTGATACTATAATGTACCCAGGAACAGAAAAAGTCTAGCTTTTCTCTTTTACCTCCCCTTCCTTTAGGATTAGGATTTCACCTGCATCTAATCTCCTGCCTTCCCAACTCCACTGTATGGGGTAGTCTTAATGGCAAATAAGGTTCAGACTGAGGAATCAGCTTACCTATAAATACACTCAATCAAAAGATCTGTCAAAGGTATTATATTTCACCATACATAGTAAATGTTCAGAAAACATTATCTGTTGTTTCTTTATTATTATTTCCTAACAGGCCCTTAGCCCTCAAGAGCACAGCTTGGAGTTGTTGCTATTGTTTCTGTGGCATTTTCCGTGTTTAATCATCACATTTTCCCAATGATGTTATAAGCCCTCAAAGGCAAGGCCAACAGTAGCACCAACAATAACAACAATAAACTAACACTGCTGAGCAGTTCTGTAATACGTATGCACACATACCTTCACACCTGGGTTTTCCTTGCCCTTTTGTTCACCTGACACATATCCTTAAAGAATCAGCCCGTGCTTCACCTGCTCTTAAAACTCTTCTCAGTTGGGCGTGGTGGCTCATGCCTGTAATCCCAGCACTTTGGGAAGCCGAGGCGGGCAGATCACAAGGTCAGGAAATCGAGACCATCCTGGCTAACACAGTGAAACCCCATCTCCACTAAAAATACAAAAAATTAGCCGGGCGTGGTGGCAGGCGCCTGTAGTCCCAGCTACTCGGGAGGCTGAGGCAGGAGAATGGCGTGAACCTGGGAGGCGGAGCTTGTAGTGAGCTGAGATCTCCAGCCTGGGCAACAGAGCAAGACTCTCTCTCTTAAAAAAAAAAAAAAAAAGAAAAGAAAACTCTTTTCTAGGCTGACTAGAGGAGGGCTTGTCACACTTTATGGTGTTTGCTTATTTACAGATGTTATTTTCCATTATAAACTCCTGAAAGACAGAAACCATGTCTCATACATCTATAAGTCTGCTCTGCTCAGAATATCATCTCAAATAAATGAGTGAATTGACTACATACTTACAATGCTCACAGCAACCCTGCAAAGTAATTCATTCTTTCTTAGTTCAGTTTTGCTGAGTTACAAGGCTTAGAAAGTAAATGACTTGCCCAAGGTCACGCTGGTTATTACCAAATTCTCACTCTTGCCACTCTGCCACATTACCTCCTCAAACTGCCTGTGTCCTTAGAAAGTCCCCTGAGAGTTTGCTGATTTTTTGCTTATTGTACATCAAATGAAGTCGTTTGACATGTCCTGCATTCTGTAGGTGATGACTTGGCTACCCAGAGAGGTGTCACATTCACCTGAGGTCCCAGAGCTGGCCCCTGGCAAACGGGAGATTTACATCCCGGTCCCAGTTTCCAAGCATTCACTTTACATCATCACCCTTGTAGGAAGCAGTGTATGTACAGGCCCTGGGCTCGGTACCATTATAGAGCTCAGCTCCCGTAATGACTGTGAGCAACTACTGTCAATTCCAGCATTGGATCTTCCAGCAGTGACTCTTCCTAGCTTTTTTTTTTTTTTTTTTTTTTTTTTTTTTTTTTTTGAGACAGAGTCTCGCTCTGTCGCCCAGGCTGGAGTGCAGTGGCCGGATCTCAGCTCACTGCAAGCTCCGCCTCCCAGGTTCACGCCATTCTCCTGCCTCAGCCTCCCGAGTAGCTGGGACTACAGGCGCCCGCCACCTCGCCCGGCTAGTTTTTTGTATTTTTTTAGTGGAGACGGGGTTTCACCATGTTAGCCCATGTTGGGATGGTTTCGATCTCCTGACCTCGTGATCCGCCCGTCTCGGCCTCCCAAAGTGCTGGGATTACAGGCTTGAGCCACCGCGCCCGGCCCCTAGCTTTCAAGTGCTTTGAGCTTAGCAGAAAAAAAAACAAAAACACTTAAAATGTGTGCTATGTAGCATTTTTCCCCTTTCTTTGGCATCTTAAATTTTCCATGTATTTAAGCGTAATTCAATATGTGCATAAACACAAATTATCTCATCAAAATGAAGGCAGTAAGATCAGCTGGTTATTTCCAAGGCTTTTTGCCAAAACCTCCCTTTACTCTCTCCAGAGAGCCAGAACTAGGCTGCCTGTTGAATATTTAGCATTCGGGTGATACTTTTCAAATCCAGCATTCATTTTTAATGAATTATTGCACCTATAAGCCTAAAATGAGAGGTTGTGGAACACAGCTCTATTCTAAAAATAAAAGACAGGTAATAGAGACATAATACATCTAAGTAGTAGGAATCTGTGTTGGTTTGGGAGATACTTTATACATTATTAGTTTTATAATAATTTTAAAACCTGAAGTAAATAAAAGATTTCTGTAAAACAAAGTTTATCGTTAATATGCCAACTGACCTCAATCCATTCAGTCATTCAAAATGACCAGTTTCTTTGCACATTCAACAATTAAGGGTGAGAAGAACTATGTATCTCTTCACCTATTACTGAAATACTAAGAGATATGTGATTTAGACAGCTAGACAGCAAACCCCAGACCAAATTCTGCCACACAGAAAAATATTTATTAGCAAATAGGAACAAAGCCATTTCTATGAGTTTAATACAGTACCAGGGTTCAGACATTTCCATGAAATATTAACTCTAAACAAACGTAACAGCATTCTAGCAGTAGTCTTCAGCTAACATGCTAATGGGATTAAGTTGCTAGAACCCTCTGTTAGTATGTGGACACAAGACAGATTGGCATACCTGGTTTAGGCATCACTCCAAACAGTTTCTAATCCAGGATTACTAGATTCCTAAACCCTATTTATCAAGGACAGGGGTGTCTTTAAATAGCTCTAGCCAACTCACATATCTTCAACACTCCTTAATTTTCCAATGCAAAATGACTTCTTATATTAGGCTAATTAAGGAAACTTCTAGAACTCTCTAGAGATAAAGATCCTTAAAGCCTTATAGTAGTCCTTCAAATACTACCAACCATTCCTAAAAGATGTGTGTCCAGTTAAGGTATTTTAAATTTTAGCTACAACCTTATAGAAGATTAAGAATACACACACATGCACACACACACACACACACACACACACCTGTTTATACTAGAATATTTAAAAGTAAGTTATAGACAATATAATAGCTAGATAAAACAAAAGAATAAGGTATATGGGTTTTACAAAGACACACAGTATAATGACGGCGTCTCTGGACTCTTCCATAAAACAAAGGCATATTTTTTTAACTTTAGTTTGGTTCTTAATTACACAGAAAATCACAGCTTAGTCCATAATTAAATCCAGAGAAAGTGAAGCCCAGATAAATGGCATGACTTGCTGTGGGGTGTCCTGATAATTAATGGCAGAGTCAAAGCTGACACAAATCTTTAATCTTTTCCATGCTACTGTGGCGCCCACAGGTAATAGATGTCTACAAACAAAAAAAGGTTTTCTACATATAAAAATCATCCATAATTCTTTGTAGAAACTGTGAAAAAGAAAATATAAATGTAAATAATCAAATGTTATTAATAATTCTAGCAGCACTCAGATACAGCCACCATTGCTGTGTCTTTCTAAATATTGAGGTGACCTTGTAATTTTGGTTTACAAAATTTACCTGATACCTCATGCGTGGTTTTGTGAACTGCTTTTATTTCATTTGGTTTTATACTGGAATTAATTCACCATGACATTTAATAGCCTTCAAACCAGGATTTTTGTAATGGCTGCATGTTAGTCCGTCATATTAACATTTATTTATACATTCCTCTATTTTGGATGTAACAGTTATTTCTGAAGATTTGTTTTTTATAATCTCTCTCAGATGAATATTTTTCTCCTAGAATGTAAATACTATGAAGGCAGAGAGTTTGTCTTACTGATCACAATACCCTCAACCCCCCAGAAGTGTCTGACACATAGTTGGAGCTCAACAGGGATGGATGGATGGATGGATGGATGGATGGATGGATGGATGGATGGATGGAAGGATGGATGGATGGATGGAAATCTGTATTTGTATTTACCTCTGATAATTTCTCAAAAGTCTTGTTAGTATGAGCACTAACATTGATTCTCTAGTTATGCTTGCTACACAGAATACAGGGCATCTATTTATCTCAAAATATTCATTATCCCATATTGTACTAAAGCCATATTCATTCTTTATCTGACACATCTGAAATTAGTTGTTATTTATCTGAAATTCAAATTTAACTTGATGTACCACATTTTAATTTGATAAATCAGACAAACCTAGTTCTTAACGTACCACCTTCACAAGACAGCCTGGCTAGAATACTCCACTGGTCTCTGAGCAAAAGCCTAATCCCTTTAAAGAATCTAAACCCATTAACCTACAGCAGCCAAACTGAGTGCTGTAAACAACCTCTATCTTTTGAGCTCCTGATCTTCTCCATCAGTCAAGACAAATTAGAAGAACAATAAGAAAGAGAACAACCAGTCATGACAATGGAAGAACCAGGCCATGATCTTTCCAAGCACAAACTGCAGCATTTTAGCATCTTCCCAGCACTGCTTCCATGTCTATCCCTACCTGTCCTCCCCTGCCTCTGACATTAGTCATCGTGATGCCTTCCCGCTTCTCCAAGGGACTCATGATCTGATCCTTGCCTCCCCCAATCCAACCACCTGCCTGCCCATCCCCCTCTCTGCACTCCAGCCAGCTTGCATGTCTCTCCATTCCTCCCCTGCACCAGGCTCCTTCTTGCCACAGGATCTTTGCACATGCTCTGGCTTCTGCCTGGAAAGCCTTCCCTGTCTCCTCCTCCCTCCTCCCATTCCTTGGTTAACTCTTAGCCATTCATCATCACAGCTCCGAAGTCACTTCCCTAGGGAAGTTGTCCCTTTTTGCAGGCTGGTCAGCTTCCTTCGATCTAAGCTGTTACAAGTTCTGTGTATTCGTATGTTTCTTGCGGCACTATTCTCAATAGCAAAGACTTGGAATCAGCCCAAATGTCCATCAATGACAGACTGGATTAAGAAAATGTGGCACATATACACCATGGAACACTACGCAGCCATAAAAAAAGGATGAGTTCATGTCCTTTGAAGGGACATGGATGAAGCTGGAAACCATCATTCTGAGCAAACTATCGCAAGAACAGAAAACCAAACACCGCATGTTCTCACTCACAGGTGGGAATTGAACAATGAGAACACTTGGACACAGGGTGGGGAACATCACACACAGGGGCCTGTCATGGGGTGGGGGGACGAGGGGGAGAGCATTAGGAGATATACCTAATGTAAATGACGAGTTAATGGGTGCAGCACACCAACATGGGACATGTATACATATGTAACAAACCTGCATGTTATGAACATGTACCTTAGAACTTACAGTATAATAATAATTAAAAAAAAAAACTTAAACAAAAAAGTTCTGTGTATTTTCCCTTCTCTATACTCATCATAGTCAACATTTTATTTTTGCTCTGGGATTATTTGATTAATGTGCTAGAATCAAAACTCCACAAGGGCCAGAACACCATGACTCTTTTTGTTATCACTATGTTCCCAGCACCTAGCAAAAGAAAAATAAAAAACAAGACCCTCGTTGTCACCAAATGGTGATACTCTAATTCTCTCATTCCTTCCAAATGTATTAGCTGAATTTTTCAATAAAGAAGACATTTCCCTTATCAGCTCTTTGGGAGCTGTGAGGTACAGTTTATACAAGAAAAACAGAATAAATGCTTGAACTTTCCCCTTTTATTTACCAGTTTTCAGAATAATTGGAGGTGACAGACTCCTCCAAAGGTAACAACTGAGTTTGGTTTTACTGGTTTGAGTATTATGAATTCACGGACCTATACATGTTGACGTGTTTCAGTCCACTAAAGTCATTATTCTTTGGGATGCTCAAATTGTCTCATTGTTGGCCAGTAGAAGCCTGGTCCCTTTTGCCATGATCCCAGCTGTCTTTAATAGCTGTCCGGCTCGTATGACAAGACATTCTTGGATCCCCTTGCAGAGCTCCGGACACCAACCTGGATCAGCTATTTCTTCAAGAAGGCCTGGTTCCTCGTACATTCTTACTCACCTGTGGCTTCAATTCCCCAGCCTCTAAAAGGAACACTCCAAATAGAAATTCCGTTCTGGTTTTTCTCCTGTCCACGGACCTGTATACCTGACAGATGACTGGGCATTGCCATCTCTGCCCACAACACACATCCTGAATTTGACTTGTTTGCACCTGAAGTCATCATCCACCCCCAAGACGGGCTCTCTATTATGCCCTCCTTGGGGATCGGAACTTGGAGTCAGGTCAGGGCAAGACACTGTTAGAAACATGTGGAATTCAGCCGCACCATCGTTAGAAAGTCCTCTCTGTGTGTTCTGGCTAAACCAGCCTTCTACCAGGGCAGCATGATTCTGGGCTTTGCAACATTCGTGATCTGTTTGAGGACACTGAAGCAGATGCTCAGCCACATCCCTTAATTTGCATGAGCCTGTGGGAAAAATATTTTTAAGAAGTCTGGCTGGCTGAGCAGGCCAAAGGAGACGATGGAAAAGAAGGTGGTTTCCTGAAAGCATGAAGCTGTGACTGTTCATATTTTGACACCATCCCAGGAAGAAGCGGCTGAGGTAGGAAAGTACAGTCAGCTCTGGGAGTCCCCTCTGGGGAAGCTGGCTATGAGACGTGGAAGAAGCTCCCCAGCTGCCGTAGAAGGCACCAGAAGGTTTCAAGCTTTCCAGGTGGGCATCGAATGGGCAGCAGCACAGGCATAACCTGGCGTGGCAGAGGCGCCAAGGAAGACGGCAGACGCCATGCATGACATGGCAGGGGGATCGCACTGCATCGATTGTGCATGAGAACACCTCTCACCACCCAGGCGACTCAAGTAGATAACTGGATGGGTGGTTCCAGGAAAAGAATGGACATCCTGCTGGGCAAAGCGTCTCAGAGCACTGAGGTTTGAAAAATGTGGTGAATTTGGAGGCACTTACAGCTGAGTCCCGGGACAGAGCAGGCACAAAAGCAACACCATTTTCTCATTGCCCAAGCCAGCCCCTGCCCGCAGCACCTTCGCTTCCAGGAGCCACACCCAATCGATGGCCGGCTTACGATTCTAATCTTGAAAATCTGTCGAAGTCTTTTCCTTCTCCATCACTAAGCTCTCTCCTTGAAGTAAACATTTTTGTCCTGGAGGAATGCCTCCTGGCTGATGCTTCTGCAAGTCACCTCACTTCTCTTCAAGCCCTCCTCTGTTACAGACTATTTCAAATGTATTTTGTGTTGTTGTTTTGTTTTTGTTTTTGTTTTGTAACTTTTGCCTACCTTGTTGGCTCACGCCTGTAATCCCAGCACTTCGGGAAGCCGAGGTGGGCGGATCACCTGAGGTCAGGGGCTCGAGGCCAGTCTGACCAACATGGTGAAACCCCAGATCTACTAAAAATTCAAAAATTCAGGTGTGGTGGTTGGTGCCTGTAATCCCAGCTACTCAGGGGCTGAGGCAGGAGAATCGCTCAAACCCAGAAGGCGGAGGTTGCAGTGAGCCAAGATCGAGCCACTGTACTCTATCCAGGGTGACAGAGTGAGACTCCATCTTAAAAAAAAAAAAAATGCCTACCTAAATATAAAATAAAAATTTGAGCTCACTCCAAAATATATTCATATTTACTTACAAGTTGAAAATGCCCTTCTGAACTGAAAATTACGTATATTTTAGAACATACACAAAAAAGAAGTTAAAAGAAAATGAGAAAAATAAATAGATGTGATAATACTTTCTTTCATTACTTCAATTAACAGTCTTACCAATCTCACCTGAAGACTGCCTGAAAAGTTCTTCAAGGAGTTTGGGATTGTAGGTGCTTTTGATGTTTTATTCAGACGGGACTAGATGATTTCACCCTGAAAGTGCATCTTACATACCTAAAAACCACTGTCTTTAGGGCTAAACATAACAGAAAAGTGATGAATGAAAGAATCTGTCCAACATGTCATCTTTGATTGAAGATAAATACATTCATCTTATGGTTCTAGCTCTATTGAATTGAGTCTGTTTAATATGCCCTGTCTGCAGCTAAACTAATTATTTCTGGCTGGGTTTTTAATTTCTTAGCTAGCCCTCAGATAAAACACAGAGTTGAATGGTTACGTAATCACCAGGTGCTGCTCAAGTGGTGATATTTCAACTCAAATACGGATATCAAAGAAGAGAAGCGAATAACAACAGAGAAACTTCTTGTGCTAGGGCCCTGGTTGCAGGACGGTGTCCCACTAGGCTCCAGCTCTTAAATGGCAAAGGTGCTGCTGACACCTCTGTAGTTCTTGCAAGATCAAATACCAACTGCGTTGACTTCAAATCTGGCTTAAAAATAGGCCTGGCAGGCATAGTTTTCTCATCAAAACAAATTAGCCTAAAAAATAGCATTCCGAGAGACCAAGGGTTAGGAAAATTGTCCTGTAAGTGTTTTGAATTCTTTGTCAACCCTCATAACTGGTGCCGTTCATGAGGCAGCTTATTGGCTCGGGGGATGATAACTGAAACAGCAAAACAGGATGTGTCACCACCAGGCCCACTGCTCTGCTGCAATCTACGAGAATTAATCAGTCTTGGGTTTTTTTGTTGGTGGTGACGGTGGTTTTTTTCCTTTCTTTCTTCCTTTTTTATGTCAGCGTCTCAGATGGGCAGACACTGGAACAGCTCCTTATTTGCATGCAGCGTGGCCTGGCGAGGGTGAACTGAGGACACACGGAGCTCCCTCTGACTTGGCACCGGCAGGAAGTCGGCGGCAAGAAGCTACCACTTTGCAAGCCTGGGTGGCTTTTCCTTTTTTCTCTCTCTGTCATTCATTTTGGAAGAAAACATAAGTTTGATTTCAAACAGAACACAAAAACTTGGAAAGAGGGCCAAACACAGGCAGCCAGATCATTCTTGTCCCCACTGTTTTATATATATATATATATATATATATACTTTAAGTCCCCACTGTTTTATATATATATATATATACTTTATAAAGTATATATATATATATACACTTTAAGTTCTAGGGTACATGTGCACAACGTGCAGGTTTGTTATATATGTGCCATGTTGGTGTGCTGCACCCATCAACTCGTCATTTACATGAGGTATATCTCCTAATGCTGTCCCTCCCCCCGTCCCCTCCCCACAATAGGCCCCAGTGTGTGATGTTCCCACTTTCACTTTTTTGTAATTTAACTGGAGAGGCTGCAGAGGTGGCAGAAAGGGGCCGGAGGGTGACAATGCCCCAGGCACCCCCTTTCTGCACAGTGGGGTGTGGCATCCAGGGGCAGCCTCCTCTCCAGACAGCTGGGCAAATCCAAATCTGTGTTTCTTTGTCATTTACCTAGGAGTCCCTTATTCTAACGACCACTGCCGTGTGAGTGGTGACAGGTTTGAGCAGAATGAGTCATCGCTGAAGGGATAGCTGCACCATTTCACAGGACTTTGGTTCTTTCTCACTGATTTTCAGATGCAGTTCGAGGCTCCCGTTTCTCTCTGGGTTTGAGTGTCATTCACAGAGCACTGCTGCCTGCAGCTCACTGTATAATTTGCAGTCCTGCTGTCTGGGGCCTGAGGCTCCATACAAGATGTGCCCAGAGAAGCAAATGAGCAACTCTGCTCTGATACGGGCAGCAAAAGGGCAAGCAGGCACCAGTAGGACACTGAATTTCTGGGGGTGGCCTCTGGCCAAGGTTCCTGTCACCTCTCTCAGATAAAACACCACATTCTTCCCCAACAGAAGCAGCAAAAATATATAATATAGGCCGGCACAGCAGCTCACACCAGTAACTTATGCCTTGGGAGGCTGAGGGGGGAGGATCACTTGAGGCCAGGAGCTGGAAACAAGCCTGGGCAACATAGCAAGATCTTGTCTCTACAAAAAAATTTTAAAACTTAGCTGGGCATGGTGGTGCATGCCTGTAGTCCCAGCAACTTGGAAAGCTGAGATGGAGGATCACTTGAGCCCAGGAAGTCAAGGTTGCAGTGAGCCATGATTACACCACTGCGTTCCAGCCTGGGTGACAGCGAGACCCTGTCTCAAAACAAAACCATACCGTAATATAGAGTATTTATATGTTGCCTTATTCCAAGGAACAAAAAATGGTGGGAAATTAATACAGTATAATACGGTATGTGGTAATATTTAGATATGTCTAAAATGTCACTTTGATGAGCAAGTTTTATCACTTTTATACTCATCCTAAATTTTTTTTCCAAATCAGAGTGCAATGGCCCTTGGGAACTGGGAAACAATGTCTTCCCAGACCTGGAGGGAGCTCCAAATGACTGGATCCTAATGATTCTACGGGTTCCTCGCTTCCCCAGCAGTCCTTGCCCACTGAGTAACCATTCCTACAAATATCCCCATCCCACAAGGCAATGGTCTTTTCAAATTCCATTACGTTTTTGTCTCTTGCCAAATTGCTATCTATACTTTTAACAGCGTTTCATCACCGGAAGAGCTTTACAAGGTTTGCTAACCCCCTTGCCTCCTCACTAGCTAAATATCTCATCTCAGATATCCCTTGAACTTGTACGTCTGCAAAATTAAAATGACTACATACTATGGAACGTCGGGGTTGATTTGAAGGTCAACACCAAAACACCACATCCTTTGAAGGGCCAAGAGTATACACGAACCTAGGTCGTAGGACAAATTTATAACCTGGGGATCCAGAAAAGGGCCGTCCTCTAAGACAGGGGCTAACCTGGTTTTCCCCTGTGTGGCTATAATACCTGGAAAACACATGATTTGAAGAGTGAATATATTTGAATTGCTACAATAAGCCACAATCTAACAAGGGTCCATTTCTATTGGCCATGGAGCTTCCATTTCATTAGGATTTGCCACTCTGATGATGTCCTCTTACCCAACTGACCCAAAGACTTTTAACATCACACCTTTTTTTCTGGGCTTTTAAAGCAAGTTTTTGAAGCCAGAGTAAATCATGATAGGCTGTACACAAAGTCTTTACCTGGAAGACCATCAAATAAACATTTTTATAAGATCTGTTTTATGTTTGTGCAATCAGTGTGTGTTGGCCGGAATGAATTCTCTATTTGCCTGTCATGTGGAAGTATAACCCACGACAAGCCAGCCTAGCCAAGTGGTTCAGTGTGTTGGGTTCTTTGGAACGACACAGACACTTCCAAACCTTATCCTGCATTTAGCTCTTTGACCTTAGGCAAATTACTTTATTATCTTTAGCCTCGTTTCTTAATTTGTGGAATGGAGATAACAAGGCTCGTAGGGTTGTTGTGAAGATTATGTATTTAAATTGTGTAGCCGCAGTGCCTGAAACAACCAATAAATAGACAATTGAGAGAGAGAGAAGATAGATGGATGGATGGGCAGATGGACAAATGGATGGATGCATGGATGGATAGATGGATGGATGGATGCATGGATGGATGCATGGATGGATGGATGGATGGATGGATGGATGGATGGATGGATGGATGAACAGATGGATGGATAAGTAGATAGATGAATGGATGGATGGATTAAGATGGATGGCTGAAGATGGATGGATGGATGGATGGATGGATGAACAGATGGATGGATAAGTAGATAGATGAATGGATGGATGGATGAAGATGGATGGATGGATGGATGGATGGATGGATAAGTAGACAGATGGATGGAGAGATAGACAAATAGACGGATTGGCATCAGCAAAAGAAGAGTCGCTACTTATGGGATCTGATACTGCACGACTTGGGACAAGTCTTGTGATCTGCCAATCTCACAGGGTCATATGGAGCAACTTTGCTCAGATATTGGCAGCAAAAGGCCAGCAGGCACAAACAGAAGGACCCTGACTTTCTGTGGGTGAGAAAAGGGGAAAAGAGAAAAGAAAAAAAGGGAGTGGAACTAAACAAATTAAATGATATTTAAGGTCATTTTCAATCCCCTGATTCTGAGAAAACAGGACTCTGAAGTGTTTGAGCACATTGAAGAAGGGCATTTTGTTAACGACACTGCTGTTTATTTTTGACTGTTTAACTTTCACCACAATGCACTCTTTCATCTAGATTCCTCTTTGCCTTTTTTCTCAGTCTAATTCCCTGAATAACAGTTCTATGTGAAGACCTAGGCTTGACTAAGAAAGCTTGTCTTGCAAGCAGGCTAGTCTGAATTGCCTAGTCTCCTGAATTATCTAGAAATGGCTTTTGTCTGCTATAAGCAGAGACCCAGAGTAAGCGTGGCTTAATCACATTATGGGATGGCTTTCTTTCACATGGCATGGTCTGAGGAGAGATGACCAGGGAGCATAGGAGGGCTCCACATTGTCAGCGGGAACCAAGTACCTTATATCATTCTCCTCTACCACCTTCGGCTGTAGGATTTTGTTCTCTAGAATTCACCTCATAGGCACAAGATGGCTGCTGGAGCTCCAGTCATCCCACTTCTTTGCAGACAGGAAAAAGAAGGAGACAGAGGTACAAAAGGTCACTTTTCCCAGCTAGTCCAGCCCCCTTCACAAAACCTTCCCAGAATCCCGTCCAGTGACTTCCACTTACATCTCCTTGGCCACACTTCCAGCAAGGGACACTGAAATATAGTCTTTTAGCTGGGCACGTGTTCACCTTCCTGTGATAGCAACAGAAGGGAAGAATGGATATCGAGGAAGCAAGTAACAGCCTCTGATATAGTTCCTTCCCCAAAAAACCCTTGTAAAAGGCCAGGTGCCCTGTGACAGGTTCTCCACCTTGCTCCATGGGCAGCCTGCATCCCTGCCTACCTCCTTCCCACTTTCTTTCCTCCTCCCTGGTTCTCATAAGCAATCCTAGCTTCTCGGAGGCAGCTCTCTAGCAAGGCTCCATCTAGGGAGCTTGACTTTAGATTTGGCCAAGCTCTGCTTCACCTAAATGAAGGCATCATCTCAAAACTCTCTAAACTCATCCTCCCACTCCCAATGGGAACAAGCACATGGAAACAAAGGCAAGGGGAGGGAGGAGGCGGTCTCTATCCTTGCTCCTGGGATGGCATTTCTACCAGTGTCATCATAGTCAAACATGGGCGGCAGTTTCCTTTTCTTAGACCTCCCTCGATGTGTAACACGCCCCGTGGCCATTTCATAACTAGGAGGAAAAGTCCACATCTTTCCAGTGAAGAGGAGGCCACAGCTCCCCTTCCACTACTTAGCAGGTCACGATGAGATTGGGGATGGTAAAGCCGATACTGCTCTTGCCCACAACCCGTCAGAATCCTCTCTTGCAGGCTTTGCTTTGGCATAAGGAGGGTCCCTGCTTATTAAGCATCCAGATGAGCAAACTCTGCCACTGCAGCTCTCCTCCACCCAGCAGCCTGGAGCCTGACAGCAGCCAGATGCAACCAGGCTGGGCAGGAATAGGGAGGGGCAATTCCCTACAAGTCTGGCCCAGAAGCCATGGCTGCAGAAGACTGCGGGCAAGTCCACGGCTGAAAAAGATCCCGTGTCATACTTTGCCACAGAGTGCTCTCTGCAGAGTCACCAAATCACATCGTTAGAAAGCCAGATGGTTAATCGACAGTCCACCTGGCTCAGCTGCCTGCCTCCAGATGTGGCTGCGTGCAGTAGGAAGGCCAGACAGGGGGATATTATTGCAAGCAACACCCACATGTGCACACACACACAATGCACATACACATACACAAATATGCACGCAGATGTGTGCACGCATGTGAATGCGCACACTCAGGCATACACGCATATGCATATACACATGTCCTCACCCTGCGTTGAGCCTGCCTACATCCTGGCCTCAGATGCAGCGCCAGGCAGGAAGCAGAGCAGAATCCTCTGCCACAGAAGGCCTGGGGCCACATCAGGACCATCAGCCTCCCCACCCTGTGTCTCTGCCCCAGGAGGCAGGAGGCTCTCAGGATGCAGTACCTCTGGATCTACCACGTCCCTCCTACACCTGGCACTCCATCACAGAACTCCGGGTGCCTTGAACCTGGTTCCAGAGACATGCATAGCCCCTGTCCACCCCTCCACCTCCACCTGGCCTCCTCTTCCTGCTTCATTCTTTTGGATTTGGGGCCTAAGTCCTTCTCCTTTGCCCTCCAGGCTGTGGTGATACCAAGCTTCAAAACCTGGCCTAAATCCCTAGGCCTGGAAAGCCTGCCCACAATCCACAATATCTCAAGGCTTGCTGGTACCTGCAGCTGAGCTCTTTCCCCACCTATTTTTCTGACAGCCCCCAGCAGACATCCACTTCTCACTTGTGGCAGCATAGATTATGGTAACCCCATCCTAATCCAAGTGTGTGGCTGGTAAACTCTCTCCAGTTGAAATACAAAATTTATTAGCATTTACTCTTGGGAAGTTCTTTTTTTTTTTTTTTTTTTTTTGAGAGTCTTGCTCAGTCGACCAGGCTGGAGTGCAGAAGCATGATCTCGGCTCACTGCAACTTCTGCCTTCCAGGTTCAAGCAATTCTCCTGCCTCAGCCTCCCGAGTAGCTGAGATTACAGGCATCCACCACCACACCTGGCTAATTTTTGTATTTTTAGTAAAGTTGAGGTTTTACCATGTTGGTCAGGCTGGTCTCCAACTCCTGACCTTCAGTGATCTGGCTGCTTCGGCCTCCCAAAGTGCTGGGATTACAGGCGTGAGCCACAGTGCCCGGGCTAGGGAAGTTCTTACGTATTGAGGAAAATCTCAATTATTCTACAACCTGCTCCTCTCCACTACCCACTTTGGGGCCAGCTAGAGCATGTCCAGAAAATGCAAACTAATTCTAAGCTCCAAAAGGAGTCTCTTGCAATTAAAAGAGACCAGGAGAGAGCAAGAAGGAATTTCTCCTTCAACATATGTACATGATACAGTAACTGACATTTTCATGACCATTATAACAGGAGACTGGCATCGCCTCTTGCCTGAAGATGAGAAGGCTTGCTGTGTGGGCGTTTCTTCACTCTCTTGCCTGCGATCAGCAGAGTCTCTGTCAGACTAATTGAAGGAAAAGAAGGGTTGCTATGCAAACACAAACAGACGGCATACAGACACAGAGCCTTCGTATTTCAGGTAGACTGTGGGCCTTGCTGCTCCATACCTCCTCTCCCTCCTGGCCATCACTGTTTTTCCTTTATGTCTCTCTCTCTCTCATGCTGGGCCTCTCCAAGCACAGAGGGTTTGATAGAGTTGGTATAGTAAGATCTGATACTCAGCAGCTACTTAGGTTCCAACTTGACCCTGTCTCCTGCCACCGAGATAGCCAGTCATCTGCATTTTGCAGCTTAGAGAACCAGAGGTCTGTGGGACTAGCAGGCTGCCCTGTGTACTTTGTTTCCATGAATTTTTATATTATTTTTAATTGATAGATCATAATTGCATTACATTTATGGCATCTGTGATATTTGATACAGGTACACATTGTGGGGTGATTAAATCAAGCTAATGAACAAATCCCTCACCTCACTTCCTTGACATTTTCTGTGATGATACATTTAGTTATTTTGTTAAATATAACTTAGTTATTTTGAAATATGCATCATTGACTATAGTTACTCTGCTGTGCAACAGATCTCAAAAGCTATTTTTCCTGTCTAGCTGAAACATTGTATTCTTTGACCAATAATTCCCCATTCCTCCCTCTTCCGAGCCTCTGGTAGTCACCATTCTACCCTCTACTATGAATTCAAATTGTTTTAAACGGTGAGGCCCCATCTCTACTGAAAATACGAAAAAAAAAAAAATTAGCCAGGCATGGTGGTGGGCACCTGTAATCTCAGCTACTTGGGAGGCTGAGGCAGGAGAATTTTGAACCCGGGAGACGAAGGTTGCGCCACTGCACTCCAGCTTGGGCGACAGAGCAAAACTTGGTCTCAAAAAAAATTAAAACAAAAAATTGTTTTAAATTCCACATGAAAGTGAAATCATGCATTGTTTGTCTCTCTGTGCCCAGTTTATTTCACTTGCATTTTAAATATCTAGCCACTGGCAACTCTCACCCAAGTGCTCATCTCTGGTTAAAGAGAAAAGAAGACTAATTTGCTGGGATTCAAGGCTGACCAGGCTTGGTGTAGGCCTGTCGCACCTCCTGGCCTGCATTTTTTCCTACTGCCCTACACCCTCTGCCTGAGCAGTCCCCTCTCTCCCTGTGGTTTCCATGACATTGCCACTCTATCATCTCCCGTTTCCTTCCTGGTGCGTCCTGCTGAGCTCCAGACCTGTGTATCCAGCCCCCTATTTAATGCCCGCCCTTGGGTCTTTCGTAGTCATCTCAAAGGTGGTGTGTGTCCATTCTGAACGCTTGAATTCCCACCGCCCCACCTCCCCACACCACCAAATGTGTCCCTACCCCAGCGATTGCTGCCACACTCAGTGGTGTTTTTATTTTCTCATTGCTGGTGCCAGAACAGGGAGCAGCTATCCCTGGCACCTGGCTCTCCACCTGTCTCACCACATCCTCCCATCTGGTTTGTCACCCAGCCCAGCACAGCTTACCTCACCTGTGAGTGGAGAACCCATCCCCTCCCTTCATCTCTGCTGCTCCATCCTGCCCCAGCCATCCTGGGCTCCTCCTGGGGCTACTACAAGAGCCGGGAGGAGCCCATAAAATTTACCACTTTAACTATATGTATAGATATAGATAGAGTTTTTTTGGGTTTTTTGTTTGTTTGTTTTGAGATGGAGTCTTGCTCTGTCACCTAGGCTAGAGTGCAGTGGCATAGTCTCAGCTCACTGCAACCTCCACCTCCTGGGTTCAAGCGAGTCTCCTGTCTCAGCCTCCTGAGTAGCTGGGATTACAGGCACATGCCACCACACCTGGTTAATTTTTGTACTTTTGTTTTTTAGTGGAGACGGGGTTTCCCCATGTAGGTCAGGCTGGTCTCAAACTCCTGACCTCAAGTGATCCACCCACCTTAGTCTCCCAAAGTGCTGGGATTGCAGGCATGAGCCACCACACCTGGTCCACTTTAACCATATTTAAGGGTGCAGTTTAATGGCATTAAGTACATTGAAATTGTTATGCAAACATTCCCACCATCCACCTCCAAAACTTTTACTTCTTCCCAAACTGAAACTCTGAAGCCAGGAAACACAACTCCCCATTCTCCCATCTCCCCCAGCCCCCGGCAACCACCTTTCTACCCTCTGTCTCCTTGAACTGGACTATTCTAGGAAACTCCTGGGAGTGCTATCACACAGTGTTTGTTCTTTTATGTCTGGCTTATTTCACTCAGCGTGTTGTCTTCAAGGTTCATCCACGCTGTAGCACGTGTCGGAATTTCCTTCCCTTTTTAAGGCTGAATAAGATTCCATTGTGTGGACAGACCATACCTCACCTATCCATTCTCCATCAGTGGACACCTGGGTGGCTTCGCGTCCACCTTTTGGCTATTGTGCATAACACTGTTATGAACGCTAGGGTATAAATATGTTTGAGTCCCTACTTTTAATTCTTTTTGGTATATACCCAGGAGTAGAACTGCTGGATCACATGGTAATTCCATGTTTGATATGTTGAGGAAGCATTAAAAACTTTTTAAAACATTAGTAAGATGATGTCTTTCCCCTTCTTAAAGCCCTCCAATGACCTCCCATGGCACATGGTCAGCAGGTGCCCAGCCACTGGGCTCTGCCTGGCCCGGCCTGGCCTTTCCAGCCTTCTCCCCCATCACTCTGCCCCTTTCTTGCCTTATTCCAGCCTCATGGGCCTTCCTCCCACAGCTCAAGGCTCAAAGCTCTTCCCCAAATCATCACTTTCACATAAACTATTCTACTCTCCTCCTGGTCTCCGTTTGAATATTACATTCTCAGGAAAGTCTGGCCTCCTGCCCCAGCCTAAACCTGACGCCCTGATGGAGCCTCATCTCCAGGTTGGTCAGCGTAGGTTCATGCGGGTGGGGCTCACACTCCCATCTCACTACTCCCCTCAGCATCCGGCACATGGAGGGATGAACGGAGCACTCTGCTATGTTACAGGTTGTTGTTACTGCCGCTGCTGTCGTTTTGGAGCAAGACTAAAGCTTATCATATGCCAGCAAGGCAGGACTTGTCTTCATTAAATGGTGGTAGAGCTTCTCCCATTGGTGCTAGTGCCCTTGTCGTGGGTCACACTGGGCACCCCAGGCTCGGCACATTACACTCGACTGGTGTAGCCTGAGCATGTTATTTAGGCTGCTGTTTGTCTGCTAATATAATTCATTGCTCACACACCTGTTTCTATCACCAGACTTAAAGCTAGTTGTGAGTAGGAAGAACATGTGATTTGTTTTTAATCTCACTTGCCATTGACACATCTAGAACCATGCCATCAGTAGGTGCGTCTTTGAAAGGCGACTGAAATGTTGGTGGCTTGGTTGGAATACGACTCTCGAAATTTTACCATGTATTAGCATATTCTGTTTCTAAAAACAGCCTCAAATCAACTTGGCTTCTCAAATGTTAAACAATTGTTGAATCTTTTAAATTGCTATCTAGCCATATTGCAATTAGAGCAAACATATGATGCATCAGCTATGCCAACTCATGAGTGGTTTCAACGATCCCATTTCTCCTTAAATTTGTGGATGTTGTATCAGCATTCAGACTGTGTACATAAGTCATTTAAATTCCTCTATGTGCGTATATATGAATGTTCATAAGAACGACCGTTTACTGAACTCCTACATCTCTTAAATCTGCAGTGTTAGGCTCTTACACTATGCTAAGGGATTCATATATATATATATAATTCCTCCACGTATATTCATATATATAAGTTATATATATGAACACATAGGGATATATACATATATAGTGCTTTATACATATGAATACATGAATATATATGTATATACATATATATGAAGATATATATATATATATAGCCCTTAGCAGAGTATAACAGACCAACACTATGGGTTTATATATGGCATCTACATATATATGAATATACATTCATATATATAATTTATATATATGAATATATACATCTTGTAAACCCATATGTTGGTCTGCTATACTCTGCTAAGGGCTATACATACATGTATATATCTTCATATATATAATTTAATCAGTATGTAATTAAACACTGTAATATAAGTGTTTTTATCCCAGGTTTATAGAAAGAAAATTTGATTTTTAGAAAGACTGAATAATTCCCTTAAGGCTACATAGCACATAAGTGGTAGCTCTGATTTAAACTCTGGACTATCTGACTTCAAATCCTGTGCTCTGCATATTTTTCATGGATAATGAGTTGGCTTTATCTTCACTAAAATTCTTGCAAAGCCCATTTCCTTCTACCCTGCATCCTCAGTGAGAAACAAAACAACCACATCCTCTGAATGAATCTTATTTCTCAAGGCGGGGACGCATCCCTGAGGGCTGAGATTGCAGTGTAGGGAAAACATCCGTATTGTAAGAGTCGGGGCAGGCTGGGCCATACCACAGTAAGAAACAACCTCAAAATCACAACGACATACAACAGTAAACAGTTGATTTCTAGTTCACATTGGTGTCCATGGCTGGCCAGCTCAGCTTCCGCTCCACACCCGGAACTGAGTGGCGGCCTCTGTCAGAAGCACTGCTGATCTTGAGACAGAAAGGAAAGAGGAGATGATGAAAACTCATGAAAAAATGAGTTCATTGGCCAAAGTAAGTCACAACTCACTATAGTCCATTATAGAATTCTCTTTCACTGTGGAAGAAGCAAATGATTCTAACCCAGTATGAACACTTTTGCTCCTTATCTCACAAACCCACAGCACTGTGCTTTTCCCAGCAGAACACCATGAAAATTACCTTTTTTTAAATTTAAAAAGACATTTAATCTAAGAATTTAGAACTCAGAACTCATATACTTTTCTTTGTTCAGGTATATAAAATGGAGGCGCTTTTAATAAACACAACCATACAGATATAATAAAATTGTTCAAAATTTTCTAAAATTCAAACACAGAATTTTCCACGTATACACTGTATTTCCTGAGTAACAGGCATTAACTCAAAGATTAGAAATATTTTCAGGTCTGGTGCAGTGACTCCTGACTGTAATCCCAACACTTTGGGAGGCCAAGGCCAGGGATCACTTGAGCCAAGGAGTTTGAGACCAGCCTGGCCAACATAAGGAGACCTTGTTTCTACAAAAAAATTAGCCATGCATGGTGGCACGCATCTGTAGTCCTGGCTACTCACTAGGCTTACATGTCAGGATCACCTGAGTCCAGGAGGTTGAGGCTGCACTCCAGCCTGGACAACAGACACTTCACCCTGTCTCAACAAAAAAAGAAAAGAAAAAAGATAAAAAGGCCGGGTGCGGTGGCTCACGCCTATAATCCTAACACTTTGTGAGGAAAAAAGATAAAAAGGCCGGGTGCGGTGGCTCACGCCTATAATCCTAACACTTTGTGAGGCCAAGGCGAACGAATCTCTTGAGCCCAGGAGTTCAAGACCAGCCTGGCGAAACCCCATCTTTACAAAAAATACAAAAAAAAAAAAAAAAAAGCCTGGCGTGGCGCTGCGCACTTGTGGTCTCAGCTACTTGGGAGGCTGAAGTGAGAGGATTGCTTGAGCCTGGGAGGTAGAGACTGCAGTGAGCTGTGATTGCACCACTGCACTCCAGCCTGGGTGACAGAGTAAAACCATGAAAGAGAGAGGAGAGGAGAGGAGAGGAGAGGAGAGGAGAGGAGAGGACGGAAGAGGAGGGGAGAGGAGGGGAGAGGAGGGGAGAGGAGGGGAGAGGAGGGGAGAGGAGGGGAGAGGAGGGGAGAGGAGGGGAGAAGGGGAGAAGAAGAGAAGAAAGAAAAAGAGAGAGAGAAGAAAGAAAGAGAGAGAGGAAGGAAGGGAAGGGAAGGGAAGGGAAGGGAGGGGAGGGGAGGGGAGGGAAGGGAAGGGAAGGGAAGGGAAGGGAGGAAAAAGAAAAGAAAAGAAAGGAAGAGAGAGAAAAAAGAGAGAAAGAAAGAAGGCAAGTAAGCAGGGAGGGAGGGAGGGAGGGAGGGAGGGAGGGAGCTGTATTTTCTCTACTAGGTCTTGGCGCTGAATCCTCACCAGAGCGCTCTGTCAGCGTGTGGAGTGCTTTTCTGGCAGTGCAGCTTGTTGTTCGGTCTCACTCTTTGGAGTGATTGGTTCAACAGGGCTGCCTCTGCCTGGCTCCTTAGCTGTTTGGTGATCACCCAGCATCTCCTCTATTCATCAGTACTGTCCCCTACGATGAGCTCCTGTTTGTCTGGGAGCTTCATTCCATTTTCCTGTAATCTACTCTACTCTGCTTATTCAAAGCTCCCATAATTTTCTCATGTGGACTGAGCTTAATTTAAACAGCTTCAGAAACATTGAGTTTGCCAGCAACACTTCATTTTAGGCAAATTTTCCATATTTTACACCCTATTATGCACAATATGAGCAAGATCTGCTGAAATCCCCTAAGTAATTACTATTGCTACCATGACAGCAGCAAGCCAGGCCACATCTGGACCGTGTGCAAACTTTGCAAGTGCCATGGCAGTGGCAGTTGCCAATTTCTGACAGGGGACATGAGTTTCCATTGAGCTTCCAGTGCTCCTAGACCTGTCCACCATGCATGCGGGTGATTGCAATATCCGTCCCATCCAGTGCTCAGGTGGAATGGAGTTCCTTGGGACATAGGATACCTGTTTACTGTGTTTGGTCATCAGTAGCTGGATTTGAATCCCATCTCTGCCAGAGACTTGCTTGTGCAAATTATTTAACCACACCCTTTTTCAATTTCAGCATCTATGAAGAAAAGGCACTAAAACTTATGGGCTGGGCACGATGGCTCACGCCTGTAATTCCAGCACTTTGGGAGGCTGAGGTGGTCAGATCATGAAGTCAGGAGTTCGAGACCAGCCTGGCCAACATGGTGAAACCCTGTCACTACTAAAACTATAAAAAAATTAGCTGGGCATGGTGGCGGGTGCCCGTAATCCCAGCTACTTGGGAGGCTGAGGCAGGAGAATTACTTGAAACTGGAAGGCAGAGGTTGTAGCGAACCAAGATCGTGCCACTGCACTCCAGCCTGGGCAAAAGAGCGAAACTTCATCAAAAAAAAAAAAAAAAAACCACTTACTTCATAAGGTTGCTGTAAATATCAACATTTAAACAAGATTCTAGATAACTCCACTGGTAGACCACGTGACTTGTAACTGACCAGTAAATGCAAATGACATGGGAGCAGAGTCTCTGTTTTGTTCACTGCTAGATCCCAGGAGAAGGGCAATACCTGGTCAGTATTTGTTGAGTGAAGATGCGAACAAGCTTGCGACCTAGGACCCAGGTGTTTAGCTGGTTGCTCGCTTTTCTTCCTGGTTAAATGGTTCCAGGACAGGGGCAGTGTCTATCTGGCTTACCTCTGTATTCCCAGCACCTATTCCACTACCTGGCACAGACAATGCTCTCAATAAATATTAGTCCAATAAATGAATTAACAAAGACAACGTGCATAGCACATTTCCTTTTGGTAACAAGTACATGATGAATGTCAGCTGTATATCTGATAGGAGCTCCTGAGACCGAATGAGCCTACTTGAGACCTGATATTCCATAGATATGAATATTACAGATTTCTTCATGTGCAGCAGCTCTAAGTGTCTTATTGGATACTACTCCAGACTGATGCTCAGAGAGCATCTACAGCAGAACTATCCAATATGGTAGCCACTGGCGACAGGCGGCTTTTTCAATTTACATTAACTCAAATTAAACAACATTTTAAAACTCTGTTCCTCAGTTGCGCTGGTCCCATTTCAAGTGCCAATAACCACACGTGGTTAGCGACTATCATTTCAGACAGTGTAAATGTAGATACAAAATTCACTACTACATAGAAATTCATTTTTATGGAAAACAGGCATACTACCATGGTGTCCTCTGATACTTCTTGAGCCTATGAGCACATATCCAAGGTGCTTCACAAACATATCAAAATACATCTGGGAACAAGAGGGGGAGGGTTACCCTTTTGTGTCAACTTGATTGGACCACAGATGCTCAGATATTTGGTCAAACATTATCCTGGGTGTCTCTGTGGGGGTGTTTCTGGGTGAGATTAACATTTGACTTGATGGATTGAGTAAAGCAGATTGCCCTCCCCAATGTGGGTGGGCCACGTCTAATCAGTTGAGGCTCTGAAGGGAACAAAAAGGCTGAGTAAAGGAGAATCTGTTGTCCCTCACCTGTCTTCAAACTGGGACACTTGTCTTCTTCTACCTTAGGATGTGGACTCAGACGGAACTTATACCATCGGCTCTCCTGAGTCTTCAGCTCACTGATTGCAGATTCTGGGGTTTCTCAGCCTCCATGATCATAGGAGCCAATTCCTTATAATAAGCCTCTCTCTTATGATGTGTATATATATATATATATAGAGAGAGAGAGAGAGAGAGAGAGATCATATATATATAGATCATATATATATAGATAGATCATATATATATATATCATTTCACACAACACAATATAGACGAAAAATTCTTTCTCTTTCTCTTTCTGTCTCTATATATGTATGATATGTATGATATGGTTTGGCTGTGTCCCCACCCAAATCTCATCTTGAATTGTAGCTCCCACAATTCCCACATGTTGTGGGAGGGACCCAGTGGGAGGTAATTGAATCAGTGTTGGCAGATCCCACACCTGGTGAGGACCCTTCCCCATTTGCAGAAGGCCACCTTCTTGCTGTCCTCCCATGGTGGAGAGGAGATGGAAAGAGATCATCTGTCTCGTGTCTCTTCTTGTAAGGGCTCTCATCCCATCGTGAGGCTCCATCTTCACAACCTCATACCTGCCCAAGTCCCCACCTCCTAATACCACCACATTGAGGGTGTGACTTCAACATAGAAATTGTGGGGAACACGAACATTCAGTCCATAACAGCATCTGACACCGTGCCTGACACATGGGAGGGGCTTCATATGTTAAGTTTGAGTTGAACAACAGTTCTCAACCGTGTTGAGAACCGTGGCATACTGAAGTTACCTGTTTAAAAATTATCAGCTTATATGATCACACCACCGTACTCTACCCTGGGTGACAGGACTGACTCTCTCTCTCTCTCTCTCTCTCATGAGAACATGGTGTTTCTCTTGCCAATGGGCTAAACAAAGACCTCCGCGCCGGGTAACATTTGGGCAGGCCTCTTCACACACCCCTGTCCTTCTCTGTCGCACTTGGCTAACGCCAACAACCTATGTGTGAATAGTATAAAGAGATGGCTCCCTCCCTCCCTCCGTCCGTTCTTTTCACTTTCTTTTCTCTTTTCTTTCTCTCTCTCTCTCTCTCTCTTCCTTTCATGCTATATATATATATATATATAGCAGTCTCCCTAGCCTCTCCCCACTTGATGCCCTCTGTGGTTTTTCCCATTAACCAGGCTCCAGGGGTCTAACAGGAGCCTGACCAGTTCACCTGAAGTTCAGGAAACAAAAGACTTGATATATATGTACACACATGCGCACACATATATACACATATCTATACATATATATATTTATATATGTATATATATGTATAAAATTATCAGCTTAAAAAAAGTCCTGATCCATGGTCCCTATCCCGAGGGATTCTGCTCTGGGGCACAGTCTGGACATTTTAAGCTCCTCTAATGATTCTAACGTGTGGTCAAGGTTGAGAACCACTGGCATAGAAAGAACACCTCGGCCGGGTGCGGTGGCTCACGCCTGTAATCCCAGCACTTTGGGAGGCCGAGGCGGGCAGGTCACAAGGTCAGGAGATCGGGACCATTCTGGCACACAAGGTGAAACCCCCTCTCTACTAAAAATACAAAAAAATTATCCAGGCGTGGTGGCGGGCGCCTGTAGTCCCAGCTACTGGGAGGCTGAGGCAGGAGAATGGCGTGAACCGGGGAGGCGGAGCTTGCAGTGAACCGAGATGGCGCCACTGCACTCCAGCCTGGGCAACATAGCAAGACCCCGTCTCAAAAAAAAGAAGGAACACCTCAAAACCTCTTGCTCTCCAGTGCACAGAGGGACACGTGCCGCAGGGCTCCCGCCTGAGCAGCTGCTCCCTCCACCCGTGCTCCCGCCGCCCACGCTGCCCCCCACGCGTCTCAGCCCTCCTGGTGGTCCGCGCAGCCTCCGCACGCACGTTCCTCGGGTCTGTTTTCAATTCTCCCGAGTGCATTTCTGCGTCATTAACTTTCTCCCAAGAGTCAAAGGCCACTCACCCTCAAATCAAATGTAAGTTCCAGAACCTGGAGAAGTTGTAGAGCCTTTCTATAAAAAGTTAGGTGATTCAACCTGAGCACCATGATGAAACCCCATCTCTACAAAAAAATACAAAATTTAGCTGGGCGTGGTGGGCTCGCCTGTAGTCCCAGCTACTGGGAAGGCTGAAGGGGGAGGATCACTTGAGCTCATGGGGTGGAGGCTGCCGTGAGCCGTGACTGTACAGCATTGCACTATAGCCTGGGTGACAGAGCGAGACCTTGTCTCAAAAAAATAAAAATAAAAATAAAAATAAAAAAAAAAAAAAAAAGATTAGGTGATGGAAAGGAAAAAGGAAGACTGGAAGACTGAGGTGCTGGAAATGACAGTGATAAAGGAGTCTCAACTCAAAGGTTTAGAAAAAGGCAAAATTATCCAATTAACTCACAAGAGTTTTGTTGGGCTGGGCTCAGGTCTGTTAATCCCAGCACTTTGGGAAGCTGAGGAGTGTGGATCCCTTGAGCCCAAAAGTTTGAGACCAACCTGCCAACATGGCGAAACCCCGTCTCTAAAAGAAATGTTTTTAAAAAATAGTTAACAATGCCATGTGCAACTCTGAAGTACACAGCTTTGGGAAAATGTCAGTAATATCACTGAAAGGGAATGTTGGACTTCAAGAGCTTCTCGTATCCTGGAAGCACACCAGTAATCAGCTTCCTTCTCCACCGGGGGGTAGGGCTGTCTCCAACTCTCTGGAGGCTGGGGAGGGAGGAATCCCTTACACTGAGCTGGTGAGCAAGGCCATGCTCCAGCTGAAGGCTCTGGAGTCTTCAGACCTCACCGAAGTCGTGGTTTATGGCTACTATTTGTACAAGCTCCAGACCAAGTGGATGCTCCAGTCCATGCCCGAGTGGAACCACCAGCGCCAGGAGTGAGGGATGCTCAGGCTTGCGGAAGCATGAATCCCCTCGAAGTAGGCCCTCGGATGAAGCGAACCAGCTTCCAGCCAATGCGATGAAGGCCTGGATGTAGAGATTACATTGTGCCCAGAGCTGGTGGGATTCCTCCAGCTTGGTTTAAACTCTGCTCCAGCCTGATAAGCTAAGGGAGAACCATCTGTTTAGGGGTCTCTGACTTTGCTCTGAGTCTTGTGAATATCTCTTTCACGGTTGCCAATAAAATAAAAATTAAATTAAATTAAAAAACAGAAAATTGCAGAAGAGAAAGCAGAAGAAACTAGAGAGTTGAGCTCCCGAGTTTTGATTCCGTTGTGAGTCAATGTGCAGGAAGCTGAGGAGCCGGGAGGCTGCTAATCTTAGACCTGGCTCAGTCCTACCCCACGGGCAGCAGCTGTTGCAGGAGTGTGGACGCAGGCGGGCACCGGCGTGTCTGGGTGCTGATTTGGGGCATGTTTCTTTTCTCGTTGATTTGTCGCGGCATTAGGGAGTCTAGATAAGGACAACTATTAACTCTGAGGCCCTTAAAGAACAAGTTGGAAGTGAAACCGAGCTCTTCCTGGTTTCTTATTTGCTACTCTGGAGAAAAGAGGTGATTAATACTGGTGCTAGTAGGCCTTTAATGCTCTCAGCACCTGTAGGTTAGTAACTGAGACTCTCAAACTTCAGATTATTTCACAATCAATGGCTAATAACCTGAGCAGACGCATTCACTTATAATTTTTACATATGTACATGCAAGGCTTGCAACTATGAGTGCCCTCCGACAATGAAACAGATGCAAAATAGAAATCATGTTATCAGATGATGCCACAGTTGTCTCGCAATGGCTTTGTGGAAGGATTTTTCATGGGAATTTTTCCATCTCTTTATACTTTCCACACACAGGTTGTTGGCGTTAGCCAAGTGCGATGGAGAAGGACAGGCATGTGTGAAGAGGCCTGCCCAAATGTTACCCTGTGCGGAGGTCTTTGTTTAGCCCATTGGCAAGAGAAACACCAGCACCACATTCTTGGTGAAAAGCCTCTTTCACAGAGAGAGTGCATTCAAGGAGAAAATCAGGCTTGAATTGCCATTTCTGAGGCAGAGCTTGAAAGACAGATGGAAGGAGTAGGTTCCATGGGAAAGGAAAGGAGGAAAGAAAGGGGATGGCCTCACTTGCCAAAGTAAAGCTGAGCTGTGGCTGAGAGCTCTTTCAAAACTGCCAGGAACCTTGGGAGCCGTACACTTCTCTCTCCCGGGAGGAGACCCAGGGCCAAGTGACACTTCAGTAACTGGAAATCCCTTCTCCAAGGCCAGAGCCCTGTGCAGAAAGCATGGGAAGACTTCAACAAAGCCCTCTCTTCTTCTCTAGCAAAGTAACTGTGCAGTCAGGAAAAGACAGAAAATTCCTAAGTAGAGGGGTTCTTAACTTAGACTCCACAGGCTAGTCTAGAGGGTCATGAACAAGCTCTAGGAGGTCTGTGCACACCCTGAATTTATGCGGAAGCTGAGTTTGGGTGGAGTTCAGAAGAAGGGTTCTATGCCCAGTCGGTCATGTTTAGCGGACATGTTCATTTCCCAACCATCGTCCTGCCTGCATTTTCTGTTCTTCACCACTGTAGATGTAGTTGGCCTCACCATGTTCCTTTCTGAGACACATAATTTTTCTTGATGTTCTGAAGTACTGGTTGGTATATATTAAAAGTAGATGTTGTAAAGGGACATATTTTCCAAATCTTTTTGTTAAAATCCACATGAAACATTGTCTTTGGGCAATGGAATGGCCAAACTGCCTCTTTGGACAGGACACGTTGTATTTGTGTTCTGGTCTAGGGAAGAGCAGAAAGGAGCAAGTGCTCGTGGGCTCCCTGCCAACACGCCTATGGTTAGGCCGGATTAGCCAGTGTCTTGCAGGGCTGCGTTTTGTCTCACTTTGCTGTGCATGTAGTGTATATGATCAGCAAACAACCTAATTTTATAGCACCTACTCTTTCTAGATGTTAAAGAGGTTGCCAGTGTTTGACCAAAGTTCAGTTAGTAAGCAATTTTGTAAGTTTTGTAAATTAAAATTCACAGGAAAGACTGTCTTCTAAAAATGACTTGTGAACATTGTGAACATCACCTCTAAGCATTGCACATGCATCGATTTGCCCACGGGGTTGATAGATGTGAGAAGAGGAAGGGTTCTAGGCCAGAATGTCCCTGTGTAGAAGATGCTTTCAGGACATGGCCTTTGTTGCATGTATGCAGTTAATGCATATGAATTTCCATCATCTCTGAATTACGTAGCCTAAGAATTTAGAAGTACACATATATGTTAAAAGTAGAGAATATAAAATAATACACTTTAGATTTTTCTACTAACTTACAGGTATGATTATCTTTCGAGAATGGTGTTAAATTTGATCTCTTGGAGAAGGGTGCAGAGGGAAGTTTAGACAACTTCAGGCTGTCTGACCATGGTTCTATCTGTGTATTTTCATTAATTTTGGTCTCCAGTAAGGAATAAACAAGTCCTATGTGCCCAAAGTGTGTTCAAAGCAGAGGTAGGAAAACAACCCCTTTATAAACGTGGGTTGTTTTATAAAGAGATTGTTTAACTACCTCTGCTTTGAACACACTTTGGCCATTTTTGTTTTGTCAGTTTATAGGAAGGACTGTCTTCTGGGAGTGACCTCTGTTAACCCACCTCTTGGACGGAGCCAGACACATTTTCACGCTTCCTCATCGGGGCAATAGAGCTGGGAGGAGATTGACAGTGGAGCTCCTTGCTGGTAACTCCATATCTAGAGGACAATTTGGGGTTATCACCGCAGTTCCAAATGTGCAGTTTTTAGTAAGTGCTTGTGTTTATTATAGACTATGTTCATTCTTTATTTTTAAATTCTGGGGTACATGTGCAGGATGTGCAGGTTTGTTACTTAGGTAAACATGTGCCATGGTGGTTTCCTGCACCTGTCAACCCGTCACGTAGGTGTTAAACCCAGCACACATTAGGTCTTTTCCCTAATGCTTTACCACCACCACCCCCCACACTCCCCTGACAGGCCCTGGTGTGTGATGCTCCCCGACCTGTGTCCATGTGTTCTCATTGTTCAGCTCCCACTTATGAGTGAGAACATGCAATGTTTGGTTTTCTGCAGGCATTAGTTTGCTGAGCATAATGGCGTCCAGCTCCATCCATGTCCCTGCAAAGGTAGACCATGTTCATTCTTTATCTCACAACATCGATGGTTTTTTAGATGTCTTGAGATGACAATGTATGTTAAAAAGTAAAGCTAGTGAATTGGCCCATTTGTAAATGTCTTTTAGTATAATTAACACAGAAGAAGCCTCTTGAACATGGCATTCCGAAGCCACCTCTGAGCAGTGCACCCCCAGGACTCATTAACTGGGTCAGCAACAGAGCGGCAGAAGGAGCATGAGGAAGGAACTACACAGACACATTGCTATTTCCATCTTGATGATAACCATTGATGTACATGTATATCTCTTTGAGGATTACTGTAAGAATACACTGCTAAATAACTCAGTGGACACATACCTTCTTGCTAACATTTTACTAGGATAGCTCTGATCTTTCTCTTAGCATTATATCCTGTTGCTTTATACCTTATTTTATTTTATTTTATTTTTTGAGACAGAGTCTCACTCTGTCGCCCAGACTGGAGTGCAGTGGTGCGATCTCTGCTCACTGCAAGCTCCGCTCCCTCGGTTCATGCCATTCTGCTGCCTCAGTCTCCCGAGTAGCTGGGACTATAGGCGCCTGCCACTACACCCGACTAATTTTTTGTATATTTAGTGGAGACGGGGTTTCACTGTGTTAGCCAGGATGGTCTCGATCCCCTGACCTCGTGATCCACCCGCCTCGGCCTCCCAAAGTGCTGGGATTACAGGCGTGAGCCACCGCGCCCAGTGCTTTATACCCTATTTTAAATTGAGCATTAAGGGAATGCGGTATTTTAATTGTAACTCTGCCAACATCTTTATTCAGAGGACTGTTGCCATTTTTGTCTTTCAGGAAATTTTTGTCTCCGTGAAAGGCAAAATTACATTTTTTTCCTGATTGAAATGGTGTAGTGTATTCTTGGTTATCAAAATACTCTTGGCTTTGGGACGTTAAGTTGATAAATATTTGTCGGGTGTGAAAACATGATACATATTGTGTGCTCTCAACAACATAACAATATGCATTTAATTATGTGCATATACACACACAAGGACTTAGAAGAGCAAGGTCACATGTAATCTGGGGCCTGGATAGAACAAAAAGGCAGAGGAAAGGAGAACTTGTTCTCTTTTCCTGAGCTGAGACATCCCTCTCTTTCTGCCTATGGACACTGAAACTCTTCCTTCTCGAGGCTTTAGCCTCAGATGGGAGTTACAACATCCGCTTTCCTGGTTCCCAGGCCTTTGTACTTGAACTGAATGTCACCGCTGGCTTTTCTGATTCTCCAGTTTGCTGACAACAGATCTTTAGACTTCTCATCCTCCAAAATTGCATAAGCCAGTTCCCATAGTAAATCTCTGATATATCTATGGATATAGATACAGATATATTCAATGGGTTCTGCTTCTCTGGAGAACGCTAATACATGAGCCAAGTAATGAAGGGACAGGAAGGCCAAGTGCATATCCTGTGCAAGGCTTCGAAGGCCTCTGAGATCATGATGTGTGGTCCACAGAGGGGTTCACATTCTCTCATCTGTTTCACTCAACAGGCGCCTGTTAAGTACCAACTATGTACCAGATGGTCTTAGGTCCTGGGGACGCAACAGGGAACCTGACTGACCAGGGTCTGTCCCCATGGAATTTACATTTTAATGGCAAAGACTGACAATAAACAAATAAATAAAATAACTAGGATTATGGGAAGTTTCATTCAAAGGGAAAAAAAGAGTCACAACAGAGAAGAATGAGTCAGACACACATTAGAGGAGGTGGACAGCAAGCCATCTTTCAGACGACTCTCAAGCTGAGTTTCGAGAGATGAGAAATTTCTGCTATGAGAAGAGACCAAGAAAGACTAATCCAGGTGAAAGGAAAGTCCATTAAAGACCTTGAGGTTCAAAGAGTTCAACATGTTCTAAGATCTGAAAAGGACATCAGCATTACTGGAGCATCATGAGCGAGGGAGGATGGGAGCCAATGTGGCTTGAGACGGAGGTAAGGGAAGATTGCACTGGAACTTGAGGCATGGTGGGAAGCCACTGACAAGTTGTAAGCAAGGAAGTGAGATAATGTGATTGACATTGTTCAAAGATCATTCAGGCTGCTGACTGAAGAGTGGACTACAGTGGTCAAGAGTGGCCGCAGGGAAGCCATTTAGGACTCTATCGTCATGAGCCAGGGGAGGTGATGATGGACTGTCCCACAGATGGTGACAGAGGGGAAGAGTGGTAGATGGATTTGAGATATGGCTCTTTGGAAGGTGGAATCCATGGAGCTCGCCGAATGCCGAATGTGTGAAAGAAAAGGACTGGTGAGGAAAATGGAGACACTGAGGGCCTGGGGCTTTAGTGATGGGGTAGACGGCGACAGAAACGGAGAACACTGGAAGAGAAATTTTAGATGAAGCAGAAAGGCAGATTTGAAATTCACGTGGGATATGTTCCGTTTGAGTCGCCTGTGAGTCAGCAACTGAATATGTCAACAGACAATTTACCAGATTAGCACCCAAGGGAAAGAGCTGGATTAAAGATAGACATTTAGGGCCAGGCCCGGTGGCTCACGCCTGTAATCCCAGCCCTTTGGGAGGCCAAGGCGGGCGGATCACGAGGTCAGGAGATCGAGACCACGGTGAAACCCCGTCTCTACTAAAAATACAAAAAATTAGCCGGGCATGGTGGCGGACTCCTGTAGTCCCAGCTACTCGGGAGGCTGAGGCAGGAGAATGGCATGAACCCGGGAGGCAGAGCTTGCAGTGAGCCAAGAATGCACCACTGCACTCCAGCCTGGGCGACGGAGCCAGACTCCGTCTCAGAAAAAAAAAAAAAAAAATAGACATTTAGATGTCACAAGTACATGGATGGTGTTTCAAAGTTATGGAAATATAGAGGCAGAAAGAGCAGAACGAATGGGAGAGAAGAGGGCTTGAGCGGAAGCCCTGGGAATGTCTGTTTAGAAGCCAGAAGTGGAGGCGGAATCGGCAAAGGAGAAGGAGCAGCCAGTAATGAAGCCATCTTGGATGCTGGGATGCCTACAGGGAGGCACTGCAAATTTCCACATAGAGTTGAGCCCTCAGTCAGGTTTGCAATTCAGTGTGAAGCCAGTTAGTGTAAGTTTCTCAAACAATATTCAGTAGTTCAGTCCAATCACAAAGAAAGTAGATCATTGGGTTCAACCAGGGTTGGGTGAGCGAGTGATTTTTGCTGGGTGAGTGTAAAGGAGAGTAGGAAGTTAGCAAGAAGGAGAGAAGGTAGTAGCCAGGACATAGGGCATTTAAAATCAAGATTCCAAAAGAGATGCAGTTTCTGCTGATGACAAGACACAGAATAAGACGATGAGAGTCCATGACTGGGGTTTAGGGAAGGAAAGGATCACTTTGGAAAAGGGAAGTTTAGAAGGTAAACAAAGGAAAAAACTGAGAAGCAGAATGTTGGGTCACATTTTCTTAGTTTACTGAATTAAAAGCGAATGAAATTAGAAGAAAGGATACGAAGAAAAACTGAGAATTTAAAAAAACAACAGAGAATAGGCATGACAAGGAACTTGCTAGGTGACTAGGACATGACGCGGCTGAGGGAGGAATAAAGGCATCAGTTTCAAAGGAGCATGAGGTTTTACAAAACAAAAAGTTTCGGAATCAGCAGCTGGGAGGAGAGAGGATGCACACCCTACTTCCTGGGAAATGAGAAGAAGGAAAATATTTGTCCCACAGAGACCACCAGGCCCAGAGGGAAGGCTTTGAGAAGATGGATAAAGGTCAACTTTAGATTTAAATTGTACAGAATGACTTCTGTTCTATCCCTCCCTTATGAGTCAGGGAACTGATGTCCACTGCAGGGTAAAAAGGCATCCTATTTCCACGGACAGTGGTTGGTTCAGAAATGGATACAGAACCCAACGCTCACCATTTAGACCTGGGCAGAAATTTGCTGGAGGCCTCCAGCAAGGTGATTTCCCACTCTGAAGGCTGTGGAAAGCCAGCTTCTCTCATGTCAGGCACGAATGAGGGAACATGTGGCTCTGAGAGCTACTGGCAGCTGGGTTCCAGAACTGTGATGAGAGCCAGGTTTAGGTTAAAATCAACACTGCAACAGGCACGGTGAAGAACACAGACAGAAGCTACTGCTTCTGGCCAGGCGTGGTGGTTCATGCCTGTAATCGCAGCACTTTGGGCAACTGAGGCAGGAGGATCCCTTAAGCCCAGGAGTTCAAGACCAGCCTGGGCAACATAGGGAGACCTCGTCTCTACTGAAAAACTGTAAAAATTAGCCAGGCATGATGATGTGCACCTGTGGGCTCAGCTCAGTTGATCCCAGGAGGCTGAGCAGTGAGTTGTGACCATGCCACTGCCCTTTCACATGGGTAACAGAATAAGATCCTGTGAAGAAGAAGAAGGAGAAGGAGAAGGAGAAGGAGAAGAAGAAGAAGGAGGGAAGGAAGGAAGGAAGGAAGGAAGGAAAGAAGGAAGGAAGGAGAAGAAGAAGAAGAAGAGGAGGAAGAGAGGAAGGAGGAAGGAAGAAGGAAGGAAGAAGAAGGAAGAAAGAAGAGGGAAGGAAGACAAAGAAAAAGAGGAAGAGGAAGGAAGAAGAAGAAAAGAAAGAAGGAAGGAAGAAAAAGAAAAAGAGGAAGAGGAAGGAAGAAGGAAGAAGGAGGAAGAAGGAGAAGGAGAAGAAGAAGGAGAAGGAGAAGGAGAAGAAGAAGAAGGAGGGAAGGAAGGAAGGAAGGAGAAGAAGAAGAAGAAGAAGAGGAGGAGGAGGAGGAAGAGAGGAAGGAGGAAGGAAGGAAGAAGAAGGAAGAAAGAAGAGGGAAGGAAGACAAAGAAAAAGAGGAAGAGGAAGGAAGAAGAAGAAAAGAAAGAAGGAAGGAAGAAAAAGAAAAAGAGGAAGAGGAAGGAAGAGGAAGGAAGGAGGAAGAAGGAGGAAGAAGGAGAAGGAGAAGGAGAAGAAGCTGCTTCTTCATGCCATCCGTGAGTCGCTGCTGCTACCTTGAAGGTCAGCCCAATCTCTGGATTTTCTCTTCTATAAACTCATACATTTCTTCATTTTTTAAAAACCAGATTGAGCCAAAAGCATCCAAGGAATGACTTTGAGCTTCCTGAGAACTACAACTTCATATTCCTCATTTATCCACCATAGCCTATGTCTCTTAGAAGATGCATTCTTCATTAATTTTGTCTTATTTTATTTTGAGACAGGGTCTCACTGTGTCACCCAGGGTGGAGTGCAGTAACATGATCACAGCTCACTGCAACCTCAACCTCTTGGGCTCAAGCAATCCTCCCACCCCAGTCTCCCAAGTAGCTGAGACCACAGGTGCATGCCACCACACCCAGCTAATTTTTTGTATTTTTTCGGTAGAGACAGGGTTTTACGATGTTACCCAGGCTGGTCTCCAACTATTGAGCTCAAGTGATCCTCCTGCCTTTGCCTCCCAAAATGCTAGGATTACAGGCATTTGCCATCATGCCTGACCAGGTTCATTTATGTTTATTGACCTGACGAAGAATGGTCCCTTTACCAAGATGTTTTGTTGTTTATTTCTTGAAGGGAAATAAACCCAAATTAATTGGTAGAAATACAGAAAGATAATAGAATGTATCAGGGAGGAAGAGAATGTATCAAGGGAATTAATTTTTTAGGAATCATTAGAACAAGAATTTTGTCCATTTTTAAATTTTTATAGATTTAGGGGATTTTTTTTTACAATTTTACAAATTTTTACAAGTGTTTTTACAATTTTTACAATTATTTTTCAGTTTTGTTACACATTACATGGATATTTGGCATAGTGGTGAAGTCTGGGCTGTTAGGGTACCCATCACCCAAATTGGGAATATTGTACCCAATAGATAATTTCTCATCCCTCACCCTCCTCCCACCTTTCCAAGTCTCCAATGTCTATTGTCTTACTCTCTATGTCCATGTGTGCACATTATTTAGTTCCCACTTATAAGTAAGAATGTGTGGCATTTGACTTTCTGTTTCTGAGTTGTTTCACTTCAGATGATGTCCTCCAGCTCCATCCATGTTGCTGCAAAAGACATGATTCTTTTTCATGGCTGAGTACTATTCCATTGTGTATATGTACCAAATTTTCTTTAACCAGTCATCTGCTGGTGGACACTTAATTTCTTATCTTTGCTATTGTGAATAGTGCCACAATGAACATAAGAGTGCAGGTATCTCTTTTATATAGTGGTTTCTTTTCTTTTGAGTGGATACTCCATAGTGGGATTGGTGATCAAATGGTAGTTCTATTTTTAGTTCATTTTGTTTACTGCTGAATCCCTAGCATCTAGAACAGATAAGGCACTTTTAGAATATTTATCAAAGTCTTCCTTCCGAGAATATTGATCAAGGGTCCACAAAGTATCAGACACTGTACTAGCCTCCGTGTTAGGGTATGGGAAAATGGCATATGAGTCTCAAATGGCAAAAAGCCAAGCTTCGGACCGGACCCCAGGGTGACCGTGGGACCCATGGATGCAGCCTGGAAATTCTGACTTGGCCTCCAGACCTTCACGAGTCCCACTCATGTTTCAACATGACACATCCTTATTTCACCACAGAGACAGAGCTGGTCCCGTGGCCAGAGTTCATCGCCCTGAGGACTGATTACCTCCTGGGAATAATATTTTTCCCCTTTACACAAATTGTCAGAGGCCTCCCACACAATTCCCTTTAGGCCCTTGATCTGTGAGGCTCCTGGGGTTTTTCCACAGTGGAGCAAATAACATCAGTCACGAGAAAGCCGCAGCAGACAAATCTTCGTGGTCAGGCAAAAGCACAAAATGAGCGTCTCTATTGCAAGTCAAAACAGGGCAGTGGATATTGGCAGAGGTGGGGCCAGCCTCGGGCATGCAGGCAGAGGCTGGAGCACAGCTCCGGGAATGGGCAGAACCCCCTCCACTCCCTGGGGAAGAAGGAGAGCTCACCTCTTGACTTTCTATCCATATCTGAGTTTCTGAGGGATAAAACCATCAGTCAATCAGGTTGTCCTTAGAATGCAAGGCCGTCATGGGGTTCCTACCAACAGAAGGAAGCTGGTGGTGTACACTCCAAGCTCCCCACTCTGATGGTTGTCCTCACCACGGAGGAGCCAGTTAGGGTGATCCGAGATGCATCTGCTCCCAGGGGCAGCTTGAGAAGGAGTAGGTGGCCCTATGGGTGCATGGATGGGCAAGTAGTCCTCCCCACAGGAGGAGCCTGGCACCCGCGCCTTCCCAGAAAGAGGAGTGCACTGAAAATCCAAAAGACACATCCCTGCGAACAGTAGCTATTTCCCGGGAACTGAATTTAGGGTGGAGGGAGCATGGTGTTGTGAAAAGGGACTTTGGCTTTTCGGGTTATGTATGTATAGTTTTCTGAAGTGGTGTCACAACTACATGCTGTTTCTTTAACACAGATTTGGTTAAATAGCTCTGTTCATCCTGAGAATCATGAAGTTGCTTCCCAAAGACGCTATATCCATCACACCGAACTTAAATCACTGGCTACTGAGAATATGCAGTCTTTGCACACAATTGCCTTTTCTGTCTGCCCCTCCTGCAGGTCCCAGACACAATTTCTTCATGGCTTCTTCAGTCTTTCCACCCTCAGCCTCAGCTTCCAAATTGTAACCCATTTTACATGACCACACAGGGACACATCATCATTCTTTATGGAAGAAGGTGAGATAGAAACAAAGAATGAGGTGCTGATTGATTGAATTTCCTGAATCCTAGACCTTAGGATCTTGAAATGCCCCTTTTCCTGCTACAATAGCCCATCCAAGCCTTCCACTCCACCGGCTCCTCTGAGAGCTCAAATTCATGAACAACTCGGTGCGAATGCATAGTCTTTCTTCATGAACATGATGATTTTCTGGACTTCCTGCTCCCTCCCTTGCCCTGATTGAGTTGGACAATCTAGGAAGAAACCTGAAAATTGCCTACACCCTTTTCATTATCATTTAGCCCAAGATGCCAGCTTTTCTCTATTCCAATGCCAGCTCTCCTATTTCTCAGGTACCCAAAGGTCCCAGGAGAATTTATCTTCTCTTTATGAAGGTTCATTACCAAATCCACTGAGGAAGGATAATGAGAGAGAATGCCTGCCACCCAGTGAGATGTGTTACCGCACTGCCTCTGATGGTTGTCCTTCCCAGATTGCAACCATTGCCCCTTGCTACAGTTATAACTCTTGACAGTATCAAGAGCACATCCTCCACGGGAGTCGAATCCCAGGGCTCTTCAGGTGGGGTCCATGGGCTTCAAGGCATCCATGAATACCTTGAACTTGTATTCAGGTTTTGGGGCTTCCATGCATGGTTGACTTTTTCTGGGCAAATGAGCCAGAATTTTAGTTAGATTCTCCATACAGTCTGTGTGCCAGTTGAGCTCTTCCTGGAGAAGATCACAGCAATGTTTGGAGTATAAAAAGTGGACTGGGGAGTCATACTTGCAAAAGGCAATTGGGCAAGGGGAGGGTCACATCATGATGCAGACTTGGCCAAGAGTCTTCCAGCCTAGCAGGGAGCTCCAGAGCAAAGGTGGCCTGTACCTCGCATGCAGAAGGCTGGAGAGGATGCCATTCCCACTCTACAGTAAGAAAAAGCTTGGCCAGGTACAGTGGCTCATGCCTGTAATCCTAGAACTTTGGGAGGCCTAGGTAGGCAGATCACTTGAGGTCAGTAGTTTAAGACCAACCTGGTCAACATGGTAAAACACTGACTCTACTGAAAATACAAAAACTAGCCAGGTGTGGTGGTGCATGCCTGTAATCCCAGCTACTTGGGAGGCTGAGGCACAGGATCCCTTGAACCTGGGAGGCAGAGATTGCAGTGAGCTAAGATCACGCCATTGCACTCCAGCCTGGGTGACAAAGCAAGACTCTGTCCAAAAAAAAAAAAAAAGAAAGAAAGAAAGAAAGAAAAGAAAAAGCTTGGATGCGTATTTAAATTATAACTTTTCCTGAACCCAGGATGTCCTGTGTTGGGCAGAAACAGAAAGTCTCCTGTGCCATTGCCTTTTGAAGTCATTGATCATTGGTGGCCACCCTGGTGAAAGCATGCCCTCAGCTACCTCCACGTGGCTCTGCCATTGGTCGAGGTACCCCTGAGAAGAGTGTGACCTTAGCTCAACAGCCTAGGCAGATCCGGAAGGAGCTCATAGAGGTTTTCAGTCAACTACAGTCTTCACAGCTGGGCAGTGAGTCCTTTCGTGAAGGAGGGTCCAAGGTGGGTGTCTGTGTCTATCACAGTTCACCTCATGAACCTCGCAGATCCACGTCTCCATACACATACACCACCTTACAGAAAGAATACTCAGTTTCAATGTCTTCCTTTTTCTGTATTCTACTATAAGCTGTGTTATGATGCCCACATTTTCAGGAAAAGTCTCATATATAAACAGATTTGTAGTGATGGTTCTTTTTTGGAATGAAAGAGAAAGAAACTGTTCTGGATTCCATTCTTAAAGGATCAAATGTATCAAATACACCATCATCAAAACAGCTTGACATTATGAGCCACCTGGTATAATACAATATATATTATGTAGTATCACCTATTCTTCCAAAAGCCTTTCATCTGAATCTAATCAGAAAATACTGGGGACAGGGCCAGACGCGGTGGCTCACACCTATAATCCCAACACTTTGGGAGCCCAAGGCAGGAGGATCACCTGAGGTCAGGAGTTTGAGACCAGCCTGGCCAACATGGTGAAACTCCATCTCTACTAAAAATACAAAAAAAATTAGCCAGGCATGGTGGTGCATGTCTATAATCTCAGCTACTCAGAAGACTGAGGCAGAAGAATTGCTTGAACCCGGGAGGTGGAGGTCACAGTGAGCCTAGATCGCACCATTGCACTCCAGCCTGGACAACAGAGACTCCATCTCAAAAAAAAGAAAAGAAAAAGAAGAAAGAAAAGAAAATACTCGGGGACAGAGGAACAAATTAAGTGACACCTCCAAGAAAAATCATGCAGATCTAGAATGTGAGACATTCTATAAGGCAACTGGCCTTTACTTTCTTAATAAACTTGCTTTCGCTTTACAGACTCGCCCTGAATTCTTTCTTGCACAAGATCCAAGAACGCTCTCTTGGGGTCTGGATCTGGACCTTTTTCTGTAACAGTTTCATGCGCACTCTGGGATGGCATTCACCGCTAAGCAGCCCCTCTCCCTCCCCTGTTTGTTTAAGGAGACTGGCTGGGTTCAGGCAGTTTGTGCCAAGTCCCCAGGAATGAGCCAGGGTTAAAGTCAACCAGTCAGGGCACTTTCATTCCTTTTCTTTTTTTTTGAGACAGAGTTTCACTCTTATCACCCAGGTTGGAGTGCAATGGCACAATCTCGGCTCACCGCAACCTCCACCTTCCGGGTTCAAGCAATTCTCCTGCCTCAGCCTCCCAAGTAACTGGGATTACAGGCATGTGCCACCACACCCAGCTAATTTTGCATTTTTAGTAGAGACGGGGTTTCTCCATGTTGGTCAGGCTGGTCTCGAACTCCCGACCTCAGGTGATCCACCTGCCTCAGCCTCCCAAAGTGCTGGGATTATAGGCATGAACCACTGCGCCCAGCCCTTAGTTTCATTCCTTTTCACCGCTGTATGGTCTAGGGGACAGGCAGGTGGGCTGGGTCTGGTGACTGCCACCTAGTCACCTGGCAGCCTCTAGTGAGGCTTTTCCTCCTTAACCACAGAGCGGGCCATGTGAGGGAGAGTCCCTGCAGGGCTTCTGGCCCATGCTTCCTGCCTGGACTCTGCTATTCAAGGCCATGCCCCTTTGAGCTGTGGCATCAGTCATTGCCTGTGATGGATAAAAATGCAGAGTAGAGAGAAGAGACTTCCTGGGGCGGGACCCAGCCCAGGAGATCCCTGGTTCCAGTTCAGCTTCTCATTATGGGATCATCACAAACTCCGCTGAGCCCTTCCTGTCAGGCTATCTGGAAGGGATGGCTTGTTAGTTCCCACCCTTCAACCCAGCCATTCCCCTTCCAGACACTTATCTTAAGGAAACAGTTCAGCATTTGCTCAATGAATGATTCATGACTGTAAACAGCATAGGTATGGTTCTTAACAGTAAAAGCCAGTTTAAAACCAACTGAAATATGTAATAATAGAATGGGGGTTGAAGTCATCATATAACGGCATAGGGTAATATTGGCTATTGAATGTAATACTGTAAAGAGCACATAGGACTATGGAAAGATGCCATGATACGTTATTAGGAGAAAATTACATCGCAAAACAGAATGTGTGTTATGGTTCCTTTTGAGAGATCACACACATACGCACAGACACAGACAGAGACAAAGCAAAGATCTCTATCTAAATCCTAATGGCAATTATCTGTGGGTGATGAGATTGTGGGCATTTTGAAAAAAATTCTTTTTTTTTTTTTTTTTTTTTTTTTTTTTTTTGAGACGGAGTCTCGCTCTGTCCCCCAGGCTGGAGCGCAGTGGCGCGATCTCGGCTCACTGCAAGCTCCGCCTCCCGGGTTCCCGCCATTCTCCTGCCTCAGCCTCCCGAGTAGCTGGGACTACAGGCGCCCACAACCGCACCTGGCTAATTTTTTGTATTTTTAGTAGAGACGGGGTTTCACCGTGGTCTCGATCTCCTGACCTTGTGATCCGCCCGCCTCGGCCTCCCAAAGTGCTGGGATTACAGGCGTGAGCCACCGCGCCCGGCGAAAAAAATTCTTTCTGCCTATTTCCATTTTCTGATTTTTTCTGCAATGAACATGTGCCTCTTTCCTGGTATCTTCCATAAACCCTAGAATGATGCTGGGCCACAGCAGGTATTCAATTAAACCAAAGTTAATGGAATGGGTAAAAAGAGGAAATCATTTTGGCCTTTTTGCTTCCAGATTATTCCAACATAGGGGACGGTTTGGGGAGTAGTAATACTCTATTCATAGGCAATGTAGATTCATCATAAGCTTTAGTTCTCAGGAAACAGTGACTGCCCTTGCTTGGATGTCAAGGGACGCTGCACAATTCCCAGAAGTCTGGATTTTGCGTCCCGTTCCTCTGTATCCTCACCCATACCTGTCCCCTGCCTGCCTCCTCTGCCCACCGCCTTGGTGCTAGGGTGAGTGATGAGGTGTGCAAGGCAGCGGCGGGGGGAGCACCTGTGGAGAGGGTGTTAGCCGCTGAGCTGACGAAACAGAAAAAACTTAGCATAAAGAACAGTCTCCAAGCCAAGCCTAATTTAATAGCTCTGGAGAGCCACATCATTCTTCCTTCGCTCCAAGAGTGATGATTTAGCACCCATTATGTGCCAGGGATTAGGCTGGGAACTGGAGACACTGAGATGAATGAGCTGTGATGTCTGCTGTCTATTACCTCATCATCTAGAAGCAGAAAGACACTAACAAATAAATCATGAAACCTCAGCACAGCCAATGCAAGGATAAACTAATGCACAAAGGCAAGAAGGGAAATTAAAACTGATCATTTAGGCGAGATGGAATCAGAAGAGTCTCGCAGAGGGGGGGCTGTGTGAACTGAGTCTCAAAGTGGGAGCAGGAACTTACAAGGGGAAAAGCATCATGCTTGAAGGAACAAACAGCAGCTCAGCAGGAGACAACCAGTCACACTGAGCAACCAGCACCCAGCGTGTTCGGCACCTGGGGCAAGTCGTTTTTAACACCATCTCCCTCCATAAACTACTTATAGTGATAATTATGAAATCAAATGAATGATAGTAATAGCCAGAGTAAAACTGCCGATCGTGGCATTTTCCTTTTGCCAAATTTTGTGTGTCTAGCGTCTAATCAGACAGTTACAAAAATTACCAGTAAATGGTAATAAAATCAAAGCGCTTGCAAAAGGTAAAGGGTAGGCAGCTATGAAATCATGTCATGGACATTTAATTCCTTGATTTGTCCTTTTGTTTGCAAACAAGCAATAATTAAAAGCATTTTCAGGTTAAAGCTATCATCACATTTAGTAAGAGATTTCACATGCGAGCTAAAACTTGCTCTTGCCAAACAAAGGTATTCTACCTCCCAGTTCATACAGTTCCACTGGTTTAAATTTTAAACACTGATTTAGAAATTCCAAGTGGTCACATGGGATGACAAAGCGAAATAACTCAAGTTCTGTTTCTTAGTCTTTTCCAGACACCGGTAATCATTGCTTATTTGATTCCACTGTTTAAACAGAGGAATATGCAGCTCTCACTACGTCCAAAGTCAGCTAGAAGGATTCTGAAGTATTAACAGCTTGTTCTTGAAACCAGGGCGTGTAACTAAGTTGACATGTGTTGGAAGCTGACTGTGAGCCGTTGGACAGGTCTCCAAATTCACTTCCATGTAGAAAACAATATTTACAAACAAATAACTAACAAAAACCTGCTAATGTGAAACCTTCACATATCGTTAAAACTCAGCCAGCACCCCAGCAGTTGTTTAGAACTCATACCACCTTTTTTTCTGGAAGGTATGTTTAATAGCTGACATTGTTTAGAATTGCCAGCACATGGCAAAAGTAGATTTCAGCCTATTTTATGATTGTTTTTAAATTTCTCTAGGGGCGATGTCCCCGTTATTGCCTGCACCTGGGGCAGATGGCTCACATGGCCCCATTCTTGGCACGTTGCTAGCGGTAGGTATTTCATTAGAGCTGAAACTTCAGATAAGATTGGAGCCGAGATGGAGAGACAGTGATGAGAGATGAGGACAGGTAGACAGAGCCCAGGCAAAAACAACTTGGAAAAAAACATATATTTTATTCTTCCAAGATACAAATTATCCTGGCAGATAGAAAAGGAGCTTTCAATCCTGCCTCTGTGTTCTTTACTGAAAAGTTCAGCCAAGCTTTCCAGCCCTCCACACAGAAACCCGTCCACCTAATCAGGACCCCTCCAAGAGATGACGACAGAGGGCCAAGAGAGTCCTGGAGGCCAGAGCTAAGTGCAGCCCCGCTAGCCACCCGTGAGATCAACCTCTAGAGCTTTCCTGTAACCTGCTACTTGGCTACTTAGTCATTTTTCCTTCATCATTTGGCACTTTTTCCTGCCCCCGTTTCTTATGAACAAGGCCCTCTTTAAATGTAGTCTGTGCCTCTACTTGCAGAAACATGCGATTCTTGGAGCTATTTCAGGGACCTGGTTTGACATTGGAGCCTTTATACCTTAAAGGGAGAGATGAAGAGGAATGCAGTGTTCCCAGCTCACGGAATACCTGACTTCAACACTTTCAAGGCAACTCCAGTGGTATTACTACTGCACACCATTGTGTGTTTGCCTTTACAAAGCATTTTCTTTTTTTTTTTTTTTGAGACGGAGTCTCGTTCTGTCACCCACGCTGATGTGCAGTGGTGCAATCTTGGCTCACTGCAACCTCCGCCTCCGGGGTTCAAGTGATCCTCCTGCCTCAGTCTTTCGAATAGCTGGGATTACAGGTGCCCGCCACCATGCTCGGCTAATTTTTGTATTTTTAGTATAGACGGGGTTTTGCCATGTTGGCCAGGCTGGTCTCGAACTCCTGACCTCAAGTGATTCACCTGCCTCAGCTTCCCAGAGTGCAGGGATTATAGGTGTGAGCCACTGTGCCCAGCCAACAAAGCATTTTCTTGACTATAATCTGCAGTGGCTTGCTGGTGGGTCTTCCGTAGGGAACCTGAGAGCTTCTGCCAGACAAGGAGGAATTAGGGAGAGCAAAAGGCCACAGGTGAACACAGCTACCTGGGATCAGAGGAGTGCCTTTGGTGATTTTCCATGGCAGCCCATGCAGGGAGACAGGGGAGCATGGGAAATTGGAAATCAGTACAGGAAATCACATTCCTGTATTGATAAGGGTGTTTTCCTATCTGAGAAAGGGCTGTGAATGTCCCTTTTCTGTCAAGGGCAGGATGAAAAGCAGTCGTGATATGACTGGAGAGGCTGTGAAGTCACAAAGTGTGTGCTTCAGTTCTGTCTCTGTCCATTCCCATTAGTGGAGAGTGAGGCAGAAAACTTAGCTTTTTTCGAATCTTAATTTCAATATCTGTTTCTAAGAAGATGAAATTCAATGATTTATGTGAAAACAGCTAATGCCTGGAAATCCAAAGCTGTTCAGAATATAGTAGCTTAGATCTGTTAAAGTGAATAGAGTCATACAAAGTAATTCATTTCCTGCATCAGTACATTATGAGAACTGATACATTTTTTTAAATGTTGTATTAAGGAAAGTGAAACATTTATGGAAACAGCACAGTATCATGAGCTGGTGTACCCATCACCCAGTCTCTGCAGTCAGCACCTCACGACTAATCTGACTCTTTCTACACTGTCCTCTCCCCCATTCCTGATCATTTTGAAGCAAAAATCCAAGACAGCCTATATTTCATCCATAAATATGGCAATATGTCTAAAAAGTTATTCTTTAAAAAAAATTATAGTACTCTTTTGACAGGGGGTAGTGGGGAGGGGGGCAGGGATGGAGTCTCGCTCTGTCGCCCGGGCTGGAGTGCAATGGCACAATCTCAGCTCACTGCAGCCTCCACCTCCCGGGTTCAAGAGATTCTCCTGCCTCAGCTTCCCAAGTAGCTGGGATTACAGGCATGCACCACCATGCCTGGCTAATTTTTGTGTCTTTAGTAGAGCCAGGGTTTTGCCATGTTGCCCAGGCTGGTCTCAAACTCCTGATCTCTGCCTCCCAGGTTCAAGCTATTCTCCTGCCTCAGTCTCCCAAGTAGCTGGGATTACAGGCACATGCCACACACTTCGGCCCCCCAAAGTGCTGAGATTACAGGTGTGAGTCACCACGCCCAGCCAATAAATTATAATACTCTTATTACACCCCAAAAATGGCCAATAATGCCTTACCATCATCAAAAATCTAGTTGGTATGCAATTTTCTAGTTTGTCTCATATATGTCACAAATGTGTAGATTTGGGTTTTCATTTTTTACAATTTTTTTGAATCAGAATCCAACTAGGTTTCTCACATTGTAATTGGGGATCTGCCTCAAGTCCTTGTATGGAGACTGGACATCCCACCCACCCTCTCTTTTATTCATATCTGCGGTATATTGTTGAAATCAGGTTGTCTGTCCTGTAGAGCAACTCACAAGTCCCATGGACTTGCTGGCACTTTCCCGTGTGCCTTTTAACTTGTTCCTCTATTCTTTGTGTGTCTCATAAATTGCTAGTTTCATTTTGTCAAGACTACTTTATGGGGTGGCCTACCGGCATCTTTAAAATGATGTTTATAAAATGACTTTCCAGGGGATTCCAGAAACAAGAAAGATTTACACTGATCAAGAAGGCAAAGACGTGGTCCTGGCTGGATGCATGGTGATGATTTAATAATAATGCTTGCTGTCATGGGTGTAACAGATTAACTTACAGCATAATAAATAGGAAGTTTAGCATTAAGCCTCACTGTAGGTAGCACATGTTTTTTAAAAAGAGAACACACCTTTAGCACCTGTTTGTATTATCTGAATAAATTAAAGGAGTCTAAATGTACTTGCTGGTCTTAACTATAATGAGGTACACTCAAGCTGTTTTCTTCCCTGCATTTTATTTTATTCATTTTTTGAGACAGAGTCTCTCTCTGTCACCCAGGCTGGAGTGCAGTGGCATGATCTCAGCTCGTTGCAACCTCTGTCTCCCAGGTTCAAGCTATTCTCCTGCCTCAGCCTCCCAAGTAACTGGGATTATAGGCACACACCACCACCATGCCCGGCTAATTTTTGTATTTTTAGTAGAGATGGGGTTTTGTCATGTTGGCCAGGCTGGTCTTGAACTCCTGACCTCAGGTGACCCTCCTGCCTCGGCCTTCCTAAGTGTTGGGATTATGGGCATGAGCCACTGCACCTGGCCTTTCCTGCATGTTAGAGAGAAGTGGGTGAAGTGTATTGAAAAGGCTGTTCTGAAGTCAGTGGCTTCCAAATCAAACAATGACGCTTTCTCCTTGTCTTGATCCATTGTAAACTGCTATAACAGAATGCCGCAAACTGGGTAATTCATAAAGAAAGGAAATGTAATTCTCACAGTTCTGGAGACTGGGAAGTCCCATATGAAGGTGCCAGCATCTGATGAAGGTTTTCTCTGCGTTATCTCACAGCAGAAAGCAAGAGCGTGAGAGAGAGAAATGGGGAAGAGGGCAGAACTCGTTATTTAATGAGAAAATCACTCCCATGACAACAATTCCTGGAATAACGGCATGAATCCATTCACGAGACAGAGCCCTCATAACCCAATCACATCTTAAAGGTTCCATCTCTCAACACTGTTGCATTAAGGACTAAGTTTCCAACACATGGACTTTGTGTGACCCATTCAAACCACGGCACTCCTCAATACCTTTCCCACTGGATGCATCTGCACGGATTCTCATCACTGCAGGCTGTGGCACCAGACTGTGGAGCCTCAGATTCTCAATCGAGACAATACAGGCCACATCATGCCACAGTGGGGCAAGTATGGCATTGTGGCAGAAAGAAAGAAGGAAAGGGAGAAAGGGCAGGGGATGGAGAGAAGGAGGAAGGGAGGGAGGGAGGGAGGGAGGGAGGGAGGGAGGGAGGGAGGGAAGAAGGAAAGGAAGGGAGAGAAGGAGATATCTTAAACCAGTCTATAGTCCTAACTTATTCTCAGTACCTAGAAATTTTCCTTTCCTTAGGGCCACTGCTGGTAGCCATCTACATCCTGATTGCATTCTCCAGAGAAACAGAACCAGTAGGGTGAGTGTGTGTGTGTGTGAGTGTGTGTGTAGTATGCATGCATGTGTGTGTCTGCATGCACGTATGTGTGTTTGTGTGTGTGGTTTATTATAATGAATTGGCTCATGGGATTCTGGGAGCTGGAAAATCCAAAATCTGCAACGTGGGCTGCAGCCTAGAGACCCAGGATAGCTGATGTTGCAGCTCAGGTTCGAGGCCATTGCTGTAGAAACAGGAAGAGCTGATGCTGTGGATGGAGCCTGGAGGCTGCCTGCTGGAGGATTCCGTTTTGCTCAGGGGAGGTCAGTCTTTTGTTCTATTACAGTGAGGCCTTCAACTGATTGGACAAGGCCCACCCACATCAGGGAGGGTGACCTGCTTTACTCAGAGTCTACTAATTGAAACGTTATGTCACCCAAAAACACCCTCACAGAAACACTCAGCATAATGTTCAACCAAATATCTGGGCACATTGGCCCAATGAAGTTAATATATAAAATTAACCATTACACTGATGAACTAAGAAAGTTGCCCTGTCACTGCTTATGACTCCATAACTTGGTTGTCTCACATCCTATTGGAAGAGCCTCATGAAAGAGACATGAGTGTGTCTATATCTTTGGCAGGTCCCTGAGACCTGCTCTCCTTTGCAGGGCCCAGGACAGGGCCTTCCATGGGGGAAGTCGTGATGAAAAGTTATTATGTTGAAGAGAGGCTCTGTGTCCGGAGTAAAGGTGTTATCTCCTTCCTCCACTATCTCAAATCTTAATTCATCTTTCTGGGTTTTCACATGTTTCTTTTTAAAATATTTAATATGTAGGGAAATCTGTTACATTTTTGAAAGGCAAGCCTAACTTCAGCTACTTGTTGATCTGAGCCCATGGCCATCCACCACATTGTGATGATGGCCTCTAAGCCTGTCCCACAAACCCAGAGAGAAGCTGAAGAAACGGCCTGTTTCCAGCCATCTGAGGACTAAATGCCCCCAAAATGTCACTTAACCATTCCACATTCCACAGATATTTTCAAACGCATCTCTGAGAGGTAATGCAATATCCAAGCCAGCTTGCATCCTGAGTTTCTGCTTTGATAGATGCATAGGGCCTAGGGACAGGAGGCAAAGCCTAGAATCATCACCGAAAACTGGAACCTCCTTTGCCCAAAGGGCAAATCCTCAGAATAAGAGGAATAAGAAGGCCAAGTGCAGTGGTGCGCACCTGGTGTGCCAGCCACTCATGAGGCCCAGGCGGGAGGATCACTTAAGCCCAGGAGTTTGAGGCTGCCATGAGCACTAATCACACCTGTGAATAGCCTCTGCTCTCTAGCCTGGGCAGCATAGCAAGACCCTGTCTCTAAAAATAAAAAAGAGGAAGGAGAAATTAACCCAATGTAAACAAAAAAAAAATAAAGGAAACAAAACCTGCTTGTCTTGACTTCAGCACTCTGGGGAGAAGGGGAAAAAACCTGTCCTTAGAAGTTGTTACCTCGGCCGGGCGCGGTGGCTCAAGCCTGTAATCCCAGCACTTTGGGAGGCCGAGACGGGCGGATCACGAGGTCAGGAGATCGAGACCACCCTGGCTAACACGGTGAAACCCCGTCTCTATTAAGAAATACAAAAAAAAACTAGCCGGGCGTGGTGGTGGGCGCCTGTGGTCCCAGCTACTCGGGAGGCTGAGGCCGGAGAATGGCGTAAACCCGGGAGGCGGAGCTTGCAGTGAGCTGAGATCCGGCCACTGCACTCCAGCCTGGGTGACAGAGCGAGACTCTGTCTCAAAAAAAAAAAAAAAAAAAAGCAAGCACGAGGAATGAGAGACTGTAAGGAATGGCTAAGCATGCTTGAAAAGAAAACAAATTTCGTAAATGTAGGAATACCTAGTAATTGGCTGGGTGTGGTGGCTCAGGCCTATAATCCCAACACTTTACGAGGCCGAGGCAGGAGGATAGCTTGAGCTCAGGAGTTCAAGGCCAGCCTGGGCAACATAGTGAGATGTCATCTCTACTTAAAAAAAAAAAAAAAAAATCCTAATATTTTAAATTTAAAATGGTAAGAGATGGTGGCTCACGCCTGTAATCCCAGCACTTTGGGAGGTCGAGGAGGGCAGATCACTTGAGATCAGGAGTTTGAGATCAGCCTGGGCAACATGGTGAAACCCTGTTTCTTCTAAAACTACAAAACCTAGCCAGGCATGGTGGCTAACAGATAAAAATAACGTATTAGATACAATTAATGTCTAATGGTAGTAGTAGCCCACAGAGGATGGCCGGACTGGCATGTAGGCCCACAGAAGAAATATGTGATGCTGTACAGAAAAACAGACGGACTCGTAGAGTGGGCTGAGCTGTGGGGACTCATGACCCCAAATCTATCATGTCTCAAGTAACACAGGTTTAGATCTGCTCCCTAAAGGGCAGACTAACTGCCCTGCTGGGTCAAGTTGTCATCAGTTACATCCATTAGTGCTTTCCAGAGAAAATAAAAGGGAGCTTTCTATCTAAATATTTAAATATATCTGTTACTGCAATAAGTAAAAATCTGAAAATCCAGATTAGCACAATTGGTCTTTAACAAGGATTCTTCACTTTAAGAAACAATGTGTGTCTCTGGGGCACTAAAACTCTTTGCTTAGAAAACTGATCAAAGCAGCACTCTGGGTTGATGGCGTCTCCACGTGGTGACTCAGGGACCCAGGATCCTTTCATCCTGTGTCTCTGCCGCCCCCTGCACTCTTGTTTTCATTTGGATCTCGCCAGCCACAGGTGAGACTGTGGGGCGCACCCAGGTCGTAGAAGCTTCAGCTAAGAGATGGTACTCTTCACTCCTATTCTGTTCTATTGCCTGGAACTCACTAGCAACACTTACTTTTCATTTTCTTGATTTTTGTATTTTTTTTCTTTTCTTTTTTTTTTTTTTTTTTTTTGAGATGGAGTCTCACTCTGCTGCCCAGGCTGGAATGCCGTGGTGCCATCTCCACTCACTGCAAGCTCCGCCTCCCGGATTCAAGCAATTCTCCTGCCTCAGCCTCCTGAGTAGCTGGGATTACAGGCACCCGCCACCACGCCCAGCTAATTTTTGTATTTTTGGTAGAGACGGGGTTTCACTACGTTGGCCAGGCTGGTCTCAAACTCCTGACCTTGTGATCCACCCACCTCTGCCTCCCAAAGTGCTGGGATTACAGGCATGAGCCACTGCACCCGGCCTTGATTTTTGCATTTTCATCAAGAGTAAATAAAGCCATTAAGCTTTATTCATTGATGTCGTGAGTTTTTTGTTTGTTTGTTTTTACTGGACCCGCTTATGTAATACCTAAACTAATAAAAATTTTAACATGAAACCATCATTGCACTCTTTGAATAAACCTTACTTTTTCATGATGGGATGTGGCTATATTGCACCATGTGCTCATATTTTTATTAGAATTTTCACTTCTCTATTTATGAATAAAACCAGTCTACATCTTTCTTTCTTTCTCTTCTTTTTCTTGTTTGTTTTTGCATTAGAATTCTGCTACCTTTGTAAATAAATCAATGTATTCCTCACACAGCATATACATATTTATCAGTATTGTAAGGTTACAGCAGTCCATAAATCATTAAAGAATTTAGGTTGAATTTTAGAAGATAGAAACAAAAATGAAGTAATAAACAAATAGTTGTTGACAAACAAGCAGTCCTATGCTTGATCTTAGCCACATGCCCTGGACAGATGATAGGAGGCCTGAGTTCTCATCTCTCCTCTGCTCCTCTGTTATCTCAAAAGAGTCGTGATATCCTGTGACCTCGAGTGCCCTTTCTATGCATAAAGAAGGCACTGGGGAGATGCCATGTCCAAGGTGCCTTCCAACAGTCCGAGAGTTTTTCTAAATTTCAAAGATGACTTTCTCAATGCAGAAGCCAAGAAAGATCACATTAAACACACACACACACACACACACACACAAATATACATACATATATATATACACACACACACACATATACATATTTTTGTTTTGGGCTCCCACCTGAAAGGAAGATAGGTATAGAAAAACCACAAGTATGGGCCAGGCGCGGTGGCTTATGCCTGTAATCCCAGCACTTTGGAAGGCCAAGGCAGGTGGATTGCCTGAGGTCAAGAGTTCGAGACCAGCCTGGCCAACATGGTAAAACCCTGTCTCTGCTAAAATACAAAAATTAGCTGGGTGTGGTGGCAGGCACCTGTAACTCTAGCTAGTAGGGAGGCTGAGGCATGAGAATTGCTTGAACCCAGGAGGTGGAGGTTAGGAGTTTGAGACCAGCCTGACCAACATGGTGAAACCCCACCTCTACCACAAATACAAAAATTAGCTGGATGTGGTGGTGCATACCTGTAGTCCCAGCTATTCAGGAGGCTGAGGCAGGAGAATCGGTTGAACCCGGGAGGCGGAGCTTGCAGTGAGCCAAGATCACGCCACTGCACTCCAGCCTGGGTGACAGAGCAAGACTCTGTCTAAAAGAAAAAAGAAAAAAGAAAAAGAAAGAAAGAAGAGAAAAGAAAAGAAAAATCACAAGTGTGTTACCTTTGTATAAATAACAAAGTTGGCCGGGCGCGGTGGCTCAAGCCTGTAATCCCAGCACTTTGGGAGGCCGAGATGGGTGGATCACGAGGTCAGGAGATCGAGACCATCCTGGCGAACACCGTGAAACCCCGTCTCTACTAAAAAATACAAAAAAAACTAGCCGGGCAAGGTGGCGGGCGCCTGTAGTCCCAGCTACTCGGGAGGCTGAGGCAGGAGAATGGTGTAAACCTGGGAGGCGGAGCTTGCAGTGAGCTGAGATCCGGCCACTGCACTCCAGCCCGGGCTACAGAGCGAGACTCCGCCTCAAAAAAAAAAAAAAAAAAAAAAAAAAAAAAAAAAAAACAAAGTTAGCTCACTTCTCTGTTTCCTCCTGTTAAGAAGTAGATAAAACGAAATGATCATCCAGTCACTAGCCTGTGTCGCGGGGAACTTACAAGGTTGGTTAGTCATTAATCAGAGCAGATAATAAAGCATGTGACTCTCAGCCCAGTTCTCGGCACTGCAATAACGTGGTCCTCATTTCCTGAAATTTAGTCATAACGAAGGAAGTGATTTGAAATTAGCTTTCCTTATAAAGATAGAGGAATGCTGATGAATTAGAGCTCTCTTTCCCCCGGGACTTGCCTCCATCACACTTGGCGATTCCCACCCCGCCCTTTGAGCTGAGCTGCTCTTGAGGGCAGATTAACTGCCCTGCCGGGTCACGCTGTCATCAGTTACATCCATCAGTGCTTTCCAGAGAAAATAAAAGGGAGCTTTCCTCAATCTATCTGTCATTGCAAAAAGTAAAAACTCTGAAAATCCAGATTAGCACAATTCATCTTCAACAAGGATTCTTCACTTTAAGCAACAACGTGCTTCTCTGGGGCACTAAAAACAAGTTTATTTCCAAAACAAATTTTGATCAGTGCTCAACGGTTTTTAAGGACGTATCTCAAATGATCTAAGAATATGCATCAACCATTATTTATAAGTAAGGGTGAAGGAAATGCACCTTTATGAAGTCCCTGGAGCACCAGGGACTGTACCAGATGCCTTACACGTGTACATATGTACTAGATATAAAGGTTAGTTTTCTAATCTAGGTGTGTGTAAATCCTCATCTTACTTTATTTCCTTGAGTCAAAGTCAACTCCAAGTCACCATTCTATTGAGATAATGAAAAGCCCAATGGTGGATGCCTCCTCCTAGTCAACACTTCCCCCCCCAAATTATAAGAAGACACACACAGCAAGATAACATCTCCTGTTCACATGGCCCACGAAGTCCGGCCATGCCAAGCTTGGGCGGAGGAATCTTCCGCAAGATGGCAGCTTCTGCTGTTAGGGACCAGCCTCCTTTTAGCACCAGAAAGGCATTCCCCTCAGGAGTCTTCCCACCTTGCTGTATGTTGCCAAATATAAAAGAACAAGATTCCTCTATTTCTGGCACCCACAGCTTCCTGTCTCCTTCCAAATCCTGAGTAATTACCGTTCTCTCAAAGACAGTAGCATCTCTCTAGCACCCACAACATAATCGCCTCAAGAAACCAAGGCTTTCAGAACTCAAACCCAGGAAGGAATCTAGGAAGATTCCAGAAATCAAACCCAGGAAGGAATCAAACCCAGCTACACACAACTCCGGACTTCCATGGCGCCTCATGAGACTGACTTTGCTAAGGCAAAGGCTTCTGGGTGGAATGAATAAGAAAACAGCATGAAAAGGTGCTTTGAGACACGACACATTGTTTCCTGCTAACGATCAAAGAATATGCACAGCTGTTCCTGTTTTAGAGCAGTTCTGGCCCCAGGAGAGCGTTGCTGAGTTGCTTTCGGGAAAAGCCAGGTTAGACTTTTCAAGGCAGCTCATGCTGCTAAGCGTTGCACAGGCACAGAGAGAGGGAGCTGCCGGAGGCGTGGGGGAGCCTTCCCTGATGCAAGTGAACTTGAGCTGAGCTCACTGTGTCTCTAGAATCTACTACCTATTCCTATTCAATAAACACAAGTATTTATTAAACATCTATTATGTGCCAGGCACTGTGTCAAATGATGGAGGAAGTGAAAATGCGTAAGACACAGTCTCACTCTGAAGAGTTCTCAGGCTTGTGGGCAAAGGCAGGAAGGTTCATTGTGTGGTTTGAGTGCACACAGGGAGGCTTTAAAGGATGTGAGAGGAATATGAGGAATAGACGCTGCCCTGGAGTGACTGGCATCCTGCCCAAAGAGACAAACAAGTCACCCCACAACCACAGAATCAGTGAGTGCCAAGCCATGGGTACTAACCCTATCTACAATGGGTACTCTGCAAAGGCAGAAAAAGATTTAAGTGATCTTAGTATAATCAGACTTGGTGAGGCTTAACATTCCTCCCTCTTCACAAAAAAAAAAAAAAAAAAAAAAAAAAAAAAGAGTATCGGTGGAATATTCTGAACAGGCACTGCACTAGGCTCTGGGAATGCAAGCCCAGGAAAGTCCAAACCGATGCCTTAAAATGTTCAGCAGACAGTGAAGGAAACGTGGCGCTCCAAACCAGGGGCTCAGTGCCACCCTCAACACAGCTTCAGGCATTCACTTTGCCCAGCAACTGGGGACTGCTTCAGAAAGGGGGTGCCATCTCTGCTGAGTTTTGAAGGAAGGGGAGAAGTTAGCCAGGGAGCAAGGTTGGAGGTAAGGGGTTCTAAGCCCAGGAGACACCAAGAGTATAAAATTGGGTACATTCCTGAAAAGTCAAGGTCAAGCAATTCCTGTATAAGGAGCAGAAGTGGTGAAATCAGAGAGAAGACAAGCTTGAGGTCAGTAAATTATTACCCTTTATAGGTCTTAACAGATGGGAACTAACAATATATATCCCTGCGAAAGATCAATGCCGGAGTGAGGCTCAAGTGCACCTCCGGCAGCCTATGACTCACGGCACATTGACTCAGCCGTGCTACCTGCACGGAGGCACGTCAGGACAACGCAGGGACCCAGCACGTGGCAGTGAGTCTCTCGCTGTCCTGACTATGGGATGCCATCCTCCTGGGTCAGCTGACTCACCCCTGCCTGTAAATCCTAGTCAGGGCTATAGGTGCCTGGGAAAGAATCCTACCTACCTCTGAGTGAAGACAGGAATAGAAGCTGGTTCATCTAGAGCAGCAACACAACCATCGTTGAAAAAAGCAAACACCATTTCTGAAAACTGCATGCAGAGTGCGTGGTATCAACTGACGTGTCTCCCCTAGGAGAGTGAGCCATTAACGCTTCACTAACCACAGCGCTGTCAAGACCATCATTTCCAATCCTACAAAGGAAACACTAGGAAAGACAGAATTTGAAAGTTTTATTTGTCAACCTAAAAAGGAGGCAATCAATATAATTTGAGTGCTTTCACTACATCCGAGAAGGAAATGAAATCAGGACGCATCAGCGTGGGTTTTAGGCTATGCGGCCAACAGAGATGAACCAGACGTGTTCTCAAGGAGCTTAGAATCAGGTGGACAAAATAAGATGTCATATAAATTACCTAAGCAGTGGTTGGCACATCACTGTAAGCTTTTCAGAATGATTGGCATCACTTGCAGCCACCACATGCTGCATTCTTTTTCAGCACCGGCAGATCCAGTATGTCTTCAGGGAGCACCAGCACTGGGGTATGTTAGAGATCCATCTGGAAGGCCACGAGGACATTCAGGACCATTCACAGTTGGAATGCTACTGAACAGCTGTCCAAGACCCAGGCCCGGCCTTTCAGGATGCCCTGAAAATGTACTGAACAAGGCCGAGTGTAGTGGCTCACACCTGTAATCCCAACACTTTGGGAGGCCGAGGCAGGAGGATTGTTTGAGGCCAGAAGTTCAACACTAGCCAGGGCAACATAGCAAGACCCCATCTCTGAAAAATATTAAAAAACTATCCGGGCAGTGTGTCTATAGTCCCAGCTACTAGGGAAGCTGAGATGAGAGGATCTCTTGACCCCAGGAGTAGAAGGCTGTAGTGAGCTATGATCACACCACTGAATTCCTGGGCAAACAGCAAGACACTGTCTCAAAAAAAAAAAAAAAAAAAAAAAAAAAAAAAAAAAAGAGGGCCCTGACCTGTAGAATAAGTGGACTCTGGACTCTGCCATTCTCCCACTTCCCTTTCTAGAGCCAATTTCCATAGGCATTGCCCAAGGTAACCTAGGGTAACCTCAGAACTGAGCTCACAGAGCTGAGACAGAGGAGAAATGTGTTTGACTTGGCTCAAACCTAGACTTCCTAGGCCAGGTCACAGTGTCGCCTCCACCTTTTCCCTTTAACTTTTGCTCAAGAGATCATACTGATTTATAAGAGAAACAGACTGCTAACCAAGAAGTCTCCTTCCTCTCCCCTTCTTTCTGTTCTGGTAAGTTCCATACCTAAATAGAACATAGTGACTTATGGTGCCAGCCCAATTATTAAGAGCCTTTTCAGTCTGGAAGTGTAATGTATCTGTTTGTTCATCCACATTCTTGACGGATGAACAGACTGATACCCCCAGGAAGTCATCAGCAGAAGAGAGATGGGTCTTTAGGAACACTTGTAAGCCAAGGTGTTATACAAGACTAGGGGTGCGTGGAGCAGAGGTAGAAATACCCACAGATAGGAAAGAGGACCGCTCTGGGATATGGAGAGAAGGAAAGGTCAGCCTACTCAAAAGTATCCCCCATCACTTGACACACCCTCCGCAGGGTCATCATCAAGGAACTGTAATTCATCCATGACAAGCAGCTTCCAGCTCAAATGTAAACACTCCTGAGACAGTCCCCACAGGAGCTCGGAAACATTCTCCATGCACCCCTCATGGGGACATCTTGCTCTTACAGCAGTAAACATCTTGCTTCCCTACCTACAGGAAAGCACGCTACAGGTGCTTCCTTACCTGTCCCTACCTGTGCCACGACCACAAGATGCCTACAAAAAAAAAAGGAAAGACACCTCACTGGCACCTCTCTCCTTATTCTCATCTGCACTTTGTCACCTGGGCTCTGAAGCAGCCCTGCTCCTGCTGTCGGGGCACACAAAGTACTCATGGATGTGACCTTTTCATCTTTTGCCTACTCTCTCCCTAGGGTTCAGACATCACCCCTGTGTCCTAACCAGGGAACAAGGGGCATATTCCCTTTTCTCCCAGGAACCTACACAAAATTGCTTCTCCTATGAAAGTCACTTCCGCTATGCACATCAATCAAGGCAGATGCATAGCAAGGGCCAGGGGATCCTGGGCTGCTCTTCCAGCACTTAGCCAAATATTGAATCTGTTTATGCTCCACTGGGACACAAAGGAATGTCATAGGCACTAAAATATTCCACTTCCCAGTGACGCCCAAGCAAGCCTGGTTGGTGTTAGGAGACCCAGATTCTACCTCAAGATTGTGCTGCTGTTTTCCCTACGGCATGGTTGGTCATACACAGGTGAGGTCCAACCTTTAATTATCCCTTTGCCTTGGGTTCCTGTCAGAGGTGTTCAAACCAGAGCAATTCCATCTTGAATAGGGGCTGGGTAAAACGAGGCTGAAACCTACGGGGCTGCATTCCCAGGAAGTTAGGCGTTCTAGGTCATAGGAGGTTGGCACAAGATACAGGTCATGAAGACCTTGCTGATAAAACAGGATGCAGTGAAGAAGCCAGCCAAAGCCCACCAAAACCAAGATGGTGAAGAAAGTGCTCTCTGGTCATCCTCACTGCTCATTATATGCTAATTACAATGCATTAGCATGCTAAGAGACACTCCTACCAGCACCATGACAGTTTACAAATGCCATGACAACATCAGGAAGTGACCCTATATGGTCTAAAAAGGGGACGAACCCTCCGTTCTGGGAATTGTCCACCTCTTTCCTGGAGAACTCATGAATAATCCACCCCTTGTTTAGCATAGAATCAAGAAGTCACAACAAGTGTAAACAACTGAGCAGGCCACACGCTGCTCTGCCTGTGGAGTAGCCACTCTTTTATTACTTCACTTTCTCAATAAACTTGCTTTCACTTTACTCTATGGATTTGCCTCAAATTCTTTCTTGAGTGAGATCCAAGAACCCTCTCTTGGTGTCTGGATTGTAACTATCCTCTAAACTAGGTCCCCAGTAACATTCCTCTAAACTAGGTCTGGGAGTTCTTTTTTTGAATTGAATGGCTGCTGAGAAGTTTCCAACAATATTTGTAGAGATCAGTCTACGGTGGGTACACATCTCAGTCCACAAACTTAGATTTACGTAAAAACAAGAAAAAAAAGAAAATGCCAACTTCCAGTAAAGAACTTGGACGTCATCTCTCCTATTCTTGCAACGAGAAAAAAAAGCTGAACAAACTAATGATCATCAACTCTTAGATCCATCAGAGAACTGAGGTCACAGAGCCAATCTCTGTCCCCAAAACTGGGGACAATAGAAAATTACAAAGAATGGCAGCTTACTGGGAGCAGACACGCACAGCTGGAGTCAGTATCTGCTGTAGTGTGTGGAACTGGCATCAGTAGTTGCTGGAGGCTCAGTGTAAACGAGCTGGAGAACTGAAAACCCCAAAGGGGGCCAGTCATAGGGAGGTGTCCATGCTCCTGTGAGCTTTGCCTTGAGGAATTCCACCAGGTCCCCACTGTGAAGATCAGAGAAAAATAACCTCTAACTCCCTGCAGAGGAGGGGGAAGTAACTGCTCTGAAATACACCCAGAGCTCTCTGTTCTCTTTAACAAGGTCTGCCCTCAAGGGAATCTACTTTACCAGAGTCTAACCTACTGGGGTTTTACCAAAGCCCAACTGACCTGGGGGAAGAGAAATACCCAACTCAGGCTCACTAGAAGACTAAGACTTAATCAGAAAAGTAAAGAATGTTTCCCTAACCCCTATACCTCACCACCACATCAAGATGGCCCCTGTATAATAACTGGATTTCAGCTTTAAAAAAAAAAACACACACATCTGGCCAGGCGCAGTGGCTCACAGCTGTAATCCCAGCACTTTGGGAGGCCGAGGGGGGCAGATCACCTGAGGTCAGGAGTTCAAGACCAGCCTGGCCAACATCGTGAAACCCCATCTCTACTAAAAATACAAAAAAAAAATAGCCAGGCATGGAGATGAGCACCTGTAATCCCAGCTACTTGGGAGGCTGAGGCAGGAGAGTGGCTTAAACCCGGGAGGCAGAGTTTGCAGTGAACCGAGATTGTGCCATTGCACTCCAGCGTTGGCAACAAGAGCAAGACTCTGTTTCAAAAAAAAAAAAATCTGCAAGCCTAAGACCCTATTTAAGGAGTCTCTAGGAAAACCCAAGACACCACGGGAGATAAAAACAAAAGCATTCAAGAAAATTTTAGTCTCTGACACCACAGCTACAACAAACAGCAAACACAGCCTCACTCCTAGCCAGATAAACACACTAGAGATCAATCTATGTCAGTTCCTTTTACCCAATACATCACATCTGACTTTCAACAGAAAATTACAAGGCATGATAAAAAACAAAACAAAAAAACACACATTCTGAAGAAACAAAGCACACATCATACACAAACCCATGTATGGAAGAGATTTGGGGATTATCAGACCAGAAATGTAAAATTACTGATTAATATGCTAAAGGCTCTAATGGAAAAGTTGGACGACATCCAAGAGCAGATGGGGAATGGAGGCAGAGAGATGGAAACTCGAAGAAATAATCAAAAGGAGAGGCTTGAAATCTAAAACTTATTTATGCAGAGTGACCAGAGGCAGCAGTGGCAAGTGGGTCCTTGTGGTCTAGAAGAACCCTGCAAAAATATGTCTCTCTCCATCTCTTGAAGACAGACTCAAAATAATTCAGGCTCAAACTGGTTGATATGGTTTGGCTGTGTCCCCACCCAAATCTCAAATTGTAGCTCCCATAATTCCCACATGTCATGGGAGGGATTCAGTGGGAGGTAACTAAATCAGGAGGGTGGGTCTTTCCCATGCTGTTCTTGTGATAGTGAATAAGTCTCATGAGATCTGATGGCTTTATAAAGGAGTGTTTCCCTGCACACGCTCTCTTGCCTGCTGCCATATGAGACATTACTTTGCTCCTCCTTTGCCTTCCACCATGATTGTGAGGCCTCTCCAGCCATGTGGAACTGTGAGTCAATTAAATCTCTTTCCTTTGTAAATTACCAAGTCTCATGTGTGTCTTTATTAACGGTGTGAGAACAGATTAATACACTGCTTTTTCTGCAAACCCGGCCAACCCAGCAATTTTTTCAGAAGCTTCTGTTCACATCTCTCAAGATGGAAACCATTATCCCAAACTATGTCCAGAGCTCTCTCAATACATGGGTCTGAGTTTAAATGAAGAAGAAATACATGCAAATATGACCATGGTTTCTGGAGCACCAATTCAGGGCCAGTTGGTAGCAAGACCTTCCAGTATGAACTATACAATGGCTCCTGTAACTGGTAATGATGTTGGAATTTGTAGAGCAGAAATTCAGCAAGGGATTCATGAAGCCATTGGATCAAGATGGGAAATTCATGAAGCCATAAGTACCAAGATGGAAAAATTGGACTCAGGTTTAAATCAATAGATAATGGTATATTTGTTCAGCTAGTCAAGGCTAATTCTCCAGACTCAATGGTTGGTCTGAGATTTGGGGACCAAGTACTCCAAATCAATGGTGAAAACTGTGTAGGCTGGAGCTCAGATAAAGCACACAAGGTGCTCAAACAGGCTTTTGGAGAGAAGATTTCTATAACCATTCATGACAGACCCTTTGAATGGACAATTACCATGCATAAGGATAGCACTGGACATGTTGGTTTTCTCTTTTAAAATGGAAAAATAGGCCAGACGTGGTGGCTCATGCCTGTAATCCCAGCACTTTGGCAGGCCAAGGCAGGCAGATCACCTGATGCCAGGAGTTTGAGACCACCCTGGCCAACGTGGTGAAACCCCATCTTTACTAAAATTAGCCAGGCATGGTGGTGCACACCTATAATCCCAGCTACTCAGGAGGCTGAGGCAGGAGAATTGTTTGAATCCAGGAGGCAGGGGATGCAGTGAGACGAGATTGCACCACTGCACTCCAGCCTGGCCAACAGAGACTCCATCTCCAAAAGAAAAATAGAAAGAAAGAAAAAATAATATCCACAGTGAAGGACAGTTCTGTAGCCAGAAATGGTCTTCTCACAAAACATAACATCTGTGAAATCAACAGACAGAATGTCATTGGACTGAAAGACTCTCAAATTGCAGACATACTGTCAACATCTGGGACTCTAGTTACTATTACAATCATGTCTGCTTTTATCTTTGAACATATTAAGTGGATGACACCAAGCATGAAAAGCCTAATAGACCACACCATTCCTGAGGGTTTAAAATTCACCACACGACGGAAATGTAGCTGAACGTCTCCAGTTTCCTTCTTTGGCAACTTGTGTATTCTGCACATGAAGCTTTCTGGGGCCAGCGATTGAGCATACGTGGCATGAGGATCTTTCCATCTCACATTATGGCTGGGAATCTTACTGTTTCATCTGATACCTTGTTCAGATTTCAAGAGAGCTGTAGCCTCATCCTGGTTTTATAGAGGTGAAACTTTCAAGAGATTTACTGACTTTCCTGGAATAGTTTCTCTCCCGGAAACCTGATACTTTTATAAGCCATTTTGATTAGGATGACTGATACAGGCTTAGCTTTGTGTGAGAACCAGTCACCTTTCTCCTAGGTCATGAGAAGTGCTGTTCATGTTATTTTAGTTTGATGGCATGTTTGCATTTTTAACACATTCTACCATAGTACACTTAGAATGATTGCCTTTGATAGTTTTTTTTTTTTTAATTCTGTGTATGTGTGTATAAAATGCCAATTAAGAACGCTGGTTTTGGGCCAGGTGCAGTGACTCACGCCTGTAATCCCAGCACTTTGGGAGACCAAGGCGGGCAGATCACGAGGTCAGGAGATTGAGACCACCCTGGCTAACGCTGTGAAACCCCTTCTCTACTCAAAAATACAAAAAATCAGCCAGGTGTGGTGGCGAGCGCCTGTAGTCCCAGCTATTCGGGAGGCTGAGGCAGGAGAATGGCGTGAACCTGGGAGGCAGAGCTTGCAGTGAGCCGAGATCGCGCCACTGCACTCCAGCCTGGGCGACAGAGTGAGACTCCATCTCAAAAAAGAATACTGGTTTTGGTCAGGTGCTGTGGCTCACACTTGTATCCCAGCACTTTGGGATGCTGAGGTGGGAGGATCACATGAGGTCAGGAGTTCAAGACAAGCATGACCAACATGGTGAAAACCTGTCTCTACTAAAAATACAAAAATTAGCCAGGCGTGGTGGCGCATGCCTATAATCTCAGCTACTCAGGAGGCTGAGGCAGCAGAATTGCCTGAACCCAGGAGGTGGAGGTTGCAGTGAGCTAAGATCAAGTCACTGCATGCCACCCTAAGCAATAGGGTGAGACTCTGTCTCAAAAAAACAAACAAAACAACAACAACAACAACAACAAAAACCACCACTGGTTTCCTTCCATGTAAGCATTAAACAGTATATGTAAGTTGTAAGAGATGGTGATGGTTATTCTTAAATCTTAACTACCTTCACTGAATGTGCTTGAACTGTCGCCTTAACTGTGTTAAGCATCCAGACTAAAAGCTGAAATATAATTATTGCTGCCTTTCTAAAACCCAAAATGTGGCTCTCTATTAACCTGAAATGTACACTAGCCCAGAACAGTTTAATGATACTTAATGAGCTATAGCATAGCATAGCTGCTTAGTTGTATTTGAGATTTTCTGGTCAATGCTTAATGGGAATTTCTTTCTTCTAAAAGTTGCCAGTAGCACTATAGATTGAATGTAAAAATTATTATAGTAAACAGGATAAATTTTTTTTTTTTTTAGACGATGTCTCACTTACTCCACTGCCCAGGCTGGAGTGCAATGGCGCAATCTCTGCTCAACGCAACCTCTGCCTCGTGGGCTCAAGCAATTCTGCCTCAGCCTCTCGAGTAGCTGTGATTACAGATATACAGCACCATGCCCAGCTAATTTTTTTTATTTTTTGTGGAGACAGGGTTTCACCATGTTGACCAGGCTGACCTCAAGCGATCCGCTCACCTTGGCCTCCCAAAGTGCTAGGATTATAGGCGTGAGCCACCACGCCCGGCCTAAACAGGATAAACTTTTGACTCCTCTTTTTTTTCATTTGTGGATTAAGTGGTATAATACTTAACTTTGGCATTTGACTCTGAAGATTATGTAACCTAGCCACTTCAGATGGTCTTAGAATATTTTTCTGGTAATTTGTTCCATTTCCTGATTCTTCCTTGTAAACAAAATGACAGTGACACTTTATCCTGATGTTTTTTCTTATTTTTGATTTATGCCTATTCTATTTTAATTAAATATGTACACATAAAGTTACAAAATAAAAATGAAAAATAAAACTCATGTATGCAACAAACATGTAATGGGAATACCAGACAGAAAAAAAGAGAGAAAAAAATATTTGAAGTAATAATGTATGAAAATTTTCCAAAATTAATGACAGATACCAAACCACAAAACCAGGAAGCTCAGAGGAAGATAAATACACCAAGCATGATAAATTCCAAAGAAATGTACATCTAGAAAATCAAAGACAGGCCGGGCGTGGTGGCTCACGCCTGTAATCCCAGCACTCTGGGAGGCTGAGGCAGGTAGATCACCTGAGGTCAGGAGTTCGAAACCAGTTTAGTCAACATGGCGAAACCCCATCTCTACTAAAAATACAAAAAAAAAAAAAAAAAGTTAGCTGGGCGTGGTGGTGGGTGCCTGTAATCCCAATTACTCAGGAGGCTGAGGCACGAAAATCGCTTGAACCCAGGAGGTGGAGGTTGTAGTGAGCCAAAATCCGAGATCACGCCACTGCATTCCAGCCTGGGCAACAGAGCAAGACTCCGTCTCAAAAAAAAAAAAAAAAAAAAATCAAAGACAAAAAGAAATTCTTGAAAGAAGCCAGACGAAATAAAAAAACACCTTACCTACAGAGGAACTAGGATTAAAAAATATAGTGAGGTTCTTTTTGAAATGAATGCAAGCAAGAATAAAGTGGAGTGAGATATTTGAAGTGTTGGAAGAAAAATAATCAATCTAGAACATTGTAACCAGTGAAATTATCTTTCAGAAGTAAAGGAGAAATAAAGACTCTCCCAGAAAAATATTGAGAAAATCTGTCTCCAATAGAACTGCCTTGCAAGAAATACTAAAAGAAGTTTTTCAGAGAGAAGGAAAACAATATGGGTCAGAAGCTCAAATCTACATAAAGAAAGGATGGAGAAGGAATGATTGAAGGTAAATAAAATCTTTTATTTTCCTTATTCTTAGTTGATCTAAAAGATAGCAGTTTGTTCAAAATAATAATAGTAATAATGTATTTGGTGATTATAGCTTACAGATAAGTTAAATTAATGACAGCAATCATACAAAGGACAACAGGGAGGAATTGGGTGTACTCTGCTATAAAGTACAGTCAGGTGTCACTTAATGGCAGGGACATACTCTGAGATATCTGTCATCAGGTGATTTTGTCCTTCTGCAAATGTCACAGAGTGTACTTATATAAACCTATACAGTATAGCCTACTGCACACTTAGCCTATATTGTATAGCCTATTTTTCCTGGATTACAATCCTGTACAGCATGCTGCTGTACTAAATACTGTAGGCAATTGTAATACTATGGTAAATATTTGTTTATCTAAATAGATATCCAACATCAGAAAGGTACAGTAAAAATACAGTATTATCATCTCAGCCAGGTGCGGTGGCTCATGTCTGTAATCCCAGCACTTTGAGAGGCCCAGGCGGGTGGATCACTTGAGGTCAGGAGTTCAAGACTAGCCCAGCCAAGATGGTGAAACCCCGTCTCTAATAAAAATACAAAAGTTAGACAGGCATGATAGTGGCAGGTGCCTATAATCCCAGCTACTCAGGAGGCTGAGGCAGGATAATTGCTTGAACCCAGAAGATGGAGGTTGCAATGAGCTGAGATAGCACCACTACACTCTGACTTGGGTGACAGAGTGAGAGTCCAAAAAAAAAAACACCAGTATTATAATATCTTATGGAAGCACCATTGTATATGCAGTCTATCATTGACTGAAACATCATTATACAGCACACAGCTATACTTGCACTACCTGCGAAGTGGTTCAATGTTACTTCCAAGTAAAACTGGATTAGTTGTAAATGTATATTGCAAATTCTAGGGCAACCAATTTAAAAAGTAAAAGAAAAAGTATAATAGATAAGCTAAGAGAGGGAAGATAATGAAATCATATAGGACTCTCAATTAAACCAGATAATGCAGAAAAAAGAGTGGGAAAAAAACAACAGCAAGGACAATGAGGCAATGAATAGAAAATAGTTACGAATACAGTAGATATTAAAACAACTATAAAAATAATCACTTTAAATGTGAATAGTCTAAATACACCAATTAAAAGCAAAGACTGGCTGGGCACAGTGGCTCATATGTATAATCCCAGCACTTTGGGAGGCAGAGGTGGGCGGATCACATGAGGCCAGAAGTTCAAGACCAGCCTGGCAAACATGGTGAGACCTCGTCTTTACTGAAAATCCAAAAATTAACTAGGCATGGTGGTCTTTGCCTGTAGTCCCAGCTATCTGGGAGGCTGAGGCAGGAGAATCACTTGAACCCAGGAGGCGGAGGTTGCAGTGAGCCGAGATCATGCCACTCCACTCCAGCCTGAGTGACAGAGTGAAACTCCATCTCAAAATAAATAAATAAATAAATAATAAAATAAAAGACTGTCACAGTGAATTAAAAAACAAGACCCAACTATATATTGCCCACAAGAGACCGAAATTAAAGACATAAATAGATTAAAAGTGAAAAGATGGTCAACAGATGAATGGATTTTAAAATGTAGTACATACATACAATGAAATACTATTCAGTCTTAAAAAAGAAGAAAATTCAGTATGACAATATGGATGAAACTTGAGAACATTATGCTAAGTGAAGTAAACCAGTCACAGAAAGACAAATACTGCATGATTCCACTTACATGAGGTATCTAAAATAGTTAAATTCATAGAATCAAACAGTGGAATGGTGGTTGCCAGGAGTTGGGAGGAAGGGGAAATAGGGAGTCATTAATCAACAGGCTTGAAGCCTTAGTCAAGGAAGTTGAACAAGCTCTAGAGATCTGCTGTATAACATTGTACCCAGAGTCAACAATAATGTATTGTACACTCAAAAATTTGATAAGAGGGTAGATCTCACATAAAGTGTTCTTATCACAATTTTTTTAAGTAAAGAGATTGAGCCGGGTGAGGTGGCTCATGCCTGTAATCCCAGCACTTTGGGAGACTGAGGCAGGCGGATCACTTGAGGTCAGGAGTTTGAGACCAGCCTGACCAACATGGTAAAACCCCATCTCTACTAAAAACACAAAATTAGCCAGATGTGGTGGCACATGCCTATAATCTATATTGAGGAGGCTGAGGCAGGACAATGGCTTGAATCCAGGAGGCAGAGGTTGCAGTGAGCCGATATCACACCATTGCACTCCAGCCTGGGCAACAAGAGCAAAACTCCATCTCAAAAAAAAAAAAACAAAAACAAAAAGAGAGAGAGAGTGAGATTGGAACGCTTGCGCATTGCTGATAGAAATGAAAATGGTGCCGCTGCTGTGGAATCGTTTGGCAGTTCCTCCAAAATTTAGACATAAAATGACCATATGACCCATCTAGTCCACCTCTAGATTCATACCCCAAAGAAATGAAAGCAGGAGGCTAAGCAGATACTTGTATACCAGTGTTCATAGCAGCATTATCCACAATAACCAAAAGGTAGAAACAACTCAAATGTACATCAATAGAGGAATGGATAAACAATACATGGTATACATGCAATGGAATATTATTCAACCTTAAAAATGGGGAAAAATCCTGATTTATGCTATAACATGGATAAACCTTGAAAACATTGTTGTAAGTGAAATAAGCCAAAGACAAAAGGACAAATATTGTATGACTCCACTTACATGAGGTAGCTAGAATAGGAAATTTACAGGGAAAGAATGTAATATAGAGGCTCCCAGGAGCTGGAGGGAGGAGAGGGAAATTAGGAGTTATAGTTCAGTGAGTTCAGAGTTCTTGTTTCCAAGTTCTGGGAATGGACAGTGGTGATACTTGCCAAACGCTATGAATATTCCTAATGCCACTAAACTGTCCACATTAAAATAGTTAAAATGGTAAATTTCATGGGTATATTATGCCATAATAAAAAATTTTGAAGTAAAAGGATGAAGAAAGTTACTAATCCATATTCTATGCTAACACTAATCAAAAGGAAGCTGGAGTAGTGATATCAATTTCAGACAAAGCAGACTTCAGAGCAAAGAAAATTATCAGGAATAAAGAGGGGCATTACAAATGATAAAGGGGTCAATTCTTCAAGAAGACATAACAATTTTAATGTATATGTGCCTAATAACAGAGTGTCAAAATACGTGAGGCAAAAACTGAAAGGACTGCAAGGAAAAATAGATGAATTCACGATTATAGTTGAAGACTTCAACACCCCTTTATAAAAAATAGGTCTAGCAGGCAGAAAATCAGTAAGAACATAATGGAACTGAACAGCACCATCAGTCAACAGAATCTAATTGACATTTATTAATAATCCTTTCAACAACAGCAAAATACAAATTCTTCTCAAGCTCACATGGAACATTCATCAAGACAGATCATATTCTGGGTCATAAAATACACCTTAACAAATGTAACGCTGAAGCACTGGATTTTTCAGTGAGAAAGATGTATTACGAGTCAACTGACAAGGAGAGAGGAGGAAGCTCTCAACTTTGTCTCCATAAGCTGGGGGCTGCAATGGGTTTTAAAAGCATAGGGTAATGAGGCATGATCTGATTGGATCTTGCAATGAGATGATGCTGGGAGGCATGATCTGACTGAATCCTGCCATGAGGTGGCATCAGGGTCCAATCTGATTGGATCCTGGATCCTGCCTGCAGTGTTCGCTGCTTAATTCGGTCCCCACTGCTCAGTATGAGCACTTAGGTTCCACCCATGGTTGCACGCTTGGTTCACCTGAGCATGCTCAGGTTACTTGAACTTCAACCTGGGGCTCCACAGCAACTGAAAAACAACACACAACTTTGTTGCATAAAAACTGAACCAGGTTGGTCTGATATGGCTACAGCCCCTCTCTCCGGTGCCTCTGCCTTGCTTTATTCCTCGCTTGTCCACCCTCTGGCTCTTTCCTCTGACCCAGGGCTTGCACTGCAGTCAGGAGGGTGATCTTCCGGCCTCCATCTTCCATGCCAGATGCTTTCTGCCCTCAAACACTGGACTCCAAGTTCTTCAGCTTCTGGACTCAGTAGGCACAGCAGGGATGGAGGTGGGGCAGCCTGTTGGCTCAAGGTGGCCAGGCCTCCTCACCATTCCCATAAGGACATAGGCTTTGAAAAGAATAAAGCCAAGGAAACTTATTTCTGCTTTGAGTCATGTTCTATTCCCCTCCCCCAGTACACACACCTCCCAAGGCAATAGACACAGAATTGTCCTGATTAAATAGAACAACTTGGCCGGGCGCGGTGGCTCACGCCTGTAATCCCAGCACTTTAGGAGGCCGAGGCGGATGGATCACCTGAGGTCAGGAGTTTGACACCAGCCCGGCCAACATGGTGAAACCCCATTTCTACCAAAAATACAAAAAAATTAGCTGGGCATGGTGGCAGGTGTCTGCAATCCCAGCTACTCAGGAGGTTGAGGCAGGAGAATCGCTTGAACCCAGGAGGTGGAGGTTGCAGTGAGCCAAGATGGTGCCATTGCACTCTATCCTGGGCAAGAAGAGTCAAATTCTGTCTCCAATAAATAAATAAATAAATAAATAAATAAAATAAAACAACTAGCACAGCAGGAAAATAAGGGGTGAGTGAGAAAAACAAATCACTCCATAGAAATTCCAGATTAAACCCCACATGTGGTAGGTCTAAATTTCATAGCCAAACTTTCAGATATACAAAGACAAAGGAACTTTCTATACCGTTTTATCACTGAACTGAACATAGCTCCTATGTTCGTTGATGGCAGAATACGGCATAATTTTGCTGTGTCAGAGTAAACTCACTAACCTCTGAATTGTCTTCCCCTCTTTTGAGTAAATGCCTACTCAAAATGCCTACTCCTCTCTTGAGTAAATGCCTGCTGTGCCTACTGAGTCCAGAAGCTGAAGAACTTGGAGTCCAGTGTTTGAGGGCAGGAAGCATCGGCGTGGAAGATGGAGGCCGGAAGATCACCCTCCTGACTATAGTGCCAGCCCTGGGTCAGAGGAAAGAGCAGGGGGTGGACAAGCGAGGAATAAAGCAAGGCAGAGGCACCGGAGAGAGGCTTGAAGGCTCACCCCCTTATTCGCACTTTCTTGGTGATATGAGTCTCAAGGAGCTATTAGCTTGTCCTCAGAGAAAGAGAGGCATTTGGCCTAGAGCAACCTTAGGTCTATGCTTGTCTTTCCTGAAGGGTAGCCTGGCCCATTGGATGGCGGGGCTAAGCCCCAGCCTCACTACGTCTGCTGCTACGGCCGCAGCTGTTCCTGAATCCCTTTGAATTTACTGAGGCAGTGGTGCTATCATAATCAGAATAGTAATTTTAAAATTAAGTTGCCATATTCCCAACAGACACACTGAGTCAGACCATGCAGCGGGAACCTGGAAACATACATTGAGTCCCCCAAGGGTATCTTAGGCACAGAGAATTTGAGAGCCAATGGAGAGGCTCTTATGATCCTGTCTCTTGAGAATCTGTCCCAAAGAGGAGGAGCCAGAGATCTGAGCCTGAATCCAGTCACCACCAATTCTTTTCACGCCCTCAACTAGTCCATGCTTTCTCCCTGGCAGGAAAACAGATTTTACATTATCACACAATCATCTCCATTGTGATCATTTTCATGATAAAATTCAGCCAGGCATGGTGGTGTGTGCTTGCAGCCCCAGCTATTCGGGAGGCTGAGGCAGGAGGATGACTTGAGCCCAGGAGTTTTCCAACGTGTAGTGTGCTATATTGGGGCCTGTGAATAGTCACTGCATTCTAGCCTGAGCAACATAGTGAGACCTCATCTCTTAAAAAAAAAAAAAAAAAAAAAAAAAAAAAAAAAAAAATTCATGCTCTGAGTCCTTCAGGATTTATTCTTTGGGCTCAAAAATCTTTCCATTTTAATTTCCTTAGATTTCAAGCTCATGAATTTGTTTTAAAACCTACTTAGAAATTCAATTGATCTTTGCTGTATCTGCCTTCTTACTAAAGTGAAGCCTGCTTCAGCCTTGTGGGTCCAGTTCCCTAGGAGGATCCTGGAGTACAGTGCCAAGTAATGGAGATAGAGGGAGATTCGGGAAACTTTAGTTAATGTCTCAAAGTTTGCTCCAGTACAACTTTAAAAAAAGAATAGAAAAGAAAGAAAATCCTGATTCAACAGCTTTTCAGTGAGATGAGCTCTGCTTGGTTTAATTGGAGGGTCGGGGGAAAACAGTGGAACGTATCAGTTAGGAGAAGTAGCACTTTTTAAAACCTCAAAGAGCTGTCTGAGCCTCTATGGAAGATGCTGTTATGGGAGCCCCAATATCTGTTATTCTCTTCTTCTATCAATGCCAAATTTTTAGCTGGGCCTGTGGTTGTCCAGAATCGAAACTACACAGTCTGGGCTTCACTTGCAGCTAGATGGAGCTGTTTCTGCAGGCCCTAGGATGTGGTCTCCGTCTCTGTGTTAGTAAGTAAAGTTAAACTGAGTCAGGCTGGCAGCTGTAACAAAGCAATCCCAAACTTTCAGGAACTTTCCCCCATTAAGTGCTTCTGCCTCCCCAATTCACAACTGCAAAAATGTGGAACCAACCCAAAGGCACATCAGTCAATGAGTGGATAAAGAAACTGTGCTGTGTGTATGTGTGTGTGTGTGTGTGTGTGTGTATATGTTGGAATACTACTCAGCCATAAAAAGGAATGAATACATGGCATTCATGGCAACCTGGATGGGATTGGAGAGTATTATTCTAAGTGAAGTAACTCAGGAATTGAAAACCAAACATCGTATGTTCTCACTCATAAGTGGGAGCTAAGCTATGAGGATGCAAAGGCATAAGAATGATACAATGGACTTTGGGGACTCAGGGGGAAAGGGTGGGAAGGGGGTGAGAGATAAAAAAACTACAAATTGGGTGCAGGGCATACTGCTCGGGTGATGGGTGCACCAAAATCTCACAAATCACCACTAAAGAACCTACTTATGTAACCAAACACCACCTGTTCCCCCAAAAAACTACGAAAATATAAATTTTTTTTAAAAATGTGCCTCAGTCTTTTAAAGCCCAATTAAGTGTTCCTAACCAGGGAACACCCCCCCTTGTTTCTAACCAGGGACATTGACTTCTGCTATCTGCGGCTCTGTCCTCCTAGAGTGCCTCATGCCCCTCTCTATTCAGCGAGCAGATGGAGAAGACAGCAGGGCTCCTGCAGAGAAGATTTTTCTAGACTAGGCTAAAAGTGACAAATTGCATGGCCAGGATCGATGCCATGCTCACATCTAACACAAAGGCGGTGACAAAAGACAATAACACGATCTAATGGTGTGTGCAGAAGGATGAGGAACACAGGATATTGATGAGCACTGACAGCCGCTGCCCCATCCCAGTTCCTCCCACTGTCAGGCCAGCCAGGTTCACAACCACTGGCTGATGCCTTCCACAGGCTGGGGCCACGCACATGTTTCTAGGGACATGACACGGCCCATGACAATGGCCCAATCGCGCCATTAAGGTGCTATCCGCCCAAAGGAGGAAGACGGATCCAAATAAAATAAGGTGGCCAGTACTATATACAGCTTAATAAAGGGCTATGTCACCACAGAGGGAAAAATCCAGTTCGTTCTACCTGGTAGAGGTGAAGCAGTCATCCTGGAGGAAGTGATGCCAGCACTGGGTCTTGATTGATGAAGACAATGTCTCCAGAGAAGGGGTTTTAGGTAGAGGGGGCAGCTGAGCAAAGATGTCACAGCTCAAAGGTAATGAGCCAGGCGTGGCCACTGTGTGACGCGGACAGCGCGGAAAGCCCTGGAACCCTGTCTCCCAAAACTATCTAGTCCTATCTGCCTATTGATGTTCTGCCCACGTGCAAAGCCCAGAGTCCTCCAAGAGGCCTTCCTTCACAACCTTTCCTACACACACAGCATCCGGCCAGGGTCAGGCCAATGTCTAATGAATCCCTAGAACCCAGCAGAGAGTAGCCCAGCACCTTCCGCATAGGAGCGCCTTGAGAAGTCAAGGTCAATGACTCCAGCCTCATTTATGTCATGGTAAATAGCACTCGTCTTTGTCAAACGGCTGGAAATTGTGTTCACCTCCTGGTGCCCCCGGAGCTAGTTAATAGTTAGTTTCTGATTGCCGCCTCACGCTGTCTGGCGGGAGGTTCTGAATGACACTCCAGGAGGTTACCGGAGAGACATTCCCCCAAACGTGACCCCTGGCACACAGGCAGCAGACACAGCAGGAAGCAGGAAGAGCGCCTTTCTCCCTTCGAAGTGCTCATCCATCCACCAAAGAACCAAGATCCTTGCTGTTCCTCCAGATGAATTTATAATATGATGAACACAAAAATAAGATCTGCTCAGCCCATTTTTATAAGAGCAGATGCCCTTTTCCAAGGTTGATAGAAACCCCTGATTGGCTGCACAGAAAAGAACATTTCAGTCCTTCCAAATTTCTAAAAATATGCGTACGCATGTTAGATCGTTGACCACCAATGTTCCTAAGATAATAACACTAAGAGTTGTTATTTAAAAAAGAAGTCAGTTGAAACATTTTAAAAATTCACATTTACATGACTTAAAAATGTAACCGTGCATGAATATAAACTATATAAATGATATGTCCTCACTGGAGGGATAAAAGCATTCAGAATAAAAGCCATAACAAGTTAGTAGCTATTGCATTATTATACTCTTATGCACATCAATGATCTGTTATAGTAATCATAACAACTGAAGTTTAGTGAGCAGTTGCTGTGTGACAGACACTACTCTAAGGACTTTATGCATTTCCTCAGTGAATTCTCACCGCAGCCCTATGACAGTAGTCCTGTTCCTATCTCATTTTACAGATGAGGAGCAGAGGCCTGCATGGGACCTCTCAGGGAGAAAGTAATAATGTCAGGCCTAGCATTCAAGTCTGTTTAAGTCTAAAATCCATGGTTTTAACCACCCACCACACTGTCTCCTTAAGTGGCTCCTATGTGTCTATTCATTCCTTAAACGAGCATTTATTGAGCATCTGCATGCAAGCAGTAGGCTAAGTCCTAGAGGACAAAAATGTGTATAAAAGTCTGCCCTCTGCAAACCTCTGCTCTAGAAGTCAGTATCCACTTTAGCTTTAAAATGGCTACACAGATGGCTATTTTATTCGAAATAACCTCAAGCTGGAAACAACCCAAATGGTCTTCAGAGGAGAAGCGGTTAAAAATCAACAGTGGCTGGCTGGGCGCAGTGGCTCACACCTGTAATCCCAGCACTTTGGGAGGCGGAGGCGGGCAGATCACAAAGTCAGGAGATCGAGACCATCCTGGCCAACACGGCGAAACCCTGTCTCTAACAAAAATACAAAAATTAGCTGGGCATGGTGGCATGTGCCTGTAATCCCAGCTACTTGGGAGGCTGATGCAGGAGAGTTGTTTGAACCAGGGAGTTGGAGGTTGCAGTGACCCGAGATCACGCCACTGCACTCCAGCCTGGCAACAGAGCAAGACTCTGTCAAAAAAAAAAAAAAAAAAAAAAAAAACCATCAACAGTGGCTGATCCAAACCACAGAATACCACTCACCTACAAAAAAGAACAAACTAGCCAGGCATGGCGGCTCATGCCTGTAATCCCAGCACTTTGGGAGGCCGAGGCAGGCAGATCATGAGGTCGAGATTGAGACCAACCTGGCAAACATGGTGAGAGCCCGTCTCTACTAAAAATACAAAAATTAGCTGGGCGTGGTGGTGCACGCCTGTAGTCCCAGCTACTCAGGAGGCTGAGGCAGGAGAATAGCTTGAACCCAGGAGGCGGAGTTTGCAGTGAGCCGACAGAACGAGACTCTGCCTCAAAAAAAAAAAAAAAAACTATTAATACAGAAATGACTTGGATGGATCTCAAAGGAATCCTTCTGATTGAAGAAGTCCACTAGCAGGTTACATACTGTATTAGTCCATTCTCACACTGCTATAAAGAAATACTTGAGACTGGGTAATCTATGAAGAAAAGAGGTTTCATTAGCTCACAGTTCCTTAGGCTGTACAGTAAGTGTGATGCTGGCATCTGCTCAGCTTCTAGGGAAGCCTGAGGTAACTTACAATCATGGCAGAAGGCAAAGAGGAAGCAGGCACATCTTACACGGCCAGAGCGGGAGGAAGGTGCGGGGGCAGGGATATGCCACACACTTTTAAACAGACAGATCTTGTAAGAACTCTATTGTCAGCACAGCACAAGGGAAATGATACAAACCATTAGAAACCACCCCAACGGCTGGCTGTGGTGGCTCACACCCGTAAATCCCAGCACTTTGGGAGGCCAAGGCAGGCGGATCACTTGAGGTCAGGAGTTCAAGATCAGCCTGGCCAACATGATGAAACCCCGTTTCTGCTAAAAATACAAAAATTAGCTGGGCATGTTGGTGTGCACCTGTAATCCCGGCTACTCAGGAGGCTGAGGCAGGAGAATTGCTGAAACCCAGGAGGCAGAGGTTGCAGTGAGACCAGATTGTACCACTGCACTCCAGCCTGGGTGAAAGAGCAAAACTCTGTCTCAAAAAAAGAAAAGAAAAAGAAAAAGAAACCAGCCCCATGATCCAATCACCTTCTACCAGGCCCCACCTGCAGCATTGGGGATTACATTTCAACATGAAATTTGGGCGGGGACACAGGTCCAAACCATATCACGTATGGTATGATTCCATTTATTCAACATTCTGAAATGACAAAATTATGGCGATGGAGAACAGGTTAGTGGCCGCCAGCAGGTAGGGAGGGGAAAGGAGGGAAGGGGACTTGAAGCTGTAAAGGGGTAGCATGAGGGATCCTCCTGGTGATGGAGCAAAATCAAGATGTATCTTGATTTGGGTGATGGTTGTAAGAATCCACACATGTGATAAACCTGCACAGAACTATACTCACACACACACACACACAGACACACACAAACACATATAAAACGGGAAATCTAGGTAGGTTCTGCGACCCAGTCTCAATATCATGGTGGTGATATTGTACTGCAGCTGTGTAAGATGTCACATTGGGAGAAACGGAAGGAAGGGGACAAGGACCTTCCTGTCCACTTTCTGTTTGCATCATCCTTGAATCTATAATTATGTCAAATTTCTTAACGGAATTACTCTGCAAGTTTTTTCCTTTATTGGAGGTTATTTAACCCTACTTGCAGCTGCAACATCTCAGCTGTTGCCCAGAGAAAGCGAAGTTCATTGGTCCTTGGTCGACCCCAAATTGGAGTTATTGTAGCTGGTAGTTAGATAAAGCCAGCAATTAACCTGTAACTATCCTGTCTGCGGCTAAATGATAGTCTCCCACACAGAGATTTCTCTTTTGGGCATTTTTTGGTTTGTTTCTTGGGATTTTTTTTTTTTCTGAAGCATGGCCCTTTTGTTAAATAGCTCCATAAACACATTTTCCACTTTCATATATTTGCTAAATTACAATCTAAAATATTTTTATGACACGTACATATATATAAACAACCCCTCCCATCCTATGCCCCACTTCTTTTTGAAGAATTATCCCGTTTGTTACCCTATTTCTATAACATGCCACCCATGAACCTGATTCAAAGGCCAAAATCCCACAAAATAAAGGTAGCATTTGGCTGATAATCCACTCCAAGCAACCAAAGCCTTCTCTTGGGTCAGTAGAAGTTTTGGTCGTTTTTACCAAAAATCCTCTCATTCCCTGATAGACTCTGTCTTTTTTTTTTTTTTTTTTTTTTTTTTTGAGACGGAGTCTCGCTCTGCCGCCCAGGCTGGAATGCAGTGGCCGGATCTCAGCTCACTGCAAGCTCCGCCTCCCGGGTTTACGCCATTCTCCTGCCTCAGCCTCCCGAGTAGCTGGGACTACAGGCACCCGCCACCTCGCCCGGCTAGTTTTTTGTATTTTTTTAGTAGAGACGGGGTTTCACCGTGTTAGCCAGGATGGTCTCCATCTCCTGACCTCGTGATCCGCCCGTCTCGGCCTCCCAAAGTGCTGGGATTACAGGCGTGAGCCACCGCGCCCGGCCTAGACTCTGTCTCTATGCAGGCTATCTGTCAAACACAAGGTGCCACGAATTGGGGGACATCTTTATTTCAAGCATGAAATATCAAGCACGTTTCAATGAATGAGATAACTCCAGCCTGAAGAAAGCCTGTCTCGGAATCACTGGGCTGCAGGGGGAGCATCACTCTCCAGATGGAGAAAGCATAACCCCTGCGTGTATTTGAAGAGCCATATACCCCTTAAGCCATTAAAAAAAAAAAAAAGAGGCCGGGCGCGGTGGCTCAAGCCTGTAATCCCAGCACTTTGGGAGGCCGAGACGGGTGGATCACGAGGTCAGGAGATCGAGATCGAGACCATCCTGGCTAACACAGTGAAACCCCGTCTCTACTAAAAAATACAAGAAAACTAGCCGGGCGAGGTGGCGGGCGCCTGTAGTCCCAGCTACTCGGGAGGCTGAGGCAGGAGAATGGCCTGAACCCGGGAGGCGGAGCTTGCAGTGAGCTGAGATCCGGCCACTGCACTCCAGCAAGGGGGACAGAGTGAGACTCCGTCTCAAAAAAAAAAAAAAAAAAAAAAAAAAAAAAAAAAAAAGATTCATTCTTGGTGATGTCATTGTCTCTATGAAAAATACAAAAATTAGCTGGGCGTGGTGGCACGTGCCTATAATCCCAGCTACTCGAGAGGCTGAGGCAGGAGAATCCCGGGAGACGGAAGTTGCAGTGAGCCAAGATCTTGCCACCGCACTCCAGCCTGGCTGACAGAGTGAGACTCCATCTCAAAAAAAAAAAAAAAAAAACCACAAGATCCGAACCAAGGTTTCCCTTTTGCACAATAAGAACGCGTGTGGGGAACAATTGTGTGGTTCTTTGCACTGGCCAGATGAGCTCATGAGAAAATTCCCAGCAAGAGCAGCGCCTGGGTGACGGTGGTGAGTCACCGGCAGAGGCCCGACTCCATCACGAGGCTGGTGACAGCGTTCCCGGCATGGAGAGTCAGCTACTTCCTGCCTGAGTCAGGCCAAGCCCTGAGGGCGGCTCCGCTGAGGGAACTGGCACCTTCTCCACACACCTCCTTCGCTGAATCACAGACAAGCTATGCAGAGAAATTTACCCGAGCTGCCGCAAGGCTCTGGACAGAGGACCAAGAAGGGAGCAGCTTCCAGAGGCCACATAGGTTTGTCACCATGGCAACAGAGAGGAGTGGCCGGGACCACCTGTCCCTGGCACAAGGCCCCCAAGTGCTGAAGGGTCACTGAGCCTTAAGCTAAGAGCAAGAGGCCTCAGCCTCATGGGACAATCCACCCACAGTCGCCTAACCACAGACCCCAGAAGTCCCCTAGTGGACACCACCCAGGCCAGGAACAGATCAAATTCAGGAATATGTAAACTTGGGTGGGAAAAAAAAAATCTTTTCCTCCACTAACCAGGAACTGGTATTTAGCATTTTCATTATGAAGATAGTGACCACATGAGCAGCCTCTGTGTCGGTCACCAATAAAAATCATATGTTCGTGTCACGTGATGGTTGTTGCAGTTTTTTTTTTTTTTTTTTTTTTTTTTGAGACAGAGTCTGGCTCTGTCACCCAACCTGGAATGCAGTGGTATGAACACAGCTCACTTGCAACCTTGACCTCCCGGGCTCAAGGGATCCTCCCACCTCAGCCTCCAAATAGCTGGGACTATAGGCATGCGCCACCACACCCAGCTAATTCTTTTTAGATGGGGTCTTACTATGTTGCCCTGGCGAGTCTCAAACTCCTGGGCTTAAGCAATCCTGATACACTGGCCTCCCAAAGTGCTGGGGTTACAGGCATGAGCCACCACACCCAGCCTGTTGCAGATGTCTTGAAAAAGTATTTACCCTTCATCTCTATTGTGAAATTACAGTTGTTTTCAGACTTGCCACTATCAAATACACTATTAAAGTGGCACATATATGTCTACATCGTAAATGTTTATGTTTGGCATTTTGATATCAGTATTTCAACAGTTCTTTCCTTCATAATCCAAAGTGTGTTTCTTTTTAATGTAAACATTATTCTAAGAAGGGGCTCAGGATCAACCCTGAAGGTTCAGAGGGGCTACAGCACATACAAAAAAAGCTTCAGGACACTGTATTAGTGTGCTGAGGATGTCGCAACAAAGTACTTCAGATGGGGGGACTTACACAACAGTTTTTTAATTTTTATTTTTAGAGATAGGATCTCGCTCTGTCACCTAGGCTGGAGTACAGTGGTGTAGTCATAGCCCACTGTAGCCTCCACCTCCTGGGCTCAAGCAGTCTTCTCCTTCAGCCTTTCAAGTAACTGGGACAACAGGTAAGTGCCACCACCAGGCTCAGCTATTTTACTTTTTGTAGAGACAGGTCTCCCTATGCTGCCGGGGCTGGTCTCAGTCTCCTGGGCTCAAGTGATCCTCCTGCCTCGGCTTCCCGAAGTGCTGAGATGATGAGAATGAGCTGTTGCACCGGCCCACAGCAGAAATTTATTTTCTCCTGATTCTGGAAGCTGGGAGTCCAAGATCAAGATGTCGGCAGGGCTGGGTCCTTCCGAGGCTGTGGGAAGGAGTTATCCAGGCGTCTGTCCTTGACCTGTAGTCAGCTGTCTTCACTCTCTCTTCTCATCACCTTCTCTCTGCACGTGCCTGTCTCCAAATTTCCCTTTTTATAAGGACATCAGCCATACTGGATTAAGGCCCATCCTAATGACCTCATTTTAACTTGATCGCCTCTGGAAAGACTTTTCTCCAAATAAGGTCACACCCTGAGGTGCTGGCGAGTAGGACTCTGATATTTTTGGCAGGGATGCAATTCAGGCCTTAATGTACTGCAGTCCAATCCCCATGCTTTCCTTAGAGGACCCTCAAGCCCAGAGTGACTGACAGAACTGTCAACAGAACACAGATTTCCCGGTACCTCACTCAAAGTGTGAAGGGCTTTATACACTGCAAAGGGTCAGGCAATTGTAGGCTGCATGGCGGCAGGGATCTCTTAAAGAGCAGGTGTTCTCGGGAAGGCAAAGCTTTTCACCCACGTGGCAAGCTCTTTGGGCCCCAGAAGAGGAACGGGGAAAACTCCAGGCCTCATTTTTGTTTGTTTTACTTTTGGTCAGCAGCTGCTTCTAGTCACAGCTCTAATTTCACAGCCATCATGAGAATATGGATCACGTCCGTGAGGTGGGCCTAGCAAACCCTGCCTCTACTAAAAATGCAAAAAAAATTAGCCGGGTGTGGTGGCAGATGCCTGTAATCCCAGCTACTTAGGAGGCTGAGACAGGAGAATCGCTTGAACCTGGGAGGCAGAGGTTGCCGTGAGCTGAAATCATGCCACTGCTCTCCAGCCTGGGCAACAGAGCAAGGCTCCATCAAACGAACAAACAAACAAAAACCCTGCAATCTCAGCCCCACTCACTGCATAGGAGACATGTGAACACTTTAGGAAAATGGGAAGTATTTTCTTTTCCTTTCGTTTCCTCTGAGACTGTCTCTATAAATCAAGCCCTCAGGCCTATTATCCAAATCTGAAATAAAGCCTACCTCCTCCATCTAACCCTGTTCTCAAGAGACCTGAAATGAAAACTTCCCACATAGCCCTTGGCACGCACAGATCCAGGATATGGAACAGGTCTGATGGAAACTCATGAAAGCACAGAGTGGCTGGAGCCCAGATCAATCTATTTCTTTTTTCTTTCCTTTTTTTTTTTTTTTTTTTTTTGAGACAGAGTCTCCCTCTGTCACCCAGGCAGGAGTGCAATGGCACAATCTAGGCTCACTGCAACCTCTGCCTCCTGGGTTCAAACAATTCTCCTGCCTCAGCCTCCCAAGTAGCTGGGACTACAGGCACCCACCACCATGCCCAGCTAATTTTTGTATTTTTAGTAGAGACGGGGTTCACCATGTTGGTCAGGCTGGTCTCAACCTCCTGACCTCGGGTGATCTGCCCACCTCGGCCTCCCAAAGTGCTGGGATTATAGGCGTGAGCCACCATGCCCAGCCAGATTGAGCTACTTCAACATGTTGGCCAGAATCCATAAATCCAAGGCATCATTCAGGGTTTAAGAAACCCCGATGTCCTAATGGGGCAATCAGAACGATCACCTTCACTAGACAGCCTGGAGTCAAGGGAGGGGCATGGGAGACCATTACCTGCAAGTCCTAAGGGACAGGAGGGACATTTACCATCTCCCAGCACTGCCTTCATCAGCTGTTCACCAAACCAGACTAGTTACAGCCCCTGTCCATGAACTCGGGGTGCTTTGCACTTGTTCGTAACATACAACATACACGCACAATGACAAGTAAGCACGTATGTAATGCTTCACAGCTGCCCTCCCTGCTGGATGGCAGCCACCATCGGGGCAGGGGCGACTGTCTGTCTCACCCTCTGCTCCATCCTCAGTGCTAAGCACAGATTCCACACATGGTAGAGACTGGTAAATATTCCCTAAGTAAATAGCTACCTGCCTCTCGCACTTCCACACCCCGTCTCTGATAGCCTATTGCCCTTTTGTAATACTTCTTCCCATTCAAGGTTGAACGAGAGTTCATTTCAATTTAGCTTTAAATATATAAATACATGCCCACAGTGTGGGGGAGAAAGCACATACAAATACCCACAGGCTCCACCCTCCACCCACAGGAGAAGGCGCTGCGG